>NC_062230.1:10600927-12066552 GCF_902686445.1 Sciurus carolinensis | reverse complement strand
CCTGACCGCAGGTGCACTCAGCGAGCTGATGACCAGGCCCTGGGCTCATGATTTCTACTTCTAGTAAAATTGTCACATATTTTTTTAATACTCGTTCTAAATGCACTTGTGCTGGGCCCCTGAGCCCATGCTAATCACACGCAGGATTGGGAAAAGGCAAACGGATGTGGCTGGCTTCATACTACCATCCACACGAGGGGAGAGAAAGTCCTGAATATTCATGTCTGGGCTCCAGACAAATCCCGGAACTGCCTCTCACTCCAATTCCCAGACGCCCTAAAGAGCCAGCTGCTCTCTGGTCCTCCCTGAGGGCCACGCTGTCTCCTTCATGTTCGCAGCCTCGTCCAGGCCTCAGAAGGTCTCTGCATGTTTGATGTGGGGGAAACATGCGGGCACAAGATGGTCCTTCCACACCATGTTGTTACTGCATCCACAGGGACCCAGAGCAAGCGCCTGCGTGTGCGTGTACACACACACACACACACACACACACACACACACACACACAGATTCTTGGTGAATCTAATACAAAAGCTCCACTCACCAGATCTGTTGAGCCAAAGGGGAGTCAGGTTAATTAAAAGAGGAATGGGATGTTCCAAGATTTAAATTGAGCAAGAAAAAGACTTTTAATACATCTTAAAATTCTTATATTCTTAAAAGATTTCTGCAGCTCCAACTGACTTTCCTGCTCCCGTAAGTCCAATATGGAATGTAACTCTTTCTAGAACTTATGGATCATCTTAGTCTGAGTAATGACCATGCAGGACAAATCACTAGCTCAAATTCTAAATAGAGGGAACCAGCAGGTCGGTGGTAGCATTTGCTCAGGGACACTTCTGGGACAGCTCTGACCTGCACTCTTACCAATGACCATGGTGTAAAGACTCACCCATGGCCAACTTCCAGCTACTGATGTCCCATCCTTGTGTGTGAAGCCGAGAGGGCATGTATGCCATCAGCCTCCACCAGCAAATGGTCAGGCAGACTCCAGCTCACCCAGTGTGCCTCTCCTGGAAGGTCTTAACAAAGAAAAAATTTCAGCTATGAATGTATTTTGCTCCTTTTGCCTGAAAGGCAAGTGCAGAGAGCGAATCTGGCCACATGGAGGGTTTAAGTTGGGTGCTGATATTTATAATGTAATTGTCTCTTCTGAGGCCTTGCTGAACCCTGTTCTACCAATTTTTGGTAGATTCCTTTGGATTTCCTCCATGGACCATCCATGCTTTCTGTAAATAAGAACAGTTTTACTTCTTCCTTTCCAGCGTTTGCCTCTTATTCTCTGCACAGCCCTTCTAGAATTGTGAGGGATGGCAGTGGCGAGAGTGGACACCTTGCCTTTGTCCCCACCTGTGGGTGGCATATTATTTAGTCTTTCACCATTAATGGTCATGGATGGGCTTTTTGTAGATGTTCCTTATTAAGTTGCAAAACTTCCCTTCCAGTCTTAGTTTTCTGAGTTTTCATCATGGATAAATGTTGCATTTTATCAAATACCTTTTCTACATTGATTGACATGATCATGCATTCTTTTATTCTTAGCTTGTTAACATGATCGATTGCATTGACTGAAGTTTGAAGATTTGACCATGCCTAGAATAGACCTCACTTGATCATGGGCTCTGATTTTTTAAAAATATATTGTTGAATTGCATTTGCTAATATTTTGTTAATAAATTGTCATTTCTATATGCATGTAAGACATTGACCTGCAATTTTCTTATTTTCAATGTAATTGGCAGGCTGATATTGGCTTCATAAAATTTGTGGGGAAGTGTGTCTGCATCTTTTATTTTCTGGAATAGGTTATGTAAAAATCAGTGTAATTCTTTAAATATATGATGGAGTTCTACAGTGTCTCCATCTGGAGATTTCTTTTTCAGAGGATTTAAAATTATGATTTCCATTTCTTTAATACACTCAAATTATCTATTTCATATGGGGTGGTACTTTGAACTTTTTGAGGAGTCTAGTTATGCATTAGACTTTTTTATGACTATGAGGAAATACTAGAGGTATTAAATTTTAACACATGAGTCCTTGATGGACATGCTCACCATAGCCAAACCATCACAACCTATTCATCTGTCTGTAGCCTTCTCTCATTACTCTTTTGATGGCTGAGGAGCTAAAGCCATTTCCCCAACTCATTTATGGAGTTAATATTATGGGTCTTGGACTGGGGAGATAGCTCAGCTGGTAGAGTGCTTGCCTTGCAAGCACAAGGCCCTGAGTTCGATCCCCAGTACCACACACACAAAAAAAGGGGTCTTTTTGTTTGATAATTTTGCTAGAGTTTTATCAATTTTGCTTACTAATAACATTTCTGCTGTATTGATTGATTTTTCTCTATTGTTTTTGTGTTTTTCATTTCATTGATTTTTACTCTAATGTTTATTATTTACTTCCTTCTCCTTGCTTAGATTCTAATTTCTTCTAATTTCTTGAGTGGGAGCTTAGATTATTGATCTGTGATTTTTCCTCTTTTGGAAAGTATTTAGTCCTATAAATTTACCTCTCAAAATTCTGAATTTCAACCCACCAATTGATTTGTGTTTTTGATTTAGTTCAATATTACACGTATTTAAAAGTTTTTCCCTAAGATTTCCTCTTTGATCCATGTAGTATTTAAAATATGGTTTTTTAGATTGCAGATGTTTGAAGAATTCCTGTTATTTTTCTGGTTTTGATTCATATTTTTATTCCACTGTGTACAGAGAACATACTCTGCATAATTTCAACTCATTTATATGATCTGTCTTAGATAATGGGTCATAGGCACTTGGAAAAAATGTGTATTCTGCTTTTGCTGGGTGGAATTTTCTATTATTGTCAATTAATTCTGCTGTTTGGTGGTTTTGTTGTATAACCTTACTAATTTTACTAAGGTTTACTTTTGTTTAAACTTACTAATTTGGGGGGTAGCCTATCAATTGTAGAGAGGTGTTGAAATCTACAACTGTAATTGTAGATTTGTCTGTTTCTCTTTTCAGTGCTATCAGTTTTTGCTAGACATATTTTCAGTTGAGTTTTTACCCACTTGGTGTGTACACATTGAGAATTGTTATGTCTTTTTGGTGTATTGACCCTTTTACCAGTTTGGAAGTCTTCTTTGCTCTATTTTATTTTTAATACAGTCATTCCTCCTTCCTTTTGATTAATGTTTTTGAGTCTTTTAATTTCAACATGCCTATCTCATTATTTTGAAGTAGTATTACTGTAGATAATGCTTAATTGGGTCATTTTGTTCTCCCTGTCAATCTCTGCCTTACACTTGGTATATTTAGATCATTTACATTTAATGTGATTGTCAAGTGGCTAGAACTGAACTTTTTTTGTTGTTGTTGTTTGCTGTTTGCTTTCTCTATGTTTTGTTTGTTTATGCTTTATTTTCCCTGTCTTCCTATGGGTTATGTGAGCATTTTTAGAGTCCTATCTTGCTGGGTAGAGTGTTTGCTTGCAAGCACAAGGCCCTGGGTTCAATCCCCAGCACCGCAAAAAAAAAAAAAAAAAAGTTTAGAATTCTATCTTTGTCTACAGTGTTTTTGAGAATATCTCTTTTAATATTTTTTAATCATTGCTCTAGAATTATGTTATTGGCACACAACTTATCACAGATAATTTGTGTTGACACCTTACCAGTTCAAATTAAATGTAAAAACCTTACATCATTGTAGTATGCCAATTAGTTGGAGAATATCATGCTAAGTGATATAAGTCAAACCCCAAAACCAAAGGCCAAATGTTTTCTCTGATATGTGGATGCTAATTCACAATAAGCCGGGAGTGGGGGGACTAGGGAAGAATAGAGTTACTTTATGTTAGATAGAGGGGAGTGAAGGTAGTAGGCAGGATAGTAGAGTGAATCAGACATTATTACCCCATGTACATATATGACTGCATGACTGATGTGATCCTACAATATGCACAATCAGAAAAATGAGAAATTATACTCGATTTTTGTATGATCTATCAAAATGTATAAATGTATTCTACTGCCATGTATAACTAATTAGAACAAAGAAAAAATAATAATATAAAAAAAACTTACATCATTTTTCATCCCTTACCCTCCCTTGTTTATGGAATAATTGTCTGAAGTATTTTCTTTACTTATGTTGAGAACACATTAATATGTTATAACTTTTACTTTAACTATCAAACATAATTTAGGAAATTCATAGAAGAAGGAAAATCCATAGAATGCACTCATGTTTCTGTTCTTCTTTTTTTCTTTCTGATATTCCAAGGGATTTTTTCTAGTATCATTTCCCTCTCATCCAATGAGCTTCTTTTAGAAATTCTTTTTGAGATATAGCTACACATTTTTCTAGTATTCATTAATCTGAGACCACCTTTTTTCTCATTAATTCCTGAAGGATATTTTTGCTGGATTTAGGTTACAAAATCTCTTTAGCACCTGAAAAATGTTATGTTGGTTCTAAAGTTTCTATTTGGTTGTTCTTTACATATCTTCTAGTTTTTGTTGAGACTCCCAATTCCTTCATTTTTTTCAATTTTATTCATAATTACTCATTGAAGAAGTTTTAGAATGGTTGCTTTAAATCCATGTCAGATAAGTCTAACAGCTCTTAGAGCAGTGTTGGTGTCTGTCAATTATCTTTTCTCATTCAGCTTAATACTTTTCTGTTTTTTGGTGTAGTGAATGATTTTCAGTTGAAACCTGGACAGTTGGAATACTATGTTATAGGACTTGATCTTATTTAAATCTTGTCTTTTAGATCTTTTCCTCTGACACTACCCCAAGTGGGGAGGGGAATGACTGCCTTTTACTACTGGGTAGGGATAGAAGTCCTAGGTTCTACACTTGACTTCCACTGTCATCTGTTTGTGGAGGTATTTCTCATCATACTCGAGTAGGGATGAACTTTCAGATTTTCTGATACACATCCGCCAACATCATCCTAGAAGGAAGGATGGGATCACCTCCTTACTGTTCCCCAAGTGGCCTTTACTGATGCCAGGGTGGGATGGTGACAGAAGTCCTGACTGTCCAGTAGGACTCCGTTGGCACCACTGTTCCTCTCTTGGGAAGGCTGGGGGATGCCTTGTGACTCTGCGTGGTGGTGAGTCCAGGTCCCAAGCAATCTCTGCATTTCTGGCTCTCCACATGGTCTTATCTGAAATCACCCCAGTGGAAGCAGGAAGGAGGGAGGGAGGTGACCTTGGGCTATCTCATTGCAGCCTAGCAAGGGTGGGAGTTTAAGCTCTCCACTTAGTCTTCACTGGCAGGAGTGGGGAACCCACTATTTTTTCTGTTGTGTTGTTTTATCTAATTTTTTTGTCTTGGTATGAAAAATAATCTTTTATTTATTTATTTATTATTTATTTAATTCATTGTTTTCAGATATACATGACAGTAGGGTGTATTTTGATGTTTTATACATACATGGGTGCAACCCAATATAATTTTGGTCCCATTATTGTAGTTGAACGTGATGTGGTGTTACATTGGTTGTGTATTCATATTCTTGGGGAATTCTTTGTCTGTGTCTATTGGTGTTAAGCTATTGACTTCTCCAACACTAAGTTGGGACTTCCTGAGACCAAAAGAAAACTCAGAGAACTACTTTTGGCTACTTAAGTCCTCAGCTAGTCTGCTTTCATCTGTCCATCTCTCAAGGAGTCATCTTCTGTTTTATAGGATTTTACCTGCTCTTAGTGGGAATGATGGAGGTAGCAGAGTATATCAACTCCACCTTTCTAGAAAACCAGATTCCTTCTCTACATTTTCTGTTAATCAGTCACAAGAACAAACTCTTCTTGGGGAATTCTTGATCCCTTTGGTTCCCATTCCAATCCTTCCCCAGAGTTAATTATCTTTATTGATTTAGTGTGTTTTAATAGGATTTCTCCATAGTTATCTACACATATATAGAAATATATAGCTTTCTTTTCTATAAATAGTCAAATGTAAAATATTGTCTGTCATTTACTGGATCCATTTAGTATGTCAGGAATTGCTCCATGCCACTACCCAGGCTTGACAACATTTGTTTTAGCTGCTGCTAAAAAATGAATTGTGCTCCATACCATAAAAGAATGCAGTGTGTTGAACTAGTCTACAGTAAACAACTGAAGGTATTTAGGATATGTACAAAGTTTTACTCTTATAGACACTGGTGCTGTGAATATTGTTACTTCTGTCTGTTTGAACACCTGTGAGGTTGCTTTTCTGGAATAGACACTGAGAAAAGGACACACTAGATAAATGTGTTCGCATATTTTAATTTTTACTAACATTTTAACTCACTGCTTAATTACACTGTAGCTCCAGTTCACATCTCTCAAAGTAGTTAATAGAATACCCACTCCTACATACTCTCCGGTGCTTCTTATTATGAATATTTTCATTTATTACAAGTCAGTATGTGAAAATATAATTTTTTTCTTCCTTGCATGTAATTAATTAACAGTGGGTTTGAACACCCTTTTAGTTATTTTGGCTATTTGTGTTTCTTCTGTGATTTTCCTGTCTGGATCACTTGCCCATTTTCTATAGAACATTTATATTTTGGGCTTTTTTCTTATTAATTTGCAGGAGTTCTTCACATATACTTGGTATTATTCATTTATTTTTTATGGTTGAATTTATTTCTTCCTGTCTATTACTTTAACCTCTAATTTTAAAGTGTATTGTTATCTAGAAAATTTTTAATTAAACTTTTTATTTAACTAAACTTTTGTGTTAGAATAGTTTTAACTTGCAGAAAAGTTGCAAAAATGGTACAGGGAATTTCTTTATACTCCATACCTTCCCCCTACCATTGTTAACATTATAATTACTCTGATATATTTGTCATAACTAAGAAACAAATACTGATAAATTACTAGTAACTAAACTCAGCAGCTTATTTGATGCCACCAGTTTTTACCTAATGTTTATTTTTGGTTCCAGAATACCATCCAGGATTCCACATTATATTTAGTCATTGTCTCTTTAGGATCCCCTGGTCTGTGACAGTTTTTCAGAATTTTAATGTTTTTGATGAACCTGATATTTTTTGAGGGGTGCTGATTATAGGTTTTGTGGATTGTTCTGGATTTTGGTTTGTTTTCCCCTCATGATTAAACCAATCCTGGGTTGGGGAGGAAGGGTGCAAAGGTAAAGTGAGTAGGCATCATAGCCCAGGTGTGTGCTGTCTATGCAGCTCATTACTGCTGCTAACCTGGATCATCTGACTGGGGTGGTGTTTTCCAGGTTACTGTAAGGAAACTAAAAAGATCTAAGTACATGAAAAGACATCCCATATTCATGGATCAGAAGTCTTAATACTGTTAAACTGGGAATACTCCCAAATTGATCTACAGATTCAGTGCATGTTAGCTGAGGTCAAGGTGGTCACAACTCCTGATGCCCATATCTGCTCTCAGAGAGGTTATCTTGCTAAACCTACCAAGAGGCAATCTGTTTACCCTCCCGCGATGTCCTGCTTCCCTGCACTCAGTGGGAAGACAGGCTCACCAAGCCAGGACTTAAGAAAGAGCAGGAGCCAAGTGCAGTGGAGCATGCCTGTAATCCCAGCAGCTCGGGAGGCTGAGGCAGGAGGATCTTGAGTTCAAAGCCAGTCTCAGCAAAAGGGAGGCACTAAGCAACTCAGTGAGAACCTGTCTCTAAATAAAAAAATAAAATACAAAATAGGGCCGGGGATGTGGCTCAGTGGTTGAGTAACTGAGTTCAATCCCCTGCATCAAAAAACAAAACAAAACAAACAAACAAACAAACAAACAAAAAACAGAAGGAAAGAGCAGGAGACAGCTACACAGGGACAATGACTTCAGAACTTTGGGATTAGAGGGTGTGTGGCCTCAACACTGTCACAGAGAAGTGCAGCCTTTCAGTGGTTAGCTCCCCAGTTTATGCATTTTCAGGAGCTAAAATTCCATATTGGATGTTGCCAAAATCCTGGGGCAGTTGCCCCGCCCTTCACTTGCACCAGCTGATGACAATTGCCAATGAGATTCTGCGTCTGGCTGAAATGGCTCCGCCTTTATAAGCCTCCCACCCCTGCAATCAGCTGGGGTTCCAGCTTCCCGGGAAGGTGGGTGGGCCTCCCTGCAGCTGTGGCATGGCTTCCTTTCTCACTGGGGTCCACACGGGGGTGGGGGCATGAAGGTGCACATCTGTGACCACCACGGAACTCTATTTGGCTTGGCCTGTGGTGTCCCCACAAGAAGCCTGGTGTTTGGTTCCATGCAGACTGCACGGCAGGTGGCATCTGGTGCATCCTGTCTCCCTAGAGCAGCCAGTGTGGGGCTGCATGATACAGGCAGTGTGGGAGAGCATGAGGCTAGAAGAAAAGACAGCTGGTCTCAGAGGGCTCATGTTCCATTGGCAGGAAGGTGAGGAACAAGGGCTGAATGGTAGGACCTGCCTGGGACAGCAAGCATTCAGGGCCTGGGGAGCAGGCTGGCTGGAGCAGTCTGGGGTGCTACCTGGGACAGGAGAGGCATGAGTATCCTGAGTGAAGGAAGAAGCACTGAGGGCGGAGCAATGGGGTGGGAAGGGCAACATGGGGAGGGACCTGGGCCAGGTCCATGCTAGGGACTGAGGGGCCAAGGAGCCTCTGGGTTCTCACACTGAGCATGCGATGGGTCCTACTGAGTTGGACGATTCGAGGGGCCCCTTCCCTGGGCTCCTCATTGGAGATGCCCTGAGCCCCTCCCATGGCTGCTTGGTTCCCATCCCGTTTCTCATTCCTCATCTCTGCGGCGGCCCAATTATCTTATTCTCCAATTATCAACGTTCTTGCAAGAAGTTCCGTAAGACAGGAAGGGAGAGAGGACCCTCCCCCACACACCTCGGGGCTGCCCTGAAGAGTTGGCTATTCCTCTTCACCTCCCACTGGGGACCCACCAAGTCCGCCGGCCACAAAGCAGACGGCAGCTGGAGAATCCCACATAAACAGAAGCGCTTTCAGGATGCTTCAGAAGGTGATTTTTTTATTAAAATATTTGAGTCTGGATCACATTCAACCCCATAATGTAGTGATTTGCTTAATGACTGCAGAATATTGTCTTATCTGAGGAGAAGCAGGACATTTTAAGACCACAGAGCCTGGAATTAACAGCTTGGAATTTTCACCATGCTGGCTGTTAATTGACTTAAGCCATTAAAGGGAGAGAATTTTTGGCAAATCCTGAGATCCTCGTACAAGCCAAACCATGGGCATGTTCAAATCATTTTGAAAGAAGTGTCTGGTGAGCCAACTATTTCAGAAAAATAGGCTGTTCAATCAGGAGGTTTGCAAAAGCTTCTGTGGCTCCCAAATAAAGTCTCTGCGGATGGGGTTCAGCTGCACCCAGCACTCCGGAACCGAGGTGTGAACCCAACAAACTCGCAAAGACCACTTGGGTTTTTATTTTCTTAGGAAATGTAGTAAGACCTTGCCTCCTGCCCCAAAACCCCATCTCACTCTGCCATTTTCTGGGTGCCCTGGGTCTCCCCTAGCTGTGGTATGAACTGGGGTGAATAAGGAGGGTCACATGGTTGAGGCCACACAGGATGCCAGACCACGCTGCCCACCACTCAGTGCAGACAGATGCCTCCATGGCCCATGCGCAGAGCAGCAGGGATCCTGCACCCACTGGGACACAGACGACGTCACCCACTGCCTCTCATTCGGGGTCGGAGGAAGAGGTCATGGTGGAGGAGGGGCCAGATAGGGAGAGGGTGGCTGCTCTGGGATATTCAGCAGAGCCAGCCCCGCAGATTCTTGTTGGTGGGCACAGAATGTGCTGCCCTCGGAGGCAGAGCACCGGATTTGGCCGGGCCATTCCGGGCAGCTTGATCTGCATGGAGTGTGGTTTGCTCTGGGAACGCCTCGCTCTGTGGAGAGGGTGCCGGGCTGGCGCCTGCACACAGCAGAGGAGCTGCTGAAACTTCCCGTTCACGCTGGACACATCTCTGTCCCTGTTGGGGAGCACGCTTCTCTTATTATGTTGTTTTTCTGGACCCAAGGAAAGGGGATGGGGCTGCCACTCCAGGGCTGACGGCCCTTCCTAGGGGCTGTCCCAGTGCTTGGGGACAGCCCTTATAGCCTGACCCAGTTGAGGGATGGGGTCACAGTCCAGGCTGGAGCAGGTCTTCTTGAAGTGTAAGAAGCAGGACCTCCGGTTACAAGTAGACAGTCTCAGACTAAGTTCAGCAAAAGGGGTTTATTGAGGGGACAGAAGCTGAGCATGGACACTGGAAGAAGAGGCCACTATGGGAAGCTGGGCAGCGATCTCAGAAGAAACCTCATTGCAGCCTCTGCCTCCCTCTTCCCCTTCACAGTCCAAGGAGGAGCACCTCTTGTGCCATCGGCCCATCTTGGGTCACATGCTGCTTCCTGGGCTGGAAGAACCTAAGAATGACCATCCCACACAGCGTCACCTGGGGAAGGAGCTCCCCAGAGGCACTGAGGATGCTGTTGGTCAAGAGGAATGGGCAGTGGGCAGCCCGCACACAAATGAGCTCCCTCCCTGTCACAAATTTGGCCCCTGGAGCCACGCTGGGCTCAGGGCACTTTGCTGAGGACGGCTGTGCCCATCCAGCAAGAGTCCTGAGGCACCAAGGTCGTCACCCTGCTGTGATCAGGCTCTTGCAAGGGAGAGACAGACAGAGTCTGAGTCCCTTCCAAAGGGACCCGGAACTCATGGAGATGCGGGTCCCACAGGTCTGGCCCATGGGATGCCCAGTGCAGATGACAGGGGCCAGAGGAAGATGACCAAGGGCCCTGTGGGTCAAGTCCAAGAACCCAAACGCTCCCAAGAAGGTATGGAGCCAGAGGCTTCTGCACCTCCTGCTCCCTCCCCGCCCTCACTCACAGACAGACATGTGCATCTGATCAGGACGCGAGGCCCCATGAAGTCCCACCTGCACCCCTTCCCCCAGCTGTGCAGGAGTGCTCACCCAAGTCATGTCCCCTCTCCTGGAGATACTCTTGTCTAATGGCCACCCAGCAAGACAATGGGTCTGGCTTTCTCTTTAATGAATGGCTGCACTTCAAAAGGTCTTCTATTAACCGCAATAATAGTAACAGTAATAATAACAACGATAATAGCTACAAGGCTCTGCACGACCCATGCAAATTTAAGCCAGGCATTCCTGTTCGTGAGAGCCAGGAAAGAGGAGCACCATGAAGGAGCTCCACCCCTCTGCCGTGATGATGGCCGGCTCCGAGTCCCCTGTACCTGGGGCAGCGCGTGCCTCCTCCAGGGCTCACTGCCCGTGCATTTGAGGAAATCGCAGGCAAATCCTCTTGGACCAGGCAGAACAGTTAGGGGCCCAGGGCCCAGGCTCTGAAGCCCCCACGGGCCCAGGTTTGGGTCTGGATCTGCCCTTTGCAGCTGGGTTCCCTGAGGTCACCAGCCTCTCCTCTTTGGGGGCTTCCTCGTCTGTAAAATGGGCCCTCACCCCACCTACCTCACAGTGTCCTCCTGTGAAACTATGGATTAAGAACACGGCCGTGGCGTGCGTTTGGTAATGTAATCTGCCTTTTAAAAATCGTTTCAATCTTCTGAAAGATTGAAGATGATGAAAATGTGCAAATTTTAATTTCACATGATGGGGGGATGGTGCAGGCAGACAATGGTGGGGAAGAGCGAGAAATGAAGGGTTCTTACCTCGGCTCCTCTGTGGCCGCGATAGCTTCTGGGGCCAAAGGGCAGGGTTGGCAAGATGGGAACTGGGGAGCCTCCTCCTCCCTGCAGTTGGCTGCCTGTTCTGGACCCTGGCTTCCTGGGCTACAGTGAAGTCACCTGGGGACCAAGCCCGGAGATTCTGACTCTTGGTGTGGGTGCGGCTGGGCTCTGGGGATTCTAACTGCTCCCTGGTGACACTAAGGACTGGTCCTAAGGTGGGCAGGCGAAGGGTATGCTGTGGAGCTGCACCCTCTCCTGTTGGTCCTGGCATGGAGGCTTCCAGAAGACCCGGGGATGGCAGATACCTTTCAAAGTCCCACTTCTGCAGGGAAGAGAAATGGCCTGGTTCCTCCTGCTTCCCTCGGAAAAGCCCTGAGCCCAAGGAGGTCCTCTTGGGAGACTGGATGCTGCCGGGGGAGGCGTCTTTCTAGAACTCCATTCCACCCAAGTGAGGCCCAGATTAGTCAGGCGCTGTTCCTTCTCTTCTGGGCGCCTGTGAAGTCGCTGGGGGGCATGACCACAGGGTGCGCAGGGCTGGTCCCTCAGGGCGGCTCAGGGGGCAGGATGCTCCATGGAGCCCCGGGGCTTCCCTCTGACCTCATCCAGCTGGGGAACTCTCTGCCCCCTGCCTGTGCCCACTGCTTCTCCACAGGATGGGGTTCTAGAAGTGAGCCTGTGCGTGCACCTGCGTGTGGTTCAGAACGGCCTCGGGTTAAATTTCAGTGATTCGTATTTACGACCTTAGACTTCACGGATGTTCCTAAGGAGCCCAGGGTCATTTCATCAATATTGGAAGAAAATCACAAGCGCTTAAGGAACAAAATAATGTTTTTATTAAAAATCGTACCCATAGCACCTCTCTCTGCCTTCCTACATGTTGTTGGGTTTTTTCTTTTTCTTTTAATGAGGTCTGGTTTTCAGCACAACTTCTGGAAATGCTGTAGGGGGAATCTCAGGGCTGCCCTGGACTCAAGCCAGAGGGTGAGTCTGGAAGGAGGCGGCTGCGCAGACCAGCTCTGTTCGTGAGTCCACACACTGTCATCCCTCAGCTTGGGCCCTGCGTTGGCTGAACAAAGTCGCCCAGGTGCTCTTCACGAGAACAGCTGCAGTGTGCAGGACACGTACAAATGGAAAACCATGCTAGGAGCGCGACGCAAGCCCCACGCCACGCTCAGGCCAGTGGGGATCCACACACGCAGGGTCAGAGAACTTCGCGGAGTGAGCACCGCCCTCGTGGCTGCAATAGGTGGGGCCTGGTGGGAGTGCCTTATGTGGTGGCCACTGCTGTCCGTCTCCCCCATGGCTCACGGTGAGAAGGACCCTGCTGCCCCACATCTTTCACTGGGGCATCCAGTGAAGTGTGCCTTAAGTGAATGGGGGACAGATAATGAGGGGAAGGTAGGCAGGAAGGGCTGGTTCAGAGGCTGAGGAGACTACATACACTTGAGCCCTGGGTCCCTCTCCAGACACCTCTGCCCTGGCACCCCAGGTGGAGAGCGGAGCCTGCAGGCAAAACCGCATCTCGACCAGACGCAGCCCTCCTGGTGAAGAGCTGCACCACCCCCATGGGGAAGGGCACTGGAGGCTTCAGTGGGGAGACACCGCTACTGTCCTCTGGAGGCACCTGCAAAATGCACCTTTCAGCACCACAGGAGAGACAGAGAACCCCCGCCCTGCTCCTTGGTTACAATCTCTGCTTATTGTTTTTTTCTCGGAACTGAGATTAGATCCAATGTCCATTTTCCTCTCATGTGAATTTTTCCCCACCCTAAAGATGAATGATTAGGCACGGATAGCTCTCAGTGCCCAGGCTGCTCTGCTCCTTTGGAACAGGTGGCTCACATGAGACACAGTCCCTTGTAGTGACAGACACAACCACGGCCACGGAGCACTGTCCATCAGCAGCCACGGGGCCAGCAGCCTCAAACTTTACTGAAAGTAGAGGGGATCCAGGAAAGATGAGCCTAAAACAAGTGTCATGTTGTCATGAAACCCAAGAGCAAAGCCACACCTCAGACCAAATTGTCCTTGGCACTTCTCCTGTTAATTAAAGCAAAGTCCTTATGGCTTAAGAAAGCAAAGTGCACAGCGTGTCCTCTGGAGCATTCTCTTCCAGGAGCTTCAAGTGGTCACATTGTGGTCTCTGTCCACTTCACCCTCTTTGGGGCAAGAGGAAGGAGGCGGCTCTGTCCACTGAGGCGGCCCCTCCAGTGGACTATGGGTGGTGATTCTCATGCAGAAGTGGCTTTGGGCAGAGCATCTAGGATTTTTGGTTTAGAATATTCCCCCTTCCACTCGGGGAAGGAAGGAATGAAGGAAGGGAGGAAGGGAGGAAGGGAGGAAGGGAGGAAGGGAGGAAGGGAGGAAGGCAGGGAGAAAGCAAAGCAGAGAGGAGGGGGGAACATCCCACACCCTCGATTTTGGAAAAACTGAAAAGGGTTCTTCACCCCACACAAAAGGTTCCTCGGTCTCCTGGGGCCACACCCAGTAACTGGAAGCAGAGGGTCAAGACACGATCCACACTCTGCCCCACCGAGGCGTAGAAAGAAAGCAGCCACGATGGAGCCATGTTTTCTACACGTGGCCCTGAGACTGACTTCAGCGGCACCAGCTAGGGGCCAGCCAGGCGCCAGCCCAGCTCATCAGCTCACTCAGCGCACGGAGGTCCCTGGGAGGACAGTGCCCCACCTGGCCCTGCTGCGCATGGGGGGTGCTGACGAAGTTCTCTGGTCCTGCGTACTCTGCCCAGGAGTGGGGCTGTGGGGCTGTGGGGCCCTCGTGAGCCCTGGGATGCACATGCCAGCTGCAGCCAGCAGTGCTCTGGTCACACCCAGACTGGGCCCCGGGCTGAGGGCGACCACCTGCAAATGAGCCAGCTGTTGGAACAGTCAAGGGGTCGCTGGAGGCACAGCCGTGATCTGGACTCTATATTTTCCAAAGTAGTTCACACTATTTTCATTTAGCTTAAAAAAATTAGAACCAACGAGTGACAAAGAAAAAAACATTCCCAGGAAACCTGTTAAGGCTTAAAGCTGGCCTTGGGTGGGGAGGGCGGCAGCACCGGTGGTCAGAAGCAGGGGGCGGCCTGTGGTGGCAGGAGGACGACCGGAAGGACCGCCCCACGTGCCAGGGGCAGCCTGGGGTGCACGGGGCGACTCGGGGCCCAGTTTCTCAGAGCGGTTTGCTTTATTTGGAGACTGTCATTTCTCGTCTTTCCCATGTACAAAGCAGAACATATTAATAAAAAGGCACCCGGAGACAGCAAAGACGCATTCACTTCATGTGACATATTTTAAAAAAAGATAAAAAGATTTAAAAAATACTCTGGTTAACAATGCACACTTCCTACATGACAAGCAATTCTGCAAACGCCACCTCACTCTTGGTCAGCAGGGTTGGCCGTGTGCTGTGTTCATGGGAAAGACCCAGTTGCCACGGGCTTCGGGGGCTTCCAGAGCCTGGGGGTGGGGAGGGCTTCTTGTTCCTGCACTATCAGCTCGAAAGAAAGAAGGGGAGAAAGGAAAGCCCCAGAATATTTTACCACTGGAGTGACGGAATGCCAAGCTGAGCCACAAAGGGGCCAGAGGGCACCACCTCCCAGTCACCTGCCCATTGCTGAACCCTTAAAGCAGATTCCTCTCCTAGAATCTGCAGAGTGACATGTCAGACACAGGTGAGGAGGGTCACCAAGCTTGACCCAGGGAAAAGCGTTGGCTTTCCACACGCTAGGGATGAGCAAGGAGCCCGAAGTTGTCCTAAGACGGAGAAGAACGTGAGCCAGCCGGTTCTTGGAAGAGGAGGTAGAGAGAGACAGAGGCCTTAGCTCTGTTCCCCTGACCCTCGGCTCTCCGGCCCCTTCTCGCCTCCCCAGGTGACCTGGAGGATGGAGATGCCCGGGGCTGGGCGGTGCCACACCAGGGCACCAGGGAGATATACCTTCTCTTAAAAAGAAAAGAAAACAAAGAAACCTGCTTCCTGCAGCGATGTTACAAAAAGCCATAAAAAAACCTTCCTAAGTGAAACCTAGTGTTCACGGTAGGTAAAATCATCGCTTATCAGATTTTTTTTTTTTAAACAAAAACTTCAGCTCAGTTATCAGAGTTGATTGTCTTAACAAAAATAGACTCCGGAAGGTCCGCGGCGGTTCTACCCTGATGGAGGCGCCGTGTCACACGAAGGAGGAGAAGCCGGTGAGCGGGGCCCTGGCGCTGGGGCCCGCGGGCGTGTAGACGCCGCCCGCGCTCTGCGTGGTGATGACCGTGTGCAGGTGTGGGCCCGACTCGGCCCCCGCCACCGCCTCGTACCTGTGGGGCGCGGCCGGGGGCCTCCGCTTCCAGGAGTTGTAGTAGGTGGGGTCGCTCATGTAGTGGTTGACGAAGGAGTGCTTGGGCAGCGTGTCCTCGTAGTCCGAGTCGGAGGCCTGGGGAGAGCAACAGAGTGAGGAGGGGGCAGGGGACCGACTTTCCGGGGAGAGGGCGATCTCCGCAGAGGGGCTGACAGGAAGCAGGCAGAGACCAGGAGGCAACAGAGCTGCCGGGGTGTGGGGTGGTATCCCTCTTTCCAGCCCTGGCAAGGTCTACACTGCATCTCACCCCGGAACAGGTCCACACAGCCACCCAGAGGGCCCCAAGGGGATACGCTCGTGTCCTTAGGGTGCAGAACACAGAAGTGCAATAGGATCAGGAGCGGCCCCAAGCCTCTGGCCTTTGCAAATCCAAGATGCAGGCTGCCATGGACCAAAGAGAAAAGACCAGGCAGAAAGGACCCTGAGCCACGAGGAGGCAGGGAAGGCGTCCTCACTGCCTCCCCAGCACGTTGGCATCTCACCCACAGGACTGCAGGGGGAGGGTCCAGAAATGCCACCACGCTGGTGCCCAACATCTCCATCCACCCTCAGCCGTGAAGACCCGCCACCCCTCAGCCCTGCCAGGAGCGCTGCATCCCAAGACATCCGAGGCTCAGTCCCTTGGACCATTCTGTTGTCTTTATAAAAAAGCCAGCAGCTTCCGTGGGAACATTTACCCGACATGCTTTCCACGTTCATGTTCTTAAAGCAAACTATTCTGTTTCCTGGGCTAACGCCAGTCACTAGAAGGACTGCTAAAGAAGATGGAGCCAGGGTGGAGGAGGAGGGCCCTGTTTTTCTGATGAGCAGCACATCCTGTGAGACAACGTCCTCCCTCCAAGGGTCCTGGGTCCTGGGAGCTTCCGGAGCCCCTTGGGAGCCACGTGGTGAGGCCAGAGCCCAGCAGGCCCTTTTGGGCTCTAGGAAGCTTGTCAGACCCTGGACACCCAGCAGGCCCTCCGCTGCCCTTCAGTGGGCAGCCATGCGGCCACACACACCTAGACACACCCAGATGGTTCTGGACCCATCCCCATGGTTGTTGGCTGGCCTTTCAAGATCAAGGGGGAAGGGTGGAGTCGCTTCAAGGCCCTGCCAGGCTGTGGGGACCCCAGCTTTGGGACTTGTGCTGTCTTGCTCTGTCCTTTATGCTCCCAACATCTCCACTCTGTACTCTAGAGCCCTAACCTCTCGAGGGGTCAGTCACATCCACCCTTTTTCTCTCCCCAGTGGGGGTCCAGTGGACTCGGTGCAGGTGAGCAGCCCCAGGCCGTCTCAGAATGGCCAGTGCAGCTCTGAGGGAGCAGATTCCTGCGGGGAACCCAGTGGCCTGGAGGTCTGGGATGCCTGTTTAGAAGCTCCCAGTAGATTCTGATCAGTTCAAGCCTGGGAGCTGCTGGCCAGGGGTGGCAGGCTGGGGAGGTTGTGGCCCAGTCTCAGTCTCCTCCAGACTCTAAATATTCAAAAGAAGAAGCACTAACCCAGTTCCCCTTGGGTGTGGGACCCGTATCCTCTTGGCTGGGGGGTGGGCTGGGGAGGGGCAGCTACTACTGTCCCTACTTTATGTGACCAGAGTCCATGCTGAGACTCAGGAGAACATAATATCTGAGTATGGCGAGCATACTTGCTGCGGCCGCCCTGGACCACGCAGGAACCCTTGGACACGCAGGGCAGAGCCTGAGTCTCCCAGGATGTTCACACACAGACTGAATATCGAGCTCTAAGTAGGATATTCACATGAAGCAAGTTGCAGAGTTGGGATTCCTCGGAACACTGAATGCAGACTGCCGGTAGAGTGGCAGCTGAATACAGTTGTGTCTGTCTGCTTCTTGCTTGTTAAAGCTCCTATAAACGCGGGCTGAAATCGCATCCCAGGATGCTGAGTGCGCCAGTGTCTCTGTAATCTGATCCCGACTACAGCAGTTCCTTTTTAGTGACCACTTATCGCATGCCAGATTAATCCACTCCCAGAATTTACAACTGCCCGGTGTCCTGTGCTGTGCGGTTAATCCCATTTCATGGATGAACAATGAGGCTCAGAGAGTCTGGACAAGTAGGAGTCCAGGCGTGAGCTCATAAGCTGCAGGGTTTGTGTCTCAGTGGTCCTGAACTTACTCCTAGCTCCAGGCATCTCCTTCCCGCCAGCTCAACCAACCACAACTCCCTAATCCTGACCCACAACCCCAAACCCACAATGCTCTGAAATCCAAAGCTTTTTGGGTAACTCATCTGGTGGCGAAGGCTGACCTGCCTGGCAACAGTCTGGCAGCTGCCTCTGAGCTGATGTGTGGCAGTCGAGCGTGAACTCATGTCTTGCTGAGGAAATACCACCGTGCTGGGTGTCACTTAACACATGGTCGGTCCCAGTCCATCAGTGTGGAATTCCCAAGAGTGTCTGGCCTTGAGGGTTCCCGATAGGGGGTCAAGGACCTACACTGTGGCTGCTGTTCAAGATGCACTCTCCATCTGTTTTCTAGAGGACTCCAGGTGGTTTAGAAAGCTCTGTGGACACTGAGACCAGAGAAGAGGGAACTGATCACCCCAGAGAAGTGGAAGGACTCCACACTGTCAGCCCTGAACTGAGTTGCCAAGTCACAGACACCAACTTCAATTCTAAATTTCCTGAAGCTCAGGGGAGAGAAGGGTGTTGGAAAGACCTTAATGACATTACTGTCCTCGTGAGAAACTCACAGAAAGATGGGGCATGGGTGATGGCCATTTTGTTCCACAGTTTGCACACTGGGGTTAAAGTCATGATCACGTGAGGATGGACTGTAAGGTGACTGTCACCCCTGCAGGTCACATCCTCAGTATCCTGGGCCTCCCTATTCAACTTCTGGTGGGAAAAGGTGAGAGGTAGTGACTGGATAATGGTCACTTGTTTTGTGTCTGAAAGAACCAAGATTTACAAATTTGAGTGACCTCAAGTCACACTAACCAAGTCACACTGAGGGTATCTCAAACAAAGCTGGCAGGAGTGAAGCCTTACTAGGAGCAGGTAGGAGACATCTACCTGTCCAAAGGCAGACAGACACCCTTTATGTGGGTGAGTCTTGGACCAAGTCTCTCTGAGTGGTGGAGGAACTGTCGAGCTCAGTAGGAACATGAGCCGCTAATTCTGCCTCAGTAAACCTGTCTGTCACCCACCTCTGGCTTCCCTCTGCCTTCCCAGGACATGTACCCACCCCTCCTCCTGAGCTGTAGGGCTGCAGGGAGGTATGGGACAGGAGTGGGCTGGAACAGCCACTGCGTTCTCATAGGAGCCCATGAAAGTACGAGTCCATCCAGAATCACTTGGAGAATGAACGTTCCCTGTTAATGAATGGACCCTATTTAGGTGGTTCATAAAGTGCCTTTTCATTGACGTCTTCTGATATGCATCATGTTTCACTGCATCAACCAAAGGTCTAAACACACTACAGAACCAGGGGAGGGGTCTGTGACAAATGGGTCCTGGCAGGAGACACATACTGGGGGTGGTTGGTCAACACATAGGATGTCTCAGAATTGGAAGGAAGCCATCCTTCCCTGTCCCCTGGGATGAATGGCTCTTGCCTCTCAGAGAACAGTAGCTGGGTCCTGGGCGGGCACGTGACTCACGCTGAGCCAATCGGACTCCAGCTCTTGGAGTTTCCATAGAGCATCTGGGGGGGCGGGCTCTTGCGTGGGGATAAAGCTGCGGGGCTGGAGCCTGGCGAGGCCCTTGCCTGTGGACTCACTCACTCGAGTGATTCCAAAATCCATCTCAGAGAGCAAAACTGAGACGTAGGGCCAAAGGAAAGGGCACTCCTGGGTCTTGGCTCTAACCTGACAGCCACTGAAAGGTCCCACTTCACTTAAGTACCAATGTGTCAGACAGTGCCAGGCACATCCCTGGAGCCAGGGGCTCTCACTTAGCCCCTCAGAGCTGCTCCTCAGCACCCCCTGCGAGCAGACGACAGCCCTGGCTCCTTTCTTCTGTTCCAGTGAGCTGACCTGGCACTCTGATGTGGTGCTGGGTCTCACTTCCCAGGTGCAGGCTGCAGTAAAGCGTCTGTCTGTATGTTTGTATTTGGGTGACTTGGTTTCATTTCTATTGTCACTGAGTCAAAGTTCCCAGTGTCTGGCATCAAAACCATCATGCAGAAAGACACTCCGAGGAGAGACTAAAAGGGGCTTCTTTGCTGCTTGCTCTTCACAGGGAAGAGTCAGGAGAAGGTCCCCAGGGTTATGTGACAAGGAGATGTCAGCAGAGCTGGAGCTGAAAACTGCACCTCTGGCTCCTGCTCAGACGGTGCTGCTGGATCCCTGATAAAGAACAGCATTAAAACTCCATCCCTCCTCCTGCCACCCGCTCTGTTTATTGTTTATATGACATGATTATTTTTTAATGGGGATGTATTTTAGTGAGTGAAAATTATTGACATAAAGGAAATGCTGCAGGGCCTTTTTTTTTTTTTTTTTCAAAGTTTCCTGTGTGATGTGAAGTTGCAGTATGTGTTGGTTTCCCAGGAAACCACAGGAGAACGACAGATGATTGGATGCAGCATCAGACTGACTGTGAGAGTCCCCAAGGGTGCACAGAGGCCTGACCATGCTCCGAGACCCTCTTGGCCCTTGGGGTTCTACTCTGGCAAGAGGAAAGACCCACATGCTCTTAGGGAGTTCGTTGGGTACAAGGCGTTGGTCTAAGTCAGAACTGGAGGGATTTTGGAAACTGTGTCTTTGAATTTTGAGGACAATTTTAACATGCGATCCGAACAGCCATCCTGATAAAATTCACGAGCAGCCATGTGAGGAAAGGTGACAAATCCTCTTATTTCTAACTAGAGCAACAGAAGGAGCCCCAGTGTGTGCCATGTGACCAGGCGGGTGCTGTGCACCTGCGAGCTTGTTCATAGAATTTCCGCTTTGACAATAATTTTGAAAATGGTTTTAAAATACCCTGGGGAGAAAAGGCTGGTGCCATTATTTTCTTAGTGAGATATTAGCTTCTCAGAATTCTTCCAGCAGAGACAGTAGGGTTTCTGACCCCTCATCCCCTGGGCTCTGGAGAAGAGGGGCAGCAGGGAAACTGGCCTGTCCGTGGGATTGCCACTGCATGGAGCCACTGACTTGAACCAGGAGCAAAGAGCGCCACGCTCTTTATCCCTAGTGCTGGGGCTCCCAGCTTGGTGTGACAGACACTCTACTGGGGGCAGATGTGGCCAGGAAGACAGGCACCTGGTCTAAGAACTTGGTTTAACCTGGACAGGGCTGCAGGACAGCTGCTGCAACTCTTGTCCAATTTCCTCTGTCCCCCAGCCAGCTGCCTGTTAAAGAGGCCCTATTCCAGGCAGGTATGGCCAGGAGACCTGGGCTCTGCCCCCTTGCCAGCCTTCCCTCTTTGGCTGCAGGGACTGTACCAGGTGGGCCAGCCTGACAGTACGGGGCCCCAGCTGTCCCAGCCCAGGTTGTTTGTAGAGAAGAAGCTCTACACAGAGAGGAGCAAGCCTGGAAGAACAGGGGTAACCATCTCAACCAGTGCCACCCACGTGACAGGTGTGTCACTACGGAGAAGAGGATCACTGTCCCAGCTTTGGTGCAGTGACTTGGGGTCATTGGTGTGTCTGGGAGATAATCCATAGGAACAGAAGATGGAGCATGCCCAAGGGTGAAGACAGTGGAGACTGAGGGGTGAAGCAGTAAGAGCTGGTGGCTCCACCATGGTGACAAGTAAAGTCAGTCAGCAGCT
Source organism: Sciurus carolinensis (assembly GCF_902686445.1). Taxonomy (NCBI): domain Eukaryota; kingdom Metazoa; phylum Chordata; class Mammalia; order Rodentia; family Sciuridae; genus Sciurus; species Sciurus carolinensis. The sequence goes on along the minus strand of NC_062230.1, from coordinate 12,044,851 downwards.
TAACAGCGAGAATAGGGAGAGAGACGCTGGGCTAAGGGGCCCAGGTCAGAGCGAGTTTCAGAGATTGATGTCCTCTGGCTACTGCAAAGGGTTGGACATTAACTGGATCAGTGTGTGGAACAATTTATGCCTCAAGATAGCGTCAAAATAACAGAGCTAGTAGGGAGTAGAGGGAAATCGCTGGGTGTGGTGTCAACTGTGGTGGACCATCCAGAACATTCACGGGAGGTGGGAAAAGGGAATGAGGAGAGCCCGACTACAAACATGTCATCCCTGGTGGCCAGAGAGACTGCAAGGCCACGGCCACCCCTCTGAGGAGTGACACCAGAGCATGCACGCTGAGAGCCGGTCCAGCCAGAAGACTAAACAAGAGATGAGCCAATGACAGTCCTAAGGGATGGACATCAGCATTGAGCTCCCACAAGACACCATCCAAAATTACCTACTAAAAGACCCCAAGAAGGTGCAATGCATGCACAGGGAGGAAGGCAGCCCCTGAGGGGCCTGAGGTTGGACTAACCAGGCAAGACTCCAAGAGCAGCCATGAAAATGATGTTCAAAGACCTAGGAAGATATGTGCCAGGAATCAAGGGATGACGTGAGGATAATATCACAGCAGTGGAGAGAATCAATAAAGAGATGGAAATCATAAAAAAGGGACCAATTGGAAAACTTTGGAGTTGAAACAATACTATAACTGAAATTAAAAATTCACTATTGGGCTCAACAGTAGATCTGAGCTAGCAGAGGAAACAGTCAGTATGCTTGAAGATAAATAAATGGAGACTATGCAATCTGAAAAAAAGAATACAAAAAACAGAAATGAACAGAGCACTAAATGTGAGAGCACTAAGTACGCCAACACTGTGTAAAGGGAGCACCAGAAGGAGAGGAGAAAGAGGCAGAAGCAGCAGAACTCTGAAAGTAACAATGATTTCAAATTCCCCAAATTTCATAAAAAGCATCTACATATACAAGGAACTCTGTAAACTCCAAGCAAGAAAGAGGCAAAGAGAGCCACACCTAGGCCCAGCACAGTCAAAAACAAAAACAAGAAATGCTTAAAATCAGCAAAAGAAAAAAGACTCTTCATATACAAGAGAACATAAATGATATTACAACTGAATTCCAGTCAGAAAATAAAGTGGACAGTGGGTACTATAGTCAACGTTCTGAAGAAAACTGCTAGTTGGGAATCCTACGTCAGCAAACCTATTTTCAAAAATGAAGGTGAAATAAAGACATTTCCAGGTAGATGAAAACTGAGAAAAATTCATTGCTAGCAGATCTGCCTTGCAAGAAATACTACAGGAAGATTGTCAATTTGAAAGCAACTGACAGCAGACGGTAATTTAAACATACACACCCATAAAATAAGATAAAAAGACACAAATAAAGGTAATTACATAGGAAATTTAAAAGACAGTATAATTACATATTTCTTCTCCTTTCTTCTTTCTGATTTAAAAAGCAGTGGTGCATAAAACAGTATGTGTATAATTAGACCATTGGGCCTATGAACCTATAGAAATGCAACGCACAGAACAGCAGCAACACAGAGGAAGCGAGGGAGTAAGAACTGACCCCTGCCAATAGCCTGAATCCACAGAAAGAACCAAAGAGCACCAGAAATGGAGAAAAGGAAGGTGAAAGTGACAAACGCTCTAAATACATACTTGCTCTACTTTCTTCTCTCAACTCCTTTAAAAGACATGTAATTATGGAAAGTAATGATTATGAAAACGCATTCTTGAGTTTATAACACATTTGGACACAATGTATAATACATCATAAAAGGGGAGGAGGGAACATAGTTCTCTTTACATATCACTGATATTCAGGATAAATCTGAAGTGGAAAATGATACCAGAGCAAATCACTAATGGAAATAACTAAAAAGTACAGTAAAAGCAAGACTGAGGGAATTAAAGTGGTACACTACGTAGTATCTATTTAACAAAAAGGAAAGTAGTAATGAAAACACAGGGAAATATAAGAGACATATAAAAGGCAAATATTGAAATATCAGACATGAATTCTACTTATCTTTATGTTAAATGTAAATGGATTAAATAGTCCAGTTAAAAGGCAGAGATGGACAGAATGACTAAAATAACATAATTCAAATAACATAATTCAAATATACACTTCCTATAAGAGACAGATTTTGAATTCAAAGACACAAATAGGTTGAGAGGAAAAGGATACAAATTAGGTACCCTGTAAATAATAACCAAAGGAGAATTGGAGTAGGTATACCAATATCAGACAAAATGGACCTTAAGACAAAAATTGCTACTGGAGTCAAAGAGGGGCTTTCTATGTGAATATAAGGGTCAACCTGTGAAGAAGATGTAACAATTATAAACATATGCACCTAACCATAGAGTATCAAAATACATGAAATTAAAATTGACAGAAATGGAAAGATAAATACAGAATTCAACAATGATAGTCGGAGACCTCAAGTACATTAACAGATGGCAGATGATTAAATAAACAGAGGACTTAATACTGTAAATCAATTAGTACTAAAATTCACATACAGAACTGTCCATTCAACACAGCAGAATAACACTCTTCTAGTATAGACCACATGTTAGAATGTAAAAGAAGATTCAATAAATTTAAAAGGATTGAAAATATGATTAGCAATAATCAACAGAGGAATATCTAGAAAATTAAAAATATGAGGAGATAAAAATTATGCTCCTAACTAACCAATGTGTCAAAGAAGAAATTAGAAAGAAAATTAAAATATACTTTGAAACAAGTGGAAAAAACACAACATACTGAAACTTATGGGAGTTAGCTAATAGCGCTTAGAGGGAATAGTATGGCTATATGAGCCTGTATCCACAAAAAAGAAATATTAAATCTAAATAATCTGAACTCCCAGCCTAAGAAATTGGATGAAGAGCAAAAAAATCACAAAATGTACAGAAGAGAAGAAATTACAAAGATTAGATAGAAATGAATGAGAGAGAGTAGAAAAACAATAGAGAAAATCAACAAAGCAAGTTGGTTCTTTGTAGAGATCAATAAAATTGAGAAAATGAATTAGACTAAAGAAAAACAAGGGAGAGAAGACTCAAATTATTTGAAAAAAATTTTTTTAGTTGTAGATGGACACAATACCTTTATTTTATTTATTTATTTTTATGTAGTGCTGAGGATCGAGCCCAGTGCCTCACAGGTGCTAGGCAAGTGCTCTACCACTGAGCTACAGCCCTGGCCCAAGACTCAAGTTATTAAAATCAGTAACTGACTAAGGAATAACGTTCCTGAAATTAAAGACGCAAGAAATAACAGTATCTCACAAATTAGATTATTGAGATGAAATGAATGATATCCTAGAAGAACCCAAATGACTGACATGGCTTAGAGAGAAAATTAAAAAAATGGAATATATCTACCACAAGCAGAGATAAAGAATTAGTAATTAAGAAAATAGGAAAACTGAATATACCTGGCACAAATAGACATAGGATTAGTAACTAATAACGTATTGCAACAAAAAGCCCAGAATCATATGGCTTCACTGGTGAATTCTAACAGATATTCAAAGAAGAATTAATACCAATTAGGAAAGAAACTTCCCAACTAATTCTACAAGGCCAGTCTTACCCTAATTATATATATATATGTAAGAAAATTACAGACCTGAATCTCTTTTAAATGTAGATGAAAAAGTCCTCAATAAAATGTTTACAAACTCAATCTAGCATCATAGAAAAAGGATTATACACCATGACCAATGGGGGTTTGTCCTAGGAATGCAAGGATGGTTTAATATCAACAAGTTGATTAACATAATACTCTATATGAATAGAATAAAGAACAGAAAACCATCTCCATAGACAGAGAAAACTGGCAAAAATCGAACCCTTTTTAACATCACAAACATGCATCCATCTAAACCAGATAAAAGGCACATTATTTATAATAATCAAAAGCAGAAGCAAACAAAAGCAAAGAGTCATCAGAAGATGACTCAGTCAGCCTGTTTTCAGAGGGAACCAGAGGCTGGTGTATGGCAGACTGGTGAAATGATCTTTGCACATCCCCGGATTGTATGCATGGTTTGCTGTGCCTACACTGTACAAACCACATGGTTTATGCTATACCCACTTTCTTCCTGGGAGTCTGGGGTTTTGGCACATTCATGAGCCTAGGAGCTGAGTCCTCTGAGCAGTACCCCCCGGGCTGCCTGTAGCTGACTGTGCTCTGTCCTCTCTCTGTCATACCTCTCTATCATGAGCACAGCTCTACACTGAGTCCTGTGAGTCCTAGCAAATCACTGAACTTGGGGGTGGTCTTAGGGATCCTGGACACAAACTTAAATGTCCATCAAACTTAATTTTAAAATGTGGTGTATCCATACAATGGAAACATTATGCTGAGTTAAATAAACTGGTCACAGAGACCATCTGATTTATTTGGGTGAAATGTCCACCAGAGGCAAATCTAAAGAGGCAGAAAGTTTGGGGAGTGGTGCCAAGACCAGGGAAGGCCGGTGGTGAGAGGTGGGATCTCAGTGGTTGGGTGTTGGGGAGAGGCTGGTAATGGAACAGGGCGTGGTTTGGGGTGATGTTCCAGGGTTTGTGGGGATGGCCACTCCACTCTGTGAGTACACCGAGGCCACTGAACTGTGTGGCTCCATGGTGAGCTGTGTGGCCTGTGAATCGTGTCTCAATCCAGTCATTTAAAACACGGTTTAAAGTGAACTTCGCCATCTGAACTGGCACTTCCAAAATGGTCTGCTTCCCTAGGTTCCTCTGTTGGGCTTTCCTGAATACCCAGTGCCTGCAAATCTCCCAAGTTCATAAGCTTTAAGGATGGAATGCAGAAAGACTATTTAGCAAAGGACTCTCCAAAAATGAAGGGTTATGTTTGAGCTACCTGATGGTCCAGGCCTGGAATTCTTAGATGGGACTCGGGGACCTTTGATCCAGGGACCTATGAGAGACTTCAGGGAGCCCCATGCCCCCATGGTCCTAGGTAACATTCTACATACAGGCGGGGAGAATGTCTACACCTTTCATGGACTTCTGGGAGGAGCCCATGCCCAAAGGCATTGGGAACCTGGAGGTGCATCTGTGGAATTACAGAGAAACCCTTGCATCTCAGCACAGGGCTTGCCCCGGGAGCGGGCAGTTTGATCACAGGCCCTGGCCTCCCCTGCCACATGACTGTGCCTCAACAACTCAGTTCCAAATGGCAGGTGTGGCGGGAAAGATGGACTCAGAGCCCAGTGCTGGCCCAGCTCATTAGTGTGTGCCTTGGGAACATCCTGAGACCTCTTGTGGCCTCGCTCCTCCTCTGGTTTACAAGGACATGACCACCTCTGTGCAGAATTCCATTTAGAGTGGATTCCATGTCCCTCCCCATGCCTATCCTCCTCCCCTTCCCACCCTCTCCCTGCACACTCACCTCGCTCCTCCCACCTGTATACAGGTGTTTCTGTTTAGGTATGTATGCTCCCTAAACTCATTCAGGACTCTAATTGGTTGTCTGTGCTGGGAAATGTAAGATACTGAGGCAGTACGCTCCTCTGCGGGTATTTGTCTATGTGTGCATGTGTGTGTATTTAAATATGTGTGTAGGCATGTGTGTTAATGTGTGTATATGTAAGCGTGTGTGCATGTGAAGGCATGTATATGTATTTAGGTATGCATGTGTGTATGTATGCATTGTGCATGTGTGTAGGGCATGCATGATGTGCAGCCTAGCTCAGTGCCTGAGGGCATTTAGAAATCCTCCAAAAAATCAACTGAATTTGAATCTCAAAACCCTCATCCATTCAAGAGGAGAAGGAGACCCAAGGCTTCCGTGAACCCATTCTGAGAATACCATGAGCACCTACAGTTCAGAATCCATGAATCCAGTTCTGGCTGCTCTAGGACTCACCATCCACCGCCCCGCACCAGGCTGGATAGGATGGAGTGGGCAGGGTTAAGTTGAGCTCTGGAGACCAAGGACCCGTGCGGCACCCAGTTCCCTGTTGGATGACCTTAGCGTCTAAACAGGAAGGACGCCCCACATCATGGGAGGTCAAACGCAGCCCATGCTCAGTCCCTCAGAGCAATGCACACCCAGTGCAGGTGAGCTATAAGCACTTCCAGTGTCCCGTGGTAGCTAGCATGTGGTTATCAAAGTCCCACACAGTGCCCATGCCAGGGAAAGCATCCCGCAGGGAGTTAAGAACAGACCCGAGGCAGTGCCCAGGTGTGTCTCTTAGTGGTGTCAGCAGGTCCTGCTGGAAGGCCGTGCCCTGATTTCTCACCTGCTGCTTTTGGTACAAGCAGCTGCGTTTCCTTAGTGTGAAAGGCAGGTCAGTTTCTGCAGGATTTCGCCCCTCAAGTTGAGATGAATGCATCTTTTGGGACATTGGCGCTGCCACTTGCTGTTTTTGCCAAGCCCAAGGCAATGATCCAGATGCAAACCCAGCATCCATTGTAAACAGAACATGCAAAGTCAGGGCGAGCCGGGGCCCACTGGCTCCCGCCCGCTGCCCTCTCACTGGGGTTCATACACAAACCACAACAGAAAAGAAGCCATTTTATTGAGCCTTGGGGCTCAATAAGGCCTGAATTCAGGTCAGAATGAAGGTGAGACTTATTTTAGATTAAATATTGATTCAGCGCAGGAATGCTGGGAGGTGGGGCAGGCCTGTATGTGTGGTAAATGGCTGGTGACTTTCGCCCCTCTCCAGGCGTGAGGCCCCTGGAGCAAGGCATGGGGACACTCAAGCCCTAACTGCTGCTTTGGTTGTCTGTGCTGGGAAAGGCGAGAGGCTGGGGCAGTGCGCTCCTCTGGGAGTGCATGAGCCCCTCTCAGGGCCCCCCGTGCAGCCTCCCTGCTGGAAGTCCTCTTGGGCCATAGCGAGTCCTTGCACAGGGGACAGCTCTGCTGGGGAAGTGCTGGGTACCCAGGCAGAAGCAGAGGAGGCCAAGCTGGGCCCAATGCACAGTGGGGCTGAAGCTCCACAGCACTGCAGCAGACCCTCGTGCTCAGTGAGGAGGGACGCGCCTCAGTCGGGCTCACCCACCTGTCAGCTGATCCGGAACTGCTGTTCTGCATAAGGAGCCAAGAACAGGGAGCTTCTCGGGGAGGAGGGGGAGATCTGCTAACGCCAGGGAAGAACTGGAAGCCACTGTCTGGCCAGGAGCAGGGCTCCACTGTCTGCCGGTGCTGCCAGCCCAGCCCTCTGCCACTCGGTCTAGAGACCACCAAGATGCACAGAACCCTCTGGAAATACCAGGTTCATGCGGAAAACAAATGGAAAGACAGTGGGGCCTCAGCCCCAAAGTCCACTCTGAGCAGATACTGGGCCTTGCTGGGCCTCGTCCTTCATCAGGGTGGGTCCAGTGCCAGGGCCCTGCAGGCCCCGTTGAGATGGAGCATGTGAGGGTGTCCAGACACCAAGCGCAGGGCCCGGGGAGTGGTGCTCAGCTGGCGTCGCTGGTGCAGGGGACGCCTACCCTGCTGATCGCCTACCCTGACCCCAGGATCTGAGAAGAGAACCCGCTCCCCAGAGAGTCCACTCATGGCATCTGCTCTACCCAGGCCGTGAGGGTGCTGATGGCCACAGCGGGGGCATCTGAACTGGGGCGCCGGCACTTTCCTCATGTGAAGAGGGGGCTTTGCCATGCACTCCGCCTGCCTCAGGGTGGGCCTGAGGCAGAAGGAGGGGACTTCCTGGGGAAGCAGTCTTGGTTTAGCAGGAGGGATGGTGGCCGCTTCCTGGGGGCAAGCGCACACTGACCTCAGACTCTGACGCGCCCGTCGCCTTCCCCTGGAGGCTCCCGCCCTCCGTCAGTGCGGTGCCGTTGTACTTGTCACAGATGTCCTCATCTGAGTAGTGCAGGCCACCAGGACTTGGTCGTGGGGGGGACCTAGGATGACAGGGGACGCTGCAAGTTACCCCCGGGGAATAGTCACTCTCCTGAGGCCTCCCAAGCTGCTGCTGGCCTTGACCATGCAAGGGGAGGCAGGCCTCAACCTGTAGAGCACTGTGGCAAGGGGTCCCCTGGTGATTCTGCCACCTCCCTTCCTGGTGTCCGTCAGCCCAGGGGCCATGCTGGGCCGGGGCATCGGCAGAGAACATGCTCAAGTGGGAGGCACAGAGAGTGAGAGCAAAGAAGGAGCAGCGCGTGGTGCTGCCGAGGGCAGGGGCCAGGGTGGAGGGGAGATTACAGTGCACTTGTCCTCTGTGGTGGCAGAATGCTAGATGACCCCATCACTGCCCGCTGGGTGGTCTGTCTCCTCAGGTATGGGCAGGGCCTGTGATGCACCGCTAATCACTCGGCATGTGAAGGGGTGTTGTGCCGGGAGAGGGCGTGGGCTGTCACTGCCACCCCCCTCAGGATCACACGAGGTCAAAAGAGACTGGAAATAGAGACATCGTGCTGGTCTTACCCCAGCCAATGGCGGGAAGACGCCAGGGCCCCTGGTGGCAGGGCCACCTTGAAATGCATTCTGTTGAGAGTCTGAGTGAGTTTGGAAGAGGATCTCGCCTGGCTGAGGCTACATATGAGAACACCCCTCACTACACCAGGACTGTGGCCCCAGGAGACCCCAGCAGAGGGCCAGCGGAGGCAGGCCCGAGCTCCTGCCCCACAGAAACTGTGAGGCAGTAAATGCATGTTGGTTTAAGCTGTTACATTTGTCAGACACAATAGAAAACAGACACAGCCTTCAGTCCCCAACTCCTGGTGACGATCATTTTGTGGCCGAGTAAAAGTTCAGCCTCTGCTTTTCAGATGGAGAAAAGCACTTGGGGAGAAAACTCAGAGCACCAAATTGATCCATCTTTAAATGAAGCCAGACTGGGCACATCCTACCGCTCCAGGGTTGTTCAGGGACCCTGCTAGCTGTGGTCAGCCAGCCAGGCAGGGTGTGCTGCCCACGCCCTCGAGGGGAGTGTCCTCACATCCAGGACCCTCACGTTAGGAGGACCGAGTGCAGAGCCAGGTGGTGGCTGCCAGGGGTGACCTTTGTTAAAGTAACCCTTGGTGATCAAGCAAGGAGAAGCCACTGGCCAGGAAGCCAGGCACAGGGAGTGGGAGGGGGACCCTGGTCTTATGCCATAGCCACTGCCTCCCTCAGGTTGGCTCTGTCTCAGTTTTTCCAGGAGAGGCCCAGCAGAGGCCCAAGGGCCTCCTTTCTTTCCACTTCAAAGATAATTTATTTTGGAAAAGACTTCACTTGTCATCTTACCATTTGGGTGACTCTCTCTCTCATTTTGATACTGAGCCATGTACCTACTCCTTTTTTTCTTTTAATTTGAGACAGAATCTCACTAAATTTCTGAACCTGTGATCTTCCTGCCTCAGCCTCCATGAGTCACTGTGTCCAGCTCTATTTGGGTAAATCTTTTAATCTAAGGAGCTAAGATGGTGTCACACAAAGAAGTTGGCACCACAACATAAAGAGACAGGAATCAGTCATGCCACATTTAAAGGCACCTTGGACATGATGCTGGAGGACCGATCCCAGCAACGCTGCCCTGCCCAAGGTCCTCCACTCTTTTGGAGCCCCATGGACTTGCGGACATGCCTCTAGGATCCTTCCGTCGTTGCATTTGGGGACATCAGACTGGAAAGGTGATGGTAAAGAGCCAGCCTTTCTTTGCGTCTTGGTTTTATTTTGTCCTTGGTTCCCAGAAGCTTCAGGATGGTTTGCAACTGACCCTTTCAGGAAGTTCAGGAAGTTGGCCAGAGTCAGTTGACATGGATGCCGGAGCAGCAAGTGCCACAGGAACGCCACGGCTGCGGGCAACCAGGCTGAGAGCTTGGGCTCCCCACTCAGACCACCCAGAAGTCGTGCCCAGGTGGTGGCTGAGCAGAGGCAGCAGTAGGAATATGGAAATGTGTCCTTGGAGACGTGACCTTAGAGCTTAAGAGATGTCCACTGCTGTCCCAAATCTGTGGCCCCTGGACCCACGCAGCTCATTACGAGAGGCCCTCCCAGCCTGAGCTGCTGGGACGCTTTCTCTCTGGGAGGCTCAAGGCGCCCCTCTGCCCAAGGCTTCCTCACCCACCTGGGGAGCTCAGAGCCAGCTATCCAGCTGTCCCGAAGCACCCTTGGAGCTACCTGTAGGCTTTGGTTCTGCTAATACAAGACTGTCTTCTCCCTGTTGTGGGACCCCGGGAGAAATAAATCTCTGTGGGTTGAGACCTCCCACTTCTCCATGAAATGATTTTTTTCTGGGAAGCACCTGGGCTTAACACACTAGACCAATCTGTCCTTGGGCCATTTGCTTCAAAGTTACAAGCCTCTCAGAGGAGCCCAGATCAGATGGCAGCAAGGGAGCAGAGCATATAATATTTTAAAATTCTCTGTGACAAGTTCCTCTTGGTCTTGAAATTATGTGATTGCTTTCCCACAACTCTGTGACAACAGGGAAAGCCTGCCTCTCAGTAGACAAGTGGAATGAAAGATGTGACCAGACATCACCACTCACCACTTCCTGCCCTAAGGAGAGCAACACGGGGCGGCAGCCTGCTCTGCTTGGACTGGTCTCCAGGGTGCTGGCCAAGGGCCAATGGCAGGTGGGAGACCTGCTGGCTGCCTGCCTCCACCAAAGCCTGAGGTCCTCTGTTATTTCTGGCCTTGGGATCCTTCCAGTGATATTAGTGTCCCAAATAGGCAGAAGACAGGAACCACCTAGGCTACCCCTGGGCGATGAGCTAGCGCAGAATGGAAAACAGCCTTGTGAAGGGAAACAGACTTGTGCACTGCCTGTGTCCTGGTGGCTTGTGATGTTTCTGCAACAGAGAGCAAATCCATGTGGACAGGCCCAGAGAGAAGAGGCCCCCTAATGCGCTGGGCATGGGTAAGGCCCGTGTGCCTGTCCAGGGAAGGCATCCCCAGGTGTCTTTTCTACCACTCTCGAGACTGGAAGACCAGGCTCTGGGGGTCGACAAGTCAAGCAGGTCAAGGTTATCCGGCTCATCTTCAGCGAGCCTTGCTTCCTGCTGGAACTGGGAAAAGGCCATGAGGGAAGAGGCCTGGAGGGAGGCCACTCGGCTGCTTTCTCATGCACATCTGAAATGGCCGTCTGCATCGCAGGAAAACATGCAATCCATCAAACGATGAAAGCAACCACTTCCGCTCTAGGACCTGCGTGAGTCTGCTGCAGCCTGCGTGACACCCCGTGAACTAGGAACTCCTGACCCAAGCTTCCCGCTGGGTGACACGGAAGGCCAACCTGGTGGCTGCCAGGTGTTCCAGGTTTTGGTCCTCCACACCTGAGGTCCTGCCCCCTTTTCACATCTCTGCAAATGCACTGGAAACTTCTCTCACCCTCTGCAACCCTGGCCCTGCTAGAGCCAACACTGCCCTGGGGTCTTGGTATCACATCCACAGGGGGTGGTATGTCTGGCTTTCTGGAATGGCACAGGGAGACTCAGTGGGCACCTGTGGGCATGCCCTGGGCCAGCACCCTGCCCTGACTGACCCAGGCCCACCCACTGCCTCCCTACCTGGTCCCATTCTTCTTGGAGAAGGTGCTCTTGACATTGAGGTGGCGGCTGTTGAGCTCCAGGGCAGCAAATCCTCCATTATCCAGGGTCACGGACTCCTCCATGTTGGAGATGCTCTTACCTAAAGCCCCACCGGGAAAGCAAGCACAGTTTTACTGAGCTGCTCCTTGGCCATGCCAAACCTCACAGTCAAGGTCAGGAGTGCTTGGGGTCTTGCTAGATGTAAAGCCCTGCTTTAGCTCTGTAGCAGCTAGAGCCCTGCTGGGGAGCACCGATATGTATCACTTGCTGTGCTGGAGCAAAGTGACAATATTAGCATTTCAGTGTTTATTTTGCCTGATGCCAAAATACCAGTATGCTGGCCAATATTTTATGAAAATGTGCTTGGAATACATAAAAAGTTATTAAGAGTCGGGGAAGTTAAATATTTAGTAAATTTTAAAACAAGACACTCATGGCCATATAGCAAAACAGGAAGTAAAAAGGCAAATTTCTATGGGTGTAGTCGCTAAAGAAAGGGCTCAGGACTTCCTTTTGAGTTAGGTGACAAAAATGCTCCTAGATGGACTGCAGTGACGGTGGCAAGTCACTGAATTAGTAAGTTTACAAACACACATCAGAACACACTAGCAGATGAAATGAACACGCTTGAAAGAAACCAAACCACAGGGCTTCCCCTCTCCTGTGGCATGGGAGCCCCAGTCCTCATGCTTGTCACCAAGCGTGGCCTACTGTGCCTGCCCCACCCCATCACTGCCCGGGCCTGAGCAGGCTCATCCCTCGGGCTCCCCTGATTGCTCTGCCTGGAAGTCCCCTCCCCAGCCTCCTCTGGCCTGCTTACCCCTTCCTCCAGGTGGCAGTGCCGATGTCACTATGGTTTGAGTACAGTGGGTCCCCTGAGAGTCTTGTTGACATTTAATCCCCATTATGGGATATTAAGAGGTGGGGCCAGGTGGGACCTCTGGGAAGGAATTAAATCTGCCCTCAAGAATGGATTAATCCATTCATGAGATGAGTGGACTAATAACTTATCCTGAGAGTGAGTGTGCTGTGAGAGGCAGGTTCGCTGGGTCTCTTGAGTGTTCCCTGTCTCTCACTTTGTGATGCCCTGCACCACAATGGGACTGCAGGCAAGGCAGCTGTCACCAGATGTGTCCCTGGACCTTGGACCAGAACCCTGAGACAAAGTGAACCTCTCTACTTCGTAACTCACGCAGTCTGTGGTACAGTGTAATTAACAGCAGAAAACGGACTGAGACAGATGTGGTGAAACCAGCGGCTCCCTCCCCAATCCCCAGATCGCCCTCCTTCCTCCACACCCGCATTCCTACAGACCCCACCCTGATTCCTTTGCCTGGTACTTGCCCACCCAGGCAACTTCTGCAAGGGCACATTTGCTTGTTCTTAGAACCGTCTTCTGCCTTCCCCTGCTGTGCTGAGGCATGGACTTGATCTGTTATGTCCCCCACCACCCTGCTGGCCCTAGGGTGGAGACTGTGAGCACACAGGGCATGGCAGTTACAGGCTCCTCTCCACCTGGAACCTTGCATCTTCCCGCATGCCTCGCTGCTCTGTGAGCAACAGAAAAACGGACAGGCGCAGAGCGGCACCTGCCTGTGAGTGGGGATTGGATTGGTGGGGGGTTGGCAGGTGAAGACCAGAATCAGAAAGGAAGGAAGTGTGGAGGGCTTGGGGCGTGCCCCCAGGTAGGAGTGTGAGTGGCACTGGGTGGGCAGCTTAGGTTCTGCAGGTCTCCTGGGCAGGGAGGTGATATGCTGGGAGACAAGCTTGTCTTTTCTTCCTCAGCTTCAATTATGATGTTAAATTAACACTCCAGGGTGAGGCTGGGTATCGGAGGCTGCAGGTCAGATCTGACTTTTTAAGTCTGCTTTCCAGATGGAAAAGGAGGGTGAAAAGCAGGGAGATTTCCTATGCGCCACACATAGAATTCTGTAATAGCATTAACTCAGTAAAATGACATGCCATTCATACATTGTAAATCCCATAGGAATAAAATCTGATTTACAGACACTTGTTAGAAGTGAATTTATACAGAAAAAAATAAATCCTTTCTTTGAGGGATGAATTGCTTAACTTTACCAAAGCAAATGGTAAGGTGTTTTAGGTTAACCCCCTCAGAGCCAGGACGGACGGTACAGATGGCTGTAGGGATGTTCTGGGCCCTGGGGGTGGGGTTGTTTTTAAGAGCACCTCATCAGGGATTTCTAGGACAGCTGATGGGAAACCTCCAGTGACAGGGCCAGGCTTAGAACGAGGTCCAGTCCAGCTGGTGTCTGAGTATGAGAGGGCTGTGTCTGTCCTCTCGGGCTCAGCCACGGTGCTGGACGATGCTGACTGGGACAAGAACAGGCACAGAGTTCGGTTGTTTCCTGGTGATGCAAGAAGTGGCCTCACTAGCAATCATGGGAACCTTTGAAAATTGAGGATGATGAATGTATCAAGTGCGCCAACCTTCAGCGTTTGATGTGCTGTTTTCTCATCAAGTAAACCCCCTCTGCGAGGAGCGTCCTCTGCACCTCTACAGAGGAAGCCCTGGAGGACGCACCCCCACAAATGGGGCCACTCGGCGTGTGCCCTGGGGATCTGGCCTTCCTGGGTCCCGTTGTTCATTCTCTGATAAAGCGGGGAGGTGGCCAGTGGCAGGGCAGATCCCGGGAGGCCCGAGGTCACTGCCCACTCAAGGGTGCCCGGGAGCGAGGGACGGCGCACCTGCGCTGCAGTTCTTGTACTTCTTGCTCTGTCCGTGCAGGACCAGGGAGAACGCCACCAGCAGGACGACGATCAGGCTGCAGAGGGCCATCACCAGCAGGAACCACCACTCCTCATAGAACGGGGCCTCCACTTTAGCTGCAGGGAGACACAAACCACCCTGACGCTGCTGAAACCTCGGGTGGTGCAGAACCAGGCACAGAGGGCGTGGCAGACAAATGACCCGAGTCGCAGGGAAGGCCCAACCACTGTCCAGTGTGGGCTACTGTGGTCCAACCGACCCTCTCCCTGCGGGACTGGCTCAGGCAGCAAGTCCCCTCCCCTGACAGCAGGCTTCAGGACGAAGCTGCCTTTCCTATGGGGTCAGGCTCAGGACTCCTCCCACCCGAGACACTTCTGTCCTTGCCTTGTCCATCAAAACTGCCATTGTGCTTCTCCTCCTAAGGTCACCTACTTAAAAATGTTGGCTTAGCCAGGCACGGTGGCGCACACCTGTAATCCCAGCAGCTCAGGAGGCTGAGGCTGGAGGACTGCAAGTTAGAAGCCAGCCTCAGCAATTCAGCAAGGCCCTAACCAACTTAGTGAGACCCTGCCTTTAAATGAAAAATAAAAGGAAAGGACCAGGGATGTGGCTCGGTAGTGAAGTACCTCTGGGTTCAATCCCCAGTCCAAAAATATATGTTGACTTGAGTGAGGCCCTGCCGCCCCTCCTGGCTGAGGCTTCCTTCCACCCGGCCCACCGCCCCGCCCCCATCTCCATCACCGTCTCCTGCCAGCATGAGGCAACCTTGTCCCAATTGTCTGTAACCTCCTGGCTTGCTCATATCCACTCTCTATGTTGCCACCAGAGATCCCCAAGATGGAAAAGAGTTGTCCCCCAAGATACTCAGTGGCTCCCCATTAGCAATGGGGTGAAGGAGCCCGCAGCCCAGCTCTGGATTCGCCCGCACCTGTGCACACGCCTCAGGAGGTGTGCCTGTCTACATCGGGGCATCCCGTGCTGGACTGAAGTCCCTAAAGGCTGGCACTGTGTTTTATTTATTTAGTGCCTCCGGAAAAACTGAGCTGAACTATCAGCCCCATTTTTGATTTGTTTTTGTGAAATGAATAGAAAAGGTTTTGTGTAAAAGCTGCTTTGGAAAAGAAAACTCCTCTTTCTTTGGTGTCACTGTTTACTAAGACCAGGAAAATGGAGCTGGCTTCTCAGTGGAGCCAGCCAGCCCCAGGGTCCCACTCGCTGCCTTCCAGCAGTCCCTCCAGGGAGCTGGGTCCGAGACATCCAGAGCCTCTTACAGGCAAAGCCCAGGGTCTGCCTCCAGCTGCCAAAATCCACAGAAAACACACCTTCCTCCCATGAAACATCTCACCGGAAGAATGAAGGATGTGCGCACACTGGGAATAAAGGGGAAATTGACTTTGGATCACGTTACACCACAGGGTTTCTTAGGAAATGACAGTGTTTTGAATCGAAAGCTATAAGTAGGTTTTCAGGCTGTGCATTCAATACTCCATGTAAGAAGTCCAACAAGTCCCCAAAGGACCACTCAGAGTGGCCAGGGTGGGCCTGACTCTGGCACTGGCAGGGGAAGGACCCGCGGGGTTCTTACAGCAGGGCAGAATCCCTGTGGGCATGACGGGTCCTGATGTGACAAGGCCAGAGGTTGACAGGGGCTGGCTTTTCTGAAGGAGAAAAGCTGACTGCGGGCCAGGGGGCAGCTATGGCCAGCGTCTGGACACAGTGGAATCTCAGAGAAGCCTCACTCACAGAGCCCATGAGGGAGGCTGGGAGCCACGCCCCATGAAGGCAGTAGCCTGCCTCGGCTGTGGGCGTGGCCTAACAGCGGACCTGGAACTGTGTCACATCAGTTTCTCACAGATGGACCCAATAGACCCTTGCCACTCGGTTTGGGGGTGCTGCCAGGATCTCGGGCCTGCCTCTCCCCGTCATCCGTGGGGAGGATGAACAGGGTTCCAGTGCCTCCTCCTTTCCCTCTTGGCTCCCTGGAAGGGGTCCCCACCTGACACGGCCACGGAGGGGCTGCTGGGCTCCCCGTAGCCAGCCTTGTTCACGGCCACCACCCGGAATTCATAAGTCACTCCTTGCCGGAGCTCGTCCAGGCTGACGGTGTAGGACGTGGCGCTCCGGGGAATGTCCTTCACAAGCACGTCCCACAGGCCTTCATCTGCAAGAGGGACAGTGAGACGGCAGAGGTGAGGCTGGCCCTTCTCGCAGAGGCGAGCCCCAAGCACCCCGACGCCCCGCCTGCCTGCCTGGCCAGCCCGGAGCAGCCGTGAGGGGTCAGGAGGGCCGCGTGGGGAGGGAGGGAGGGAGGGGCCTGCTGAAGTCCCAAGCTAGGAGTGGCATTCTCTCGACCCTTCTTCACCCTGCCACAGGTCCATGGGTTCCAGGACGCCTCGACAGCCCCTCTGGTTCCCACGGATCTCGTCCTTGGGGTTTCCGGCTCTTTCCCGCTTGCTGCTGTGTCACTCTTGCAATGCTCTCCTTGACCCAAACAACTCCACCCAGCCACCCAGTGGTCACCAGTTGGTCCCTGTGTATCTGGGATGTCCACCTGCACCACAGCTGGAAACTAAATCCAGCCAAGAGGTCCCAGTGGGAACCTCGGGCCATGGCCGCTCTCCCAGCGGCTGCTGGTTCTGTGGCAGCCAACCCAGCAGAGCTGCAGCTGAGGAGGTGGCTTGAACTGTCCCCCTTCTGCTACCTCCTCCTTCAGAGCCAAGTGCCAGGAGGGCGGCGGGGGTGAAGATGCCAGGATTGTAGGATCTGCACACACAGGGTGACAACCTGCCAGCCCTGCCCCTCACCCTGGGCGACGGTCCCTGGCTTCTGACTTGAAGGCACCCTCGAAGCACGCAGAGCCCCATTGAGGCCAAGCACCCGTTGGCACCTCAGCAGAAGCACACCTGCCCGAAGCTCACAGAGGTCTCTGTACCATGCTCGGGTGCAAGTATAAATTTTTAGAAAAAATGTTGAATTTCACCAC
This sequence comes from Sciurus carolinensis, assembly GCF_902686445.1. NCBI lineage: Eukaryota > Metazoa > Chordata > Mammalia > Rodentia > Sciuridae > Sciurus > Sciurus carolinensis. Next base: position 12,027,627 of record NC_062230.1, on the reverse strand, counting down.
ATTTGCACACAGCAGCCCACAGGGATGATGAACTGATAAGCAGAAGGTGGCACACAATGGACTATTACTTGGTCTTGAAAAGGAAGATTATTCTGACACGTTACAGCAGGGCTTGGCCCAGAGGACGTGAGGCTGAGCGTGTAAGCCAGGCACAGAGGATGAAAAACTGCGATTCCACTCTACCGTCCTGCGGCTGTCGGACTGAGACGGAAAGTAGCACAGGGACTGTCAGGGGCTGGGGGAGGGGCGGGGAGTCAGTGTTTAATGGGGACAGAGTTTCAGTGCAGGAAGATGAAGAGTCCTGGGCAGATGGACAGTGGTGCTGGCTGCACAATATGAATGTGTTTAAGGCCACTGAACTGCATACTCAAAAAAGGTCAAAATGGTAAATTCATGTTATGCATATTTTACCTCTGTTAAAAAAAAAGCCAGAAAATCTGCAGAGAGGAAGGAAGAAGTAAAAAGGTCTGGTTCTGAGGCATCCTCCAACAGAGCAAAGAAAGGAGATCAGTGAAATCTGTCATCAGAAAGTCAACCACCCTACAGCATCCCCGCTAAAAGGATGAGGTGTAGAACTAGATGGCTTTGGAGCAAAGCCTAGCCCCGCTCATTGGCTGTGTGACTTTAGGCAGAGGACTTGACCTCTCTGTGCCTCATCTGTAGAATGGTGATAACAAAGTACCTACATCATAGGTTTGCCTTGAGGATTAAACAAGTTATTTATAAAGTACTTAGAACAGTGCTTCACACATAGTAAGCACTACGTGAGTGTTTGTAAAATAGAATATAAATTTACTCCCTAAGGAGGTTGTTTGCTAAAAGGTGGGCTCAGAGCCCAAAATGTTCATTTGAAATAGCAATCCTTCACAAATTATATTTTCTTTTATAGGTACAGGTATGTGTACCTTTACATAGCAGGAGATCTGCGCAGAAGAAACCCATTTGAATATGCATGCGCACGTGCAGACAGCTTTATGGGGCCCCCAGGGCGATCTGAAAGCCAGCGCACCACGCAGCTCGGAGCGGCAGACGTGCTTGGGTGGATTAGCCCAACGGTAAACAGGAGTAGCTCGCCAGCATGGAAGTCTCTATTTGCAGAGGATTTATAGTTTGCCCCAACTAAGTCCTTACAGTCACAGGTTAACGAAGGAGAGATGGGAATGATTTTAAAGGCGCACATCTCTGAAGGGGCCGGGAGGCAGAACGGTGGCCAATTGTTTCTCGATATCCACATTTATGGCCATTTCTCATGGAGACACTCTTGCCAGGAACGACGTCCAACGGCAAGCTGAGCTTAAGGTCTGGATGTTTTCTCCACTTGGAATGGTGCGGCTTACCCACGCTCTGATTGTTGGATGCGGTTTGTATGTAATTTGCATGCAATTTGCACAAGGATAGTCGGGGAGGGCTGTGCACCTACTCTGACCAACCGCTGCTGGGCCTGGGGACCCCCGCTCACCTCCTCCGCCCACTCTGAGGCCAGGCCCTGCTCCACCCTCAGGGAGTCAGAAGAGACTTCTGTGCTCAGTGCCTCAGTCTCCAGAACGAGGCCCTGTCACCCTCTCAGTCTCACCTCTCTGAAGCCACCTGACCCCACCCTGAGCCCTACTCTAAGAAGTGATGGCTGTTCCCTGTCCATGGATCTCCAGAGCCCGGTTCACATTTACCTGCCCATCTACACCATAGGGTTCTTGAACTTTTCAGGAGTTCAATAAGTGTCTGTCGCAATCATCCATCCACCCACTCACCCACCTGTCCTCCGGTCCCATGGCCCCTCTGGGGCCTGCCCAAGCAGGCTTTGGGTAATGACACACCATCTCACTTAGGGCTTGATGTGAGCAAGTCGCTGCTCCAAGGGCCTTAAACATGGATTCAACTGTGGAGCATTTTTCCTCTAAAAAAATAATTTTATGCTGTAAGAGACTAAAGACAAAAATACAGACTTATAAACTGAGTGTTGTTTAAATCCACTGAAATTAAGGCACCAGGAGCGTGAAAGATTTCTGCAGAGTGCTCCGAGGCCCACACGCCTCCGGAGAGGGTTCTCCCGGGACTTCTGCATTAATGCTTTGTGGCTGCCAGGGGAAAAAAGATCCCCTCCTCCATCATCACCTGGAGGCCACGTTTTATTTTAAGTGCTCCATCATAGCTCCAGGAAGCGTGTGCATTTTTTATAAAAACATTTTGAAATATTGATACAGAATCTCAACACTGAACGATTTATCTAGTGATTCATTTATGCTCAAAAATGTGTGTGTGGGGTGTCATACCAGGATAATTTCTTTCTGAATTAATAGAAGAAAATGTTCACACTTTTATTCTGCTTAATTCTGCCTTTCCAAAATCAGCATGTTCAGCATTTTATATTCCAGTTATAATTCACTGAGCTATTTGTCCATATCAATATTTACACCATGATCACGAGTGGAAAGGAAAAATTTGGCAGTTGTTAAAGCATCCACTCTTTCTCAACTGTGGATTGTTTTTCTCGTTTGTATTATGTTGCTAAATATCTCAATAAATCAATGATGGAGAAAAGTATCTCTACAAATTAGCAGGAAAAATAACATTATGGAACTATTAGCAATAATGAGATTTGTGCAGCTGATTTCCATGTAGCAGAAGGACTCTGCGCCTGGACTTCCATCTCAATCAACACTGGAGAGGACAGCAGGTTGGGAAGAATCCCAGACACACAGAGCAGATGACTCTGCCACCCAGGCTGGGCTCACCCTGAGATGTGTAGGACATCCCAGCCTGGCTCTCCTCCCCCACTGAGCCAGATGCTATGGCACCATCATGGGACACCTATGACCTGGCTGGAAGAGAGGGGTCATGACCCTCACAGAGCAGATGGCAGAGGACTGATGCCTGGGTGGTTGGCTTCCAGAGAACTGATCCCTGGATAATTGATCCTCAGATGATTGATCCCTGGAGGACTGATCCTCTGGATGGCTGATCCCTTAGGCGACTGATTTTTGGATCGATCCCCTGAGCAACTGATCCCAGCACCAAGCTTCCTGCCAGAGTGTTAAACCTCCTGGGGTGGCATCTACCTCCAGGCTAGACCACACCTCCTGGTGTCTGGGGAAGCCCGGGAGGTCCACCCATCTGCTGGACTACCCTTCCCTTCCTGCCACTTTCCTGGGAAAGAATGCTTCTGCAGTCTTGTTACTGGGACACTCTTGGCAAATCCCCCTTCCTCCAGGTCTTAAGAAGGCAGGGGAACCTCTGAGCAAGAAACTCCGCAAGGGTCCCTAGGGTAAGCGCTGACGTCATCTCAACCTAAACCTGGTCGGCTCAGGGACAGAGAAGATGAGCCAACCAGCATCGGCACGCGCGGCTTTGGCTCTCAAAGGATGGTTTTCTATAAAGAACACGTGCTACTGGTCTTGGCTTCTGTTCTTGTGCTATTTGTCTACTAAAAGAAGGGAAGCGGCTAATACGGAAGATTCCTGAAACCAGAAATCTTTTCAGGTACAAATAGGATTGGCCCCTGAGACCACGCTTACTCCTAGCAGACAGAACGAGTCAGCTTTATTTTCCAGTGCTGACATCTTACCAATGGCAAGAGGCACATCTGTTCCCAGACAAAGTCCTGATGAGCCTGGACACATGGTCTCCTCTTTTCAGAACTGAGTCAGAGCCCAGCGCAGCCCATCCGAGCAGACGTGGCTGAATGTATCCCTCCAATGCCGGGACTGTGCTATGCGCCACAGGTACTAGGGCAGACGCCATGTCAATACAAAAGTTTGATTTCATGGACAATTAAACAGGGTCTCCACGCTGAATGAAACTGTCATTCACCGCCCGAGATTTCTAGTTCCATTAACTCACACAACCAACAACCTGACTGTCAGCACGCAGGTCTGAGCAAATGGAGGCCTGTCGGTTATTTATTTCTTAAACACTGCCATTTCTCCTTGTATAAATGGTTGAGCCAGGTCAGAAATTGAACTGGAACAGGTGGGGTTTAGATATAAAGCTAACAATATCTGATAATCAAAACACCTTTTACTTCACTCAAAGCAGGGGACAGCACATGATGCGTGCCTGTGCGCAAGGCCTGGCCTGTGATGGAGAAGGATCTGGAAAGCAGTGGAACTCAGAGGTTGACGTGCTGTCCATGGACGTGGCCACAAGAGGCAAACAGGGTGGGGGCCCCACGCAGAGCCTGTCTGTGGTCCTCTGCTGGCTGAGAACCTCTGTGGGTGTCAAACCTTTGGGAAAATACTGATTTTCCTCCTGGGTCAACTGAAAAGGTCCATTACCAAAGACCAAAAGCGAACAAGCTGAATTGGGAGGGACCTGGGAGGCACCCAGGCTGAAAGTAGACAGCCCCCAACTCTGGTCTCTGGGCCAGAGGCATCATCTGGGCAAAAGGCAAAAACAAAGTCTGCCTGACTAGGAGCGTCCTAAATATGTATTTCATGGCTGCTCTGGAGAGGAAAATATATTTATAGTTCCTTTAGTACCATTCCAGTCTATTGTGTAAATATGTAAATTAGGCTTCGTGATCTACACAGTAAAATGCCTCGGAATAATTTGCGTAAATAAATCATCCGCATCTGCCCGCTGCATGGCGGCTGCTGCCTTCGGGGGAACCTCGGGCACCGGCGAGAAGTGAACAAGCCGACCAGCCAGCCTGGTGGAGCCTGATGCTGTGTCCTTGGGCCACACTCAGGGACCACTCTCGGGAAGACGAGGGGCTTGGTGTCCCAGTCTGAGCTCGTTTCAATAGTTGCTGTTCAATTTGTGTCTCCAGGACATGGAGTGCTCTTGAGAATTCACAGGGTGGGTGAGAGCGGATGTGGATGGCAGAGCAGAGGCTGACGGCCATCTGCCCAGGCTGTCTGGGCCACGGGCCACCCTCTGAGCAGCAGCCACAAAGCTGGTGAACTTCTTGCGTCCATGGGGCAAGCAAAAATGTAGCTGGGAGGAGACATCAGGCTGAGCAGGACACCTGGGCCCCAGGGGCTCCTACCACAAAGCACTCAGTCCTCCCAGACGCCCTCCCAGCGGGAAGGGCTGGCCCATGGCTCCTCCTAATAAAACCAGGGCCCGTCGTACCTTCGGCAGACCACCTCCCCGGCTGGAGAGCGTCTTGCCGGAGAGCTTTGGTGGAGAAAATGAGAAGATACAGCATTTAATGTTTTGTGTAATGAGGCCTAAAATCGATGACAGCTGAGACCCAGGGCCCGGGGCACCAGCAAGGCATTTAAACACTGACAATCCATAAAGCCTGTGCTCCGCCACGAGCTGCTGCTGGCCTAAGTCGCAGAAGGGAGGGGGCGTCTTTCCCAACTTTCAAGGAGAAACCTCAGCCCAGAGGCCGGCTCAGGTTCCGTTAATGATCCGAAAGGGGAAATCACAGGCAACCTGCTTTCGAATGCTGTAACAACACAGAAGTGAAAGCAAGTTCTTTGGTGCTCATTGAGAAAGACGGCATCTTGCAGGGCAGTTTCTTGTCAAGTCTTAGTCCCCGTGGGCCCGTTCACATTCTGGCACGAGCTCCGCCGAGCACAGACCTCCGCTGACATCAGAGGCTTCTCCACGAGGCGTGGGGCCCAGTGTGAAGTCTGAGCAACACGCCAATTAGTTCTCACTCACTCAGCCTTCCCCACGCCACAAGCCGCGCATCTAACCCACGGGCATCCTGCCTCCCTGAGGAGGGGAACAATGAGCATCTGCGACCTGAGGAGAAATTAAAGGCTCCCCAGGCAAGGGTGAGAAGCAGGACCTGACCGTATTTTGAGAAGTTCTGGGCTGGGGCTGCGAGGGTGGAGATACCGAGGCCAGGCCCTGTGTCTGTCTGGTGAGTTACATCCCCACCTCTGATCTCTGACACAAGGAAGCTCTTTACAAAGAGACGCTGGTGCTCTTGACTGAACGGGGTGAGGCCCTCCATGTCTCTTATTATCGCCATCATCATTTTAGAGTGAACTTTCCATTCTGAGGTCACTGTAGAGTCCCATGTAGTTATACGATACAACACATGGGACTTATTAGGGGTCCCACATGTCCAGCTTTGCCCAGTTTCCCAAGGGGTACCATCTGGCAAAATAGCCAGGATGTCCTCAGTGACACAGTTGAGGACAGAACGTCTCTGGAGCCCTCATAGGGCCACGTGGCTGCCGGGAGGAAGTCTGCTACAGCCAAGAGACGGCACTCAGTGGGGAGGAAATCATTAGCAAGACCCTGGTTCTCTAGTGCAGGCTGCTTAACCTGTTCTGGGTTATGTGGACTCCTTTGACTCTTAAGGATATCTTTGCAGAATAGCTTTAGATATGTAAAATTAAAGAGGAAACCAGTGACATTGGTAATGTGCCAATTACCTAGAAGCATTGGAAGCTCCTGCTACCTCTGTCTCCTGGTTAGGGCTGGGTGTGGACTGTGGCTATTTTCTTTGCATTGCTTGTTTAGCTATGTGGCTCTTTGGAAGATGTACAGAGAGAGCTGGATTTAGATGACCTGAGACCACCATCATCCCAGTGCAACTTAAAAGTTTATGCCTTTCACAGCATATTGATTAACAAGGTTTAGCAGAGCCTACCAACAACAATAATTTCAAAGTCCTGGGGAGTATAAATGATCCTGTGAACACGGGGGTGTCCTGTGACAGTGTCAGGGATCTTGCTGTGACTCAGGAGGTTGCTCACCTGCCACTATGTGTTGAATTATGACCCACCCCAAGCACAAATTCATCTTGAACTCATGACCTCAATACCTCAGGATGACCTGATTGGGGAACAGGGTCACCACAGACATAATTGGTTAAGATGAGTTTGTACCAGAGTGGGTCAAGTCTCTAATCCAACATGGACTGGAGTCCTTCTAGAAAGGGGAAATTTGGATATGGACACACATATGAGGAGGCCATGTGAACAGGAAGGGAGAGATGGGGTGAGGCATCTCTGAGCCAAGGAGCACCTAGGATTGCCAGTAACGACTAGAAGCTAGGAGAGGAACCGAGAATAGATTCCTCCTCAAGACCTCAGAAGCAACCAATCCTGCCAACACCTGACTGGACATCTATCCTTTGGAGGGGCAAAGGATATGCTCCTGCTGTTTAAGTTGCCCATTTGTGGTACTGTATTACAACCCTAGCAAACAAATACACCTCCGTTCCTAATTGACAGAAATGCTAAATTTCAGTTAGAGGTTAATTAAAATGTGTTTTTTTTCCTTTCCAAGTTCATGGATCTCCTCAATTCTATCCATGAATCTTGTTCATTAGTTCATTTTCTGTTTCTATAGCAAAGTGCCTCAGGCTGGGTACTCTGTAAAGATGAGAGGCTTCTTTGGCTCACAATGCTGAAAATTCAAGAGCACGGCACCAGCATCTGCTCAGCACTGGTGAGGGACCCGGTACCACAACATGGCAGATGGCAACATGGAAGGAGCACATGTGGGAGGAAAAGATCACGTGGTGATACTGGAAGCCAGAGAGCACAGGAAGGCCGGGCTGGCTTTTGAAAGCTCACTCTTGCGGGAACTCACTCGCTCCAAGAGACCAGCATCAGCTCCTCCTGAGGGTGGCACACTCACCTTCCACGAGGCCCCATATGGGGCACCAAGTTTCCAACAATGAATCTTCCAACACATCAACCTACTGACCTGGTGGTGTATAACTACATGGGACTCTACAGCGACCTCGGAATGGACAGGTCACTCTAAAGTGATGCTGGTGATAATAAGAGACACGGAGGGCCTCACCTGTTCAGTCAAGAGCACCAGCGTCTCTTTGAAAAGAGCTTCCTCGTGTCAGAGCTCAGAGGTGCGGGATGTAACACATCATGCACTCAAACCAAGCACAGCAGACCCCAAGGTGGGCCAGAAGAACTCACAAGTCACCTTTGGAATACATGCTCTCCCTAGACTGGTGAGAGAACTGTGTCCCTAACTCAAGGAAGCTCCTGTCACTGGCTACCTCTCCCTTAGCCTCTGCAGCCTCTTGCAGCCCAGAACTCACTAGGACATTCCTCACAGCTCTTGTCAAGCTCTGAAGGCGCTCTTGCAACAAGCATCACTGGTAAAGGGTTGGTTGACTGTTCCAGGGGCCCATCTGCTGTCAGAGGTATGGAGACCCAGTGGCCAAGGAAGGCCCCTGAGAACCCCGGATCCTGCACCAGTTTGGGACCCTCTGTCTCCAGAACAGGTTGGATGTCTTGCTCAACAGACACCAGGAGGTCGGTAGGTCTACATGTACACATTCTTGAGTCAAAGAATTTTTCATGTTGCCTTTCAGGTAGAAATTTTTTTTTCTGTCTTAGGTACTAGGTTTCTCCTTGGAAGTTTCTAGAATATACTTCTAACTGGTAACCTTTCAAAAGAAAGCTGGTGGGGAGGAAAGAAACTTCTCTGACACAGTGATGGATGTAACTTTGAGGATCTATCCTCTTGGTCTAATAGCCTTTTAAAATATTAGACTAAAATGGCTCCTGATGCTTAGTCCACTGGCAGAGGACTTGACGGCTCCTTCCTGAATGTATTCCTGGAACATTACCTGTTTTCATGCTCAGATGTTCTTGATTAACTGTACAACCATCTGAAGGTCATGGTGAAGCTGCTCAGAGTTCTCCATGTTTGGTGGTAACCTCCAGCTCCCAGCAGTAATATTCAACTCAACCCATCAGAAATTCATTCTGAATAATGTCCATCCTTCTTATTAAAGCAGAATGAGACTCTTATACACTATTGGTGGGAATGTAAATTAGTATAGCCTCTGTGGAGAACAGTATGGAGGTTACTTGAAAAACTTAAAACTACCATATGATCCAGTTATTCCACATTCCTGAAGTCAGTATACAAAAGAGATATCTGTGTTTATTGCAACACCAGTCACAATAGACAAGATATGAAATCAGCCTATCAACATATGAATGCATAAAGAAAATGTGGTGTACATGTGTACCCTGTGGAGTAGTATTGAGTCACAAAGAAGAAAGAAATCCTGTACTTTGCAGCAAAGAGGATGGAACAGGAGGGCATCATGTTACTGAAATAAGCCAGACAGAGGAAGACAGTGCCATGTGATCTCTCTTACGTGGAAACAGAGTCAAGCTGAAAGTGAACAGTGAGTACCAGGAACCGGAAGGGCACAGGAGTGGGCAGAGGTGGAAGGGGGCTGAGTGTGCTCAGCAGCATCACAGTGGATCCTTTTTATGTATAATGAAAATGTGTGGAGAAAAAACAAAGTGAGCATATTAAAACAAGGTAGAATGGAAAGAGGGGTGAAGAAAATTCTTTGGTGGGATAGGGCAGGAAATGGATCTCAGACCCCATTTTTGGATGCCTCAAAGGTGAAGCAGATGATGTGCCAAGTTCACTGTTAATAGGGACATTCAAGTTATCAGAAATGAGCACAGCTCCTTCCACAGGTTGTAGCATTAGACCCCTGAGAGGAGTCCCTGAAAACATCTCGGATCTTCCTGATGAGCTGAAATGCCTGAAGTGCCCTTCAATCCTCATCTACCTGTTTCTGAGAATGACAATTATCCTTCTCCTCAGCATCATGGGGCTAGAGCATCATGAATCGCATGCCCAGGGGGTTAATAGCACAACTGTGGTTATGAGGACCCAAGCAGGGGGCGAGGAGTGAGCCCCTCCAACCTATGAACCCTCAGTCCCACCCTGCTAGGGCCACATGGGAGGGAAAGAGGCCAGGGGGCTCCATTACCCAGACTCCTTCACTCTGCCTTCCGCTTGGCTGCGACCCCACCCCTTGGACCGCCCACCAGGCCTCACAGCCCCTACCTGAGGGCCTGGCCTCTATGACGTAGCCTGTGGTGGGTGTGTGGCCTGCAGGGCCCTCCGTCCACTGCAGAGTCAGTGCAGAAGCAGATTTGGTGACCGAGATGTCTCTAGGGGAGCCTGGGGACCCTGTGGGATGAGAAGAGTGGTTAGACATTGGCACAGGGTGCCTCCTCCTTGGGTGTGGGCAGGTGAGTCTAGGTCTCTAGGGCTCTTGACCTGACTCCACCATGGTCTCCGTGGGAAATGGCGGGCTATCCAAGGATGGAAGGAAGTGATGCAGCAAAGTGCCCAGCACCCAGCGGTGCTCCCCAGTGTTGATTCTGCTGCCATGTTTGGCCAGGGCCTAAGCCAGGGTCAAAGAGTTCTCTAAGTGGGATGTTACATGATCCTTCCTCATGACATGTGACAACTTTTAAATTGTGTTTATTTCAAAAACTGAAGTCATGCCAGGCATGGCGGTGTATGCTGGTGATCCCAGTGACTCAGGAATCTGAGGTTGGATGATTGCAAGTTTGAGGCCAGCCTCAGCAATTTAGTGAGGCCCTAAGCAACTTCGCAAGACTCTGTCTCAAAATAAAAAAATAAAAAGGGCTGGGGATATAGCACAGTGGTCAAGATCCCCTGGGTTTAATTCCCAGGGCCAATAAGTAAATAAATAAATAAAGTATCAAATTTAATTCACTTATTTTCTTTTTTTCCCCCAGAAAACAAAAAAATTCCTGTGCTTAACATCCAAGAACTTGTTCATCTATACAGGAAAGTCCACCTGTCGCATGTTTGGAAGCCTTCCATGTTGCCTCAGCACCCCCAGCTTATCAGACCGGAGTATCTCTGCCGAGATGGTAGGACCCCCCTACAGCCCCTGCTGGACCAGAGCAGCAGGTGGAACTGAAGTTTCAATTCACACTCAGCCATCTGCCTGCAGGGCCCCACTTACCCTCTGCTGGCCCAGCTGTGACATTGGCCTGGAGCTCGGGCCCGTAGGTAATGGTCCGTGCTTGGACACGGAAGAAATAGGTCACTCCTTTTGTGAGGTCCCGCACCTTCAGCCAGCGCTGCCAGTTCCCTTTCACGTCCACTGTCACCACCTTGCTCACCCCTAGAATGTGCAAAGGCAAAGGAAAAAGGGGGCTGAGCTTGGAGAAGCAATGAGCGCCATCAGATCTGTTGTGATAGCAGGGAAAACAGTCCCTGCGGTTTGCTAAGGAAGTATTTCTTATAATTAGGAGGAGTTTAAGTGGTGATCATGGCCAATTTTCAGCACAGATAAGTGTAATTAGAATTTAAGCTTGATAAGTGGCGCTGACGGAGAGAAGGAACAAAGCCGACATCACAGCAGGGGGTGGCCGCTCTCAGGGAGGGTGGAAGGAAGGAAGGACAGGCAGGACCAGCCTGTGGGCAGCATGGGTGGGGAGCTGGCCTGCCTGTCCCAGGACTGCTCCCAGATGGCATTCCAGAGAGGGTCCCCTTCTCATGAGACCCTGAGCTATGCAAAGTCCTGTGTCACTTGTGTAGGTGGCCATGAGTCTCCTGATTTAGTCACCAGAGTTGGGAAGAGTATGGAAGAGATGGAGGAAGACCATCGATAAAGTTAAATGGTGGGCTTCCCCATGAGGGCTCTGGCCTGAGCGGGTTGGCCAACCTCAGCCTGGAGGCCCCACGGCCTGAGAGAACGTCTGTGTGCCTTGAAGCAAGGATGAAGACATGTTTATTTATCACTGTCTGTCTGGAGGTCTGGATTCAGAGAACTAGGACAACAAGGAGAAAAGAGTTCTCACACATGAATATGTAAACAAACGAATAAAGCAAAAGTGTTGGTTGCATTAAGTATAGGAGTCCCCCATTATCCGTGGGATATGTCTGAAGACCCCCAGTGTATCCTGAAACTGGATAGTATCAAACTCCATGTACACTGGGTATTTTCCTCGTGTCCTGCAGCACCAACACTTACTAGGAGAGCTAATCCGTCCTCCATGTTTTATGCCTATGCCTCCTTTGCACCACTGCCTTTGTACTTTGGGGCCATCAGTAAGTAGAATAGGGTTACTCAAACACAAGTTCTGCAATACTGCGAAGTGTATCTGATAACAGAGACCATTATTAGGTGACTAACAGGGGGGTAGCACATATAGTGTGGATATGCTGAACAAAGGGCTGATTCACATCCTACCCAGGGCGAGGTGGATGGTGGGAGATTTTGCCACACTACTCAGAATGGTGCACAGTTTAAAACTTACAAATTGTTTAGTTCTCACATTTTCCATTTAATATTTTCAAGTTACAGTTGGCTTTGGTTAATGGAAACCACAGAAAGCAAAACTGTGGATAAGGAAGATTACTGTATAATTAGAAAATTGAGATTTAACATTTAAGGGGAAGGATAAATAGTGATGATTAAACAAATGTAGCATTTTCCAGGAGGGAAAATGTGACTTTAAAAAAAACAAAAAGAAACCAAGTTGATCAAGTTCCTGACCACAGACCTCTTAGAGCTCTGGGTGGACTGATATCTATCGGGTGGACTAATATCTTGGAAGAGGATTCAAGGAGGCTGCATTTCCACGCCTTACTGGTCAACAGAACTGCTTCCCATGGAGCATTGAGAAGACCTGTGCGTGGGCATGGCAGCCAGCCCAGGTGTGGAAGGATATGTGGGGTTCGGCACCTCTCTGAGGTTTTGCCAGAACGCCTCCCAGCTGGTTCACTGGTTTCACATTATACCTTCCATAAAACACTTACTCAGCTACATTATTTTCTTCCAAATTATTTCAGTGTATCTTTGCTGGTTTTGATTGATCCTCCACACTTGGGATTTTCTGTAGAAAAATGGGGCTACTTGACCCCAAACTTATATAGGCTGCTCCAGAAAGAGAATTCAAGGACAACCACCCACAACCGTCACTGTCACCCGCAAATGAACAGGGTCCTGTCAGCTCTAGAGCTATTCTGGTAGCAACTCCTTTTCTTTTTTTGGTTGTTTAAAAATGCCTTCATTCTCCCTAGAGCGAAAACAAACCCATGTACAGATTTTGTGAATTCTATCCCATGAGGAGGTAGAGCCGGTCTGGCCTTCCCTCCGTCTCAAATGTGTCAGAATTTTATTTATTTAGTCAATTTTTAAACCATGCCCTGCGCTATAAAGCCTTGGGGTGCGATCCCATAAAATACTACTGTTTAAAACATTTTTAAAAACATAAAAATAGCTCTGCCATAAAACCAGATGCCCAAGAACATCATGGCTCACTGCTTAAATGGCACAGTGCTCCAGGTGGCTTTCTGCTCCAGAGGGTGTGTGGGTGAGTGGCATGGTGCTCCCTGCAGGGACCAGGGACTCGTCAGGGATGGCCTTGGGCTGCATCTCCATGTACAGGCTGAGCCAGGACTGCTTTCCTGAGGGGGTGGTAGCCCTGGTCAATGCCTTCCAGGGGTTTGCAAATGACTGTCCCAGCAGGACAGGCCTCAGCCTCCCACCAATGGACACTAACAAGTGAGATCGCTGTTGGACAACTTTCTTCTGTTCTCAAAAAAAAACTATACCATATTTCAAAGGTTTTTGTCTCCAAAACAAACTTCAAGTAGATAGTTCACAAGCACGCGTGCGTGCATAGAAACATGTCTCTCCCATCTTCGACAATCTTCACAAGAGAATCGCCATTGTGCTGAGAGTGGATATAAGTGTAGCCCCAAACAAAGACTCCTGGTGTTTTCATTACATCTGCAACCGTGTCTCTGAGAAATGCTCCGTTCCTATGAGGCATTTTAAGACATTAAAAAATCATACAGAGATCAGGTTACTACTTTCATAGTTCCCTGTAGGAAATCCAGAATCCAAGAGTGAAGGGGTGAGAGTGAGATTTCTCCAAGAGAGCCCATGCAAAGGCACCTTGCCCTGGGATCCTGGCCTCCCAGTGCCCTGACCAGCTCAGGGGGGAGCTGACCATCAGGGGAGAGTTGACCAGGGTGCCAAGTCTGGGGACAGCTTGGGCCGAGTGAGGGGGCAGGGAGCCCGGCAATATGATCTCCTAAGGTCCAGGAAGCTGCTCTGCTTCTCAGCAGTCATTGCCTTCTGCCATCTGCCTCTTGACCGTGACCCCAGCCCAGCATCATCTTACATCCGACAGCAAGTTCACCTCCGGCCGCCGCCATCCCTAGCAGTCAGAATGCCCAGGGTGCCTGAGGGCAGAGGGGGCCGTCAGGACAAGGCTTCTGGCTCCCAGGCTTTGCCAAGAGCCTGTTCTCTCTGAAATCTGCAGTCAGCTAGTAGGTGAGAGAAGGGGAAGAGCTGGGGGTCTGGAGCGGGTCCTCCATCTGCCACTTATTCCTGTGTGCCAGGGGCGAGGCTCTCAGGCTCTGCAGAGTCCTCAGTTTCCTGTCTGCTCTGAAGCTGATACAGCAGACACAAGGGAAAGATCCCACCTCGGCTACTGTCGCTGAAGAGCACACTAACGGGAACTTTGTGATCTGAGTCCTCAACTGCTGTCCCTCTTACATACGACCATGGTTAAAATCATGCCCAAAACTAGTGGCTTAAAAACCCGCCATTTGAGTTAGCTCTGCATCTGCTGGCTGATCTGGGCTGGGCTCAGGTCTGAGTCTGGGTCTGTCTCAGCCGGGGGTAGCAAGTTCCTGTGGTCTCCCCCACACGGCTATCCACTGAGGCAGTGAAGACGATGATTTCAGTTTGAAGGCCAGCTCCGGCATGTCTGCATGGTGGCAGGGTCCCCAGAGCAGCAGGAGGATCGAGGGGTGCCATGAGCAGACTTCCTGGTCTCTGCTTGCCTCATGATCGTCCTTGTCCCAGTGATCCAAGCAAGTCACACAGCCAAGCCTGAGGAAGGGTGGGCAGTGCTGCCACCGGGCCAGGGAAGGGAGGCGTGGCAACCTGGTGGACTGCCCTTGGCCCCTGGCCCTCAGGGCTCTTCGTGAGCAGCTGCCACACGTGCTCTGGACAGGGTGCGCTCACAGCAGGCCAACTTCAGCCCACTTGCCATCTTCTGTTGGCCTGTGTGGCTGCAGGATGTGGTTCGCAGGATGGGCCTGGGACCAGTTCCTCTAAGGTCAGAGCAGGAACTGCCAGCCCAGAAGGCAAGTGACCGAGTCTTAGACGTTCTGCTGGCCCTGGGGGGTGACGGGGTGGGGGGCTTCCCCTGAAGAGCACAGAGCTACCAGGCGGTGCTGGGAGGGGTTGGTGAGCTCTGTCCCGAGTGCAGCCTGCCCACTGACTGCTGGGAAAGTCAGGAGGAAGTCTGCAGCAGCAGCCAGTCCTACCCGCCGCTGGAGTAGGACTGGTGTGGGCTGGCCGGCCGGCATGGAGGAGCTGGCGGGGCCCCCTGGGCTGGGTAAGAGCTGCTGTCTGGAGGTGGGGCTGCCCTGCAGTCAGCTGGGGCTGGACCCTTCCTGCCACCTGCAGGGCTGGGCAGCTAGGCCCTGGGTCAGCACAGCAATCAGCAAGTCGGGACTGTGCCCAACACAATGGCTCAGAGCCTGGGAGTCCTGGTTTGTTCTTTTGAACTGTCTGTGCTGAGATTCTGGCCATTGGAAGCTGTGGAGTGATCAAGGGAGCCACAGAGCCAGAGAGCTGTCCCTCCTCCTGCTCCGGCTTCAGAGCACAACATGCTCATGGCGGAAGCCAGGGATGACAGGTTTAAGATCCGTAAGTCCTTCTCAACAGACAAGAGATAATTCTGGAGAAGGATGGTCTTATGACTTGTGAAAAGAGGTAAGATGGTGGCAACTGAAGTGATGTCGCCCCTTGTCACCCCAGGGAGTGACGAGCCCACACATAGCCGGCCTCGCAGCTGGAATGTGAATGAGTGCATGCACCCTCCTGCACCCCACGTCTGGCGCTCTCCTTCACACTCGCCTTCAGGAGCACAGCGCTCTGGGACCTCCGCATCGTAGGCTGTTTAGAGCTAGGCTCTCCTGTCAGACCGCCCGGGTCAGATCCCATCTTCCTCATCATTCTCGAAATGCAGGTTTGGGGCAAATGAATTAAGGGTTCTAAGCCCAGTTTCTTTGTCTGGGAATTGGGAATCCAGGCAGTGGTTCAAGGTGGAGTGTCATGGAGATTCATGATGGTGAATGGCAAGTGTGTAGCGCAGTGCCCAGTCCATAGTAAGTGCTCAGTAAACCTACCCGTCCTGCAGGGCCTTGACCACGGGGGCACATGGCAAGACACAGATGTGCCACACATGAGAGCAATCAATCCCCCAGCAGCATGTCTCGGAATGTCTTTGACTTTCTCAATAAGGCAAAAATTATCATGAAAATTAATGAGAAACTGCAACCTGGTCACATGAGGGGAAACAGCAGAGTGGGGTCACCTCCCTGGGACGCGGGGGTAGGGAAGGTGTGTAGAAACCAGGAACAATCCTGGCAGTGTGGAAGTGCAGCAAGAATGTCATAGGATGCTCGAGTCCCTGTGTGGAGATTCCGACTGAGGAATGATCCCTGGACCCATCTTGCCTGGAGGGGTACAGACGGAGAGCTGTGGCCTTGGTGTGCCCACCAGGGGCTTTCTAGTGATTCTGCAAGGCTGCCAACACAGGACAGGAAGAATGGCCAACGCAGGCTGTTTTGATGAGGAAGGACTCCTGGGTTAATTAGAACCATGAGGTTTTGACAATCATTTCTCATTTAAATGGCTCCAGATGATATCCTCGGAAAAGTATTTGTAACTTGGGCTGCTTGTGCACGCGAACCAAGGTACACACCATGCATATGTAAGCGTGTGTGCCTGTGTGCAGAGGTGTCAGGAAAAGAGAGAGAATGCTGCCAAGCAGCATGGAAGGTCCCTGGGAACTCTGTGCTTCTCCCTGCAGAGTGCACAGGAATGATGAGCAGATCCCCTCCTGGGCATCTGCACTGGGTCCTTGAAGATGGCCACGCCAAGGCCACCAGGTTCCCAGATGGGTGCTGGGTCCTGGAAAGAACACAGCCAAGCAGGGGCCAGGCCAAGTCCACGTCCCTCCAGGGTTCTCCGCACTTTGAGAACCACGTGCACAGATCACCTCCACCATGCTCACCATCAACGGTCAGACACATCGATGATCTCAGATCCGTTTTGTTTTTCTTTCTCATATTTTCACATCCCTGATTTGGGATGCAGCTCAGAATTGATGACACACAAGTATCGGGCCATAGTTTATTGGGAGTATTTCTTCTTTCTTAGCATGTCATAAAATAACTATGAATCTTACAGTCAATGGCATCTTAGATTCAATGAAATAAAATCTAGTGCTTCAATGTCCTCCTTCAAATCAAGTCCCTGTTTTATCTGAATGTGCTTATTTTAAAAGGAAACTTTTATCACTGCTTTAAATGGAGAGCCAATATTATTTGATATGCTGTTATATTTTTCCTCCTAGACATTAAATAATCTATAATTTTTACAGGCTGGCTGTGTCTATTACCAGGGGAACCTGCCCTGGGCCACTGGGCAGAGACAGCTGGGCTTGACTCTGGGGTGAGGAAGAAATGTCACGGAGCCCTCAGTGGACACGTACCCATCCATCATCTAGTGGATGAGGGAGATGATCAGAGAAGATACCAGCAGCAGGTCACATTTAACAGGGCAGGAACAGGAGAGACTGCCATGGGAGGGAGGCCCTGCCACTCACTCCCCAGCTCCTGTCCTTGCTTCCAGTTCGAGGACATAGTCCTCAGGCTCCTTCAAAACACATCCCTAACCCACCACTGCTCACCTTGCCCACCATCACCTGTCTCCTCCAGGCTCACACAGGCTCTACCGCAGCCCTGCCTGCTCTCCACTGCTGAGCTTCCATGGGGTCCCTGTGCCCTCTCCCAAAAGCCCTCTGCCCTTCATCCTCTGTTTCCATCTATTCATTTTCCAGCTTTGTCATTTCTTCTCTCAAGCTCCTGTGTTGAAATACTCCCTCCTTGCTCTCTAGAGGGTCTGTTTCTGATTGATCTAGGAAGTTCTGGGATGATCAATAATCCTCTTTTCATCCTGTGGTATTTAGACTGTGGTATTTAGCCAGGGGGAAAGGGGCCTTTGTAAAGCAGGTCTTCTTGCTCGGTTTCCCTTTGTTAGTCAGCTCTCCATCACTGTGACAAAATACCTGAGATAAAACTTAAAGGAGGAAAGATTTATTCTGGCTTATGGTTTTGGAAATTTCAGTCTGTAGGTGCTTGGCTCCATCACTGTGGATTTGTAGTGAGAAAGCCCATCATGGTGGGGAGGGTGTGGAGGAGCAAAGCTGCTCACCTCTTGGCAGCCAGGAAGCAAAAAAATGCAGGTGGGGGAAGGAGCAAGGGAGAAGAGATAGTCCCCAGGGGCAGTCCCCAAGAACTTACTCCCTTCAACTAGGACCACTTCCTAAGTTCCCACCACCTCCCAATAGTCCCTTCAGCTGTGAATCACCAATGGATTAACCCACTGATGAGATCAGAACCCTCCTGCCTCAATCTCTTCTCAGAAGCTCACCTTTGAACACTGCCGCACTGGGGACTAAGCCCCCAACACATGAACATTTGCGGGGAAACATTCCAGATCCAAACTATAGAAGCTTCCCTAGAAAAATTCAGATCACCTCAGTTGGCTCTGGCCTGCCCCATGTTCCCTCGTTCAGACCAGGTCATGTGGGACACTGGGCCCTGTCTTCCTCAGGGTCTGTACTGTCACTGAGTCCTCTATAGGAAGGTTTCCTAGACGTTTGTGCCCAGGGTCCTCCCTCACATGCCACATCCTTATGTGTTCCTAGCCTCTTTTCTTCACAGCATCAATTACCATCAAATTCCTGCTTGTTGGTTTAATTATTTGCATGCTGCCTCTCTACTGCTGGAATACAAACTTGCTGGACTCAGAAGAGCAAGGATCTTGATGCAGTCAGTCAAGACCCTTGCTCTCCTGGTCCCGGGACTCCAGCATCTAGAACGGTGTTGGGTACACTGCAGGCACTGATAAACTGTTGAGACATGAATGAGTGGCCGGGAGCACCAGAACACTATCCGGGGACACTGGGCTCTCCACGTCTCTTCTCATGGGGATGCCCATGATGTCAAGGGCCAACAGTGCCAAAGTGGTTCCAAGTGGAGCTTGGGGTGGTCTCTGTGGGCCACCCCAGGGACTCAACTCTCAGGAGGAAGAACAGAGAGCTCTCATGGGTTTTGGAGACTAGTCAAGGTTCCATAGGGAAATCATCACATTGGATTCTGAACTTGGGGCCTGTCTCAGATCAGCCTTTCCTTCCCTTTCTGAGCTTCTGGAAGACTCTGGCTGAAAGTAAGGTCAGGTGGCAGACCTGGTGCCCTCCCCGGCTCCCTCTGGTCTTACCTTGGACAGGTGCCAAGGGTTCATACACCACGCGATAGCCCTGAAGGACACCATTGGCTGCCACTGGCTCCCCCCAGGACACGTTGAGTGTGCTGGAGGTTATTTCCGAGAATGCCAAGAAGCTGGGGGCTCCAGGAGCTGGAAGAACAGAGCACAGAGTGACTTCCACTAGAGCACCTTTATGGATCACACGTTCACGTCTGAGCCTCCACACAGAAGAGAAAATGTTATTAGGTGTTATTTTCAACTCAGTAAAAGTCTAAATGCCACGGGATGAAAAGGAGACTCATTGATCACCTACGAACTTCCTAGGATCAATCAGAAACACAGACCCTCCCGAGAAGAGCAGAGAAAATGACAGAGCTGGAACACAAAGGAGCTTGAGAGATGAACTAACAAAGGCCTAAAAATGAATAATAGATGGAGACAGAAAATGAAATGCAGATGGCTCCACTTGTCCTGCTCTTTTGGGGAGACAGAGCTCCCCAGAGGCCGTGGTGGACATGTCCTCTCTTCTCCCTGGGGTTCTTGGAGGACACCCCCATGCCTCCATCTGAAATCCCCTGACACCGTGGTCTCAGTGGGCCCTACTGGGCTGATGGGGGAGATGACCAAGTCAAGGGAGTTGCTGGCAGATTCGGAAGGCCAGGAGTGCGGCCAGGGTGGAGTCTGCTCAACAGCTCTGCCTGGGTTCCGTGCAGGCGGACATGTGCTGGAGTCAGCTCTGCCTGACAGGTTGAGCGGGTGCTTCGTCTCCTCTACTCACCCTGCTGCTGGGAGGGCCTCTGGGAGCAGCAGAGCCCTCTTCCCTCCCATTCTGGGTCCTTTAGTCCCATGACCTACTAGGTCCTGGTACCCCAAGGTAACCCCAACCCCTACTTTCTGTCCCACAAATCTTCTCAGGTTCTTCTAGCTCAGATTTTAAAATCCGCCCCCTTGGGAGCTGGATGGGGGCAGAAGGAAGCAGCCTTTGAACTCGGGCATAGTCATCTCACAGGATATGGGCCTGGGGGCCCCTGATCAGGGGTTGATCATCTGGATAGGGTATTAAGTGGATGAGCCCACAGAATGTCAGGGAGCCCAAAGCCCTGCATCTTCACACCCCATAGGCTCCTGAACCCCACTTTCCTGGTCTTGGAATTTCTCATTAAGGGTCTCTGAGAACTTCCTGTACCCTAAAGTTAGTTCACTATTTCTTGGGATCTCCTTTGATTTCCAGGTCACTAGAACTGAGACTTGCTAGGGACGTAGCCTGTGAGGCATACGCTGTACCCTCTGTGTGGGGCGAGGCCTTGAGGTCCCCTGTCAGCGTGGACCCTGTCAAGTACCTGGAGCTAAGAGGCGGCTGCCAACCTACTCCAGGGGTGCTCTGTGGGACCTGAAACCCAGCGGAGACCCAGTCTTGGTGCCTGGCTTTGAGGCACAAGGAGCTCAGCCCCAGGGGTCCACACAAAGGAGGCAGCTGTGATGAGAATTTTCCAGAGGCTCTGGAGTGTAGCCTGTGGTCAGGATGAGGCTGGACGGCAGTCGCAAGGCCCTTCCTCTCTGCCTCCTCAGGGTTCGGGAGAGAACATGTGCTGCTCCAACCTTAACACTGGCTTAGTGCCCCCGAGGACCAGGCAAGGCCAGGTACAGGGAACCAGCTCCTGCCTCTCCAAATTCCTGCTGCACAAGGTGGTGCAGGTGACAGGAAAGGCAGAGCAAAGAGCTGTGGAAACCAAGGGAAGGGACAGTTTATTCTGCCTGGGGGTCCCTGGAGCCACCAGGAAAGTGACTCAGGCTGGTGGCTGAGGCCTGAAGAGAGGAAACCGCCCACCTACCGGCCTGATGGGTGCGCCCTTGTCGAGGGTCACTCTTGGGCCCGTCGCCGGCAGCGTTGAAGGCAGATATGCTGACCATGTACTTGGTGTGGCTGGTCAGGTTCTTCAGCTTCACTGTGGGCTCGGGGAGGAAGAGGACCTTCATTTTCTCTGTTTCATTCTGCCTGTCTGACTCCCAGTAGTAGATCTGTTAGGAAGGGCACCAGGGAAGGGAGGGTCAGGAGGAAGCTGCCTGTAGGACAGCTCCCGAGGCTGGGCCTGTGTCCTGGGCAGAGTATTGTGGGGTGGGGCACCTTCCCCCAAGGGACCAGGGGCGACTGTGGGTAGATGAAGGTCTGTGGCTGCTGACGTCACTGGGCAAAGATTAGTGTCTCTGAGTTGCTCACCTAGACTGTGAGCATTGCCTAATCAAACCTTTCAAGGTGGGGTCTCAGCATGGGAAGGGTTCTTTCCTTCAGTCTCCAGTAGGTGCCTAGATTACAAAGCTCGCCCTGCTGGGGTCTGTGTCCAGGGCCTCTGCTGGGCACCCCCAGTCTTCTGGAGACTGTCTACTTCCTGCTCCAACCTGCGGAAAGAATGAGGCCCAAACTCTACCATGTTACCATGTTTTGTTCAAAGCTGAGATCTAAATTTTTGATCAATATGACAAATATACTTTGGAAATCAAAACACTAAAAATCATAGGAAGTAAAGGCATGATGGACTCAGAACTGGTGGGAAAGCCCTATACCTCTTCTGGGTTCTATTTCCTCTTGGCTAGCTTTGATGTGCTTGTTGGTGAACTTGATGCCCAAGTACAAAAGTTTGAATTGGTTGCCAGAATCACTTCCCAAGACAGTTGGCCGGGAACCACTGCCCCAGCCAGTGCCAGCTGGGCTGCCCAAAGACAACACAGGCCAGAAGATCCATCTTGGCTCTGAAGAACTAAGCCCAAGCCAGGCCCTGAGAACAGTACACCCAGTGCAAGAGCAGCACAGAGGATGCAGGGGGTCTCTGGGGCTCAGAGCGGCATCCCACCTTGCACATGCATAGGTCACATCTGTGCTGGTGCAGGTCTTGACAGGTGAGCACCAATGATTTTCACTTGCAAGACACAGCTGCATGTCTGCTTGCAGAGCTGACCAAAGAGGGTCCTTCACTCACACAGGCCTTGCTAACTTGAGATCAATATCCAAGTTCAATGTCTTTATCATTAAGGAAATGAGAAAACATATTTTGGACATACATAAATAGCACCTTGCCTCCGAGCTCACAGGACTTGCCATTACCTCATTAATCATTGTAACAGCCCTGCCAGGGAGGAAGGTATTAATTTTCATAAAACACCTACAAGAATCATTTTTAAATGGACATTTAATTGGTCCAATAGGCATCAGGGCAGGCTATACCATAGACTCTGATAACTGATCAACTGGGGCTCTAGCAGGTCAGACAAGGAAATTAATTCTAGAGAAGGATGGGGCATTTTCAGGGAACAGAATAGGGTTTTTTTTTTCCCTCTCTCTCTCTCTCTCTCTCTCTTCTGGATGGTTTTTGCAGCTGTCCAGGGGTCTCAAGCTCTCCTAGCAGATGAGACCTTAGCAGCCAAGAGCTTAAGGTGCCCTGGACAAACCAATTCAGTGTAACCCACACCACTGCGCCTGGGGCTCATGTTGGAACAGCAAGCTATCTTTTCTTTTCCTGCATCTCTGCAACATGTAGCTAATGATGACTCAGACCACATTATATGGTTCTCAAAGTAGGGTTCCCAAAATCCATGCCACCCAGGAACTTGTTAGAAATGTAATTTTCAGGTCCCACCCAGATCTATTGAACTGAGGGACTCACTCAATGTCCCACAGTGACTGAGCAGAACTGCTATTTTGAGGACACCCCATTTCCTGTTACTGGCAGTGAATCTGCTGGTGGCTCCAGAGTGGGCACTGGAAGAAGTTGGGTTCCCTGGGCAGGCCACAGAGGCTGGAGGAGGGACAAACTCCAGCACCTTTGGATAAGCCAAGGAACCCCCAGCCTGGTCGACACAAAGCAGCTGCACACTCCCACCCCCGGCTGCTTTGATCCCAGGCCACGGTCCAGACAAGCCTGTTCCAGACGCTCCAGGCGGCAGCTCCCAGCCTGCTGTGTATCTGCCACTGAGAAAACAGCAGGACACAGTGAGCAGAGGGCGGCAGCCCTGGAGGGGTGCCAGGATTCCAGCTGAAGCCCTGGGGCCTCATACCGGGCAACAAGTGAGCTGGAAGAAAGAGCCAACCATGCGTGAGCGCTTGCCTTGTAACCCTGGATGTTCCCATTCTGGCTCTCTGGGGGTGGCGGGTCCCATGTGACCTCCAGCTGGCTGGCCGTGAGCGGGGTAACCTGGATGTTCTGCGGGGCCATCGCTGGGGCTGAGGAGAGAATAGCACAAGAGGGTAACTGGCATGTTCCTTCAGAAGCTGGGGGGACCCCCACCCACACCCCCACAGGGTTCATCTAAGTCCTAATTCCATGATGGCAGCAGGGGAGAGTCTGCCTGGACATTGCCCTGGCTTGGGAGAACTGGGGCACAATAACATCCCAGCTCCATGCTTGTGTCCCCGCAGTTCTTAGTCCTTTCATGCCTGGGGAGGCTACAAACCCTCCCAGAACATCCTTAAATGCAGAAAGTAAAACATACAAAATTGCAAAGAAAGCTGATTCCACTGAGTTAGAGTTAGCCGAGTGTTTGAAAACAAACAGGTACAGGAATCCACGTGCTCTCGGATGGTGCTCAGGGGTGGTTTGGCACCTACTGTGAGATCACAGTAGCAAGGAATGTGGATGATAAATGGAGGTGCCAGGGGTGCCTGGGGTGCGGCCAGAGATACCCGAGAGCAAGGCAGTCACAGGCTCTGCTGACATTCCTCACTGGGGGAAATGCTGAGAGTTGAAGAGGGTTTTAGGAGGAAGAAAAGATATTTGTATTGCCATCACAAGTGCAGGCGGCCCAGTGGTGAAGCCTGTCCTAGAACAAGCTAGTCTGGACATACAGGGTTGCTTCTCCAGATGGATAGGACCCAGCTTCCTGGGAATGCAACTCCACGTTGCTCTCTGAGGCTTTCACAGTTTGCAAGTTCTGAGCACCAAGTCCTTGCCCCCACCTCCTGCTTTTTCCCATGGGAGGGTCTCCCTGGGGTACCCCCTCAATGCACACTGCATGCAGAAGATGAAATAACTATGGGGACAGCATGGTTGCACCTCCTATGCAAGCATTCGGGAGTTGTGAGCAATGCACAGAGCCCACATGCACATTCTGGAACATTCCTATTTTCTCTATATTTTGCTGGCTTCAGACCATCTCTGAATTCCATGCTGGGCACTTTCTCAGGATAGTCTGTTCACTGCCTCTTCCTGGGTTACTCCCTTCTCCCACTGGGGCATTCCCAGTGGAGATCTGGGCTGGGCTGGACCTTGCAGAGCTGTGTGGAGTTATACTGGGTTCCCAGCTCTGGAAGGCCAAGCCCCCCTCACCTCCTGTGGCCACGATCTGTAGGCCCAAAGCATAGCTACATTTTGATTCAGGTCTGCTTATAAATAGGCATAAATAGGCAACAAAACAGTCACTGTCCGAGATGGCTGGGTACCTGGGCTCAGGAGAGGCCTTCTGGGGAGAGAATGACCTCATCAATCACCCCTTCCCATGTCCCTCTCCCCACTCTCTGCTCTCTCCCCCCAATGTAGAATAAAATAGTAATTAACACCCGCTCAGTCTGACACCAACTATTTATTTTGTTCTAACTGTGTGGTTTCCATATTATCACTGCCCACCCTGCCGTTAATGGAAATGTTAATAACCCACACCAGGTTGTTGTGACAGATGCTCAGCCTCATTATCAGAAATTCTTATTTACCGCTCCATTAAACAACAGAATCACACAAAAAAACAATTCAATCAAAACTAACTGGAGGAATTTTAACAGCCACATTAATAATCCAAAACATAAATAAAGTTAATGTCTTTTGCATGTTTGCCATCGGCAACTCTATTGCAAAATTACTGTTGTACAATTAAAATGTGAAAGGTAAAATTGAACATGACCATTACCCTGGTGGTGGCTTAGGACTCCCCCCAACACCCCAAGGTTTCTTTTCCACGGGTTTCGCTAAATCCAGAGTCCCAGCAGCCCTGGACTCAGATGTCTATCAGTGGGAACTGGTGGACTCCGTGAGCTCCAGGCAGCCTCCAGTGCTTGGGGCTGCGTGCCTCCTGGCTAGGGTGGACGCTGGACAAGGGCCCCTGGTGCCTCTCGGGCAGCTGAGATGCTCTGTGCAGCCGCCAGCTATGCAGAAGCCCAGCGTTTCTGTGTCATAAAAATACTGCAGGTAACAAAGACCTTTTTGTTGATTACACATGCAGGGAAGAGAGAAATAAATGTAAACACAGAGCAAAGCCTATTGGTTTGGGGACTTATTTTTTCTGGCTCCTGAAAGCTGCCAGGCTGCCAGCCTGATAGGAGAACTTGACTTTCAGGAAGGCCCTGCTGTTCCCAGTCCTGAATGCAACCAAGCCTCGCTAGGTATGGTGCAGCTGGGGAGCCGAGGTGGCTCAGTTCAGTCAGTTTCTCTTTGTTCTCCCAACGGAACATTTGCAGCATTAGGAAGCTACAAACATCAGCCAGGATGTTTTTTAAAAATACATGAAGTTCTTTTTAAAAAGTGCTTTTGGCCAGTAACACCTGGCATTTGTTGATTTGTAGATTGCCCCCACACAGCACTTAAAGATGGCACAGAATGGTTATGGTGCCAAGCTGAGACCTGTCCAGCATGCCTCATGTAGAGGGTGACAGCGCCATGACAGAGCTTGGTGCTCCCTTCCTTGGTGGGGTGGCTCCTGCACCCTTGCCAGGGCACTGGCATGATCTTAGAGAAGGACTTCTCTAAGACAGTGACAGAGAACATTCAGGGACTTCCAGAGACAACTTGCACCTGACACTTATAATGGAATTCCAGAGGCTTCTGGAATTTTATGGAATTCTGGCTGGTTACTTTGGGAAGCCCTTAAAAATTGGGTGCTGTAGGCTGAGCCAGGATGTGGTATGGCTCTCCCTGGTCTTGCTGCCTGTGCTGGGAAGGGGAGCCTCACAGGGTCCGGGGCCATGTCTGGGTCTGTCTCACTCCACCCAGCGGGCTCAGCATCCAGGTGGCCATCACCTTCAGCTTCATCAGCAAGCAGCCCCCAAAACACAAAGCTACTTCTGAAGTGGTCTTCACTTGCTAGTAAGCAAAGAGCAGGCCTGTGTCCCACCAGGCCTGGGGGAGCTGGGCCATGCGGAGTCTTGTGCTGTAGTCTTGCCTCAAGTTTTAAGGTGGGTGGCAGGATGGGCATTGCCATGCTCACACCATGGAAAGGAGCCATCCCCCCACCTGCATCTCTCTCTCTGTGGTTTCAATCACCTGTGATCAACCATGGTCTGAAAATATTAAATGGAAAATTCCAGAGAGAGAGAGAGACCACATTCATATAACTTTTGTTGCAACACACTGTCCTCACTGTTCTACCTCACTATTAGTTATTGCTGTTAATGTTACAGAGTACCTAATTTATAAATTAGACTTTATCTTAGGTAGCTATGGATAGGAGAAAGCGTGGCTGGCTACAGGCCCAGTACTCCTGGAGGGTTTGGGCCTCCACTGGGGATAAGGAGGTGGACTGTGTAAAGCCAAGGACCCAAGAGAGCAGAGGCACAGGAGTGAATGCAGGGAGAAGGACACTCATTCATTTGGTTTTCCCCTCCCTCGTTCAAAATATTTACACCCTGTGGCAGAGGGCCATCATGTTACTGGTGGAAAGTGGTGTGGCCATGGAGTTTGTGGTGGCCTCTCCTGAAGGTGGATGGCTCACCCTCCTCCCACCCATTTGACCAATGCCACGGGGGCAGCAGTGGAACATGGGCAGCAGCCACAGGGCTGCCTCCCAGCAGAAGCTTCTGGAGGGTATGTGGCCTGCTGCTCACCCCTGTTCCTAGAGTCTCCAGATGGGCTGGCCTCACATGGCTGGGACCTCAGCCTGAGTCTTGAGGAGAAGAGGAAGCAGACACTGGCCATGCTTGAAGGACAGGCAACATGGAGGTGAGCACCCCCTGGGGTTAGAGACTCTGAGAGTCAGGGTTAGTTGTTTCCACAGCTCAACTATGTTGGAAACTTCCTGAATATTAACTGGACCCTGGGCTTAGGGTTGACAGGTGGATGGATGCAAAGATGTAAAAGATAGTTTAACAAGAGAGAAACATGGCAGTGATCACAATGTAAGTTGTATGTGAACAGAGGTTCAAGGGGCCAGAAGACAGTGCTTCTGGCTGGCGATGTGGGTGTTTCCTGGAAGACAGAACATTGGACTGACTCCTAAATAATGGGAAGAACTGACATGGGACCCTGGGTCAACAGAGTGAGGGCACTGTCCCAGGAGGGAAAGGAAGGGCAAACCTCAATAAGAAAGCAGGGTGTTTATTGGGCTCACAGAAGGCAGGTCATCCTGTCACTAGGGGCACCTATTATTGCCGTGGCTACCATAGGCCTCACCAGATACCACTATTGCTAGGGACACCCTAGGCCATGCTGGGCATCCACTATTGTCAGGGTCACCCCAGACCATGCCAAGCAATCACTTTAGTAGGGCCACCTAGGCCATGTGGGGGCTTCCTGCTGCTGCCAAATCCCCCTCAGTCATGCTGGGCACCTGCTTTTGCTAGAGGCGTGTTAGACTGTGATGGTCTGTATTAGGTTTCTACTGTCAGTTTTTTAATCTGAAAACATTTATTTATTATTTGGGTAGAGCAGGATTTTAACTGATAATTTGAGGATCATTGTTCATGTTTTACCATAATGAAATAATACAACTTTTCAATTCTGCATTCATCCACTGACTTTAATTACATCAACATTTTCCTGGTCAAATCCTCTCTCTGACTCCCTGTTGAAGTAAATAGGAAACAGAATTCTCTAATTTACCTTCTCGGCAAACTTTGCCAACACGTCTGTTCCCCTAAGCTGGGATACCTGGAGGCACGCTGCAGATGTGGTATGTACAGGCCTTCAGGGCCTTCTCCACACAGAGGAAGTTTAATGAAACATACTACTTCAACTGGATGGGGACAAGTCAGAACTGGTGACAGAGTACAACAGGTAGGAACGTGAGCCAGTGGGGAATGGGCAGGCTTGGCAGGGAGCCAGGAAGTACAAAGCTGGGTACCAGGACGAGTGCATGAGCCCAAGGACCAGGGTGTCCAAATCACTGCCATCCTCACAGGGCAGGGAGACCCTGCTGTCCCAGGTAGTCCAAGTGCCGTGGCCCTGCCCTCAGGGACTTCAGGTTGTAAATGAGTGCTTCATTTGGCATCATTGGTAAATTTTAAAAAGCTTCCAATGGACGATTCCAAGTAAGAATATCGTAACAGACATGATGGATATGGATCACCCTTCTCTCAACCTAGAGTCCCCTTCTTTCCAGAATTCTCCAGGGTTTTTGAGGTCAAGAGTAGGTGATGATTTCTCTCTTGCTCACTGTGACTCCAAGCACTTTGTTCAGTCTTGTCATGTGTGGGAGGGGGAGATGCCAGGCTTGGAGGGCTTTGAGATGAAATGAAATGATCCCCGTGAGGGGCGCCCAGCCCTGCAAGCAGGACCTCAAGGGAGAGGTGGGTCCAGATGTCTGGCTATGAGCTCATGAGACCCTTCCCCAAGGAAGGTGGCCATCCTAGTCCCACCCCACCCAGGAAATTTCCTGGGGAGGGTAGGCACTGGTTCCATTGGGGTCGCGTCCCTTTGGGGGCTCTAAGTAGCTATACCACATGTGTGAACAGGTTGAAACGTGTGTCCCCTTGTAGGCAACTTCCAGCATGGCTTGCTGACCTTACGTCTTGGTTCTGAGACATGGGTTTAACCGTGACCTGCTTCTAAGAAGTAGAACCTGGCACTGCTGGGATTCAGTCATGGGAACCTGGGCCCCGCTCGCTCCTTCCTGTGGGGGGAGCCACTTGCTGTGCTGTGAGATGCCCCATGGGGCGACCCTTCCTGGCAAGGTGCTTGGGAAGGCCTCTGGCCAAGAACTTCTGGAAACTGAGCCTTAGTCCAACAGCCCTGGGGGAAAGGAATCCTGCCAAGGACGACACGAGCGAGCTTGTTCGCTGGTCCTTTCCTTCAAAGACTCCGCCAGGCTGATACCCTGTTAGAGACCCTTGTCAGGACACAGCTATGCTGTACACACAGAAACTGAGGAAGCAAACGTTTGTTGTTTCCAGTACACAAATGGAGGAACTTGTTACATAGCAATAGCTGCCTAATATCCTGGCTGAGCCTGACCTGAGCCCAGCCTCCACACAGTCTGTGTGCTTAGAGATCAGATGAGGTTTGGTGCAGGTCAGTCATAGACCCTGGTTGACATGGTGAGGATGTTCCAGAGACAACCCACTCAGGGTCAATGTGACTCTGTCTGTGGCACTGTGGGTATGCAGAGGGAATCAGGACCGGCTCCTGGCCTTTTTATTTGCACATGAAAAGAACAGTGCTGGAACAGTACAGGGTTCATCAAGTGGCTCCGATCACAGGAGCCTCCAGGGCACAGACAGGGAAGAGCTAACCGAAGCTCGAGGTTCTGACCAGGCACATGGACAGGTGTGGGAAGGCCAGACCCTCCAGATGGAGGATCTAGGAGTAGCAGGGGCGTGGTGCATCTGTTCATTTTACGCTGCTACCACAAAACACCTGAGGCAGCCTAACTATAAAGACGAGAGGTTTACTCAGTTCAGTTTCAGGTGCTGAAAGTCCAGAGGCATGGCTCAGGGTCTCCCCCTCAGCTGAGTCACCAGCAATGGTGGTAGCACATGCAGGAGCAAGAGATCACATGGTGAGGCAGGAAGCAGAAGAGACTGGGGTTCCACAGTCCCCTTGAAGGGCATGCCTCTAAATGACCTAAAGACCACTCTTAGCCCCGCCTCTTAAAGGTCCCATCTCCTAACACCGCCACAAGGAGGACCAAGCTCGCACTCCATGCACTCCTGGGGGACACACCACAGCCAAGTCACGGCAGTCAAGGTGGGCACTCTCCCTTCCACAGTTTGGAGGTAAGAACGAGGTGATCTAAGGTAGAGCAGCTGCCATCCTAAGCAATTAAGTGGTTTTAACATGGTTTTGAAAATGGTTGTTTCAATAGAAAAAGGAGCTTGAGGCCAGAGAATTTCAGACCCATAACAACAGATGTGTTTTTCTTACAGGCATTTGAACTTGTGGGTTTGCTCTGAACCCTCTGCACTGCTGAACATCCAGCCCTGATTCCACCTGGTAATGATCTCTGTTTTCCCATCATGGCTCTCGGTGCTTACACGTTCTTATCGGTTCATCACCGTTATCACCCACTGTTAGATAAGCAAAGTTAAAAGCCACTCGAACCAGCCAGCTGCGAGGCCTGCATGTTTCTGTTTGTTTTTTCCTTGCCTTGGAGAGTGAGCCTCCCGACACAGCAAGATCCAGGGCCTGACCCCTCCCGCTCGCAGGGCACCCCGGGCATTCCACATGCTCCTCAGTCCCTGCGGGCCCAAGGCATCCTGCACTGCTCGGGTTTGCAAAACTCATGCCATCGGAGAAATAGTTCATCTCATTTTACAACCTGGAAAATTGAGGCTCGGGTGGGTTAGGCCTCTTGCCCCAGAAGGAGCTAGAATGAAACTTAGATCTGACTTTAAGGTCCAAGCTGCTTCTCTAGAGCTGGGGTGCAAACTTTGTGTAAAGACCCAGGTACTATTTTTGAGGCACATAAGGCTCTGTTGGAACTACTCAGCTCTCCACCTTTCTGTGCAAAAGTAGCTCAAATATTTACTATTTAGGCCTTTACAGAAAAACGTGTGGCTGTGTCTCAATAAAAATTTATTATCAAAAACAGGTGATGAGCTGGCCTCAGCACCTAGGCCAAGTTTGCAGATCCTGCTGGAAGGCAACAGGAGGAAGTAGGGGCGCGGTGGGGACGATGCCTGAGGGTTGAGTGCTCAGGGGCTGAGAATCGCCCGTGGTGCAGCTTTGTCAGCTCAGGTAGAAAAGGAGGGAAACCCTGAAGACTGAAGACTAGATGCTTCCATGGGAATTTGAAATGCTGACAGAATAGTTGATTATATTAAGGAATTATGATTACTTTTTCCAGGTGCGATAATGACTTTGTGTTATGGATTGAATTTTAAAGAGTTCTTGTAGGGATATATACTGAAAGTATTTTTGGATAAAATACGATGTCTTTATAAAAGGGTAAGATGTCTGAGACTCACATGGGAGGAGGGGAAAGGCGAATAAAATGAGATGGGAGGTTAGGCTGGCCGGGATCTACAGCTACGCCAAGAGAAACAAACACAAGCAGCCTTCCTTCCAGGGCTCGGCAGGGATGGGGAGCAGAGAGTGAGGCCAGTGTTTGGGGAGGCCTGGGCTTGACGGGACTCAGTGACCGCAGCACTCTCAAGTCTGCTGCTGCCTCTGCTGGTCCCAGTGACCCAGAGGGCTGAGCAGGAACCTATCGCCACACACCCAGACTGGAAGGGGTGCCTCGTCACGTGGTGATGGACAGTCTGCTCATCTTGCCCAGAACCGCCTCGGCTGCCGCTCCCATCCTGCCACACTGAGACACACAGAGGCCCATCACTTTAAGGCTGGACCCTTGAGAGCCTTGCAGCCCCCAGAAGGCCCCAGGCCAGGCAGTCCCCTCCACCCAGAGGGGGAGCTGTCCAGGCAGGCCTGCACCTCAGGAGCCTCCCTCCTTCAGTGGCAAATTCCGGGCCTCAGCAAAGCCATCCCAGTGGATAATACAGCAAACTAAAGGATCTTCCAGAGACTCTGGCAACACACTTGAACTCAGGATTGTGTGATGTTTAGGATCCTTTCCAGATAAAGCATTAGTTATTATAATATTCTCCATAACCTTTCTACGTTTATGGAAATAAGGTTAGCAATAATGTCCCTTATCCATCCACATCTCCTGGGCACTGTGTCTGCCAGGAGAGGTAGTGACCAGGCTGCAGGGGCAGCATGTGACGCATGCAGTATGAGAGGGACATCTATTTCGGGGGACCAGTGTGACACTTAGGATGTGTGGATGGAGGATGGCCTGAGTGGGATCCAAGGGGTCCGCGGGCCAGTCCCAGGAGCAGATTTGCTGTCCCCTATAGACCACAGGGACCCACCAGGGCGGAAACAAAGTGAGAGGATGAAACCTGCTTTCAACAAGGACCAGTATGGCCTGAGCGCAGAGGGTGGGTGGGGTGAGGACAGCAGCCCAGAGGTCTCCCAATGGGCCCCCACTAGAGGTCTCGGGGACGGAGCTCAGGCCTGTGCTCATGGTTACCCACCCGCACCTGAGGCTGTGTCGGTGTCCCCTTTCCCTTTCCTCTCTCCCAGGGGCTGTCTGCCTCTCTGCACGGGGTTAGTCCTGGGAGTAGCTGTTCCCATAACCCCGTCCTGCACAGCCCTGCTCTTCCCACCCCACTCGGTTTCCCTCACTCACTGTGCCTACAGCACCCCACCCAAAGGGCTGTCTGGCACCCGTGGGCTCTCAAGAGATGCCCTGGGGTCACTTGTGCCAGCGGGAGCCGGGAGGAGAGCTCACAAGACATCTTGAAACCCACCAGTGCAATGAGGTGGGGGCTTGGCCCCGCTGTGTGCAGGGACCAGTCTGAGGCTGGGGCTGGGGCTGGCCTCCCAGATGTGTCTGTGCCTCAAGGAAGCAGATGCTGGAGCCCCACGGCCCTCGGCTGCCGATGAAGCACTCCTCCACCCGCTCTGAGGTCAGCCTCATCTGTGAGCTGGAGGTGGCATTTCCCCCAGGTGACTGTGCCAGTGTGGGCGCTTGCTAGATGTTCACTCCACCCTGCCCAGTGGAAGGCCAGGTCCGACTTCCACTCAGCACTGCCTTCGGCGTGGCCAGAGCCTGACCACTGAAACAGCAGACTGCCCGCGGTCTACACACGGTCACTACGAGCGTTCCGCTAACGGCCACCCGGCATCCCACCGAACGGCCGTGATGAGACGCACAGCCCTGTGAAGTGTGGGGCGACTACATTAATTGCTCTGTAAGCAACTGCCATTCTCTCTTCATTAGAAACACATTTTCAAACTCGCACAGCTCTGAATCCTTTTAATCTCACTTAATGGTCTCTAGGACCGGCTTTATTTGTCACTAGGGGGAGCTAAAACAGCTAGAAGCTTTGTTATTTTGCTCTCGTTCCAACCAACGGTAATTAAAAGCTGGTAGTATTTTAGGAAAGGTAAAACCCACACTACTGTTAAGTTTCTCATTCTTTTAAAATAACAGCGAACCCATAGTGTCAGGATATTTTCTGTCTCCCAAAGCAACACCCACACCAAAAGCAACCCAAATACTGCCTCAGGCAATTGAGTGATTAGAAACACTGAATTTAAGAAGCTGTCTTTTTTCTCTTTGGGGGAAAAGTTGTAGCGCATAAGACCAAAGCTCTGGATAGTCAGTTGTGGTCTGCTCTTGGCAGCCAGTTCCCACTGGATGCAGAAATGAGGCAAGTCCTGGCTCCCTTTTCAGAGAATCAGTAAGTGGCCTTTTATTTATTTGTATTTTAGTGCTGGGCATGAGATGGGGTCTTCTGCATGCAGCCAAGCCACACCCAGCGCCAACAAGGCTCTGCTGGGCCTTCCAAGGGGCTAGGTGGTTCTCATGGGACCATGTATGGGCACAGCAGGGACAAACCATCACAGCACCTGGGCTCACAGCAAGAACCACAATAAAACTGCCAGCCGTGATCACTAAGCAGGAGTGGACTCTCCCACGAACACCACTGAACCCACTATGGGATGGGGAAGGAGGACAGGTCAGTTCCTGGAGAGGAAGCAGGAACTGGATGAAGACATCAGGAATTCTGAAGTCCTTTTGTAATTTAATATGGTTGCCATCAAAATCCCAGTAGAATTTGCTTTTTTGAGCACTTGCCAAAATGATCATAAAGTTTATGGGATGGCTGAGAAATTCTGGAAAATGAAGAAAGAATAAGACAAGCTGTACTGGACATGAGCCATGCATAATAATGTGATATAAATGCAAGGCCCAGTGGCACCAGAGCCGTGGTGAAGCCATCTACAGAACTAAGGAACGGCCTGCCTCAGAGAGCCTGGACCACAAGTAGGAATTAAAACACAGCTAAGATACATCGCAGAGTCAGTCAATGGACAGCATGTCTCGGAAACAATCTGTGTGGAAGCTCACTTTATACAGTTACAGCCAGATTAAAGATTCTAATGGCAAAGATTAAACCATAAAGATTCAGAAGAAAATCTGGCGCTTGCCAGGTTTCTGAGTGCAAAGTGGTAGAGTCACAGAATTAAACAGAAGTGACAGGAAGGGAAAACTTTGCCCCAAACATGGCATCCCCAACACATAAGAAGCCCTTCAGTCAAATCATAACACTGGACTTTTCAACTGCAATGGTGAGAACCCAGGCTCTAGACTTCCTGCAAAACTTCGACTATTTCCTGTAAGTCTGTGTTACAGAAAAATGAAACTTACACTCAATCAATCAGAAGCTTCCAACCAGCTAGGAGTATCCAACTGGGGACTTCCCATGGCACAGACTAGAGGTAACCAACCAGCATTTTCCTTGTGTTGCTTTGGTCTGTTTGGTCCAGGTAGAGGTGACATTGCTCCCTGGCTTTGGTACCTCCGGCCACAGGCCATAGCAACTGGTCTGGGGATAGGCATGCAATTAAAGGCAGGCTGAAGAGAGCCAGTGGATTTCCACAGCAGACAAGGTAAAAGAGGGCAGCTCTCTGGGGCTGGGGCTGAGGGCCACCTTGAAGAAGAGAAAGGGGCCAACTGAGAGGAAAGTGGAACCAGGAGGCAGCTCAGGAGCAGCTCGTTAGGGCACTGGATCCAGCAGTGCCTGAAGGTGTACCTAGCACTTCAACTTTTCTGCTACAGGAGTGCTTAGGTTTGGATATGGCTTAAGTGTGTCTCCACAAAGGTTCATGTGTTGGAAACTTGGTCCCCAGTGTGACAGTGTGAAAGGGGTTGGCCTTAAAGAGGAGGAGCCTAAGGTAGGTCACGGGTGGCATGTCCTTGGAAAGGATGAAGTGGTTCTTGTGGGACCCTGTTAGTTCTCAAGGAAGGCTTGTTCCAAAGAGTGAACTGGGCCCTCCCTGGCCTCCTGAGGTCCTTGTCTGGAATAGGTCCACCCCGACAGGCTGGGGTCCTTCCTAGAAGGGGTCCACCCCTTCCAATTGGGGTCATGATCTATATGTTATTTTTACCAACTTGAGACACCTGTACATGGAAACCAATCTTGATCTCAATGAGAAATCTCCTAACACTACCTTTCTCTGAACTTAAAAAGATTTAAATATTACATCCTTGGGCTCCAGGACCCAAATTTCATCACTCTACACATTTCTTCATTTTCTAGACGCGACAGGTTAAGTGACGTGCGGGCACCTGCTCCTCATTCCTAGGTGCTGACTGGTGCCCCCACTGGCCAGGCACATTCTGGACATGCACCTCGCGGGTAGCACAGCAAGTCAGTGGCACAGCTGGGTGAGACCCTGAGTTTCCTGCCCCGGCACACAGATCCCCCTGCTATGCCATGAGCCTCTAGACTGGAGCTTATGCAGCTGTGGAAGGGGCCAGCACTCAATCAGGAGGCCACAGAAGCCTCCGAGCACTTCGGGCCCTCGGCTTATGATGCTCAGAAGCATCCAGAAAATAAACCGAAACTGGCCAAGGCGAGTTTGTGTCTGAAGTCTCCCCTAATGTGCACCAACATGTCAGTGGTACCTCTCACCATCGGGTACTCAGGTTGCAACGGTAATGACTGACTGGCCTCCTCTTTCCAGAAAATTTCCTCCAGTGTGAACATGGAGGACAGAAGTGTGCTGGGCCCATTTGCAGGACTGGGCCCGGCCAGGGTCAGGTCTGAATGGTGTGTATTGCATTAGGCATGAAGGAGCCGAGCCACTCCATAGGGGAGCAGATGGCACAAGGGGCAGAGATTCGCTCTAGTGAGATGGTGCCCGGAGAGTCATGTGGAGAAATGGAGGGGGACGACTCCAGAGGGAGGAGGAGGGACCAGCACAGGAGCCCTCGGGAAGGCCTCCTGACGAACACCCAAGGGCTGCCTGTCCTCATTGTGAGGACAGGATGCCAGGCCCCGGGCAATGAACCTGCCCCCTGTGAACTTGGGTGAGTCCTGTGTCCACTCTGAGTCTCCATTTCTCTCCAGTGACATTTCCTGAGAGCCACAGGGTCCACTGTGAACCTCACAGGCTGAGGACTTGTGCGGGGCAAGGAGACAGCAGGAATGGGAGGCAGATGCTGAGAGCAAGAGAGGACCCAGGGGAGGCCTGTGTGCGACACGTCGTCTCCAGACACAGCAAGCACAGCACTCCTGGTCAGGGAGGAAGCTCTGGTTCCGCCGCCTGTCTCCTGCTCTCCTGGCTGCGTCAGTGAGAGCGTGCTACTCAAGCACAAAGGAAGCTTCATCCTGGTCGCACATGACCTTCCCTCGGTCATGTGATCCAGGCTCCTCTCTCTGCCGCTCTGCCCTCCCTTGGGACTCAGCGCCCTCACAACTAAACCTGTCTGTGGGAAAGCCACAGGGAAGGCTGGTCCCTCCTGCTCCTCTTCTGCAGGAGGTGGCACCTGTTAGTTTTGCTCATGTTCCATTGGCCATGCTCGGTCACAGGTCTGCATGTTGTTGCAGTGGAGTCTGGGAAATGCATTCCAGCCACGTGCCCGGGAAAAGACAATGGTTTGGGTGGACACAGCACCACAGTTCCCAGCTGCTTGCTACAAACCTTCGTCTCCTCCTTGGCATCTCCATGCAGTCACATGCACACTGAAGACCATGATTTTCCCTTTTCCTTTCCTCCCAAATATTCCGAGTCTCCCTGACTTTTTCAGGCAGGCTTCTGGCCCATGATCCCTCCTGGGTCCCACACACCAAGGCCCTGAGCCCAGACTAGTGGCCCTGCTCCTGTGGATGGCGCAGGCAGGGCGCAGGCCCCGGTGGCCCTTCCCACAACCTTACTGCCTCTTCCAGGCTGCCCAGCCTCGCTTTCTCCCCTCTGCCTGCGGTCCTGCCTGGGGTCTCCTCTGGATGCCATGACCCACTTCATGGCAGGAGAGAACACAGCTTCCTTCTACTCCTCTCTTCCTGCCTCCACCCGCCCTGTCGGCACTGTGCTGGGTACAGAAGTGACACCACATGTGTGGGGTTGGCCCTCCTGGGAAGGAAGGACTCTGAGCACAGAACAGACTGGTTATGGCTGCCCCACTGCCTCCTGCCCCAGGGACATGCAGGGGCTGTGCGGGTTCCGCCTGCTCCCCACACCCTTGCCAGCTCTGCCTGGCCCTTTCCCTGCCGCCAGGAGCACTGGGGAAACCAAATGACAAAACCAGCCCAGAACAGGGGTTTGTCTGTGGCAGAAGGTGACAGAGTCATCTGCTATCATGGGGACACATGCAGCTCATCCCTTTTCCTTCCTCTTCCTCAGTGTGAGGAGCTTCTGCCTGGCCTTATCCCACCTCATGACCTGCTATGAGATGTGAAGCCACTTGCGTGCATCTTGGCATGTCTAGGTGGCCCCATGTCCATGTATTTCCAAGGTTGCCCTCCTAACCATCTGTCCTGATATCAAAGGTATGGTACCTCAAATTTGCAGACATGACAAATGTATTTGGTGTCCCTTTGGTACTAATGCTGGGCAAGGAGACTTTCATAATGAAGCAGCCCTGGCCTAGGGAGGAACACAGACATCGAGAGAGGACAGTCCCCTGATAAGTGACATGTGGAGGCATTCATGAAATGTCCACAGAGCCCAGTACCCAGGAAGAGATCTCAAGCCCTGCCTGGAGGGAGGGTCAGAGTGCCTAGGGGGAGCCCTGGAGCTCAGTCCCTGAGCATGGGCAGCAGCTATTTGGGATTAAGAGCAAGAGGCACTTCATGCTTCTCACACCAGGTAATTCCGTGAGGAGCTTCGTGGAACTCCTCCTGGATGTCCTGCTCTGCTCTGATCTTAGCGTACTCCTTCGAGCTCTCTTGCAACCTGGCTTGGCCTCTGGAGCTGGTATGTACGGGCCACACAGGGCTGCGTGGCCAGGGCAGGATGGATAGGGTCTCCCTTTCTTCTGTGAGACATAAAGATTCAGGTGGCAGAGCCCAGGAGACTGCACCAGTCAGTCACCACAGGGGAGCATGGTGTGCTGGGGAGGAGCTGGGTGGAGGACAGGCCTCTGGCAGGAAGGAACAGGGACTGTACAGCAGGGTCCTCCATGTGGAGAAGGGACAGAGACAAGGCCCCGGGAGCAGGGAGAAGCTGGCACCAGGTGTTATCAGTAGCCAGGTCTACCTGGCTGTGGCTCCTCCCGCCTGGCTCTGCCTCAGCTCTGCACTGTGAAAAACACCTAGGACTCACATGTCAACTTCAGCTCTACTCACAAATCCAAAAAGGAGAAACAAGCCAAGTGTCCCTCAGTGCAAGCATGGGATAGATCCATGCCACAGAACGTCACCAGGCTTGAAAGGGAACAGAGTTCTGACAGGTACTATCAAAATGGTGACCCTCAGAAACATCATGCTAAGTGCAAGGAGCCTGACACAAAGGACAAATAGCACCTTCTGCTTAGGCGAGATCTGAGGACAGGAGATTTGAAAGACAGAGGATGCCAGGTGCTGGGAAGAGAGAAGGGGAGGGGTGCTTAATTGGCCTGGGATTTCTGTTTGGGAAAATGAGAAAGTTCTGGAGGTAGAAGGTGGTGATGGCTGCAAAACACTGTGCGTGCTTAATGGTGAGGAACTGCGCATCGACAAGGTGAAGAGGCAGATTTCACCTTACACCTATCTTCCCACAACAGCAACAAGCGAACACACCCTAGGACCAGGCTGGGAGCGCAGCAAGTCTTGTTCTCCTGTGCTGCCGCCAGGCCCGCAATCTCTCCTCCTCTGCTGCAGCTCCTGTCTCTGGACTTCTGCCTTGGTCCCTGAGACAGAGGACCTGCCTAGAAGCCCCAAGCCCCTGGCACTCAGCTGCCACTGAGGGGTACAGGCTGACAGTGGGCAGAGTTCCCACATGCCATTGCCTGCTGCCACTGTTTGGGTTACATGGATCCCAAATGGCCAGTCATATCAGTCCCCACCCTCCACCCACACCTTGGTGACTAACAGGATCCACTGCCTGAGCACCCCAGTGGGCATGCATCTGCCACAATCACCCTCTGATGACACACTTGCATGTCCCTCTTCTGCCATAGGAGATCTGTAGCTAGGTGGATGCCAACTGGAACACCCAGGCCCCTCAGTGGCTCTGACTAACTCAGACAGACTTTGAGGAGAGAGGCAGAAATGATGGATGCTCCAGATGTTCCATTTCTGCAATCTCATTTGTATGCAATTATGGTTTGACCATTCCTGAAAAAGGCTAGACCCTCCGTGCCACTGACTGACCTCTCCAAATTGCCAAAGGACACCTGGTGCATTTCTATTCTCTGGCCCAGCATCTCCCCAAGGCTGGGGCTCCATCCTCAGGAAATTCTCATTGTCCTGGGCCTGAAGCATCACCCTTCTGAATCCACACCAGGCGATGCAGCAGGAGCACCAGGTGCATGCCAAGGGAACTCCTGAAAACCATCAGCCCAGGGAGCCTGCCTATGGACAGGACTCCTCAGCCAGCAGGGAGGGCATGAGCACCCGGCCAGGAGGAGGGGGGAGTTCAAGTGGATCTAAAAACACGACCTATTCTCACTTCAAGTTAGCCCTGCGACTCACTTGAGCTGTTGGGAAATCCCAGCACTCTCCTGAGCAAGGTTTCTCCAGGGGCACCATGGAAACTTCCCCTGACCAGGGCTGGAGAGCTGATGTGCCTGGCCACACAGCTTTTGGCCTTCCCATCCCTCACAGTGTCCCCAGCTGGCTGCAGGGTGGGTGATACTAGAGAAACCTTACCGGCCTCCCCAACGAAGACTTCCACAGGTGTGCTAGCAGGGCTCTCACCAATGATGTTGTAGGCGGTCATGATAACTTCATAGCGCCTGTACTTCTTCAAGTCTACGAGGTGAGAGGAGACGGGGTCAGTCTGTGGCAGCATGAGCTTCCATTCTTAGAAGGTTCCCTGTGTGGACCACACTAAAGAACAGAACCCCAGGGAGAGGCAGGAGAAGTCTGTGACATGCCTCCAGCCCTGTGCTCAGGTGAAAGGCCGCACGAGGTGCCCTTCCACAGTGAAAGGGTTAGAGGTCAACCAGGCCCTGAACTGCCTTTGCAACCAGCATCTCTCCTGAAAAGTACCAAGAGGTGGAGGGAGATGTCAGCATTTAAAAGAAAACATTAAAAAGACAAGAGCCCTTGGGTTGTTAAAGACGCCATCAGGGCTGGATATCTGAGGAGCCTGGGGGAGGATGGGGAGCCTGTGGTGAGGCACCTCAGCTGTCCACGCTGGTGGAACTATGCATGCAGAAACACAGGCAGGCAGCTAAGCACAGACTCCACACTGGCAGTGAGAGTAACTGACCTTGGAACCAAAACATTCTAGAAGAT
This sequence comes from Sciurus carolinensis, assembly GCF_902686445.1. Taxonomy (NCBI): domain Eukaryota; kingdom Metazoa; phylum Chordata; class Mammalia; order Rodentia; family Sciuridae; genus Sciurus; species Sciurus carolinensis. Next base: position 11,987,221 of record NC_062230.1, on the reverse strand, counting down.
TCTCCCACTGGCAATACTCAGCTGTGCTGAGGCCCTGAGTGCGGTGTCTGAGTGAACAGTGATGCTTCGGGTGGTGCCCTCCCTGGTGAATGAGACCACCATGGCCCTTCTGCCATTGGCTCTGGGGAACATGTGTGTGGTCTGCCCTGATGGCCAAGAAAGAACCCAACCTCTCCATCTCAGTCCACTGGGCTCTGCTGCCTCAGGAACAGCCCTGAGGAAGGTTGCCTGCCCCCAGCAGCCTGGCTTGCTAGTCCCAGCCTGGGACCCATGTGGCTGAAGAGTCCACTAAGACCTGCGGCAACATCCTGCTTGGGACCCTCCTGACCAGAACCTGGTCAGTGTCCCAGCTGACGACACGTTTGGGATAGTGCCAGGCCCTAGTGGGCACACAGCAACTTGTATTTGGGAGTGATGAACACGGGGGTGAGTGGAGGATGGAAGGGGGCACAAAGGACTCACTGGATAAAGTGACACTTTGGGGGACAGCCTGATGCCGGGTGGTGGGTTTGGGGGAGCTTGTGTGGGTGAATTCTGCTCCACAGCCATGCTGGGGTGGGGCGGGAGGGTGTTGACTTTGAACAATCCCGCCTTGGGGAGGGGCTCAGAAAGGTCTAGCCCCACCCCTCCTCTTCCCCCACCCACTTTCAATCTGTCCAGACTCTGCATCAAAGAAAATCACATTATGGGATGTCCCATTAACCTAGCACTTGGATCCTGAAACCCATCCTGAGCTGGAATCAAAGGGGAAGCAAGATGGTTTGGTTTAAGTCAAAGGAGACAACCAAAATGTGGGCTTTACTTCCAATGGAAGGTTATTCAGTTACAAAAAGAAGGGCATTCTGATCCCTGCTGCAACGTGTGAACCTTGAAGGCCTCATGCACACCAGTCACAAAAGGACACACACTATATGAGACTGTTTTTGTTAAGTTCCTGGAGTCTTCAATCTCATGGAGACGGAAAGCAGCATGGTGGACTCTAGGGCTGGGGAGGGAGTGGGGTGTTAGTGTTTAATGGGTGCAGAGTTTCAGTTCTGGGGAAGATGGAAACCATCTGGACATGGATGGTGGTAAGTGGACCACCATCTCAAAATGGTTACGGTGGCAAACTTTGTTATGTATATTTTGCTACAATTTAAAAAGAGTAAAAAGAAAGGGTGAGGGAGTCAGAGAGGAGACTCTGCTGGATCTGACTTTCCTTTTTCTCCCAGACAGGGAGATCCAATGCAAGATCTGCAAACCCCTCCAGCCTCTGTTTCTAGAAGTTTCCTTTCCTGTCTCCTGATGGTTTTGGCATGTTGAAAAGCAGCATTTGAGAGGCAGAACTCCAGAAATTAGAGCCATTAATCCAAACTGGTTTCACTTGGTCCACTGAGAAGCCAACTGGCACACCATGATGTGCCGCCTGGTCACAGCAGCCCCCCGCGGGAGGCGGTGTGGACTTACGTCTTAATTCATACGTTGTTAACGTGGAGCTGCTGTTCACGGTCTTGAAGCTGCTTTGGGCTATTAGGGGTAAGCAAAGCAGAAAGGCAGTTAGCACGCAGGGACACAGTCACTGCAAAGGACACACAGCAGAAATGCGGGTGTGGAGCGACCCTGCTCAGATGCCATTCCAGGGGCAAAAAAGACCCTGTGCCACCCGCACCTCCCATCAGTTCCTGGGGGCTTACTGTACTGCTTTCTAAAACAGCAAGCCACCTCAGGGTGGGGTGGGCTCACCTTCCAACAGAACAGAACAGTGTTTGGGAACCCATCGTGCCAGACGGCACCAGGGGGATGTGGATGTGGGTTTCTCCCAGGCACTCTGGAAGGTAGGGCTGTCCGCTGACTGAGGCTCCTCCTGTGGAGCCCTGGTCTGAAGGGGATGGGTAAACCAGGAACCCCTGGGGCCAGGTGTACGCATCCAGCCTCATCTCAGGGTCCTTCTATTATGTGGGCACTACAAAGCCCAAAGAACGACAAGGACCAATGAAGCTCACTGTTGTCTGGTCATCAGCGAGGGACACCACTGGGGTGAGCAAGGGCGTGGAGGACAACTGAGCCATCTCCTCTATAACACCCCTCAGCACCACCCCTGGGGTTGGCAGGGCCCAGTGCATGTACACCACTGACCAGCCCTGGAGGGACAGGGCACAGGGACAGCCCCCGTCTGCCTGCTGAGTAGGCACACTCAGAGAGCCCTCTGATGCCCCTGAGTGGAGGAAGAAGGAAGGTGCCTGCAGGAGGTGGTGGGGACCTGCTCTCCCGCCCTGTTCCCAGTACCAGGGTGTCAAGGGCAAGGAGTACTTTCTGTGATGCCTTGGTGGCAGCTGGACTACCGAGAGCCATGCCAGCTTGTGGCAAGGTGTAGGCCTGGCACAGAGCGGCCCAGGAACGAGAGGGCCACCAGCTTTGTGTTGAAGCTGCATGTTGTGAGGACAGGTGGTCTGACCGTGGACTTGGCTGTGGCAACAGGACTGGTCCCCCCTCCATCACAGGCCCCAGGCCTCTGCCCAGGTGGTCACAGCAAGTCTCGCCTGGAGCCTGGTTCTCCTCCCTCTGCCCGTGGCACTTAAGGCTCTCCCGCCTCCCAGCTCTGTCCGCCCTTGTCACACCCACACTCCACCTGCTCCCCAAGCCCAGCAAAGGGTCACCCTCACCCGAGTTCCTCCACAGCATGCCTGTTTCCCGCCATGCTTCACGTGGAGCAGACGGATATTCAGAGTCACCTGGGAGCCTCGCTGCCCAGGGAGCTGCTCACCTGCGAGCTCTGCGCGCAAGGCGGAGGGGCTTTTGAGCGTCTTGGTCTCGGGGCTTGAGCCCACCTCGGCCTCCAGCTCCCGGTAGTAGATCCTGTAACCCTGGAGGAGGCCATTCAGGCTCTCGACCCGGGGAGGCTGTGGAGACACCACACAACTCGGTCATGCCAGCGCATCACTGGGTCAGCCCGCATCAGGGGCATGGTGGCATCTGCCCAGTTCAACCAGCCAATTGTGCAAGGGAGGCCGCTAGTTCCAGTTCGTGGCTCTTAATTGCTAAAACAACGAAGGAAGGTGTGAAATTGAAGAGAGAAATGCAGGGACCTCCCAGAAGCAGAGAGGAGGAAGAGCCCTGCACAGAGCTGTTCTGCTTCGCGTGTGTGGGGACACAAGGTCCCGTTCCATGTGCAGCCGGAGTCCTCGAGAGCCCCAAGACTGGGCAGGAGAGCATGGCCCAGGCACAGAGGGGTGAGGAACTGCCCCTTGTGGGATAAGCAGAGAAGAGTAAGGGTCCCGCGATGTGTCCTGGCTGGGGATCGTCCACATTCACTGGCTGGCCCTCCCTGGCCTGCCCACTCCCTGGCCACCCAGGCTTGTGGCAGTCTTACCAGGTTCCTCATTGACCCCTCCACATGCCATGTCACTCCCACCCCACCCCCTCAGACCTATGGCTGAATCCTCAGGGCTCCTCCCAAGCCAACGGGCACAAGATGGCCTAAGACAGGTCAGGTACTCATGCCCATGCACTAGGAAGAGACAGGTGGAGACCAGGCCAGCACTTAAACCCAAGTCTGTTAGACCCCAAGACCTGAATGAAGTCACATTAGGATGTCACTTCACCACTCAAGACCCAGTCCAAGGTCATCATCCCCCCAGTCTGTTTCTGTTAATAAGTGAGTTTGGGAGGATGTTTCACTTATTTGACAGATCTATCACTATGAGAAAAGTCCCCTGTTTCACAAGGGCTCCTCATAAAGCCTCAGGGGTCATAGTTCCCATCTGGCTGTTGGGGCTCCTCCCGGGTTGGTCAGATGAGGGATGTGGAGTAAAAACCTTCTTGGCTACACCAGGAGGTGGATGGAGACAAGGTCATGAAGCCTTGTCCCCGGACAGGATGTGAACCAAACACCCTGGGTCTCCTGCAAAGCAGCTAATTACGTGAGGCCACCAGCCCCTTGGTACATGGTCCTGTTCCCTGAGGAGAGCCCACAGCTTTGCTGCCAGACACCTGCCGTTGTGAGTTAAACTGTATCTCCCCAAAAGCTGCATTGAATTCTAACCGCATACCCGGGAAAGTGACCTTATTTGTGAATAAGGTGGTTTTTTTTTGCATTGGAATCAGTAGGATGAGGTCACACTGGATTTGGGTGGGTTAGGACACTAACCCAGTGACTGTTCTCCTTATAAGAGGAAGGAGGTTTGGACGTGGACACATGGAGAGGATGTCATGTGAAAATGGAGACAGACGTTAGAGGGATGTGTTGACAAGCCAAGGGGCACTGTGGGGTGTCATCTGCCACAGCTTCTGTGAGCATGGCTCCGCCAACACCGCGACTTCAGACTTCTGGCCTCCAGAACTGTGAGAGAATACATTTCACTGTCTGTGGCTTACGTGTTCCCACATCCCTTCCTCTTTGGACTCTTGCTACTCATAATCCCCAACCCAGATTTGGAACATGTGATATCCTTTGCTCTCCAAACCTGCCAACTGAATAATCAGGGGTGTGCATATTGACATAGTAACCACAAACACACACACACACACACACACACACACACACACACACACACACACACCCGCCAGTGGAGCATGGTATGCACATGACACACAGGATGTTTCAGAAATGAGAGTTGCTGACACACTGATTCAGCAGTCCCCAGGCCTGTGATGCAGAGCTACCGGCAGCTCCCTGACCTGCTCTGGGGACCCCATCCAGGAACAGCGCCGCAGCACATAAAAGTGTAACTAGACACTGGGCAGTCCTGCCAGGTCTCCCTGGCTCTCTTCAGAGGGGCCTGCAGGTGCACAAGAGCAGCCTGCACTTGCACCTAGACGAGCTCTGCCCTCCTGGCCGCGTGTCAGAGCCTGGTGTGCAGGTCCAGGGCAGAGGGCTCACGCCCCCAGGCAGCACCCTGGGGAGCGTGTCCACCCCCGAGTCCTCTTCAACTTTGCCAAAGTCTCCAGGGCCACCACTATATAGGCTGCAGCCTCAGCTCCAAGGACTCCTGCTGCCCACTTGGGCCACAAGGGAAATGGCGCTGCCAGGCTTCTGGAGACTATGGCCTCCAATTCTCTGGTGACGGAGGGAAACTGTGTCTCTGGGGGCTGGAGACTGCTTCGAGAACAGCTTTTCCTTTCCTCTCCTCACTTTCCCAGCAGCAGGGGGACCTCAGGGCTGGTTCTGTGCCTGTCTTTGCTGGGTGCCCTGGGGAGGGGACACCCCTGGGCACCCTGGTGCTCACAGGTCAGAACTGCCAAGTCAGAGTCAAGGACCTGATGTCAGGTGAGCTTCTTTTGCGCTTTTCTTTTTCCTGTTATATTTGCCACATTTAGAAACAAAAATATGGGACACCCCACTATGCCTGAACCTGAGATTGCGGCTGTGCAATCCCATGTGTGTGCTCTGGTGTCTCCGCTCCTTCCCCTTCCCAACCTGCCATCCTTCCTTGGGACAGCCACAGGGGGAAGGCTTCACAAGTCACCTCACAATAACTGAGCTGTTGAAACTAATCAAAAGCCAACCAGCACAGACCAGGGTCTCCGCTGGATGGGGTCTGCCAGTGTGGGGACTGACACCAGCAGAGCACAGCAGGGTTCCTGCTGTGACCACGACCACTTTCTCCAGTGAAGAGTTCTGGGCCTGCGCACCAAGTATGTTCCCAGGACAGGTCACTCATTGGAAAAGCAGAACAAAGCCCAAAGCAACCAGTAGCAGGGCTCCAGAAGTGCTGGATGGATGTGGATCCCTGGCAGAGAAGTGGGGGCGAGGGTAGCGAGCAACCCCCAGGCGTCTGCAGGGAGCAGGGAGGGAAGGCTGTGCATTTTGTGGCGGTTTTAATTTTGTTAAATTTTGTCCTTTTTCTTCCCACCGATTTTGTTATCAAATCTTACTGTTTGGGACGTCGTGTGCACCCAGCAATGGTAAATCACTGGAGTCCTGGGTTGTTCGTTAACTTCTCCTGCTGTCCACCTGTCCTGGATCCCCCTGTCTCGATCTGAACTCCTCTCTGAGGACTGAGCATTTCAGACTTTTTCCTGGGGTGCCACAGGGCTCATTTTCAGGTGCTCCTCCCTGGAGAGTCTATGGAACTGTTTCGAGAGCAGTTATTTTAGGTCTGTTTCCTTCACTCCTGATAGATAGATTCCTCGTGACAATTCCGGATGTCATCCAGTACTGCATCTGACGGCACCTAGACACGTTGCTCACAGCACATCGCCACAGGGCAGGATCAGAGATGGAAACTGTGCAGCCCATGACACTGGCACGTGCCCACTTGTCTAGGGACAGGGGTTGCTGGCAATCCACGCTTTCCACTCTAGTCCTGGTTTTCTTCTGGGGTACAGTTGAGCCTTAAATTGAGATTTTCATTCTGTGGCACATCCTCCTGCAAACCCAGTAGTACCACACAGTACTAACCCCTTCTTCTTAAGAGAGGTGCAATGAATTTAAAAGTTGGAGAATGGTGATAAGAATAAAGAGGCATTTGTCACACACTAATATTACAGAAACGGTGGAAGGAGCCACCCTGTGCATGAAGGCCACAGGGAAATGCTGTCCTCGGCTATTTCGCCAATTAAGGCAGCCCCAAAGATTCCATGCCTCTTCCCTGGGGACTGCAGGTCAGTGCACAGATGTGGCCCCCTGAGGGAGGGAGGATGACTCTGGGCCTGCTGGGCCCCTCCTACAGTGAGACAGGTCAGGGCTGAGGGCTGGGGCGATGGGGAGGCCTGAGTGCATGTTTGTTACAGAGCTGTCCCCTCTGCTCACTGTGCACCGTGGATGGGCGCAGAGCAGAGTCCTGAGATTGCTGAGCTCTGCACACTGGGGGAGTCAGCAGGAGCCTGGTCATCCGTGGGTCTATGGATTTCTCGGGTTGTGACACCACTCATGGAAGTAGATAAGCAAGGACTGTGGGGATAACAAAGGGGACTGCTTACTGCTCATGGCAGGACCAGAGTATTTATAGAGGGATGACTTTGGGCTGCCCTTGATGAGAGGTCTTTTGATGAGGGGAGGAGGGGGTGGTCTTCCAGGAAGTAGGTGGCATGCCTGGTACAGATCCACGGTCAGGACTGCAGGATGTGAGGCAGGGAGGGGGCTCAGGTGCTGGGGCAGGTCAGGAAGAGCAGCTGGGCTAAGGAGAACAGTCCCTGGGGCCTACACCAGGAATGGTCCAGGTCCTATGTTGTCCCCCACAAAGTAGACTCCCAGAATGATCTGCAGCTGAACTCAGGAGACTGGCCGGAATGGAGCTTCCTCCAGGTTCACCAAAGACCCACCTGTGTGGGCCCAGCTGGTGTCCTGGGCCCCTGCTACCCCTGTCTTGTGGCAATGCAGGAATGAGGAGCCCTTTGCCAAATGAGAGAGAGAAGAGAGAGAGGCCTCCAAGACCTTGGGGGTTTTGGCCTTCCTCTTCTGGGTCCCTGACAACCAGGCAGAGAGACGCACCCCTGCTCAACACAGCTGAGTGCCAGGAAGCCTGATCTTGGTCCTCGAGGCTCCTGGTCTGCTCAGATGACACCAGGCCATCCTGCTGAGAGTCTCTGGGCACTGTCTTCTCACATGCTGGCAGGAGGCGGGAATAGCAGGGGTCTGGCAGGGAAGATGAGATGCTGGCACTTGGTTTCTGGGAGCTGGGCTGACTGGAATCAGCAAGAAGGGAGCAGTGAGTGGGCAGATCAAAAGCTTGCAGCTGGGTCTCTTTAAGCACCGGTCCAGCAAATCTCACCCGGCGGGTCACCTTCAAAGCCTCCCTCACAGTCCCGGATTATACCCGCGGCAGCTCAGGCACTCGGGCCTCAGCAGGAAGATTGTGAAGGCCGAGGCCAACTCTGCAGCCACACGGGCAGAGTCGTGATTACAGTGAGAAGTGACTTCCTGTGGGGAGGAGGGAGGCTCTGGGCGGGTGGGGAGGACCAGATTCAGTTCACCAAAAATATCAAATACGTCGCAAGTTGGAAGGTTGGGAAAATAAAGATGGCTTTGCTGGCTCTCCCATCCCTCCTCCTGGTTTCTGCCTTGGCACTGCCCAAGAATGAAAGGCTCTGGCAGCCTCTTGCTCACTCCCCACACTGCCTGGGATGGGCCTTGGATGGGCCTTGGACGTGGCAGGTGCTCAATCAATGCTTGTGGAATTGAGTTGGACTTGCTGTAGTCCAGATGACCCTGTCTAGGCTTAATTTCATCCTGGATTGGCCATGTGTACGGGCAGATGCTGAAAGGGAACTGGGAATCCCTCTGAAAACTGCTTCCCTGTGCCTGCCACCAGCAGAGTCCGCCAGCAGACTCTGGGAGTCCTGCAAGGGTTTTCACTGTTCCAAAGCCCCCTATTAAAAGGCAGGTGACCTAGCAGAGTGCACCTGGGTGTCATGGCCCCGTGCAGCAGGAAGAGGGCAGAGGATGGTACACTGGGAAAGATCTGGACCACAGGGTGCCACGGGACAGCAGGGCTGAGAGGAGGGAAGGGTTTGGGTCAGGAAGACAGGCTGGGTCACTTGCCTGCTTCCTTTCTGCTTAGGTTGGGAGGAAGGTGGGGCAGAGCCTAGCTTTCCCCACTTCAAAGGTGGGAACCTGCTAAACCCACGCTGGAGGTCTCCTGGGGAACAGGAGGCAGGGCTGGGACTCAGGTCCAAATCTGATGGGAGTGCCATGCCCCCTGCGGTCTGTTTATATTCCCATGACTTCTGCTTCCTGGAGAGTGGAACAGGGATTCCCTCTGGGATTAAATCCCAATAGTTTGGAGGAACACAGAGGCCCAAGGTGACTTCCCGTGAAACAGAGCATCAAACACAGCACCACCTGTGCTTTGGCTGTGCCTTTGCCCTGCCTTGTACCTGGAAGACCTGTCTGTGCTGTGACGTGTGTGCAGCTGTCCCTCTGGCCAGTCAGTGGCCCCCTCATTGTTGCTGCATGACAGACTGACAGATCTTGGGTCTGCAGTCATCTGCAGCCCTCTGCCCAGGTGGTGCAGGACATCCCTGAGATTTGTTCTGAAGAAGCCTGCAGCCCCTCTCCCTCAATGCCCAGCATCTGTCCTCTCCCCTAAGGAAGGTGCTGTGACAACATTTGTTCATCCTTGGCTGACAGCTTCAAGTATGAGGCCATCTATGCTTAGGACTTTCTCTTTGCTAGAAACTGCCTCCAAATCTAGAGGAATCTGAGGGGTGCAGGGCCATGTGTGCGGCAGGCTGCGTGGTCCTTGGGAAGGTCTGGAAGAGCAAACTCTAGTGTTGTGGTCAATTTACGAACCTTACCGCCTGTTATGAGCAGTGCTCAGCGGGAATACCGTGCCACACGGTACAGGATGTGCGTTCAGATCCGAAGATTTCAAACAGAAGTGCACCCATGAAAGGCGAGATTGATTATCCCACTAAGAAGAATGAAACCTGACAAAGTGCTGGGGGAGGCATCTGAGTGGGTCTGCTCCCTTGAAATTATGGCCGGTGTTTGCATTTTTAAACAAATTACTAAAAAAATAAAGGTTTACAGGTGAAACATTTCATTTGGAATGCAAATCTATATTTAAACCTAGTTTCTTTTTCTTTGTTCTACTCGCTCTGATTTAGTAAATTACTCATAATTTTAATTGTACTTCAATTGCCTGGCAGTTGACAGGCATTTATTTCTACAATGCAGTGTATTGACCGCCTCCTGCTCTGGGCTTCATGCAATTAGTTTGTTCTGCTGGGCTTGGGAGAGGACAGCTGATGGACACATATGCCAAGTTCCCTCCGAGTGGCCCTGCGCTTCAGAGCTGTCCAGCAGCAGCGGAGGGGCCTGGAGTCGTGCTGTGGGGAGGCAGGACACGGGCGAATAGGGCCCCTTGTCTGCGGGGGTGGGGTGAGTGTCCCAGCCTGAGTGCCAGATGCCTTTATGGAAAAGGAGTTTACCTAGTTATTGGCACTGAGCACGTTCACAAAGAAAATGCTGATTTTCTGGCAGAGTTTAGCATAGTACAAAGGACCAATCTCCTTTCAGCTGATTATGTTGGGGACCTTGAATTTCCATTTTGAATGTTTCCACGTTCCAGCACAGCCCTAGTGGAAGTCAAGGCTCACGCAGGAACTGTGGAGGACCTGGAACACCAGGGACCTTGCACCTTTGAGAACTTTGCTTCTAGAGAGAATCCTGGAGCCAGAGCATCACAGGAGAGTTAGGGGTTAGGTCCTGTTTCACTTCGACCAGACAAATTGGGGCAGGTCAGAGCCTGGAGTGGAGGCTTCCTGTTCCTGGTCCACTCTCCTTCATTCTGGCCAACCTAGAATACACTAGGAAATGACTGGTCACCTTGGAAGGTTCCTGGCCACAGACAGAAGGTACAGAAGTGGCCCTGGAACCCTGTCAATACTTGAAGGAGGTGATGCACACTTGGCAGAAACCCACCTGTTAGAAGTGGTCCTGCCACTCTTGCAAGTGGCAGTGTCGCATTTCATGAGGCGGAACCCCATGAAATCGCCATGTTTGTACTTCAAACGTGACGGTGTTTCACAGGATTCAACCTGATACTCCATGACACCCCAAGTTACAACATCGCTGGAGGAGCAGCACCCTTAGGAGTCAGCAATCACCAGCTGGCCGAGTCAGGCACACTTTTGCTCTCATGGGGTCTACCAGCTGCCCTGGTCTCCTGACTCACTCTGTTCCCTCAGCTGCAGTGCCCAGGCTTGAAGACCTGGTGGCTGCCCTGGCCCTGTCCTCCAGGCCTGCCGAGTTAAGTGCTGCCACCCGAGTGCCCTTCTCCAGGGACTGGGGAAGTGCTCTCCTTAGGATGAGCTCCCCAAGGGCCTAGCACTCCTGTCCCTTACCCTACTGCTCCCCTGCAGGTCACCCTCTTTCCAGTGGACACCCTTCCAGCTTCCACTAGGCCAACACAGTGTGTGGTCAAGATACGGCCCTCTCAGCTCTCCAAGGCCATGTGCAGACCTCTGGTCCTTTGAGATTATCAGCATCACTGAGGTGGCTTTGTTTCCTGACCTCTTGAATGTTCTCCTGCCACTCACTTCCTGCTGAACTTGAGCTGGCACCTGCCATCCTCCTTGACAATGTTGTCAACCTCAAGGAACACTCTCATGCCCATGCAGGCCACCCTCCTGATCCCCCCAGGTCACAGGGTCACTTATAGGCCCACCAGCCTTGTTGTGGCTCTGAATACAGACCACAGCTCTTGCTTGTACCTGTCCCCATTCTCTAGCATGACACCCCCATTCTGGCTTCAGGAACGTTCCAGTTAGCCAAATGCACCACCTGGGTCCTCATTACTGTCCTCACCCTGTCCACCAGCCTGTTGGCCCACTGCACCTTCCCAGGCAAGCTGCAACCCTGGGGAACTCAGCAGGGCTCCCAGGACCCTGAGCTGAGCCCTCTCCTGCAGATTCCCACCATTATCCCCTAGCTGGGCTTTCCCAGGGAGCTCTGTGGCCTTCTCTGGCACTTCTGCCCCTTTGTCCCTTGTGTCCTCAATGTACTTCATGGTTATCAAATTGGAAATTAGGCAGAGAGGCTGGCGCGTCCTTGCTAATGTGAGCACCGTGAAAAAGGCCACCAGAGTGGTGTGATTATGCAGGAGAAGGTGCTTGGGTCTGGCTCAGTGTTCATTGGAGAGTGAAAACCCAGACTTTGTACATGTAAGCCTGTAGATATTTTATCTGTTGTCATTGATTTTTCTAGAAAAGACAACCGTGGACTGGAGTTTACTGCCCTGTGGGACATTGGTTTTGTTCTTGAGGAGGAAGCCCAAGTCCAGTGCCCTCTGTGACCGGCTCCTGGACAGCAGCTCTGATGCTCTGAGCAGCCTTGGAGGCCCCAGAGGCCCTGCCCCGTTCACTCCGTATGCATATCACAGTCCTGTTTCTAGCACTTTGGAAGCTACACTTCCACACCATTTTCCCTTCCAGTTTGCCAGCCTGACCAGACCGTGTCCCTTGTCCTACTCAAACACTTGGCAAGGGCTCCGCTTTCATCTGTGTCCAGCCTCTGGCTGAGCCAGGGAACAAGAGACTTTCATAACACTGAGGTCTCTCGGCTCTTACCTGCCACTGGATCAGGACCGAGGAGGTGGTGTGTGGGGTTGCTGAGACAGACCCTGGAGGCTCTCCTGGAACTGAAGCCGGAAGAAGCAGGGTTAGAACAGCTGTGAGCATGCGTGCAGCAAACCCTGCCTGCATCCCCCAGGGGCAGCCTTCCCCAGAGCTCCATGATGGTGCCCTCCAAGCGCTGCCCAGTTCCTCCCCGTGGTCCCGGATCTTTGAGGGTGGGCACACATCATTCTAGAAGTCTCTTAGGTCAGAGCTACTTCTGAGAAGGGCAGATGGTCACACTGAGATAGGAGTTTGGAGATACAGAAAAAGAAAGATATACTGAGTCTCAAAAGAAAAGTACCCATAAACAGTTGGAATGCAGGAAACACCCATAAGCCACTGGAGTGCACAGCAAGCAACTAGCAAGCACCCAGCCCAAGGCCTTGGCCCTCATCCTTGCCCACAAAAGGGACACAAGGTGGGCAAGGCACAAGGGCAGAGAAAACTGGCGTGAAGTTGTGTCACTCCGACCCGACGCTCTCTCTCTCTCTAGTTCAGCCCCTGGCTTCTGTCCCTCTACAGATATTCACAGCCCAGAGAAAGAGGTTGCGGCTTGTCCCTCTGGAGATGGCCAGCAAATCCTCGAATGTGTCTCAGCTTTCCTAAATAAATCTGTCTCTAACTAACGTGTCCTCAAGTTCAATTCTGCCACTTCTGTGGAGAACAAGAACCCCATGGTCCTGAGTTGAGGTCCTCCTCTCTGGGAACTCCTTGGACACCGTATTCTTGGTTCCAATTCTAATGTGACTATCTCTGGTGAGGTGGTAAGGCAAAAGGTAGCCAGCCTGGGTCCTGCAGCCACGGTCGGCTCTGGTCTCTGGTAAGACCAGGTTGGTTTGACCTCTGCCCATGGCAAGCCCTGCCCATGGCCAAAGCGTGGCCACTGTCACCTGCCACACCCAGGAGGCCATCTTTGACCCCTTTTCTGTGCCCTCTGCTCCCTCCAATTTGATGCAGTCCTCTTAATGTACTGAACTGACCTCCCATATCTCCTCGGCTGTGAGGTCACAGCAGAGTCCTGACACATATTCTACACTCAAAACATACGCTGAGCTGCGTAAGGTTGAAAGTGTCACCGTACCTCGTGTGTGCCTCCACTCTTGATCCAAGACTCCTTCCAGGTCAATCTGTGATTCTCCTCTAAACCTGCCAGCCGCTCCCAGCCACACCAGCCCCAATTCTGCCTCGCACAGCAGGTCTCTGTCCACCCTCCCAACTCCTGCTGCACTGTCCTCACTGTGGGCCCTTCCTCTGGCCTTCCTGAGAGCCCCTCACAGCAGATTGCAATTACAGGGGCCTCTCAACATTCTCCAGCTGTGAGGTTGTGCAGGAAATAAAAATCACAGTAATAAGAAAATCTTTATCAGTAAGCCATCCACACACTCAAAGGACCCTCCCCATCAAGCAGGGTCAGTCTGTGCCTGTCAATCGGCAGCCCTCAGCGGGAGACAAAGCAACACAAATACAATGCAAATCTGATGCAAAGGGAAATTGCAAATCTCAGAGAAGGAAGATGCTCAGATAGGTGCATCAAAAGCGCTGATTTGAATATCAAAGGACTGAGAAAGGCCTGGGAGCTTGGAGAGTCCCTCCAGTGGTTTTTCAAGAAATGGTCCATTCCCCCAGGTCACAGGGAGGCTGTCGGATCTTGTGCTCACACGGTTTGTCAGAGATAACACAACAATAAAATCAGCTTGTTATGTGTCTTTCTTCTCTCTTCTATGAATTAGTGCACAGTTGCAAAAATTACCTCAATTGTGTTAAATGTAAATTAAAGCAAAAGCATTTTCAGTTTGGGATGCTGTTTTAGTTCTAGAGCCACCTTCCCCATGGTTTAGTGTGAAACTGGCCCCCACTTGAAGCGGATGGACTGGAAGGCTTTGGGGTTGCTTGGAGCCTCCTGACACTTTACCTCTGCACTTGACCTAGGAGCTCCCTGGGGCTGACAAGCTCCCCGGCCCAGCAGAGCTGCTGCACCACACAGGACTCTGAATTGGGGCTTCTCCCCCAAGCCTCTGAAGCCTTCTCTCCTCTCCTGGTTTTCCTTGGGACTCCAATAAACTCCCAGATTTAGTGCACAGGAAACAGTTCGGGAGAGCCAGGAGGAGCCACACAGTCATTCCTCAAGGGCAGGTCAAGGGCCTCACAGAGGCCAGAGGGCCCTCCTATCAGGGCCTGAACCCAGCAGATTTTCACCCCACTGGGAGAACGAGTTTTGCAGCAAAACACAATCTCTCTGTGTTGCTGAGGAACTGAGAATCGTTCCCCTCCACCCTGGGATGGTTTCTAAGGTCCTGCGAGGCCTTGTTTGGGAGAAACTAAACTTCTAGGTTCTAAAAAGTAAGAACTGAAGATGTGAGGTCACAGGGTGAGTGGCTGGAAGCTGGTCTATTTGAAAATCTTTCCACTGGTGCGTTAAATGGGAAAGACGGTGCTCTGGGCTTGGCTTAGGGATTTATTATCAAGCGCTGCTGGGTGAACTAAGTGCTCGGCCTGGGTCGGATGTGCGCCTCACCGTTACACAACATCCATCGCTTCCCTCCCACGGGCTGCCAGGCCATCGCTGCTCCACACATCTGATGGAGCTGTCTCCCGGGCTCACTGTGGTCTGGCAGGATCAGGGCCCCGGAAATTACAATGAATCTTCAGGCCCAGAGTTTCTGAGGTAGGACGGGGGTGAAAGAACCACCTGATGTTCTGAGAGGCTCTGCTTTCCTTACCTGCCCTGCTGTTCTCAAACCAAGGACTTCGAGCAAGAGAAAAACTGGGGAAACCTCTTAAACCCAGCTACCCACTGACATTCATTTTTAACAACCCTATCAATTATTCAACTTCTGGGATGCTAATGGATGGTAGGGGCTTTGGAAGCCAATCAAAGAAAGTTCCATTCCATTTGGAAGCCCTTGAAGCCTTGATTTACAACCATGGGGCATGCAGGAACACTCTGAGCTGTCTGTCACTAATGGGATTCCGCTGCTTGCCACCGCTCCCTGGTGACCCCTTCCTTCCTGGCTCAAGACAAAAAGGGGCCTCTCTCTAGGAGCAAGTGTCTGGGCCTCAGAGGCAGCAGTAGAGAAAGGTTGGGCACCAACTTGCTCACCGTCCTGCAGTGTGGTGACCGCCTCCGTCTCTGAACTGAAGTCGCTGTCCCCGATGTCATTGGTAGCCTTCAGGCGCAGCTTGTAGGAGGTGAAGGGCCTCAGCCTGAAGTGGAGAGAGACTGTGACTGTGGGGCACTTGCCACCTTGTCCTGTCCATCCTGGGCAAGCACAGAGGGAAGGCAGGTATCTTCCTGGCCCAGGGAGCACGGGCTCCTGTGCTAGCAGAGATGGGCCTCTAACCACGCCAGCTGCAATGAGCGGGCCTCTAGGACAATGTGGATCTGTTGAGGAGCAGCCTGGAAACACCCTGGACCAGGATGCCAGGGTAGGAGGATTTCATGGAGCAGAGGTCTGGGAAACTGTCCTGTTCTACAAGGCTCCACCACCTCCACAGCGAGAGTCCACAGCCACTGCCCTCTGAGGACTTGCCAGGCAGGGTTGTCAGGAGGTGTTAATTAGATCAGCCCTCGCAATGACCCGCCAAGTGGGTGCCGGCCTGATGCACCCCTCTGCCCCTAGTGCTCCTGCGTGGGCTCTGCCTGGCCCAGCCTCAGGGGTCAGCCAAGGTCAAACTCTGCCCAGCTGGGAGGGCCACTGACCCCTCTCCCTCCCATTTGCTGAACCTGCCTGGGGCCAGTGCTTGGTAAGCATCACCCCATATGGTCAGCACAGGGGCTTGACAGGCAGGAGTTGTTGTTATGCCCATTTCCAGGTTGAGGAAACAGGCCGGTCAGGCCAATTCCCTCCCCACTGCCAGAGGACTGGTAAATGGCATGGCCAGGATTGGAATACAGGAGTGTCTTGAAGCAACATTATATGTCACTTTACATAATACTGCGTCCATGTCAACTATCCCTGTGAAAAATGTCCCAACCCCCTGATGAAGATGTTAGGGCACCGATGCTCTGCTCAGTGCTGGCGTTTCAAATCTATCTGTGCGTCTTCCCCCCCTCCCTCCCTCCCGTCTTTCCTTCCTTCCATAACAGCAATAGGGGAAGCATTTCTTTAAAGTAGATCTTTGAAAAGATGCTTTTTCTTAGAGTGACTTCCTCCTCCCCACCCAACCTTTCCCTAATCTATTCCCCATCTTTAACACCCCTTCCTCCCTTTCTCTTGGTTTCTAAAGAAGTCCCTCTGCAATGCTTTTCTCTCCTCCATCCAGAGGTAGCATGTTTATCTGGAAAGAAGATGCAGATGCGGGCCCAGGAGGTCAGGTGCCCTTTGATGTGATAAGAAGGCAACAGAGACTCAAGGCCAATGTCTTGGAAGAGCAAAGCCTGTGAAATTCCTGCCTTTTACACCTCTTCCTCTCATAAAAGCTTTCCACCCTGAATCCTCTGAAGAAGGAGCTCTCTCTTGCTCAAAGCCGGCTTTGAATGAAACCTGCTTTTTCCTTGCCAACCTGCCTCCTCCTGGGTTTCAGTGATGACAAGCCCTAAAGCCTTTCCTCCTTGGTTTTCCTCCTACCCCCCAGCCACTAAGCCTTCGTAGCTATTGGGTGTCACACACCAAGCCCCAGCCACACCTAAGCGGAGTCTTCAAACTACACAGCCAATGTCCCCTCTTCATGTCACTGAGCTAGTCAGTGACAAATGCCCCGGCTGCTCGGTGTCAGGCTGACCAGCTCTTCCAGCTGCCCTTCGCTTCCTCATGGGCAGGTGGGGAAGCCACACCTCTCTTCCCTCCAGCAGCAGCTCTGCCTCAGGCCACGCCGGCACCATCCCCTGTTTTCCAGGCCAGGAGACTTGAGGGTGATGGAATCCCGTCCTCAAGCACACGCCGACTCTAGGTTCCCCTGACTGCCTGTCTAAGCCGAAGTCCTCCTCGCCTGAAAGCCAGTCCTCCCCTGTCCCCACCATCCAAAGCTGACCTGTTGCCTGGGGGGTTTGAAACCGAGTCCTGGAACCCCTGAGACTAAGGACCCTGTGAGCGCAGAGCCCTGCTGCCTGCAGTAGCGCCCCACTGAGGTTGGCTTATGCCTTCAGCGTGGGAAATACTGTTTAGAGAAGGGATCCTGCTTTGTGGAAACGGGCAACCATTTCTGAGAACTGCCAACAGAGACTCTCCTGCTCTCTGCTTTCACATACGCCCTTCTCCATCAGCTCCAGGGAGGCTCCACCTCCAAGCCCCCAGGACCAACCCTGCCTTCTGCTCCCCGGGCCACAACGGCCTGGCTTTGCCACTCTGCACTCACTCCTGCAGCTGGGAAGAGCGGCGATGGAGGCCTCCAGACTTTAGTCAGCCTTAAGGGAGATACTTTCAAAGCCCCACAGCTACGATGGTCTCTGCTGCAGGCTTGGGGGAAAACCTCGGTTTAGTTCAAACAAACAAGGACTTCCACCTGCTCCTGGCCTCCTAGTTGTGACTGTGTCAGTGATGACCACGGGCTTTGCCCGTGAATGCCCAGCCTCACCCACCTCAGCTGCCCGCATATACATGGCCAGCAGCTTCTCCTCCTGGAGAAGCCCTGAAACCGAGCCCTGGAACCCCTGAGACTAAGGACCCCTATGACAGCAGAGCCCTGCCACCTGCAGTAGCGCCCCACTGATGTCGGCTTAGGTGTTCAGCGTTGGAAATACTTTGTTTGGAGAAAGGATCCTGCTTTGTGGAGGCGGTCCAGAAGGCCTTTTGGAATGTGGACTCTGAAGTCAGACTGCCCAGCTTAGTCCCCAGTCAACCTGGATAGGCCACTTTGCCCTATTTCTTTATCAGGGTGGCTAACAGCACCCTATCACAAGGGTAACCGGACAATTAAATTCAGGTGAAGCCCTTAGAAGAGTCTGGCACATTGTAAGGACTCGTTTAATATTCACTGTTATGTTACTGTCACCTTTAGGATCAGCATAAATAGCTAAAGTACCTGTCCTGCAAGCTGTCCTCTGTTGGGAGAAATCCTAGTTCTTGGCTCGCAGCAGTTTATGTCTCAAGTGTGTAAACTTGCAGAGAGGAGCATTCTGCTCTGACCACCTGGGAATGTAAACAATTGCCCCAAGTTGACCTAGTGTTACCAAGGGAACCTGGATAGGGGCCTGGTGGTCTGATCTCCTGTGGTACATTGTGATGGCAAAGAGTCTATAAAATGTATGGGTATTCCTGCAATAAACGAGTTTGCAAGCTGCTCACCACAGGCCTGCTTCTACCTAACTCCCGGAGTCTGGGGTCTTGATGCCACCGCCCTTACCTGCGCCTGACCTAGCCTGGCACCCCTACAGTCCTCAGACCTTGTTTGTTTCCCTCGTCTTCTTTATCCCATTCTCTTTCCTTGACGACATTATGAGAGTCAACATCCAGGAGGACAAGGACCATGTCACTTCACTTACTGCAGTAGCTCTGGTTACTGGTGCCTGTCACACCAGGTGCCCAGTAGTTCTTTACTGAAGGAGCGAATAAAAGAGGCTGACAGTGCCAGGAGCAGAGGACACAGAGGACACGTGCAGAAACTAGCAGGTGTCTGGTCTGTGGACGGAGCTCCAAAAAAGGCTTAGCCTTATATTTAGCAGTGCGTAGTGCAGGACTTCACTCTTCACTAAGGGTTTGGGGACTTGGGACCACACTGCCCACTCCTTGAAGACTCTTTTCCCACCATCCCACCTGGGTCTGCAACCTCTACAGGCACAGACGCCATGCACTGAGGAACCATGTCTGGCTCTGAGATTCACGGGGCTGGGGACAAGAGAGGACAGTCCAGCAGTAGACCCAGGTTCTGCCAGGCTCGCTTCATTCACCAAGCACTGACCAGCCACCTGGGAGCCGCAGGGCTCACAGGCATGTCTGACCTGCTTGGTAGGAAGCCACACCAATGCCCTGAAGACAGGCGAAGAGCAAGTCAGGTCTGCACCAGGGAGCGGCACCTCACAGACCAGATGAGACGAGTGATGACGGTGACGGTCGCCAGGTTCCCTAGCTCGGAACTGACTCAGCAGCATCCTGTGCCCACTTACCCCAGCCCCCTCCACCCCTCTGCAGAGCTGCTCCTCTGGGCTGCTGGACCACTTTCTGGCCTGGCACTCCAGCCTACCCCGTCCCTGCCAGGCTCCCTGCTGTGGGGACCAGGACTTCAGTGACTGCTTGATACAGAAGCAAGGGAACACCTGACCCTGGAAGTCTCCCCTTTGGCCCCTCTGATTCCCCCCCATTCTGCTCTCTCTCCCAGGTCAACTCAAGCCTCTGCTTTGGAGTCGGCAAGCAGGATTCCAATTCTGGCTCTGCCACCACATACCAGGGCAAGTCATTTAGCGCTCTCACTTTTCCCATCTATAAAAATGGAGATGATGTTACTCCTCAGGGCTGTTGTGAAAATTAATTATGTAACCAACCCCACTCATGGAGTCCAGTGGGTCTTGGTACACGGTAAGGTAAGCAGTTAACCAAGGTGGCTTTCTCTCTCTGGTCTTCCTGAAGGCTTTCTCTGACTCCCCTTGCTTTCTTCCAGGAAGCCCTTTGATGCGGGAGGCTGCTCCCCTGGCCATTTGCACATTCTACGTGCCTCCCCTTCCAAATCCCCACTATCCAACCTCAGAAAACTAATAGACTCAGGTCCATTTTAGAGATGACACCTGTGACCTAAACTCTTGCTTCTAACCACCCCCAAGCCCAGAAAATGAACAGAGTAGACAATGCAGGTCCCTGGCTATCCAGACTTGCCTAAGAACCCCTGTTCCCCAAACCCCAAAATAATTACACTGAGGAAGTAAGTGTGTGCTGGTGCTGGCTCCAGCTGTTGATCACACATAAGAATGTCACCTCTGCAGCGAGTGCTGTGTGCGGGCTGGGGCAGGGCTTGCAGTTCTGTGTTCTTCCCTCAGAGCTATTTTTGGAGTCTTATCAACAAAAGGAGCTTCTGTGTAACTTCAATTGTTTTGGTTATAATATAAACTGTATGAGTTCTTGGCATTAAAAAACTATCTACTTTTATTGATTTATCTTAAAGGCATCAAAACTAGTAAGAATTCATTGTTTGCATCACAGAGAATAAAAAACATCCAACCCATGCTTAAAATCCTTGGCCAAATTCACCTGATTTTGAAATGTCAGTATTTCCAAAATTATGTGGAAGAAGAATAAAGACCCTGATGGATTTAGGGTCAGCATGTCAGCTCTGAGTCCCTGCTGTTTGTGTGGTAAGTCCCTTCTGGCCCTCGTTTTCAGTTTGGATTCATGGCACCTGTTGTGTCAGAGTCCACTGGCCAGCAATGTACAGCCCACCAGGCTCCCATGGTCATGGTCCATCCTGAAGCTCACATGGCCCCTTCTCTCTGCTGCACATCTGTGCAAGGCTCACAGTCTCACAATCTCAGCTCACAATGGCTACACAGGTCTCAGGTGGACCTTCTCCCTGGTGCTCTGGACCCACAGTTACTAGAACCAAGCACAGTCACTAGATCTAGACAGTTAAGCACTCAGTATTTTTTTTTTTAAGCAGGTTTCACAAGACGGGAAAAGGTCAAATGTAGCTGTCAGGATTATTAAGCAGGAAGGGAGATCATGCCACAGCAGTGTACAAAATATTGCTTCCTTGGGATTCTGCCTGTGATGTGTTTCTACTGACAGTAGAGGAGGTATTTGTTCTAGTTCAGGCCTGTTAGGAAAGTGATGACAGTGTCCTCTGCACCAAATGACACTGCCTGTCCTGAAACATGGGGCATCTGCTTTCTAAGACCAAACCTAAGCACACAGTCGTCTGGGTATCTCAGAAGGTTCCAGAAAAAGTGCTGGACCTTTTTTGCTTTGTTTCAGATGGTTTCACAAGGGGGTGAAGTTATTCATATCCATGGCAAGCTGCTAATTAAGCTCAGCACCCAGGGCAATTGAGTGTGGCTTATTAAGAAAGGTCGGGCATGCCTGGCCACGCTCACCTGAACCCCAGAGCCACAGCAGGAGAATTCCGGGGCTCCAGAAGGTGACATCTGTGGCCAGGAGGGCTCCCCTCTGGAGGGCTGGGAGCTACGCCTCCCAAGCTCCTCTGCTGCTGCTCCCCGGGTGACTGGGTGCTGGCAGAAGGCTGGGAGGAGTCTGGCCATTCCGGATTGCCTATTTATTACCGTCAGTTTGCTGGTGGTCAACAATGAGGCCAGCCTGGGACTCAGCAGAAGAACCACAGGATCGACCTCCAGCCCTGCCTTTCACAGGTGACGAGATGGAGCCTGGCAAATATCCAGTGATGGACTTTTCCCAGGCCACACGGCTACATGGGGAGATAGGTGGCTGAAAGTTGGTGCTGAGCTGCTTTACTCTATGTCACGGGCCCTCATAAATCAGGTTCCCCGGGGGACAAGGTGTCTACAAAGACGAGCTATAGACCCATGGAGGGTCAGAGCCGAGGGCTTAGCTGAGCGAGGCACAGCATACCCATCACCTAAGACATCCCTGCCTCAAGCTTCTCACCTGTGAAGTGGGATTTTAAACATTCTGGCCTGCATCTCCACAGGGCTGCCAGGAGCCGTGCATGACCTATGGGAACGGTTCTGCAGATTACGGGGCTGTGCTCTTATTCACCCCCTCACTCAAGGTCTTGCTCTCCTCATTTTCAGTTGCCCATGGCTCTCTGAGGTCAGAAAATATTAAGTGGAAAATTCCAGAAATAAACAATTCATAAGTTTTAAGTAACTTTTATCATAGTCTATTGACACAATCATTCTATTTTACTATGAGTTATTGTCATTGCTACCTGGTTTACAAAGTTTTATCCTAAGTGTGTATGTACAGGAAAAGGCAGAGTAGATGGGTGCAGAACTACTGCGGCCTTGTGTCTGCAGAACGGCTGGTATCGTGTGCGTGTGGGCGAGGGGACCACTGCATAATGACCAGGTGAAGATATTAATGACACAGATGAAAACTCTACCCATCTGGAAGCCTCTGGACGGATCCACAGCGGGAACACCTCAGAGGTGACTGCCAAGACGCACCTGCTCCTTCTCACTATCCTCGCCAACTACCGCGTAACTACAGTCGTGGGGTGTGAGCAACTCTCTAAATTCCAGCTCTCCAACACGTGTGTCTGAATGTCACAAGTAGGAGGCTGAGTGGTGGCCTGGTCCCGCCATGAGGTCCCTGTGCTCAGGGCTGCTCGGCTTGGGCTCTGGGCACAGTGGAGAGCTATTGTTGGTGTGATAGGGCCAGGGGACCGGGTGTAGCTGTGCTGAGGTTGGCCTCCCTCAGCCTGTGACCCACTGTGAGTACCAGCTCCAGAGTGGGCCCAAGCCTGGGAATCACTGCAGAAGTCTGGGCCCTACCGCTCAGGGGAGGGGCTGCTCACAGCCTCTGATCAGCTTTCAGGGTCAGTGCCTCCTGGGGGCAGAGTGTGGGGGGACAACAGTGACATCACCACACCGCTGGCACACTGCTCCAGCATCCGGTGCCCTGGGTGTCATGTGGTCCTTATTTCAGGCTACTCCATGACTTAAAAGGCAGGTGGTGAGGAGATATCTGAGGTCACTCAGTCACTGTGCAAGGTCACCCAAGGGCAGGAGGCAGAAGCCAGGCCTGAGCCCCCACGTTTTACATTAAGATCCCTCTTCCTGCTATGTGCTGTGACCACCCCTTTCTCTTTCCTTTAGATCCCACCGTTGTCACTCCTGAGACAGTGATGGAGCCACACTCCCACCTGCCTGGTTCCAAAATCTGTCCTGGGTCCCTGAGGATGGAGGCACCCAGGGCTTCATCTCTGACCTGCTATGGCTCAGGTGGGGCAGTGCAGGGCTGCCCGGGCACCATGGAAGCTAGATGGACGCTCGGGGTCAGCAAGCTGCTCTCCTGAGTTTCCAGCTGCAGAATGGGGATCACCACCTGCCCTCGCTGGGTTAGTGGGGGTTCAATGAGCTGCACAGTGCCGCCTGGGAGTTAGAGTCTTGCCCTTCCCCTGGGTGCTGGTGAGGACTCCAGACCTGACATAGGGGGGTCTCACACAAGGAGTCCCTTCCCCACGCCCTGGAGTGCTGGCTTAGTAGCAGGTGCTCAGCAGCAAGCAGACTTGTGAGAAAGAGTCTCCTCTGTGCCTAACACAGCTCTCTCCAGGGCCCTGGGTGGTGAGGCTGCTGGAGGCCTGGGACCCCCTCCAAGACCACATAGGTCTGACAGTTCACTTAGCCTCTCAGCCTGTTTCCTCCACAGTAAGGGGTGTGAGAAGGCACCCTGAGGCCCCCGAGCAGACCTGTCAGTGTCTGAACAGGAGTATAGTTCCTCCCTGGTCCCCTGGGTCACCCTGCTGCTCACCCCTCCTCCACGTTCTCCCCTCCCCAGCACTGCCCTCTAAAGGAACTGGGACACACAGCCACACAACTCCCACTCTGTGGGTAGGGAGTCCAAGCTGCCTGGGGGGAGTCCTGGTTCCCTTAGTACCTTTCAACTGCACAGGCTGTGGCCTCGTGGCTGATGGATGAGGAGTAGGTCTGCCACTCTCCCCTGGGCAGCTCCCGAACTTGCACGGTGAAGTACCGGATGGGGGAGGCCCCATCACTGCCTGGGACCCACTGGAGCCGGAGGCTGCGGGCTGTCACTTCCGCCTGGGGCACCAGGAGCTCTCTGGGGGGTGCTGGCCGCTCTGCAATCAAAGGAGGACAGACCAGAGACATGAGAGAGATTGCTCTCTGCTGTTTCTGCTACCTGCCCAGACTGTGCATCAGACACTGAAAGGCTCTAGGTGAGGTGAAGAGGTGGTCTTGGAGCTGATTTTGGACATGCCCAGCTTGGATCTGATTGGAGACCCCTGCTGGCTCCCACAGCAGAGCCAGCCAGGCAGACAGGTGAGCAGAGGTGAACACCAAATGGGCCCCACCCTCCCAGCATCGAGAGCAGGCATCTGAATGACAGCTGGCATTGTGGGGGCTGGGACACCTCCTGCCTCTTTTATTCTGAGTTTGGGCTCAGTGACCCCAAGAGTGGGTTGCTCTTCCTGGCAATCAACCCGAGTCTAATGCATTAGAGGCATCTCCTTGGTTCTGAGGGGCACGGAGCAGGTGCAGGCAAGCCACCTTTGGGCTACCATGTCTGCCATGATGAGACAGGAGTGCAGGGTGCACAGGGCCAGCCCTGGTCTCCAGAGGGCATCACTTTCTTGTCACCCCGTTCTCGTGTCCCATTGATTCCAATAGAGAAACTCCATAGAGGGAGGAATAATTGTTTAATTGTTTATCATGAAGATTATTGATTCTGATTACAATGTGTGGCGTGTAATAAAGCAGCAATTGATTGTGGGCCCTGCAGTGATGGGTCTGTGAGAAAAGCTTCGATCTGGCTTCATCAGCAGTCCTGTCCCTAGGCACACACTTTGGCTGCCTGGCTTCTCCTGGCCCGAGCAATAGCCGGGCTCCCCTGCCCCTGCTCTGAGGCCTCCCCTGGACACACCGCCAACTGCAAAGTCCTTGTGGGCTCCAACTTCCTGAGCCACCAACTGAAGATCTGAGGGCCTGGCAGAAAATCTAAACTCTCTGGACTGGAGACGCAGGTGGCTAGAAGGAAGTGGGGTGCAGGGTGGGGAGCAGTGGCTCCACACCCTCAGCAGCAGGTCAGTGTGGACCAGGCCACGTTGGTCCACCCACAAGAGGACGTTCATGTGAGTATTTCCACCAGACTCAGGATTTGGGTCATGTCTGCCTTTACAAGCCTCCACACTGTCCTCTGCTAGAGGAAGCGAGTAGTCCCAAGTGGTGTTACCTGGAGGAAGGAATCAAAGGCCACTCGGCACAGGAACCAGGGCCGTAGCTGCCACACCCACGCCCTGACCACTCTCCCCAGTAACAAGGACCTCAAGGACCAGGCTGCAGCTCCGGTTCCTGGGGACCTTCCCAGTCCTGGTTTGGCGGGTCTCTTCACCTCTCTGAACCTAAGCCTCGTCCTCCACCAAGGGACCCGGGAAGAGTACCTGCTGCTGGAGGTGCGGGAGACGAGGGGCATTTTGGCGAAGCACATGCACACAGGCCGGGCTCACGGGAGAGGCACAGTCAGCATTGAGAAAATGTGGGTGAAAACATGTGCATGAGGAAAAGGTCCAGATGTTTGCTTTGGGAGAGTCACTGATTATTTTCCCAAAACTTCAGACATCACTTTGCTCTGATGATTGTGGGGTGGCAGCAAAGGGGACTGAAGGTGGTCCTTTAAAGAAGCATTGAGTGTGACCAGCTTTCACCCTCCATCTGCTGCATATTCAGAAGAAGTTCAGGCCTCTGGGTGACGTGAAGGCTGCTATCCTCCGGTCAAAAATGCCAAGAGTCACAGCAGCACCAGCGGCGGAGTGGGTGTGCATTACTGAGCTACAAGGGAGGGTCACCACTATCTCTATCACTAGGTAACAGGCCTGCTGCTCAGAGGTCCACGGGGACTCCCACAAGGGTCCCCTGGGAGCTGCAGGGCCCCTGGGAGAGCTCAGCTACAGGAGGGTGAAGCCAACCTTCCCCGTACTGGTCATGATGGTGGGGGTCAATGGCACCCAACTTGTGCCAGCTCATGGGGGCCAAGTGCCCATTTGTTTCCAGCTCTGCCTCAGTGAAGTCAGACTGGTAGCTCGAAGTGGACCCAGTGCCAGGACTAGCATCCTGGAATTCAAGAGCTGCCCTCAGAGACCTGGCCAAGGCAGGTGCTGCCTGGGGACCTTTTGGAAGAATCGAGTCACAAAGACGGAGCAGGAACAAGTCACCCAAGGGAATGTCAAGTGTCACATGCAGGAGCTGAGGGACCAGGTGGGTCCTGAGACCTGGGGAGGGAAGTCCTTGGGCAGAGGAGGTGTTGGGCCAGTGTGGGCTCAGAGAGAGGTGGCAGGAGCAGGTGGTGGGCTTGGGAAGCAGGGACAGCAGTCAGGGTTCCATTCAGAAATCAGGCAGCCGAGTAGCATGTGCCGTTTCTGGACCTGGCGTGGCAGCTGTGGCTTGGGCTGCAGGGTGCAAGGCCAGCTGCTGTCTGGGAGGTGAGCTCGGGCCTGGAGGGCTTACCTCTCTTCTCCGTGGTGATGACCGTGGCCTCCAGGGGCTCCCCCCATCCCTGCCTCGTCTTGGCGGACAACCTGAAGATGTAGGCAGACTCCGGGGCCAGCTGGGTGGCTGTGAACTGCCGCACCGTGGCACCAACCTCCACAGTGGTGAATGTGTGGGGGCTGCTGCTGGCCAGGCGGTAGGCGATCTGGTACCCTGCAGGGGAGGGGGTGGAGGGAGGGGGACGCTCAGCCAGTCCTCCCAGCACCAGCTGGGACCCTGCCCTCTGCCACCTGTCACTGCTTCTGGACTGGGAACCAAACACAGCCATTTGTTTCTTCCTGATTTCTGGAGGCTGCCATGGTGTGCATTGAAAGGGACAAGGTGCCCACAGTGAAGGATGGAGGGGCCTCTGAGTGTAATGCTCCACAAAGCCTGTTTTACCCTCCATCCTTCACCAGAGCAAGATGGGAGAACAGTTGCACCTTTCCTGAGGAAGCTGGCACATAGGGAGGATGCCACAGGAACCAGGACCCCATGTTCTTGACAGGACGGCCGCCGTGTGCCCTGCCCGTGGCTGTCTTTCTTTTGCCTTCTGTCCTCCTCCCATGATGGAGTCCTTCCCCTGCTCTGGCAGGAGAGGGCAGCGCCTGCTCTTGGCAGGTCCTTTCTCATGTACCAACCCCTGCACAGCAAGATGCCACCCGGCCTCGCCTCCGCCACACATGCGCTTCCTCTCATCTTCCTGCCGTCTGCAACCCTTGTGGTCCCCAACTTCCTCCAGTCTGCCCAGCATCCTCACCCTCCTCACTGCCCACCCCTGTGCTGAGCTGGGAGGCTCCACCTTAATCCTCCTTCTGTGATTTTTAATCAGTTGAGGGAGGGCTGGGCCAGCGCTGGCCAGCTCTGCCTGTTACTTGATTATTAAGGGTCACGGTTGATCAGACATCATTAACCATCAAACCTCTCCAGCAGGGCAACCCAGACCCAGCCTGGTTGCTGGGCACAGCCTCCTTTGGGCGCTCAGTGTGTGGGCCAGCTGCTGAGCCCTGACGCTGATTAAAAACAGAAAGGGGTGCTGGGTGTCCAGAAACTAATGACAGCCCATTGTTCAAGTTACACAAGGGGGACAGAGAGGAGCCACAAACAGCAGAGCTGAGGGGGTACTCAGCTGCTTTGCCTCATGCAGACTGTCTGTGGGCGGGCAGCACTGCAGGGTGAGGTGGGCCTGTCTCCTCCAGGTGGGCTCATGGCAACAGTGTCCCCCCGTCTCTGTGCTGGGTGCAGCACCCACTCTGCCGTTCTGGGGTGACTAGCTAACTGGCATCTTCCCAGGTCCTACACATGGCTATTTCTCTGACTGTGTAATGCGTCTGTCCCAGCTGGCTATATGGAGGGAAGGAGAATGTGGAGATCAGACCCTGACTCAGCCCCGCCTCTGCCAGTCACATCAGACTGGGCAGCAAACTCTGCCTCATCCATAAGGATGCCACCTGGAACTCATATATTTGAGGGACCCTGATTCTGAGTTGCTGCGTGGGCTACTCTGCCTCATGAACAAGGGCTCTTCTCTCGGACACGGGGACCAGGTGTCTTGGGGATTTCCTGGAGGTGCCCAGGACTCTGACAAGGGTGTTCTGCTAGAAGCCTCCCCCTTCCCATCCCATGTGACGAACAAGGACTGGCAGCATAGAATGGTAGGCAGGTCCTCCTCCCTGGCCACTCCTCCCTCCTTAGTCATGCTTAGTCAGGGGGTGGGGACTCTGCTGCTTGGGTAGCCAGTCTCAGGCCTTCAGAGACTCCTGGGCACCCAGCATCCTGAAAAGGAGGAAGCCAGCTACTATGGTGAGCACCCCACATGCAGGGCCCCAGGGGCTCCCACAGCCTCTCCTCCACCCCAGCCTCACAACAGCCTTAGCAGGGAACTCGTGAGGATGCAATGGTGCATGGAGAGGTTATGGGGTTTGCTCGAGGTCACTGACAACTGGAGCCTGGATCTGCTTCACTCTTCCTTAAAAAGAACAACCCAAGCCCATCTCTCAGCAAGAGGACTGGCCTGCTGATCTAGACCACGGTCCCTGTAGCACTGGATGAGGAGGTTTTCCAGCAGCAACAGTGCTCCCGGGAAGTGCAGGTGCTCTGGAGCACACCCCAGGTTCTGCACGTCACTGCTCCGTCACTCCAACACGAACCAGTGTCACCCCTCTGACCCTCAGTCTGTTGAGCTGTATGGGGGACAATAGGAAGCACTCACAGGGCTGCTGGGGTTACATGACCTA
Organism: Sciurus carolinensis; assembly: GCF_902686445.1. Taxonomy (NCBI): domain Eukaryota; kingdom Metazoa; phylum Chordata; class Mammalia; order Rodentia; family Sciuridae; genus Sciurus; species Sciurus carolinensis. The sequence continues at coordinate 11,958,901 of NC_062230.1, read as the reverse complement.
CAACAGACACAGCTTCTTTTACGGTCACTCTTGGCCTTGATGGGGTCACAAGTCAGTAGCTGTCCCTTTGCTCAAGGTGTTCTGGTGGCGCCTCGTGATGCTCGCAGGGTTGCTTTTCCATGAGGCCCCCGGTCCTGCCAGGCACTAGTGCTGCCACGGTTCTACAAAAGCCATAGGCCTTGCAGCTCCAGGTCAGAACGGTGACCACCCATCAGAGGCAGCATGGGGACACCAAGCAGGCATGCAATACATGCTCAACTCCTGGCCTGACCCCTGGGGAGCTGGGACAAGTGCTTAACTCCCCTCACCTGGGCTATAATGTAGCAACGAAGCCCTGACTCTGCAGGGCCTGGAGACTGGGCTGCATCTGGTCCATGCTCAGCCCTGAGGCTGTTGCACAGCAGGTGTCCGTAGTGGGACCTCCCCTGGAAGTATATATTTTCCAATAGCTTTCTGCTTCCAACTACCTAATTCCAAGGTCATCTGACAGGAAACAGCATCTCTGGTTATGGAATCAATACGCATCTTTGAAAATTCTAGGCTTAAATTGCCTTTTTAAAAAGGCATTAAAATGTTATAGTATAATGTTTGATTATTACTTTTTGAATTGCTTCCTATTCACATGGCTCAAAGATTGTGTAAAACACAAAGAAAATAGTGTAAAGCTTTTCTCCTGTACCTGCCCCCGACACCTCCCTGAGCCTTTCTTCATGCGAGCACGGCTGGTTTCTTGGGTGTCTTTCTGGTGATAATCTAAGAATACGGAGGCAGAGCACTTAGGACGACAGCCTCATTCTTTCCTGCACACAAGAACACATCTGTCACCCGGTCCTGCGCGTCGCTTCTCTCATTAGCATCTGTACGGTTGTCATTTGGTTGGATGGATGTGGGTTTTCCCTTCTTATCCTTTGGGTAGTTTATCATTTATTTTGGGTTCTTCCAGTTCTTACCCTCGAATTTACAGGTTATGACATTTACTCGGTTGTTGGCTTCTTCAGACAGCATCTGATAACTCCTCCCATGAATGATGATGAAATTAGCCTTGTCCCCTTCTTTCGACCTGTCTTTTCTGTCACACAATTTTGGTTCAGTATAATACTGCTTTCCTTTTTCGTGGTATTTGCCTTTATACATTTAAATGCATTCATATCTCTATTATCTGGTAAAGCTCTGAATTTTATCTTTTGAGGCTCACCTACTGCTCTGAGAGATATAGACCAGTGTTCGCACATTACTCTGACCTCCTCAATATGTCCACACCTGGCTTTCAGAGTCACATGATTATTCTCATGGTGCAAAGATCTGAAGCATTTGCACTTTGTTGTGCAACCATGGATTATGGGTGCACAGCAGTGATAGCCTTCAGCAGAGGTTAAAGTGGCACATGGGACAGATCAAGCTGCAAGAAATGGCCAGCCTCTGTGCTAGGGAAGTGAGGTCCACACAGGATCTCAGGCACTACAGGGGTCGAGGCAGGCCTCATTGTGGACCAGGTGGCAGTCAGGGAACTGAGTAATACAAGGAACTTCTACATGACTATTTGAGCACATTCAGGTTGTGACTGGCACAAAAAGCAACTGACCCAGGCCCAATGCCATTGTCGTATGCATGTCTACTTTAAGGAAACCAAAGAAAGGTATTTTGCAATAAATAAACAAAACTTTACAACCAAGCATCAAGTCCACACTGGCAGACATAAACACAAGCAATAAGACCATGATCAAACATGGTGTTTTAGAATCATCAAGAATGTTGTACAGGCTGGTCATGGTGGCACATGTCTGTAGGACCATAAGTTCAAGGCCAGCCTTGCAACGTAGAAGAGAGAGTTTGTATCAGGAGAGAAAACCAAAAAAGGCTATGGATGTAGCTCAGGGGTAAAGTGCCCCTAGGTTCTATCCCCAGTACCACCACCAAAAAAAATCAAACCAAAACAAACAAACAAACAAAAAACACTGACCAGTATGAATTCTATACTTGAATGTTGCTTCTGGGGATGAAGAGCTAAATCATTCCTAGAGAAGCACAAATTAACTCTGCAATAAGAAGAGATGAGTGCTGTGCGTCTGTGGTCTACACCCTGTGCCCTTGCACACTGAAGGCTGGGGCAGGATCACCTGGCTGGTTTTGCCCAGGTGTGACTGAGCAAATTTCTCCCTCAGTGTGAGAAAGCCTGCGTCTACCTAAAACAGCAAGAGAAGCAAACTGACCTGGTGCTGCTGCTCTTCAGGCTCCTGACCACACCTGGCCCTGACACGCCTCTGACTGTGAATCATCCTGTGGCTTCCCGGGTTCCCTCCCACCTGCCAGTGCACCCCTGGCACCACCAGCCGGCGTTAGCTCCCTTTCTGTTACTTTGCATTTTGCAGAGTTGTGTGTGATTAAGTCTCCTCTCTAAAACCCAAATTGTCTTTCAATAAGAAGTTTGAATTAATGAGGTATTATTTATTTTTAGGACTGGGACATGATTACAGATGTGCTTTTGTCATAGTTTAATCCTCATTATTTTATCACATTTTATCTCTACTCAGATTATTCTGTTGCTAGAGGTACTAATCCTGCAATGAACTGAAGACTGTGTTCAAAGGCACATTTCGTGAATCACAGAATTGGGGGATTAAGTGGAAACTAGTCTCTCCTTGCCAAGCTAGACCCTCCTTCCCATTGAAAGTTTCACCCTAGCTCTCCATTCTTCCCAGGGTGACCTGTGACTTCAGATAATGGGGACAGGAGAGAAGGCTTTAGAGCTGTACCACAGGGGAAAGTATTTACAGACCTGTTCCCAGTGGTCACTGGCTCAGGTCTGTGGGGGTGGGAGGAGGACCTCTAAATGTCTGACCCAATCCTCAGAGCTCAGAGGCTCCATCAGTTAGAAGCAGAGTTGCAGGTTGTAGACACCAGGCATCTGGGGTTGGGTGACATGAATCTACAATAAGGTTACCTTACACTCAGAGACAACTGCTACTTGCTTGGATTTTTTTTTTTTTTATCATCATTCTGTGAATTTTTAAAAAAACTGATATTTTATTCTAAATATGGCTTTTTCATTCTGAGATTTATGTAAACCATATCAAAGGCATGCTTTTCCCTTCAGAAACATAAGTTTAAATGACTGTTTTGTATAGTTAACCCTCTGTATCTGTGGATCTGTATTCTTGGATTCAACCAGCTGAGGATCAAAATTTATTCAGGGAATAATCCCATCAGTACTAATCACATACAGACTTTCATTTCTTGTCATTATCTCCTAAATAATACAATCTGACCACTATTTACAAAGCATTCATACTGTATTAGGTATTATAAGTCATCTTGAGATGATTTAAGTACACAGAAAGACTATGCCATTTGACAGCAGGGACTTGAGAATTGGTGGAGTTTGGTATCTGTGGGGTCCCAGAACCAACCCCCCAGGGTTACAGAGGGGTGTCTGTATTGCCTTGAATGATTCTTCATCGCATGTTGCCAACAGCACTGGTAGGAAGGGGGTCTTTGCCACCCTTGCCTCTGACTTCTAGTTTCTGTCACTGGGGCACGGAGAGGATGACACTCACCTGGCACTGTCGTGGTAAAGACTCAGAAGGTAATGCATGTGAACTGCAAACACAATGCCATTTGTTCCTAATTGCAGCAAATCTGGGTTATTATTTTCCATCTCTGATCTGGGTTCCACACTGAGCCACTGGGAGAAATTCCTCAGCCTCTGGTTATATTTGCACTTTCCTATTATTTCCTCTTAAGTAAAGATGTTATCATTTTTAGTTCCCACATCGTGGTCTGTTAAACATAAAGATTAATACCTATATCTTACTCTGACACGTTTAAAAGATTCACTCACTGGACAATAGAAGAGTTTTTCCTGGGCATATGTGGCAAAAAAGGCAGCTGCATAATGGCCCTTGCATTTTTAGAGAAAATGATAGATGGTATTAGAGATAAGAGCGTTTACGTGGAAGAGGCTGGTTATGTAATTACGGCCAGAGCCAGATCAGAAACATTAGCACGCTGAATTTCAGCAAGGCGAGGTCAGGAGGCCGCAGCGTGTGTTAGGAAAGAATGAATCCACTGAATCAATAGGAGGGCCCGGCGTGGCCTGAGAGAAGCCTGTTGTTAAGGCTATGGGTGGATTATGATAATACAGGTATTCAAAGGAGCAAGGCCAAGCACGAGGAGCATCGATCCAAAATGAAGATTAAAAACAGAGTGAGAGGCCTGCCAGCATTTCTGAATACCCAAGAGGGGGAGGGAGCACTGTGCACTCAGGAAAAAAGGACAGGCAGTGAGCATGAGATGTTCCAGAACCACCCACCATGCGAGATATGAAGAGGAGACGCCAGGCAGGTAAGGTCACAGACAGCAAGCCCCGAGGGTCTCAGTTCCTTGAAGCCTGATGCCAGGGAGCCAGACTGTCATTTGGGGCTCCGTCCAGATATCTGGTGTGCTGCAAACCTTTTATGGGTGTTGTTGTCACCCAGCAAAGAAAAGGCATCAGTATGACTCGCCCTAACACTCAGATCCCCAGAGCAAGGTCATCAGCAGAGCATGGTGCTGCTGACCTCAGAGGCATGGGGAGGCAGTGACACCCCCACCAATATCCACGAAGAGGGCAGAGAACCTACAAGTAGCCGAGTGGCTGTAGGCAGCTGGTGGGCCTAGCAGACAGAGGCCAGTTGACTGTTGGTTTCAGTTTGCCCACTTGAAGCCGGGAGCACACAAATGCTACAGGGGTCCAAAGGAGGAGTTTGCAAATGTGCGTTATATTCACATGGGCTCCTAATTCTCAGCAGAGTTCTTGTGCACCCTTGGTAATAAGCTCAAGGTAAATGTTAGGCAGAAGGCCTTCTGACCCGGCAGCGAGGCAGAGTCTGGAGGGTTGGGTCAGGTGGGCTCATGGGTCTGAAGAGCATGTGCATCACGTCTATTGTAAGAGCATTTAAGGGCCCCTGTCTGGCAGGTGAGGAGGGATGGGCATACTTGGGAAGCTCTGCACATCCCCCCAAGGAAGGTCCTAAACGCTAAAAACTCTCCATAGTAAAATATTTACGCAAATAAGCAAGTGTTTTTCCCTCCAGGTGCTTGCTGGAGTTTCCTGCTGTTAATCTCTTTTGGAAATGCAAGAACATGTTTTGATATAGATTACAAAAGTGGGAGCTGCAGAGGTGTTTATACACTCAGGAGCGTGCACTGCAGAGCGGGAGCATTGATTCGTCTTCTGGACATAAAGTGAGTCATGCAAAGAGACAATTTCCTTCCTCCCCCACGAACCCCAACCTGAATCTCTGGAAATTGTTTTGCCAGCTTGCATCTACAATTTGGTGCACTGGCTGTAAGAACACACAGGTGAGGGGTTACTCAGACAACATCCATTACAGCCAGATGCCATTACAGCAAGAGAGGCTCAAATGGGGTGCACTACCTGATTTAGCATCTTTTATTCCACATTTGGGGTCCTCTTCTTACCTGGGCTTTGTTACTGTCAGTGACTTCCCAGGGATTCTGAATCAAAACCCAAACTTCCTAGCATACATCAAGGACATTCTATAACCCAATTGCTTTTCTAGGCTTTCTTCTTTCCCTTAGCATGAAGCCCCTGCTCCAGCAACCAGATAGAGAACAAGTCAATACAACATGTCATTGGTGTATACAAAGTAAATACCTGCATGGGGCCAAGCCTAGCATGACAGAGAGGGCTGTCAGCCAGCCCTGGGCCCAGGGGCCTTCAGCTAGGAGTGTTAAAACAGTAAATACGACGTGAGTACTAACATGGGTTGAACACTGACTATGTGGCAAGCATCGCTCTGAGCGCTCTACGTGCAACTCATTGATGCAATGATGGAGGCCTGAATGCCATGCCTCTCCGAGGAATAGGGAAACTGAGGCACAGAAATGCCAAGCACCTTGCCTGAGTTCACTCAAATAGTACACTGTAGGCTGAGGTCTGGACCCCTGCATCGCTGCCAAGTCTGAAACCTCATCCCCTTTCCCATCATGCCTTTCTGTAACCCAGCACTTAAAATACAGAGAGGAGCCCAGGCAGGCAGCCCTAGATGTCTGCCACACACCCTGGCAGGACATGGCTACTTCCTTCTTTGCTACTTAAATTTGCAATGATCAGCCCCATGCACTTGTGCAAGGACTGCTCTCAAGAGTATGGGGAGCAGTGGAGACCTCTGGGACAGGGAGCGGGGCATGTGCCTTCTAGATGTGGTCACCTGCCCTCAGCATGTGGTCAGCACACAGTCCTAACCAGAGAGGTCCTGCTCCTCGTGTCTGTCTGGAGTCATCAGACTGCAGGTTCTGAGTCTGGTGAATGTGAACTGTGAATTGCTGCCTAAATTTCATTTGATAGTGCTTTTATAATCAGAAAAACAAATGTTAAAGACACCCTGAAAAGTAAATGACAAGACATACAAGTGAGCCAAGAACCCCATCTGGACAGCAAGACTTAAGCTGTGCCCGGAGCAAGGTGCTCTGGGGAAAGGGAGAGGCACCTACCAGAGAGCCATGCACATGAGGGAGCAGTAGGGACTCCTAGGTAGAGAGGATGGGATGGTCTGAAGAAGACATGAAAGTCCCCACCAAAAGTCAGGTGAAAATTTCATCCCCATTGTGAGGTATTAAGGGGTGGAACCAGGTGGGACCTTCAAGAGGGGACGAGGGCCTGCTATTGTGAATGGGCAAATCCATCCAGGGAGTCTCAGATTCATGGGTTAATGGCTTCTCTGGAGAGTAAGTCTGTCACAGAAGCCAGTTTGGTATACGTTCACATGTGTCCCTGTCACTCTGCAATGCCCAGTACAGGTTCAGGTCTCTGCAGAGTCCCCACTAGTAAGAGGGGTCCTACTAGAGGTGGCTCCTCTACCTTGCACCTCCCAGACTCTAGAATCTGAAGAAACCTTTGTTCTGTGTAAAGCTGCTTTTAATATTGTATTTATTATTTTGTCATCTGTTGGACCAGAGGAAGCAGCAGATCCTTTCGGTCCCGTCTCACTGTCCTAACGGGACCCTCAGCTAGTGTTGAAATCTTGATATTTACTTTTCAGGGTGTCTTCAACATTTGTGTTTCTGATCATAAAAGCACTTTGAACTGGAGCTGATAAATCTTTATAAATGACTCAGTCCACAGTATTCAATTACAGCAACAGATAACAAACCTAGAGGCCATCTGCCATGCGTCTTACAGGAGGAGCAGAGCTCCCCAGGGAAGAGGGTCCTCCAGGCAAGGAATGGGTCAGCACCCTGGCTCAGAGCCCGTTCAGGTCAGAACTTCCCATGTTTGCAAGAAAGACCCTGTGTGGGACATTTAAAGTTGCAACATCAAGTAGACCACAGGTCGCCTGGTAAGAGAGCGCAGCTAAGATCCTAACTCAGAGTCCCCAACCTGCCATGCAGCCCTGCACCGGAGCGGATTCTGGCAGCACAGTCCCACTGTAGGGAATGCACAGAGGTGATCAGAGGATCAGGCATGGCTGGGAGGGTCGCTGGGGATGTGTCTTCCCAGACAACACAATGCTGCAGGCTCCTGGGACTGTAAGCAACAGATCAGAAGTCCACATTCTTCAGCTCTAAAAATCTCCCGTCTCAATGCAGCATGCTGGGACCACTGCTGGGTAATCCTGTGCGTCTGCTCTGCACCCATCTCCCTCACCCAGCTCTGGGCTTGTGGTGCAGGTCCCAGATGTGGCCTGCAGCCCTTCTCAGCAGGAGCAATCCTGAAATGTTCGCTTCAACAGGGTTCCTATGGTTGCTCCTCTGTGATGTGGGCAGCAAGGACCTGTGATTCCAAAGGTCCCCTAGTTAAGCAATGCTATTCTCATAGCAACACTTCTATCTGTAAGCTCAAGAACCCCACAAGGAAGGGTCACAATGAATACAGGCTGCTGCCTTCTTGCATGGGTGACGTTGGAGTATTCCAGGCCTGTCCTAATGAAGCAAGTACTCCATAAACATCAGCCTCTCAAGCCCTTTCTCTTGGTCACCTAGAAAACAAACCTGATCATGCCATTTCCCTGCCCCAAGTTGGTGGGTGGCTCCCCACTGCACTCAGTACAGGGTTATTAAAATCTAAAAATATTGAAGTGAAACATATTCTTCAAACCAAATCTTAGACACCCAAGGTCAAAATCAGATAAAAAGTAGTGACTTTTATCACTCAGGTATAAGTTCAGATTTCTAATTTCAGTCACCTAGAACACAAACTAACCTAATGCAGGGTCTCCCTGCATCAGGATTAGGTGACTGTCATATCTGTGTGCTGACCTGGGTCTGGCAGATATTCTGTGCTTCCACTCTTGCCTTTAAATGCCCCCTTTCAGTCTGCCACACTCTCCAGGGGAGAGCAGAGCACTCATCCCTGTCCCCAGCTGAGCCTGGCCCAGCCTTGGGTCTGTCTGCCAACAGATAGCATCTGTTCTGGGCCAGCAGACACTCCTTTCCCTTCTTCTAGGGCAACAGAGCCACTCATCCTCACGATCCAGCTCAAAAGTAGCCTTCTGTCCACCCACCCAGACCCCATCCACAAGGAGTGGCTTGCCAGGGATGGGGCATTCAATGAATCTCTCTCAGGTCATTTATCGTGTGGTATTGTCTCCTGTGTGGTCTCCCTGATGGGATGCGGCACCTAGAGGATGGGTAGGTTTTATTCACGCCTACTTCCCACTATGCAAGCAGTGTCTGGTACATAGAGTCCTTAGTGTGTCTCAGTGAGAAGGGTAAATAAAGGAATGGATGATATTTTAAAATATAATTTGCTGCCTTGGGGAAGTTAGGGAAAATTAAGGCCTTTCATCAAAGTTGCTTCTCTAAATGAAAAGTTAAAAGTGTGAACAAATTCCCTGGGACCTGAGGCTGGCACTTCACCTCCGTGGCTTCTCGTAAGGATCAGGTGCAGGCCTCACTGCAGACAAGCTGCTCCCGGGAGCTGGGGAGCAAGGCCAGGTCCACATTGTCTGTGAAAAAGTAGTTGCTTGTCCCCAAATACACATCACACAGCCAGAGTGGAAGCAGGGTGAATTACCAATGGCAATGCTGTGAGCCTTGAGCAAAGGGAGGAAATTCTGGGCTAAGGAAATGTTAAATTCATTCCACAAAAAACCCTTAGTGCACAGCTCAGGGACCAGTAGAGGGTCCATGATCACCCCAGTGCAGAAAATGCTGTGTTGCTACCAACATGGTTTGTCTTTACCCTTGTAACTATCTAAAAAAAAAATAGGAGAACGTAATCCAGTTGTCACTTCACTCTCTCCTGCCCCTCTTACCCAGAATCACGCCGTTGGGCTCCTCTGGGGGTTGCCACACGATCCGCACTGCGGTGAGCCTCACCTCCGGGAACACCAGCCGAACTGGAGGGCCTGGGGCTGAGAGAAGCACAGAGATATTGATGCACACAGGGTCCGGGGCAGCTGTGCGCTTCCCCCAGGACACTGCTCATGGTGGAACATGCTCAAGTGTTCAGTGAATGACCTTGGGAACCTATGTGGCTGTGTGGCTCCCTAACAATTTTGGGAAAACACCTCAGTCTGAATTCTCTCCATCTGCTTTCAAAGTTTTCCAAGTTTAGAAAGCACTGCTCATAAACTATTCTGGGAATGGTGCAAATGCAGCTAGTATACCGCAAAAATCAGGCCCTTAGTCACTAATAATTCTGCAGGGTGTGCAGCCAGTTGGAAGAAGATGGTACTAATCTGAGCTCAGAGTCCTTTACTGGGTTTGACATCTACAGAGTGGGCATGAGACAAGGCGTCCTCAAATCCCTTCCAACACTAAATGGAGGTTACAACTATTGATGAAGCAACATGTTGGCAATCAAAGCTTTTTCTTTTATGCATGCCACCCCTCTTCTGCCTTGTCCTAGAAAATTAAGAGTTGATGTGCACAAATGCATATAATAATTCTCTATGGTTCAGTGCACTGATAATTCAAAAAGCAGTTGTATATTGCGGAACCACTGAATAATAGGGTCATAACACTCATAAAATTTATTTGCTTAAATGAGTAGGCAAGTTAGTGTATGACCAGTATGGGAAATTATTGTTGGACTTAATCTTGGATTGATTCTGGGTAAGAGGCTGTGGGCACGTGATAATCAATACAGAAATAGAACGATGCGCACATCAGCCATGGTGGGCAGTTGAATTCTGCCTCAGGCTACTAAGCTAGGAACAGTATTTAAAATTTTGAATGGGTCTTCTGACACTTACATTTGGGCAAATAAACGTCTGAAGGAGACCATAAACTCACAAACTAGGACTAATTCACAAATATGCACTCTCTGACATCAGTCATGACATTGGCCTCCTCCAAGCTGAACATTTGGATTACATTGAAATGAGAGGAGGAAAGACATGTTTATATTAGGGCTTCAAGAGAAGAGGAAAAATCATCCCAAGATGAGCCAATGTGACCTTTAGGAAAAGCAAATGGCAAGGGACCGGGTGTTGAGGAGTTTCTAAAATGCCCCTCTACCCTCACTTGAGACACTTCGTACAGTCTGCAGTGAAACCATGTCCACTCTCCATTTCCATGTTGGATCCCACCCACCTGAGCCTGTGGGCTGGGGGAGGAGGAGGACATGCATGCAGCGCTCTGTTCTCTGCAGAAGCCAAGCCCTCTCTGGTCCTTCTGAGAACAAGGGAGGGACAGTCTCCACTCTGCAGGTGGAGTGTGTTTGGGGCTCATTAGTCACCTTGGTGGGATGCTTAAGCAAGCTGCACCTGTTTGACTTCTGTCAGATGACTCTGACCCCAAGGTGAGTGTTTTGGGGGAGATTGGTAATATTTCCCCTGACATCTTCATTACAGCCTCTTTAATAATGAAAATACAAAGGAGCTAACCTTTAAGTGTTTGACATCTGCAAAGTGGAAAAACATATTTACTGATGATTCAGACTTCCATAAAAACAAAACCAGCAAGATATGCTTGTTAGTCTGGAAACACAGGGGCCTGAGGACCCTGGGAGCCATCAAATGCACCTCTCTCTACATGGGAACTTATAATTACGTCTTATAATGCAAATGGTGAGACCTGGGCAGTCCCCTAAGCACTGGGACCCACTGGCCCAGAGTGGATTTTTAACTAGCTTTGTACAGGCACCATCAAGATGAACAGCTCACATTTTATAGCCGGGCCCACCCCTTGCCAGCACTGCCCACGGCAGAGTTATGACTGAAATTCTGCATAGCTTCATAATCAGGCTGTAAAACTCCACTCCAGGCTGAAATTGGCCATATAAATGCTCTCTGACTGAAAAACAATTTTGTTTTGTTTCCCTCAACTGAAAAAAAAAAAGTGGTTGGAAAATTATGTTAAAAACGATCACAATCCAAATTGTTTGGATTGGGAAAGCAAACCTGGAAGCAGCGAGGCCAGCCAGGGTGCCAGCCTGTACATACCATCATCTTTGGTGCGCTCGAGGATGAGGGGTGTGCTGGGGACCCCATTCCCTATGCGGGTGAAAGCCAGCACCTGGAGCTCGTACAGCACGAACTTGCGCAGGCCGGCCAGCAGAGCTGACCGCGTGTGGTTTCCTCGCACAGTGTGACTTCGGGGCTCAGGATCCAGGTCTTTGGCTCGGTACAGAATCTGAAGCATCAACACACAAGTGCGGGCAGTAAAAATCATGCTGTGTTGGGAAGGAGCCTCTGTGGGCCCAGGGGCAGACTTATAACCAGCCAACTGGGCGCAGCTGTGCTCAAGGAGTATGGATCTAAGTTCTGTACCCTGGCATTTGGGGAGGAAGATGGCGATGAAGTGACTCGACACCAGAAGGGTAGCTTGAGCTAACGCTCAGCCCACAGCTTGGCGACTTGGCTGCCTGGCCACAATTGTCAAGATCTGAAGCACTCAACTGCAGCCATGCCAGCCGTACCCACTAAAACAAGGACTCGATTATGAACACAGGCATTCTGCATCCTGCAAAAGGAGCCAATAGCTCCATGGAAACTGGTTCCTGCTCCAGAAGACTCTCTGTTCCCCACAAGAACCTGAGCCCTGGGTCACATCGCAGCCATCCTGAGATGGGCTCCTCCAGGGCCCTTCTTCTCCTATTTAGTTCCTACATCTTCCCTCCATGCTCATCCCCTCTCTATACTCTTCCCAGAGATCAGTGACTCAGAAGGCCATAAAAGACAAGCTTATCAGGGAAGAGTGTGAGAAGAGTACAGCAAGCATTTTTGTCTGGGACCCAAGAATGTGGTGTGCTGTTGAGGTCACCAGAACCCAAGACTGCCATGTATCAGGGCTTGGTCATGTATCAGCACATGGGACCAAAGGGAGCAATTAAAATACCCAGGGAAGAGGGGTGACATGTGAGAACAGGTAGGGGAAAAATAAAGAACAGGGATCTAAATTACAGAAAGGCAAAAAGGAGAACACTCACTATCTGTTGGAGCACATAGGGGGAAGTGTGGCCTTGCTGGCTGAGTCCAGAGACCCTCAACCCACTGCTCGGGAGAGCTGAGCTGGCGGGCAGAACCAGGAGACTGTGCTCATCACCCTCCAGTGGTAAATAGGAGGCTTTAAATGGTCCAGGTAGATGCAGGAACAGAACCTAGAGAAGCTGGGACAGGTCTGACTCTCTGGCTGGTGGCACTGCCTAGGACCATCCTGGGCCTTTATGATATTTACAAACAACATACATTTATCTGCACATAGCATTTAGCAAGCAAGGAGCACTTCAGGAAACAGTCCTTGCTTCTCACACCACCCCTGGGAAGCAGTCAGTATCATTCCCATTTTACAAGTGAGAAAATAGGTGTGGAGTTAAGAAACTGCCCAAGGTACCTCAGGCAGTGCCATGCAGAGCCACGGCCTGAGCTCCATGGACTTCCGGCTCCTTCTCAACTGACTGGGCATTCATAAGCAATCACACCAATGCTTCCTTCCCAGACTGCAATGGGCTCGCATAGGACAATTGATGGGAAAATCAGGAAAGGGGCAGTGTCTAAGGCTGCATGAAAAAATGAGTATGTTTGGCAGCAACCTCTCAGCAGCTCCATAAGGACAGCAAGGCCACTGTACATACCTTGTAACCCAGTATGAGCCCATTCTGGTCCTGTTCAGGGACAGATGCCCACGTCAGTAAAATCTGGGTGGAGCTGACGGCCTGGGCAGACACGTTTTCCGGGGCTGCTGAGGGAACTACAGAGAACAGGTTACATCAATTGGCATCAGAAGTCTAAAGGCGTCTACAAATAAAGGTCCAATTTTCACCCAAATCATCAAGTTGTCCTTGAAATAGTGATGTATTCTGAGCATTTTGTAGGGATCAGATTAAACCTGCAGGAGTATAACAGATATGTAAATCTCTAATGTTAGCAACAAATTCCATAAATCCTGGGTATTTAGAGCTCAATTTTATCCGAATCCACCCTGCAAGAAAATATGCTTGGTCTGTTCTCTGTAATAACTTGTGGAAACTTCAGGCTTTTATCTCAAATAGGAAATCCTCACTTTCAGACAGACACCAGCTCAGTGACATCTCTGAACAGGGCTGTCTGGGATGGTGGCAGGGGCCTGAGGGGTGACCTCACGATGTACACAAAGAGAAAGGGAGGGGAGGTTTGCCATGTACCTGTCTCTGTGCTAGGTGTCCTCAGATTTCTAACTGACGCTAGCCCCCAATGTGACCCAATGAGGCAGGTATCATTATCCTTTCTGCAAATGAGTGGACTAAGGCTCAAGGAACCTCATTTCCTTCTATTTAAATGGATGCTGTTTTTCACAAGGAGATACCTGTAGAGGCCCTTGTGCATGTAATTTTTCTACTTTTACAAAAGCTCTTTTCTCATTGTCTTGCTATGTGTGCCAGGATTCACATATAATGCGTATAAAGACAGCAGTGAAACTTTAAAAACAAGGACTTCATATTCTAGACAATCTCAGTGACTTCACTCATTTTCTAGAGGGCCCACTTACTCTTCAAAGGCCATTCAGAACAGAACACATGGATCTGGGCAAGTCCCCAAGCAAGTCAGAGGATGCACCTCTGATTTTATGACAGGCCATGAGCAAAGGGGGGGCTCTGAGCCTGGGCCTAAAGGTCACACTGTACCCCAGGGCCACTGTGGTTGAAAAGGAAGAAGCCACTTCAAGTTTTTCTGCATCTCATGGTGGGCAAGGCAGGCAGGCACCTGCCTGTCACTTGGTCTCTGAGGTCACTACTTGGTGCAGTCACCTTTCGAACTGGGAGGCTGTGAGGCTCCACGGGAAGAGAGAAGCTTAGGAGTGTGAGCAAACTTGGAGTGGACCTGAGGATGCTGCTCCAGCCCCTAGCCTCATAGCCCCACAGGGGAAATTGCTAAGTCCGGCACTTTCACTTAGCAGGTGCTTAGCTCTGGAGACAGTGACGTGGTGATGCTGTAACCCGGGTGTGGCGCGAGATGAACGAGAGCTGGGAGGGGTGGGTGTAGGTCCCGGAAGGTGGACAGACACCTGCCATCCTCCAGGGCCCAGACCGGGGGCACGCACCCAGGCTTTCCGACTCTCACTGCAAGGACTCTCACTCCTTTACTCAGGTGGCACGACCTCCTTGTGCAGAGGCTGTGAGGACCACTCCGCTACCCATTAACTTGCATACAGCCAGAGCCGGGGTCTGCACCATAATGCTGCTCTTGGACGTTTGATCACATGATAGTTTCATGCCAAGTGCTCCAGTCTTTGTTAGGAGTTGAATCATGTACCCTTCTGAATCCAGACTTTGGAGTCAGACCATAATTGGAAATAGGGCTGTTGCAGATGTAATCAGCTAAGGAGTGCCACCCTGGAGTAAGGCGGGCTGTAATCTAGCAGATTGATGTCCTGACAAAAAGGGGAATTTGCAGACATGCACACAGGGAGAGTGCCACAGGAAGGGACAGATCCCCACACAGGGACAACACCATCGCAAGATGGGTGAGGTGCTGCTGAGAGACTAGGACGGCCAGGGTCAGGAGAGGACCTGGGGGACAGCCTCCCCCACACCTTCAGCCGGGGTACAGTCCTGCTGACACCAGGACCTCAGGCTCTTGGCCCCCAGGATTCTGAGAGAAAACATTTCTGTTGTTTAAGTCACCCAGTTTGGGGTATTCTATTGTAACACTAATATAGTTTTCTAAAATATTTTTTAAGTTGTAGGAGGACATACCTACAACTAGATACCTCTATCTCTTTATTTTTATGCAGTACTAAGGATCAAACCCAGTGCCTCACATGTAGTAGGTAAGTGGCTCTACCACCAAGCTACCACCCCAGCCCCAGTTTTTAAGACAAAATGCCAGAATTCATAAATCTTGGATATTTGGCAAGCTTGATTGAGTTACTAGTTCGGCCAGCAATTTCTTCTTCTTTTTTTTCGGCACTGGGGATTTAACTGAGAAACACTTGACCACTGTGCTACATTCCCAGCCCCTTTATTTTTTCAAACTTGAGACAGGGTCTCACTAAGTTGCTGAGGCTGGCCTCGAACTTGGGATCCTCCTGTCTTAGCCTCTGGAATTGCTGGGATTATAGGCATGCACCACCATGCTTGGCTTCAGTCAATAATTTCTGTAGGCCCAGAGTAAGCCATGGCCTAATAATTCATTCTTCTCGGGAGATACTGATCATAGGATAAGAGGCCTCACCCCACCTGCAGAGATGTTCCCGGCGGGGTTGGAGCAGAAATCACAGAGGGAGTTCTGGAAGGGCCAAGAACTTGGCTGCATACCCTAAGAAGGACCATTTTATGAGTCCTGACAACTCTGGGGCAGCGTCTCTCCCCACCCTCCTGAGTACCTCTCCTTACTGCCCAGTCCTGAATCTGCTGCCAGAGCAGGTCAGTAAATGTGCCTACAAAATATGAAAGTCACTTGTTTACCTGCTAGGAAAAGCCACAGTGACCATCTCTATGCTTTGGAGGGATTTAATACTGGTCAGCTTAACCTAGTAGATAAGCTTTCCTTTCAAACATGTCAGTTGAGAGTCATGTATTCAACTGTTCAATCATTCAATTAAATAATGTCAATTTATAAGAGCAGATATGTGTCACAGAGAAGGAATATTTATAATTTTAAGTTTCACCAATTCTCAGAACAGGAAGGATGCTTGTCTCAGATGCCATCTCTTGTCCCAGCTGCCTTCCAGCTGTGGCTTCTGCATGGCTCCTGCATATTCCCCGAGCCTACAAGGGGCTCCCTCTGGGTGTCTCAAATGCTACTATGGCCTTAACCAGGATATGGTTTCCACATTTATTCATTTTATAAAAAAGAGTAACCAACAAAAATGAGTAACAAACTATGAACTAAAGGAGTCACTATCATCAAATGAAATGTAAACTCAAAGTAAATCTGCATTTACTTAAGATATGAACACCAAACATAATGTATGCTCACAAATTTAGTCTACATTCCTAAAACTCTGTCTCTTTTCTAAAAGAAGAGGGGCCATTGTAATAGCAACCCAGCTGATCCACCTCTTGGACCTGTGAGTCAATCTTTGAAACTGTAAGTGCCCAAGTCTCACTGCAGACCTACAAATAACTGCCAATTATCTATGATGTGATAGGTAATATATGCATCCATTTACTGGAGGACCATGCATGTCCCCAAAGAATGAGGTCAACCTGATGACTTAAGCCACTTGGGCTTTGTGCTTGGAATATGGCTGGGTTTCTCATAAAGGAGAGAGCTGGGTGGGGCTGTTAAAGAAGAGAAAATGGCAGAGTTCAAGAATAAAATTTTTGGCTAATTCAAATTCCACCCAGACAAAAAATCTGCCATTTTGTTACTAGGTATGTTTTTAGGATTTGAAAAAGAAAAATCTTACATCTATTTTGAAGTAGATTCAACATCTTTTCCAATCTTACATCTTAAATTTTGAAATGGTCTTAGAAATTTCCCTTTCATCAAAAACAAACCATTCAAAACGCTTATTTTCTTCTTCTCTACCTATTCTCTCCCCTCTCTAGGGTTTCTCACTGTGCAGTTCACTGATGCTCTTCATGTGGTCTCTTTTGATTTTTAAGGCCTCATTTATCCTTACAATATATCATAAGATGTCATGGAAGCAATTAGACTGCATTTGGGAACTATAAACTTCACTTAAATGTGGTTCAAGATGTTCTGTTCTGTGTTTCCAATCCCTTTTCAGTATTCTAGCTAACTGTGCCATTTTTAAGTTCCAAAGAACTATTGTTCTCATTGAGGTGAGTCTTGAACCTGGCTCAGCAGCTTTGCTGTCTTCTTTGGCCCTCTCTCCAATTCCTTACCATCCCATTGGTCTCACTGTTCAGCCTGTGACTTCCTCAACCTTGTCTCCCCTTGCCATGCTAAGCAGTGCCAGGCAGGATGGATCTCTCTGCTGAGGAGGGTGAGTGTTAGATGTCAGCAGGAGCAGGAAAGGTAAGAAGTCACAACTATTGCAATAGGGAGGGTCTTGCTGGTCAGAGGGAAGAGTCTTCCACATAAGCAGGCTCCAAAAGCTCCACACAGAGGTGGAAGAACTGAAGTCCTGCAACACCATGGCATTGGAGGGGCACCAGAGAGTCTCCCAGTGTGATTGGGGTGGGGACTGACATAGGGAATCAGCACTACCATAAAATGACTTGGCCTAAAAGGGGTCCCAAGGAGTCATTATTGCAGCATTGAAAACCTCTGAAATTGGAATCATCCACATCTTGACATGCATATCCATAATCTAATTATTCAACTTATGACGAAACCACTTGAAACAAAACTCTTTTCTTCCCAGAGAGATGTGTTGCACTGAAGTTTCTAATGGAATAAAATTTCGGTAAAAATCCAAAAGGTAATTTTCTGTAAGTTAAAAGAAGAAAAGACATGATGACGAAGAAAGAGAAGCTTCAGTTGCAGAAACATCAACTAGTGTACTACAAACACAACCACACTGCAGTCCATAGTTTATTCTGCATAGACTACATATGATTTCCCTCCAGGTGCACCTGAGAAAAAAAATAGACTAATGTTGGGAGAAAACCTAGTTCTTGGCTTGCAGCAGTTAATGTCTCAAGTGTGTAAACTTGCAGAGAGAAGCGTTTCACTCTGACCACCTAGGAATGTAAAAAAAGGCCCTAAGTTGACCTAGTGTTACCAAAGGAACCTGTATAGGAGCCTGGTGGTCTGAGGTATACATTTTATGTTTCTTGCCCAATCACAATGTGACACGGGGGAATCAGACACCAGGTTCCTATACAGGTTCCCTTGGTAACACTAGGTCAACTTGGGACAGTTGTTTACATTCCTAGGTGGTCAGAGCAGAATGCTCCTCTCTGCAAGTTTACACACTTGATACATTAACTGCTGTGAACCAAGAACTAGGATTTCTCCCAACAGACTAAGACAAAACCAACTCCAATATGCTTCTCTTGATACAAAATCTATTTCTCAATATTAAATGAAATGCAGTAGTCCCTATGAAAATAAACAACATTGCTTGAGAAAGACCCTTCAAGTTACTGTGAAAGAGAACCAAGATTGTTTGAAGAGAACAAAGTCAGAAGAAAAACATCAGGAATGAGCTTACATATACAGCATTAGGCTCTGCATTCTCTTGCCTACTAGTAAAAATAGATTTCAATGGCTGGAAAGGTTTGTATAAAAAATATAGACCCAATTCAGAAATTCTGCATTGGTTAACTTTGTTTTTAAAGAGTATTCTTTGAAAAGTTATCAAAGCAATGTTTCTATTGTATTTATTTTTATATAACATGTAGTTTGTTGTCTTCTGAATAAAATCACTAAGAATAGTTTAGCTGGGTATAAAACTTGAGTTTGACAGTTCTTTCCTTTCAGACCCTGCAACATAGTGATTCCATCTTTTTCTGTCCCCCATGGTCCTTGAGAAGTCATTACAACCAAGCTGTTACCATTACCTCTACAGATCATCTGTCTTTTACTCCCAATCGCCTTATGATTTTCTCTTTGGCTTTGGTTTTTGGAGTTGTATCACAAGCCATTTTGATGTGGATTTATTTTTACTTATTCTATTTAGGATCCATGCTTCTTCAGTCTGATGAAAATGTCTTTCATCAATTCTAGGATTTCTCAGCCTTTCTCTGCAGATATCCTCCTTATTTCCCTTTAGAGTCCTATTAGATGTGTATTAGATCCTCTCATTTTGGGTTTTGTCTTCACATCTCTGTTATATTTTTAATTTCTATGTCTTTGTGCTGTATTTTCAGTTACTGGCTCAAATCTAGCTTTCAATTTGGTAATTCTCTCTTTGGCAGTATCTAAACTGCTTTTTGCATCAATAATAGAATTTTATTTTCAGAGACTGTTCTATGTAGTTATTTCTAGGAAAAAAATCTGCTTTAAAAATTGTATCTAAATCTTTAAAGTTTTAATGATTTTCCTTAGTAATTTGAGACTTTAATGATTTTAAATGTACTTATTACACATTCTTTCAAACTAGTATGCATTTGAAAGCAATCAGTCCCTCTGTATTTTCTTTTTAAAAACTGTTCATATTTACCTGTAGCAGAGTGTTTCCTTGTGCATTTAATAATTGTCTCATTGAAAAAGGGCTAGGTTTTATTGGGAACAATTTGGCTGTGACAATATCTGTTCAGAGAGAAGTTGTGTTTGCTTTTGTTGGCTGTGCAGAAGGTCCAGTTTGGAACCAGTTTCTTTCTTTCTTTTCTTTTTTGTTGTGGGGGGTGGTATTTTCTTTTTGTTTCATTCTGTTTTGGAGAAGAGGACTATTCTCCACTATGGTTCAACATAGAGCTATTTCAGGATGGTGATGTTTCCCTGAGAATGCAAAGATATTACTGTAAATGAGGATAATCTTCAGTGCTTCTGTACATAGGCAAAATGCACAATCTATGAACTACACTTATACCATTTCATTTATACAAAATTAATTTTAAAAGGCTGACTTTTCTTTAAAAAACATTTGTATTGTGATGTAATTCACATATTCTAGAATTCACCTGGAGTGTACAATTCATGTTTTTAATATTCACAGAGTCGTGAAACCATTATCACAAGAAACTTCAGTTTTCATTATCCCCAGAAAGAGCCCTATACTCATTACCAATCATGCCCCATTTCCCAGGCCTTTCCCAGTCCTAGGCAACCAGAAATCTATTCTCTGGCTCTCTAGATTTGCCTGTATTAGACATTTCATATAAATGAAGTCATACAATTTGTGATTTCTTTGTGTCTGGCTTCTATCACTTAGCATAATATTTTCAAGGTTCATCTACCAGATTGTATTGTATCATGTACCAGAATTTCATTTCTTTTTATTGCTGAATTATCCTTTGTATGGATAAACCATATTTTATTTATCCATTTGTCGAATGATAGACATTTGGTTTTTCCTGCTTTATGGTCATTATAAAAAATGCTGCTCTGAACATTCCTGGTCAAATTTTTGTGTAGACATACCTTTTCAGTCTTCTTGGGTATATAGCTAGGAGTGGAGTTGTTGTGTAATATGGTAATATTATGTTTAATCTTTTGAGGAACACCAGCTGTTTTCTGAAGTCACTACCTCATTTTGTATTCTACCAGCAAAGTGTAAGGGTTCCAGTTTTCTAACACCTCACCAATACCTGCTATTGTCAATCTTTTAAAATAATTTTAACCATTGTAGTATATGAATGATATTTCATTATGCTTTGATTGCATTTCCTTGCTGGCTAATGGTGTTGAGCATCTTTTCATGTGCTTATTGGCCATTTGTCTATCTCCTGTGGAGAACTGTCTACCAGACATTTGCCCAGTTAATTGGATCATTTATCTTTTCATTGTGAAGTAAGAGATCTTTATATATTCTGGAAACAAATCTCTTGTCAGACATACAATTTGAAAATGTTTTCTTCCATTTTTTTTTCCATTTTGCGTACAGCAGTCTTTGAAGCAGTTTCATCATTCTGATGAAACCCAATTTACCCATTTTTTTTCTTTCATTGCTTATATTTTTGGTTTCTGGGACCAAATTCTACATTAATTTCTCCTCTGGGAGTTTCTGGGCCCCTCATAAGGTGTACATCTAGAGCCAGAACCTGAGTTAGGCACAGGACTTGGTCATTTTTCCCCATTCACAGTCTAGGCAGACACAAGTGAGCCTCTGGAGGGAGATACCTCAATATGGAAGAGCCTTGTCCTCACACAGGAGCTTGGGCCCCAACTCCCACTTCTGCGTGGGGCTCACCCTCCTGCTCCTGCCCCAACTCCTCATAATGGCGGGATGGATCCAGTCTACTGCATGGCTTGGTTTTCAGTTCCCTTTATGCTGCTGATAGATAACTGGAGATTTCACTATTTATCTTCTGAGCATACCATTAATTTTAAAATTCTAAAAATTTCTATTTTATACACAACTTTCCAGTTTGGTATAGCAAAAAGTTTTTTTCTTGTTGTTGTTGTTGTTTTTTAAATATATATTTTATTTCAGCCAGAGTGTGGTTCAGTGGCAGAGTACTTGCCTAGCAGACATGAGGCCCTGGGTTATACCCCCAGCAACACACACACACATACAAACACACACACACACACAGACACAATATATGCATTCATATATATATATATATATAATTATTTCTGTTACTGGATTTTGAACTATCCCTTAAAATTTCTCAAATGCTCTACTTTGTAATAAGCACTCAGTTGTTGAAGATAATACAGCTTTTTAAAAATCCACTTGCTCACAGTCACAAGCCAAGTTTCAGAGTGTCTCAATCTTTTCTAATATAATAAGACTTTTTAAATATAATAATAGTGTGAAGAAAGCCCAGACTTATGTTAGCAAGACCCTCTCTACCGGTCCTCTGGGAACATGCTGGTCACCACAACAGCAAGTCCTCAAAGGCTCCATTAGCTGGTTCACACGGCATGAGAAGAGAATTCCCATCTGACAATAATTCTGTCTCCCTGCTGCTCTTTTAAGTTCCTCCACCTGCCCTGACTGTCCTCTGGCCCCCCCAAAATGAGAAAGTCATGAACCTCATGAGAACTTTGGCTTGGAGTTTGTGACTGAAAGTGGACCAAAGTCAGGAAGCCCTATAAATCCAGTACACATCCAGATGACAGCAATGTCAGTTCAGATCTACATGGTGTCTGTCACTTAAGGAACCAGCAAAGGGGATGAGGAGAGATCCTTCATGGTGTCTCTCAGACCTTCCACAGCCCAACTTGCACAGGAAGTGGTGCCCACAGACACCCTGGACAGGCTGTGTTCCCACCCCTAGCCACCTGGAGGGCTGAGGACCAGATTTTGAGACATGAGACATGACCATCCACAAAGCCCAGAGGATTGGACACCTCATTACCAGCACACCTGCAGCTGTAACTGCACACATAGGGCCCTAGCTGGCACTGGGTAAACGAGCAGTAGAGGAAGCTGAGGGGTCTGTGGCCAGCAGGCTCAACAGACCTATTTTCCTTGTCGAAAGCTGGCCCCTCACCAGCCTCTCTGCACACCTTGCATCATTGTCCCTGGCCCCCAGTCCCTCCTCAGAGCTCAGGCAGGCCAGGGCTGGGGCCACAGCTCCTAGGCACCTGTCCCCTTCTGACCTGCTGCCCTCCCTGGCCTTGAGGAAGGCTGCCTCCGGAGCCATGCCAACGGGCCCCGTTGCAGCCATGTTCTCCACCCTCCTCTGCTGGTTTGTTAGACTCTTCTTGTTGTACTTGGCCTTCCTAACTTGCTCTTCTACATATTTTCCATCACAGTCATGCTGAATTCTAACTTCCTCCTAAGGCGGTTTTCAACATGTAAAAACTTCATTAATTAATTTTGCTATTTGAAACCACCCAGGGTGGCTCTCCTCCTACAGTGTTTTAGTGTGGAGACAAGAGCAGAGGGTTCTGGCTGAGGAGAGAAGGCCCTGGGTGGTGTCTTAGTGTGGAGACAGGAACAGAGGGTTCTGGCTGAGGAGAGAAGGCCCTGGTGGTATCTTAGTGTGGGGACAGGAACAGAGGGTTCTGACTGGGGGGAGGCGGCCCCAGGCATTTTCCAGCACTCCGGTGGAAACAGCTGCTGCAGGTACCCAGACTGTCCACTCTTCCTGTCCCTTCTCGGGTTCTAGGGTGACTCCCTGATGTGTCCTTGGGAGTCTTAAGGAAAGGAGACTCACTCTGGGCTCAGGGCACAGCAAGGCCTGTAACAGAGCTACAGTGGGAGAGGAAGTGCTTCCACGTCACACCGTCGGCGGAGAGAAGGCAAAGAGAAGGGTAGTAAGCAAAGTGGAGGAGGACTTCCTGGGAAGTGGGAGGGCCTTGGTCTCTACCTCTGACCCCTGAACTAGGTCACTGCCTCCGCCTGCCACATCTTCCCCTCATCTGTGTGGACAGAGGCTGGGTTTAAGAACGACTTCTCGCAGCCTTGGTCAGCCTAGAATCAGCAGCTGCTGGATGTGCCGAGTCCAAGCTAGAACATCCCGCACAGCTTGCTCCTCCCTTTCCAGGGCCACACCTCACCCATGCGACCTGGGTGGAGGCTAGTCCATGTCAGGTGTCTTTGAAGAGTGTGCTACACTCTTCCCTTTGTATTTCTAAAACTCAGATGAGGCTGAGAGGATCATCCAGATTTTGAGACATGAGACATGAGCCCAGAGGATTGGACACCTCATTACCAGCACCAAGTGGCAGGGACTACTCAGTGTTGACCAAAAACACTTGTTCTTTCCCCGCCCTCGGCAGTTAGCAGTACCCCATGACCAAGACTGATGGAGATGAGCAGAGCCAAGGGCTGTTTCTATGCAGGGTTTCAGAGGAGGCAGGCCGCTCTTTGCTCATTCTCCTCCCTCTGGGAGCTGGGAGCAGAGGGTGATTGGCCCCATAGGAGGGCAGAGCCTGAGTCCTTGAATCATCTCATGAAGAGAGCCATGCACCAAATAGGAACAACCACTCAGCCTGCAGTCACAGTGAGAAATCAGCTTCTAGCTCACCAAAGCAACTGGGCTTCAGGGTCTACTTGTTACTGTGGCTACACCTCAGAACATACTCTCTACATCCTTTCCCAAGAGGAGGGCCTGAACACCTTGTATGTTGACGATTCCCTATCAGATCTTCACATGCTCTCACTTTTTATCAGTATAGGGAAAATGATCCCTAACTTAAAAAATGACATTGTGAGTCCAGCCCCTCCTAGAATTCAACATCAACTTCAAAGGCGGGGCCTGAAGTTTCCCTTAGATTCCTGTTGGGACTGGCCTCACCTGGATGAGGAGCATGCCAACACAGACACGAGAGGGACCAACCAGAGAGGTGCCATTCACCTGGGACTTGGAGACTTCCTAGGTCCCACCTCTCTGGGGCTCGCAGCGCCCTCCTCTCACCTGACTCCCGAGTTCGTCCCCGCACCAGCTCACTCCAGGGCCCGGCCCCGATGGCGTTGAAGGCCTGCATCTGCAGCTCGTATTCCGTCCACTCCTCCAGCTCCTCGATGGTGAGCTCCCTCTCCAGCCGGTCGCTGACGACTTGGGCCAGTGCCGAAGTGGGGAGGTCAGAGCGCCAGTACTTAACCCTGTAGCCCACGGACTCAGGGTTCCCATTGTACTGGGAATCGGGCAGGGGCTGGCAATGAACGACAGTCTGTGACAAGCTGACACCTTAAAACCATTACTTTACAAGGTCTCAAAGGATGGGCCTGTTTTATGGGGCCAGTTGATGGAAAGCATTGGGGGAAGATTCTTAGTTTTTCCTAAAACTTTTCTTCTTTTAATTAAACGAAACCCTGTCAGTAACTTTGGTTGGACATCATTTCTTTTAATACATTTGATTTAATTTCATGGGGAAATGTTCTGATTAAACATCAGGCTGGCCCTCTTACAAATACTGAGTATTGGTTCCATGTTGACAGAGCTCAAAGACTTACAGGTGCAGCTCGGAGTGCCATCCGCATTCCTGCCCTGAGGGGCAGCCCAGCTCCACCCCGAGAGTGAGCAATGTAATGATTAAGGAGACACCCTAGGCGGGCTGAGATCCTGCACTAACTGTAAAGGATACTATCTTTTGGCTTAAGGATGGGATCAGCTCTGAGGACAAGGCCTGACTAAGGACTAGACTGAGCACCGGGTTGCAGGCCTGCCCCCGCCTCCACTGCCTGCAGCCTCCCTCCCCAGCTCCCACTCACCACCCAGCGCAGCCGCAGGCTGGTCTCGCTAGCAGTTCTGACGGTGATGCTGGTCGGAGCCACATCGGGTGGGGCCTGCAGGGTCTGGATGACCCGGGATGACTGACTGAAGGGACTTGGACCAACGATGTTCACTTGCCTCATTCGAAATCTGGAGGGAAAACAGGGATCAGTTATTCCACAGTAAAGTAATAAAATAAAACTGTCCTGGTTGCTCTCAGGGAGGCTCAGGGTATGTCCACCTGTCCAGAAAGGCCATTGCTCAGGGACACACTCTTCCTACCTGGTTTCATTAAAAATGCAAATCACCTATAGGGATCATTTCCTGAAAAGCCTCCAAAGACTGGTCTCTTGTGAGTCAAGGAAGTTAAATTTGAGTGATACAGCGAGATGGGTAGGGGACCAGAATCCAATCAGCTGCACTGGCTGATTCAAGTTTAGGGTAAGCTTGATGGTTAAGGTTCAAGTGACTACCAGACAGAACAGAGTGTTATAATGTTGCTATAATGTTATAATGACAGCAGTTTTGAAAGTCCAGTGTCATTTTAATGACCAAGGGTGCCCTGCACCCCACTGTGTTGTTTCAGGAGGACAGCGATGGCCCCAAATCCACACCCTGGCACCCTAACCCACAAGCTGTGAGCCTTTGGCAAATCAGGCCAAAGCTTCCTTATCTGCAAAGCCAGGTGGAGCAGGATGTCCTTTGAGGTTCACCTAAATGCTTTCAGACCTGTCTGTTCTTTATTTACATGTATAATTATTTGAACTGAATTTACATACAATGAAGTCCCTAATCTCTGACACATATGTTTATTACAGTGGCTCCCTAAATTTATGTGAATTGAAAATGGGGATACAGATCTATAATCACAGTTTCTGACCTTTGGAATAATTATAGAGCTTCAGCTAATTTCACACAGCAAGTCTTGAATCCCAGCAGCTCATTTTAAGCTAAAACGTTTGTCTCTAAAAACGAGTGTACTGTGTCTTGATTCATCTGCTGTACTTACGAGGGAGGTTAAAATGAATAGATGCTAAGATGTATCTCTCATTAGGTTTTTTCAAAATGCTAACTTTGGTATTGTACTGAAAAAAAAAAAAAAAAACAACGTTTTTCACAAAGATGTAATTTCACCTTTTACTCCCTGAATTAGTAATTCTTATTCTTTCATTCCCTGATCTCAAGAAATGTATCCATCCTGGCAGAACAATGACATTATCAAACTCAACATCTGGTGATAACTGGAAATTTCATCTCTTTCAATGATCTTACGGGAAGTTATAACATCACTAACAGCTCATGATCGCTCTGCCCTCTGTTATGGCCAAGGAATTACTGCCTGGATAAGTTTGGGGATCAAGAAGCAAAAGGTTAAATGGCATGTTAAGTGCTTGATTAGTGAGACTAGCAGCTCCTGGGTCCCGGAAGAGGGAGGCAGAACATTGCTCCTAGGGCTTCTGCTTGGTTTGCACACAGCATGTGAATAGTCCCAAGGGATCTTAGTGCTCTGTAAAGGAGGGCATCACATCTTTGTGGCCCATGGCTCTTGGCTGTTGAACTGAATTAGTGAACCCTTTCATAGGGCATTTGTCTGGCCAGCTCTGGTGGACAGACACAGCCACTCCAACATCCGAGTTACTCCCCGGTGACTGTCCTGCTTCTCAGGGTTTTGATTTGCTGTTTGTTGCTACTTGGAAACTTCTGATTTACATATGTACCACTGGGTTCTGTTGCTAGCCAAAGCCACTGGCTTGAGATGATGTGTCTTCCAGTGGGAGCTTGTCACCTGTCACCTGCTGTTCTCACCTGTAGTGGGTGTAGGGCGTGAGGTTTGGGATTTCCAGCATCTGGGCATCAGGTTCGTTCTCCTCCTCGTACAGGCTGACCCATTCCTCCTCATCACCAATGGCTCCAACCTGTGGGAAAGGATCCTGAAACCAGCTGGACAAGCCACAGGGACCAAGGCTGTCCAGATGCTGAGTCCCTGCTGTGCTTGCATGTGGGAGGACTGGGCAGAGCACCATCTCCTCTGCTCCTGGGATAAGCTGGTCCTGCACATACCATGTTGTGCCCTGGAGATATAAGCTCTTGTCATTCCTACCTCGAGTCTGGGGGGTCTTAGTACAAAGCTCATAGTCAAGACTGGCTCCAGGAGGGTAGGACCTTAGAGTGGAACCTCTGAGGCTTAGAGACCATTGGTGATGGAGAGGACACATCTTATTCTTCCTCCCTTTTAACAAACGAGGACTCAGGCACTGAGAGAAAGTCCCGGGCAGGAAGCTACACTGGGCAGTGATGGAGCCATGGGCCCCAGTGGTCTCAGGGTCTAGAGCTGCTTCCACCACAGGCTGATCCAGGGGCTTCAGTCTCTCTCCTTGCCCATCTGCCCCATCCCACCTCAAGCAGACACCATGAAGACTCCAGGGCTGACCCTGGCATAAGGAATATCCTCCCACAGAGCAGGATGAAGCTTCTGCCCTGGGAGTAGACCTGACAGGCCTCCCCCTTCAAGATTCATAAGAATGGGCTCAGATCAGAGCCACTAGGAAGAGGCACCCCTGCACACAGACTGTCCTTTTGTGGCTCTGCCAATGAGGCCCTGCAGGGTGCCTCCAAGTTCTCCCAGCATGCACCTCTCTGGAGCCCTGGTTCCCACTTTGTTGTCTCTCTTGCTGGTTTTCACCCTCCGTGAACTCCACATCCCGCTGACTCGCTCCGGCAACATTCTCATTACCTGTCACCTCCCCCTAGCCTGACCCTGCCACCGTATCACTCTGGATCATTAATGCAGAATATGGCTTTCCTCCTGCCATGCAGATCTACCCATGCACTTCCCTGCACCTTGCTGGTGCCTCAGGGGCCTGTACCAGCCTGAGAGCACAGGAGAGACACCATGGCCAGGGTCCCTGACAGTTCCCCTGTACAGATTTCTTCATCCCTGCTGCAGGCTAGGCCTTGTGTGACTGTGTGGTCCTGGGGACCCAGGGGACTCATACTGAGGGCAGGCTATGAGCATAGAGGGAGCACGGGGCCAAACAAACTACCCAGCTGGGATCAGTCGGTGCCCTGGCATTTAGCACTTCATAAGTGACTTAAACGACAGGAGAGGAGTGGTGCTCATTAAGTTTGCAGAGGAGAGCAAGCTGGCAGGTGGCCAACTTGCAGAGAATGGCCAGAGAATTTAAAACGACCTTGGTCTAGTGCAGAAATGGACACAAAGGACGAGGAGGGGACGGTAAACACAGCGCTGGCGCCGTGCTTCCTGTGGAAGATGAAAAGCTAAGCACAGAGCTCTAATCACGTTTCCACGTCTAGCACACTTGCAGAAGCGGCAAACTCCTACACACACGTGTTTGCAGCATGGCGTCCATCACAGCCAAAGGTGGAACCCGTGGTGAACAGTGCTGGACATCCCGTCCACACAAGGGAACGCTTGAGCCACCCAGAGGGACGGCGTGCTGATGCAGGCCATCGTGCAGACTGGGGCAGAGGCCAGACCCCAATTCTACACACTAAGGTTCCCCTTCAAGAGCTATCCAGAGCCCACCACCCCACAGAGACGGAACGCAGTGGGGCGGCTGCCAGAGGAAGCGGGTGACGGCTGGTGGGTGCGGGGTCTCCATCTGGGGTGATGCAAAGGTTTCTGAACTAGATGGAGGGGGTGGTGGCCCAGCGCTGCAGATCTACCAACCAGGGAATTTTACTCTTTAAAATGGGTAATTTTATGTCATGTGAATTTCACCTCAATTAAAAAAGAAACATTAAAATAAAATGTGGGATGCTGTCCAAAAACACTTGGTGGGGAAAGAGCAAGAGGTCAGAGGTGAAATGGTTAGTCTTGGATTCTGGGAAGCAGGAAGGAAGTTGGAATGGGAAGAGCGATGAGGAAAAGATAGTGCAGGCTGCCCTGCTGCGGGAGGAGGGGCAGGCCCTTGGCAGCCCTGCAGGCTAGTTCTCTGCACTGTGGTCCCCATAGCAGGTCGCAGTGTGGACCACATAGCTGTACCACCCAGGCTCGACAGCCAGGATGGGCAGGGTGGAGGGGTGCTGTGTGTTTTTTATTTCCTGGCTTTTGCACTTGCATGAGGGAGCAGGCACATGGAGAGTTCAATCCATCCTCCAAGTCCCAGGTCTGTCTGACTATTGGCATGGCAACTCCATTTTCTCTGCCCCACCAAACTCTCCCTTCCAACCTCTACCCACAAAGAAGGCTGGGGTCCTGGGTGTCAGGGCTCTGGCAAGCACTCCCTTGCCTTCCTGCTCCTGCTTTGCTGCCTCTACGTTTGATTCAGTCTGTCTGTATCACTGGCTCTGAATACATTCACCCAGGGTGTGTGTGTGTATGTGTGTGTGTGTGTGTGTGTGTGTGTGTGTGTGTGTGTGTGTTCCTGATACTGTGGACATTTCCCAGCCTATTCAGGAACTAAGTGATCAGGGTGTTCTCTTGGCCATGTGGGTTGCTGCAGGGTCAGTGCTGGTCAGAGCAGAAGCTCTGAGATTCAAGGCCATTCCACCCACATGAACAAGAGGAATGGAAGAGAACTGGCAAGACTTGAGATGCTACCCAAAGGAGAGACAGGCAGGAGAAAAGGGAGGAGCTAAGCTGCTCTTCCAGCAGGGGGCCTGTCACTCCTCAGCAAAAAGGGGAAGACAAGAGTTAGCACAGCAGAAGGCCAGGACAACGAACCTCAGTCCTCCCGGCATGGGAGAGTCCTGGAGGACAGGAGAGGGGTCTCTCCATTTACAGTTCCGAGACCCTATTGCCATCATCCCATGTTCTTGAACTGCCCGCTAGAGAGGGAATCAACTGCAGAGTTTCTGTTTTGCTGAGTGTGAGCTACAATTTCAGGGCAAGGACCAGATGGAGTGGGACAACAGGGAATGGCTGAGGCTGAATCCAAGGTCAAACGTCCCTGCCCTTCCATCTTGCTCAGCCTCCCTTTTCCTAAAGCGATTTGGATGGGGGCCAGTCCATTGGCAAGCCCAGGTGGCGCCACCTGGCTCTGCACTCTGCCTGCCATTCATCCTACCTACCTCTGATTCAGTGCTGCTCTCTTGAAAGCAGCAACACACCCCTGTGAGTATGAGGTGTGTGGGGAGTTATTTTGCTCATCAGTGAGGGAACCTGCAGAATTATAAAATTGGTTTGAAGGGGAACACGAGGGTCAACATTTGTAGAGTCAGTGGAAGAAAGAAGGCCCAAATAAGACCTGGAAGTTAGAAAGAAAACTGGCTACAGAGCAATACAACCATAACCTCTGGCTTAGTCACTTTCAATCTTTATAAGTTATGTTCTAGCATCTCAGAGTCTGGGCTAATAAACAAGTAGCAAGTCAAACACAGTTGGATTCCATCAGGCAGAGTCCCAATGAGCAGTTATCAAACAAGGTTCTGGTAAATCAGGAAACCCTGGACCACGGGCCAGAGTCAGCCCACTCCCTTCTTTTCCTAATAAAGTTTTATTGGAACACAGCCTGCTCAATGGTTTGTGTGTTGCTGATGGCTGCTTTCATGACTCCAAAGCAGCTGAATAGTTACAACAGAATCCATCTGGACAGGAAGTTGAAAAGATTCACTACCTGGCCCTTTACAGAGAGAGTGCCAATGCCTGCTCAAGCACACCAGTCAAAGGGCATGAGGTAAACGACCCCTGCCTCACTTCCCCATCACCCGCCAGTTGTTACAGTCCCTTGCCAATTGCGCAGCCTCAGGGTTTCACTCCTTACTGTGTCCCCAGCATCCCCCCCTAGGCCCCAGTCTCAACTTGGTGCTCAGCCTTGTTTGTTTAACACATGGACACACAACCAAACGTGTGAATGATTTAAAAATCAGTATCAAAAAAGAGATTTTCCAGCATGGAGCTCCAAAAGCAAATTATTACCAAAAATATCCCTTTACTTGTAGACCTCTGGGGGAACAACTTACATTTCCATAATAAAAGGTTTACGTCTTCATCTGAAGAGACCAGAATTCTTCAATCCTTGCTGGCCTCCCCTGGCTTAGTGTAGTTGGACTTCAAGACTGTAGTAACAGAGTGTTCCGGAAGTAACTGGCCACTCACTGACAATGTGCTGGACACAGAGTGAGACAGAGCTCTTTAAAGATAAAACAAATCGAAGTTCCCATGGGGAAGCTGGGATTTTGAAAGGCTTTTCCCCCTTCTTCTTTTAAAGCTAACAAACAGTACTTTATAATACTTATTACAAAAGCAGAAATGCCACATATTTCAAATGCTGCCCAGTAGGGGACAAGTCCTTCAGACCCATTAAGGAGGAGCACGTGGTCCCTCCAGTCCCTTCACTGAAGTGACAGGAGTCCATGCCCTGCCATGTTGCCTAGTAGGGCCATGGCTCTGGCTCGCCTGCTCCCATGTCTAGCCTGTGTTTGGCACCAGCTGACTGGGAGGCTGGGCCCCTCTGGACACGTGCATTCATTTAATAACCAGGGGTCCAGACCTGTCAACCCCTGCTGAGAGGACTTTTCTGTAAGACCTCGAGCATTGTGCCAGGAAAGCTGCTCAGCTCAGCTGGGCCTCGGGAAGTCTCAGGGAGACCTGGTGGCCTGGGAAGGACCTTGAATGCTCCTGCCAGGGTTCAGTGGCTACTCAGAGGACACTCATTAGCCTCATCCAATAGTTGATCCTGCAGATAGAGAGGAAGCACACAGGACTACAGCAGATGGGAGGAGGGAGGAGGAGAATGGAAGGGGAGAGAAAGCAGCTCTCCTTTCATCCAGAGCTAAGGAGAGTGGAAGACTCCAGAGCTCCTTCCATGGAAACCTGCCAACCCAGTGCATCCTGCTTGGTTGAAACTCTGCTGTCAGCAGGAAAACTTGCATGTCTAGCAACTTCCACTGATACCCAGTTCTGTCTTGTTCTGAGTGGAGTTTCCCTGCACACAAGTCAAAGGAAACTTCCCCAAGGGAGGCGAGCTGGAGGGCAGAGGGACAGATGGGGGTTCTGTACCCATGCTTCTGGCAAAAAGCACAGCTTAAGCAGGGAGGAACTCGAGGCCTGTGAGGTCCACATCCAGAGAGCAGCACACTGATGAGCCATTGCAGGCTTCTCCTGAGCTCTCAACTGACCCTAGCTGGTGCCTGCTTCCAAACAGGCCCCAAACTGATTTCCCCACCCTTACCTCCTACTTGCAGTCTTTCTAGGTTTTTTGTTTGCTTGTTTCTTTTTGCTTTTTGTTTTTATTATTTCATATTGTCTATCTCCAGAAGAAGGAGATGGTTGCCTGGTTCCTTCTACCCTAAACTCAGTTCTTGAACGGGGCTCTGCTAATCTCCCTCCAACTTCCCAGTGGTTTCTTTTGATTTCTCCTTTGTTGCCCCTGGCACCCCAAAATGACATACCTCTTTCCCTTCCTCCTTTCTCTCATGGTGGTGAGAGAAAGACTCCTCCTGGGCTCACTCCACTTCAGTGTAGGACGTGAGTTTTGAAGCTCTCACGTGGCCTATGTTGATGGTCAGTAAATTAAGAAGAAAATGTGACATTGTTGTTGCTGTCTTGTGCCAAATCAATGGGTCAGGGCCACCCTGGCTGTTGGCCTCCCAGATCCCCATGGTGACTACAGGCTCTGGCAAGTCAGCATCTCTTGTGAGCAGTGTGACAACCACAGATCTCACAGAGTCTCTCGCTGTGCATCCTTGGAGTGCCACCACTCACCATTCACTTGACACAGGACAGCCTGATTACTGTCCCTGAAGGATAGGTCTCAGAAACGTCTGGGCTTCCATGCTGTACAAGTGAGATGGATCCCAGGGTCTCCGACCATGCAAACACTCAGAGTTGATCCCTCCGACTCAAGCTCTGTCTCATGTTTCCCAGGGTCCAGCCACACTGTTCTGGCCCAGGCTGCCAATTCCCCCTGACTTAATTTTTGCTGTGTCTTAGCGTGTTCAGGCTGCTATAACAAAAACCACCAGTTGAGTGACTTACAACCAACAGAAATTCACTTTTTCCTAGTTCTGGAGGCTGGAAGTCTGAGTCCAGATGACAGCCTGTCAGGTTATGAGAAGACTCTCGGTTTGCACGTGGTTAAATTCTCCTTGAATCCTATGTGGTGGAAAGAGGGTGAGAGCTCTTCGGGGTCCTTTTGATAAGGGCACTAATCTCATTCATGAGGGCTTCCCTCCCAAAGCCCCTCTCCTAAAACCCTCATCTCAGGGGGAGGTTTGGACAGAACTTATGGGACGCTGACATTGAGTTCACAATCCTTTCTTATCTCCCTATGCCCTTATGTTTTAGGCAAATCTGTTCACCATTCTCCAAACGTATCCTCCTAAAGTGGCCTCTCCACTCCTACCCCAAGCCTCCCTCAGGGCTCCAGCTTTCCCCTAGTGCCACTCCTTATGAGTGGCTTCTCCTGGAGGCCACCTGTGCAGCCCAGGATGGTCTCTGTTCAGGAAGCCCATGAAGTACTCCAGTCAGGGCATCCTGTGCTGAGCTTGAGCCCTAAGGCCTTGGGGACAGACCCACAACCTTCTCTCTGCAGCTCCCAGGCCTTCTCTGCCTCCACCACTTGTTCACGCTTGTCTCACACACGGCCGGCTTCCCACATCTGTCATGAACGTTGAGCAGCTGGTGTTCGTGTCTGTTCCACCTCCCACTATATCTAACCCCTCTTGGGACCAGAGAGATGTGATGCCTCCCTGGCCACAGGATGGGACTTGGTGCTAACTTCTCTAAGTCCAGGAGATGTCTGGGAGGTCTTTTCTCTACCACGTGGGATGTGGGATGCTGAGAGCTCAGCCTTCTTGTCCTTAAAGCATGGATGGCAGCAATCACCAGCAAGTGCCATCAGAAGACCCTGAGGGTGAGGTGCCCAGGACACCGTCCCATAAAATGCCCAGGATCCACTTCCCTTAGGGACAGCCTAGCTTAGCAACACTATGCAGGGTGGAGGGTCTGTCTTCCCACTGTGGTCACACAGCTGACACAAGCTCTGATAGCTGCTGCCACCCACCACTGCAAGGGGGATGTCACACCGCATATTGCCAGCCTGAGAAAAACCGAAATCCAAAATTCAGAGTATGGTTTCTCCTGAACGTGTATTGCTTCTGCACCACTGTACAACCTGAAAATTGTAAGTCAAACCCTGGTAAGTCCAGGCCTCTTCCTGGGCCCACTTCCCACCTCGCCAGCTCCTCTGCCCCCCTGCTCCTCTCCTCTGCCTCCTGACAGGCAGCCCCTCCTCTTGAGCTCTGTGAGAAATAAAATTTCTTTGCAATACCACTTATTTGTGGTCTGTTGGCCTCACCATATCAGAATAAGAATAAAATCCACATTTTAAAATAATAGGTGCTATTATTATTATTAATATTAAGGTGCCAGCCATCTCCTCCCTCCAAGCATTCCCCCTCCCATTTTCTCTGCTTGGAACATCTCCTCCCCTTGGAACACCGCTTGCCCTGAAGGTGCATCATGAATTCCACCTCCTGCCTGGCCTGACTACCCCACTCAGTGCCTCGGAGGCTCCCCACACTCTCAGCAACATGCCAGCATGAAGATCCTCACGAATCTCACTGGTACTGATCATCAGATCACATTCAACCCTCCCTCCTGTCCTCTCCAAGAAAGTGAGGGATTCTGCAGAGGAGACTAAGAGTTTCTCACCTTAGGGCTCCACAGTGTGATGCTCCAAACAATAAAACAGTAGGTGCTTAATAAACGTTTGCCGGATGAATGGATGAATGAATGAAACCAATATAAAACCTAATGACCAGAAAAATGAAACACAGGCAAATCTAAAAATCCAAGACGAGACCTAGGATGAAAGGACCAGGGCACAGAGAAGTCCTCAAAAAGAACAGGGAAATATGATGCTCATAAAATTTAATTTGATTTGACAGCTGTGATTTAGGAATACGATTGACCTGGTTCTCAGAAATGACATTTGTAGTGAAATGCTTCCCTCGGTCCTACCTGAGTTGTCACTTATGCTACAGTATTTTCGTCTGCACAGTTTGAAGAGTCCCCTAACAGAACCTAAAAGGATCTGATAGACTAAAGAACAAGGTCACTTGAACCTACTCATCCCATCTGGATTTCCCAAGCTGGTCAAGGATATAAGAGAAAAGTCATTGTAAGAGAGTTATTATGGACAATCAAGCAAACAATAAACATGTTGAAATATTCGAGTATGTATTTCATTGTCACCTGTCACTACAGCACTCAATGCTCACACAGAGATATCACACCAGAACAAAAGACGGAGGCTGTCTTGGCAAATTTGCCCAGATGACCGCAGTATTATTGAAGGACCCATTAGAGCTGATGACAGCTCTCCTATGCATAAGCGACAGACTATTCAAAAATAATGCCTGTCTTTTTCTTCCTATTATGAAAAAGAAATTCAACTTTAGTTGGGTTTATTACAATCACAATGCTGACAGATACTTATCAAAGGGCCACAAACAGCCCTAACATCCCTCCACTAGTAGGAAAGGAGGACATCTGACTGGCGATTAGAAATCCCCAGCTACAGATCTCAAAGTGGGACACACCATCGTTTGACCCACGAACTGCAGGAGATGCAAGACACTGGGGTTTCCTTCCACCTCCACAGGTAACAGGATGCCAGGTGGACAGTGAAGAAAACAAAGGACATGTTTTGAAAGGAAGGGACACTCCTTCAGTTTCTGTCTCCAGGTGGCATTTGTGCAACGACACAACCACATGCACAACAGGCATTTCCTAGCACCTTCCTTGTGTGCACCAGGCCCTGTTCTTCAGGCGGAGGCCAGAGCCCAGACCTGCACAGCAAGGCCCTGTTTTCAGCAAGCTGTTGTTCCTGGGAGGATCAGCGGTAACTACATAATAAATAAATATAGGAAGATATTTGTGACAAAATGGAGTCATGGAAGAGTCCCTTGGCCCCACTGGGTGAATTCAGAGTCAGGTTCAGCTGCATTGGCACCTCTGGCCTGCTGTGGGTGGGGACAGGAATGGGCAAATTCTTCTGCAGAGATGGGCTGCCTCCCCCAGGGCCAGGTGAAGCCTGGGAGCCCAGGGTGCTTGTGGCAAGTCCTCTTGCCATTCCTGAAGTTAATTTCTACTGGGAAAAGGAGACAAGAAACAACTGGACTTGACATTTTCAAGCTGTGGGACTTTATGGTTCCATATGGGTGGAATTTAAGTATCATATTCACCTTCCACTGATATTCTGGGTGCCCAAGGTGATTTCTGGCCCCAGAAGTGTGGAGCTCTTTCTGGGCTACAAATCCGTGGGCTCATTGAGAACCTGGGTCATCTTGGTTCTTTGACCACAAAGGCCAACATGGGGACCTCGTGTCTCCCACTGTCCTCTAAGCTGTGTGAAGCTGACCTTGCCTGGGTGCTGGTCTGACCCGGGCCTTAAGCCTGAGCCTGCCCTGGTGGCCTGCTCGGTCTTCCAGGCGTTTCTGGGGCTCAGCCCTGCACTATCTCGCCAGGCCTTTCCCCAGGAGTGGAATCTTTCCTCTACAGCCCTCTTTAAAGGTGCTTGCCTTGCTTTCATTATTGTTATTATTATGAGCTTTCATCTATTAAGTGCCTAAGATGTGCTAGTCTCAGGCTAAAGTTTTAAATGTATCCTTACTCTCCCAATTTTGGGATGAAGAAACGGGGGCTAAGAAATGTTTTCTTTCTTGCCTCAGCATGGCTGGTTCTCCAGCCCCCATTCCTCACCCACCGCCGACAGCCAGCTCTGAAGGACACTCCTTTCCTATCACAACCCTTTGCCAGGAGGATGGCCCATTCCTAAAGTACCTACTGTGCTTTAATCACTGACCTGTCCCTCCCCTGGCCTTTCCCAGGGCCACAGAGATCCAAGGAGGTCCAAATGGTTCCACCTGCAACATTGAAGCCCAGTTAAGCTAGAAGGACAGAGGCTAAAGGAGAGAGGCCCATGTGGGGATCTGAGCCTCTCAGTCCAAGGAACCTTAGGCATTTAAAGCATTGACATTGTTCAACTTGCTATTTTTAACACTTCTACTCACCCTTAAGAGAACAAAACAACTTCAAATATAGATGTTCCTAACTCATGATGAGGTTAGTTCCGATAAGCCAATTCTGAGCTGAAAAGAACTGAAGTGTAAAATGCATTTAATACACCTGACCCACCAAACAGCCTTGTGTTGCACAGTCTGCCTCTGACCTACTCAGCGCACTGACCTTAGCCTGTGGTTGGGCAAAATCATTGAACTCAAAGCTTCAAAATCATTGAACTTATAATAAAGCATTGACTCTCTCATGGACACACAGATGGGCATTTCGTAGACATGATGGGATGAAAAAACACAAAACGCCGCTATCCCAAAACCCTGGCAACACAGGACACTGTACAGAATTGCCTCACACTGTCCTCAAGTGGACAGTTTGCAAGGTGAACCATCTCAAGTTGGGGAGCATCCCTGCATTCAAAGGGAAGTGGATCCTGCAACATTTTAGGACAACTGTCCATTTCACACATGCCCACTCCACCTTCAGTTTAAGACTTTTTTTTTCAGTACTGGGGATGGAGCTGAGGACCTTATGCATGCTAGGCAAGTGCTCTACCACTGAGCCACATCCCTGGCCCCTACTGCTGCTTTGGGACTCCGGCCCTTTGCTCTGAGGCAGTGCCTCTGGCCTTGAGGCCTGGGCATCTGGTTTCTTCCATGAATCTCTTTCCTCCTCCACCGAGGCAGGCACTGTTCTTTATTATTTCTGGGGTTCTAAAGTCCAGTCCAGATCTGGGGCCCAGGGAGAGATCAACTCATGGAGGATGGACACAGAAGTGTGACAGAAGCAAAACCACGTGGAGGGAGCAGAGGGGACTCTAATCCCAGAAATTTCAGGCAGGACATTTGATTTTGACTCCCTGGTGGCTTAGGCAGAAGAGGACACCCTGGGACATATATGTGTCAGCTTCTGACAGACACGGACAGGATCATCTGCAGAGACATTTTCCCTAGAATTCACCTCAAGGGGAAATGTATTGCGAGTGGCATTGGATCAAGGGCGTGTTAGACAGACAGAAGGCCCCAGACAGCCCAGCCCGCAAGACGTCCTCACAGGTGAGCGCATCAGCAAACAGAAAAATCAAAGAGCCGTCGGTGGCCTTCCATCCATCAGCCTGCCACCCAGTCCCGGGGTGTGAGGAGACAGACAGCATTACTGTGCGACCACGCTTCAGCAAGGAATGTGTCACTCCAAAGGGCGTCAGCACAGACAAGCCCAGCAACCTTGGCATCTGTAAGCATTAGTCCTGGGTACACCAGGGCCGCTCATCTCCACTGTTCCTTAGTTACCGAGAGACCAGCGCTGAGCCGACTTGCGCTGTGTTTTATTAGCCCATAACACTCTCTAAAACAGCTCCTTTTAAGAAAATGGCTACCATTATGCACAAATAAGTGCTAACTGGGCTTTTTCCCTCTGCTTTCCACTTCTGGAAAGAAAACAGTTTTATCTGTACCCAAAGTGTTACCACTGGCATCTTCATTACTGAAAAGTCTGCCCAGAGCAGGTTTTTTTTTTTTTTTTTTTTTTTTTTAAATTGGTGCATTTGGAGAAGACTGGATGCTGCTCTGGCTATCAGAGCGTGGCAAATGGCTGTGGGGCTGGGGCTCACCGGGGGAGCGCAGGCAAACAGGGGCACAGATGACAACTGTA
This sequence comes from Sciurus carolinensis, assembly GCF_902686445.1. Classification (NCBI taxonomy): domain Eukaryota; kingdom Metazoa; phylum Chordata; class Mammalia; order Rodentia; family Sciuridae; genus Sciurus; species Sciurus carolinensis. The sequence goes on along the minus strand of NC_062230.1, from coordinate 11,920,208 downwards.
ACGTTTGCATTCTCCCCTTCTACACCTTGCCATAAAAATGCAGGAAGAGATGTTGTGTTCACTCTGTAGTCAAAGGTTACTAATTAAGCAAAGCATTACTGAACCAGAAATACCTATAAAAGCTTCTTTTTATAATCCACATCTGAGCATCAACGAATTAGAGGGCCTTTCAACGGGCTCCTCCAATACTGAGCATCTTTCAGCCCCAAACTCACGGAGGATAGCTCCAGTCCTAAAATCTTCTTGGTGCACAATTAAAAAAAAAATTCAGAACTTAAAGGAAACTAAAGTGGATCAAAGGGAGGCAAAGCAAAGGGTTTGCTACCACAAGGCATCTTGGGAGGGTCCTTCAGTCCTTGTTCCCGGGAGGCCACTCTTGGGTGCTGCCTGGGTGACATAGCAGAGCCTGGATATGTGGCCCGATGTTGCCCCTTCACCCCAGCCGTGGATGGACTTGTGTGGTCCTTAGTGTTCCCCCGGCAGCCTAGCGAGTTTCTTAAGTCACCCCTGGTTTTATGTTGTACAGATTCATTCTCTTTTGGTTAAATAACTTGGTCTGGTTTTCAATCATCCACTAGATAATCCTAAGAAAATCTCAAGACCGGACAAGGCAAAGGTTAGCCCGACTTCCCATTTTTAGTAAAAACAATCGAAACTTTATTGAGACCTATTTCTGCTCTGGAAGGTATATCACAGCAGAGCGTCCCTTTGAAAATGAATGAATGGCCTCTCTGAAAACAGGTCGAAGGCTTCATGCTAGGCCAGTGCCTCAGGGCTGTGCTGTCTGAGGACTCAGGCAGACAGTGCCCTGACCTGCCCTCGCCATCGCCTGTCATGCTCGTGCCCTGTCCAGAGCCACAGAGCCACAGCCCCCCCTCACTCCCAGCAGCAGGTCTCTGGCCCTGCCTCTCCCCACATGCCACCTCCCAGGCCTTCACCACATTCCATGGGTGGCTCCAATGATCCCCAGGAAATATTCCACTGACGAGTTCCCTGAAGTCATGTGGTCATGTGAACGCAAACAGCACAGGCTTTGGGAGGGGAGGGCAGGAACCTGAGTCCCCACTGGGCACTGCCTTGCTATGTGGCTTTAGGGGAGCTGTCTGCTGAAGTCCTTAGCTGTAAAACAGGAATAACAACACCTGTCTGCCGGGCGCTGAGAGGTACAACATGGTACTCTCTGAGGTATATGCCTTGCTTTCTACAGGGCATGAGGCACCATCCAGAACAAACCTCCTCTAATGGACCTGCCAACCCCTCAGGGTAGCCTGGGGTTCTGTCCCCAGCCCACTTCGTCACCCTGGGAGGGAGCTGGTCACTGGTCCTGCCCAGCCTCTTCCCTGGGAGAGCCCTGGCAGACTCACTCCAGTGGTGCCCATAACAGCCCAGTGTTCCTGAAGACCAGACAGGGGGGCCCTTGAGGCTGTCACTGGTGTGGGTGAAGTCTTCTGGAACATTCTACTCCTACCACATTCAAAAGAAGCACAAGACAAGCCCAGGCTTTCTCTGGTGTAGTAAGCAGCCCTTCTTCATCCCCTAGTTAGGTTCTCATTTGGTAGAGTCTGCTGGTGAGTCAACCCAGATGATGAGGGGAAAAGCTAGTTCTCTTACGTGGTACAAAGATCCAACAGAGAATATAAGCATCATGACCAAACTGTATTCATCTCAGGTCACTGTGATGGGGACACCTTAGAAGAGTAATGTGACCATCTTTCCTACATAGGAAAGCAGAAAAACCAGGTGAATGACTCAATGAATGAAAAAAGTGATTTGATACAATTCAACCTATTTATGATTTTAAAAACCCCAAGAAACAAAACAAAACAAAACAAACACACCAAATCAATACTTAGAAAGGCAGGACTAGAAAGGAATCATCTCAACCCAGTAGTGGCTAGCTGTAACAAAAGATACCTTCCATGAACATTGTACATATCATACTTGATGCTAAAACCTTAAAAGAATTTCTTTAAATATTTAATTTAATTTCTTTAAATAATTTAAAAAACTGCCTTCCAATATTGCTTCAATTTTAAATGATACAGAGGTTCTAGCTCTGCCAGCAGGACTGCAAATAAATAATAAAAAGAAACAAAAAAAGAAAGGATGAAAAGATTTCAGAAGAAGAAACAAACTCACTATTAAAAATCCATGTGAATTTTTTATATAAAAGTATAGGAGAATTAACAAGAGCATTCCTGAAGTTTCGGGCTGCAGCACTATACTCCAGGCTGAGCAGCAGAATGTCCCACTGTAACCAGACAGGAAACTCCATGCTTTATGTCCTTTCTATAGAATGGGACAACAGGGGCCAGAGAAGCACTGTAAGGGCTGGTTGAGCTGGTGTTCCTGCAGGCCAGCGACAAGGGCAGAATGCAGCTAAGAATGCAGACATTTATTAATTCTTATAATGATCTTACAGATAGTCCTGCTGACCTATTCACAGATAAGAAAAATCAGGTTCACAAACGAGTCAAGAATAATGTCCAGGAGGATCCCTGACCTGGAAAGAGGAAGGAGAGTCAGGAGGAGCCAGGTCCTTCTCTTCACATGGCAGTTTTCAGGAATACTCATTGCCCCTCACTTTTCTGCACTTTTGAGAGCCCAGAGGAGGGACCCCCAGTGCGGTGACAAGAAGAAAGATGCTGACACAGTAGATTTAGACAAATGGGGTGACATATCATGTTCCTGGACAGACAGGATCAGTATCATGAGGGACCAAGAAGAGTAGCCCAGAAAATCCTAAAAATCCCAATCTGTGTCTGTGTGTGCGCGCACGCGCGCGCATGGCCCTGAAAAGATTTTACAAGATATTAAAACATTTTAAGACCTCTATAATTAAATAATGTAGAATTAGTGCATGAATAACTAGACTAATAGAACAGAATAAAAAGTTCAGAAATAGATCCAAGTGCATATGAGAATTTAATGTTACAAATCAGGAGGAGGAAAAAAAGGGGAAAAAATGAATGTTTTACAAAAGGGCCTTGGGACAATTACATAGCTCTTTGCAAAATGATAAAAATGGATTCATACCTCACTTCATATATAAGGAGAAGTTGTCAGTGGATGGAGTTCTACATGTAAAAATGAAATCATAAAAGTGGTGGCAGCAAATGGGATGAATTCCTTTATAACCCAAAAGTGAGGAAAACCTTCCTATCTATGATTCAAAAATCCAAAAGCAAGCAAGAGAAGATTCATAAGTTAGACTTCAATTCTTTTTTGCATGGCAAACATAACATACATATTTCTCATGGGAATGCAAAACATTGCCACCTTCTACAAGATGTAGAAGTGGGATTTGGCAATGTCTAGAAAGTTCCCACCTGCAATCACTGTTTGATCCAGCAATCTCACTTCTGAGAATATACCCCAAAGATACAGTGGCAAAAACACAAAATGGTCATGCAAAGGCTGAAAACAATCTTCTGGCAGAATAACGTGTCCCAAATATGTCCATGCCCTAGTCCCTAGAACCTGTGTGTATGTTTTCTCACCTGGTAGAGGGACTTTGCAGATATGATTAAGGTTAAGAGCCCTAAAACCAGATTGTCCAAGTGGATCCAAAGCAAGCAGAGGAGTCCTTAAAAGAAGAGTGCCAGTGACAAGGCGAAGGACAGAATCAAAGTCTGAGACTCAACTCACTGTGAGAGGCTGTGTGAGGCACAGAATATGGTGGCTTGTAGCAGCTGGATGGCTCTGGCTGACAGAGGCTCAGAAACGCCATCTTAGTCCTACAACTACAAGGAACTGTATTCTGCTAACATCTTGATGAGTCTGGAAGTGAGAGTCTAGAAGAGACCCTGCCCTGGGAATGCCTCGAGTTTAGCCCATGAAACCCACATTGGACTTGTGACCTATAGAACTATAAGACGATACATTTGTGTTGCCTAAACCACTAAGTGTTTGTGATTTGTGAGGGCAGTGATATAAAATTCATACCCACTCCAAATGCCCCCCACTAGAGGGTTAGCTAAGTGACAACCCCAGGCTCATGCCCTCTGGGGAGAAGTGCCCACATACAGGAAGTCGTGAGCTATCTACACAGATGACAGTGTGCTTCAGGAGGCTGTCACACAAGGAGAGTGAAGTTCAAGATGCTGCACTCTATGTAAGAAAGGGGATATGAATACACGTATTTGCTTATGTTGTTGAAAAAAAAAAAGATAAACCCCAATCCTAATACACATGGCTATCTATGGGGGACAGGAAGCAGGATGAAAGGGGCAAAGGTAAACACAAACTTCTCTGAATGTAACTTTTTAAAAAACATTGTTTTGACTTTGAGATAATGAATGAGTTACATGCTCAAAAAATAAATTAAAAATGTTCTAGCAATATTTCTAAAGTAAAATGATCTGAAAATATTTTTATTGGTTCTTATAAGCAAAATGATTTTTAAAGAAATCAGTCATTAAAAATTGAAGCAAAGGAACAAAATGCCTGAAACAAATGTACTTAATTCTTTATTAAGCTGGTGGTGACACAGTCACAGAAAGAAAGAATTACACGATGTGACTTCAGAACACAGCATTTGGACTACACATGCATGATAAAATGTATCTTAAAGACAAACACTCAAATTGCATTTGGTAGTCTTATTTAGTTATACCATTGAAATCACCATTTTGAAACTCTAAATAGTCACATAGAATAAATATGGATGGGTTTCTAAAAACACTATTTTAGCATAAGAGAAGTGATATTTAATATATAAATTCAGGAATAATCATCTTAAAATTGAAAGGAAATATTGGTATGATTCATCATATATCAAAAAATATTGTTTCCTCTCTCTGCCCACAGGAAAGGTCTAGAAGCAATGACTAATAGGTAGCAAAAAGCAACATCCCCTTATTGCCAGGTTACAGTCCTTTAAGACCCCTCAACACTAAATGAAGCCACGGCCCATTAGATGGAGGGATGGCTCCACCCGAGCTTGGGGCAGGAAAGTACAAGCTGGGCCTGGGACACCAGCTGCCTCTGAAAGCAAAGCAGTCAACAAGAACAGGTAGCTTCGAATACAGGGCCCCAGGACAAGAAAGGCTGCCCAGCCTAAAAGATGGATGAATTTGGGGCTCAAAAAAGAATAAGGACTGCAGGCACCTGAAACGCACTGACTATAACTCTATGCTTCCATAACAAAACAGTAAAGAGATAGCAGGGCAAAAAGAAGAAGGAAAGAAAAATCTGTCTAACATTCAAAGTAACAGGGATAATTGGTAATTAAAGGAAAAGATATCAAGCTTCTTCTACATTTTCTTCTAAGAGTTTCAAAGTTTGCTTCTATCATTTTGGTTTTCATCCACTGGGGATTGATTTTCTTGATTAGATGTGAAGTAGGGATACGCTGTTACTTTTCTAAGTAAATAAATGTTCTAGCCTCATTTAAGGATGGGTCCCATGTAGGAGGTTCACACTTTGAGGAACCTATGTAGGATTCCAGAAACTTTTGCTTAATGAAACTTGCTAAGATGTGTAGGACTCCGTGCTGATTTATGGCCAGTTTTAGGCGTGACAGCCTTACCATCATCCAGTGCCAGCACAGGCCTTAAAGCCACTACGGTTTCACTGCAGACAATCACTGCTTGGAAACATTACTGCTCTCGTAATCTGGCTCTTTTTTATTCTCTTGCTTTTATTAGAAACAGAACAGGCAGGCTGTGGTATTCACCTCTGTCAGTGGGGTCCTTTCCAGGTATAGCCCTATCGCAGACACCCCAGCCTGCCATGCTGCTATGGTCTTGGCATCAGACTAGAGTCTTCCACGGTTCGCTCTGGGACCCTGTGTGCTCTGCGCCCACTCTGTTACTCACTTCTCACCTCTCTGTGCTGCCTCCTGGGCCTCCTGCTGCCCTTCAAACCCACCTGAGAGTCCTTCCTGAGAACCAGAGGTCCTTCCTCCCACCAGAACTTTTCCCTGTTACAGCAGAAACCTGTTTTTGCTTATTGCTGAATCCTCCATGCCTAAAATAGTGCTCAGAGATAGAACATGCTCCAGAAATATTGTTGAATGAATGCATATTTTTGACAGACAAGTTGTACTAAACAGTCAATCCCATCAGTATATTTGGTAGTTGATGTGATGCAGAAGTTTTAAAAAATCAGTCAAAAATCAGAAAATTGTGTTTTCAAATTAGGGTACCTGTTTTGGAACACAAGTTGAATTTTAACTCTTATTCTCACTCTTTTGATCACCCAGTAGGACCCTGGTCTAACATTCTGTTTTCCCTGGTCTTGGCACATCCTGTCCCCAGAATCTGAGTTTGTTCTATTCTCTACTTCTCCTCTAAGCGTGATCACATCAACTGCCCCTAAGTCCTTGCTGCTGCTAATGGGATGTCCTGCACGCATCACTCAACTGTTCTTCAAGGACAGGGCCCTGTGATACTTTCTGGAGACTCCAGCTTCTGATTTTACGAGACACATACCTGCCCCTCCACAATCCATCTGGAGATGGATGTCTTCCCATCATAGCCTGGCCGGAACTGCAGAGTGGCTGAGCGAGGGCTGATGTTGGAAATGACCAGGTTGGATGGTGCCCCGGGAAGGTCTAGAGATGAACGAGAGAGGGAGGTGGAGTTTAATTCTATCACAACTCAGGCAGGCATCAAACATGTCAGCTTTGTGCCAGTTTCTATACCAAGAAAGAGTTAGTTTTCAAAACCATGAAAGTGAGAAGTAGCAGGACTTCCCCAAGGACAGACTCAAGCATGATTTTTGCTTTAACAAGGTCACCCACCAGGTTCCAGGTCACCTGAAGTGGCCTTGGAAGCACATGCCTCATTTCTTTCTGGACAGTCAAGGTAGTCAATAGGTTCTTGTTGAATGAGCAAAGGGTGAATGAACGTAATTTCTCCCAACTGCTGAAACCACCAAGAGTTGTTTCCAACTTTCTTTCATCATTCTCATGATGCCCTGGGAAGTAGAGTGGGGGAGGACAGGGGCAAGGATGCCTTCTAGGTAGCATGACATGGCAGGTGTTCAGATCTTAGGCTTAGGCTTCTTGGGTCTGGTTTCCAAGACAACCAAATGCAGGTGACAGTGCAGAACTCTTCCCACTCTGTGGGTCTTCTGTTGCTCTGGCAACAAGGTGGAAGGTGGGTCTGCACAGAAGGAGGCTGCCATCAGCTAAGCCTCACTGTGGCTCTTGTCTTCTCCCAGACTAGACACCCTTGGGTGGGCTGCTCCCCGAAGAACCTCTCTGGCACACAAGTGCAATGCTGTGTGTTTGATCAGAGTTCTAATATTATTCACATGACAATTTTATATTATTTGTTAGGCAATACAAAATACCCTAGAGAAAGATAATGGGATAAAATGAAGAAAAGCAAAATGCGATAGATATGAGCTGGCTTTCTACCTGCAGCATTTCTAGGGAGCGACTTCCTAACGGGCATCGCTGGGGGCATTTAAAATCTTGCCAGGGACAATAAAACCACTTAGTCATCAGATCAGTATCGGTACAGGCAGGGTCCCTAGGATCTCAAGGGTCCTTCTGCATTTCGTTTAATGAATTTGAAGCAGAAATTGTTTAAACTGGAGGACAAGAGACTCTTTTCATTATATTCCTCAGCTCTCAATCACTAATGGATGTGAACCTCAAGAAGGGCAAACACAGCTCCCTACAAGAGTCTGTCGTCATAGTGTGCTGCCTGCAGCTGATTCCCATGCTCAGGTATGCCACAGGGGCTCTCCTGCTGCAGGTGACCTGTCCTGCAAACACAGAACAGCAGCCCCACCTCCCTTTACCTTGACTGTCAGGGCCAATCCGTTTGCCCCAGCTCTCCCTGCTGCAGGTCCAGGTGTGGCACGGACAGAGTAATGCTGGATGCAGAGGCCACCTGGAGGTCAGTAAGCCCAGTCTCCTGTCCTGGATGGACAGAGTCCAAGCCATCCCAGGAAAACCCTGGTAATACACACGGGTGTGCTTCCCATGCTGCCCTGTCAGTGTGTGTAGCCCTTTTAACAAATTAAATGGTGCTGCCACCATCACCAGTGTTCTGAGAGTACTAATGATATTTCAAATATGTGCTTTGGGAACTGGCTTGAAACACTTTAAATATGTGTTATGGGAACTGACTACTTGTGCAAGATAAATGAAGAGATGAAAAAGAATCCTTCTGGAGGTCGAAGACCTAAAACAAGGCTCAACGGCCTTAGAGCAGCAGTTCTTATGTGGCATCCGGCTGGGGCCGCAGCACCTGAGCACTGATGACCCCAGGGTCATTGCAGATCAGACCCTGGGGGCAGCCCTGCTTCAGGACAAGCCTATGAATTTTGTGCAGAGGTGGTGTGAGGGCCACAGACTGGGTGGGCAGAAAAACACCCCAGGATTCCCTGCTGGGGGCGGCCCTGTCTGAGGGAGCATTCCTTCAGCAAGTGCCAGGGAGGGCAGTGTCTGGTGGCAGAGAGATCACAAACAACCTGGCAACTGAGGGACACCAGGGGAGGTACAGGATGGTGATCGTGGCTCACGTGGGGACTTTCGCTGTCTGTTTTATGTATCGTGTGTTCTCTTTCAATCACGCATGCCCCTCTCCCAAGAGAATAGTTGGATCATGAAACCTGAACTGAAAGTGGGGTGAGTTTGGGGACAGGTGTGGCTTACCATGGGCCTTTCAGACCCTACACATGAAGCAGTCCTACTTTTCTCAAATACCCAAATAAGGCCACTTGACATCTTTTAAATGGCAGGAGACTTAAAGCTTTAATTAAAGAAATGCTCTGACATCCCCAAGATATTTTCTCACATTCACATGTATTTATAATTCTCTGGAAAAAACACCTTCATTTTAAACATAAACTTTAACATTGGAGAAAAAAGAGATGGGTAGCAATTTTCTAAAGCTGGATTGAGTGTATGGAACATTTACGGAGATAAGCTGAATTTCAAAAGGACAGGTAAGAGCCTGGCAGCACCAAAGAGCCAACCGGCGAGGGTGGCTTGCCAAGTGCACACACCCAGCTCTGACCCCTGCCCCTTGGCCTGTTCGGAATTCCCACTGTCTCATGCTTCTTTTTCTGCTTCCTCAATTTTTACTGCTTTGTAAAGTGAGTAAAGCTCTATGCTTCCTATTCTTAATGGCAACCTGAGTATTTCCTATTTCTTGCTCCCAAAGATGTCTGCCTGCATATGGTCCTTGGCTGGTGGGGCCCCTGACCGGCAGGAACCTGAGGCTCTCCAGTCCAGGATCAGGCTTCATGGAATCAGTATCTCTCCTTTCCCTTCAGCACATATCCACTCTCAGGAGAGACAAGGGCATGCCCCATTGGATATGCTGGAAAGCTAGGCTGCAGGCGGATCGATGCCTGCTTGCCTTCCTGTCCAGAGTAGTCCAGCAGGAGGCTGACACCCCACCCTGTTGAAGGCACTCAGGAACGCCATTGACCTTGAGGGTCAGGAATCTCTACAGGAAAGACAAAAGCAGGAAAGGTGCACCCGGATCTTACCAACCTGGGGGGACTCCAGAAGAGATGGTGGATGAGGTGGCCAGGCCCACCCCTGCTGCTGTCAAGGCTGCCACATCAATGGTGTAGGTGGTGAGGGATGACAGTCCTTTGATTTTATATTCATGTGTTGTGCTATTGAGGGTGTGCATGAGCCGAGAGTCATTCTTCCCATACACCTCCCAGGAAATCTGATAGCCTGAAAGGACAGACAAGAGTTGAGTCGGGACTTCCACCAAGCTGAGGATTGAGACTGGATGCCATGCCATCATCTTGGCAGATCTGGGACAGCTGGGGTCAGGGGGAAGCTCAGCTGGATCTGACAAGGTCACAGTGGAATTCATGGCCCTGCCCAAATGGAAGTGAGTCAGGGCTCCTTCCTTTGTGCCCTGTGGAAGTTCACCATGCCCCTTCTCCTTCCTCAGTGGCCTGTCTTTCCCAAACACAATGAGCCTCATGAGGACAGGAACCTGTCTGCTGGTCTGATGGCCCTAGAACCTGGTGTGCAGACCAAGGAGTGACGAGCGATTATCGTCAGCTGCTTGCTTGGCGTAGCTCCTCTTGTCTAGTTATGTGTGGTGCATTCTGTCAATATTTCCATTTTAAGAAGCTGCTATTTTCATTATACTGTGCCCTAAATCAATGGCTTGTGTTTGGGTTGCAGCTAGTTTATGGATCGCTTCTACTTTTTCCTTTTTTAGATGATTGACAGGCCACTCTTCCAGTTTGCAAAGTGCTGTCCTTGGAAAAGTTCCTTTTTACCTGAGTGCATGAATTTTGCTTCTAGCTCTCCCTCTCCCCTTTTTGGATATTCTGTTTTCCTAGCAAAATTTAATTTCCCCCTATACTCTGTTCAGTCCTGCAGGGCTTCAGGATCACAATTTATCCAACTCTCACAATTTGAGGCTTGGAGAAAAAGAGATCTGACTAGTGCCTGAGTCGTCTGCCTCAGAGGGGTAGAGAACGCTTAATGTGTCTTTTAAATAAAGAGGGAGATGGTGATAGAAAGAGCTCTTGGGTCCAAGATACAGGAAAACCGCTGAAAGCGCTTGCTCCCCCTTCTCCTCAGTCAATAAGCTCGGAGATGCTGAAGCACCAGGACGCATCCTAACTTCCTTCTCTTTCTGATGAAAGTAATAAATAAAGCTAGAAGTTGCATTTGCAGGTGAACAAGAATTTAGAGGAAAGCATCTTGGGACTTTAATATTTTAGGGAAAAAAAAAAAAACAAACAAGAAAAAAAACTGTCAAAATCAAGTCCCTGCTCACTGCCCCCATAGTTGTCATGCAGCCCGGTGGCCTCAGTGTGCTGACCCAGACATTCTCAAGCTGGGTGGTTCATCTGGGAACAGCAAAGGAAGAAAGATCCCTGAAGGCTGCTGGCCATGGTGCCTCAGGGCCACCAGAGCACCAGGAATTACAATGGCCAGTGGTTGGGAGGGTGCCACTCTCCTGGGGTCTCTGCTCCAGTCATGTGGACCCCTAAGCCACCCCCCTCTGTGCAGGCTCCCACTTCCTTTGGGACTTAGTCCCTTTTTCCTTCACACAGAGCTGGCTTGCTGACCCCTGGCCACTACCTCCTCCTGACACCCCCAAGCCTGGGTCTCAGCCTCCTCCTCTAACCTGCTGCCCAGCCTGCTCATCTGTATAGACCAGCGCCAAGGTCACCAGGCTCCCCATTAGGTCTTTCTTTTTAGCTAATTTTGGAAATAGTTGCACAATTAATAAAACAAAAACCTTCAGGACAACGAATACTAACAACATCAAGCAGGGTATGCACAAGGCTCCTGGAGTGTTTTAAGTACTCCTAATGTAACCCGCACAAAACGCTTGTGACCATGGAAAGCCATCATCCTCATTTTACAAAGGAGGAAATGGTTCAGGGCTAGAAACCAAGAGGCATCTCTAGGACCAGGCTTCTCCTCAGCACGACAACTTCCTGCCACCCAAGAGCCCCCTTGCCGACTTAGACTCTAAGTGTCTGAGGAATGTGAAAGCCATCCCTGACCTTGGCTGATCATGACTGATAAATCTTTAAACAACGTGACATTTGGGGTCTGCTCTGAGCGCACAGGAAGGGAGGCTTTGTGGAATGCTTCCACCTTGTCTGTCAGGAAATCTTACTTGTTTAAAGATGGTTATTCATTAGAATTTACTAAAATACAGCTTCCTGCTCACCAGGTCAACTGGGAGCTGAGACACAGTGATTCCAGCCCCAGCCTCTTTAGTAAGCACAGCATTGTTGGGATTTATTAGAATCAAAATTGATAATATAGTATGCTCAAATTGTTATGAATATGAACAGAAACCAAATGGACAATGAAAGAGGCTGCTCTGCTCAGCAAGGCCCAAGAAAAATACCAGCAGGGAGAAAGCACTGGCCTGGACCTCATGATAAAGAGCAGCACAGGACACTTGCGAGCCCACAGATAGACAGGGTGGGGGGCACGTGGCAGCTGGGGATGCCCTCCCACTTGTGCACAGCTTTGGGGCCGTGCCGGGAGGCCTCTGGCAGCTCTGGCCGCGAATGTTTCATCTGGCTCCAGTGCTTGAGAGGAGGGAGGGGCACCCGGAGCCAGGGGCCGGGAGCCTCCAGCTTGGCATCCACCTGCTCCGAAAGGCTGCCTAACTGAGACTAACGACCAGAGGAGCTTCAGAAATAATTTTCTGTTGATGTGAAGTAAATTCTCTACAAGAGAGCAGTGCATCCAATCACAAACTGTCTGTCTGCATCCTGGCCCTCATAAATCAGAGTTTACAGAGGGAGAGCGGAAGATACCGAAATTTACAATAAGAGCCCAATGGGCAATTTACTTGGGTGGGTGCTTGGCCTTCCCAGCTCGGCATTCCCTCTCATTCTGGCCTGAAATTAAAACAGAGGCACTGGGGTGCTTGATGTGGCCAGGCTGATAAAGCATGGTTTCCAACAGGCTCTGACCATACGATGTGCAGGACACAGACCAAGCCATCAGTGAGAGCGCACCCTGCAGTGGCCTTCAGCAACAGCTGGCCCTGAGGGCCAAGTCTTGGGGAGGGTGGGCACCAACATCCCTGAGGTGGGCTCTGGGGCCAGGTTGGCCTGCAGATATAGGTCTTCCTTTGCTGTACTTAATAAAATATCTCCAGAACAAACAGGCCTTTGTGGTGCTGCTGGCATGTTCCATGGGAGATTCCACATGGGGTGCTGTTTTTGGCAGAGCATCCAGAGCCATGGAAGTTGCACTGAGGGTAGGTGTCACAGGGAGGTAACTAGCTGATGCCCCAGTGACACAGCCATCCAGGTTATCCTCTGGAACCTCATCCTCTATGGCGCTGCTCAGCTTCTGGGGATGGGGGTGTGCTTTATAGTGTGGGCAGGAACAGAGAGAAACACAGGCCAGGTGCAGTGATGTGGAGACAATGTGGTCCCCTGAGAGGAGGGTCAGAGTCTGTGGCAGCACCATCGCCACCAGCCCAGGCAGTGGTAGGGGGCAGGCTGGCAGACTCCAACTCAGAAGAGCCAGCATTCCAAAGGTCAAGTTCCACAATAAACCATAGGCGTTTTCTTGTAACTACAGGTATTTGTTTAAATAAAATACAAAAATGAGTTCATTAAGCCCTATTAGCTGGCAAGAAGAGTGGATCATAAATTGGAAGTATTGGCAACCACGCGTGGCGGTGCGACGCTGGGGAGCTTGAGCCGCTGTGCCTGCCACTCTCTCAAGCTTTAAAGTGAGGACGAAGACTGGTGGTGCTGAAGGCACAGGGCAGGCTACGGCTGTGTCTGTGACAAGGACACCCTTCTGTCTCCTGGCTGTTGACCTAGGAGTCTCAGTCAGGGTTCTAGAACACGGCAGACTGCCTTGAAATGCTGACTAGGCAGAGAGGAATTGCTAGTCTCTCTCCCTCAGCTGCCCACTTCTGAGTTGGCGGCAAGTGTAGCTTTGCTCAGTGCTGGGTCGCCCTGAGGAGTGCGAGTTCAGGGCCAGGCTGAAGCTGTCTGACCAACGTGCAGCCCTGCTGAGCCATGCGCACCCCACACCCGCCACTCCATGGACTGATTCTCCATCCTTAGTGTGGCGTAAAGCAATGCGGACCAGTGGGGACCCTGCTCTCCATTGTGTTCCTCCTGTCTCCACTCTGGTGACTTCCTTCCATGCCAGGTGACAGGAGGGTTTTCTTATTCTTATGCTTGGTGCCTGTAGTCCTGTGCAGAGACCTCATGCCAACAGACTGGGGTTGAGGTCCAGTTGGGACAGTGCTGCTTCCCAGTCCTGGACTGAGGATGCCCCAAAGTGGGTGTTTCAAGACATCAGCTTCTCTAAGGCAGGCCAGAGGATATGGTCACTTCAGGGAAACGTTCGAGGTAGCATCAACTCGAGGGCCTGTGAAGAACTGTGCACCCACTCTGTGAAGGGTTTTGGTGGACACAGTTGCTCACAGAACACACACCCAGGAGCAGTGACAGGCAGGTGCCAGTTCTGCTGCTGGAAGGAGACTGGAGGTCAGGGTGGGGACAGTTCCTGGGCTGTGTACTGGGGTGCTGGACTTTGCAGTGAACTCCCAGGCAGTGACCTCTGCTGCAGTGACATGCAGGGCACCTGGCACCTGTCCCTACCGCCTGAGTTGCCAGCCTGAGGGAGTTCACAGTGTCCTGAGGAGAGTGTGCCCCTGCCTCTGCACGTCCTGTCCTCACTTAGCAGAGCTCCTGCCTGTTGCTGAGATAAGGCGGGAAACACCACTGTGGAGGAGGAAGTCACAAAGTGGCAGGAATGTCAAGGAGGGCCAGTCGGTGTGAGCCCACAGCCCAGCAGCTGGGCAGCCCCAGTAGGTGCACACGGCCACTGTGAGCAGCTGTGGCCAGCGAGAGAGGGAGCAGAGTGCTATTCTCTTGATGTGCATCATTTTCAGTGGCTGCTAAGCTCTCAGCACACAGGCGCTGATGCTGTCTGGCCCTACCGAGCAGGCCTGCCAGTACTTCCTCAGCCCAGGGCTTTGAGAGACCTGCTGGAGGCTGTGGACAGGGGAGATAGGGTTCCTCCAATTGGGCAGGAGCACAGTTCACAGCTGGCCCACACTTGATGCAGAGGAGAGAATGGATGCCAGTCCTGGTGCTGGCGGGGCCACTGTGAGCCACGTGACCATAGGAGTCACTGCCCTATCTCAGTGTTATCACTAAGGTGGGTGCAGGCCATGCCTCTGTAGTGGTAGAGGACAGCAGCCTCCTGTAACTCTGAGGTGCCTAAGCAACAGGGTGCCCCAGGTCATCGTTGCTGCCATCCAGGATGCTGGTGGCAGGAGGAAGGCCCTGTAGCACCCCAGCCCAGCAGCACTGACAGGCCACCTGTGCTCATTTGCATGCAGCAGGTTCCTTGCACAGGTTCCCAGACACACTGGACAGCATGTGTTTGCTCCAGGAACCACAGGGAGCTGAAGGAATCACATGGCTCCCTGAGTCTGAGAATGTGACCACGTCATGCTGCGGGCAGCTCAGGCTCCAGACTGACTTGTGTGCTCACAAATGACTCACTCAGAGCTGGGACTGCCTGGACCCTAAGGACCTGACTGCTTAATATCTAGGAGGAGCCCTTAATGGGATGTGCCATGCCTTTGGCAAAGTGAGTGCTGATGTGTGTACCCAGTGTGTGTGTGGCTGAGCAATAAGATATGAGATGGCTTGCTTAAAATTTCAAAAAATATTTTGGAAAAGAATAGGGCTGCCCACTGGTGGCTGAGTTGCTCAGGGCCAGAAAGTGGGCCACCTCCTCAGTACAACTTGCCCCAGTTAGCCCTTAACAGCTCCAGGGGGTTACACAGTTGTCACAGGGCCTGGGAGGTCAGTTGCAGCTGAAAGATGGGGCCTCCCAACTTCATTCGAGGCTAAAGCCTAGGCTGATTTCATCGAACCAAGATTTCTTTCTTTTCAAACTAAGATTTAAATTGAGCTTTAACCTGAACAATTTTCAGAAACCTCTTATATAAAATAAAATCACTGAAAGTCCTACAAAATGTAAGCTGCTTCCCAGAGGCACCTTGCACCACAGGAGGGGAATCTCACTGAGAGGCAGCCATGTGCATCCAGGCTGCGCACAACCCAGAAGCCCCCTGAGGCTGGAGTTCGCCTTATCCTGAGGTTTCTCACAGTGGGGCGGGTCCAGAACGAGGGATTTGGATTCAGATGATCCGGACTTTGTTCTGGCTTTGCCACTCATGGCAGTAGGGTTTGAGAACCAGGACCCTGGCGGGCAAGCATATTGGTCACCGCCTTACTGGCCCCATGTTAGGAATCTGCTGCAGATGGTAGGCTTTCAATGAACACTTGCTGAAAGATGGAAAGGTCCCCCACCCTCTGACCAGAATACTACATTACTAAGAGAATTAAGTGAGATAAATGCATGTGAGCAAATATCTCATAAAATGACCAATTCTCATTAATCAAAGAGAATTTCAAGGTTTTTGACTATAAAGAAAACAAACCCCCAAACTCTTTGGCTTCTGCCCACACAGTAAAATGACTCCCACCTCTGAGTGGCCCAGTCCCAGTGACTGTGACTGCCACACAGCTAGATAGACATTTCCATTATTCCAAAAAGGTCGCAATGTGTGCCCACTGTCCACTTCTCTATTGGAGGCTATGACACCTCTTTCTGTAGGGCACACTCGTCATTTCCTCTTATGGAATACAGGGACACATACCTGTAATGATGCCATTTTTCTCCAGGGGTTCCTGCCAGCTGACCTTGAGAGATGTGTCCAGAATCTCCGTGAAGCTTAGATGTCCCACAGCTCCTGGTCCTACCAATTAAAAATAGAGGCACCTATCAACATGAGAGTCCAGTTCTCCCTTAATCAGACTTGGTGGAAAGTTCTAACTACGAGGAGAAAGTGGTGAGCCAGGGCCAGCAGAAACCTGTAGGAAACATCAGGAAAAGTAGAGAGGGGACAAGGGATATGGGGTTAAAGGTGTCCTAACTATCATGGCATAAATTATTTTACCCACTCCATCCCAGCCACAAAAAGAACTGAAGTAATGGGCAGCAGGAAATTTATACATAACTCATTCTCAGTCTTTCTCCTTGATCTAATCTAAGTAGAATAATCAGGTTGGTTAGATCCTGAATAGATCACTGTCATGGAGTGTCCTTTGACAGGGAGAGGCATTTGCAGTCACATGTCTGGCTTATGTGGGGCCTTGCAGGAGCTAGATCAGAGGTGTCTTGGCCCACAGGCAATGCCTGTGAGACTGATCCAGAATTCCAGACTCTTAAGTTCTTCCCTTCTCTTGAGGGATTCCAGAGGGGTAGACAGGTACAGGAGAGTGCCAGTAAAAAATGGTTCCTTTCCCAGGAGTTTCTTTGCATTGCAGCCCTCCTGTTAAGGGAGGATGGAATAGCAGAGATAGGGTTAATCTGGAGGCAGAGCTGGTTTTGAGACCTGGCTGCACGGTGCACTAGCTCTGCAGTTCAACTCTCAAAGCCTTAGTGTGCTCCTCTGTGAAATGGGAAAATAAAAATAATCCTACAATGTAACTGGGAGAATGAAACCTAATAAATATGTCCGCAATTCTACCTTGGCACCAAGAAACTGTTCAGTGAACATTAACTGCTATAATTATTAATTATTGGCAGGACCATCCTATCACCAGAGGATATGGTCCAAAGGTTAGATTTCTGTCACTAGAGAGTAGACCTGAGAGGACACAACATGAGTTACCAACCCAAGCCCACATCCTGCTCAGTGAAACAACCCACTCGAGGACAGGGCTTGGTCCAGCAGGTGGGTGGGCAGATCTGCTTGCTATGAGGACAGCAGGACAGGGAACAAGAAGCCTGCAGGCTGGACAGCAGCTCTCTGGGAAGTGCACCTCAGTTTAGAGCCCTTTGTAGCTCCTACAGCCCCTGGTGGGGTCAGCCCGACCTGCCTGGTGGTTAGAAAGAAGAGGACAGTGCAGCCTGGAGGTAACTGGTGTGGGTGTGAGCCAAGAGCGATGTTCTCGTAGACACTGGGCACTCCCCAATCTAACCTGGTCCCTCCACAGTGGCACTGGCTATGTAGGGCCTAGGAGACGGACAGATGGCAATGGAAATGTTTAGGAGGTGGCTTACAGGGTGGAAAGATGGCTCCACAGTCCAGCAGGTCAGGTGCCGAGTGGTACCTCCCAGGTGTGCCTCTGCCCACAGTTTCCCACAAAGGCAGCTGGGTTGCTCAGATCTGCTCTGTTCCCCTACCACTCTTCAGAGCCTATGGCTCTCTGACAATGTCCCTGTGCCCACCCCTCTCAGGAGAGAGACAAGTGGCAAAGTCCTAAAGAGAGGCTGGTTTGAAGGCAGAAGTGGAGACAGAGGAAGAAAAGGTGGTGCCTGAAGGTGACACAAGGACACTGCTGACTGTGTACACGTCAGGCGAGCACCTGCTCTGGCCAGGCAGGGGACGCCCCTGCTCCTATTGACAGCGCTGTGTCCTCCGGCTCCCTCATGAACCTGCTGCGTAGGACTGCACTGAGACCTTTTTAGTTGTAAAAAATGCAATCTCTCAAAACATAAATAGGAACACATGGAGTCTAGGTGTGGCCTGTCCTGCAGGAGAGGAGGGTTGGCAGAGTCCTTGCAGATATGCCTCACCCTGTAGTCCTTGTTCCTGCTCCCCAGTCCTGCCTGCACAGGGACAGATTTCTAGGTGAATTCAACACCCGGTTCCCAACTGGTACCCTGACAGAGCCTTCTAACACAACTTGTGATTTTTAAAAAATGGTAACAGCCTTGGAAACTACATTCACCTGCAAAAGACTTTAGATGAGCTCAAGCGCCCTGACACGCTGCTTCCCTCGCTTGGAAGATGGTAAAGTAGGACGGCTGTCAGGACCATCTCCTCCCCCCACAACTGTGAGCCCCCAGAAAGACATTCTGACAGGTTTTTGAACCGACTTGTTCTTTTTCGATCGATGGAGTAGCAAAGAAAGCTTTTTGCGCCTTTTATATTCTCAGTGTATCTGCTTCCTGGATTTCTGCCCAAAAATGCTGTCCTCCAGCTCTGCTAGAACCAGCTGGCAGTGTCTGGGCTTAGATTTATTTTGTTTCTTTTTTACTGTCCCCCTCCCCCAACAAGTTCAAGTTCCCTTGAAGCTTTGGGAAAGAAGGCCAGCTGTAGGTGGAGCTGGGGGGACAGGGCCAAGACCATTCCCAGGGACCACATACAAGTTCTCCTAAAGGCTGCACTCCCTAAGTCGACTTTATCCCACCTTCAACTTCACATTTACAAGGACGCTACATCCTTCTAAATAGGTTAAGTAGGCTCCCTGCCTATAAGAAAAGTTTCAGTTAGAAAATTCTAAAAGGATGACATTACTTCCTATTTTCTCTGATGAAGAGTACATAAAATTTATGACTGAAAAGCAGATGCCACAGCAAAATATACATGTTTTTAAAGTAATCATTGAACATTTTGCCAAGGGTCACCAAGTCTTGACAAATTTAAAAGAACTGAAATCAGATCAGGTGTTTCTGGTCATAATGGAGTCAGATTAGAAATCAACAGTAGTAAGGCAACAGGAAAATCTCCAAACACACAGAAGTTAAATAGCATATTTCCCAATAACCATAGGTCAAACAGGAAGTCTCAAAGGAAATAAATACATAGAACTGAGTGAAAATGAAAGCATGCATATCAAAATATGTGCAGTGTAGCTAAAGCTGCACCTAGGGTGATCTGTATAGCACTGAAATGCTTACACTAGAAATTAAGAAAGCCCTCAGCTCAATTCCCAAGTGCCTGTCGCAAGAAATTAGAAAAAGGATGAAAAAAATCCAAAGCAAGAAGAGGGAAGGAATAATAAATAGCAGAAATCAATGGCATTGAAAATAGGAAATAATATAAAAATCAACAAAACAGGAAACTGATTCTTTTTAAAAATATCAGCAAAATTGATGAACCTCTAGGAAGAATGACAAAATTTAAAAAGAAGACAGGTCACAACATCAGAAACAAAATAAAGAATATCTCTATAGCTCCTGTAGCCTTTGAAAAGATAATAAGGGAGTTCTGCAAACAATTTTATACACATAAATCCAAATTCTTAGAGGAATGATTCCTTGACAACCACAAACTACTAAAACTCAACTGATGTGAAACAAACAACCTGAATTGTCCTAAATCATTAAGGACATTGAATTTATTATTAAAACCTTCCTCCAAAAGAAATCTCCAGGCCCAGAGGTTCCACCGGAAATTTCTACCAAACATTTGAAGAGGAATCAACATGAATTTAACACAATCTCTTCCAGGTGACAAGAGAAAAGGGAACACTTCCAAACATATTTCATGAGCTAGTATTGCCCCCCAAAAGAAAACCACAGACCAATATCTCTCAAAAAATTAGATGATAAAATCCTTCACAAAATATCAGCCAAGTGACTCCAAAAGCAAATAAAAAGAATTATACACTGTGACCAGGTGGGGTTTATTCCAAGTACACAAGGCTGATTCAACACTGCAAAATCAATCAGTATAATCCAACAGATCAACAGGGTAAGAAGAAAAATTGCATGATCATATCAACTGATGCAGCAAAAGCATGTGGGAAAAAATCAAATATGTATTTGTGACAAAAACTCTCAACAAATTGAGAATGTAACAGTGGGGAACAACCTTGACTTGACAAAGAACATCTACAAGAACCACTCTGCCTAACAGTGAACGATTATTTTCCTTCTGAGATGGGGAACACTTAAGAGTACCTGCTTTTACCACTCACACTCAAGGTAGAATTAGAAATTCTTGATACTACAAATAAGGCGAGAAAAGAAACAGAAGAGAAGGCATAAGGTTATAAAGGAAGAAAGGTAGGAAGGTGGCATGGTGTTGAAGAGGAACCTTAAGGATCTCTGTGGTGTCAGGACCATGCAGGTTCTTATGTGGATGTGGTGGTAGATACACAAACCTACACATGTGATAGACTGTTATAGGACTAAATGCACACATTTGCACAGATGAGAACCAAAACCCTGGAGAAATCTAAATCAAGTCTTTAAATGCTATCAGCATGAAAATCCTGGATGTGATGCTACACTATAGCTTTGCAAGTGTCAGCTATTGGAGAAACTGGGAAAGGGTACATGACCATTGCATTGATAATTCTTACAACCTCACAGGAATCTGTAACTCTCTCAATAAAAGTTCATTTAAACACAAAATAGAGAGAAGATCAAAGATACAGTGTAAGAACTTCCAGGATCAATTGATGTTAACAGCAGGGTTGCTTTTGATCTTTTTTTTAGGGGGAGGTCAATGGTCTCAGAGGGTCAAGACACCTATGTTCTGTTCTTCCTGATATAGATCTTGAGTCAATGGCAAGGTGGCTGCAGTAGGGGGGAGGGCTGAAATCAGACTGCTAACTGTCTGTGAGGGCATAGGGGTCAGGGGATCAAAGCAATAGTTTATGTGGAGAAGAAATAAGAAGCCAACTGGAAAAGTCCATGGGGTGGCAAGGTCAGGGGTTGCCCGTTTGGGGAGAGGGAGACCTGAGCACATGTGGGTTAAGGAGATACCATGAGAAGTGACAGGGTAGAGAGGAGCCAGGTGATCCAGGATATTCCACAAGGTCAGACTCTTCATCCCCTGCGATAGGGGAGGAAGAACCAGGGTGAGAGAAGGGTGCTGTTTCAGAGGGCAGGGGCAGGGGTGGCTGGTCCTGGGTGTCCTTGATGTCTGCAGTGTCTCCTGCTAGAGTCAGAGCAGAGGTACTGAAGGCTAAGCCATCCCCAGAGACCAGCCAAGACCCAGAGGGGGTGCTGTGTGGCCCTGTGTGACTGAAAAAAACACCTCCCCTAGGTTAATTCTCCTTGTAAAGGCAGTATATACTCATGGCAGAAATTATAAAATGCAGAAAAATTCAAAGAAAATGTAAAAACAAAACATCCATAATCATACCACACAGAGACAGTAATCAAAAGTATATACAAGTGTGTCTTGGTAAAATCTGGATCCCACATAGTTTTATAGACTATTTTTTTCCTTCACTTAGCATTATATTGTGACCATTTTACCTCAAAATTTTTGATCTTTATAGTTTTGGTTTTTTAAATGACTATAAGTTTATTATATTGTCAGTACATAATTTTTTCCAATCCTTCCCACTTGGGACATTTGCATCCTTTTCTTCTTTCTTTTTTTCTTTTATTTTCCAGTTGAAATAACTGTAACCTGTCTCCCTGGACACAAGGTAGTGTTCTATCTGTGATTATTTTCTCAGGATAACTTCAACACCCAGTGTTTTCCTATCCCATGGATTCGTTTGAGAGCAGAGGAGTTGAATGGCATCCAACAGTGGAGATAACCCAAAGCCAAAGTCAAGGGGCTCAAAAGAGCTGGGTGAACACCCCGGGGCAGAGTCAGAAGCAGAACAGGCTACGGGGCATTGAGGGCAGTCGAGGAAGGAGGTGAGTGGACTAGAAGTTGAAATGTGGGTGACAAGGAAGCTCATCAAGACTGAAGGAATGGACACAGGGCAGGCAGGACTAGTCTCCGATCTCTGTCCCCAGAGCTCCTTGCTCATTCCTTGGACCACCTTCCTGAAGCATTATCAGTCATTCAACTACTTACCTGCCCCAGGTGAGCAGACTGCAGGCCCTCTGAGAACATGGGGCTTCCTCATGCCTGTCTCTGCCCTGACCCAGTGCTGGAAACAGTGGCCACATATGTTGACAATGGACTCTGGGAGACAGGCTTGGTGAGACACATGGAGAGGAATACTCACTGTCCTCATGAGTCCACACGAGCTGAGGTGTGCTTGGAGGCCCATCGCCCGGGGTGGTGAAACACAGGACTGATGTGAAATAGGCAGTGAACTTCCTCAAGTTTGTTATGTACCCGTGGTGGATTCCATGGAAGTCTGGGGCAATGGTGACCACAGCGGCTGCCTCAGGGACATCTGCTGGCCATGCGAGAAGCTGGGAGTGAATGGGTTGAAAGAAGTCGTTTTAATTGAATTTCCTCACTAAAGACTACTAGAATTTTATTTTGCAAGTGGTAGGATAAGCTCAGTCATAATTAGATAAACCCATAAATCTTACATATTATAGCCTCATTTAAAAAAAAACGAATTTAAAAGAATTCAAATTATTATAAGCAAATGTGTATACACACATTTCATTTCACATGTAGGTAAAGTAATTACTCCATGGAATAATGGACATTCCTTCAAACCTTCACCTAAGAGCATGTATATATTTTTTAAATCAATAAGTTAAGGAATAATATGACATCATTTTAAAATTCAAAGTAAGGAATAAAATGACATCATTTTAAAATTCAAATGAATCCATGTAAAGAGACAGACGCATACATTTCTTCAGACAGTTATCTACTCTGACTCAAGAAGATTTAATAGAAACAGTCTTAATTATTTATAATTGATATTACACTAGTTTCCTGAAAAAGATTTGAGGAGATGGGTCAAAATTTTATTTAATTTTATTTTTCACTTTGTGTGCTGGGGATTGAAACCAAGGCCTTGCTCATGCCAAGCAGGTGCTCTTCCACGGAGCTGTACTCCCAGCCCCTGGTTAAAATTTTAAAGCAATAAAGTAGATGTACACATTCCATGGAAAGTAGCTTTCATGCTGTGGCAACATTATGTATGTGTGAGTTTTAATTCCTTTGACACCAAACATCTCTAGGACTAATTAGTCCTGAGAGCTGGCGTGCTGGAGGACACACGGTGCTTCTAAGCAGATCAAACTGACAACCCAGCCATCAAATGAGCGCTGTAGTCCTGCGATCAGACCTGGCAGGAGAAGCAGGGGGGCCAAAGCATCTGGGTTGAGCAGTACGATTTTCTTTCAAAAAAGCTTCTGATTTTAGGTACTTCTGAGGAAAAGGGAAAGGCAGGGCCAACTTCCAGCCACGGTTACCCTCCTTGCAGACAAACAAGTGTTTTAGTAAGTTGAACCCAAACTGGGGAAAACATAACAGAATGTATCTGGGGAGTGATACCCTCTGAAATCGACGTGACCACAGATTCAAGCACAGAGGTTGGAGCCCCTCCTCCACTCCCTGAGTCCTGCCAGGAAAGATTATATGGGATATGCAAAATGCAGGCAGGCTCCCAATCCTACTGGAGAAATTTATTTAAGAGGAAGATGAATTTTTTTCTTGGATTTTTTGTTTTTGTTTTTTTGTTAGTGGGGATCGAACCCAGGGACACATTCACCACTGAACTGCATCCCCGGCGTTTTTTTTTTTTGTTGTTGTTGTTTTTTTGAAAACGGGGCCTCGCTAAGTTGCTAAGGTTGGCCTCAAATTTTTAATCCTTCTGCCTCAGTCTCCCTAGTCACTGGGATTACGGGTGTGCACCACTGTGTCTGGTTTGAGTCATACTTTTGGAAACTGCCTTCAAGTCAATCTATTAAGGTAACAGATTCTGGTAACTAAGGACAACAGAAGTTGGATGGTGGGAATTTGTCCGCGTCTTTAATTCAGTTTGATCAAGTATCCTGAATCAACTTGCCTCACTTCTTTAAACACAACTCTCCCTGAAGCAGAGAGTGGGAGGAAGGAGCCTTCTCATCCTGTGGCTCTTGCACAGCATCCTCTGCTCTGAGTATGTGTTCAGCCAGCAAGCTCCCCTCCAGGAAGAGTGGCTGGGACACATGCTGACTTCAATCAACCCTGACACATCTCCCAAAGCCATTGAAAATGAATGCCTTTCTCCTAAGACTCTGCTCTTTTATGTATGAGCCATCTCCTTGATGACTGATCACTTGAGTTCTGAGCCAGGAGAGCTGATGATAAGACCTTGGATAAATGGTGACCCTACCAAGGTCAAGACGCTTTGTATTTCATGCACTGGGTTTTCCCTGGTCATCATAGACCACGAGAGCCACCCAGAGGCTCCAGTCTGAGGTCCAGTACCTTGTATCCCTGGTTGATGCCGTTGATGAACTGCTGAGGGGGCGGGTTCCACAGGAACTGCACGGTGGTGGAGTTCACTGCTTCCGCCTGCACATTCTGCGGGGGCGCGGTGGGCACTGTTCCAAGGTGGTCATTGGAGACAGCAAAACAAATGGCAGGAAGCACAGTGGGGAGGAGAGATGAAAAAGAAACCCTTAGCCGCCACTCAGGACTCACAGGCAATTACAGACGGAGAATGGGAGGGGTGAGAAATGTTTTTGGAGGCTAATAGTGGCATTACAAAGAGGGAATTGGGTTAGTTCTCATTTTCTGTTGGAATTCCTTAAGGCATGGGCAGAACACTGGACTAGACCATCTTCTCCATCCACATAAGAGCCTTTCCCATGGATTCAAGATGGACAGCAGCAAAGCCTTTCTCAGATTCCTTTTTCAGTTGCCCGATAGCGAGATGCAGGCAGGGTGTCATTCGAAACCCCCCACCATTGCCCAACTCCATGTTCAAGCTCAGTTATTCTTTATACATAAAAAGCAAGCAAGCAAAACAAAACAGCTGCCTGCTTCCCATACATTTTGTTGTTTATTCCTTTGAAAGCTAAATTTCCCTGGTCAACCTAGGCAACTACCTTGGGCTTTCCCAGGGCTTCTTGGTTTGGCTGAACAGCCCTAGAATCCAATGACTACCCCCCTCTGAGGGCTGTGTGTTCTGGTGGGGCTGCTCCTGGAAGGGTGCATGGGAGCAGGTGACCATCTGAAGGGAGGGAAGGCTTCACGTGGCCTCCACTGAAGGAAAGGCTCACCTTAGAGGGGGACAGACCTAGAGATGGCACTCTGGCTGGGGAACAGTGGGCATCAGCATGGCACTGGAAGGAGCCTGGTGAGGTGGGAAGTGGTGAGCTGAGCCAGGCAGGGGTGCGGGGCAACAGGAGCGAGGAGGTGGCAGGGTCCCCTTGGGGTTGACAAACACATCCTACACAGTGGCTGGCCACGTGTATCAGGGGGAATCGAAAGCTTTGTGGGAAGGGCAGTGGTGACAGGGCTGGCTTTTCAAGAAGGGCAACCCAGTGGCCTACAAAGAGCAGCCACTGGCTGGACCATCAGACCTTCTGCAGGACCAAAGGATGGTCCTGGCCCTTCAGGTCCTTGTTTCAAAAGTGAGGCATGGAGACTAAAGGATCCTTTGACTCCCAGGACACAAACAATGGCAAGGGTCTCCTGCCACAGGACGCACTGATCAGAACGTGGTCCTGTTAAAAATCTTCGCCCTTTCATGGTTCTCCTCTTCACGAGCTCATCTCATCAGGTGGAGAGGGGCAACGTCAGAGTCCTTGTGCCCCTCCAGCCAAGTCACCTGTCTTTCCACCTGCTGCTGATCACAGTCACGTTGTCCCCTCACCTTTCCCTCCACAAGTCACCAAGGAAACTGTCCAACCTCCCACTCAGCGCCCATGTGAAATGTGTGGATTAAAAACGACCACAAGGATCCTGTGCCTGGGAGTCTGCCCACTCCCACACCCCCAGATGACCACTCTACAGCTGGGTGAGGAAAGTGAAGCTGGCTGTTTGGTGGGGTGGGTTGCTAGGCTGGTGCGGGTCACTTGACAATATAGAATCATTGGGAGCCACAGACACACAGAAAGGATGCTTCCCATACACAGAAACAAAGATGCAAATTCTGAATATTTATTTCATTGGAGAATTTCACCAAACATTTGAGGAATAATTTAATTAGTTCTAAAGCATTACCCTGATAGCAACATCAGAAAAAAAGAACATTAAGAGAAAAAGAAAATTACAGACTAATGTCCCTCCTAAACACAAGTTCAAAAATTACTCAACAAAATGTTAGAAAATAAAACTCAGCAGTATATAAAAATCATAATCTATCCTGATAAGTGGAATTTATCTTATAACTGCAAGGCTGGTCCAGCATTTGAGTATTAATCAAAGTAAAATGCCCTATTGACAGAATAAAGAACAAACACTGTCATCTTAATGGGTTTAGAAGAGCATTTAATAAATTATAACATTCAATCATGATTTTTTTAAAAAAAATCCACCTCTCAGCAAAGAAGGAATTTAAAGGAAGTTTATAAACTTGATAAAAGTGTGTTTATAAAGCACCTACAACTGATGTCTCATTTAAGATGAGAGGATGAGAGCAGACACCTAAGATCAAGGATGAGAAAAAGATATCTTCTCCATCCCTATTCTGGAAATCCAAACCGGGACGGTAATGCATGAAGAACTGAAAGGCTCACAGATATGAAAGCGAGGAAGCTGCTCTTTATTCACAGACCTTATGACTGTCTGTGGGGAAAATTCCCAAGAGGCCACACAGTAAAAGCTCCCAGAACTAAGTGAGGTTAGAGAGTTCACAGGACACAAGATCAAAATACAGAAATCAATTATATTTCTAAACAGAAGCAACACACAACTGGAGATTGAAATCTTAAAAAAATCAGTGCTGTTTAAGGTAGAAATAAAGACATGAAACAGACACAAACAACATACAAGGTTTATATGGCGAAAACTAAGAAACACTGATGAAAGAAAGCAAGGACCTAGGTAATGCAGTCACAGCATATTAAGAGGTTGGAAGACAACAGAGTAGAGAGGACCGTTCTCCCCAAACTGATCTCCAAAGTCACAGCTGGATACCTTTTAGAAATTGGAAAGGGGATTTTAAAATTTATATAGAAAGGCAAAGTAATTGGAATAGCCAAAACAATTTTGATAAAGAAATGGGCAAACTTCAATACTTAAAGACTAACTGTAAATCTATAGTAATTAAAACAGGGTGTTACTGGAAAATGGATGGACATATTGATTAATGATCTAGAACAGAGTCCAAAAATTACTCACACATGTATCAACTGGTTTTCAATAAACCACAGAGATAGTCTTTCAAACAAATGATGTTGGAGAAATTAGATATCTGTATGCAAAAATTAAAGAGAATCATATATCTATACCATCTATGAAAACTAACTCAAATGGGTCATAGGCTTAAGCCCAAGTCTATAATTATAAAACTTCTGGGAAAAACAGTTGTGACATTGGGTGAGGTAAAAATTTCCCAGGTAGAGCACCAAGGACACAATCCACAAAAGAAAAGATAAGTTTGATTTCATCAAAATAGAAAACTTCTTTTCTATGATAAACATCTGCTAAGAAAATGAAAAGACAGGCCACAGACTGGGAGGCAGTATCTGCAGTGCCCATACTATATCCGATAAAAGACTTACCCAAATACACAAGGAACTTTCAAAATCCATTGACAGGAAAACACCAAACTCAAAGTATGGATAAAGGAATCAAATAATTACTTCATCAAAGAAAAGATGATGGAAAAATAAGCAGGTGAAAAGATCCTCAGCGTTGGAGGCACAGGAAAATTAGAACCAGGATGTGACACCACCTTTCACTGATTAAAGGGCTAAAATAGAACAAAGAACAATAACATCCAAATGCTAGCGAGGATAGGAAGCAAATGACACACTCAGACTTTTAGCTGGGAACACAAAGTGGTACAGACACCGGTGGAGCAGGTTGTAGTTTCTTACAAAGCTAAACATGCAGTAGCCACACAACCCAGTCAATCCTGCTCCTAGGCATTTGTGCACAAGTGAAAACTCAGGTTCACATGAGATCTGTATGCAATGTTTACAGCAGCTTTAACAATCCCCCCAAATTGCCAAGAGCCCAAGTGTTGGCCAACTGGCGGATGGGTAAACAAACTGAGGACACTGCTCAGCAACAGAAGGAACAAAGTACTCACATACCAGCAACGTGGTGACTAGACTACAGGAAAGGAGCCAGACTCCAAAGACTCCATGTGGGGTCACTCACATAAAAGACAAAATTGCAGGAAGAGAAAGAATCAGTGGTTGCCAGGGCCTGGTCTGGTAGAGGGTTGAGTACAAGGGGCAGGCCAGGGAAGCCGGGGGATAGAGAGGAGTATTCTCTCTCTCAACCATGGTAGCAACTGTGGACCGAAACTGTGGAAGCTGATGGTACTGTGCACCAGAAAGGGTAGATTTTACCGGTTTATTATACCACCATAAATCTCACTTGAGAAATGCTGGATTTGGTGGTCTCCACCCTAGGGCCCCATGAATGTGGGTCTCTGACTCCTCTGATCAACAGGATATGATCTAGGCCTTGATGAAGTAGCACTTTTCCCTTTCTGGGGGCAGAAAGTAGTGTTCCTGGAGAGGATGAGGAAAAGAGTCTTTTCAATAAGCAGTGCCGGAAAAATTGGATATCCTTCCTGGGAGCCTTGGTAGCCATGTAGGAACTTCAGGTCCACTGAGACCACTGTGCTGGAGAAGGCACATGCAGGTTCCCTGGGAAGACTCCCCTGTCACCATCAACATGGGATGGAAGCCACCTTCCACCTCTCTCCCCAACCGAATGAGTGACACTCCAGGGAAAAGAACCACCACCCAATCCCTGCCCAAGACCCTGACCCACAACATTGTGACACACAACATAATGACTATTGCCCCGACTGCTAAATTCCAGGGTCATCTGGTATGCAGCAAGAGAAAGCCAGGGCAATATTCTCTGGGAAAATGAAAAAAAGAGAAAGAAAAGAAAAAGAAGAGGAAGAAGGGAAAAGAAGAAAGGGAAAGGGTGGGAAAGACATCAGGAACTCCTGGGAAACACTGAAATACATTTTCCCTTTTCCCATGAACCCATGCTCTCTGGGTCCTTTCGTCCTTTGTGCCCCACCTTTAGAATTTCATCAGCCCCGATTACTGCTTGTGAGTTTATAATATTTTTTCATCAAATGTCATTAAATTCTCTAAAATAAGATATGGAACAGATGCTAGGAAAAAAGAGACGTAGCCCCATCTAAATCAGGAACAACTTCCTAAGATTCAAGAGGACACCTGTACCTTTGCTTGGTTTCCATGCAGTGTGGGAGTCACGGCAAGACATGTGCTCTTTCCTGGTTCTGTCCTTCATCCAGTCAGTTCTTCGCTGAACCCCTGTGGTCCCAGAGGACGTGTCCCCTGGCTGACCCAGGAGGAAAGCACTTCTGCTCGCTGCTCATTGCATGGGATTTCACAGGTAGGAGTCCCACTATCACTGCCCCTGAGCCACCTCCTGCCCAAGCCAAAGCCCTAGTGCCTGACCCTCTGGCACACACCCTCCACCCTCAATCAGAGGAAGACTCAGGTTTCTCTTTCTTTCCACCCTGAGCTTTATTCGGAAAATCATCCATTCTTCTCAGCCCTCTTCTATTCCCAGATCCTTGGCTTCTCTTTGTCCTAATTATTGTCATTAGAAGTGACTCAGAAATTTGTGGACAATGGAATTGAAAATTCCCTCAAGCAAGAAAAAGAGCTAGAGCCAGTAAATCCTTCCTGACAGTGTTTCAAATAAAAGAGCAGTTATGGCAGGAAAGGTCTTAATTATTGAGGTTACGTCATCCTACCCCTACAGAAGGCAAGACAGGGCTTCAGGCCCAGCCAGGGCTCCTGGGAGGAGAAGTGAAGGCCAGAGCTGGCTTTTAGCATTTCCTTCTCCCAAGTGCTCAGTTGGAAGCTGCGGACTTCCTGCTGCTCAGAATAAGACCTCAGGGACATTTTCTCCCCAGATAATTAGCATTTGAAGTTTGGTTCTTGCCAAACCCCTGAGGCTGGGCCTTGGAGCAGCTTGGTAAAGTGGCAGGTGTTATTTTTTTCTGATTTTCATTACTAAGAAAAAAATCCACTTTCACTAGCTGATTCCACCCAACAGACCTGGGTATGTTCTCAGTCTTAAATTCAACATAGTCCAAACCCACTCGACAGAGTCTCACAGTCATTAGGCAGCACCAGGGCGGGCTCCTAGGGCCCAAGGATAACCACAGGTAAAAGGCAAAGCTGGACTCTGGGGTTTTGTGTGTGGAATGTGCACAGCCAGGACTAAAGAGTCACTGCTTTTCCCTCTTCTTGGAGTGGGTGAGAAGGAGGTAGGCACCGTGCCAGGGATGGGTCATAAGACCAAGAGACACTGAGTTTGCAAAAGGATAAAACATTGTTGACTGACATTCAAAATGTCACTACTGTTGAAATTCCTTTGAAAACCATACTTAACACATTGAATGTTACCAAGTAAAAGGAGCCAATCTGAAAAAGGGTGTGATTCCAGCTCCGTGACATTCTGGGAAAGCCCATATATGGCCTGGCTTGCAAATGATGTTAATGCCAGAAGATCTTATTCTTGATGAAAATTCAAAATGAATCACTTGTTTTTTGAAAATTTTTTAAAGTTTTAAAATTAAGCTCTACAATTAAATCGACTCAGTAAAGAGGACAATAAGGGTGTATGCCCTCCAAAATGGACTTTTCAAAACATTTTGTATCAGAAATGACATCATTTCATATTGACTAATTTTTCAGAATTTTAATTATCTAATCAAAGAAAAAGGAATATAACAATATTGTCTATTTTTCTTACAGCAAGCTTCAGTTTTAAAATTTTCCAACCTGATTTATGTTGAACGATCTTGGCGTGTACAACAAAAATTTCTCAGAAGTTGGTTTCTGAAGTGATGAAAGCATACAGTTCACTTTGTATGCTTTAAATACACTGGCTGATATTTATGAACGTTATTTATGTCAATATTATTATCACTATTGTATATTTATAGAGACATATTTCCCCACCACAGTGAGTGAACAACTTTTCTATTAAAGGGAGTGAAAACACTTTCTCCTCTGAGAACATAAGGAGGATGCTCCCCAGTTCAGATTTGCGTCTTCCAAGAATCCTCCCTTCTCCAGTTTCAGTGTTGTGCTTAATGAAAAAGGAATCTGATGAAGCAAGGATTCCAGTCAAATTGTGCTAGCACTTTCCCCCAAAACATGTCTCTCACACAGAAAAGAAGTTGGAGCTGATAAGATCACCCGAAAGCCTGAGTAAGTACTCATGCGTGAGCTTGGTTACAAACTGTATCTGATTGGGTACAAGAAGCCAGTTACAATGTCCTGCCTTTAGTAGAGAAAGGTGAGATTCTTCCTGCAATTGTAGAATCATTCATGTTGCCAGGCTGCATGGAAACTGTCAGCTCCATATTTGGGATCAATGAAGCACAGGAAATAGGAAGGGTGCTATTTTGAATAACACTGTTAGAAGACACATGGATGACATGTAGGTGGACCCAGAGATAAATCTAGTGTAGGAGACTATTAAATCACATCAGTTTGCATCACAGGTTGATGGACACTGATGTTACAATTTGCACTTGGTGTATAGCAAGACACTGAATCCCTCAAATGAATTCTTCTGTCAAATATAGTATCCTGATTTCATATTTTCACAAAGCAAAAACCAGGATGGACCAGTCTTGGATTTTATTAGATTTTTCCATTCTGTTAACATCACTTAATGAGGAATTTGGATCTGCATACCATTGTTTACATAAGGGTCCATCTCTGTGACTAAAACAACAGATCTCTTGAATCCCAGGCTTTTCAGGTTGGATTCTGCTAGGTGTTGGTGTTGATATCTGAAACTTACAGATATTTTCCTCTAAAATGTTATTTATTCTAAGGTGATCTTTTTCTTCTGTATTCTTGAAGCCCTTACAATAGAAATAGGGGCCATTTGGGGGGGCTAGAAGCTGCAAATTTTTTTTTTTCTGTGCTGGGGATTGAACCCAGGGCCTTGTGCTTGCGAGGCGAGCACTCTACCAACTGAGCTAACTCCCCAGCCCTGACATTTGCCTTTTTTCCCTTTGTATTGTTCTCTTTCTCCATAAAGAATACTTTGTTTTAAAAACTTGTATATAGTCAAATTTATCTATTTTTTTCATTTATTTCTTCTAAATGTTGAGGCATAGTTAGAAACATTTTCCCTGCTTCCAGGTTTCAGGGGAACTCACTAAAGTTTTCTTCTAGTACTTTCATATTTCATCTTTTGATATTGATATCTCTGATCTACTTGGAATGGAACCTTACATATGGCATAGGGAATGTATCAGCTTTTTTTTTTTTTTAAATGTATATAGGTATCCACTTATTCCAGTAATTATAATCAAAAAAGTCTTCCTTTAGTAATTTAAGATGCTGCCTTTATTACATACTAAATTTCTATATGGGATGGAGTCCATTTCTGTGTTTTCTGTTCTGCTTCATGCATCTTCTGTTCATGCACCAACATGATCCTGTTTTACTTCCAGAGCTTTATAACATGTTTTACTACCTAAAGGACTCATCCAGCCCCACACTCTTCTCTTTCAGGATTTTTCTGTCCATTCTTGTTCTCATTTTCTCTCTCAATGAATGAACTTTATCTTAACTTCTAGCTCCAGAAAAATAAATCTACTATTATTTTTACTGGAACCTTGTGACAATTCTAAATTAATGTAGAGGATACCAACCTCACTGTGATGTTGCACTTCCTGTGTGAAGGCATGAATGCCTGTTCATCTCTTTATAACTTTTGTGACCTTCTGGAATGTTTGCAGTTTTCCTCATATGTGTTGGCCACTTCTTACTAATTCCCAAGTCTGTTCTAAGGTAATTCTGCTATTGTAAATGGAATCTTCTCTTCAATGATAACTTCTAGTTGTGCTTTATTTGTGAGTATGAAGTCAGTTTTTTTAATATGCTGACCGTATAACTTGCTAGTTCACAAAATTCTTGATTGTTTATAGTGTAGTACACCAAGGCATTCTAGATATCAAATCTTACTATCTGCAAATATAGTTTGATTACTTCCTGTTCAGGCATCCTGCCCATACCTGCCTTCACTTCTCTATTGCTTTGGCTAACTCTTGCATTTAACAGTGATGACTGAAGGAGACAGTGGGGCCTGTGGTTTCTCCTTCAGTAGGACTGCCTGTGTGCCTCTGATGAGGTAAACTGAGGTACACACATGCACTTGAGTTACACACATGGTTTACCATTCTGAGTAATATCAATAAATTCCTATGGTATTATATGTTTTTACTACAGAGAAGAGTTGAATATTGGCAAATGTCCAAACAACATTATTAGAATAAACCCCATTTGGATATGATCTACTATTTTTAATATGCTGTTGGATTTTATTTGATAATTTCCAACATTTTTTCACCAATGCTCATAGCCTATGACTTTCTTCTCTGTGTGATCTTTGCATTCTTTGGAATTGTTTGTGGCCTATGATGGGATCTGTTTATAAGGGTGTGTTCTCTGTTACTAGAGATCAGAGTTGCATGTGTAGCTGTGACCTCTCCTGTATATTTTGTGTTGCTTAGATTTTTAATTAGTAAGTTGGCTTTTTGTGCACATCTGCCTTCAACTGGAAGAGGCAAGCTAAATCCCGCAAATCATGAGATGCTATGTTCTATCTTCTCTTTTTGCTGTGTGTTTTGGTAATTAGAAAGATCTGCACACATGCTTGTATGGGTGTGTGCATGTGTACTTGGATATGTGTGCTTGGATACGTGCGTACACACATATCATACTGTCCGGCCAAGTCCTTTCTTGTGCTTCCGTAATGAATCGAGATCAGAGGGTGCTGCCTTCAAGGGGCTCAGAGTCTAGTGGGGAAAGTGGACCCTTTTAATTCTATATAACAACCACTACAGTGAAGGTCAGCAAGTGCTTCCTTAAGGAGAATCTTAAGGAAGAGTCAGTTCCTGAGCCAAATCTTCAAGTAGAAGCACCAGGTAAAGATGCAGTAT
Organism: Sciurus carolinensis; assembly: GCF_902686445.1. Taxonomy (NCBI): domain Eukaryota; kingdom Metazoa; phylum Chordata; class Mammalia; order Rodentia; family Sciuridae; genus Sciurus; species Sciurus carolinensis. The sequence goes on along the minus strand of NC_062230.1, from coordinate 11,886,206 downwards.
GTAGGGAATTGCAACCTGTGCATGAGCTGAGGCGTGGCTGCAAACCAGAATACATGCTCTCCACTCAAGGTTGGTCCGTGAAACTATGACACTATAGCAGAGTTTGGATAAAGAATGCTGCCTCTGGAGCTTCCCAGAGCCAAGGGCACAGAAACAGCCTCCTGGCAATGCGTGCAGACTTGTGCAGCCTGGACGGGGAGCTGCAGGGCCTCAGGTCAGGACCCCTGTGTGGGCAGGAACCCTCAGCAGCCCAGCAGGAGGCCATTCAGCCTGGATGGTGGACTAGCTTCTGTAGGCTTCGGTTGACCTGCTTCTCCCTTGTACACTATAAAGGGGATAATAATTAACTAAAACCTTTCTTTCTGCAACTTCTGCTCATTGCTCCCCACTCTGTCTCCTGGAAAGTCATTCCTTGCATGCACACATAGCTTGATAGACTATTTGCAACTCACAAAAATATCCAGCTGGGCTTTTCCCTGCTCCTCCCCCCACGTCTCACGTGCAGGACTGACAGACCAAGTGCTGCCTGCGCTGGTTCCGGCTCTTTTCTGAGGAGTAGGGATTCTCACCTTCCCTCATGGCCAGGCACCTGGATTGGCTTCTCTCCAGCACAATGTTGCATGGCATTATGATCTGCTGTCATTTGTGAGAGAGCCTAAGGTCATGGTCAAGGTCTCCTTGGGTCTCAAAGCCCCAGGTCTTCTCAAGGTGACGGGGAAGGTCAGGTCCCTCCATCCTGTGTCACAGTGTTGGTTGTGAGGTAGGATGGAAGAAATAAGGATGGGCAGAAAGAAGCCTAACAGGGAAGGGAAAAGAAATGGTGCCTTTAAATCTGAGAAGCTTCCCGAGCACCCCCACCTTTTCTCCCCATGCCTGTCTTCCTCTAGGCCTGAATTCATAAAAAGAGCCCTTGAATCTTAAGAGTGTTATGAGTCCAGATGATGAATGCCCATATACATTGCTAGCTTACACAACATATTTCTTTAGACTGAATAAAGCAAAGGAAAATATTGTTAGAAACTTATGATACGAGAGTATTCCAAGCGCTATCCATTGCCTGGGTGACATCAACCTAGAGATTCTAAGAGAAATGGACCACTGTGACGGTCCTGGGCTCCATGATGAAGAGAGTTGGGATCAGCAGGCGGGTGTCATCCCACCCGGCACTTCTCGTGTCCACTGTTTACAAGGGTCCTTTAAGAAGAAGAGCCTGGGACCCCAAGTGAGTCTCATTCTGGAGCCTCTGTGTCCCTTCTCCCTTCGAGTGTGCATCCTGCTCTATCACTTGCCTTTCTGAATAATCTCCTTGCTTTCTTAAATAAATCCTTGTGCCTCTTCTGATGTGTCCCGAAATTCTTTTCTGTGACAAGTTCAGAACCTGCCAGGGCTGGGTTGAGATCCCCTTCTCCCATCTCAGTGAGGCCGTTTCAGACCCCTTTCTGGTGACAGTTGTTTGTATCTAAATATGGTATTCTGCTTATTTCTCTTACATTGCAATGTGTTGATTTTGACCATCAATCCAAGAAAACAACTGCTTTTGATTTCTGATTCTGGGACAGAATAGATGGCTTACCCTGCCTCAGGTGTCACCTTAGTTGTGACACCTCCATTCCCTCTGAGTCACTAGCCAACAACACCTGGAAGAACACTGGCTTCTGCAACTGAAATCACCTCCAAGTGATGAGATCAAGTCAGTCAAACTCTGGGCACAGTTCAACCCTAAAAATTCATCTAATTATTTTAGACCCATCTTATCTACAGGATGCTATCTCTCAATCTATATTTCTCTGTCTTATCTACAGAGTGCTTGAGTGAGTTAATGAATGATGAGTGAAGGAAGGAGGAATACCCATATACAGAATGAATATGGTCTTTGGACCTATCAACTCAGTAACCCAGCTCAAAAAGTAAATGAGATTGGTAGGACAGGACTCACTCTGAATGAAGCCAACTCCAAGAGACTCGTAGAGATTGCTTCCAGAGAACCATAGGGTTTGTCTAGGCTGCTTTCTCTCAAGAGAAATGTGTAGTCCTGCCCTCCACAGAGTGTCCTGTAGCTTGGTCCATGCATTTCTTCTCTATCCCTGATTTTTTGACTGGGTTTCTGTTGAACGTGTTGTTCCCCACTTTTTTGATATGAACTCCATCCCTAATCATCTTGACAAGGAACCAACCAGATCAAAAGCAGAAGAGAAGGATCATGAAAGTGTGGTGTGCTGCTTGACTTGAAGGAAGTATGGCTATCTTAGCCCATATTCTCCCAAAGGCCTGGAGACATAAACATAGGCAGAGCCTGTTGTCAAGTTCTTGTCTCCTCCAAATGCATGTATTTTCCTTGGTTAACCTTGGTCCAAACAGCTCAACCTTCTTATGTTGCCATCCACTCATTATGCATATATTCCTTATTTCCCAAAGTCATGACCTTTATGTAAAGGAGGCCCTGGCCTCCTGCCCAACCATAGGGGTTTCTGGAAATGCAGTGGAGGCTTCTGGGTGGCACCTCTACCACTGCGAGCACTCTCATGCTGGTGAGCTCATATGTGCAGGCTGCGGTTCACACGGACTGAGGTTTCCCTCTAGGAGCTGGATGGGTGCTCAGGAGCACACGGCCTCTGTGATAACTAGCAGAGTTCATGATTTTGGGCCCTTGGTGTGACGTTCTTCTACCCAACCTCTAGAGGAATTCTTCAAGTTAGAGCATGCATCAGGGTTATCTGGATGGCGGTGAAAATACAAGTGGATAGGCCATGCCCCAGTTTCTGATTTGGTGGGCCTGGGATGGGGCCCTAGAATATGAAAGTCTAACAAGTTCCTAGGTGGCGGTACTGCTGCTGCCCCAGGGACCAGCTTTGAGGACAAGAGCTCCCTCTTCTCCTTATTTTCTCCTTCCTCTCTTTTTTCTTTGTTCCTTGCTTTATCCTTCCCTCCCTCCTCCTTTCTTCCCTTGGCTAATACTTCTTTTTATCTTGATAGAACCTAATTTATCAGCTCATAGAAAACCCCAGCTTTTCTCCACCTTTTCCACCAGGAATGCCACTGCTCCTTACAGCCCAAAGGACTTGTGACTGCCAGAAAGGCACATGCCCTGCAGCTGAAAAGAGACACAGGTTGTTTTCTTCCTTTCTCTTTTTACTTTCCTCTAATGCTAGGGATAGAACCCAGGGTCTCACACATGCTAGGCAAGTGTTCTACCGCTGAACTATATCACTAGTCTGTTATTTTATTTTTGATACTTCATTTAAATCAGGTAATATATGAAGACAATGTAAAGCACAACCCCACCACCACCGAATGAATTCTAGTCAATCATTATAAGTCTTCTTCTACCCAGTCTACATCAATGACAGCAAAAGTTTAAATGATACTTAATCCAAAGAAGTCTCTGCTTATGGAACTGCTTATGATTTTGAAGATTCACATGTCAAATAAAATTAATAAAAGTGACATCATGAAAGGCTGCCAGAGAAGTTTGTGGGGCCTCATGAGACTAGTGGATGTGGGCATTTGGGCCTCTGCCGTAGAACTGATGGATCTCTGTGTCCTGATTATTGTCCTCTATCAGATAGATGCAAGCCCAACCTGAGGATGGCAAGCAGCCCACTGGCAATGCTGGGAAGTTAGCTAAATTTAGTACAGAGTGAAATTATAGTATATTGTCCAACAGTTTTTATATTCTAATGTGCCCAATCATATTGATTATGATAACACTATCTTATCTGTTTCAGATGAACTGTGAAATCTCATCAACACAATAAAATTTCATCTTTCATTACTCTCAAATGCAAAGTCAGTTTTCCTGGGTGGTGGGTGGCCTTGCATGTGGCCATTCAGGGAGCACCAGCCCACGCAGCAGCATTTCCAGCAGAGGAAAGGTTCAGAATCCAGGCTCTTGCAAAGAGCCAAGTCCCATGTGGGACGCATGCAGGTGGGGTTGCTTCAGAAGGCAGGTTGCAGTCTCCTCTAGCTGGCTTTGGAGCCACCTTTGCCTAGAAACGAGTCTCACCATGTCTTGCACTCCCTGGCGAGAGCCCAGTACAGCTGTTCTACATGAGAGGGGGCTGGCAGGGAGCTGCGGGCCAGGCAGCTGCTTTGCAGCAATATGGCGACACTGTGAAAAAGGGCACAGACCTCTGTCTTTGTCACGATTGCGCACCCTGTTTTCATTGCCCCCAAAGTATATGATTTACAATATTAGGGTCCGCAGTATCTATCCAGGACCTAATGGGGATTCACGGGCATCTATTTCTCCAGGTAACCCCACAGAATTAAACATATATGCCTTTCAAATGGGAGAAGTAAGCTCATTACATAGAAGAATTACCAGCTACACATTAGTGGGTGGATGTATATATTACAATTTGTGTGCCGGTTGTTATTGTTAATTCCAGATCATTATAGGCTATGGCTGAGCTCTTGTGCTGTTATGGTTTTTGCAGTTTTGATACACCTGAATGTGCTCACTGCATTAAACATTTCTAACACATTATTAGGATAACAAATCTTTGACAAACAAGCTTGAGTATCCTTCTTTATGGCCTTTATAAGAAAATGCTTAAAAAGTTCTACAGGTCCCTTTGTGAATGTGTTTTTTCCAGTTCTTTGTTTACCAAGCATCCAGAAGGCTTTGGGGCCAATTTTCAGGTTGGGGTAACATTATGGGGTGAGGCAGGCAGGCCTGGGAACGCTGTCTGCCAACCTTGCCCAGGTCAGCCTGCTCCTCTGAATCCATAGCAGGTTAGGGACAAGATGACAGAAAAAAAGAGTATCTCTATTCATGAAATGCCAGTTTCATTTCTGAAAAATATTTTCACTTGTGGCCAGGGCTGAGCTTCCCAACTGAAGGCCCGAGGCTGGCAGGGAGTGGCTGTCTGACTCACTTGGTCCAGCAGCACTTAACTCTGAGGTGTGCCTCCTCCTTTCCCTCATCCAAACCCCAGTTCTCAGGTACCCCATCTTCACGATTTCTCAGTGTGTGTGGAAACAGCACACTCACGCTTCTTTCTTGTTCTTACCTCAACTGCTTTTCACACCAACCTTGGGCTGCTTGTACACATACACGCCCATCCATACATTTAGGACCTGGAGTTCTCTGTGACACTGAATGACACACTTCCTGGTCATGCTGGGTGGCACTTTCATGCAGAAGGTCCCATGGTGTGACTTTTAGGCTGTGGCCTGTGGCAGCACTTCCAGCAGGGCAGGGGAGGAAAGTTCTGAGTCCGGGCTTTTGTGTGGGGCTGGGTCTGTGTGGGAGGCACTCAGGCAAGGTTGCTGAGGCAGGATGCAGGAAAGACACAGAGGGCCCAGTCTACTTGTGACAGTGCCTGGAGGTGCTTTCCCTCGAGCTTTCGAGATAGTGAGAAGAGCCAGGACAGAAGGCAGGCATTACATTGGCACGGCACTGGACAGTGAAATAGAAACTCTGAGCCTTCTGATTACAATCAGACATTCATTTATGCTTTGTAAATGTGTCAGGCTTTGCTCTTGGATTTGATGCAGATACAAAAAAAGGCAAATCAGGAACAGCCCCTGCCTTCAGAGTCCCAGACTAGTTGGAAACACAGGTCTATAAATCACAAAATAATATAATGCCCACAGTAGCTGAAGATGGGTTTTACTTGCCCATGTGTCTTTTAGCAGCAGCTGAAGGACAAGCCACAGGAACCCTTCTCGCTCATGAGATCACCTGCAGGGTACAGATGCTGGGATCCAGCTCAAGCCAAGCAGCTCCTGAATCTGAGCTCTGTGACTAGGCTGGTGGCCCCTGCTCACATCCCCAGTGAGACCCCCATTTGTCTTACAGCTGGACATAGAGTACAGAGTCCACACTCCAGACCCTGCTGAGTCCTAACTCCAGAGGGGTTTTCTAAAAGAGATGAAACCAGTCAGACCTGGATTGCTAGAGTCCAGCATTCTTTAAATGGTGGGTCACAGATGATTAGTGAATCAGGAAACCAATTCAGTGGTCACACCAGCACTTTAAAGAGAATGAAACAGAATGGAAAAGAACAGAAATATCAAAGAACATCATACACTGTGAGGGTAACTGTTTTTCCATGAACCCTTTGTTTCAGGTGTGTGGGCATACTGGGGTTGATGTAGAATAGATTTCATATTGTGCACTGCAGTTCAAAATGTCTAGCAGCCGCTATTCACCCACCTGCCATGTGAGTACAAGTGAAAAGAGATCTCAGTTCTTTTTTTATTTCACATTTGAGCTGTAGTGAAAACCTGGAAGTAATTTCTGACCATTCTTGGTACATGCAAAAGAAAAAAGAAAAGCAAATTCTAGTGATGGCAGGTCACTGCAGTTGGGGCCTGGGCTTTGGAGGTCACCTGGTCAAGGTTTAAATTCCAGTATTTTTCAGCATTTTCTAGCTACATGACCTTGGGAGAGTTAGTTGCCTATCTGAACTTCTACTTTTTTCTCTCTGTAAAACAGGGACAGTATGTCTGTCTCACATGACTATTCGGGGTCATGTGAGTGTAACTGTGTAGCATTTTATAATGAAAACCAGTATATGGCGGTTTCCCCTAAAACAGTGGCTTCCTATCCTTTCCTTTCCTGTAAATCCTAAAAGACCAAATTAAGTCCATCCCTAATGGAACATTCCATATCTATTTTGTTCAGCTTTTACTTGGTGTTTTAGGTAATGCCGAGAGAATTTGGAACATTATCCTATACTGTAGGAAAGGCCCGAGGTCTGAAAAGTCTTAGGGATTGAGAAACAAATCTTTTGTGCAGTGTCATTTAATGCCACATTGAGAATTTCCCAAGAGGAGATAAGAATGGGGCTTGCAAACGAGTGTTCATTTATAATCCTTACTTTAGAAAACCTTTCAAAGCCCAAGTGAACATTTAAGAGGTTTCACTAATGTTTTAGAAATGTGGATAACCGAATATTTTCTCCATTTCTTTTTAAATATGAAATATTTCTCTTTCATTATAAGGTAATGTTCTGAAACCAGAATAAATCATCATAGCCTAAACATACCTGTTACAGGAAGAAAAATGATAAAAGAAATAAAACCAGAAAGAAAAAAAGTAAAACTTTGCTACTCTCAAAATGATGATTTATGGTATAATTTGTCTTTGGACCCTTTATAGACAAATCAACATCTGTATCTTAATGGATACCTTTTTAAAATGGGGAGCCAGTTTGCTAATTGACATGGGTTTGTTTCAGAACGCAACCACGATCTAGTGCATTTTATATTCCAACAGTGCATGGACAGGACTCCCCGCCTCAAGCTCACCTGAGAAGTACCCACATTATTTCTTCATGTGTCTTCCGTGGTTATTTGAATTATTTCAAACAAAACTGAATCTTATGAACCAAAGACTGAATCAGCATCAGATGTGAACTGCTGATTACTTTCTGTGACTGGTACTTCCCCTCCCAGTCTGTACGATTAGAAAGTTGCTGAAGTCGTCATTGGCAATGGGAAAAATGCTTCTAATTACACTGGGCATTTAGCGTGCAGAACCTACACTCCTGGTTTTTTTCCAATTGTAACCAAAAGCATATTGATTTCTGGGAGCACTCTGAAATCCTCGAGTAAATGCAGGTTATTTTCCACTTCCTTCAGGGCGTCATGGAAAACTGACAAGTGGGCTTCAGGTATGATGGGATTTCGGGCCACAGGAGCTGTGGCGGAGCCAGTCTTTCCCATCACCCCTCGGGAAGTTCACTTGGCTGAACCTGTCTGAGAGCTGTGCTGCTCCATTTGTAAATTTAATACGTCCCATTTAAAATGCCTGGAGCAGAAAAGGTCAGGGAGGCACTGCTAATACAATCTATTAAGTGGGATTGGTGGACGAGATACGGGGGCTAGTGGATCAAGGGGGAACTTGAAAAGTCGGGAATTTAGAAAGTTAATAGTAGGCAGGCCCCGTGTGCCCACAGCCAGTTCATGCCAAGATCCTGTAAAGAGGCAGCGTGGACAACCTGTTCATTTCTCAGACATCTCAATAACATGTGGCACTGAGCAGGATGTGGGGCATGTTGCAGGTGGGTGGTGGATTCAGTGACCTCAGGGCTCAATACTACACCATGCTGAAATAACTTCCTTATCTTCCTTAAGGAGCTTCCTGGAAAGAAACACTTGAGACCAACAATGTGTGTGCGAGAAAAAGGAGCTGGAGCAAGCAAGGTGCCAGCCGAGCAGCTTGTGCGCCCTGCACTCCCCACCCGGGCGAGCGCTGCATCATTCATGAGATCTCTTTGAGAAAGACTGTCTAACAAGTTCCACTCCCACCAACAGCAGTGTGAGCCGCACATCTTCCCACGGCCTGTGCCTTCTCCGGGGGGCTCCAGCCAAGCCCTTGTTAGAACCAAGATGAAGCACGCCTCGTTTCCCGCTGGGTCGCACTTTGCCCTGGGCTAAGGGAGAAGCAATCAGACTGGCAGGACCCAGCCTCCCCTCCCCAGGCTGCGCAGTCCTGCCTCTCTCAGATCTCCTGATGGACTGCCAAACCGTGTTTCTATACATTCTGACAATTTCCCAAATTAAGCTGGCAAATAATTAATTTTATGAGTTATTCTTTTTGCCTTTCATATGCAGGCATATTAATTATTCCCTTTTCAGTATGAAGGACCTACTCAGCCTCCAGGCCTTCTCCACGTTCAGTGTCAGCAGCCATGGGATACTCAAGGCCTAAGTGGGCTCCCAGGCAAGAAGCCTGCTCAGCTGCTGCCCAATCTGGGTGGAGGTCGTGGCCTGCAGGGCTGTGGATGTGAAGTCGGCTAATCCCAGCAGGATGGTTAGGAAGTACCTGCAGGCACTCTTGTGAGGCAGCTGTGAGGCAGACGACTGTGCCATTTCAAACCTAGAAACTGCAACCCCTGGGTTTGATTACTCAGCTGCAGACACCTGAGAAAGAGGAAGAAACTGCTAGCTGCCCCTCCAACATCACCCCCTCTTCTTCCCTGAACAATGGCTGGAAACCTATCTAGCTGAGAAATCCACATTCCGGTTTCTCCTGCACAGAAAATTCCGTGAATAGTAAGCAGATGTCAGTAGCACATATGAATTCTAAGAAAAATCCTTAAAGATCTTTAAAGGAATAGTTGGCCACAAGGCACATCATATATGCTTTCCTCCATCTTGCCTTCTAGAATGTAGATGTGACAGCAGGCATTGCAGTAGCCAGCTTATCACCATGAGGAAAATACTAAAGCTAGCGAAGCAAAAAGACAGAAAGGTCCTATTTCTCTAATAATCCCAGAGTTCCCCTACACCCCACATTCCCACCTACTGCCAGCTCTTCTGATGTGAGAAAACACATACCACACACACAATTACACACACATACACACCTTCATTTTAAGCTACTGTCATTTGGGGTCTGTTTCTAGCAGCTGGATGCCATTTCTAACTAATACAGACAGCTGCAAACTTGCGCCTATGCTGGTTCCACCCCAGGGATTCCAATAAATCCCTCTTTAGGGGTAGCTCTCAAGTCTGTGGTCTACTCTGAGGGTCTTCACCGGTGAATCGTCAAAGTGTGCTTAGTACTCCTCTGGACGAATGAAGAGCAACCTCAGTGAAGCTGGTTTCTGGACTGGTTCTTGCCCTTATTCCTCAAGCGCCCATCTACCTTCCCTCCAGGGCTAGCAGGAACGAGGCAGAGGATGTCAGTGTCTTCTCTACCCTGTTGGCAGGGTCCTTCCCACAGCTCTGAGCAATCAGCAGGTGCTCATGTTAATTCTCAAATGGTTATTTTACTAATAGCAGAGAGACTGACCCCAAATCTTTCTGTATGATAGCTACTACAGAAACTTGCAAATACCAGGGTAGACGCTAGTTGTTGCCTTCTTAGAAAAACAGACCACGGCAGATAGGTGTCTGTAGAACCTCAGTTCTCAGAGCCTTTGCACACGTGGAGTGTGTCCTTTTCTAGCCACCGCCACCCTCAAGGCAGCCTGGAAGATATCAATGCCTCAACCTCACAGATGAGGCCCCTCAGACCCAGGGAGGCTGGGTACACTTTCTGAAGACAGGATAGAAAGCAGGAGGCCTGGAGAGGTTCTCGTTGGGGTTTTGTCTTTAGGATGTATGTGAATATGTGGATGTGTGTGTGTGTGTGTGTGTGTGAGAGAGAGAGAGAGAGAGAGAGAGAGAGAGAGAGACAGACACCATATCCCTGCACTCCAGTGTGCCCCACTGCTGCTCTAAAGCACTGTGGTCTTTCCTGTTGTCACTTTGCTTCCTGATGTGTCACCTAGTCTGACCCCTTTTTATCCTGCTCACTGGGCAGGTGTGACTGTGCCCCCAAAGTATCTAGAGCTGAGGGTCAGCTGTGCTTTTCCAGTCACGGGCCTGAGCCTGGCTTACAGCCAGTGCCACAGCCAAGTCCAGCACAGCATCCCTGTACTATGGTTAATGAGTGTCGCCACCTCAGTTTGCCCGCAGCTCCACACATTGTGGAACAACCAGGGTTGGGTAGGCAGGTGCTTCCTGGGGGTGTCTCTGAGGCTGTCACAGTCTGATAAATTTCTGCCCGTGGCCCATGAATGGGTTTAGGGTTGGGATCAGGGTCTGGAAAAAGAGCATGAAATGAACAGTGGAATCCCAGCAAGCTCAGGGGACATTCACTAGGGAGCATTTACAGTCCCAGAGAACACACAGGAAGTCTGAAACGCACGGAGGGAAACCTGCATCCCTCAAAGTGGGAGACAGAGCTGTGTTCCAGAAGCCCACAATGAGAACGTCTTCGCATGGAATGTGGGTCAGGACAGCCATCAGGCACATATGAAGAAGGTCCATGTATGTATAAGGAAGTTCATCTGTGGAAGTCCATGTGCCTACGAGGAAGTCCTCCAAGAGAAATGTCCCGTGGTGAGTGAAGATGTGAATTATGGCCATGTTTTCTGGGTGCCCCTAAATCCTGTGGGGCTCCAGGTTCAAGTGCCAACACCTGACATCAAACACCCAAGCAAGGGAAAGACTCTCAAAAGTGAGGTTGCGAATGGAGAACTGCTGTTGCAGCTTTGGTTCCCACTCTTAACTTATGAGAGTCAAAACAAATGCAGAGGTAGGTTTGGAGAGAAGGCAAACGGAGTCAGGTTCTTATCCACATGAGGAAAACAGCCTTTCACGGAGCTACAGCACACTGCAGTAACTTCACCACCAGACATTCGCTCAGACACTGGGGGCAGGAACCCACCCATCCTGCTGCCATCCAGCAAGTGCCCTGGCCTGCTAGTCCATCCCCTAATATGCCAAGACCTTCTGAGGTCCTGCTGACATCAGGGGCTGCTGATGTCATTCAGATGACAGTGGGCTTATCTGTGAAGATTGCATATCAGAGCTGTTCCAGTCATTTGCTAGATGTACAATTTCATACCACCTATTTGAGCTAGCCAGCATGCAGTTTCTTCATGCACAGTGACTGAAGACACTGCCGGGACCTCATCCTTATTTTTATACCCAGTTCTACTGTGCAGGAAGCAATGAATTAGGCTGTGGAGCTCAGCTGTATTTGCCTGGAGGATTTCAGTGGGGCATGACTGAGGTAATACATGTTTTGAGGTAATGTTTTGAAAGAACAATGCACCACCCAAATATACATCCTGACCCCTCTTATCAGTAACCACTGAAGTGGGGAAATCATTACTTGGGAGTCAAATTGTTGCTCTGATGTCTCTGAAGTTGCTGCTGCCATCTTTGTCCCTCCCACCTTGCTTGCACTCCACTGACAGATTCATCTTCCAGTACACCACTTTGATCATGACATTCACAGCTCTTAAGCCTTGAATGGCTCCCCATTGCCAAATGCATAAAAGGCATACTCTAAAGCCTCAAATCCCTTCTCAATCAGGCTAAGATCTGCTTCCCTCTGCCCTAAGCAGAACTCAAATGCACCAATAACACAATGAGGCAGTTGCAGCTAATAGTAATAGGGGATTATTAGTAGCAGTATTAGTCATTTTAAGTGTCTTCAAGTTTATTGTTATTTTATTAAATAGATTAATTAAAGCAAACATTAATGGTCCAGGTTTTCAGCTGTTTTCCTCCTCAAATGAACAATCAAGAATAACTTGCAGATGGACAGGTCCTTCTGAGCTGTCCTGCATTTTAATATTTCTGCTAGCCAGTGTGCAGGCGGAACTGACTGCACTTAATTTATAAAGGAGGATTTATGGACTTGGGGATGACAACAGACAGCCAATCAATAAGGGATGATAATAACAGCGTGTAATATCAAGGAACATTAGGTCTCGGGCATGATTTGGGGAGAGAAGTGGGCAGTTAGAAACCTTATCATTTGAAAAAGGTCAAGGCCTGGCAGCCATAAAAATGCCTAAGCAAATAAAATCACACCTGTGAATCAGGCAAGGGTATAAATCGCTGAGTGAAAAAGGATCTTAGATTTTGTGGAAAAATTACTTCCCTGGGCAAGGATTTGAGCTGCTATAGGACAAATGCAGTTGTGTCAAGAGAGGGTCTATTTATTACTGCTTGAACAATAACAAGCAATGCAGATGGGGAGAATGTTTCCCAGTGGCCGGCAATTCCTAGGGCTGAGACCTGAATCCTCCAGAAACATGGGAGGAGTCAGACACTGCAGAGAGGCTTTCGATGACTAGGCTGAGTCTTAGCACATATATTTAAGATCCACTGGCTTCATGACATTCTGTCTGGTCATTTTCCCCCCAAGTGATGGGGGAGTTTTTATTGATTCAGTAAATTGGTAGTGTAACTGAAAAAGGCAAAAAAAAGAAAAAAAAATAGCACGAAGTAGCAGATTCTATTACCAATAATCCTATTCCATCATGAAAAGCAGAATTGGAAATAATCATTCTCTTTGAAGGACATTCGCAGCATTACACAGAGCTCTGTGACCAGTTCAACTGAAAAGGTGCCCTTATGGCATTTAGAAAAGTTCTCTTCCACAGACCCTTTCAAGAATAGGTGTGCTAGGAAAGGATTTGAGCAGACACTTCCTGCCCTCAGCACCCAGAAAAAGCAGCTGGAACATTATGCTTCCCTTCCACCACATTGCTTCAGCTTAGGGGAGGCAGAGAGATGAAACTGAACACATCATGGATTTCTCCTAAATGGTCCCCAGAGGAATGCACCCTGTTTTCATTTCTAACATACCGCAATTTGAACTTCACAAACCCTGCTGCCCAATCAAGCTTCTGCAACCTGTTGGTTCTGGAAAGCAAGCTCACCTCCTTGTAAGGTGTACTCGGTCACCGCCCTGCTGAAGACTCCCAGGCCGGCCCCGTTGTAAGCAGCCACCTGGATCTCATACTGCGTCCAGATAATCAGGTCTGTCACCAGGCAGTAGTTCACCTCTGGGCTGGTGATGTTTCTCTGCTGATGTTCGCCAGGCAGGCCAGCCAGGCGGTACCTGCACCAGAAAGGAAGCCCATGATGGCACAGAAACAATTCAGACTTGAGCTGGTTCTCTGCGGTTGTTCTATGTGATTACAGAAAAATGGAATTACATAAACGAGAGAGGGGCCCAGAGGTCAGCACCAGACAACACTGTATCCCAATTCAATAATTTCAAAAGGTTATACTCAAAAGGTAGCTTATAGGTATTCTAAGGTATACTGTAAGTTCTGGGCAAAACAAAACTGGCATTTCAACTACATTATGGTTATGAGAAAATGATAGCCTTTTAGGTGTAACTTGTCCAGGCCTATGGTGACTTAGTACTCAAAAGTCCCAAAGTGATTTCCATCAGGCTTTGAGAAATACTTTACTCTTGTAACTGAAATGTGGGGAGACGTGGAGAAGCCAGCAGTGTGTAGCCTCTTGGCCTCCAGGGGCTGAGCTCCCAGTTCTGGTCCATTTAGGAATTCTAGGTTTGTCTAAGTATATCCCAGAGCAGGAGTAAGTGGGCTTTGAAAAGGTGGTAACACTTCTGAAATGCTAGTCCACTGCTAACTATGACAAATTGCTCTGGGGTCTTTTGTGAGTGCTTGGGTGGCATGCTTTTTAGTTCACTAAAGGCAGAAATTCACAGTTGTGTTTATTTAAAAGGTGACTCTTACACCTCTGTACTTAGAAAATGTATAAATTAGGAAATTGCATTTTATACTATGAAAGGACTTTCAGAGCATTATTTTGATTAGCAAATGTTTTTCCATGATTCAGTTTATAGAAGTTAATGTACTGAACCGACTTAGTTAATTTGCCGAGCTTTTCTGGATCAGTCTCCCTGGTAAATGAGGGACATGTACAGTAAAAGTGATTTCCTAATCATCTGCAGCTTCTAAAGCATCTAATTTCTATCCCAGAAGTGGTTCTTGCCTCAGAAAACTGTGGCTTTGTGTGATAAATGGAAAGGGGAGATGATTGACAAGGGATCCAAAATCAGAGCAGCAGCAATAAATCCACTAACTCTCCATGGCACCCTGGAATCTATGGGTTCCTCCCTGTGCTGCCGTGTCCTCAGGACAGGGCATCTCTGCATGAAGGGAAGTGCCTGAGTTACGGGGCACTCAGGCCAGGGCATTAGCAAGGCCGCCACTGTTGGAAAAAAGCAGAGATTTAGGCCCTTCAGTGAAAAAGCAAAAACAAAACAATGTTCCAAAGAGAATGAGAGCTGAAAAGGCAATAGGGAAGTAGAGAGATGGTAATCAAAGCTTCCTCTTGAAACATGAGGGTTTTCTGAGATTCTTTCAGGGCATCCTCTCCTGCTACAGATCACTTGCTCTTGGTGAGGCCAGTTTGGAAGGAAACATAGAAAGTCAAGGACAGCACTTGAATGCAGGAAGGACCATGACTTCCTTCTGTCTGCTGCCTGAAAGCAGGTGGCCCCAGGGTCCGGGAAGCACCAGGAAAGGGAGCCACTAATTCTCTGGTGGGCAAACATGGAAGTTATCAGGCCACACCTCTGCCTTACACTCCATCAGCCTCGGACACTTACTGAAGTGACATCCTTGACTGACCACGTAATGGCAGGTGCAGTTCATCACAGGGGCTCAAGTCGTTGAGGTAATAATGGTCCCCTTGGCAGTGGGTCACCAAGAGAAAGGCCTGGCACGGATTAACCCCTATGACAGATGTTTCCATTTAAATTCTCTGCCCTCAAAAGATGAACTTTTAAAGCAAATGGCACCCAGACAATTAGACATTTGGAAAAGGGTAAAGATTGGCTCCGCATCCACACCACGCATGTGAGTGGCCTGGACATGTGAATGGTCCCAAGCACCACCTGCAGCCAGGACGCTATGGTGAGTGTAGCTCCTCAGGAAGGACTCCTTGTGTGGACCCATCACTGCAACACGCACATGTCCAGCCCAAGCAAAGAGGTCAGCACCGGAAGACCCAAACTAAGGACCTGTTCAGTCACGACAAGCTGGTAACCTTAATGTCTTTTTGGAGCCTTGTCTCCACTGCTCTTGGATGGGAATTAAAATAATAGCATTCTGTTGGTTGTTGCACGAATTGAGTGAAACAATGAATGCAAAGGAGATATGACGTGCAAAGCACCCCGATTTTGTTTTAAGCACTGTTCTTCTACTAAGGAGTATGTGGGAGAGAACTCTGAGTTATGAGCTACTCGGTGTCCTCCTAAGCCACTCTATACAGTTGTGGAAAATAAATTGCAGAATTCACTTCTTCCAAATCGGCTCTGCTCCCTGCTGGAATGGGCAGGTTGGTCCACTCTGACTGGGAGCTCAGGGTGCTTTTGTAACATTCACAGGATATCCAAGAAGGTCACGATTAATAAGGGGAGTGCAGGGCATCCTCCTCTTGCTGGTTGGCCATGTTGCCCAGGAGACAGGCTAAGCCAGAACAAGATGATTTTTTATACAGAAATAAACAGAGTACATTTTTAAAGGACATAACCCTCTGCTCCTCTCAGAGAAACACCCTGCCCATTATTATAAATATTTTATTACTGCACACGCATCCTAACTACTTCTTATGGCCAGAGCCACGGAGGTGATTTATTTCCATTTGCTCTTCCCTGTATTGTGCCTCGAATCTGACACAGAGACTATGCCCTGGAGGATACACGCTTGCAAACACAGAGCTGATTTGCAGACCAGAGGATTATTCGGAAATGTTTCCAAGCAAATTCATTTTGGCATGGGTCTTTAATTTCTGAAAACTTTGATATTCATAGGCCTTGGGTAGTGCGCCCTCATTTTAAGGCTTTCTTGATTTAAGCCCCAACAAATACAGATGCCCTCTTCTCTAGCACTCAACTTACTGACACCATCACAGAAAATCCTTTTAACAGCAGTAATCCACGAAATAGAGAAATGTGCAGTCCCTGATGTGGCCTTGCAACATCAGAGAGATGTCATTAGGAAACTCTGCGCCCCGAGCCTGGTTCTGCAGGATGACTATGGAAGCCTTTACTTGATGGCTGCAGCCCGAGGAAACTTTCCCTCACTCCACGCTGGAAAAGGCAGGGGCTGCAGGAGGACAAGAGAGGGGGTGGCCAGGCTGTGCAGGCCAATTACTTCCATTAGTGGAAAAAGAGGTGATGGCTAACTCTGGAGCAGGAGCAAGCAGCAGGGGGGACAGATGGCCTCAGCCTGACGCAGCAAGGCTGTGGGAGGAGGTCAAGTGGCCGGAAGGGTCCCAGGGGCACCAGGACAGAGCCCACAGCCCCACCTGCTAGGACAACTCTGTCTCCTTGGCCTTCTTTACATGGGAAGGACAGTGAGGGCACAGAGACGGCCTTCCTGTACCATTTAAACCCTTCAGGCAGACAATGAGAATCTACAGGCTTGAGGAAACACTTGAGTAGCAAGAAATTTGTTGTGACAGACAGATACTACACGTGTGGAGACAAATGCCATTACCCAAGGAGTACATGATTCTGAACATGCATATGTCCTTCAGATACAAAGACAGAGCAGTTAAAGGAAACACTTTCGTAATTTCTCACATCTGTGTAAGAAGTCAAAGGTATTTTCATAACCAAGCATTTGCTGATCATACACTCCATATGAGCCCAGCGTGGGCATCTGGAGGAAGGGAGTAATGGATACCCATAGTTCTTGCCCAAATAAAGCTGATAATACATCCAACCAGAGATTTCACAGTTACCCTTAGGCCCTGCTTTACCTTTTCTTCTTGCTAGGTCAACAAACCACTGCAGTGGTCACCCTCAGTACAGCTTTTAAAGTAGTGGGAGTTTGGCAGAGGACATTTCTCCTCTGGACCACCACCAGGCACTCACGTGGTTCTCTCAATATTTTTAGAAGCCTCACTGACCCTTCTAAGGCAGAGACAGCAAACCAGACCCCCTTTAGCTACATCTGGCCAGCAGGTGTGTGTATGTGGCCTTTCTGACATTTCAAAATATACTGGTTTCATTTCCAACGCCTAAACACTGGGACTTTGTATGTAAAAGGCTAGATAATTGAATTTTCTTGAACTCCTACAAGATCTGGTAAAACTGAGCAACATGCTCATGTGGTAACCATTGGTTAATAACTAATCACATTAATTAGTATTAATTTAAAGTGACTATACTTACCAATACATGAATCTAGTGAAAATGTTAAAGGAATGAAAAGGTTTACAATGAATAGCATACATTGCTTCCTTACCCATTATGTCCCCTCCAAACTCCTGCCAAATGTAACCACGGATCTGGACTGTGTGCAGATTCTGCAGGTGGACACACATGGGAGGTCTCTGCAAGGCACCCACACTGGTTTCCACTCTCCAGATTGCCACAGTCTCCACCAATCCCTACCATCTAACACCAGACCTAAGTGCCTGCACTACTGATCGTCTCCTACGACATCTAGAGGAGCTAGCTAGTGACATCTAGAAACAGCCCATCACTGGCTACTTGCCTGAGGATATACCCACGTAGCACTCCATTGTGCTCTGTTTCTGGGGGTGGTTGCCACTGCACCATGATGGACTGGTTGGTTCGCCCGCTGGCCACAATGTTTTTTGGGGGAGCACTGGGTGGTTCTTCAGGTAACATCAGTCTAAAAATAAAGGATGGGTAGGAGAGAGGGAGATAAGTGCCAGAAACAGATGACCCTTGTTGGTATTCTCTGTGCTGAACCTGGAGCCTCACTCTTGGTGAAAATCAGCAAATGCATGTATGGGGACATCACAGTGAAGCCCATTAATTTGTTCAATTAATATGAGTTAATATTTATAAATAAATAAATAACGACGTTCCATAAAAATCTTTGTTTGACAGAAGTTAATTGTGCAAGGTCAAAAGACAAATGGCAAATTGGGAGCAAATTGTTTGCAACTCATTTCACAGACAAGGTTTAGTGTCCCTGGTATTTTTAGAGCTCTTACAGTTCAATAAGAACAAGACCAATTATCCAGAAGAAAACTGGCAAAGAATGCAAACGGTTCACAGCAAATAGAAGTATAAGTAGCTCTTAAACATATGAATAGTCAACTTCACTCTTACTAAGATAAAGGCAAACTACAAGGAGATACCACTTTTACTAGTAGGTTAGTAAGAACATAAATGTAAAAATGCACTGTGTCAAGGAAGGGGGTTGGGTACTGTTGTGCATGACTGTTGCAGGTGCCATTTGGTGCCACCTGAGTTGAGCAATTTAACTATCAACACAAGTTATTCACTGCAATGCTGTGTCCTATATCATGAAACTGGCAGCAACCTAAATGTCCATTAGTGGGGGATTTGTTAAATAGAGTACGGTACAATGTTACAACAGAATACTGTGTAGCTGTAAAAAGAAAAGGAGGGCACTTCTTATGAACTGATATTGAAAGATTTACAAAGATGGATTATGAAGTGGAGAAAGGATGCAGAATAATAAGTATGGCATGCTCTGATTTGTGTAGAAAGAAAGAGATTGAATTGTAAATTTGTATTTGCTAGTAGAGTATATATATTTAAATCTCTGGAAGAATATATGGGAAATATTTACATGGTTACTGGTTTAGAAAGGTGAACTGGAACACAAGGACATGGGTGGAAAACAGACATTTGCATAAATATTTACTTTAATTCTGAATCATATAAATATATTATAAAACTTAAAAATTAAATTATTTTTAAAAAGAACAAAACACACAGCACCAAAGGACATGTGTGGAGCACTTATAACCCCTCAGCACACTGGCAGTTCAGCAGGTGGCCAGGAAGATGCCACCAGCTCTGTGGAGAGCTGTGCTTTAGCTCCCCGAACCCCCACCAGCTGAGTGAACCACTCACACTTAGCACTGGAGATTCTTTCTGGATTATTCTCTTTGGCTCTATTGCTGTTTCTCATCTAAAACGCCCACATTTTCAAAGTCATTTCAATCTCACTATTCTACAATTCAGATCATAGAACTGGGGTTTATTGGGGGTTGGGGGAGCACCGTAAAACTGGATGGAGCCATTTTGCCCCCTTACAACTGCAGGGCTTCCAAAGTGTCCCTTCTGGGGTGTGTGGGAAAGGACACCCCCCAGAAAAGCAGTACCTCTGAGAGGCACTAGCGGTATTCAGTTTTCCACATCAATCACTAGGTGTTTACCTCTTGAGCCCGTGGCACATGCCTGGAATCCCAGCAGCTCAGGAGGCTGAGGCAGGAGGATTGAAAGTTCAAAGCCAGCCTCAGCAACTCGTTGAGGCCTTAAACAACTTAGCAAGACCCTGTCTCAAAATAAAATATAGAAAAGGGCTGGGGATATGGCTCAGTGGTTAAGCGCCCCTGAGTTTAGTCCCTGTACCAAAGAAAAAGAAAGGGCCCGGAAAACACAGCCAGCAGGTAAGCTCTTAATCTCCTGTGTACAGAAGGCATGCCATCAGGAGCCATCAATGTAGGCACAGCCAGAGCACCACAGGAGAAATCTGAAACACTGCTCCCAGCAATTAAGGGAAGCCCAGCTAGACCAACACATGACCGTGTTTGCACTCTTTGTGACAATCTTTTCTGCTCAAGCTTTTGCCAATATCACTAAGGGATGATCAATTAATTGCCCCCACCTACTGTGATGCATCTGTTTGACTCTCAGGCCCCTGCTGCTCCTGGCCACCATGCAGAGGGCAGGGCCCCACTCACCTGCTCGTCTCTGCACTGTACTGGCCCTTGCCCACTTGATTCACTGCGCACACCCTGAATTGATAGGTGCGGGCTGGAGTCAAGCCACCCACGGTGATTCCTGTCATCTCAGGGCCAACGTTTGACAGATGCACTTTCCATGGAGAGTCTAGAAGAGTAAGCAAAACAGATTCACACCCACGTGAGTACATGTCTGAATGACAAGCAAATGCAAATGCGTTCCCACAAATTATCTCATTTGCTTTCCAAGGCAGCACTAGGAGAGGGGTGTTATCCCCATTTGATAGACGTGGAAACCAAGGCTCAGTTGTGCATCTAGAAACTAGTGAACCTGGCATGAAACTCAGATTTCTCAGCCCAGATCTAGCATGCTTCCCATTACCCTGTGCTGTTGTCAATAAGTAAAGGCATCCTTTGTTCAACCTGCATATGGTGGTTTAGAAGAAACCAAAATATTCCTGGGTTCAAGATGTAATGAGAAAAGGTTCTCTGTGGGCTCACGTGGTTAGGCAGATTGCAGATTTGTCTCTCAGAAAAGGATGCTGCACTTGTCACTGAATGATAAATAAAAACTATATTCATTAACATTTTAATAAAAGAGGAAATGAGCATGATAAAGACAGATGGGCTGTGTGTTTTGCAACCCATCTGCAGCATGGCAGCCCATTACACCACACCCTGAGTGGCTCTGGCTAGAGAGAGATGATCAGAATTCAGAGCTAGTCTGGAGCATCTTTCCAACCAGCTTTCCGGCAGGTGTGGAAGAATGACTGTCAGCCAAATGGGCTCTTGCCTGCAAGAAGGTTCTGCAGGATCCTATGTCTCCGCATGAGTTTTTGCAGAGTTTAAGCATGCTTCTTGCTTAATTGTTTTGTAGAGTGATGCCCTGGAACAAACACAACCTGGCAGTGACTTTGAGCATCCACTGGCAGCTCCCATCCTGAGCCACCGTGATGCCTGGGTGGCATTTCAAATTATCAGAGAAGCAAAATATGGAGTGGGAGTTTCCTCTGTAAAGTAAACTGTCCTTCTCCTTCCTCCAAAATGGTGCTAAGATCCCTTTCACCCACTCTAGTCAAAAAGACATGACTCCATTGCTCTGCTCAGATTGCAGGCAACAACTGCTCTGTGTAGACTCCACCCATAAAATTGCATTGGCTCCTTCAGAAACCTAAAGACTGACCATGTGGATTCATCATGTGTGCCTGGAGCTCATCAGAAGGGCTCCTGGTGTTCCAGTTCTTTAGAGGTCACCAAGAGGTGACCACAGATTGCCCAGGATGAAAATGAAAGTCCCAAAGGCCACATCTATTGACTCTCATGTGGAGCTGTCTGTCACTAATTCAGAACTTGTAGCTGGGATTCCTTAACACAAAGTTAAGCTGCTCTGAGGTGCGATGCCAGTTGGGTGACAAAAATTGAATCTTTTTAATTATTTTAAATAAAGCTGCTTCCAAAAATGGCTTTCTGGGAATGCAGTCTCAACTACCAGCTGGGCAATTCTGTCCTCTTGGCTCTTGATTTCCAGTGACACAGTAATTGGTGGTTGATGAGGATCCCCTTCTCTTTATGTTTCCTTTAAAAACCCGACACATACACCCACAGTTAACTATGGAAAAACCCACACCACTGCTCTTTCTACTCGGGAGTCGGAGAGCCTTCTATCAGCATCAAATAGCTCATGGTGACCTGGTTTCTAGACAGGCTCCCTCAAAGAGTCAGCCACCTGTCAACATAAAAGACAAGAGGGCCTTCCCTGAAACCGTGCGATTGGACTTGGTTGGTAGGAGTGGGGCCTCCACAGAAGCCGTTTTCATCCTGAAGAACCCGGCACGTGTGGAAAAAGCATGGAGACCACAGCTGGTCCCAGCTCTTCATTTAGAGTTTGACTTTGTTTGAACTTCTGTACAAACAGGGGACAAATAAAAACTGCAATGACCTATTGCCTCATGCTCTTTAGGATGACTATAATCAAACAAACAAACAGAAAATAACAGCGTTGATGAGAACTTGTACACTGTTGGTGGGAAAGTAAAACAGCATGGAGATTCCTAGAAAAAATTAGAAACAGCATTCCCAACTCACCAGTGATCCTGCTTCTGAGTATGCACCCCACAGAACTGCAACAGGGTGGTAGAAGGTATTTGGTACCCAGGTTCACAGTGGCACTATTCACAAGAGCCAAGAGATAGAAAACCCCCTGGGTCCATCGAGGATATCCATCAATGGATAAGCAGAACATGGTCTATCCTACGTGGAATATTATTCAGCTTTAAAAAAGAAGGGAATTCTGACACATGCTACAACACAGATGAACCCTAAGGACATTATGCTGGGTCAAATAAGTCACAAAAAGAGGAATACTTTGTGATTCCACTTATATGAGGTACCTACAGAACTCCCATCCATAGAGACAGACAGTGGAAGGGGCTGTGGGAGGGACAATAGGGAGCGATTGTGTAATGGGTGCAGTCTCACTTCTGCAACATGCAGAGTTCGGAGAAGCCTGTGGTGATGAGGGCACAGTACCACCAAGGTACTGAACGCTATGAAATGCACTCTGAAAAATGGCTGGGATGGTAAATTTTGTTACGCGTACTTTCCACAACTAAAATCTAAAACAGGTGAGAAAATAACATGAAACCCCCAAGGCTGTCTGAGTACGAAATAAGACAGTGAACGCCGGAAGCACCATGCAGAGGCCTGGCCCAGGGACACTTGTGCAGGACGGCATCTGCTCCTTGGTCTCCCCTGGGAGGTCAGGAGGGGAGCACAGTCAGGCTGCTTCCTCCCTCCTTGAGAGGGTGCTCTCACTGTCCATGTCCTTTGCCCACAGTGCCTGCTCTTCTCTGGGGGCAGATCTGCACGGTCTCTCATGAGTTCTGCAAGTCCCTGGTCTCTGACCCCAGTGGAGCCGGCTGAGGTCCCCAGCCCTGTGCTCTCCCTCTGCCCACACCTCTGTAAACATCCTCTAAGACCTTCTCCTTGATTGGTCTCATTCAGAGTGCTGTCTGCTTCCTGCAGAACCCTCTCTTCCATCATCCCTTAACTCCTGATCTCGCAGGGTCTGCAGGTGGACAGCTCACCTGCTCTGTCAGATGCAGTGAGTGACAGTGGTTTCAGGGAGGGACATAGGCAAGGACAACTATGGTAATCAGTTGGCTAAAGCAACTCATCAGAACAAGGGAGGGGCAGCTAGGACCTGGGGATGCTGCCTGTTGTGGTCTGAGTCAGGTCGTCCCCACCAAAATTCACACTGAGGCTGGTCCCTAGAGTGGCAGAGTGGGAGGTAGTCCCTCGAGGGGAGTGGGGCCATTAGAGGGATTAATATTTCTCTTATAGGAGCGAGTTCTCACTCTTGCAGGATTGAACTGGTTACCTCGAGAGTAGGTCATTACAGGGGAAGTTGACACCTCCCCTTGGTCTTGTTGCATGAAATGTTTCCAATTTTAATTCTCTGTCATGCTGTGACACATCTGGGGCCCTCTTCAGAGGCTGGCACTATGTAGTTTGGACTATCCAGTCACCAGAATCACAAGCCAAATAAACCTCTTTTCTTAATACATTACCAGCCTCAGGTATTCTGCTATGGCAACACAAAACTACACTAAGATGTCCTCAGTGCCATTCTTCCCAGCCTCTGCCCTGCACAACCTTTGAAAGTCCATAACATGAGTCGCAGGGGCTGCTGCCCAGTTTGATTTGACAACAGGGCCTATTAATCTCCTCTGTGTCTCTGGCTCTGCTCAGTCCTCCAGTTGCATCTACAGAATTCTTTATTTATTCTTTTTCCTCCCTACTAGAAGATAAAAGATCTGGCAGGAAGAGAGATTAAACTGAAAACTAATACAAATGAACCCGATCCATCTCATGGGCGTTCTGATTTGTACCAAAAAAAAAAAAAAAAAAAAGTGGTTTGGGAAGGATTTGTCTGTTCACAAGCTTTGGAATTGCAAGCTTGCTGAGAACTGTTAAAATTTAAATAGCAAGTCTGTTTCTGACAATCAACAGGCAGACTCCTTTTAAAGGGCTCTTCCAGCCAGTTCTCACAGAAGACTCCAACACGGGTCCTGTCTTAGGGCTGGAATGCAGAAGAATTTTTTGATGAGGAAACCATCCCATAAAAGCTGCAGTGCCTCTTTCCTCCCCTTCAGGGATTCCTCTCTTCCCTTTGATCCCCAGGGCTGGGGGATTTCTGACTTCCCCAGTCAGGCTACAGAACAAGCCTCTGCCACAGAGGGCACTGAGCATCTCCCTCTTGGGTGCAGGGCTCAGAACCCACGGGGACTTAATCACTCCCTGCTATCTCTGCTGGCTCAAAAACTGATGGTTTTCAATCTTTGGAAATGTACTAGAAGCTTTTTCCAATAAAAAGAACATTACTATTTTCTCAATTAATGGTACCTCAGGAAGGAAAATGTTTTTTGAAGGAAATTTTCTCTTAATTACCAGAAGGATCTCTGTCACTATTAGTACAGATGCTTGCATGGCTGTGTGTGGTCTGAGGGTGCTTTTCCATCTGTAGCCTCTCTTGTGGGGGAGGTTTCATTGCATCTTTTATAGTCAAGAAAACCAAGGCTCACAGAGGTCTTAAATTACTTCTGGAAAACTCTGCAGGTAGTCGGTACCTAGACTCATGGATCAACCTTAGTAGTATGAGAAGTGGAGCACCTGGCCCTCATGTCCCTGCAATGGGAAGGTCACAGCAGCATCCAAAGCAGTCACACATATGCATACACACACTAACACTCTATAAGAAACAAAGTCAGCAACACCTGACTCACATGTGCACTAACACGCTCTACAAGAAAACAAAGTCAAGACTGAATGTGAATCAAATCTGTATCCAGGAGATAAAGAAGATGCAAGGACCAATTCAACCACAACCCAAATTCAGAATATGGGACACTTTCAGGCCAAATGTCACAGCTCTCGCCCAGGCAAGGGAGGAGAGGGGGAGGAGGCTGGGGCTTTGGTTGATTCTGAAACATTAAGAGATGAAACAACAACAATGGATGGACCTGGTTTTGATCCTTATTTGAGCAAACTGAGTGGAAAAAACCCAACCAACCAATCAACCAATCAACCAAGCAAACAAAAACAACACCTCTTTTTAGAAAAGGGAACATATAGACACAAAGACTACTACTTGATTCCACTAGGGGTGATGCCCCCTTTTTCCTTTCTTTTTGAAAGATGCTTACTGAATCACTTAGAGATGAAATAATATAATTTCTGGAATTTTCTTTAAAATACTCTGGCAAAAAAAAGGCAGGAAATAGGTGAAACAAGTATTAAAATGTTAACGATTATTGAAGTCATACGTCTGTGTCTATTTAGCACAGTTTTAAATAAGTTTTTAGAAAGTGACAATTTTGTCACAACATTGCCAGTCCTGAGTATTGACTATTATCTTTAATTGTGTATTTGGTAAGTAAAGAACACAACTTCGTTAATGTATACTTTGTATTTTTACATGAAAGAGAGTGAATATTACTGAATTAAAAACATGCCACTTCCCTTAGGTCCCAGAGTTAAGTGACTATTTTGTCACAACATTGCCAGTCCTGAGCATTGATTATTATCTTTGTCTATTTGGTAAGTAAAAAATGTGACTTTGTTAATGTATACCTTGTATTTTTACATGAAAGAGAAAGAATATTCCTGCATTAAAACAAGGCCACTTCCCCTAGGTTCCAGAGTTAAGTGGAAGAATTAAGGGACAGAATTCTTCTTCTAATTCGCACTTCACTGCTGTTTTGCTACAATTGTCTGACACTCTATCTCCTGAAATATAAATACTGGGTAAGAGTAAGTGCTCCTTACCAGATGAGCTCCTGGGATCTATTCTATTCACCGTTCACTCCTCAGTAGCTGGAAGAGTACCTGACGCCTATTAGGGGTTCAACACCTGTCATGTCCTCAGCACTGATGATGGCTTTATGTGCCACAAGAAGCCTACACAGTAGCCTCGAGGAAGATGTGCCCATCCTCCTATGAGAAATGACTGAGCCCCAGTGCATGGGCCCCCCCACCTGCTATTAAAGCACCTTGATAGAAATCCCCCAGTACAGGTCTGGTTCATGTCTCATTATTGCCTGTGATTGAAAGCTAGGGAGTCCAGGGCTTGATCAGGGATGCTCCCGAGGGCCCCAGCAGTGTCACTGAGACAGGAGCCCTCATGCTAATCAGAGGACCCCTTCCAGTGCACCAGGTTGTCTCTCTACACTGAATACAAGGGCACTACATTTCTTAGGATGATACTGCACACTCAAGACAGGTGCTGCTGA
Source organism: Sciurus carolinensis (assembly GCF_902686445.1). Taxonomy (NCBI): domain Eukaryota; kingdom Metazoa; phylum Chordata; class Mammalia; order Rodentia; family Sciuridae; genus Sciurus; species Sciurus carolinensis. Next base: position 11,859,933 of record NC_062230.1, on the reverse strand, counting down.
GAGTCTAATTCTAGGCACAAATTAAGCTAAATGTTCCAACATTTAAAAGGCACATCAGGCATCAGTGTCAGCAGGTCATGTTGAGAGTGTGCACCCTGGGGGAGACGATGAAGATGGCACTCCACCCCTGTCCTCGACCCCGACTAACCATAAGAGAAACATCAGGTGAACCCCGAGGGAGCAGCACTCTACAAAGCAGTGGGCCAGTCCTCTCGACACTGTCAAGGTCAGCACAAGCAAGAGAAGTATGAGGGGGTGTCCTGCCAGGAGAAGCCTGAGGGGACATGATGACCCAAGTGTGCCATGGGATCCTAGAATAGAAAACAGACAACAGGGGGACAGGACCTCCGGGGAAAGCGTGGGCTGCAGTGAACAGCAGTGAGTCAATAAGGGCTCGTCAGAGACAAACCCACCACACTGATGCAAGATGCTAGTCGTAGGGGAAACTGGGCATGCAGGGACTCTATCTTTGCAATAATTCTGTAAACCAAAACTATTTTAAAATAAAAAAGTTTAATGAGAAAACAGAAGGCCTATCAGTGAACCAGTTGGTCTAGAGGCAGGCAGGTGAGGAGCAAGTTATGGAGCTTTGAATAGAATCTGAACTAACTAGAAGGTTCTGAGTGTTTTGCTAGACAGAACAGAGATCTTGTGTGTGTGTGTGTGTGTGTGTGTGTGTGTGCACATGTGCACGCGCGTGTGTGTGCGCATGTGTGCTCAGAGCACACACGTGTATGAGCATTTGAAACCACACACGAATGCCCAGGCACACACCAGCTGGAGGCTAAGAGACGTCCAGGAGCCAGGTTAAAGCCACTGTGCTTGCTCTTGTGCTGCAGTTCTGGAGGATGGCTCTCAGATGTGGCTCACACTCAGCCTCAGTGTCTGCAGGAGCCAAGGGTGGGGACCTCCACAAGCGACACAGTAGTCTCAGGCACCTTCCAGGCAAGAGGCTCACACTGGCTCCAAAGCAGTGTGAACAGAGGGACCCTGGACTCTTGAACTTCTGCCCTTCATCTGCTTTGGCCCTTCTCTAGGCTCCAGCAGAGGTCCCTTCAAGTCTGTGTTATTTTTCTAACAGAGTGTTCCAAAATTATATACGCCATAGAAAATCTAGTAGCACCCCTGAGAGCCTGTCCATCTTCCCAACCATAAGAGTAATACAAAATGGTAAATTTTACCACTTTATGTATACCAAAATATACATAAGGCTATTATGGGGGCTGGGGAGATAGCTCAGACGGTAGAGTGCTTACCTTGTAAGCACAAGGCCCTGGGTTCGATCCCCAGCACCCAAAAAAAAAAAAAAAAAAAAAAAAAAAAAACATAAGGCTATTATGTGTATTTTGTATGTACATACTTGTATGTATGTGTATGTCTGTATATACTTGGTGAACATTACCTACACCACAGAAAAGTAAAACAAGTTCATAAATGAAAATTCAGAGTACCAGAAAAGATGGAATGAAACCAGCCCAGGCTCACACTGCAGCTGTTTCTATAAACCATGCCTGTGGTGTTCAAGGGCTCCGAGTAATTACCTTCAAGCTATTCGGAGCTTCCAACCCATGTTTAGTGTTCAGCCCAAAGAGCTGTCAAAGGTAGTTTGGTGGATGAACAGTGCGTGTTCCTCCACAAAAGAGCCTAAGTTCCTGTTGCCCCATGAACAGAGATGCACACAGGACCCCCAGCCAGGGAACTTGCTCTTGGCCTGGTCAAAGCTTGGTTGGGCATTTAGAGCAAAGCACGAAGAATAACTACTGCCTAAAGGTTAAATAAAATCCTTCTTCAAGACCCTGGTTTAAGGTTATTTATTACAGGAAGGAAAGAAATGTGGTTTTTAGTGGCACTGTGGAATTCTAGCGTGAGCCAGGAATATGACACGTAGAGTGGGCTGTCTCTTGCAAGAGGGCTGTGAGGGCCCCCACATGGAGTAACTCTACCGCGCGGCCAGACACAGCTGAAGTGCGAGAACACAAACATGATTTCGAAAGAGCATCTGGGTGATAGAACTGCTCATGGCAGCCCTGAAAAATGAGACTGAGGTTACAGGAAAGCCAGGCCATACTTAGCTGAGGATGCCTGAGAAAAAAGAGGCTTAGGCCAGACAGAGGTTTCATGGACAGGGAGAGGAGTGGGAAGAATATGGGTATTTTCCACCCAGAATAAGACCCTGAGAGTGGACAGTTAAAATGCAGTTTGAGGTCCTTTGCTTTGAGGAGTCCTCTCTGCTATATATACCTCTTGAGAAATTCTGCATGGTTCAGTTAAAATGTACCAAGTTCTGCCTTAAGTGTCAAGAATTAAAAGTTAGGATGTTTAGGTAGTCAAACCTGCAGCCAAGGGACATAGCCAAAGTGACTCTAGTGACTCTAGGTTTCAGGGCTTTTAGCTCTTCTTATCTCAGGGAATGTAGCCTCCAGAGATGTAGGTCAAGACCCCTAAAGGTGGACATCAAAGACTTGGGCTTGATCCACAAGGAGACACAGGGTGTGGGCCAATGTGCAGGAGGAGCAGTTCCCTCCAGTGACGTGGAAAAGGGACTGGACAATCCAGAAGCTCAAGGAAGTTCAGCCTGCGTTGGTGCTGGCAACCCCCACAGCAGGCTGGGGATGGTTGAACCATGGCTAGCAAGCTATTAGGTGAAGCAGGTGGTCATTTCTGGATGGAAGCTGGCCCAGATTTAGGGACCACCAGTCACAGCCTCTCTTCTGAATACTGCACCAACTATCACAACAGGTATTCTCATTTAGGAAGTTCTGTCTAACTGCAGGATAGGCTTGGGCACAGCCTTCAGAAGATGAGGACCAACAGAGGACATGGGGCCCATATTGGGCCCCCACCGCCTACTCACCTTGCCTGAGAGCAGGGACCTGGGAGCCCACCCCAGTCTGGTTCTGGGACCATACCGCCATAGTGGCATTCCTTCATGAACACCTGTGACAGGCCCTGTCCCCCTGGATGCATTTTAAATGGGAGCAAAAGCTATTAATGTGAGGCTCCATATGCAAAAGCCCAAAGGAAAATGAGCTAAAACATAAAGTACTGCCTAACAACTCTGAGGCTATTAGAAAATAGCTATGTGAGATATGTTTCAAAGACATCATTGAAACGATTTGAAGCACAGAGAACAAAGTCTTTGCCGCTTTGGCAAGCAAAACAGCACAAAGCCCATCAGCTTTTAAGTACATAATAGCAAACGTGGATCAAGATGTTTAACATATTGTGCAGTGACAGTTGGGAGCAGCTTTCATACCAGAGCAAATGAGCTCATGGAGCGCAGCGTGCAAGACTGCGATGGGTCTGTACATGAAAAGACACCTGTGGCATTAGAAGAAAGAACTGAGCCACACAGCTTAGATATTCTCTTTGTGAAGAAAGAACCCCCTCCCCGAAAGATGCTGGGGATGGGATGTGGAGAGGCTTTGGGTCTCAGAGAATGTTCTCCTGATGTCAGTCTTAGCCTAGCAGCTGACAGAACCAAGCTGAAATGGATGGGTAAAAAGCAAAGGAGACCACAATGGGTGCTATAATGTTCCATACTTGCCTTCTGCTTCCCAGGACCAGGCCTGGGGGTCCCTATCTTTGGTCTCCTCCTTCCAGGGAAAGCCAATCTGCCATTCAGGAATGACTTGCTGTCTGGCATGACCCTTGGCAACTGCCCCCTCACCCCAGCCTTGAGTCTTACACAGCTTTCTTTATGCCATTGCCAGGTCAATCTTGCTAAAAACTAATTTTCACACATTCCCCTGCTCATGGGCTGTATGGCTTTCTGTCTTGTAAGACTGGCCTGGCATTCTCTGAGCCCTTGGTATTCCTTGCAGGTCTCTCTTTCATCATGGAAGGATATACACTAGGCTGTAGGCAACAGTCCCTTGTGGTAGAGGCAGATAAGAAACTCTTCCTTTATACATCTGCTAATACTTGTTTAACCGTAATCAGCATGTATTACTCTGTACTTTAAAATATATTATTACATGGAAAAGTTTTTAAAAGCAATTCATTTCAGTCATGCCTCTAGCTTCTCATGTTCCTAAGAACCTTCTAGTTTTACAAACCCATGTGCCTGGGAATGTCCTGGATACCCAACATGCTCTACAGCAGCATCCAGGTCTCTGCAATCTGGGATCCCTCCTGTGAGGATGGCAAGTACCCATATCCTACCCACTCCCATATTCAGCACAAGGCTCACTTCCAAGGACAGCCTCCCTGAACTTTTGGGCCCACAGTGTCTGCCCCTCTTTAAGGATCCTGGTTCTGAGGGCCACTTCTCGAGCAACTCTTTGTGTATCAACTCAGGCCATCTCTTTGTTCTTGGATTTGTTATTTAATTTTGGGAGTGTTCTTCTCTGTCTCCCTAATTGACTTTATGCTCTGTCCAGGCATCTTCCTGTATTTAATACTATCAGACAGGAGTGACTACATAATTTGCATATTTACTGAAGTTGCAGATTCATACTGCAAAATGATGGGGAGAAAAAAATACAGAGATAGATAGCTATAGTTTCCCATAAGGCTTTCCTGGAAGAATGTTTATGTAATCTCTCTCTATCCATCCAACCCCCCTCACTGTGTGTGTGTGTGTGTTTAGAGAGAGAGAGAGAGATTGATTTTCTGCTTTTAAATAGGACTTAAAGATCTTCTTTAAAGGTCTTCTAAAAGGAAAGCCCACATAACACTGGATGACAACATGAAAATAAATACAAAATCATAAAGGAGAAGTTAAAAATGTTCTAAGCACCCAGTTCCTTCACTTAGGTGTTCAGTTAACTTTGGGCTTTCTGGCAACCAAGGCAAAAAGAAACTTATTGGATGGTGGAGTTTCAAAGGCCAGCTCCTCTTTTCACCAGAAGCACAAGATTCTCTCAGCAGAAAAGAAATCTGTCCTACAAAGCTATCCATGAGTGACAGGAAGTGACAAAAGATGTGGGAAACTTCTTCTTATTGCCCACTGTTTTTTTTCTTATTATTTATTTTGCAGTGCTGGGAACTGAACACAGGGTCTCCCACTTGCTGGTCAGGCATCTACCTCTGAGCTACATTTCCAGCCCCCTTTTGACATTCTTTCTCCCAGTGTATTGAAGACTGTTTTTTCTGAGTTAAGGATAAACACATTGAATTCAGATCTGAGGCCTGGGAGCTTTGAGCCATAGATGGAGAGAGAATCCCTCAGAGACACACTTGTCCTGTGTGGTGGGAAGGGCCTGGGGAGATCATGTTGCAGTTGGGGACCTGAAGAACAGTCTCATATCAAGTTCTCTTGACTTTGATATGAACTTGAGTTCAATTATTTTAAGAATAAGTTGCTTAGAAGTAAGAAATTTCCCTATACAATTTTTAAAATCCTAAGAATAAGGAATGAAAAACGTGTTAAGTGCTGGACAATTATACTTTTGAATCAATATATTGCTTATAAAATGAAGTTTAAAAATAGGCAAAACTACTCCATGATGACAAAAGTCAGAAAAATACTTGTTTCTGAAGGAGGAACAGGACTGGACAGGAACACAGGAACATTCTGGAAGGTTAAAAATTACATATCTGGTTTGAGGTGTGGACTACATGGGTACAGATATTTCTCAAGACTCACTTAAGATCTCTGCATTTTGTTCTATGCAAAGTGTACCTCAATAAATAACAAAAAAATCAATATTGTGCAAAACAATAAAACCCTAGCAGGCATTCCACTGACATTAGGGAAAAAACAAGAGAGACTACCATGCTAATTAGAATTTAAAATTATTCTGACAATCCAGTAAGATATGGAAAACAAAAAGGAAGCAATAAATTTTTATTATTTAGAGAAGATATGATTGTCTACCTTGAAAACCAAGAGGATCATTAGAAAGATCATTAGAATAATAAAAGAATATGGAAAGTGGCTAAGTGGAAAACAAATACCTAAACATCAATGGCTCTCCTATATTCCAATAACTGGTTAGATGATCAAAGGGGGAAAATCTACTTACAATAGCTATGAGACAATCTTAGGACAACCTTAACAAAAAGCACAGAGCCTGTGGGTCTGAACCTGCAAACTTCTCTAAGTAAATAAAGAGTGAGCCGAATAAATGGGATAGATGTCCTATGTTCTGGATGGAAAGAGAATTATCTGAAGTCAGTTCTCATAAAATTCATCATGGGCCCTACGGGACTATTTTTGAAATTTCATAAAATAATTCCATTTTTCCTAGATGAATAAATAGTAACCAGAAGTAATAAATTCTGAAAAGATAAGGGGACTTGATTTACTAGTTATTAAAATATGTTTTGGAACCAAAACAATTAAAATACTAAAAAGTTATCAGGAAAACAAACGATGAGTCAATGGAATCAAACAAACCCCAAACATTTAAAAAACATGTCCCATTAATTTGCAAAAAAGGAAACATCATAAACAAGTAGATTATTCAATAAATAGAAAATGGGTCCTTTGGAAGAAAGAAAAAATCAAGTCAAAATACATATAACATCTAAATTCCAAATCAACCGAAGAGTTAAATACAGTAAAAATTGAACCTTAAAAAACAGTGCAAAAATCTATGATGACATTTATCTTATGCTTGATAGTATCAAAATACAAAATGTAATGAAAGGAATCATAAAGAAAAATAGCAACAGATTTAACCACAGAAGAATCAAACACTTGTCTGTGATTGGTTTTGTGCACAAAAATTAAGGATAAAAAGCATATTGAAAACATATGTGTCAAAAAACAACAGGAAAAAACCCTAAGGCCTGGAGAGAAATATGGGAGAAAGGAAATTGACATATCACAGCACAGAAAGTGCAAAAGTCAACCAACTTGGAAAAATATGTTTGACAGTGCTGCTAATCAAAGAAATGAAAACTCACCTATCAGAAGATATGAACCTCATAACCACAAATCTTCTGAAAACACAATATATTTACGAAGTTGAAGTGGGAGATTATTAAAATAAATTCCTTGTAGTTATTTTTATCAGTGTTTCTGTCTTACTCTTGCTGGTCGCCTAAGTGCTTAGTTTGCCATATGGGCATTTCAGCACTAAGGACAGCACCAACTAGACAAATTAGGACAGTGCCTCCTAGAGGAGAAGATGGGGACTGCACTGTTTACACGATCTTAACCAAAAAACAAGAAGGCATGGACTGTGCCTCCTGGAGGAGAATGGACAGTGCCTGAAGACCTAAAGGAAGATGCTAAGTAGGAGCTGACCAGACAAAGGTAGAAAGGCAGGAGTGGGGAGAGAAGTCACAGACACAGTGAGCACTGAAAGTCAGGGGTGCTCGGGGAACTATGAGCAATGCCTTGTTATGAAGCACAGAAAGCAAAGCAATGGGTGGCTGGAGACACATCTGGAGAGGCAGGCAGTGGTCCGGGAGGAATGGTGCTATCTGCCATGCTAATAAGCCTGGAAGTTATTCTTCAAGCAATGAGGTGTTCTATATAGGATGGAATTAGGTTAGCACTCTGGTTGGAGGGCGGGCCAGCAACGAGGCTTCAGGTTGTGCTGGAGGTAAGATTCACTTTGGGGAAGTCAATGGTGATGATGGGGAAGTTCTAGACCCATTGCCCAGTGTCCTGCCGGCCTTTTCTGCAGAGCTCTGCAGGGTTTCATCATGGCCAGGTTTGTACTTTGTGGCACTCCCTCTAGTGGCCCAATGAAGGAGGGCCTTGAGTAGGACATGTCCATGGTGTGGTGCAACGGAGAGGCAGCCAGTCAACATCCGAGTCACAGGAATGGAGATGGGCAGTGGATTAGATAAAAATTAATGAATAAAGCCAAGAGAATTCTGTGGTTTATTTGTGGGGGAAAGGAAAGACATAGGAGTCAACACTGACTATGTATGGAATGGAAAGAGAGGATGGGAGGTTGAAATGGTTAGTGGAGCCCACTCCTTTAGGGCAGAAGGAGCCAGGAGAGAGGGAGAACTTGAAAGAGGGCAGCGAAAGACTAAATGATGAAGCCAGGTTCAGGAGGAAGGAGGAAGGAGGAACCAAGGGCATGGTGGAGGGCTGGTTTTTGAATATAAAAGATCAAAGTGATTATTTTTATTCTTTATGCTTTAAGCAACTTACAAAGTTTTATTAATGAGCATATATAACTTCCATAATAAAAAGCACAAACATTTTATATTTCGACAAAACTTAAATACTATAAAGTATAATACAAAATCACAACTATACTCATGTCTACCAAAAAACTAATGTAGAATTAAGTAGGATGAAATATCCTGAATTTTTTGTATGTTTGTTATAACAAGTATTCACTAGGAGACCCATGGCAGCAGGAACCAAGTTTTAAAAACATCATGAGGAAATGACTGAATTTTTACTAACTGGTAAAAGACCACAATTAGCCTTCTTCAGTAGCATGATACCTTAGTTCAGCTCATGGAAGACACTCAGGTACTCAGTCTAAGACCCAGGCCTCTCCCAAATATCAGGGTTTCCATGGAAACTTGTGACACCTGTTGCATTAGAAGATTTTTTTCATTTCTAATATTATGTGATGCCAAATGTTCATGTTCAAGTATAAATTTATGAAGAGAAAAATTATGACTCTTGTATAAATACAAAATTAACATGTACCAACAATTTTAGTTAGTTCATTAATTTAAGAAGGAACCAGTAAGATGTTAATAACTGTACAGTTAAAAGGAAAAATCAAACAGCACACATATGTTGACAATGCTAAAATAAATTCACAAACAGAAGTAAAACTGGTCAATAGCTGTAGAGCAATAACCAATTATATTATTATATTCTACAGGACAAAATTTATCTGCATTTTTATGGACAAGAATCATTTTCAATGCTGTAAATTTTCTGTCTCTTACAGAGTTGCAAATGGCCCAAAGACAATGAAAAGTGCAGGTCCTTATGGAATCATAAACCCTGAAGGGTGCTAGATGAGACACCTAGTAATTCCTTTTTTGGTTCACAGTAAAGTCACAATTTTTCCATGACAGTGTCCCCCCTTGTGATCATAATCATCTCCAAGAAAGATCACTCTTGATCATAAATAAGAGACATTTAGAAAGCAGGACTGGTACTTCCATTATTTAACAGAATTCTCATACCTGCCTATCAGGCTACCAGGAGTTCCTGCACTGTCTCAACAGAGGAATCCTCCAGACTCTCCTCACCTGTCACCTGGTCAGACCCTCTGCACTCCTCAGTACACCATGTGAAATAGGTCCTAGAACACTGCAACCCTTCTCTGTGCTCCCAGGTCACTAAAGGGGCACCTGGGACAAGAGGATCACCTAACTTCACAGAGAGCAAAACACAGGATGCCCACCTGCAGAGGCCAATATCCATTCAAGGTTTCAGTTCCAGTCAAGTGCATGGACAAAGCAGGTCAGTTCACAACTTTTTGTGGCAGTGAGAATGTCTTGAGGACAGGTGTTATAAAGCACCTGTCACAGACACTAAACCACATCCCTTTGGTCCCTGCAGCATCCATGGTTTGCAGGAGACCAGCATTCCTATCAGCCTGCTGGCTGCAGACGCTCCCACACAGAGGGGTGGATGGACTGCTGCATGGGGTTATTTAGCACTGTCTACTTTCACAGTGCTGAGTGCAGGCCAAATACAATTTCCATTTTAGTATACTTGCTGCTAAGCTGTTCTTTCTGACTATAATTAGCCAGCATGTTCAGTTGCTCCTTAGGAGCACTCATTCCTAATAAAAACAAAAACCCAACCAATGGCTCAGACGATGGAGCTGGTCTTCCTATTTGCTGTGGCACTGCTAACCAAGTGGTAGCAGCACATGCTGCTCAGGCAAGGCTGCAGATTTGTCTTATAGGGTTGAAATCAGGGACAGCCAAGAGGCAACCATCTTCTCCATTTCAGTTCTTCACACAATAATACCTGCATTAGACTCTGAAGGCAGAACAGCTGGGACTCTCATCCAGCTCCAAGATGTTCCAGTGGGGAGAATCAGAGGCTAATGAGGGGTTAATGACATTCTTCATCCCTTTCTCAGTGAAATGAAACAACCAAACAACCAAATTGTCCAGTATGTGCCAGGCACTATGTTAACTACCAGTAGGGTAGGGGGTGTGGCTCAGTGGCAGAGCACTTGCTAGCATTCTTGAAGCTCTGAATGTTTTATCCTCAGCATCACAAGAAAAAGTAAAGGGGGGAAAATAAGTGACCCATGGATGCTGCTGTGTCTGACCAACTCCTTGTTGTTACTAGTTGAGGCTGCTCATTTTGTCTCTGGATTCCAGCACCCAGCAGAGTGCCTGGGGTAGAGCAGATGCCCAAACAACACATGGCTGGCTGGCTGGCTGGATGGCTGGCTGTAAAGCCTGCTTCTGGTTTAGGTAAGCTGTTGGACTATGAGAACCAGCCAAGCAATCAGCTGAGAAAATGGTTAGTATGGCAATCTGAGTCAGCATCTTATTTGATATAAACTGGGGAAGGCTGAACATTTCCCTTTTGTAAGAAGGTCTACCACTGCGATACTGAGTCCACTGTAGGGGCTCTACCAGAGAGATGCATTTTAGTTCAAGTTTACTTGTTGAGTGTCAACTGAACACTATGGACTAGAGACAAAGGTGAATAAAACACAATTCACAATCTCCTGAAGATGGATGTCTGATGGGAGTTATCTTTTTGGTGGATGTCTATCAGGATTCTGATGACAAGAGCTCTGTTCCCATCATAGTCTCCCCACATGTCACTGTCACAGGCACCAGCTGTGACATCATCAGGGAAACCTTACCTTCTCAAAGGTTGTTTTAATAAGCAATGCCAACATCTACCCTCTCTGATCAGCATTGCTGAGCTGGAATGAAGAGGCTATCTGCATCCACATGGGTACCCAGATACCACTCTCTCTGAGGAAGGAGGCCAGGTCAGTGGGCACCATGGGAAAGGGAGAAGGGCCTGACTCCAGGTCCTTTCTCTGAGCTGGTGCAAAGCACAAAGCTATCACAGCCAAGATAAGAACTTAGCTACCCAGGAAATGAGAATAACACATGGCCTTTGGGACCTCTCTCAGAACTGGTTTAGGTGAAGTGTAATCCAATCAACCTTCTCTGATTCACACAGGACTCCTTGAATGGCCCCCAGACTAAACCCAGGTATGCTTGCCATCCCATTGGCCTTCACTGAAAAGCCCCCACTGAAGCACAAGAGAAAGGTTGCTCTGCAGAGGCCTGATGATCATGAAGAACTGGGCTCCAAGTCAGATGGCCAGGAGGAGGGGATCCCATCCAGAGACTTCGATTCTATACATCCATCTCCTTGGCTGTAAAATGAGACCCAAACAGAACAGTATAGTGCCATCATCACAGGGGGACCTCTCACAGATAAGGAAGAAGAAGGTATAAAGATGATTTGGAGAAACAAAGTCCATTTCATCAACAATTATAGAAGAGTGTGCCAGTCTTGGTGAGGGGGAGACCTAGACCAGAAGCCCATAGGATGCATCCAAGGACAGAGTGAGGAGTTTCACCAGGGAGAGTGAGATCTCAGGGCCAGCAGCACTGAGAGCACCACTCCTGGCTGTCCTGAATGCTGGGTCCCCTTCAGAATGCAGTGTCACCATGAGACAAACTGCAGGCCCAATGAGAATGACCATCCTAAGAGCCAGGCCACCTAGGGTCTAGCTGGTCTGCTTGGGGTCCCGGGGAGGAGTCTGGGATAAGAGAGTGATGATGCAGGAAGGACTTCTTTTAGGCAATCGAAGGTGAGGTGCAGCCAGCATGCTGGTGCGCTTCTTTGAGGAGGCAACAGGTATCATGAATGGCAGCAACCTAGCCTCCGAGCACTGAAGGTGGACAGGTGTGAGAGGAGATGAGACCCTTCCAGGGAACCTCATGAAGCCAGTGTGGTCGGCACATGCTGAGCAGAGAAGGGTGGCCTGGGGCAAGCCAGGGCTGCATGGGACTGGGGAGTTTGGGTTTCACAGCAGGAATGCTCAGGGCTTACATGGGGAGTGATCCTCTCTCCAGCCTGAAGAGGCCCAAAGAAAGCAGGGGCCAGTGGGGAGAGAGCTGAAGTGGTCCTGCTAAGAGAGAAGCATCTGGGGAAAGAGAGGGGAGCAGATGCCAGCTGAACTGCAGAACACAAAGGGTTAGGACAACTGCTGCCATGATGAGCTGGGAGAGGGACAGATGGGAAAGGCCGAGGACATCCCTAGGCTCAGGCTCAAGTAATATAGAAACCCAGGGTGCTGGGAACAGGTTGGAATGGCTGCAGCCATGAGGGGGGAACAGGGTCAGGGTTAAAATTATGGCACGATGATTCTTGAAGACATCAAGTTTGTGATGTGTGTGAGACACCAGGTGGAGATGTCCAGTCACTGAGTTCCATGTTGGAGTATGGGTGAAGAGAGCCATGAATATCATCAAGGAAGAGATGCTGGTCTCATCATGGGAATGCCGAGCTTCCCAGGAGGAGATGCAGAGAGCTGGGAACAGCATGCAGGACAGCACCCAGAACCCACACTGGGGCCAGCAGAGAAGGGGCAGGGGTGGCCAGTGAGGAAGGACCAGCAAGGCTGGAGGAAAGCCAGGGCGATGGCTTGGAGGGTGCTATGCTGCTGAGCATAGGACAAGTCCATTTAATACTTGGCACCATGTCTAGGCCAGAGAAAATAGCCAAAGATTCAACAATTGCTGCTGCAAACTCTCAAATTAGCCCCATGGGAAGTGCCGTTACCCCTTTCACCTGCACCCCAGGGAGGATGCTTTCCTGCAGCACCTCCGCTCAGGGCAGGCTGTGCACACAGCCATCCTGTTGACCTGGGCCCCAGATCCAGGCCCTTGCAAAAGTCCTCTCATGACACCTGCCACCCCACTCCTCCTGACCCCGCTCCCAGTCCACACGGCCATTTCTCTTCCTAAAGTGCAGGATGTGCTTTTCCTTTACAACCATAACATTCCTCTTGTCCTGTGGGTCTAAACCAGCAGTAAAGGTTAGGGACATTAAGGGCACACAAAGAAACCCGACTGCCATTCAGGACAACCGTTTTGTTTGTTACTTACTGTTTTCGGACAGCTCCACAATATAGTAAAGAACAGGGCTGTTCCCATCGAAGGGCCGAACCCAGGAGAGCACCACGGCGTGGCTGCGGGAGCTCAGGGTGGCCAGGAGGTTCTGAGGTGGGTGAGGCAGCTCACTTGAACAGCAAGAAGAAGGAACAAGAAGAAGGTGCATGTCAGACCAACAGTTCACCTGGGTGCTCACTATGGAGAGTCCCGGGGTACAATGTTTGGGAACAGAGAAAATAAAATATGGCCCAAACACAAATACTCCTCATCCTCCCTCTCCTGCAAGAGGAACAAAGCCCAGCTCCACCACCACAGTGCCATTTTGTTTTCTGAACATAATTTGATGTAATCCCTGTGGAACTGAAACAACAAATAACATCGTTACTTAAATGGGGCAGTGTGTGCACAATTTTTTTAATGCAGTATATTATTTAGTAGAGAAAACTTGGTCAATGATTTGTTTTCACAACTAGAAGCTGGTAATGGAAATGCAGTAAACCATATAAACAGGAAAAGTCCTGGTAGATATGACTTAATGTGAAAATTTTCACACTAGCCATTTGGAATTAGTATTGAAAATGCCCATCTGTATTCTTAGACAAACAGAGTCGCCTCATTTATTGACAGCATGAGGTTATATTGTCATTCCGTCTTCTGTTGGATAATGGGGGTTTGGGGGAAGCACTTAAAAGGAAATGTGGTGAAAACACTAACTAGAATCCCATGGAAATGGTAAATTTCACATCAGCATGGCCATAAAATGGAAATGCAATTAAAGCAAATAAATTCCAAAAAGAAGTTACTAATAAAAAAGTTTTTACTGGTATTTACTGGTGACAAAGCTGCATACTCTACTGTGTCATTTCTCCCAGCTACTGGCCTGCAACCCTGAAGTCACAAATTCCCCATGTCCAGTGTTTAACCTTGATGTCCCATGGTCTGGCGACAGGACCTGCTTTGGGACGGTGCAGGATGGCTGCTGCTTCTGCAAATGTTCCCAGGCAGTGCCGTGGAAAGGTGCTGAGCATGACCCATTTTGCCCACGAGCTGGTGTGGGCACTCTCTGAGACATCAGTTATTGCTGAAGCACATAGGTCAGAACAAAAAGCCATAATTACCCTGGATATTTTTTATTTTAAAAATGTACTCATTATACTTTAAAATTTATTAAGCTGTTTCGAGCTTTCAGCTACCTAAGAAACACAGCTCTCTCTAACCCCTGCACACCGTTTATAACAAAACAGTATTTCTCATGTAGACTGCAACTATATTGTAACCAAGCACAGTAAGCAGAAACCTCAGCCTGAAATGTTGCTTATTTTCTTCTTAACTGTGAATTGTTTTAAATCAGAGAAAGAGCTGTTATTTCTAGTTGAGTTCTCCAACAACCAAACCTCCATTAGATTTCTAATAAAGGCCAATAGGCAGGAAGTGCTAGGATAAAAACATCTATTCTACCTCTCCCAAGTCCCATTTCCTATTTTCTACCCCCGTCTGAATTGGTTTGCTGAAATAGTCCACCTGAAAACAAATCATGAATAAGCTTGAATAGACATATCTAAATAAGACTACTGAATAATAAAAAATTTGTCTGGCCTAAGCTGGAACATCTAAACCCTTGGAATCTCCAAGGGACAGAACTGTCTATTACCCATAATGGGCCTCTGAGACATACTGAGTGTATGCTTGTGAGGCACTTGGGGGCCCCCAGATTGTTCCAGGATGGGTTCTGGCCATGCTGGAAAGACCAGCACTGTGACAGTGGTGACAGTGACAGGGTGGGGGTTTCAGCCACTGCCATCTGCCCAACTTCTGGCCTCCAGCATGCAAACATGTGTGGGAGGTTAGAAACTGAATTCAATCATGCACCAATGATTGAATCAATGGTCCCAACACAGACACTCAGTTGAGCTTTCCTGGTTGGTCATCATGAGTTGATGCAACCTGAGCACAAGGAAGCTTTGAGTTCAGGATTCTCCCTACCCTGCTTCATGCTCTGTTCATTTATCTGGCCCTGATTTTTGTCCTTTATAATACAACTGTATGGAACGTACTTTCCTGAGCCATGAGTAGAGAATTTGAACCTGAGGGCATAGTGGGAAGTTTCAGAGTTTAGTCAATTGGTTAGAAATGCGTGTGGCCTTGAAATCCGGAGCGTGAAGCCAGTGCCTGAAGCTGGGGCCTCATGTTGGGGACTGTGCCCTGGTCTTGTGAGGTCTGTACTACACCAAGGTAATTCTTATCAGTGTCAAGACTCCCCCCAAACGGAAGGCTTTCTGACACAGGAACGACTTAGAAGACCAGGAGGGCTATCTATGTTGCAGGTCATTTTCCATGTGGACACTGCAGGTGCTCCAAGAGGCTCGGCTCCCTGCAGCAGATGGACACATGCACAGTCTGAGTCTCAGCCCAGATGCAGCATCCACACCAAATCCCAAAGACACAGTGAGAACTCGGGAACTCATGAGTGGCATCGTTTGACAAGACAGGAAACAATCACACATTCTAGTCAGTGTGGTTTCTGATTTCCCACCTCCTGGCGGCTCAGAAGCAATTGATAAGAAGGTGATGGGTCTGTTAGGAGGCACACTGAGCTGCAATGATGTAGCCAAGAGCCAAACATTAGGGATTAAAAACATTTTTAAAAAGATTTTTAAAAAAGAGACTTAAAACCAGGCCTGATGGCACTCAACTATAATCTCAATGACTCAGGAGGTTGAGAGGTAGGAGGACTCAAATTCTGAGGCCAGCCTCAGTCATATAATGAGATCTTTCCTCAAAATAAAATAAAATGGACTAGGGGTGAAGCTCAGTGGTTGAGTGACCCCGGGTTTAATTCCAAGTACTAAAAAAACAAAAACAAACCAAAAAAAAAAAAAAAAACTTAAAGATAAAGTGGTCTTGAGACATTCAGTGTAGAACCTGAGACCTAGGCAGTCCAGTGGTACCCGACAACATGGCCACGCCTGATGCACTGATGCGCCAGGCCATGGCTCACTCATAGCTGTCTGACAGCACAATGCAGGATGTGGCTTTTACACATACATCACAGGACTCAGAATTGGAAGGAGAGTTGTTTTTCCTGGTTCTAGCCCCTACCCTATGTGAACAGGGCTTCTATCATTTCTCTTGTGTCCAACATTACCTGTTAAGCCATGCAAAGAGCTTGCTAATAGACATTGAAAATATAAACCATTCCTTTAAATAAGTTCCAGTTATCTTGTGAAACCCTTGACTAGCCTGTCAGTAATGGATAAATGAGACTCTAATATATTCTGAATCTATTTCAGAAAATCTTACCTAATAGGAGAAGATTGCATCCAGGCGTTTCTCTGCCAACTTTGAAAGGAGATAAACGATTGGCAGAGACTCACAGACAGTGATACCCAGATGGGTAACAAATGGAGGCGATCTGAGAAAAATGGAAACGAAGCCCAGTGCTAAGTCACCTTGCAAGGTGATGGGACTGGGGCAAATCACCATCCACAAATTACAGCACAGGAATATCAGAGATTAACCAAAACACAAACCCAGACTATATCGGAAGGAGATTAAGTGAGTGTGTGAGAAAAACAGTTTTGAGGACAAGAGTGAGCAACTGGTGAAATTGTGGCTGTGGAGGAATGGCTTGGGCAGAGGAGGAGTGGGCAGGTACTTTCTGTATAAAAAGCATTGCCCCTTTGATGCACAAATGATGACTTGGTCAAACTCATCTTCTTCTACTCTGCTCCAAGGAGGAAGATGATGGGGTCTGATAACTTAAATTGTTCACTCATTATGGCTTTGTCAGAAGTAGTTTTATTGAAAGAAACCTCTCCCACTGCCTCAGGGTCAGAGTCTTCACGCCTTGCTCTGTAAATTAGGTTTTCTCGGTACTCCAGGATCATGAGACTTAGTCTCTGATTTCAGGAGGAGAGAGGCAATGCTAATTGGGTCTTTAAATGATTGAACAATTAATCAATCCATAAAGCCTTAGGAGTTTGGTCCCTCTGTGTTCAACAGAGCAAGATGCTTGCAGGGATATGGAGTCATCCCAGGAACCAGCAGCTCCTGACCTTATGGTACCAGCAAACTAGGGGGAAAGACATAAGCAAAACCAGGGGTGACCGCATTTATGATGACCAGTGCTGTTAATTTACAGGATACATCACAGAACCATCTGGAAATTTAGAAGCCCCTCCTTTTGGACAGGGGATTAACACCAAGCCCATGTAAATTGTAAATTAGTCCTCCTGGGTGGTGCAAAACATACCCTCCTTTTAAATTTAGTGGAGTGAGGCTCGCTTAGACATTCCCTGGCACCAACTATATGCCTGGCACTGTGGGAGGCACCCAATGCTCCTTAGCAGATACCTCTGGCCATGAAGATGTGGTCAAAAATAGTATCCAGAGGCTGCAGAGCCTGTGATGCAGCAAGGGATGGGGTGAAGAGGAATCAGAAAGGTTGAGATTCCTTGAGGGCACCTCTTCAGCCCCTCAAGGGAGAGGTGTGGCCCTTCCAACTGGTTTAACCAAACAGTTTCCTGCTGGACTACTAACTGGCAGGGCAAACAAGCATGAGGATACACCAATGGACAGTCTGTTTTTGAAAAGGTCATTTCTAATGCTCCTAATTTCTACATTTAACAAAGTGATTTTTAGCTGAAGTCAAGAGGGAAGGAAAACAGGCTTTCAGATCCTTGAAGAACACTGTTTAACCATAAGTACTTCTGAATTCCTTCTGCAATATAAGATTTATTTCTTGATTTTTTTTTTTTTTTTTTTTTTTTTTTTTTGGTCATCTGAATCAATCAGGAGAGTGTGACAGAACTCAATCTCAAAGTTCTCTGAGAAGCACCAAATGCCCCATAATCATGAATTATTACTATCACTATTATTGTCATTACTGATGTTGTAGAGTATCAAGACCTGCTTGGACGTAAAGGTGCACAACTCTCCTGATTCATTCAGAACTGGAAGAAGCAATGCTTATAACACCAACAACTCACAAGGACCAATGGCCTTCCTAATCAGTTCTGCAACCAGTGCCACCTAAATTGGTTTGAATCACAAATCTGCAAATATTTCTATATTTAGAGATGAGGTGTTTTACCACTGCAGAAAACCTATTATTTCATACATACAGCAACATTTGCTGAAAAATGTATTTTACTTAGAGGAAATCAAATAAGCAAATAGTAGGGAAGATATGTAAATCAGTAGAACATAAAATTGTGCAGAATAAAAAGAATGTGCTATATTGGAAGTATGCAATTTGGCTTCTGCTGACAGAGTCTTTATGAACTGCTAACACTTATTTATTTGATACCAACAATGGATGATCTAAGAGTTCTCAAAGGTAGTTTTAAAATTGTGAATAGCAGAGGATTATATGAATTCACTGGCTATGTTCTCTAATATCATAAAAAAAAAATTCCTCATCTGAGACCTAGAAAAAAAAGAGGAAAGGAACAGGAGGCGGACAAGGACTTCTGATGGAGCGAAGGGAGCTCATGAGCTTTTTCAGTGGGGAGCCAACTCATGCACATGGAGGGTAAGAAGGAGAATCAGAAGGCCAACCAGTGGCCCAAAGCATCCACGCATTACTCCATGCATTTGTGCATTCAGCCAACCAACCAGCACACATTTATTGAGTACCTGTTGTATACCAGACACTGTGTCAGGCACCCAGAATGCAAAACTGTGCCATTGAGGTGCTTCAAGGAAGGGAAGGAATCAAGAAGGTAGGCTCATCCCTCCCAGTGTATGCATGCTACCAGTACAAGGGAGGACGGACCAGGAGCTTGGCAGAACTGCAAGAGGCAAGAAACCATGATGGAGGGGAACCCTCAAGGATGCATGAGCAGGAGCCCTTCGGGTGCCAGCAGAGAACCCAGCTGTGCTATGGAGGCAGCAGTGACTGAGGCAGCTGAAAGGGCTGGAGGTATAGGGAAGGCAGAAAGCCTGGAGCTGGTGGGCTCCAGTGCTGATAGTCCAGTAGGGGAGACACTGGCTGTCCAGAGCCCAGAACCCTCTGTGGGTTCCTGCTGATTCTAACTAGGGTGAACTTTGCTGTAGACACTTGCTAACCTCTAAAAAGAAAAGGGTTATCCTGGATTGGTGCTGCAGGATACTTTGGACTGGCTGCTATACATCATTAACCTTTTAAATTCCACAAAGAGGGGTTAGGGCAACTTTTGTTCTTGGCCACTCATTCATGCAGGCAACAGGCAGAAGGTTGTGTGTGTGTGTGTGTGTGTGTGTGTGTGTGTGTGTGTGTGTAGCTTTAGCAAGTGCTGTTTTCATTCTTAATTCCCTTGGCTGGCATCTAGGGATTTAAAGATAAATAAGACACGTGTACCCAAACTGTTCCAATGCTATTTTTAGGGAATTATTTCTGTATACAGAATCCTTCCCAGATTAAGGTGGACAGAGTCCATAGAAAAAAATCTCTTATGAATGCCTTTTCCTGATGGCCCAGTGTCCAATAATGGCCAGGGAGGGACCAGTGGGTGTGTCATGGATGGGTGGGTCTGTCACCAGCACCAGCTGCTCCTCTGGCAATGGTGATGCTTTGGTTTTATTTTCAGGTTTTATTTTTGTATTCATGTACTCAGGGAATATCTGGGATGCACAGTTTTTAAAAAGCAAATAAATTCACATTGGAAAAATGAAATTTGTCAGCAGGCATTTAATTTTTCCACTCTATGCATGGAGAGAGAGAGCTGAGGAAAGAGTGTGCAGAAGAGATCAGTGGTTCCTGCCTGTGCCCCTGGACCCCCAGGAAGGTCTGGGCTAGAAGTAATGGGCAGCTGCTTGCTATTTTCAGGATTTAAAAGACTTAGTGGAAAGTATCTGTTCACCACAGGGACTAACTTAAGCTCCAAGTCTATTGACTGTCGCGGCAATGGTCTTGCTTGTGGGCTGACCCTGATATTTCTCCTAGATAGGAAGCTCTGGTGGGCAGTCAGATGGAAAAATGAACTCACTGCTGCTTAACCACAGTGTGGCAAAGAGGCTTTCACACTATGGTGTCTATAGGGCAGACATGACAAAGGATCAATGGGGATGATAACCTATGATCAAATCATCTACACTGAGAATGCAACATTTTAACTTTGAAGTTAAAAAAAAAAAAACAACCCAAATCTTGTCAATGCCCATGGCTGTACAGCATGACAGATTGACTTGGGACCACTTGGGCCTCTGTGTGTGAAGTGGTATTGCTTGGGAGGTGCTGGCCGAGGGCAGCAACATAGATAGCAAAGGAGCTGGCTAACACCCAAGGTGGTACTCACATCACTTCCAGCCGGGCTGTTCTGGAATCATTTCCACCCTCAGATACGATTTCACACGTGTAGTCCCCGATGTCACCTGACCAGGTTTGGCTAATGAGGAGGGACCCATCCTTCTCCACCACAATTCTAGAGCTGCCAGATGGGGTGATGACCATATTATCCTTCTTCCAAATGTAACTGTGGGCCAAGCAAAGAGTCATTAGTTACAAAGCCCTCAAGAGCAGGAGCACTTCCCTGTTAAACAGCAACAACTGACGACCTTGAGTATATACCAAAGATCATTGAATTGTGCTTTTTAAAAGTGTGACTTTTAAGGTTTTTGAAATATACCTAAAAAAAAAAAAGAAAAGAAAAGAAAAGAAAAGCATCTAGGGATCATGTGCATACCTATCACCTGCTAAAAGGTACTTAACAGTCCTGTCCCAGGAATGCACCTGCAAGACAAGACTGCCCTCTAAACAGGAGGCAAGGACTGTTTAAAAATTCCAGAGTGGGCCAGGTATAGTGCATAACTATACCTGTTATGTAACTAAACCCAGTTACTTGGGAGGCTGAGGCAGGAGGATTACAAGTGCCAGTCTGGGCAACTTAGCAAGACCCTACCTCAAAATCAAATCATAAAAGGTAAAAGGTCTGGGAATGTAGTTCAGTGGCAAAGTGCCCCTGGGTTCAATTCCCAATAGTGCCCAAAACAAACAAACAAAAAGACTGGGGGGCTAGGAATATAGCTCAGTGGGTAGGACACTTGCCTAGCATGTGAGAAGTCCTAGGATCAAGTCCCAGTACTGGGGGAAAAACAAAACAAAACAAAACAACAACAACAACAACAACAACAACAAAAAACCCTACAGTGGAATTACCCAACTCCTAACAAACAAACAAACAAAACCAAATAAATAAAAGTCACATCTCAGCATCTCATAAACATATTTAAACATATTTTCTTAAAATCCTACCATTCTAGCAGACGGTCCCTAAAGTTGCATTTCTTCCTCACTTAATCTTTATCTGTGTTTTAGTCAATTTTTCTTTTCAAATACAGAATCAATTAAGAGCCTGTCCAGTCTTTTGATGTCCCTGGGCTAGATGAGATGAAAAGTGCTCATTTTTTTCCCTCCAGAATAATTTGATCAGGTTTTCAAAATGTACCCAGTTTTTTTTAAAGCTTTTATATTCACAAAGCTCTAACATTTATAAACTTCTCATCTGAAATTATGCTGAGACAGAACAGATCAGATTCCACAAGAAGGAAATGGAGAGATGAGCTCCAGGAGCAGAAGAACCCCAGTTAAAAGGGAGCCATCCAGTCTTTCTCGCCAAGGGGCTTCCCATTTAATCAACATTACAAGAAAACCACACAGATCCAGGGCTTCTCTTTAAGCTCTCAGAGTAAGAGAAAGCCAGCCTGTTTGTTCTTTATTCTCTGTAATCACACTCCAAAAGTCTTTTAGAATGGATGGATTCTTTTCCAGGCATGGTAAAGATTCTAAGCCGGCCTCCAAGGATTCACTGGGTAATCTTTAACAGACTGATTTCTGTTTGTTCATTTTGTTTTGCATTCAGCATTCCTTCAACTAATCCAAACTTGTTTTTGAGCTCTGGGGACCTCCAGAGAACCAGGTAGGGATGTGGAAATTCCTGATTTGTCAAACACCTGCCAAGAAGAGTGAGAGAAAGGCTGAGTCTTTGAACCCAGTTAAAAACATATGCATCAGGAGTCATCCCCTCTGCCCAGAGAGGATGTCCCAGGAAGCAGGCAGGCATCTTGGTGCCACCACTTTGGTGAACTACATGGAGCCGAGACCAGAGTGATAATACTACGATGACTGGATCTCTTTCTAGATTTATTTTCAAGGCTGATTTTGAAAACTAATAAATTATTCTGTAAGTGCTGGTTTTGGGGAAAAAACTCACCACAGAGGGCCACCTGTCTCTAAACAGGCAACTACCTGAAGGGCCACGTTTTTTATCATCACCTGAAAGGATGTCACAATTGCTTTTGTGAACTGTCACCTAGTTTCCTTCTTTACATGTTATTTTCTTCTCAGTGCCTCAGAAAACTGTGGCTGCCTTTCTTCTAAGTGCAGGTCTCCGTTGTTCTCCATGTCATAAGGAAACCATCCTTGGAGTAGAGAAAACCTCTCTGGAGAATTGCAGAGTCCCCATGTAAACACTGCTGAAATCCTATTCGATCCCTCTGGATTTTTCTCTCATTAAGTATCAGCTGCTGACAAGTACGTTTTACAGATAGTGTATTAACCTTGGCAGAAAAATCATGAAAAGCTGTATTGAAGTCATGAAGTGGAACGCAGCTCACTGTAAATAATACATAAGGCTGGAGTGGAAAATGGGATTCGTGTGATTAACGATGGAGCCGTGACCATAGGATGCCATAATCAGGGATCAGCTGCTAAAATCAGTTCCCCAAATTTTTCCTCCTCATCTCAACTCCACTTTTCAAGTTCACAGAATATGAATAAATCCCAAAGTATCAAAACTAAGGGAACTGACCGTAGAGAGATTCGGGGGTCGTGAGTGGCTCCGCAGTGCAGTGTGGCCGTGGTCCCCTTAATCACTACTTGGTCCTCGGGAGGGTGAACAATGGATGTTCGATCTGAAATAACACGAGACACAGCTCAGATGAAATTACAAGTTTCAGAGTCTTTGCCCTTAGGGGGATAATGAATTGATCATCTGATATCAAAACCTCCCAAGTTTTCTCTTATCTTTGCAAAATGAGAGTAAATGGAAGCACTCAGAAGCATTCAGGGAATTGAAAACAAGACTTCCCACTTGCAGCAAAGTCCATCTTCCCTCCCCAACCCTCCTACATCATCCTGGATCCTCCAAACCCTCCAGGAGAAAGAGAGTGGACGATCCTGCGCAAGTGCCTCCTCACTTCTATGCTCTTTGTTAAAATCCAGATTCTTTCCCAAGATAATCATTGTTTGAGCAATTTCTAATGTTCCCATAGTACTTGTTCCCATTTCAAAATACTTTCACTTACATTAATTTATTCAATCCTCACAGCAATCTTGTTAAAGCTCTAATATTATTATTCCCAGTTTTCAGGAATGAAAATGGATACTCTGAAACACCTTGACTGGCTCCAAACTACAGAGTTCAAGAGAGTCTCATCAAGCACTGTCCACACCTGCAACCCCTAAGTCCCCTGGCTGCCCCAGAGAATGCCAACCTCCCTGCACATGGTCCATGCAGTGTGGTCCCACACCTTACACCTCTCAGGGGGATGCTGCTCCAGTCCCATGCACGGAACTTAGAAGTCACAGGGCTCAGCTGATATGACCAACTCTTAGCAGTGCATGAAGAAAAATGTCTGAGTGGTATTTTTCTTGTTAAAGAAAGGACATGTCACTGTCACTGACAGTTGTACAAATTAACATGGATAATGTAGATTGAAAATAATTTGTAGGAGCCAGGCATGGTGGAGTGCAGCTGAGTCCCCAGCCACTCGGCTCCTGAAGCATGAGGATGGCTTGAGGCCAGGAGTTTGAGACCAGTCTGGGCAACATGGTGAGACCCTGTCTCAAAAAAAAAAAAAAAAAAAGGAAAGCAAATGCCCTGTAGGTCACCAAAGTGCTACACCAATTGTTCTAGTACAGCTACAGTTTTGAATCCTAGCAGATCCACAAAATTATAGTGAGTAATCTTTAGAGATCCAGACCTCATTTTTCACAAGCTTTTGAATGTATGGTTAGTTTTTAGCAAAGCATGATGAATCAGAAGTGATTGATTCCCATCACCAAATGGAACAAACCTCTTTTTTTAGTACTTGCCAATATTGTGGGAATTTGGATTACCTTCTTTTAAACTCTTGGTGTATTTAGAATACCTAAACAATTAGAAAGAGTGATTTGTCAAAGTGAATGCTAAGCACATGAGCGAAAATGCTGAACAAATATGAAATGAAGCATAATGACTTTTATTTAAGGAAAATGGCATTTAGCAAATTCTTCACTCAAGTGAGTTAAATTTCTGTCCTTGTTAACCTAATGAAAATCTGTTGGTGAGCACTGTCTTTTGCTCTTTTGAACAATGAGCTTTTAGTGACATGGATTTGGATGAAGAAGAGAGGGAAAGTACTTGGGCAGTTGAAGTGGGGGGAGTTGGCACTCCAATCCTTACGTTCCAGAAAACAATTCATTCTGCATCTCAGAAACTAGTGTCATAGATGAAATAAGAATGATAAAAGTCAGAGAAACAATAAAGATTTTCTTCTACTTTACTCCTAATATATGAGAAACATTCATATTTAATGCCCTGGGAGTATAGCTGATCATAATACAGTACAGAAAATATATACTTTCTTTAGGATTTTAATTCTTGAGTCATTTTTCTTATAAATGCTTATAAATTTAATCAACACATCAAATTTGTTATTTGAACTAGTTGGGCATACTATCTCTACTCTACTGACTTTAAAAAGTTAATCTTTTATCTCTTCTGAAATATCCCCATTAAGTCTTGAATACATCTTTTAATTATTCTTTTAGAAAGTGAAAAATTAATTACTCAACAGACTTCTATAAATTAGTTGTAAAAATAATCATTCTCTTTTGATTAAATGAGAAAGTCCAAGGGCATATTGACATCCCCTAGGCACAGATGGCATGATGATTAAGCATGATTAATGGAAAGTTCACAAAGACTGAGGTCCTTACTCCACACAGTGAGTGCTGCAGATGCGTCCAGGGACCCCTCTGTGTTAGCTGCATAGCAGGTGTAGTTGCCAGCATCCTGGATGAACACAGGGGTTATCTGCAGACCCCCGGACTCCAGCAGCATGAACCTAGGAATCCGGACAGAGCCACTGGCCAAAATTTGGCTTCCTGAAGGAAAATAGGAATTTTAGAGTTTTAGAATTGTAGGGAAAACAGGAATGTTAGAGCCATAAACCTTGAAAAGAAAGAAAGAAATTGTTAAGCAGCAACCAAGAAAAATAACTTAAGAAGACTATCAGAGTAAAGTGAAAATTTTACGTACCAAAATAACCAAAGTAGTTTTCTTAGCATTACTTAGATTCATGAAAACCAAGAACATCCTAATTGTCCAACACTGAGAGTCGATTAAACAAACTATAATCTGTGTAGTAATCATTATCTTTGGGTGACTGGTTTTTATGTTTCTTTGTATACATATGCATTTAAAAATTTTCTATATAAAGCTGCTATTATGTTCAAGATCAAGAAAGAAAAAAAATATATAAAATATAAGAAGGCACCCTCTTGCTATTGCTCTGCAGTTTCCCAGGTCCTTACCTTACAAGCCATGTCTGAGTGCAAGACCTTCACCTCTGAGAGGGAAGATGCTGCCAAGCAGCTTTCTGATCATGTGGATCAGAGGTGACTTTTGATGTTCCCCCCACATCAATCCACCCAGCACTATGTGCCAAGCTATGTGAATCAACACAGTAAAGCACAGGCTTGTTGAGATGGGATCTGTGCCCTGGTCACTTAGTGACATGCACACTGACTTGTAGAAGAGGCTGTGGAGACTACAGAGACAATGGCAATGTGTCAACAGTCTTCAAAGGAACTGAAAACAGTTGAAATTAAGCTTCACAGGTCAAACTGGGGAAGGTAAAAAATGATAACATCTTTCTTAAAAAAAAAAAAAGGTATGAGCTTTAATTTTGAATATTACAAAGAACAACTCCTTCCTTCCATGTATAGGAAAGCTGAGTCCTAGCAGAGCTACAATTCCAACACTTAGTATTTTAAAGAGCCCCAGGGGGCTAAGGCACTCTATGAGAACTTAGGTGGAGGAGAGTGACATTTGCACAATTCTTATTATTGTTTAATGTCTGTTCCTTTTCTGGAAGGCAGGGGTCTTGACTGTTTCTATTCACCCTTTTACCCCTGGCATCTGGCACCTGGTAGGGACAGTCAATAAATGACTATTCAATTTTTACTGAATGAATTCGTGGATGTACAGAAAGTAAAAAGAACAAAATGCAACTGAAGGTGAAGGGCTCATCTTCTCCACCAGTCATGCTGCACTGGGAGCGGAAGCCACCTGCCTGTCTTCCATGTGATGGCGGGCTTGGGAGCCCCGGACACCTCGCACCGGAGAACAGCTGTCATCCCATCAGTAACTGTGGTGTCAACTGGGCGTTGGATGAACGCTGGGGCAACATCTGTGGAGAGGAATTGAACAGTGGGTGGTCAGCACATTGTCCCTGGTGAGAGTGCCACATGGCTCTGGAGACCCACTGCAGTGAGCATTAGCGATAAAACATGAAACCTTTTAGGAGCCCTCATTTGTCTCCCAGGAGTTCCCTATCTTTCTTTACAACCTAGAGAGAAATGGACATACGAGTGCCAAGTGCAGGGACCAGTGAGGGCAGTTTTGGGTGAATGGTAAAGAGAGAAGAGGCCTAACTCAGGATAATCCTCCTGGGAACCAGTTTAGAAAAGCACTTTCATTTCATTTCAATTGAATTTCCAATCTGACCCTCCTGAGAACCCTGCAGTCAGGGCTACCTCGTCCCATGGCAACACGTGAGGAAACTGAGGCTGAAAGACATTAGGTAAGCACCTGGGCTAGTTCCCAGGCCTCTTGCTGCAGTGGGGTTTGGCAAACTACCAACTGTGAGCCAGCTCTGTTTTTGTAAACAAAGTTTTATTAGAACATCCACTTCCTGCTCACTCCATGCTATCTGTGGCAGCTTCCACGCTGGTCACTACAGCAGAGCTGACTAGCACAAGTCATGTCCCTCAAAGCCTCAAATATTTACTATCAGGCCCTTTACAGAAAAGAACCTGGTTGATCCCTGCCCCAGAACTCCTGGCCGCAGTTTCAAGGTAGGCTCTAAATAATTCTAACTGATCAAAAATCAGTCTGGTTTAAGCATCCAATATTATTTCTACTTCTTGAGCTATATTTATTTCCTATGCTCCAAAATAAAGGGCAAATTGGACCCCTGGGTGAAGGTCAAGGAAATGACCCCCTATTTACCAAAATACACACATGGATCTTTAGAAATTTTGCCTCTTCACAAGCCCCGCCTGGTGACCGCCAATAGCCACACACACACTGGCATCAACTAGCTTTCTCAATGGCTCTCTCACCCGGGGACATCAGCACTTTGCTTCCCAAAAGGGCAACAGGAAACATATAATTCCATAATCACTAAATTCTACTTCATTTTAGAAGAACAATATTACGACTGTGGGAGATTAAAAAGAAAACCCACAGATACAATGAAAACCTTTACCTTTATTTTATTTTTCAAAGACAGAGTGCCAAGGTATTTCTGTTAATGGGATAATAAAAGAAACTCACAAAAGAACTATAATTGTTCAATAAAACTAAAATAGAGAATGAACATAAAAAATAGAAAAAAGATCAAAAGAAAAAGATTAGGAGTGAGCTAGCTATTCACTCAATAGTCTTTCTGATTCTGTCCAGAAAAATGGGGAATGTTTTTAGAGAGGAGGGTTCAGGGCTGGGAAGTCAGAGTCTCACAAGTACAGGTTCAGGGAGAGCACCAGCAGTGTCCTTGCTGCTCATGGACTTCAGGAGAATTTCCCAGGGACCCATAGTGGTTGAAGTATGGTGGCCATACCACAGGCCTGGTGCACCCAGCCCAGGGGCTGTGGGGAGGCTACTATTCTGTGTGTTTCTGGGGCACAAGGTGGGAAGCTCTGGCTTAAAGCTCCCATCTATGCTCCGCTGGTAGGCAGTACTTACTGGTCACATCCAGGTAGGTATGAGTCTGGATCTCCCCTCCTTCGTTACTGGCAAAGCACTGGAAGATTCCAGAGTCTTCTGGACACAGCTTCTGGATGCGCAGGCCTCCACTGGGAAGCACTGTGTATCGAGGGTTCTGGAGCTTGCTAATGGAGACAGCATCCTTATACCAGTAGAGGGTGGGAAGAGGGACCCCTGGGTAGGTGTGGAAGGAAACAGGCATTTGAGAAAATTAAACTCCAGGAAATCCTCACCAGGACTGAGGCAAGACTGTCTCGAAGGCTACATGACAACATTTTCACAGGCGTTTTCTCTTCTATTAGACCTCCAACCACTTGTAAAGAGGGATTTTTTTCACCTGAAGAAACCTACACCTATAGCCATTAAGAGAAGAGCAGAGGGAGCCCTGGATGCCCGCTGCGGGCTCTTCCAGGCTCTACCTGAACCTGCTGCTCCTATTTGGAGAAGCATCCCGCTGTGACTGAGGTTCTCAGTTGGGATGGAGATGAAGGGGCTGGTTCTGCCCCTGAATGGAAGGCACGCACAGGGTCACGAGGTCATGACCCATGCCTGCTCCACATAGGTCACATTCTGTCCTGGACAGAACACTTTGTCTCTGTTCCCTCACATATGGGTAAGGAAATAATAGCTGTAACATTAAAAAGTGTGAAGATTAGATACATTTATATATGAAACTCGTGACCGGCACACAGTACTCTGTGGGGAGCGTTTCTCATTAGCCCCACCAGCAACAATACAAGTGACAGCCACCTTTCACACGCCCTCTATCCGAGGGGTTGATTCCACTGAACTGAACAGAATTCTACTGT
The DNA here is from genome assembly GCF_902686445.1 of Sciurus carolinensis. Classification (NCBI taxonomy): domain Eukaryota; kingdom Metazoa; phylum Chordata; class Mammalia; order Rodentia; family Sciuridae; genus Sciurus; species Sciurus carolinensis. Next base: position 11,831,117 of record NC_062230.1, on the reverse strand, counting down.
ACTGGAGGAGAAATTAGGAAACAAGCACGTGAGATGCGTTTGGTTAAAGGTTATGGAAACCTAAAAAGTGTTTAGTTGTGGATGTGGGGAAAGTTGCCTCGGTCCTTAAGAATGATGGCAGAATGGTGGTGGGGGGCAGTTCCTGCAGGTTGGTTCCACCCTTGTATCCTGAGAGACCTGTGAGCTGAGAACAAGGCAAAGAGTTAGGTTAGGGGGCAGAGGGGAGCCCGAAGCTGGACACACAACGCTGTTCCTCTTTCTTCACGGAGTGGTATATGGAGAAAAACAGGACATTTATAGATGCGTCTAGGCTTCTAGGCTGCACTGTAGATGGAGAGCTGGGATGGAGACAAGTCAGTGAGGCCGAACCCACATGCTCCAGCTCCAGCCAGCCCCACCTGAAGGACGACTTTGGGCTTGGGAGGGGTGCATGCTGAGGGCACAGAACAAGTTCACAAGGGGCAGACCCTAGCCTGCAGGTGAAAGGGGCTGTCAGTCTAAGAGCATGAGGATTCCCTCCATGTGGTTGTGGTCAGCATGGATGACCCAGATCCTGAGTGAATGCTGCCAGGCTACATGGGGGGACGTTAGACCCTTCTGGGAGATTCTCTGAGTGGGCCTGGGCAACCAGCAACAGAGGAGACTGCTTCCTAGGAACCTCCCTAAGGCTTCTTGAAGTGAGAAGGGAAGACAGGGAAACTTGGGAAGTACCACACAGAGTGGACCAAGCCACAGATAACAAAGTCTAGAGACACCAGGCATGAGAAATTCAGGAAACACTTAGACCTAGTTCAAGATCTCAGGTGGCCTGCTCCTCAGTTTCCCTAAATGTAAAAGGGATGGAAATAAAGCCCATCTTGCCATGGTCTGGTGGAAGGTGCACCCATGCTCCTATCGGAGATGCTGCCTAGGGCGGGGGTGCAGGACATCCAGAATAAAGAATAAAGTTAATATTATGGAAACTTCAAGATCACGAGTTCACAGTCTGTTCTTTGCTCTAATTATGCTTCTTGTCACCTTTTACTAAATCACCAAAATTAAAAACCCATTTCAAGAGAGAAACATAACCAATTCATGTAAAAGCTCATCCTGGCAACTACATGTGGGGCTCTCATGAAGAACCCCCTTTCTCAAGCTGTTAGAGTCTCACTGTCAAAATTAAAAGAAAGCAGCAAGTTATACAATGGCGACACAGTGCTGTGACCTGTTTTGTATGTATTTAAAAGTCTATGCTTAACAAGCAGTTTATCCTGTAGAAATCATGCAAAAAAGAGGAGCATTTCCTTGTCAAAGGGAGAGTTTAAGATCGTCACTTTTCGAAAAGTAATTGTTAGTACGTGGGGAGCTAGGATATTTCTATTTTGGGGCAATTTAACTTGATAAACAGAAGTCGTATCCCCTGCTGCAGCGCATGCTCTCATCTCTGAGATGTAAGCACTCTAAATATTTTATAGCTTCGCCTTCACAGAGTTGTTCTCAAGAAGCTGGCGTTTGTAGGAGAACAATGCAGCCACAGTGAGGAAAATATTTCCATTTAAAATTCATATCGCTCTTCTCTCGCCCTTTCTGCCCTCCCTGTGGCTGTGTTAATAGAGCCAGAGCCCAAGAGAAGAGGAACTGAGAGACCTGTTCAGCAGCCATTGAGAACTGTCCAGGAGCAGCTGCTGCACACAGCACAGGACGGACTGCTCTCTGCCTTCACGGTCACCCCTGATCAGAGCCACACGGCACTTATCTTCAGAAATGCAGAATGGCATGCACCCGCTTGTACCCACAGGTGAAAGGTATCTGCTCCAAGCCCAGGAGCCAGGTGTCCTGGTGGGAGCATGCACTTCCGTAGCTGATGGAGCAGGGATGGAGCATTTCCAGTACCGTGTGTGACTTCAGTATTTAATGAGCATCTCCTACATGCCATGCTTGGGCAATGCTTTTATAAGCAGCATCTCATTTTATCTTCGTGGCACTGAGCATATTACTTGACCTTGCTTTATAAGGCTCAGGTTTCATATGTGCACAGTGAGATAATAAAAATCTCTCTCTCATGGAACCGTTTAGAAAGTTTGCAAGATTGACAGCAACCCTAACCCTCTGAGCTCTTAGGGAGCAGAGGAAAATCCCCCCTCAAGGTGGCCAGGTCTCAACAGGGAAGATCCTTTTAATTTCTTGGCAGTGTCAGAATACAAACACAGGTTTTGTTAATGAAGTTGCCTCTTCAGTCTACCTCCCCAGGGTTTTGTGTGGTCCCCAGGCTGCCTGGCATGGTGGGCAGCAGCAACCAAGGCATGGGGAGGAGGCTGAAGTTAACTGAATAATAAAGGACTGATGGTCCAAAGCTGGGAAAGCAGAAAAATAGGGAAATTTCCAGTGAAAAAAATTTTTAAATGATCTCCCTTCATACTGGATGGATGTGGTTGTGAGTCCCAACCCTCATCGCTGGTGGATGAGGACAAATTTCTTGTGTGTGCTGTGAGTCTTGGAAACCAAGAATTTGAGGGGAGTCCCTGGGGCATGCTATGCTTCCCCTCTGATTGGGATGGAGGGATGAGGTCTTCCTTCTCATTCCCTGGAGTAAATATTAGTGTGTCCATTTTACAGTTGAGGAAGCAAAAGCCCCAAAAAGGTCAAGTACTTTCCCAAGGTCACAGGTCTGGTTACTAAATTCTCCTGCACTCAGCAGTCTGTTCCCAGCTTGGTGGTCACTGTCTCCCTGTAGGGACGCAAACCCTCCAGGACATTGGCATTGTCATTCTTCCACACCGTGGCTCTGTCCAGACGCCAACCACACTCACCCATGGCTCGACATGCAATGTCCACAGTCTCTTCCACTTCAGCTAGAATCCGACTCTCAGGCTCAGCAGTAAAATACGGTGGCTCTTTAAACAAGAAGAAAAAAATCAATAGCCCCTAAGTAAAAGAAGGATATGTCAAAGACCACAATAGCCTCAAATAGTTTGAGTTCCATTTAAAAACTATTTCTAAAAAATGTGTCATTAGTCACCATCGCACACACAAACCCAGGATTCAGTAAGCAGTGGCCAGAGGCAATTTATATTCTAAGGTTTCAGAAAGCAGATTACTACTCAGGGCGAGGGCTACTTTTCAGTTTATGGGCTTGAATCATGGAATATCTTAATTCACATTTTAGAAGGATCATCCCAAGAGGTTCATAAAGGTTTATATTTACAGCACAGTATTTTATAGGCTAGTTTGCTTCAGTATCTACATACCAACTCATGAAGCATGTCAAATAAAGTGTCATTGCAAGGAACCAGCCTGTCCCAGGGAGCACTGTGGCCTATTAACATGTTTCTTAAAGTCTTAGCAGTTCTTTAGCTCCAAAATATAGATTGAATACCTCAATGGAATGCAAAATAATAGCAAATAGAAAGAAAAAATTGGGGGACTCTCATACATCTCTGGCAACAAAGGGAACCCTCGGTCACTGCGTCCCTAGGCTTTGCCCTCGCCTGGGCAACAGAAATAGTGGTTGTATTAAACAATGAATTTCCTCGGAGAGTAAAATGCAATATTTTTCTCAGTTTATTCAGCAGAAATTCAACAGAAGCATGGCCAAATTTGGGAGTATTCAGATGGTAGTGATTTCATTATCGTGATAACAAAAGGCTGGTACATTCACTTTCTGTGTGATAATTAATATCTGGGGACTGTCTCCAGGGTGGCTTGTTCTCATCCTAACTGTGTGGAATGTGGATAATGTAGGTTGGCATGCCTCCTATATTGACTGTATCTTTAGAACAGGGTAGGATGTGGAGGAGGAAACTGAGAAATGAAAACGTAGCATTTCAAAGAAATGATTAAGGAGAAAAAGCTGGAGGTTTCTGAATGGAGGCAAAGTTGGTATCAATTCTGCAATTACCTGGACCGCTCAAGTGGAAACAAATCTGCCTGAATTACCCACTCTGGCTACAGAGATGGCTGCAAATTCACTAGCTGGAAGCCGAATCATCTGTTAGTTTTCGTGTGTAGCAGCCCGGCCTAGAGCAGCACGGCAGATTTAATACCTTCCTTCTCCAAGCTGGTCTTGGGACACACATTCCCCATTTGGTCACGTCTTCTTAATCAATAACAATGATAGCAGCATTATTTATATTCTAACTACACAGCGGCTGCATTGTGTCAAAGCCCTGTGTACAAGTCATGCCCCATATTCATCAGTGGATACTAAAGTCAATATCTTCTGTCACCATCTGATTGAAGGGATGTGAGGCAAGAAGGGAAAAATTAAGTTAAACATTAACATTTGCTTATGATAAATTATAATTTTCATTGCCTTAGTCAAAAGTTTTATTTTTAGATAACTGTAGAGTATGGGACTCATGTAGCTGTATGAAATAATATAGAAAAGTCCCCTGTATCCTTTCCTCTGCTTTCCTCCACATCTTGCAAAACCACAGCACAATATCACAACCAGGATATCAACAGTGATGCAACCAGCCTATTTTATCCAGGTCTCCCCAGTTTTGCTTGTGCTTATGTGTGTATGAGTGTGTGTGTGTGTGTGTATGTGAGAGAGAGAGAGAGAGAGAGAGAGAGAGAGAGAATGTGTGCACACATTTAGTTTCATGCACCATCACCGCAAGTGCAGGTCTATGCATCCATGCCACACTGAGACACAGGATGCTGCCCTTTGATAACCATGACCATCCCATGCTCCTCCTGGCAGCAATGATCTGTTCTCTTGTCATTTCAGGAATGTTATATAGACGGTCATACAGTTTGTCGCTTTTTTCACCCCACAACTTCCTCGAGATTCCTCCCATATGAGCTATGCTTGATAATGCAAATCTGCCACCACCTTCAGGACCACAGCACCTTTCCCCAGGTGCTTATTCTGTAACAAGGACGCCGACTCTTCACTTCTGCCTGCAAGTGTCCCCTATTTGGCTAAAAGCAGGATTAAAGACGTGGCATCTCTGCCTCTATTGTGCATACAACTGCTCCAAACCACGTTGGATTCCAGGAGCGAAAGGTCTGGTGGAGAAGTGTCTCATGATGAGTGAAGCTACTCCACAGGAGCAGCCACTTCCTTGTCCTGGACAAGGCCCGGCCTGACTGAGCCTGAGATCATGATGGACAGACCACACCTGCTCAAGATCACCTGTTTTGGCAGCTCTGAACAGCCTCCAGCTGTGCAAACCCCGACCTTACCCTCATTCCCCTTTCTATAAAACCTCAAAGTTATTGTCAGCCCCTGGAAGACAGAGCTAAGGACCAGGGTCCCCTTGTCTCCCTGCTACACAGATTAAAGTTCCTTGCATGTTTTTCACCACTATCTTTCTGTTTGGTTTTTGAGGTGAGTGGCTGGACCTGCTTATTTGATCTCCAGAGTCAGGCCTCTGGTAACAATTATACCCCTCATTTCTTCCAAGAGTCAGGGAGGCTGGAGCTGGAGACCCAGCTAGGGCTAGAGAAAGGAGTCTACAGAGTAACCCAGTGGTTGAGGCCAGGCTGAGGCCACCCCTCCACAGGTGCCCTCACTTCACCCCAGTCAGTCAACAAGTGAGTGGGCATGGTGCATAGGGCCACCAACAGGTGGGAGCTCCCTGCCCCTGCCCTCCCAAGCACCTCGCAGGGGCCAGGTCTGGAAGGGCAGTCTGCTGGTGCCAGGCAGTCGCAGCATTTCACACCCCACCCCCAGGAAGATGGCATGGTACAGTGCATCAGGCAGGCTGGTTCCTTGTTTCTGGAAGCCTTCAGGTGGTGGAGCCGGCAGAGTGGGCACGGAGCTACCACAAGCCTCGGGCCACACAGTCTACTTCTGCTCTTCATCGTGTTACATCCCCACCGTCCACAGGCTGCAACCTCTTGCTGCTGGATCTTCACACTGCCTGATCTCACCAGTTGCCTGGAAGGATTTTCTCTCCATCACTCGCTACTTGTTCACACACAGTCTGCTAGGAGGAGAAAAAGCGGGGGGAATCCAGGCCTATCAGCCATGGAGGCTATGAGTTAAAGCATGGGGATCGGTTACGGGCTAGTCCTCCAGGCACAGACCTTTGCAACTACTTAATCTTCAAAGGGCAAGAGAGTGAGATGGGTCTTCACAAATCGGCAGTACTCTTTTTAGAACAGGTGTGCTGCCAGCTCACACCAGACTTTTAAAAATCAATCACAAATGCAGTCAATAAAACTGGGGATTGAAATGAACATTTCTATCTCTTTTGAGACAATGAGAAGACATTAAGAAAAGGTTCTCATGCCGAGTGTTAAATCAGAGTTCAGACAAGGCCAGCATGGGCCAGCTGTTCTCCGGGATGGGCTCAGGCCAGTGGCCCCACAATCTAAGACCTGGAGGTGGAGGTTCCTCCCGGGCAGCCCTACCCATGGGCCTCTATCAAATCCCCCACTCTCTGGAATGCCAGGGTGATGGAGCGTGGCTTTGGCCTGACCCAGGCGACCACAGTAGAGGCAGTCAGGCGCACCAAGGATTTGTCATCTTTTTCTGTCCCTGGTTCTGGGTAGTGGTTTCTGTCTGCAATTCAGGGCTTGTCCTGAGCAGGGGTTATCACGAGGCCTGAAGATATTCCCCACACCATCTTCCCTCCAGAGGCCACCTCCGTGAGCAGCAGGTCTCAGCATGTGCCTGCAGCAGTTGTCTGTCACTATCTACACTCAGGAGCTTTTGTCCACTGCAGTGGGCAGCATGGTTCCCAAGGACATCTACATCCAAATCCCTGAGCCTGTGAGTAAGACTTGCAGATGGGATCACGGTTACCAACCTAAAGTCAGTGGATGGGACTGAGTGTGCCTGGTCTAACCACGTGAGTGCTCAAGAGGGGAGAACTTTCTCCACCAGGAAAGAGGAGAGGCAGAAGGGAGGGTAGAGAAATTCCAGGTGGGATGGAGGGAAGGCAGGCAGGCAGGCAGGCAGGAGGCTCTTTTACACTGGGACATGAACATGTAAGAGGTGCTCTGCTTCAGCTCTAGAAGCCCATGCTGTGAAGCTGCAGAAGACTTCTCAAGCGTGATCCTGGCATCAGCCGAGAGGGACTGCAAGTAATGTTATTTTAAGGTATTTGAATTTCTGAATGATTTGTGTACAAACACTCAGAACAGATTTGAGATGTATGAAGATGGCTCTGTGATAGTTCCTCTCACCCTCCCAGTTTCAGAGCATCATGAAAGAGCCGGCGTGCGGGCTGCACACACTCACGCAGGCAGGCAAGGGTGTGAATGGCACTGCTTTGAATGTGACGAGCAGAAAATGCCAACTGTCAGTGTACGGGGAAGATGTGCTCGCTGCAGCCCCCTGGACCTACGATGTTAGAGTTAGGAGGAGGAATCATTTTACTTACTCTAAGAAAGAAACAATCTCCCATGGATGGCGAGACACCTCCTGATCACAGAGACAGTAAACATGAAGTGTGTGATATGAACTGATTAACGGTAACTAGTGCAATGTGACATGTCAGAGTTATGCCAATAGCAACTTGAGCCACCATTTAGTGTTTCTGTGGTGCAGTTACTTCTTTGAATTTTCACAGTCTCATCTGCTTTGTCTCCAAGTTGGGGATGTGGAAACTGAGGTCAACAGAGCCAAGACCCTGTTCAAGACAGTGAAGGGTGCAGTCAGAAGCTGACCCTAGAGACCACACTATCATATCTCATGCTAGGCTCCCCTCCAGCATGTCCCATATGCCACAGGGGCACAGCTGAGAGACATTCAGCAGAGGTGACATCCAGAGGGGTACTGAGGGGCACTTGGACCCCACTGATAAGCGAGGAGTGTCGAGGGCAGGAGGGCAGGTATCCAGCATGCCAGATACTCAGGGTCTGAAGGACATGACCCAAGTCTGCTGTTGGCCTTTCCCACAGCAGGCCCCAGACAACGCTGGATGCCAACAGTGCATGGGGGTGCTGGAGACACCTGGGGGCAGCAGATTAGCTAAAGAGCTTGTTCTTAAGGCAGTTTCTGTCGTGGGACCAGCAAGGTGGGAACTAGCACAAAACACACCTGGAATGGAACACATCCCCTCCTGCAGGCAGTGAGGGAGCTGGGTGCACTGACAGCTCCTCAGATGCCCAAGGGCTGCTCCAAGGTCCAGCACTTCCCACCTGCCACAGTGGGCACAGCTGGTTCCAGTGGCTGGAGGACGCCACCAGGAAGGAGATGGACGTGATGGGAGCAACAGAGCAAAAGTGGTGCCCTGAGGCAGGGGACATTCTGCCCCTGCCCTGGCGTGGTCAGGGAACACAGCAGCCCCATGGAGTGTGTCAGGTAGTATGGCGTGTCACCCTGAAGGTGCAGAGGGGTGGGTCAGAAGAGGGGCCTGCGGAGAGACAGCGGCACAACTGAGGTCCTGAGAGGTGGTGAAGACAGGTACCGGCAGGCCACAGAGCCTGCTGACTGTGGGAAGTGAGCACCAGGCATCTTCCAGCAGCACCAGGCTGCCTGATCAGAGCTCAGGGCTCCTGTTTAAAAACCCCAGAAATTGAGCAATACAGCAGGGAAGTTGACAGGGAAGTAAACAGTGCAACCACTCTGTCTTGTCTCATCAGTGTGAAATAAAAGTAATTGGGAGCCAATTTGTTTCTGCTTTCTTTCATCTACATGTTCACATCAATAGCTCTTTCCCCAGTTGCAGAGTGATGGTCCCGTGAGATTGAACACGTATGCTGAGGACATTCCGTGGTGGCTGGATGTGGAGCAATAATCCCACCAGGTCCTCAGAACCAACAGTGACGCTCTTCAGGGCCTTCCAGTGTGAACCAAACACAAGATCCCTCATCATAGTGAGTTCTTATGATTAAAGGAGCGTTGTGAAGAAGCAAAGTATGTTCATGTGCCTTTAAAAGTCAGAGCACACAGAGACGGTAACTGTAGAACACGAAAAACATTCTGCTTTGGGATTCCGATATAAATGCAAGACCTGAGTTCCTATGATAGATTTAAATATTTTAAAGAGGAATTATGATTGAAACAAACATTCTAGTTTACAGGGAGATAAATTTCCTCTCTTGTTTAAATTACCTTAAAATGTTTTAACACAATATAGTCCTGTCTACAAGAGATTTACACATCACCAATTTTAATTTTGGTTCAATCTATAATGCGCTGTGTTCATATAGCTGTAGATCAACCTTGATGAAAGTCTCTGCAGAGAACGAGACATGGTATTTACATCACAGCTGAGGCACCATGAGGAGCGGAGGCAGGCAGCAGCGGAGCAGTTCAGATTCCCAGTGGAACAGGCAGTGATCTGGGACCCAAGCCTGCTTCTTGGGTAGGCACAGTTTCTTTCAGGGGGGCTGACCGGTTTGCCCTGCACTGTACTCAGCAGAGTCACACTGAGGGCACAAAGCCATTGTCTAATTTCTACAGGAGTGTGTCAGTGCTCAAGGCACCCACCTTTTATACCTCTTGCTAATTTCACAGGGAGCTATAAGCTTTTGGGTTTTCCTGTTTTGCAACTGAAGGTTCAAGATGCATTATTGGAAGAGCTACTGATTTCCGAAGGCTTTCTTCCTATCTTGCCTCTCCTGTACTCAATTCCTCTTACTCATAGGAGGAAGAGATGGAGCAGAGATGCTCCTGCCTGGATCTCAGATGCTCTGATCAGGAGTGGCTGCCACCAAGGAGGATGGGTACCAGGACAGTAATCACAGTCACTTAAGAAAAGCAAATATAGGACTGACTAGAGCTGGAAGAGTGAAAGAAATGAAGGCACTCGCCTCACAATTTAATGTCATCTTTTCATAATCTGACTATAAATTTAAGATTTTCTCAGCCTGTACAAAGGACACTTTCTAACCACTTTAACTTCTAGCATTTAGAGCTAGGCAACTCAGGCACTTAATCTGATTTCCCATTCTCCTTGGTACTAGGTCGACACCCCATTTTTTAGGAAGCATCTCTGCTCCTACCTTCTAATTTAACCAAAGGCAGCAGCCAATAGTTTAACTTTCTTCTGAGTCAAAAACTAACAGTAATAGAATGCCTTCTGAACATCTTCATAGTAGCCCGGAAGCACTGTGGAGAAGCAGTGGGCAGAAATGCCAGACGAGGCAGGCGATTTCCATGAGGAGGACTTCGCCCTCCATTCCCAAGCTTTATGATTAGACACACTCAGAGGACATTTCCTGGAAGTATCAGGCACATCCACACTTTGGATTTAATAGATTCATCTTCTTGGAAAAGAAGAACAGGATGAATTTGGAAGATGAATGCAACCTCACCTCCATTTTCTGGGCTTAAAATAAAGTCCATGAAATACAGGGATGCTCTTTCATCTGCAGGGAAGTGTCAGTGTGGGTGCTATCTGAGGGTGCTGACAGGGCCACTTATTGATTTGAGCCTTACCTATGATGGAAAGAAAGGCTTTCGCCCTGGCTGGTTCAAAAGCACTGCCCTGCAGCATCGCCTCGCAGACATAGAGCCCCGTGTCGGCCGAGGTGGGGTTGCTGATGGTGAGGCGCCTCCCGAAGCTGTGGAGCCCACTGGTGAGTCTCACTCCGTTTCTCTTCCAGTGCACGCTCAGCTCTTCCACAGGCCTGCAAGGGCATCGGTGACAATGATTGTGAATCATGTAGATAGCAATAATAATAATTTCAGGCATTCAGCACGAGCCTGACAAAGCTAATTCTACCAGGAACCATGGCGGGTTGAACAATGGACATTTAAAAATCAATCCAGATACAGCTCTACTCCCTTACGGCACGCATCGACGATACATTCTGCTCAAGGGCTATTGAGCAAGGATAGCTAATTGCAGCAGCAATGGACCATAAGTGCTAATGATCCCATTTGCTCAGGAAAAGAATGTTTAAAATAAATACTACTAGGGGACACTATAGCTACACGGGAGGTGTGACCACCCGAACTCCATTCTGGAGTGACCATGATCCAAGCAGAGAACACCTAGGATTAAGTAGGGGACAGAAATGAATTTTTCTTTGAAACCAAGGGGCTTTGCTCTTCTTTCTCCAGCTAGCATTGTAGAAGAGGCCTACACCATCACCCATAGCTAAAATGAAAAGCAGCATTTATTGCAGGAGGTTTGGGGAAAAGTAGGGCATTGGTTCTCAGTCCTCCCATACATGGTGTGCAGAGCCCAGGTGATAGGCAGCCTGCCTCTGCGGAAAGTGGAGGGCATGTGCCCCTCCTCCCATCATGGTCTCGCTCAGGGAGTATTTATTAATACAGGTTCAGTATCCCTTATCTGAAATACTGAGGACCAGAAGTGTTTTTGTATTTCACTTTTTGTGTGTGGATTTTAGATTATTTGCACATACATAATGAGGTATCTTGGGGATGGAAACCAAACCTAACCACAAAATTAGTTGATGTTTCTTCTATACCTTATACACATAGCCTGAAGAGAATTCCATACAATATTTTTGAGGCACCTGTGTATTTTTAATATATTTTTTAAGTTGTATATGGACACAATGCCTGTATTTTATTTAATTTTTTTATGTGGTGCTGAGGATTGAACCCAGTGCCTCACACATACTAGGCAAGCGCTCTATCACTGAGCTAAACTCCAGTCCTAGCTCCTGTGTTTTGACTGTGATGCAACACATGAAGCCAGACGTAGAATTTTCCACTTAGTCAATACTCAAAAGCTTCAGATTTTGGATTTTTGGATGAGAGATGCTTAAACTGTGTGTCCGTGTCCACAGCACACCCATACCTGGCATTGGCTATGCACTCCAGGGTTGTCTCACTGGATCCTGCCACCACACTCCTGTTGCCTGGGGCAACCACAATGACAGGGGCCACAGCTTCAGGTGTGCCAATGTCTCCTGCAGCAGAGAAAGTAAAACGTCCATGGAACTCCTCTCTGAATGGAAAGGGGATGACTAGGACATGGCAGATGAAGGATCTTGTCAGACATACTCAGAGGAAATCCGGAAGTTCAGGACCTACCTGTGGGACCACAAGCACCAGGTCTATACACATCCAGCCTCTGTTGGAAGCCCGGAAGTAACTAGGAGTCTGGTGCACCTGAGGGTGTCATGCTGTGCTCCATGCACGGGGCTGCTATGGGACTTTCAACTACTCAGCATTTTGCAAAATGCTTGCTGGCTGTATTTTATTTTTTTCATTGATTTAAGACTTTGCCCATTGAGTTACCTATATACCCACTATTTTCAAATTCAGTCAATTGCACAAATACGCCATGTGTCAGGCACTCCGCTAGGCACAGAGGTCAATAGAAAGCAGCCGAATGTGACTCCCTGAGCAAACACATTCAATTAACAGTGTTCAGCTCCTTCGCTGGAGTTTCAATCCCTTTTTCTTTTCTGCAAAGTAAATATCCTGAATCCATCTCAGTTTTGTAAGTATCAAACTATAAATAATTTAGCTCATACTTTGGTGACAAGGGAGAAAAAACTGGGATGCATTTCTGCCACTTTTCTCTAAAACACATTTAGCATCAAAATTAAACTACCCACAGCACACTTTACTACTGTTTATTTAGGGAAAATGAAGATCAAACAACATTTATAGAGCAGGAATTTCAATAAAGGGTGGAGATGTAAGAGACTGGAAATAAAAACAAATTTAAACGACTGCAAATGCAAAATGCCTCCTCTAGCACTTCGTGCTAAAGAGCCCACCATCTCCAGCAGCAGAGGGAACTCTGGCAAGGAAAGGTTGTGACCACCAGGTTGGTGGTGGGTGCTCAGCCATCCAGAGGGAACAGGGAAGAGGGAGGACCTCCTGCAGCAAGGGGTTCCCACAACTCAGTGACTGGCATTCACTACCTAAGCAGGATGTGATTTTTCTGTTAAAGGCGCATATGAAATTTAAAAGGAGGAGGGAGAGGAGGAGGATGGGAAGGAGAAGGGGGAGGAAAAGGGAGAGAGGGAGAAGTAGAAGGAGAGGGAGGGGGAGTGGGAGTGGGAGGGCAAGGAGGGGAGGAGAAAAGCTTGTGGCAGCAGTCAGCAAACAAATTTTCTTAAACCTACTCATTGATTACACGATGGGAGACCAATTCTTAGGGATTTGTAGTCTGACGGAGCCAGGGGTGGCCCTGGGCTTTCCCAAACTCTGGGCCTCTGACACCCCGCCCCCCATGGCTCCCCTGGGAACCTGCCTGGTTACCTTCTCCCTTTAGAAACTTCACAGATTGTGGGACTGGGTGCAGATTTCCGAGAGAATGCTGGAGTACACACATGCTAAGGCCAGAGCATAAACTGAATGCCAAACTGAGGAACAACGCCTCCTCATCAACTGTGAAAGTCACAGATAAGAAGGAAACACCCGAGGAGCTAATATTTGCAAATAGTTATGAGAAGTGAAGGGCAGCAGCAGAGAAAGCTGAAAGGTCACTGAGAGAGATGCTAACTTGGCATTAATCTTGGTGCAGCCACGGTGGCAGAGAGGAAGCCCATGCTTAGCACTCGTCACTGCCTGGGGAGGATGGTCCCGACCACTGGTTCCTCTCCTGCTCAGACCAGAGATCAAGCATTGGACAGGGATGTCCAGAGGGTGAGCTCAAAACCCTTTCGGGACAGGCACCGTAGAGGTGGTGCCACACAGAGAGAAGGATGAAGCCAGCCGTCCTTGGTGCGGGTCCTACTGTAACTCTTATCAGTCACTTAAAGCACACAGATGCACTTCTGCAGCACACCGTCACCAGACAGAGGCACAGGGTGAACTGAGTGACTTCTCCATTCAGTTTGTAGATGTCAGTCTGCCTCTCAGCCAGCCCTCGAACCCCAACTCCTGGGTTCCTTCTAAGGATGCATGTACCCCAAAGGATACTGGTGGGAGAAGCAGAAGGTGCAAGAGATGCAGAAGAAGGGGGGCTGGGGCTGGCTCAGTGGCAAGGCGCTTGCCTAGCAACAGGGCCTTAGAGGAATTGCCAGGTACCCACAAGGTCACAGCAAGGTGCAGTGGCTCTGCGGGCACCACTGCACCAAGATGGAAGCAAGGGTGGCCCAATGCAAAGTTGTGCATTTTTTATGGCAACTCCTAACACTGCAGAAAAAATTTCCATAGCTTATGAATCCATGCATCCTGATTAGCAAGAACAGTGTGCATTATAGTATACGATTCTGGTATATGTTTTTTTTTTATAAAGTTGTTTTAAAATTTCGATTGCCAGAACCAAAAAAAAATTTCTTTTTAAATTAAGAATAAATTTTAGGGGCTGGGGAGATGGCTCAGTCAGTAGAGTGCTTGCCTTGTAAGCACAAGGCCCTGGGTTCGATCCCCAGCACCCCCCCCCCAAAAAAAAGAAAGAAAAGAATAAATTTTAAAGTCATATGTACACATGGATTAAAAAGATCAGTAGACTAAAATAAAATGGAACAATCTCTCATCCCGTCCAAAATCAATCTCTTCCAAATCTTTTCATGCTTTAGTTTAGTTTAAATTTAATGTATCTATGGCTATTTTTTGATTCAGCAATTTTAGGCATTGTTTACTGACCATCTGCTGTGATGGATAAGCTTTGTGCCTACACCACTTCAAGCATCCTCTCAAATAGGACTTTTGTTTCTTCTGTTATTTACCTTTGGAATTATACATATCTCCTAAAATGCATATATGCATGTGTCCACACTTATATTACACACACATACACATCTTTTAGAAAAGGAAGGTGATTAGAAATCCCAGGAAAACTAAGGTCCCTATAAGAAAGAAACAATCTTTGAATATTACCTCACTGTGCAGTGGTTAGTCTTTACCTAGTACATATAATATCAATACTGTATATTTATTTCAATGTAGTTAATATTTATTCTCTTATTAATAATCTATAGTCAAAGTTGAAGATGTAATTATGATTTTGAAATAGAATATAAATGTTATTAACCCTGATGTTGTAAAAGTAAAACTAAGGAAGACAGAAAAAGCAACACGGAAGAGCAGAAGAGAATTGAAGGGAAGGTGGTTTCCATTACACACAGGGAGTAAGAAGTTACTGTTTCCAGGAGCCCAGGAAATAGAGGGGGTTTGTGCACATATACCCATACATACACATTACTTTTGTAACTTTAAAGTACAGTTTCTTGCCCTCTGTATTTAGCCCCCCACCTCTTTCTCTGCATACAGTTAGAAAGGTGAATAACGGAAGAACTAAAAATAACATTTTAACTATGTTGAAATGCCCTGTGAAGTGGTATGAGCTGAAACTACCATAACAGCAGTCAATAGATAATGTCTAAAATGCGACACTGAGAAATAGCAATAGATACATAAACTTAAAACATGGAATTAAATGCTCAAATAGAGTTAAATTGAGCAGGAAATGCCTTGGTTTGACAGTGGGGAACTGCTGCATGTCACCTTAAGCCTTTTGTACTGTCCTCTTCACTCCATGTGCAAGCCCTCCACTGTGTTTCCTTTACATCAGAGTGACCTGGTCCTGTCAGTGTGAACCTGTCATCCTGAGACTGCTCCTCACTACTTTCTTGGCAATAGTCATCGTTCCCTGGAGCTCACGTTCTCCTTTTGGCTTTTGTCCTCATTTTTCTGGAGTATCTTCAAGATATTCCTAAGTAAAGTATGGTTGGAAAAGGTAAGCCTGCAAAGTCCTTGAATGACTGAAAGTGGCTTTATTCTCTTTCCACACATGATTGTTTGCCTGGGTGTACTCCAAATACAAAAAGTGATTGCCTTAGAATTTCAAAGGCATGTCCCACTGTTTTCTAGTGTCCAGTATTAAAGAGGTAAAGTTCGATTTAAGTTCAGTTCTCGTTATTTGTAAGTGATCTTTCTGTGTGTTTTTATTTCTCTCCTACAACTTTTGGGATATGTTCTGTGTATTTAATATTTTTATAACCTTTTTGTTATGCTGTGCAAGGTACTTGATAGGTCCTTTTGTTTTGAAGACACACATCCTTTTGCATTAGTTCTAACATTATTTTCTCCCTTGTTTTCTGTTTCTAGAACTCTTACTGGTTGGATTTTAGGCCTTTTGATTGATTCAAAATGTTCCTTTTTCTAATTTTTGCTTCTTTTTCTAATTTTGGAAAGAGCTGCAATTTTACCTTCCAATTGTTCTTTTGAATTTTTATTTCAGCAACCATATTGTAATTGTCAAGTATGGTTTCCCCTCATGATTGTTTGGGTTTCATAGCATCCTGTTCTTGTTTTATGAAATACATTTCCAAATCATATCTTTCACAGTAGGGTCTTTCTTTGAATGATCCATAAATGAACTTTCATACTTAAAAATTTTAAGAAGCTAATAGAAATATGAACATTTGGCTTGTCACTGACAACTGCCATCAGGTAGGATATTGACTATTATTCTGAAGACCCCTAAATCTTAGAGTATAGAGGTCTTTTCTCTGGAACCATTCATTCTCAGTCAAGAGAATCCTTAACTACCTGTCTGCCTGTCTGTCCACTTGTCTAGTTATTTTAGTTGTTGAGTATTCTCAACAATATTGAGTAACAGGAATAGGAAACAGGCTGCCCCATATGTAAATTATTAGCCAAGCTCTTACTTCTAGCTCTTGTCATAATCAACCTTTCCATGACCAAGTCTGTTCCAGGTGTCCCCACACTGAAATATCCCCAAGTGGTCAGGATTCCTTCCTCTGAGATCTGCTTTCCAGTTATTTGTCTTCATCCCTCACTCCGTGATAGCTACTCTTAACCTTTCTTGTTATCCTTAAGGACCTCACTCTGTTCCTTTACTGTTTTTAGTGAGTGTTTACTTCTTTTTTAAGCAAGAAGATGTAAATACATGAACTTGCTGGCTTTTCTACAAGAATATTTTCCACATTTAATTTTTAGAAGAAAGATTCAAAGATGACTATCTAGACATTTCTAAAAGAATAAAACAACCTCTTTACTTCTGTTAGCCCCACAGTATCTAAGATTTAGCAAAACACTTAACAAATGCTTAATGATTGATTGTTTCATAAATATTTGACATATATGAGCTGCCACCAACCTCTACTCCACATCTCACCTTCAGTGTTCTACATTAGCAAATAGTTTTGAAAATGCCATGTGCCAATTATGTTAGTCAGCTTTGTATCCCTGTGACCAAAACACCTGACAAGGACAACTTATAGGAGGGAAAGTTTGAGTTCACAGTTTCAGAGGTTTGGTCCATGGTTGGCTGACTCCACTGCTCTGGGCCTAAGACTACGTAGAAGATCATAGCGGAAGAGCACGGTGGAGGAGCACTGCTTACCTCATGGCAGATGGGAATGTGAGAGAGAAAGGGGAAGGGGCCACAGGGAAGCTGTGCCCTTCCAGGGCATGCCCCAGTGACCCACCTCCTCAGGCATGCCCCAGTGACCCACCTCCTCCAGGCATGCCCTAGTGCCCACCTCCTCCAGGCATGCCCCAGTGACCCACCTCCTCCAGGCATGCCCCAGTGACCCACCTCCTCAGGCATGCCTTAGTGACCCACCTCCTCAAGCATGCCCCAGCAACCCACCTCCTCAGGCATGCCTTAGTGACCCACCTCCTCCAGTCATGCCCCAGCGACCCACCTCCTCCAGTCATGCCCACCTGCCTACAGTTATTACCTTGTCAGTCCATTCCAACTAAGATGGACTGATTAGGTCATAATCTTTGCAATTCAATCATTTCACTTCTGAACATTCCTGCATTAACCCAGGTGCTTTCTTTTCTGGTCACACCTAATATTCAAACAATAACATCAGTGTATGAAGACTTATTTCCCAGAGGAATGTAAACAAAAATGGAAGGAGAGAATTTGTTTTACCAACCTCTCAGAGAGTCATAAAACATTTTTGCTAACTGATTACAAATGCTGCCCAATTCAACAGCACAGTAAGTTGGTTATTATCCCCCCTGCATAGATGGGAAAATTGAGGCCCAAGTCATAAGGTTTCAAGGGTAGAATAAGGCTTAAATCAATAAATGTCTTTATCCATAATCTTTTTTTTTTTTTTTTTAAATGATGCTGAGTCCTTCTAATAAAGACTTCAGTTATCTTCAGGTAACCAAACATGAAATTAACTAGGCTGCTCCTTCCCCCACACATTTCCTTAGTTGAGGTTTTCCAGTAGCTTTCCCAACTGAGCACCTTCAGGATGGCCTAGGCTGGAGGTGAAGTGGCTGAATCAAGAGAAGTCCTGCAGAAGCCGGCATCAGATGGACACTAGGCAGTGTCACAAGCAGAAAGACAGACACAGGAGGTGAAGCCTCTTTGTAGTGTGGGAATAAACCCAGGGGAGTAGACCCTGGTCTCAGGCAGCATCCCCCACATGACTCTCTGCTCCCTGAAAAGGCCAGTGTGGGAGAGGCCATGCAGCTTGCATCTGATTATAAAGGACATCTAAGAATAGGAAGTTTCTCAAACAGAGAATAAAAAAGAAAAAAAAAAAAAAAAAAAAAACAGTCTTAAATTAACCTGAACTGCTAAGCTGTGGAATTACTGCAAATAAAGGGAATGAATGCAAAACACTGCAGGCAGGCAGAGAGCTGGAGGTGGGACAATAAGCATATGGCTGACAGCCAGTCATGGAGGCTCAGTATTAGGAACAAGAAGAGTAGTAGGGCTGATGAACTCAGACCTTGAAGGTGGCAGTGAACTCAGACTTTGAAGGCATCAGGGAAAGAAAACCAGCCATGGGATTCTCTGGGCACAGTGCATCCCAGGCAGGGGTGACAGCCAATGTAGGACCAGGAGGCAGGAATGGGCTTGCTGTGCTGGGGGCATGGCCAGTGAGGCTGGACCAGAGCAGGGGAAGGGGCAGTGGATGACAGGAGGGATCTGCTCAGGCAGGGCCCTGGAGACCATCGCTGAGGTTTATTCTCAGTGAGGAGGGGAAGTCACTGGATTTGGGACAGAGTAGGGATGTGACCTGAAGAGCAGAATTCTAGAGACTATAGGGAAGTTAATTCTAGTGGCAAAGGTGGTCAAGGAGGCCATCCAGGTGGCCACAGGTGCCTGTGCCTGACACAGGGACATCTGGGCTGGGGAAGGGTGGGTCCTGGTGGCATCTAAGTTTCTGATACTTTCAAAGGCAGAGTCACATCATTTGCTTGATGGACCAGCCCTGGGGATAATTGAGGAACTGGAGCCAGAAGAGAAAAAGTTGGCATTTATGAGGTGGAAAGTCTGGGAGAGGGGAGGAAAGTGGCCAGGTTGAGGGTAAGTCAGGGATTGGAATTCAGAGGTGTCATACACAAGATGCCCGTTACCCATGGGGTCAGCAGCACCCTGGGCCCCTCCTCGCCTCCCCTTGCCTCTCTTGGTCCTCCCATCTTGTGCGTACCACACCTCTTAGGGAAGCTGCTACCTCCCCAGGACTGACTGGGGTTTTGATTTGTTGGGACAGTCCCCGGAGAGCTCTTCTGGCTTGAAGGCATTGCAGCCTGGGGTCCAGATGCCCCTGCTCCCCTGTGGGCTCCCTGAGGCATCATGGCCCACATGGTGCCTGGAGTCCCCAGTGGATGGAAGGGGAAGGGCTTACTATGGTAATTTCCAAAGCTCCGCTAGCCTTACCTTTCCCCATGGGACCAGTCTTCCCAGCAGTCTGCACCAGACCCTAAAGGCATGCAGTGTAGACTCCTCACTCCAGGTCCTCTCTAGACTATACTTCGCACTCTGCCTGGTAGGTTCTGGGATTGTGCCAGAGGCCACAAACTAGGTGTGTAACTTGCTCTGGTCACTAACACCCTCCAAGCCACAGCTCTCCTCACTCTTCCTGTGCCCCACTCTTGTTCCCATAACACTGCACATCCTCCCAGGTTCCTATGACTCACTTGAGCATCTCTGTGAGATTAGCCTGTCCTGAGGGCATGCAGTGTGGCCCTGGTGACATGCTCAGCCTGCTGCCAGCCCCTTCTTAACCTGTGCCAGTCAGGACATGTAGCAGGTGATGCTGGTGTGGCCAGGTCCTGGAGGCAGACCTCTGTTCCTGCCCTAACCACCCCCATTCCATGCTTCACCTCCCTTTCAAGGACCCAAAGTTCCCACCACCCCACAGCCAAGAGGCACAGTTCTGAAGAAGAGCATAGAATCCGATGTACCTGGAAATACCACAGTTGCTGACTGCTCAGGTGCAAGGTACTTCTCTGAGCTACTTGATATGGCAGGAATATGAAAAGTGAGGATGTGTATGTTCATCATTTGCACACGTATGTGTTTGTGTATGATGTGTAGATAGCCTGGTTGGGCTCAGAGCAGGAAGCTTGTAGCCAGGGCTCTGAGATCAGACCACTTCCCTGAGACTCTTGTTATGACACCTCATTAAAACACAGTCTTTTCAGAAAGTCTATGCCTAAGAGAAGTGGGGTTTCTCAGCACATCTGAGAAGATCCTCTATTTTGGTTTCCTCCATGAAGCCCACCATTCGGGGTCCTGGTTCAGAGCCAAGTGCTCCTGGTAAACATTTCTCAGGAAGTCTGCAGCAGTCAGCTCGGCAGGTGGAAGCTGGGGGCTGTCACCTCACAATGCCAGGTTTCCCTGTGCCAGACCAGTGGTGATGAGGCCAATGGAGATGCTGAGATGCTGAGTCCTTGCCTCAAGACACCAAACTCATGCATAATCTTGACATTCACAAAAATGAGTGGTCTGTATGTTCTTTTTACATAAAAGAAATGTATTCAGTCAGAGGTGGCTTTGTTACAAGGAAAACTATAGTATGACATCAGCCACCACAAGTGTTCTTTTTTTTTTTTTTTTCAGAACTGGGGATGGAGCCCAGGACCTTGCGTGTGGTAAGCGAGCCTTTACCAGTGAGCTAATCCCCAGTGCCAACCACTACAAATTCTAAGACTAAAAAGAACTTCCTTGTTTCTGCTCTTCATTTCTAAGTCTGTAGGGTTTCTGGTTTTGTAAAAACAGGACCCATTGCAAAGCTAACTGGTAAGGGAGCCCATGGGACCACTTGAAACCTCAAAATCTTCCTGCTCCAAAAATAACTGGTCTAATGCTTGTAGAAACTAAAGAGAAAATTAGACTGAAAACAAACCCAGGAGGGAGAGACTCTGTTTAAAAAGCTTAGTCTTGAGCCATTAGTTTCTTGGCTTATTTTAAATCCTTTTCAATATCCCATAACAATAATAGTTATTGATTGTATTGACTAGGTGAGAGAGAGAAGTTACAAAAATGTTTTACAGTGCAGACAACATCCATTGGGAAAAAACAAGAAGTGACCACTGCCTGGGTGCCCAGGACCCCAGCTCCTTCCATAGGGCCCATCTCACTGCAGGGCCATAACCTTCTGGTAGACCTGTCCACCCTTGAAATAAGGAAGGATGTGCAAGTCATTCGACTTTCTACACCATCAAGTACCTAGACTACAACAGTCTTTCTATCAGAGCTTGTTGAATAAAGAATTATCTAGTTCAAATAATATGTGGTTGGTTATTATCAGATCATTGATTCCCAGGATCGATGTGCATGGTGGAGGCACTGAGATAATGCTGGGAAGACAGAGCTCAACATGATAGGTCGGCATCACCAAAAAGGTTTAAGCTTAGTGGGGAAGACAGAGCTGCTTTCAGAACAAGTACAAAAGCCTTCTTGTGGGGACTGAGGGGCCACGGTGGGACGTGGTGGGGGGTGTGGTGTTGAGAACAATTTTTCCAGGGGAATTAGGAGAAGTTTGTGCAGGAAAATGGATAGGTGTTCACAAGACAGGGAAAAAGAGAGGCATTTTAGGAATAAGGAAGAAGGTGGGGCTGGGTGTGGCGGTGCATGCCTGTGATCCCAGCCACTGCAGAGGCTGGAGCAGGAGGATGGTGGGTTCAAGGCCAGGCTAGGCAACCTAGTGAGCCTCTCTCTCAAAAACAAATCAAAACAAAACAAAACAAGATGTGGGGACTAGTTTGGCCCATCTGTAAAATATGAAAATGTAGCAGTTGATGGGTGAGGTCCCCTGGGATCTGTTGTGGCCATTGCCGGCCACTGTGAAGGGAGACTGTGCCAGGCTGAGGGGCTTCCCTTCACCCAGAGGAAGGAGAGACTTGTGAAGGACTTCAGGAGGAAAGTGGTGACTGGGTGTGTGCCCTGTCCATGGTGTGGGGGATCAAATAGTACGGGAGGCTAGAGAGGAGTCTGCCACAGGGTGGGCAAGATGCTGGAGCCCTCCATCACCCAGGGCAAGGGAGTTGCAAGGAGGATGAAGGAAGAGGAGGGCACAGGTCAGAGGTGAAGGGAGAGCAGAGAGCAGAGAGCAGAGGGCAAAGGGAGGCATCTGGCAGTCAACCTCCCTCCCAACTTGTGGCTTGAGTGGCCTCAGGGATGGTGGAAACTCACCAACAGGAAACTGCAGGAGGATTGGCTAGCAGCGTGGGCATGTTGGGGTGGAGAGTGCAGTCCTTCTGGGGCACCTGCCTGTGCTTCGTAGGGGGTGCAAAGGGAGGCACTGGCTGTAGAGGCTGAAACCACTAGACAGTGAGACCCCTTCTCAGGAGGATGGAGAATGAACATGGGAGCCAGGCTTCAGGTGGCACCCAGGGAGCGCTGGCTTCCGAAGGGCAGTGAGAATGGGCAGCCAGAGCCAGCTGGTGGGAGAGCTTTGGAGAGAGGCCGTCATTTTCCCCCAAATGGACGGGGATTCCCATACATAAAATGAAGGCTACTCCTGCCCCGTTTCTGAAGATGCATCTCTGGTTTACCTTGTAGGACAACCACTAAGGAATGTCACAGTCCTGACCTTCCCCAAGAACAGCGAGGCTATACTGCACAGCACTGAGCATTGGAGAGCTGAGTTGCTGTCCTTCAGTTCTGTAGCCAGTGTCTGCAACAGGCCAGCTCATCTCAGGTGGCTCTCAGCATTAATTGGCCAGTCTTTTCCTGTCCTTGACCTTCCCCATGCATAGCCAGGGGCATGGGTGCTCCTTGTGGGGAGGGGTAGAACCTGCCCCCAGACATTGCATTTAAAGAAAATCAGGTGGACTTTCTGCCTATCAATTACCTTTGAAACCACTTGGAGTCCATCTCTGCCATATTATTAAATGGCCTGCCAAGGGATTAAGTGCCCCTATCTGCAAAAGCATCTCAAAGCCACAGGTGTGTGGTCTTTTGCCATCCCAAGGAGTCACATCTTGATAACACCTGGTGTGACTCCAAATCCCCCAGAGTTCATATTTTAAAAAAAAAATACAGACACAAGTGCATGTGCACATGGACACACACACACACCCCTCCAAGAACTCACAGAACCTGGGCAACGTGGAGATCACTTTATTGTGAAAACTAAAATAAACAGCAGTTTCTCTCCTGATAGGAAAATTCATGTTCAGTAAATAGAAAATTCCTTTCACCTTTTGCTTTTCCCAAATTCACTTTCTAATGTGCACTCGCCCAGCTCCTGAGCAGATGAAGCTGGCTTGTAATCTTCTAGGTTAATAATGTTAGACACGTGTTGCTTGTAGAGGTGGTCTATGGAAATATTCTACTCTTTCAGAGGCTGCTTCCTCCCTAGTTCATCAGCCAGAACCAGTCACGGTCTCACTGTGATTGCAAGCGCAGTGAGGGATGCCGGGATGGGGAGGGTAGCTGGAGGACAAACCCAACTCCCCAAGGCTCCAGCTGCTCCCTAGAGTGGAGTGTGCACCAGCTGGCTTGATTTTTCTTGTTTACTGTCCGACAGTAGGAGGGAAAGAAAAATGGGAGGAAATACGGCAGTATATCCCATTTACAATTTTATCTTTACATGTGCTTCCATTTTTATCTCTATACATTTCTGGACTTTTCCACTGACAAGAGACAATAAATAAAATAATATGACAGGTTGACAAATAATCCGGCAGTTTCTTTTCTTCACATTTATAACGTATTTGAAAACTTGTACATTTGGAAATGAATGGAATGTAACAAAGAATATATTTTCATCGGCTTTTTACTGGGCAGAGAAAAATGAAGGTGACAAGAGGCAACTCCACAGTTGGCTGACTTATTTATTTATTTATTTTAGGATGAGCATGAATTGATAAACCATAAAGGACTGTGGATTTAGGAACTGCATGATTAGACTCTAGAGTGACCCAAATATCTGATTCAAGAGACAATGGCTGAGGAACTGCCATGTATTAACATTCACAAATGCATAATCTACCACTTAACAGAAGAACCACACTCCACAGAATGACCGCAACCAAACGCAGTTAGTTGGGCAGACAGAGATGTGAGATGGCACTTTTCATGAGACTACGTCAGTTTCTCAAATGGAGTTCCCAAATTAATGAGAATTAAGGAGGCACAGTAACAGGTAACTGAGCTTCATTAGGAAGTGCCCTTGAACCAGTCTGCCAAGCATGCACATCTGGGCATGCAGCTGATGCCCATTGAGGCCATTAGCAAGGACAATGGGAATGTGCAGGCTGAGCTGGCATGGTCTGTGTTGCCCTGGTCCTTCTCCACCTCCAGCCATGGGAGCTTTGTGGCAAGAAGTTCCTTTAAAAGTTGATCTCACTCCAGTCAGAATGGCAATTATCAAGAATGCAAGCAACAATAAATGTTGGCGAGGATGTGGGGGAGAAAGGTCCACTCAT
The DNA here is from genome assembly GCF_902686445.1 of Sciurus carolinensis. NCBI lineage: Eukaryota > Metazoa > Chordata > Mammalia > Rodentia > Sciuridae > Sciurus > Sciurus carolinensis. The sequence goes on along the minus strand of NC_062230.1, from coordinate 11,806,699 downwards.
ACATTGCTGGTGGGAATGCAAATGGGTGCAACAATTGTGGAAAGCAATATGGAGATTCCTTAGAAAAACTGGGATGGACCCACCATTTGATCTATTATCCCACTCCTTGGTTTAGACCCAAAGGACTTAAAATCAGCATATTACATTGACTCAGTCACATCAATGTTTATAGCACCTCAACTCACATTAGCTAAATTATGGAACCAACCTAGGTGCCCTTCAACAGATGAATGGATAAAGAAAATGTGCGTGTGTGTGTGTGTGTATTTATATATATATATATATATATATGTATATATGTATATCTATATATCTATATATCTATATCTATCTATCTATCTATCTATATATATCATTCAGCTTTAAAGAAGATTGAAATTATGACATTTGCTGGTAACTGGATGGAGCTGGAGAATATCATCGTAAACAAAATAAGCCAATCCCCCAAATCAAAGGCTAAATATTTTCTCCAATATATGGATGCTAATTCACAATGGGGGGTTGGGGGCTAGCAAAGAAGAGTTACTTTAGATTAGGTAGAGGGGAATGAAGGGAGGGGAGGGGGTATTGGGGTAGGAAGCATAGTAGAGTGAAACAGACATTATTACCTATGTACATATATGACTGCATGACTGATGTGATTTTACAACATGTACAATCAGAAAAATGAGAAATTATACTCCATTTATGTATGATCTATCCAAGTGCATAAATGCATTCTACTGTCATATATAACTAGCTAGAACAAATTTTTTAAAAAGTTGAAAAGAGAAACACAAAACATTTAGAGGTTCGTCAAAGTGGCAAGTCTTCTTAGATCTGTAGGACAAGTCACTGCATTTAATAAAATGCCATAGAGGGGTCAAAGCCAACTGTGAAATTTTTTAGATAATGTCCACAAGACCTTCATTTTAAATGCAATGGTTAGGAAGAGGAGTGAGGGCCTCCTGGCTGATGACCTCTCTTCTGCAGGCTGAAGGCTGTGACAAGGCCCGTCCCTCTGTCCTCTGCTTTGCCTTCCCCTTCCACTTCCCACTTGCTGGGCTTGCTTTGTTTCTGTCTGTCTCCCCTGGGAGGCAAGACCACCAGTGTTGGCATTGTCACCTGTCCTGCTCCACGTACGGTCCCAGGACATAGAAGTGCCTGACGTACAGTAGGTGTTCAATGAATGTTTGTTGCATGAACACAAAGGAAGTCCTGGGGACAAATCTCTCCTCCTGGTCACGGGAGAACCCTGTGGGCCCATGGTAATATGCTGACCGGACTCGTCTTCACATCCTGGGGCTGTCTCATTCAGAAATGCCCTGGCCTCTCCTGGGCACTGCACAGCAGCTTCCTTGACACACTGGCCAAGACCAGGTGCCAGGTGACCACAGCCTGGCAGTTCTCCTTCCCAGTTCCAACATACCGGAGGAGCAGCAGCTCCTAGCCACCTGGCCTTCTCAGACTGCCCCCGCTCTCCTCCGATCTGTAATGACTTGCTCCGTTCCTACCTCCTCCCCACTCCTTTGCAGCCTCCTGAAATCCCACCCATCCAGGAAGCCCAGAGAACACCTCACCGCCTCCACGCAGGCTCCCAGTTCCCAGTTAAAGTGCTCTTCCCTCTTTTTATTTGTGGTACACTTCTTTCTGTTGGGATTAAATACACATAAAATTCATCACCTCAACTTTTTGAGTGCACAGTTCAGTGGCATTAAACACATTCACATTTCCATGCAACTGCCTCATCTTTTTCATCATCTCAAACCTTCTGTTCCCAGTACATACCAAGTCCCCATTTTCCCTCCCCAGGCCTGGCAACCACTGTTTTGCTTGCTCTCTCTGTGAATTTAACTACTCAAGGGGCCTCATACAGAAGGAATTGTGTGTTTTATCTGTCCTGTTGGGTCTGGTTTCTTTCATTTACCAGGATGTCTTAAAGGCTCATCCATGTTTCGGCAAATGTCAGAATTTCCTTCATTTTTAAGGCTGAGTACTATTCCATTGTGTGTATATATCACCACCCATTCATCTGTCAATGAGCACTTTGGTTTCTTTTGCCTTTTGGTTATTGTGAATAATACTGCTATGGATATGGCTGGACAAATATCTGTTTAATTCTCTGTTCTCAGTTCCTTTGGGTATATATTCAGAAGTAGAATTGCCAGATCATATGGTAATTTCTTGTTTAAAGTTTTGAGGAGCTACCATATGGTTTCCACAGTGAGGGCCTCATTACTGGTTCCCATCAGCAAAGCATGAGGGTTCCAACTTCTCCATATCTTTGCCAACACTTGTTGTTTCTGTTATTTTCTGATTTTATTAATTGCTATCCCACTGGGTGTGAAGTGATATCTCACTGTGGCTTTAATTTGCATTTCCCTGATGATTGGTGATGTTGAACATCTTTTCTTGTACTTATTGGCCATATGTTTATCTTTGGGGGGAAATGTCTGTACAAGTTCTTTGTCCAGTTTTAAAAATCAGGTTGTTTGTTTTCTGTTGTCAAGTTGTAGGAATTCTTTATATATCTTGGGTATTAATCCCTCTAAGATACATGATTTGCAAATACTTTCTCCCATGCCATGGGTTACTTTTTCATTCTGTTGATAGTGTCCTTTGATGAACATAAATTTTTAATTTTAATTTTTGCTTTTGATTCCTGCGCTTTTGGAGTCATAGCAGAGATCACTGCCACATCCACCATCATGAAGTGTTCCTTCTATGTTTTCTTTTAAGAGTTTTATAGTTGTAGGTCTTACATCTGGACCTTCAATCCATTTTGAGTTCATTTTTGTAAACTGTGTAAGGTGTGCCACGGCAAGGCTAATAGGCCAAGTGCCCTGTGAAACCTCCTTCCAACCAAAGGGATGTGAGCTGATGAAAAAGTACTCTTGTTTGCTCCCCTCAGCTGAGTAACACTGAAGTGACTCCCTGAGGTCACCAGGGGACTGCTCCCTACAGAGACAGGCTCACTAATGCACATGGTTGCCATCTTTCCTTTAACCCCACCTTCTGGGATCACCTCTGAACAAATGATTACACATACATCTCTGAGTTCACATACTCTGAAGGTCAGACTGGAGCCCATCTTGTCAACCAAGTGCATTCATACATGTAATATCTGCCTCATTCCCTGTAAACTTGAAGGTTCATGATCCTTGGGAACTCCTGAATGCTTCAGAGCATCTGGCAAACAGTAAGTGCCTACTAGATGCTAGCTAAATTGAATGGCTCTAACTTTGCATTTTCCAAGTAGATACTGGCACTATTCCTAAGACTTCCCAAGTCAAGAGTTTCTCTTGCATGTGCCAGGACAGCAGCTAGCTCTGCTCCTGAGAAATGTTTGTGATGATCTGCCAGGTTCAAAATTCCTGCTGAAAATCAGATGTTCTTTACAGAGCATGGGATTCACAAATAGTATCTGTAACTAGAAACGAATCTTTAATAGATAAACCAAGAACAAAGAAATTCAATCTTCAGTCCCTGAAGAAAACAGAACATTATCTTAACAAATGTTTTGAGCACATGAGAGAAAGAAAAAGAAAAAAGGAGATAAATAAGAGGGAAAGGGTCACAGCCTGTTCAGAGAATATCTTGAATGCTGCAATTATGCCCCCTCCTTAAAATACAAGAAAGATCTTTAGAAAACCAGACTAAATTGCAGTTATTTTCTCTTGCTGCAGACCTATGGTTCAGCTCACAGACCAGAAAGTACAGTAATCGGAGCCAGAGGCAAATGTACCTTCTAGCCATAGAGAAGCCTGCTTAGGAAGACTTGCTGCTAGTGATTGCTCCCAAGGCTGGTGCTTTTTCAAGACTTTGCTGAATGGGAATGAAATAAAATAAAAACCTTTATATTTAATACCCTCCATGCAAAAACCACAAAAAAATCAAGGGGGCCAAGATTTGGGGGACATGGTTCTCGGGGTTCCAATTCTCAACCAGAAGAGGTGCCCCAGAGACCAACAGATGACTTCCCTTTGATTTTTCATATCTTAAGTAAAACCAAAGCTTCAAAATTTAGAAATCTACAACAGAATAAAATTCCTCATTTGCAAAGTGAGTCATAAAACTGAAATGCTGAAAGGTGGTGATACTGGGAACTCAAGAGATCGTTAATCTATCACACAGCATTTCCTTTTCTTAAACATCCCACCTTAAATGCAAATGTTCACACAAATACACTGAACATTGCCTCTGCCCAGTTTTTAGATAACCTATTTCTTATTTCTGCTTCTTTGAGGAGGGCAAACTCTGAGTCTGACAATTTTGCAGGATTTCTATCCTAACCAACATAAAGCAACCGTGAGTACTCAATGTTCCAAGCAATAAACACTAAGCAAACAGCCTGATAGCCAACCAGCCCTTCAACCACATCATTTCAAAGTAAGTCCAGGAATGAAAGGAAATTCCGTTTTCTGACACCAGGATCCAGGCATGCCTCTCTCTGGAGGATGGGGCAGGGATTCTGCCCTACCTCCTCTAGGTGAGCCTGGCCAGGCTGTATCCTCTACCATATGGCAGAAGCAACTGCTGCTAGTACTCCAAGCACACTCTGGGCTCAGTCTCTTTATGGGTATTTATCATCCTGAGTGGAGAGCCCTGATCCTGAGAAGGATAAAGACTCAGGCTCAGCACACATGGCTGCAGAACTGTACCATAGTAAATGTGAGCACACAGGTGAGGCCAGAGTAGGGGGTCCTGTCTCCTTACTCGCCCTTTTTCATTTGAGCGCACGCGTGTGTGTGTCCATTTCTGGAAATTGGGAGCATGGTAAACTGGACCACAGCATAAGCCAGGACACAGGATGCTTTAAGAATGTAGAATGAAAGCTCATAACTGTGGAGGAATGTCCCCTTTTGTTTTCTCAGCTCTTTTCCTTTTGTTAGAAGTTGCTATATCAGAATTACCCTTGGGTGTCACAACAGAGGTACAAACAAATCAGGATATCTTAAGAGAGGAAAATATTTCTTCTCCTGTCTGCTCTGGCTTCCTTTAAATGAATAAAGTCAGTCCCACAGCGCAGGAACAGAGTACTCTGCTAGAACAAGACATTTTCTGATATGACCCAAGGTTATCTATTTAAACCAACCAGTTCTCCACTCAATCTGCTATGAAGCAAGCATTTTTTCCCCTTTTTTTTATAAAATGTCAACAAATCTCATTTATATTTTGGTCTAAAATCAACACCAACAATAAATCTAAGGTTTGTGAGAGAGTGGGAGAGTGCATACAACTGAAGCTGTGTGTGCAGAATTAAATGTATCAAAACACAGCTAAGATCCTTCCTAAGATACACACTTACAGATACATAACCTGGAACAGGACCGGGAGGCAAGGGTGTTGCTGTTAGAAACACAAGGAGTCTGTTCACATGGATCAGAAGGCAGGTGAATGTTTATGTGATTGTCCAAATACATGAAGGAGCTGGTGAGTGTGGACCTACTGGAAATGCGGAGGGCTGATGGCTGCTTTGCAAATCTGAATGCGCAGACTACAATTCACACTGTGAACACAGAGCGCATTTCAGACACTGAGCAGTTTCATGAAGTTTTAAAGCAGGGTGGGTGCTAGGCTTTTTGTGAGGCAGCATGAATAACGGACTTTTGGAGAATTTATAGAAAATCCAGAGGTAACTATGGCAAATCATTTCAATAGGCATCTTCACCAAAACTCTTCCAAAGCTCCCAATAAGAGGATGTCATCTGTTTATTTAAAAATGTGACTTAGTCTCCATTAAATCCATAGAAAAGCTCAATGTAGATAGCAAACTGTCTTATAGGAGGGAACAAGGAGGGACGGCACGTGCCTATAGACCAGGCATGGACCTGACTCAGCAAGAAGTAGTAATGCTGGGGTGCTAAAAGGCAAGGAGTGGGCAACCACAGGGCCAGAGAGGCAGGCGGAGACATGGGACCAGGGAGAGGACTTCTCTGCAACATGACCACGTTCAGAGACTCAAGAAAACATCAGAATGCAGTGGAACTTCAGCCTGCAGAGGGGGAAGCAAGTGGAAGATGGGTTGATCTTTGGACATGGAGAGGTCAAGAGAAGACTGATACAGGCAAGGGTATGATCAAAATATGAACGCCATGGAGACTGTGAGGGAAAGACTGCTAGAGAGGGCTAAGGAGTTGGGTGGCCAGGGCCACACCAGGCATCGCTGAAGCAAAGGGCAGGAAAGGTGGAAGGGAAAGAAGGCTGTGAATGGAACTGAAGGCCCCACAGCATGACACATTCAGAGATTACTGACAGGGAAACTGACTAACAGGTAGGTTATGTACCCAACATCATGCGGCCACTAACAGCAGGGCCAGGATGTAAACCCAAGGCTTTGTTTTTGGCTGGAATCTGTGCTCTCAACTACCCCGCATCCTGACTCTGATGAGGAGGCTAAGGCGAATCCACATGAGTCACACAGATGGAAGCTCACGGGGAGGAGAAGGCAGAGACTCTGCAGGCAGAATTGTTGACTGAAGTTGAACTCAGGCTGATCCTCCTGGAACACACTGTCATCGTGTGTAGACCCTGACAACTGCTCTGCTACCTGTCAATTCAAGCCTAAACTTTTGACTGGGTCAGGATATGTTAGGCTCACTGACATTTTGAGTTCTCTTCTTGGCACAAGGGGAGGGTCATCCATTCCTGTCCCCTAGAAGGCAGGTGTAGCCATGGATCTGGTTTGAAATGTGAGTGGAAGGGACCTGTGTTACTTCCCTGTGGACACATTCAAGGTGCATCAGTGCCCATGTACCTGATGCAGTGAGCCCGAAGACACCTGCGGAGAGGGCTGCATCAGGAACGGGCATGTAATTGGGTTGGGTCCCAGTGCCTCCTTGCCTCGCCCCACACTGATGTGATGTGAATGAAAAAGCAACTGTTCTTTCAAGCCATGAGACGACTCTAAGCTGTCTTTATCTGGGCATACTGACTGACAAGAACCCCACCCAAAAGTCTAACTTCATTTTGCACTTTTCTCCAATCCCTCCCCAGCTCAGGTCATGCTGGTTTCCCACTGCTCTGTTTGCTTGGTACCCCCATCCCAGCTCTGTGCCAGGCTCATTTCAACACCGCCCACTGCCAGGTGACCTCAACAGTCATCCAGTATACAAACTGTGCCATCCTTCAATCCCACCTCCTCCCAAACTTTGCCTAATCACTCAAATCTTTTCCTCCAAATCACTACAACCCTCACGGAGACAACACCTCAGTGAATGTTGTGTACAAAGTAATCGGGAAGAGCAGCCCTGCTGCTGTGTCCCTGAATGCAACAGAGTCCTGAAACTAACCTCCAAAACACTCATGGGGGAAAACAGCAAAACAAAAACAAGAGAGCCCGTCAATATGTTCCTTATAAGTTCAGGCAGACTTATGAGATGCAAGTTAGAAATTTTGAGAAAGACTCATAAAACTCATCAGGCAAGTGGACAAGTGAGCACAGTGCCTAGATGGAGATCGGTCCTGCTCCGATGGGGGCGGATAACCCAGTGCACAGAACCAGAAGCAGGTGTGTATGACCAGCCTGTCAGTTTACCAAGTCTGAAGTCTGTATAGACAGTGATGGAACCTGGTGGCAAGTATAACACTGAGGACAAACACAAGCCCACTCCACCCAGATAGTGGTTAAGCAGCAAGAGTGAAGATAAACGTAGGGGTGTCCGACCCAAAATAAAAATTCAAGGCAGCCTAGTCTTGTTTGAGGAATGTTCCTAGATGTCTGGAGTTGGCATTGGAAGGGATAACTGTGTCCATCGTGTCCTGTGGTGACTGAGAAAGGAGTATTGAAGGGGCAGGGAGTTGGGTCCAGTGAGGCACATTCTCCATTCTCAGATGAGTCAACCTCGTGCAGCACACAGTGCGAGTGGGAGTCGGCCGCCTGCGTCCGACAGATCCCAGTGTGCCACACAGCTGTTTGAATTTGGACACGTTCCTAACCTCGGTTTCCTCATGGCTTGAGCTAGATGGTCCCACCTGCCCAAGAGGCTGCTGAGGATGGGAGGGTGTAGGCAAGAGCATGTGAGGGTCGGGACCCAGCCGCGTGCAGAGGGAAGGTGTGCTCAGGGTCCTTGCTGCCATCTCTGTCACTGTCCTAGCTGTTGTTTTTCTTCAAATTACTGGCATTTCCAGAGAAAATACATTGATTCAACTGCTGAGTAGAAGGAACGTTAGATAAAATCAGTTCTTCATTTTCATAATTCTTGACTTAAACTGTTTTTGCCACACTTTAGCAGTTTCCTTTTTTATGAAAAAAGTTTCATCACCATAATCAAATAATATTTGCACGTGTAGATAAAATGTGCATATATTAATATAATTAACTTGTGAAAGGTTTTTAATTAAGTTGTAGAATTGAGGCATTTCAAACTAAATACTATTATTAGCTCACTGAGGGTAATTTTATACTGAAAAAAATAAAGCAAAGATTTGCTCAATTATCTAGAGAATTCAGACCAAAAAATCCACTTGTACTTTAATCAACAAGCTTGGCAGCCCTGATGGTTCTGGATACAGTAGATAATGACTATAATTTATATTGGCTAAGAATTCTATTAATTTTCCTATATCTTTTTGAAGTTATATCATTAATTGTTATTAATGCTTCCTAATCAAGACAGAGCCAGTCACTGAAACAATTAACCTGCTTCTGAAGGTGCAAATAGAAAGATAATTCATCAATTTCCTAATGTTTTTCCTCTGCTGCAACACCAGCCTAGCTTTTCTCACTAAATACTCTTCTACTAAGGACCCACAGCAGCTGCTGTCAGCAATCAAGAAAAAACAAAGAATGTGTTCATTTATAAAGGTCATTCCTGTAGTTCTGTGGTGAGGAACAATCATTGTTAACTTGGGAAAGAACTTCAGTCATAACCACAATTTTCACTATCAATGAGCTAGATTCCTGCAAAGAAATATTCTTCAAAATACAATTTATTTATGAAATTTGAGGGTATTGTTTTTCCTGCTAAGCAATATTCTCTAAAGTGACCTACGTATGTCCAGACAAACCAGTTGGACAAAATAGCAGAAGACAAGGCAGATGAATCCTTTCTTGCAACTGGCATTGGTTGAGTTTGGTCATTAGCCATGGTAAACCCTGTGCCTTCAGAAGAACAGTGCCAAGAGGATTCACAGTGCCTTGGAGTCTAAGTTCTGGCTCTTCCTCTCACTAGCTCTCTCACCCTGAACAGCAAAGTTCTCTTTACCACATGACAAAGGGGCTATGCCTGTTTTACAAAGTCATTACAAGGACTAAATAACATACGCTAGGTGCAGATAATGCTGCAGCTAGCATGCAGTAGATACTCAATAAAGTACATACCCCATAATATGTAACCAAAAATAGGAGGGAAACTAAAGAACCCACCACTTGCTGAATGAAAAAATTCTAATTCAATAAGTCATGCCATTACTTTGGAATGTTATATATTTTTAAATGGATTCTCAGATACTGACATGTCCAGAACCTTTTTACATTGAGTGCAATGTCAGAATTGGTTCAGTAAGATCTCACAAGCAATTCCTCCCACATCCCAACTATTAAATCTAAGTCAGAGAAAAGTGTTGGTCTCTAACTGCCCATTGCAAAAAATGAGTGCCAAAGGAAATCAATGGGTGGACAGAATTTGGTATTAGATGTACTGAGGGGCTTCAAATTAGGCCCTAAGGGTGACCAGGCTATTGGGGCAGACTTTAAGAATAAGTTCTTGGAAATTCTGTTGGAAATCTGGCTCCTGCCTGTCCTCTCTACTAATGGGAAAAGGATTATCATTCCTGTTTTATGGATAGGAACAGTTGATACAGGAGAAGTCAAGCAATTTGGCCAGTTTCACGGTTCCCAGTAGTTGAGACAGAATGTAAACCCGGATCTGCATGCCACCAGGGCCTGTGTTCTTAAACCCCACATTTCATTGTTCCTTGGAAAGCTTTGGCTTGATGTGACAGACTGTGCTTTAGGGGTGAATCTGAAATCAAAACAATTTAATGACATTTCTCTCAAACCAACCTAGAGAAAATCAGGAAAAGATGATAGAAACAGGTTTAACATCTGATAGACAAACATAACACACCAACATTTACTGAACACCCCCTATGTGCCAGACCTCATGCTAACTGCCATACTGTCCTTGTCAGTGCTGGCAATAACCCTAGTGGCGTTCATTATCCCTGGCTGAGAGTTTAAATGAGTCAGCTAAGGGTCCTTTGAAGTGAGAAGTACTGTCCATCGGTCTGCTCAGCACTTGGCTTATGTTCTTTTCATGGTGACACAATTGTCTGAAGACTCCTTTAATGTGCTTATTTACTAAAAAGGGGTCCACCCCTTGGAAGACCAGAAGTAATGACTTGAAACCCACACAGGGGCTCTGACCCTGAAGCTGTTCCTTACAGACCCTACTCCCACCGTGCTATCACATCCTCCCTGGGCTCTCTTTACTCAAGGATGTGGAAAGGGCCAAGCTCCTACAGCTTCTTAAAAAGCCTTGATTTGGAAATACAAATAATGTTTAAAACCCAATTCCAAAAGACCTTTTCCATCTCATCCATGGGAAACAGATGGGGCAAGTTTGGCCCTCAGGAGAACCACTGGAGCGTATTTTTCTCAAATAGGGAAAGCAGCTTGGAAAGAACACACTTTCAAAGCCTTTCTCGTGAGACTGCTCCCAACTTTACAGTCCTTCCCCATAGCAGTTCTTCAGCTGATGAGAGGACATACCATGTGCCCTCCGCTGCCTGCCCATTGCAAGCAGGGTTGGGGTCCCAGCCAACGCTTACAGAAGAACAAGTGTGTGGATGGCAGATGGGCCAACAAGAATACACTGCACTTGGATGCGCAGAAACCACACATTCATTCCTCATCATTCTGCTTCTGGGTCAAAGCTGTGTATTTGGGTGACTAGAGATTAACAATGAACTGACAGCGGGAGAATCACAATTACCCTAGCCAATAACAACTCAAGTAAGGAACCTGAGCAACAGATCATGTTGTGCAGGCACCCCAATTGATATGTGGAAACTTGAAAGTAGTTCTCCAAGATCTCAGCAAACTCAGAAGTCAGAATTTCCACTCATCTCATTGCTTTTCCTTATTTTTTTAATGCCAGTCATGTTAAGAGAGGGTAAATGTTTTCAAGTTACCAAAGGTTCTTTCTGGAACAACAAGTTCTTCATTTCTTCTTGCTTCAGGGTTCTCCTAATTCCCCTACAAGAGGCCACCAGGGCTTTGCCCCTATGCCAGGCAGTGGGAAGGCCCTGGGCCTCGGAGCTCTGCCCTCTAGCCCTGGCTCCCTGGGAGTGGGCTGCCTTGTTTTGTTTTTTAACACACTCAGGATAAGCAGACAGATGCTAAGCCACAAGAGGATAGGGGGAAAAAGGAAAGAGAGCTGGCAAAATCAGTCGCCAAGAGTCATGTTAAGAGGCTGAATCTAGCAGGTAGGGAGCACCTGGGATTCTGGCTGGTGTCGTCACGTCCCCAGCCAGTGACCATAATTAGGAGAGAGAATCCAAGACTTGAAATACTAGACGAGAGGGTTATTTACTGTGAAGGCTGGCCCCTGAGCCTCTGTCACATTCAACACAGGAACAAGAAAAACAAACATTCTGAGTGGGAAGAATTACGACAGACAGGAGGAGGGTAATGGGTGAAGAAATTCATTATTAACTTCAATGCCACTTTGTAAACTTGAAAATTAACATGCCAAAACTCTGAGGGATGGCTATGGAAGAGCTACACACTAATCAGCAGGGCACAGGCACCATGAGCCCAGGGAAAAGGGCATCTCTCAGGAAACCTGGAGAAATGACTCAAATGCCACTTTTATCAGTAACAAATTTGAATGTAGAATACTGAAAAGGAATGGCTGGCAGGATCAGTTCTTCATCCTGTTTGTTGTTGGACAGAGTATATGAACTTGCACATGCCGAGGCTCCCAGAGAATCCCCGTCACAGTCACGTGCTCAGGCTGAGGGCCTGGCCAAATCACCCACGTTAGGGACGATCACCTCCATCTACTCACATACCCAGCACCATTCCTCCCCCAAGCCCCAAACACTTAGAATCTCTTCCATGAAGTCATCAGGCAGCCAGCCTAGACAGCCCAGTGCCTTAACTCTGTCCACATTCCTTCCCTTCAGCTGCCACACAGGGGCTGCAGTGCGCCTCAGACACGCTCAGGTCCCACTTCTCTCCAAAGGCCCAACATTGCTTATGGCCTAGAGCCAGGCCCTGCCTCCCCGTGGGGAGCACAACGGCTTCCCCTCCACCCCAGAAAGTTCTGTGTCACACTCCCTCAGGAAGTCCAAAACAAGGTCATTTAAAAAAATCAAACTTCTCTCCAGGAGTTTTGAACTCACCCATTTTGCACTTCTTCCTAAATCCCTGAAGAAATATCCAACAGGGAAAAAAATAGCAAAATATCTGTATTCACACTAAAAATCAGGATCCCTACAACCGACAGGGAACAGCCAACACAGCCTGGATAGGTCTTGTTCAAGGATAAGGTTTATGGTCAGAAATTCCCCTCCTGCCAAAGGAAAACTCACCTGGAGCGTGGGTCAAAGGACCAGACTCTGCCAATACCAGAGCTCTGGCAGAAGGAGGGGTGGTCTGTGGGGCTGACTGGTAGGTGGGGGAGTCTGCAGACACCTGTGAAGATGGACTCATCCTTGGCCTCAACTTGCCATGGATAGAAGTCATGTCATGAGCACATGAGCAGATCCCAGACTTCGATGGACATGTAAGTCACCAGAGAGTTTGGGAGGACACAGGGTTTTGTGCCCTTTCTCCCCCAGTTTCTGATCCAGTGTGTCAAGACTGGGTTCTAAGAGTATGTGTTTCTAACAGGCTCTCGGGGGATGCTAAGGCCACTTTGAGGACTTCCCAAGCACAGTAAGTGCTAGTGAAAGAAGAGCAGAGCCCCAGCAATTCCTGGATTATTAAAACAAAAATGGAAAGAATTCCTTTATCGCTGTAATAAAACTCCCTTTACCAGACCACACTGAACTGCAGTCACCTCCCTACAGCCTACACATTCATTATCGTGCCAACATAAAAGCGCAATAGCCCTGATAATAAACTCCAGAATGAAACAGTCTGCAAGATAGGGATCAAGTCAAAGAACATGAAGAAATAACCCTTTAGAACACTTTAAGACATTTCTGAATCAAATTGATACACGTGAATTAGAAAATCTGAATCGAATCAAACACTAGAAAGGAGGAATGACATGCGTAAAAGGGAAAATGGAACAACCTGAGATCAGGACAGACTGTTTTCGAGGACATGATTACCAAGATTAAAACTGCAACAGGAACCCTGAAGAACAGGCTGGATTGTCCATAAAATCAAACTAGTGGGTTTGGCTGGAAATTCATTTCAGAGTTTTTCTTTGAATTCAGAGAAAATAGATCAAGTGAGCTCTGATGAGGAAAAGATAAGCCAAATGGAAAATGGATCAAAGAGACCCAACAGAAGACAACAGGAATTCCAGAAGGTGAATGCAGACTCAAGTTAATGAAATTAACCATGTAGAAACTCCTCTCTGAATTCAAAAAGGGAAACCTGTGTTTTCAAATACAAAGGGCTCACTAAGTATCAAGACAGAAGGAGCCATAGTAGTCCTATCTCAGCAAAATATTTGAGCTTTGTGGACAAGTAATAAAAGTTACAAGGGTCCAGAGAGATAAAACAAGGAGTCAACTCAAAGAAAACAAAAGTGAAAACAGAAAAACTCTAGCTTTCTTCCCTGCAACATTAAATGCTGAAACAGAATGAAATAACATCTACAGAATCCTAATGGAATTAAACTGTCGCAAAGACTCTAAATGTGTGGGTCACTGGCCATACTCCCTTCTTAAGGAGTCTGATGTGCTGCTCCATAGGACACCAGTGTCATTCCAATGAGTACTTACCAACAGCCCTGACTCACAGCACCTGCTGATTTCCCTCCATGGCAGATGTCAAATCCAGCTCACCCTCACTGGCTGGTGTGAGCAGACTACAGCACATCACTGGCTGAAAGCCACTCTCAGCCCCCAGATGCATAGCTGCCCAAGGTCAGCTGCTCAGCACTCAGGCCTGGCAGGAAGCTGCTGGTCAGACTCACCTCAAGAGTTTCAACTGAAAGGTAGACTACCTTCAGTGCCTGAGCTGGGTGGTCATGATAAAAAATTGATGGCAAGAGAAGTGAGCACAACAGATTGGTGATGGAGAGCGGGGAACAGAGACACAGAGAGCAAAGGTAAGCCACAGGAAAAGGTGCTTTGGCTTCAGGGAGCTGTTTAGATTCCTCATTTCTTTTTGTTCATATTAATCTCCTTCCCACCATTTTTATAATGAGCTAGCAAGGCTGTAGGGGTGTCTATTTCTTGCAACTACAAAGCTCAAGTCAAACACCTTTTAACATAATAGTTTTACTTCTAGAACTGTTGAAATTGGAAGGAAAAGTTTTGATGTTCACATAGACGTAGCTATGAGGATATTTGTCATCCTACCTATAATGGTGAAAATTAGGGAAAAAATCTGAATGCTTAAGGATTAAGAACTACGCTAATAAATTATCACACACTCACTTTAAAAAAGGAACTAGGAAGCTACTTTAAATGACACTGCACTTATCTGGATATGGTATAATCCCCAAAAGTTCATGTGTTGGGAGTTTGGTCCTCAGTGTGGTGATATTCAGAGGTGCAGGGACCTTGAAGAGGGGGGATCTAGTGGAAGGTCATTATTGGCCTCTCCCCTTGCTCCAGCTTCTTCTAGTCTGGCCATCTGATCTCTCCCTCTCATACACACTCCTGCCATGATGCCATCTGCCATCAGGTGACATAACCAGGGGTCCTTCACCAGAACACTTTTGGGTCTCCAGTTTCTAAAACTCTGGGCTAAATAAACCTCATTTCTTTATATGAACCCAGCCTCAGCATTTAATTATTTAACAGAAAATAGAGATTTCAAGGTAGTTATTATATAAATAATAAGTGGAAAAGTTGACAAAATAGTGATGTGCAGTATGACCTCATGTTGCTGAAAATAGTTATTTTTATTTGCATGAACACATATGAAAATCTTAACAGTCATGGATCTGGGTGGTAGAATTATGAATTATGTATACCTTCTTTCTGTTTTTCTAAATTTTCTAATTTTTTTTTACAATTAACATTTATTACATTTTTCAGTTGAAGATGGACACAATAACTTTTTTTTTTTAAATCTATTTTTATTTGGTGCTGAGGATTGAACCCAGAACCTCACACCTGCTAGGCAAGTGCTCTACCACTGAGCCACAACCCCAGCTCAACATTTATTACTCAAGAAAGAAAATGACCACTATGTTCCCAGAGTGCTTCGTGTATATCTCAACTACAGAAAGTAGGAAGTACATCTATAATGATCTGTAACTGGTGATCTTCATTGAGGGCAAAGATGATATTTATTTACCTTTGTGACTACAGTGGCTTGGACCAGCATGGAGAAGTCCTCAAGTTACTCATTATGGAAAGCCTTTTAGAAGAACTGGAATTCAAGGTCTCTGACTTTCCACAGAGTGACTTCAGAGTGCTGCTTTAAGCCCTTGGTATGTCCTATTTGGATGTGTTGTTTGCTGCTTCATCTTATATTTATCCCCCTCCTTCACTCCTGATGGTGGCCTGTCCTTCACACACGGTCCCCCTCTGCCTTCCTCTTGAGCGAGCTGATCTGAGGTTACTGGGAGCTACTCTAAGTGCTGAATCCCAGTCTCCATTTCCAGCCTCAGCATGCAGTTAACTGTCTGTTTGCCTTCTGGACACTTTTGTCTAGGCACGAGAATTCACTGATTTGTCTTTTTTCCTTCCTGTCCACCTGCTCCTTGGATAATCCTGACCCTGAAAACATTGCCTTACCCATGCAAACACCAGCTAGAAACCAGTCATAGAAGTTACTGCCCTCTCTTCAGCCCCATATATGACAGATCCCGCTGAGCCTACAAACTCACGGGCGTGTCGCTTTTCTCTTCCCCTTCTTCCCTCTCTTGGTTCAAGCCCTTATTACATCTCACCTGACTTATTGCAGAAGCTTGCCTTCAAATTAGCTTATACGCTGCAGCCTACTGACCTTCTACAAAGGGCTCAAAATCCAGAAAGAAATCTGAAAGTCTTAGTATGCACAGCATGATTGGCCCTGTTGGTTCCCTGACCCACATTCATCCCATCACTACCCCATACGCAAACATCCACAATCCAGGATGAACACACTATCATTCCTGAGAGGGTCTTCATGCTTTGATCTGGCTCCCTCTGCCTGCCCTGCCCTGGCCCAGGCCTCCTAACTATATCCTTCCAAGCTGAGGGTTCCAGTAATTGTCATCTGCTCTGTGAAGCCTTCCGAGAACTAGAGCCTCCCTCGGGCTAATTAGGCTCCCCTCCACTGTGACCCCAGAACCTCTGTGCTGACTCTAGTGGTCAGTGACACTGGTCACTCCTCTGTTGTTTTGTTGGCCTCTTCCTGGGAGGACTGTGACCTCCCTGAGGTCCATGTCTGTGACTGAGATAGGGCATATGTAAGCAGCCCAGGATTTAGCACAGCCTCTGACCTGGAGCAAGTCCTTATGAGTTAACTTGACCTTACAGTCTCTAAAAAGATGGTGAGTTCCTTCAAGGGAGAGGTCGTTAACCACCCATGGGCTGCACAACTATGTTGTGTCAAAGAATAAATCAGAATATTCCAGGGTACTAGCATCTGGTGGTCTATCTGAAACGGAATCTAAGGAGCATAAAATACAGGTGCTATTCGGTCAACACCTTGATATTGTCAATATTTTCTACTAGTTCCTTCAATTTGCCAGGAAGAGCAGGGGAGCACCTCTAAGTCCTTTGCTCCCACCCCCCTTTTTCCCTCCTCTATCCTCTGTTATCATTCCACGGGCAGAAGGAAGGGCACAGGACTTGTGTCCAATACTTGACCTGCAACATTAGGCAGGTCCCATGGCATCAGAGAAGGCAAACTCTGATTTAAAGAGCAAGAGCTATATTGGTACAGTCACCTGGGCCACAAAACCAGCCATTCACCCCAGGCCTCGCCCTGATGGAGGAACTAATTGTTCATTGATCACTGGCACACATTCATTATAGCCCAGGGAGAGAAGCCTCGCCTTCTCAGTCTGCAAGGAACTCCACGTCATTGAGTTGGTGACATACGGCAGGGAGAAGGTGAAAGGAAGCAGAGGGAGATGAAGCAGCAAAGATAGATTATATGAGATGGAATATAGTTAATAATAGTAATTATATTAGTGATAGCATGAATTATTCATATTTAGTTAATAGTCATTATATTAGCAATGATAGTAATAGTTATGAGTTAATGGGCTAATGATGATTGCATTGAATGTTGTAATAATAATAGAGAGAAGAATAATTCTGTGCTAACAGATCAATCTGAAAGGAAGTTAAACAGAGCTCGAGTGGATGGATGTGTTCAGTGGGAAAGGAAGTGTGAGAGGCGACACGTGGGGATTACTACAGGATAAGCTTTCAGAAGAGCTGCCTACCCAGTGTCATCTCCTGTGGAGGCCTGAGTGGCACACACAACTCCCAGAAGGCTCCAAGATGTCCCAGAGCTCAGATGGACAACACAGGATCCAAACGCCCTGGGTCCTGGATCTTCTGCTGAGTTGGAGGGAAGAGGTCAGCACCTGGAGATCTGACTGAAGCCCAGTCAAAAGAACAGCTGCTGCGTCCTCTGTGCTGAGAAGGGACACCTACTAACTGAATTTAATAAGGTGCAAGAGATTCACTTTCTTGGGTCCTGAAACAGAAAACTGGAATTACAAGAGCCTTACCAGGAGTTTGAGCAGAACCTGTGAGTCCTAAGTCTTCTCATCTTCCTATGGTGACCATGAACCTGAGTGCAGGAGGAGTGTATGCATAACCAGGACCAGTGCTGCTTCCTACACACATGTGCATGTGTCTGAGCAGGAATGCATCTTTGAGATAAGTCTGTTAGAAATTAAAGTTTTAGTATAGGATGTTCTAGTTTCTTCTTGAGAGTTCTGGAAATAAAAGGCATGATTTAAACATTTTTAATTTGACAGCTGGCCATCTAAAAGTTCCTCTAAGCCTGATTAAGGAGTTTGGCTCATCTGGCTTTACTCAAACATGACACATGATTTCCTGATCCCTCCTCTCCCATACACACACTTCCTTATTACCATCTCCACCTCCTCCCTGGGTCCATTTCAATTGTTAAGTCACCTACAAGGCCTTCCCTGTGTCCCTGGGCAGGCAGGTGCTCTCCTCTGAGTTCACAAAGTGCTTGCAGCCCTTGGGAATTCTCCTGTTCTGGTCATAAGGCTACCTGGGGAAAGAAGCCCTCCCAGCTAGATGTCTGACTTACTCTTGTGCCACACATAACTCCAAACAGAAAACAAGTTTGATAAACACTAGCTGCATGCACGGTGAGTGCTGACTTGGAAAAGACACTTGGCCACAGACAACAGATAGAAATTGGAGACTTAATGCTATTCAGTGATTGATTTTCATTTATTGCCAAGTCTGATCCAAAATGATAAGCCCGAAAAGAATTTTAAAAATGTGTGGTCCAGAAACATAATCTTTGTATTTTTATACTACTTCAGTATTCATCTGATAGAAAACCATTACATTATAGTCAGTGTGCTAAACTGTGGTGGTAGAGTTCTTTTTTGTGGTACCAGGGATTAAACCCAGGGGCCACATCCCCAGCCCTTTTTTGTTCTTTATTTAGAGACAGGGTCTCCTGAGTTGCTTAGGGCCTCACTAAGTTGCTGAGGCTGGGTTTGAACTCACAATCCTCCTGCCTTGGTCCCGAGTTGCTGGGATTACAGGCGTGTGTCACCTCCCCTGGCAAAGGTGGTAGAGTTCTTGATGGAGATCTGCCTTGGGTTTATAAACCTCTGGGACAGTCATCAAAATGGTGAGATGCTGTCAGGAACTCAGGCATGAGAAGTGTGTCTGAGTCTGTGCCTAACTCAGGAATTGCTGTAGGCACTAAAATCAACTACCTACCTACCAACATACCTACCTCTATCCACCTATTACCTATAACTTTTCCCATCCATCAGATGGAAGGTGATAACAGGGGCAGTATGATGTATACAGAATGTAAAAGGTATATTGCTAAATTTCTCTAATTATGATTATTTAGAAAAGAAACTGCTATTCAATATTTTCCTTAGAAATACACTGCTCATACACACAAAGGAAGAGCATATAATTCAGGCAAATGTTTCTAACTAGTCACTAAATAACCATCTGAGGCCATGATAAACTTCACCTGGGCATGGCTCATGATGACAGGTTTGTTGCCACATGCATGAGCTGTCAATATTCCACTGTCTGTTAGGACAAGGGCAGCAAGAGGACAACTAATCCCTTTTCCTACAGATCACTAAGAAGCAAGAGGATGGGTTTCCCAGAGCTTGGTCTTGCTTCTCACTGAATAGGTTGCAAAATGAAGGAGAAAAAAGTAAAATATCTACAAAATCAGTAGTTCTCCACAAGGTGATCTGGTCAGCCAGGAGTTTGAAAGCATGCTAGCATGCTCTGGACAGAAGGTATACAGTGTGAGAACCAATGAGCCTGAGTTTGACCAGTACAGCTCTTGAGAGAATTGTGTGGATGTCCTTATTAATAATTTGAAGTTGGTTGCAGAGTCAGAATGCCTGCTCTCTAGAGCATGCTGACCAAAGACTTCCCAGCTCCATGTGGGTCCTCTTCCCATGGAATGTCATCTGGCTGTGCTAAAGGGTCAGAGAGAATGGGGAGAGGTGGGGCACTACCTCCTCTGGCTCATCCTACCCTTGCCACTGCCTGATCAATCATTCATAGACTGTTATTTAGAACATACCATTGACTGCTCATGCTGCTGGGGGCTGATTCAAAGCTCCCAGGCACAGGATCCATAAAGGTCCATAATCAGCAATTGTAAGACTTCTAGGAGAAATATGCCTTACGTGCTTCACTGAAGGATGGCATATGATGTGAGTTTGACAGCTGCATCCATATTATCAACACCCACATAAAGTGAGTTCAATCTTACCAGTCACTCAGTCACATAAAACACTCACTTTCAGAAACTTTTGAAAAGATTTCTTTTTAAAAGTTCAAATGATTGCAAAGGTCTCATTTAAATTCTCAAAAAAGCAAGTAAATTAACCAATCAAATTGTATGGACGTTTCTCAACATTCCATTTAGCTTTTAATTACCCAACGGGCTGGGATGGCTCCTCTGGAGCGATTCACAGCTCCCTGTCACCGCTGCTGTCACAGATATCCGATGCTCTGTCCTCAAGCAAAAAATCATTTTGAAATAAGAGTTGGGAAAGATTACTGTGAATGTGCAAGAGCGAGCCTTTGAACTTCCCTGCCTTAGTCATCTAAATGTTCTTTTTAAAAATAGCTGCAGCTATTAGACCATGTTTGTGCAGCAACTGCAAACAGACCATTTCAGGGCTGCAGAGCATGCAGCCCCTCTAAGCTGATAATTGTGTCTCCTCATTTCTGCCACAACCTCCCTAGGATTCCAAGGCAGTTTTTCTCTATGTAGACACACGTGTATGCATTTTTTCATTTCCCCTGAATTTTTGACAATCTTGGCTTCCTTCCTCAATCTCAGAAAGCAGAATATTATAAACATTTAAAAGACATGACATGAAGCCAATAAGACAAAATAATGTAAGATGAGCAGGAATGAAAAAAAATGCAAGCACAATAATAACAGACGCATATTGCAGTAGCAACTCGCACCTAATTACGATAAAGGCACAAACGAACTGTATAATGCAAATGCTTTAAACCAGACGTGAGGGAAAGCTGCAAATGGGTTTTCACTAGATGCAAAAGCTAAGCCGTCCCCAGCACTGGGCCTTTATAATTGCTCTCTACCTTGTTTCTACATCTAGAATAGACTCTTTTATCTTTATAATAAGAATAAGAATCTTCTAGAAAAGCAGGCATGGTCAAGGAAGGGAGTGTGGTCTAGTGGAAAGTAATACCAGGCTCTGGTCCCTGGTTTAAAGATGCTGGGAGTGGGGAAAACGACAAGGAGAAATGTGGAGAAAAAATCATAGAAAAGTGGTTAGAGGTTGGCACCTGTCTTTCCCAAATGAGGTTTCTTACTTTTGCTGTACAGGAGACAAGAACAGATGAATGTTAATGAACCACTGGTGACTTTCTCCACGGAGGCTGAGGGGAGTTGGGGGTTGAACAGGCAGAAGGTCATCACACAGCAAAGAGAGGTAGAAGAGAAAGGTCAGGGAGGGAGAGAAGAGACCCAGGAACTGGAGGAGACTCAGAGGATGTCCCTGGAACCAGGAGCTCGATGCCCTGAAGGCTTCATGTGCAGCCCGGAGAACCAGGCTCCATGCACATCGGCAAATGCTTCCTTCAGGCAGTGCTTTCTCAGTTTTACTGTTTTCCTGGACATGGAATCCCCCTTATTCACAGATTCTCCTTTTTAAAGGAGAGGGGAAAGAGAGGAAAACAGAAACCCCAATTCCATTTCTCGCTTGCCTTCTACCCGCAGTGGTTTCTTGGAGCCTTACATGAAAATCCTCCCTTGCATCCAATGAGAGCAGATGGTTAGTGGAAAGGTCACCCTGCTTTTGGGTTAAAGACTGAGAACATTTTTCAAACAAGTTCAATGTATGAATAAGGAGGTCAGGTCTTCTCTTTCACCCAGCTGCCAAGTCCCTTAGTTTTCTTCCACTTCTTTCCAGCAAATGTCTCTCATCCCTGTACTAGGTCCCATTGTTAGAGAGAATTGATGAGTAGACTCGTGAGAATGGCTCTGCAGGATGGGAAAGGACAGGGGAACAAGAGATAGGAACCTCCCTATTATGGTTGGGATATGAGGTATCCCCCCAAAGCTCCTCTATTAATGCAGGAATATTCAGAGGTGAAACAATTAGATTGTGAGAACTGTGACCCAATCAGCCCATTCTAGTTTATGGACTAGATGGTGACACCTGTGGACAAGGCGGGCATGGCTGGAGGAGGTGGGTCACTGGGGCGAGACTTGGAAGGGTTCACCATCCCTTCCTTATTCCCTCTCTCTGATTCCTGGCTGCCATGAATAGAGCGGTGCTCCTCCACCACATTCTTCTGCCACCATGTTCTGCCTCACTTTGGCCCAGGACACTGGACTCAGCCAATTATGGACTAACCCTCCGGGACCAAAATAAACTTTTCCTCCTCTAAGTAGCTCTTGTTGGGTATTTTGGTCATAGTGAAACAAAGCTGACTAACCCCCCAAACCAGCGGGGTGATGGAAGTGCTGGGGTGTCAATGGGTGGCTTCCTACCTTCAGGCCAGTGAAGCTTCAGCAATCATTACATCGTCCCTATATAATCACCAAGCCTCTCCCTGGCCTCTCATCTTGATTCAGCCCCTCTTAGAGCAGTGTCTCACGAACCTCACCCTGTGGAATACGGGTATTGTACTTGCTTATTTGTTCATGTAAAAACACTGAAGGCCTCCAGTGCCTCAGTTATTGTTAAAAGAGGTTTTGTGGTTAAATACATTTAGAAAAATCTCCCTCTTCTCAGGATTCACAATATAAGCATTACAAAGGAAAATAAATTCTGGAAGAAATAAAGCCAATCTCTTGCCTAGGGTCTCAGAAACACAACTGAGAAACTGGTCCTATAGTCCATCCTCCACAGGACTGGATTGGTCCTCCTGCAGCACAGCTGCCATTATGAGGCTCCATGGCTTTGAACCTTCAATGAGGTCACACAGTAACACTCAACCCTCCCCAAGCTCCCATGGTCTGGCTGGGTTTCTAGACTACTCTGAGGGCCCTGAATTTCAGGTGGATTGCCCTCCCGCTTCCACCTACAAGGCCAGGTTCATCTCCCTCCCCATGCCTGGGATGCCCATGCCCACCTCCAAATCCCTGCCTTCACCCATCCAGGCAAACCTCAAATGTCAGCACACAAGATAAGCTCTTTACCAACCTCCTCCGGCCAGATTACTGACCTGAGCTAGATTACTTGCATCATCTACTACCAAGGGAAATTCATTAAATTCACTATTTCCCCTCAGGCTTCTCTGGAGCAGGACCTGGTCCATTTTCACCTCTTGCATGACCTCCTACCCCAACATCCGATACAGCACTAGAGACAAAATAAGCATCTCGTAAAGGTCTGGGTAACTGGGTTACTTTCCAGACATAAGGCCTGAGTGGCTGGTGTGGTCTGAATGCTTGTGCACCCCCAATATTCATATGTGGAAACTTAATTCCCGATGTGACAGTATTAGGAGGTGAGGACTTCAGGAGGGCCTACCCTCACAAATGAAATTGGTATCTTATAAAGAGGCAGGGGTAAGCTTGTTTGCCTTTCCCACCATTCAAGGACACAACCAGGTGTCCTCTGTGAACCAGGAAAGGAACCCTCACCAGACATGGAGTCTGCAGGTACCCTGATCTTGGATTTGCAGCCTCCAAAACTGGGAGAAATCATTTCTGATGGTTATGAGTCACTCAGTCTGTGGGCATTTGGTTAAAGCATCTGAATATACTAAAACAGCAGATCATTAATTTTCCTTGAATAAGAATATAGGTTTGGAGTCCAAATACACAGGGGTTTTAAATCTGCCGGACCATGGGCAAGGAGATGGCTTCAGCCATCGCAGTCCAGGAATCTATTGACATTCAAGTTGATCCAGGTTTTCTTCATGTATCTTAGCAACTTTGAGTCAGTTACAAAAGAGAAAACCCATGGAAATCCCCCGAGTGGGCCACTCTAGTACCCACAAAATTTAGAGTTGGCATGGAGTCAAGGCCATACCTTGGAAACCTGGTGCATGAGGAGAGGGGGAAAGCCAAAAACAGCAGGTAGTGTGGGAGTGGGAGGCATGTGAACCCATGCAGATGGGAGCCACCGGCAGAAGGAGCCCAACCCACTCCACAGTGTGTTGTGTTTATGGGGTACAATAGGATGCTGATTATCCACACTAATTGGGGATTTAACGATCCGAATAATCAATTTTTCTGGATAATTGATTGTGATGGATGCAAAAAGAGGACTCACCAGCTATTCAGGCAGAAGGACCAAACAATTGGTCTTTTAGGTGACTCACATCCTGGAAATTAACAATGAAGACTCCCTACAGGGCAACTGGGAACTGAAGATCCCAATTCTACATCATGGGTTAGGTGTTGATGCAAGGAACACAATCGAGGACCTCGAAGGCTTAAGACTGATGGTGGCACTTAAACCTAACAGGATGGCATCTCCAATTACTCAGTACTTTTCAGTGAACTCTGAAAGGTCAGGTGCTTCCCAAAATGCTATGGAAACAGATTCTTTGGACACGAAATTATGGCCACTTCAGGAAATATTCTACAATATGCAGCGATTTCCCTACACATGCAAATTCTCTAACAGAGGAGAGCCTTTAGAGACATAACACTGTTTGAAAAAATGTGCCTGACAAGAGACAATTGTGAACAGAGCTTTGTGCTGCGGTGATGCAGCAGCACAGCAGAATAATCTGTTTTTGTTTTGTCTCTCTTTGAATGTTCAGATTCCCTTTCTGCTGTGACTCTGAGTGCTGGAGAGAGTACAGAGGCACAGAGCACTGCACATTCCACAGAAAAATAATGCGACTGTCTGCTGACGCAGCGTTGCAGGAAGCCATTCGTATGCTGTGTCATTTTTTTTCCCTGCAAAGAAACACAATGATTCTGCATCAGCATTGCCACAAAGTTAACAGTCCTTTTAGGTGGACTTTCGGTCCGTGAGCACTTCCATTATTTCTGTACATTTTAAATGAATCTTCCCCTTGGCCCCTACTTTTTCTCATATAAATATTCACTTCCCCGGGGGTACACAGAAATGATAATCCCACCGCTCATTTTGTGTTTTCAAGGCTGCATTTCGATCCTGTCGTATTTAACTTTTATTCAAAAGGGACTGATTTATGTATGAAGAGACACCCCACTAAAGCAAGCAAGGTGCACAAAAACATAAAGCTATCGATCACAAGAGTTAAGAGGTGGTTCTTTATCACTGAGCTTATTCACAGTAAATTTTAAAATATTCATACCAAGAGGATGTGTCTTTGTTTATCCTTAGAAATAATACAAACTCACTGGATAGTGTATGCGGGCCAACTCTGTCCACACAGACTTAATCTGTAAGACCACAAACATGGTTCCTGTCCTCTGGATGTTTTCTGAGCTTAATATCCATGGAAGGGCTAAGGATGTAAAAAGTACGAAAGGTCAGTTAATGCTGCTAGGTGGCCACCTTGGCTTGAGTGGAGGCCAAGACCTGAAGAGGGCAGCTCCTGGATGGGCACAGGCTCCACCCAGCCTCTCCACACACAGCATCATCTGCAGAGTACATGGGCATTCATTCTGAGACTGGGGCAGAGGTAGCTACTGCTGGCCATCCAGCTACCACCCAAGGGCCAGCTTGGGTTGTGGCTGTAGCAACACACTGTCTGTCCCGGGGATCCTCCTGTTACTTGTGCCAAGAAATTTTCTATTTCTTTTTAAAGTCAATTTCAAGAATAAATAAACTTTAGGGCAACCAAGAGGAAGATAGGCCAAAAGACACAGCCAAATTGGCTGCCTTTCTAATCTCCCCAACACCTGCTGTCTACTTGAGTAGTGACCTTCCAGATGTGGCCTCCCTATGCCACCTGATGACCTGTTCTGGACTCCAACATGACCTGCACTGGCAGAAGCACAGAAGGAGGGAGCACAACCCATGTTTTCAAATGTGGCCCACTGTCTATATTCCAAGGCAACCCCCAAATGAGTTCTTCCCTTCCTGGATCCCTCAAAACATGTCCTTCTCCTTGTTCCTGTTCCAGCACCTGGGAGACACAGGTAAAATAAATTGATCATGTGTGAGTATGATTTTTTCCCACAGACATAAAAATAAGACAGATTTTAAGCTCAGGTTTGGTAAGAGTTTGAGAATAGTTGTTAGAGTAAAGGAAGGAAGAGATTAATGGTGTCGCACCAGCTAGGTCAAGCCTCTGAATGACCCCCTTTAAAGAGGCCCTTCCCCATGAACTGCTGAGCTGACTGCATCATGGATGGGCACTAGCCAGCTGTCAATGAAGGGAACTGCCAGCATGGTCTCAACATAGGCCCGGCATGGAAAACTGGACCAAGCAGATTCTCTCCTGGATCTGGCAATGCTCTCTGGAATCCTGCTTTCCTTATTGCCATGTGTACCTGTGCAATGAATTTTCCATCGCTTGCTGGAACCTAAATGAGTGTTTATTTTTTACAGCCCAATGTGCAAAGCATATTAGGTGCACAGCAGGCATGAGTCAGGCTGTGAATATAGTTCCATGAACATTCTGCATATTCCTCTATTATAGCACTTGCCATAATGCTCTACAATCTTCTTCTGTGTGTACCTGTTTCACTGAGTAGGACTCGCATCTTACTGTGCTGCTATCACAGAATCTAGTAGATTATGGGCACTCAAGTGTCTGTTAAACAAAGGAAAACTAAGCAGCAGTCAGCCGAGGGATGGGAAAGGCCAGAGATGATGTATTGATGCAGGAGGGTGCACAGCACTGAGTCAGCACCCTCAAGCTTAGCCAAACAAAACAACCCCTTCTAAAACAATAGTGAAATAAGCATACACACACAAGCACTTGTTCAAATTATTTTAGTCCTATTTAAAATCACATTGGATGGATGGTGTACACTGCTGAGCAATAAGTAATAGGAAGTGGGCAATTCTAGGGCTAAAAGGTATTGTTACCTTAGAATATCATGAAAGTTAACAAACAGAAACTATTTTGAAAATTTATACTCCAATAAAATAGAAAATCTTGAAGACATCGACAAATTTCTAGAGACATATGACCTACCCAAAATGAATATATGATTTAAAAAGATTAATTACAAGTAATAAATATAAAATGTCATCAGAAGCCAAGAAAAGTCCGGTACCAGATGGATTCTCAGCTGAGTTCTACAAGACTTTCAAAGAAGAATTAACACCAATACTCCTCAAAGTAGTCCATGAAATAGAAAAGGAGGGAACCCTACCAAACTCATTCTATGAGGCTAAAAGCACCCTGATACCAAAAACAGACAAAGACACATCAAAGAAAAAAAAAATTTCAGACCAACATCCCTGATGAACATAGACACAAAAATTCTCAATAAAATTCTGGCAAATTACAAACAAAAACATATTAAAAAGTGTACCATGATCAAGTGGGGTTCATCCCAGGGATGCAAGGCTGGTTCAATATACAAAAATCAATAAACGTAATTCATCACATCAATAGACTTAAAAATAAGAATCATATGATCATCTCAATAGATGCAGAAAAACATTTGGCAATATACAGCACCCCTTCATGTTGAAACCACTAGAAAAACTAGGGATAGTAGGAACATAATTCAACACCGTAAAAACTACGTATACTAAACCCAAGGCGAACATCATTCTAAATGGAGAAAAACTGAAAACATTCCCTCTAAAAACTGGAATAAGACAAGGATGCCCTCTTTCACCACTTCTATTCAACACTGTCCTTGAAACTCTAGCCAGAGCAATTAGATAAGAAAAAGAAATTAAAGGGATACAAATAGAAAAGAAGAACTCAAACTATCACTATTTGCTGATGACATAATTCTATATTTAGAAGATCAAAAAAAATTCCACCAGAAAACTTATAAAATTCATAAATGAATTCAGTAATGTAGCAGGTTATAAGATCAATACTCATAAATTAAACATGTTCCTACACATCAGTGACAAATCTACTAAAAGGGAAATTATGAAAACTACCCCATTTACAATAACTTAAAAAAAAAAAAAAAAACACTTGGGAATCAATCTAACAAAAGAGGTAGAAGACCTCTACAATGAAAATTACAGAACACCGAAGAAAGAAATTGAAGACCTTAGAAGATGGAAAGACCTCCCATGTTCTTGGATAGGCAGACTTAATATTGTCAAAATGGTCATACTATCAAAAGTTTTATACAGATTTAATGTAATTCCAATTAAAATCCCAAAGACATTCTTCATAGAACTAGAACAAATAATCATGAAATTGATTCAGAAAAATAAGAGGCCCAGAATAACCAAAGCAATCCTTAACAAGAAGAGTGAAGCAGGAGGCATCACAAATACCAGACCTCGAACTATACTACAGAGCCATAGTAACAAAAACGGGATAGTACTGGCACCAACACAGACATGTAGACCAATGGTACAGAATAGAGGACACAAAGACAAAAATAACTGCATAAATACAGTTATCTCATACTAGATAAAGGTGCCAAAAACATTCACTGGAGGAAAGATAGCCTATTCAATAAATGGTGCTGGGAAAATTGGAAATCCACATGTAACAAAATGAATTTAAACCCCTATCTCTCATCCTGCACAAAGTGGATCAAAGACTTAGGCACTAGACCAGAGACCCTGTGCCTAATAGAAAAGAAAGTAGGCCCAAATCTTCACCATGTTGACTTAGGATCTAACTTCCTTAACAAGACTCCTAAAGTACAAGAAATAAAATCAAGACTCAATAAATGGCACAGATTCAAACAAAAAAGTTTCTTCTCAGCAAAGGAAACAATAATGTGAAGAGAGAGCCTACAGAATGGGAGAAAATCTTTACCACATGCACCTCAGATAGAGCATTAATCTCCAGGATATATAAAGAACTCAAAAAACTTAATACACCCCCCCAAAAAAACCCCCAAATAACCCAATCAATAAATGGGCTAAGTAACTGAACAGACACTTCACAGAAGAAGAAATACAATCAGTCAACAAATATATGAAAAAAAATGTTCAACATCTTTAGCAATTAGAGAAATGCAAATCAAAACTACTCTAAGATTTCATCTCACTCCAGTCAGAACAACAATTATCAAGAATACAAACAACAATAAATGTTGGTGAGGACGTTGGGGAAAAGTACACTCATACCTTGCTGGTGGGACCAACGCAACCATTATGGAAAATGGTATGGAGATTCGTCAGAAAACTTAGAATGGAATTACCACTTGACTCAGCTATCCCACTCCTTGGTTTAGTCCCAAAGGATAATCAGCATACCTACAGTGACTCAGCCACATCAATGTTTATAGCAGCTCAACTCACAATAGCTAAAGGATAGCTAAACTATGGAACCAACCCAGATGTCCTCCAACAGATGAATGGATAAAAATGATGTGGTATATATATACAATGGAATATTACTCAGCCTTAAAGAAGAATAAAATGATGGTATTTGCTGGTAAATGAATGGAGCTGGAAAATATCATGGTAAGTGAAATAAGCCAATTCCCCCAAACTGAAGGCTGAATGTTTTCTCTGATATGTGGATGCTAATTCACAAAGGGAGGCGCTAAAGAAGAACAGAGTTACTTTGGATTAGGCAGAGGGGAGTGAAAGGAGGAGAAGGGATGTGGGGTTAGGAAAGATAGTTGAATAAATTCAACATTATTGTATATATGACTGGTGTGATTCTACATGATGTACAATCAGAAGAATGAGAAGTCATACTCCATTTATATATGATATGTCAAAGTGCATTTTACTGTCATTTTTAACTAATTAGAACAAATAAAAAAAAAAGAGATGTAAACCAATACAAAAGCCTTGTCATCTCTGCTGTTTGAGGGCAGAGCAATCACCTTTGTGATTTACTTTGCTAAGAATCTATTACAAAAAAACCCAAAATTACCAGATGATGCAGCAATTCCTCTCCTAGGTCTATCCAAAAGAACTGAGAACAGGGACCGGACAGATATTTACTTGCACGTGAATGATCATGGCAGCATTATTAAAGTGACCAATGGTGCAGACAACCTGCAGGCACACCAACAGGTAAGTGGATAAATAACCGTGGCATGTCCACACAAGGAAATGTTATTCAGTCTTACAAAGGAAAGGAGTTCTGACACAGACACTGTGGATGGATGTGGAGATGTGATACTGAGTAAAATAAACCTGACACAAAAACACAGATATTGGGTTTTTTTACCCCACTGATATAAAATCTGTAAGATATGCACATTTCCAGGTAGACTGGACGTTACCAGTGCTGGGAAGGGGTAGGAAAGCAGGAGGAGAGGAACGAGTGCTTAACGGGTACAGAGATTGTTAGGGGTGGTAAAAACATTTTGGAAATAGGTCTTGGCAATGTTTGCATAGTAGCGTGCATGCACTTAATGGCCTGAATTGTGTAGCTGAAATGACAAATGTTATGTCGTATATATTTTAGTATAGAAAAAATAATGACAAAAATCTAAAGATTTCTGATTTTACCTACATGGCAGAATAAGCGATCACAAACCTCATTCATGCTACAGGCACATAAAATTGTAGGTGAAATATAAGAAAGAAATTTAGCTAAGCTTGGTAGAAAAAAAGACAACAACTAGAATGTACCAGAAAATAAGGTAAAAATGACAGAGAAATGCTACCTGTGTCTTGTAGGGCTTTGTAATGTGAAAAATCAATTTAAACCAGTTCCAGACCAATGAAACCAGTGGGACAATGGCACAAACAGATAGAAAACCATTACACAGTAACACCTGCACAATCCAGGGAGCGTGGGAGTCCTGTGAACATAACAACTAAATAATAAAGAGGAGTTCACAAGCTGCACACAGCCCCACAGGGAGATCTGTGCATTCAGATGCAAGCATTTCACCCCTGAACTTGAGACAACGGAGTACTTCAAAAGAGACTATAAAGCAAGTAATTTAAAATGATTAAACATAAAAGAAGGAATACAATTCTAACAGATAACAGAACATCAGGAAAAAGAAGAAGAAAAGGAAGATTTAATAAGTAGCAAATAGATGTACCAATGAAAAATATAGTTACTGGAATTAAAAACTTGAAGGTGAAGACAGATATCAGGTAAAACTAAACAAAATAATTGAATAGAAGATCAAGGAATTTCCCCACAAAGTGGGGAAAGTGAAGCAAAGAGACAGATGCTAAGAAGAGAGGCCAAGTGAAAATAAGGTACAAGAAGAAAGTCCCAAACATGTTTAAATAGGAGTTCTGGGTAGAGACTAAAACAAGTGAAAGAAAAGCAAAAAAAAATAAGACTGGAAATTTTAAATTGATAAAAGACATGATTCTTCAGACATAAGAAACAATGGTTCCTAAGCAGGAGAAAATAAACTGCAGACAGCAGAGACAAGGGGGAATCTTAAACACAGCCCTAGAGAAAGATTACCTACAGAAGAGTAATTGAACTGACAGGAGCTTTCTTATCAGAAAAATAAAGAGACTAGAAGAAAATAGAATAATAGTGTCAAATGGTGGAAAGAAAGTAAACTTTCAACCTAGTATTTCATACACATACAGACTATCATTCAAGAATGAGGGTAAAATCACCTCCAATGACTCAGAAACATATGCACAAATATTCACTCTGGCACTACTTATAACAAAAAATATTGAAAATAGTTTAAATCATATCTAAATATGTTGACATAGAAAAAAGAAATGAATAGTGAACATCTCTATGCTCTGATGTGGACAGAGCTTTAAGATGTTCACTGGAACAAACAAGGTACTAATGAGAACATCTGAACAAAAATGGTGTATGCATTTGTTGAGATATAATTATACGCCACTAAAGCCACCATTTTAAAGTACATATTGAGTGTGTTTTACTGTGCATTCATTGGAATATCAAGGTCATGGACTGCTACCTAACTCCAGAACATTTCTGCCACCCCACAAAGAAGCCCTTTGTCAGTCCCTTTCCATCTGTGCCTCTCCCCTGAGACCCTGGGGACACTACTTGCCTACTTTTTGTCTCTATAAATTTGCCTACTTTGCACACTTCATATAAATTGGATCACAAAACACATGGGCCTTGGTGCCTGGCTTCTTTCACTTAGCAAGAGGTGTTGGTGGTTCACTGGGTTCACCACATGGTGGCATTTCACTGCTTTTTATGGCTGAAGATGATTCCACTGTATGGATGGGCCATACTTTGTTTATCCATTCATCCGCTGATGGACACTTGGATTATTTTCACCTTTTCACATATCAGTAACTCCTAAGCACATTCCTGCACCGGTTTTTATGTGAACATGTTTCTAGTTCTCTCCAACATGTTCCTGAGAGAATGGCTGGTCCCCTGGTAGCTCTCCCTTCCACTTTTCTTGGAACTGCCACACTCACTTCCACAGGGCGGGCCCACCTCATGTTCCCACAGCAATGTCCGAGGGCTCCAATCTCCCGCTTCTCACCACCACTTCTTATTCTTAACCCTTAAAAAATCATCACGATCCTCCTGGTAAGTGTGAAGAAGCATCTCCTTGTGTTTTGGTTTGTTTTCCTCTGATGAAAGCACATGAAGCGACTCCTCATGTGTTTGTTGGCTACTTGTTGACCTTCTCTGGAGATTTGCCCATTAAAATTCTTTGTCCATTTTTAAATCAGGCTGCCTTTTTATTACTGAGTTGTAAGTATTCTTTACATATTCTAGGTGACAGACCTTTACTGGATATATGATTTGCAAATGTCTTCTATCATTCTGTGGAATATTTTTATTTTAGGGGAAAAAAGAAATGGAGGTTCTAGAAACTTATGACAATGGCAATTTATGGGGCATTGAGAATGGGACACAAAGTGCAGTCTAGGAAGGGGACCAGGCTTCTCTGAGCATAGCCTTTTGTGTAGCTTTGACTTTTGTACTGTGCTAATGCTGCTCACATCCAAAACTGTATTACTAACTCAGTAGAGAAGGGGAAACATTCTTACACAAAAACAAATGAACCCAGTTGTACAGCAAATAGATAATATAATATATAGAAGGGAAAAAAAAATCAATGCAAGAAAGTTTAGAACCCAATATCTAACTGTAACTTTAATGGATTATTTTCTAAGCAAAAAAAGGAGTAGAAAGAAATCTTGAATTTTTCTTAATGAGGCTGTAGTAGGTAGTAGTGCAGGCAATTCTGCAAATTTAGGGTGAATAACAGGATTGAGCAAATGAGTAAACACATCGATGTTATCGGGAACCAGTATCCTTGTATCCTTGTTTTAGGAGAAGAGAGACACTATGGAATGGGGAGAGGAGAGGAAAACTGAGTTAGAATTAAAGGTGCCAGCATATATTCTTGATTTAAATCTATCTCTCTCTTCTCTCTCTCTCTCTCTCTCTCTCTCTCTCTCTCTCACACACACACACACACACACACACACACACACAAACACACATAGTATTTTTCTTCAAGGCTCTTTCAGAGGACAGAACTATACAGCCTTGGAAAGAACCTAGAAGCAATAATACCCACGTAGTGGTGAGCATGCCCACTTCACAGGTCTAGAACCAAATACCACACGCTACTCAAGGAACCAAGGGTCAGAAACAATGGCCAATTCTAGGACTGGAGTAGGGAAGAGGCAGGTGAGCCCAGACTACCTTGTGTGTCAGAAATGAGAAATACGCAGAACAGATGAGAACACATCAAAAAGATGTGGGAGACACTTTGAAGGAACTTTCAGCAGCCAAATGTGGAACAATTTGAATGTCAAAAGCAACAATTGAATGATTAAGTTACAACACAATGAATTAATAAAAAGAACATATGAGTCCTCTTCCAAAAGATAAGAAAGGGTGGAGGTACAGAGGAGGAAAAGCAACTCTTTATAGAAGTATGCTAACTAAATAAACATGAATAGGATGGTAGAGTTTTAAAAACAACTCTAGGTGTGACCATCATGGTAATACTTGATTGAGGCAAGGGTCGGCAATGAGAGAGGTAAGAAATAGAGTAGTCACAGAGTTTCAAAATACTATTATACAGATTATTCACAAATTACAAAGGAAAAAGCACCTTTGTATTTGGTCAAATCTGTTGGACCTCATTTAGCAAAATAATCACACTTACCACCATCAATAATGGGGGAGACTGGGCTGGGCTGTGGCTCAGTGGTATAGCACTTGCCTAGCATGTGTGAGGCATTGGGTTCAATTCTCAGCACCGCATATAAATAAATAAAATAAAGGCCCACTGACAACTAAAAAATATATATCTATTAAAAAATTATAATAATGGAGGAAACTGATGTCATGTTGCCTTTACCTTAGTGCTCTTGAGAAGAGCACAGTATCACCAAAATGGTTTACCTGACTCTGATAAAGAGAAAACAATCAGGTACATTCAAGATTGAGGATATTCTACAAAACAATTGGTCTGGAATTTTCAAAAATACCAATGTCAAGAAAAACAAGAGGCCAGGGAACTACTTGTTGAGGGGTAAGAAGATGGAGGGGTCCTGAGAGCCAAGAACAGTGAATACTCCTTAATTGGACGCTGGAATTGAAGAAAAACTCTGTAATAGTCCTTTTCTGCTTCGATTAGCAGGACATTTGGATTTGAATTATGTATTAGACAATAGTTCTAAATCAATGCTAAGTTTTTAAGGGTGATCACTGTATTGTGGATATGTAGGAGACTGCTCCTGTTCACAGTTGACAGACACTGTAGTATCAGGGTGGGATGTCGGCAAAAAATTATCAGATGCTTCAGTCTAAAGAAGTGTGTGTGTGCGACGTGGGCATGTGAATGCATGAGAGGGAAAGGAGGAGGGAGAGAGGAATCAAGAGACAAACGGTAACACTGGTGAATCTAGGCAAAGGACAGAAGACACATTTTATTCATCTTACTTTCTGCAGGTTGGATTTTTTTGACCTTTGGTTCCCTCCCCCTCCCAGTACTGGAGACTGAACCCAGGGATATTCTACCACTGAGCTGCATCCCCAGCCCTTTTATTTATTTATTTATTTTTAATTGGTACATATAATTTTTATTTTGAGATAGGGCCTCACCATGTTGCTCAGGTTGGCCTTGAACTTGTCTTAGCTCAGGATGGCCTGGAACCTGTCTCAGCCCCCTGAGTCACTGAGATTACAGTTGTACACCACCATGTATGGGATGTAGGTTAAGTTTTTCAGAATAGAGGTGGGAGAAAATAAAGATAAAAAACTAAATAAAATAAACCAATGCTAAATTTAAAAAACTGAGATGAAATAAAGTTGCCTCCAGTCTTCCAGCAGGAAGTGGCATCTGAAGGAGGAACTCCAAAAAAACAGGACACACAGCCCTGAGGACAGGGGCAGGAGAAACCACAAGGAGCAGATCACAGTAAGCACTCGCTATGAAAAAGAATTTTGCATCATTATTATTTTAAGCAATTTATAATTTAAAACAAGGAAGAACTAATATACTAGACAACACAAATGGAATAAAAGTAGGTTGAACTGAAATACCACAAGTTCTGTTCACATTCAGAATGTGTTGGTTAATTTTAGACTGTTGAGTCAATTATGTGTGCTACACATTTGAGAGTGACCACTCTAAGAACAGAAATGTTTACGTACATTTAAACATAGACAAATGACACTCTCTTCTACAGAATCACAGAGATGAGAATGTGCGCTAGAATATAAACACCAACAAGAAGGAGCAGCTCCAAGGTCGCTAACGGCTCTGCAACAGAGGAGAGGGACGGGAGTGGGTGGGGCTTTCTGTAAAACTGTTTCTTTAAAATTTCCATATTTAGTAAATGTTGGTGGCATGTCAGTTCATGCCTATATACATGAAATACCTGATGGTTAGAAGTTTTAAAGAAGAATCCATTTGAAGACTTTAAAATGTGTGTGGTTGCTTAGAATGTGAACAAGGGAGTACAACCCAAGAAGGACTGAAATGGACTAAATAGTTCCTGCAGCAGAGAGCTGGGACTAAGGGCAAAGAGCACCTCATTTTACCTGGGGTGGTCAGGTCAAGGACCGTCCCCCGGAAGAACACAGCAGGCACTAACACTTGAAGAAGTCTGCTAGTGGGTGGGGAGGCAAGCACCGGGCACAGTCACAGAGATGCACCAGAGTGGGCATTTCCCAGCGACATGTGCCAGGGTGTGGCTGAAGACTGGTGCAGAGTGGAGCAGGAGTGGGGTTGACCAGCCTGGGAGACAGGAAGAGCCCAGTGCTGGACTCAGGAGTCCAGAGCAGGGCGCCTTTCTGGAGGGCAGGTGGAGGCCTGCATGTGCACTCTCTCTCCCCTTCCCAACATGGCCACTGTCACTCCCATTTCACAGACAAGAACACTGAGGCTGTGCTGTTAAGTCCCACAGTATACAGCGAAAATAAGAGGTGCAGGGCTTGAGTGGGAAGTCAGAGAGGACACTGCTCTCACCCAGACTGTATCCTGCAAGTGATGTGCAGGTATGACACAGGAGAGGCACAGGCGGGTGTCACACACAAAGCCCTGCACAAGCCTCAGAGCTGAGTATTTCTGCAGGGAAGGGAAGGAGATAACTCAAAACTCAAGACTACACAGAGGTCCCTGGTCACCACAACAATAAGGGCGATGTCTTTGCTTTCCAAAGGTGATACTTGTTCTTTGTCTCACTTAAGCTTTCAGTAAGACTGGCAGGATTATAGGAAACATTTGAACAAATTTGTTCTGATTAAAATTTCAACAAAAAGAAACTAGACTGCTGATATAACAATGACATGAGGTCTACATGGACTGTTTTACTTTATTATATAGTTGGGAAGCCATTCATTCAAAATTTAAGATATGTTAAGAATTAAGTGAAAAAAGTCTAGGTTTGTTTAAAGATAAAATATTGCTCTGAGCAAATCAACAAATAAAATGTTGGCAATGCAATTGACCTAGTGGAGAATAAGATCCTTTGCACTTATAAATCAAACACATCGCCATCTACTTATTAAAACACATTCCTAAAGAGCTCTAATTGCTAAGACTTAGTTTGACAATCAAGGGTGACACAATGCCTTTCACATAACAAACTAAAACTCTAAATTAGCCACTCAAATTTTTTATGAATTCAGATGACATACTACTAGTCAGAAGTACTGAGATGCTGCTCTGTTCAGGAGCAATTATTTTCTTAGAACAATAGGTATAAAAAGCACATGACAAATGATAAAATTGGAAAAATATTTGCAATACACAATGTCTAAAATTAATAAAAATGGTCAAAGTGCCAGAGGAATAGATAATATTCACTGTCCCATTTTAATTATCATATATGTGTACATGTGTGTGAAAATTTTTCTGTGTATTACTTTAGAAATTTAAAAAGCTAGTTTAAAAGAGTTCTTGGGAGAAGACAATCTGGTGAAATCAGGACAAAGTCATGTGCTAGGGGTGCAAGGTCCTTGTCTCTCCAGGGAAATCCTGCTCCACTGTAAGCACCAGTGCTCTGGGCTCAGGGTAGCTGCCAGCCCTTCATGAAGGGCTGATTCTCCCTAGCCATAAATAACCTCTCTTTGCTGAATAATTCAAACAGTATCTCTGTGCCTCCCTCATTTAGGTTACTCTGGTCATGGGCATGGTCACAGTCACTTGATGATGTTCCTGTTTCCATTGATGCTCCTATTTCCTGTCCACTCCTGAAGCATAGCACCATGCTGAGTGGCTCTGTGTACCAGTCTCCCTGTAGTGGGGATAGCAGGTACACCAGAGGAAGCCAGAGGAAGAACTGGAGGACTCAGAAGGGCAGGAGAGGGGCAGAGAAGCAAAGAATGTGGGAAAATGAAAGAGAAGATAGAAGGAGGGAGAAAAGGGCAATGGTGAGAAAGGAAATGTAAAGAAAAAAGTAAAGGAATATGGCAAGGAAGGGGAATCTGATCAAAGTTGGCTAATTAACTACACCCACATATTTTTTCCCTTGAGAACAATTGCAGGAACACTTGTACACACCCACACACAAACACACACATACACACACAAACACAGCTTAAAAACAGATTGAATTCTATGGTGAGATGGTCATCAACATTTAAAGAATCTTAACAAATCTGTGGAACATTAAAAATTACATGGGAAATATCAGCATTATTCACAACAGTCCAACAGGGGAAGCCATCTAAGTGTCCATGGATGGATGAATGGATCAACACAATGTGGTCCATACACACAATGGATTATTGTTTAGCCTTAAAAAGGAAGGAGATTCTGGCACATGCTCCGACATGGATTAATTTTGAGGACCTTATGCTAAGTGAAATAAGCTAGTCACAAAAGGGTAAATAATGTATGATTCTACTTATATATGAGGTGTTCACAGTATTTGAGTTCAGAGAGACATAAAGTAGAATGGTAACTTCCAGGGGCTGGGGACAGGGGAAGGGAAGTTATTATTTAATGGGAAAGAGATTCACTTGGGGAAGATGGAGTGTATCAGGAGATGACGGCTGCGCATCAACATGAATTCATTTAATACTACTGAGGAGCATACTTACAGTGGTTGAGGTAGTGAATTTTATGCTTCATGTATTTTATGACAATTAAATGTTTTATATAAAGTAGATGAAAAGGACTTTGTTTCAGCCACAATGGAACAAGAGCCACATTTATTCTCCCACCTAAACAACTAGCAAACCAGACAAAATTCAGAAAACAATAATTTCCCGGCACTGGATCACAGGTGGTGTTCAACAGTGATCCCTGAGGGGAGGAAATAAATGGTTGCCCAGATGGCTGCCTGGGAAGTCTTCCATTCCAGGGTGAGGGAACCCAACAGATCCCAGTGGGACCCCGAGTTGGACAAGCCAGAGTTGAGCCTGGAGGGTCAAGAAGCTAAAGCTTGTGGCACAAACCCCAGAGAGGAGGCAGCTATGCAGGGGGAGCTTCAGAGATCTGGGGGGTCCCCTCTGGTCTCTTGCTAGGCACTGCTCTGTGCACACATGCAAGGAAACTACCAAGGCTAGGATCAGCAGGAGGAGGCAGCATCACCCCAGGCCAGAAAGACTCGGTTCTCCTTAAGCCCACACACCCAGGGCACTGGGCAGCGTTGCTCAAGCAGACCAGAGCTGCAGGACATGTTAAAGGAACGCCTTCGGGCAGAAAGAAAATGATGCCAGCTGGGAGGCCGGAGGGATGCAAGGGAAGGAGAGCACCAGAAACGGTGAAGGTGTGAGCAAAGATCTCAACCAACTTGTTTCTCATTGAAAAATCTTTCTTTTAAAAGAAAATTTAGAGAATCAGTAAAGATATAGAAAACTTGAACGGCACTATCAACCAGCTTGACCTAATTGATATTTACAGAACACTCCACTCAACAACAGTAAAATACTAATTCTTTTTAAGTGCACAAAGAACATTTGCCAAGATATTCTAGGCTATAAAACAAATCTCAATGAATTTAAAAGGATTAAAATCATGCAAAGTATGTTCTTTGACCACAACAAAATTAAATCAGAAATCAATAACAGAAAGATATCTGGAAAATCCTCATATAGTTGGAATTTAACAACATATTTATAAATAACCCAGGGGTCAAAGGAGAAATTACAAAGGAAATTAGAAAATAGTTTGTCATGAATAAATGAAAATCTAACTTATCAAAAACTGGGGGGTGCACCTACAGCAGTACTTTAGGGATATTTATTAGATCAGGCACTTACATTAGAACAGAAGAAAGGTTTGAAATCAATGACTAAGTATCCATTTTATGCAACTTTAAAAAAAGAACACAAAGGACAGAGGAGAGAAAAGAGAGAGTGTGGGTGGGTCCGTCAGTGTGTGGGCATCGTCCCCCTTCACAGTCACAAGATGGCTGCATGTCTCCAGGTCTTCATCCATGATCCAGAAGATGGAAGGATGGCAAGGTGGTGTTGGCCATATCTTTCCCTTTAACCTTAAGCAGAGAACAGTCCTTGAAGTCCCGTTTGTCAGATTTCCACTAAATTCTCATTGGCCAGAACTTTATTATGTGGCCATGCCCTGCAGGACTGAGCTCCAGGTCAGCCGAATGATGAAAAGTCATGTAAGTACAGTGAGGGATTAGCGCCACCAAGCTCCAATTGTTAAGTGCATGGACGACTTCTTTTTTTTTTTTTTTGGTTTCTCTATTTGTACATGGAGTCAAGGCATACCATTTGTGTAATCATACGTTTACATAGGGCAATGATGTTTGATTCACTATTTTTTTCCCTTCCCCCCACCCCTCCCACCCCTCTTTTCCCTCTATACAGTCCTTCTTTCCTTCATTCTTACCACTCTCCTTATCCCTAACCCTAAACCTAACCCTAAACCTACTGCTAACCCCTCCCACCACCCATTATGTGTCCTCATCCGCTTATCAGCAAGATCATTCGTCCTTTAGTTTTTTGAGATTGGCTTATCTCACTTAGCATGATATTCTCCAATTTCATCCATTTGCCTGCAAATGCCATAATTTTATCATTCTTCATTGCGGAGTAATATTCCATTGTATATATATGCCACAGTTTCTTTATCCATTCCTCAACTGAAGGGCATCTAGGTTGGTTCCACAATCTGGCTATGGTGAATTGAGCAGCAGTGAACATTGATGTGGCTGTATCTCTGTAGTATGCTGATTTTAAGTCCTTTGGGTATAGACCAAGAAGTGGGATAGCAGGGTCAAATGGTGTTTCCATTCCAAGCTTTCTGAGGAATCTCCATAGTGCTTTCCAGAGTGGCTGCACTAATTTGCAACCCCACCAGCAATGTATGGACGACTTCTTGTAGAGATTGCAAAATGGGTTTTGTGCCAGACTTCTTACCCTATCATAGAAACTTTTACTTTACTGAATAAAATCAACAAAATTCTTAGAAGAATGAATAAGCAAAACATATGAGACATGCTGATAATTGAGAGCCAGGAAATAAAGATAGCATCATTCTGCTTTTGTTTTAATATGTAACTCATAGATATGAAACACAGATACTTTTGTGAAGCACAGATGCCCTTTGTCACTGTCCAGGAAGATATACTGATGAAGATCCTGGAGCACCATGAGGCTGGACAATGAGGCTCAGGGACTAGGAGCATCTCAGGAGCTTCCTCTGGATACCCCCTAAGAAAGTCCTGCTCCCCACCACCCCAGGGGGCCTGTGCCCAGGCTCTGTGAATGCTGAAGGTGGTTTGGTCAGAAGTGTAACATGTAGCTTTACTTAGGTATTAGTCACCTAACTTCAGCTGCTGTAGCCCCCAAGCCACGAAGGCTACAGGGGAAGCTGTGAGATTGAGCAGAAGCATGCACGCTTTAAAACTGTTCCTGATTTAAGTTACTGGGAGAAGTAAATTACATTTTATGAAAGCTTTGACTTTTAATACTATCGGCAGTATATTAAAACGTTCTGAAGATTATTTATGATATATATTTTAAAAGCCGATCCAACTGCAACGAGGGAGAGCAGGGCAAGCTTCAAGCATGAAGTGCTTAAGGTGCTCCATGCCAGACTGAAGGCAGAGAGCTCTGGAGACGCTGCTTACAAAACTTCCATGTCTGCTCATGAATTTATTCTCTTATCTTCACATCTCGAGGTGACTGCCCACTGTGAAGCCAGCGGGGATATTGCTGGCAGCCAAGCTCAGTGGTTCACAAAGGAAAATGCAGGTCAGACATCAAGATCGCACATCTCTAGCAACATGACACGTGAGCGACTTACAGAAGGCTTGCTCTGCGGACCCCAGCCTGCGGAAGGAAGCTTTGTCTGCCAGGGTAGACTCGCTTGCTTCCACGCAACTGATTTTTTTATATAAGTACGTGGGGATTAGCAATGTTCATTCTGAATGCCAATACTGTTTGCTTGATGTGAAAACGATGATAATTTTTTAAAGTCTTGATTTGATTTCACTCGCCAAATGCTGAGTGACTCTCTAAATGTAAGTGAAGAAATAAGTGGCCATTTCAAAGATTTCAGAAAAATAATGTATTTCTTCTTATTCTCCAACTGCAAAGGCCAGGCGTTGTTAACTTTTCTTTCCCTGTTTGAATAATTTAACTATTTCAGGGATCACTTAGCAAATTAGTTATTCCAGATTGTTAAAATAGAATGCTGTCAAATAAAAAATGCACCCTGACAAAATTTTAAAAATGCACCCTAAAACAAAGAATTAATAGTTTGTGATGCTAGAAATAGCGGTAACATCTGAAAGTAAATCTGTGAGATTCTTAATACTGATCCAGAAAAACCAAAGTTAAAAAAAAAGGCAAACGAGTGGTTCAGGAGCCAGGGTCAGGAGAGGTCAGGGCAGGGCAGCTGCTGGGACATGCAATCACTACTGTCTGGAGAAGGCAGGGCCAAAGCAGAGCAAGCGCCAGGATGCAGGACAGGGGAGACTGTGTAGACATCTGGAACACACAGAGTGTGAGCACCCTGGGATGATGAACCCCCTGTCTGAAAGCACTCACTCACTCTTCTTTCACCTCTTAAGCAGAGCTGCCGAAGGGAACTCACAGAAGACAGCTATACGGGCAATGAATGCAGGAAATCTGACATCTGTAGAATGCTTGGGAGAGTTGAGAACCATTTAGCCTGAAGCAACAGGGGGGATGTGAAGGTTATGGAAATCAGGCTTAGGACCAGAGCTGCCATTTGGAATAATAAGGGCCACCAGCATGGCGTGCATTGGTTCATCAGTTCTTACATGACCACGGGGTGGGTACTGTCACTCCCCCAAGTACAGCTGGGCACCCTGAGCACAGAGGTGGAAGCGGCTTTTCTACAGGCACACTGATGCTACAGGCAGCGCAGGATTCGTGAGGGCATCTGGCCACTCGGCTTTGCTGCCTCTCAGCTGATGTAGTCCTGGGACCAAAGCTCCCCAGTAAAGGCATCAGGCAAGATGAGTCTCCTAACAAGAGGAACTGCTTAAAATAATAATCCTAACAGCAGTCCCATGGATTAGGTGCAACGCTGCTCACTTCATAGATGAGGAAACAGACTCAGGGTCGAAGACAGACACCCTTCCACATCTGACAACTGCGGAATGGGAATCACTCACTGCCTAATTCCTGATCTGTGCTCTTTCTGCTGCAGACCAGGTCCTGGGAACACACCATGCTCCCTGCCATGGGAAGCAGGCAGCCAAGAACCAGAGCACTGTCGCCCAGAGCAACCAACACACTTTGAGTCCAAACCTTGCTCATACTGAAGGGAATTTGAGATCTGCAGAGGAAGTAGCTCCCTGAGGTCTGTAGCTAGGTGGCTGAGCAAGGCCAGTGCTCACTCATCTAAAGCCCCACAAGCTTCTCTCTGATGGGCTGAGCCATGAGCACAGCTGGGTATCCACATCATGAGTCAGGGATCCTCCAGTATCGTGGCTCACTGTCACACTTGTGCCTCTGCTGCTGTTTCAGATGCCCGGCTTGACAATTTGTCATGGGTCTCCTCATGGTATCTATACCTGTGAGAGACTTACTCATGTGCAATCATTTGCCTCCACTTTTCTTGCTCACGACTTCTGAGAACCTAAAGGGCACATGCCCATTCAATGACAGGGTCTTGCGACATGGTGTGTGGGAGAAGGCGAGAGCATGCCCGTTCCTAGCAGAGGTTTCAGGAAATACTGTAGGTTTCCACTGCCCTTCAGAGCTCCTGCCATCCCCCAGAAGAGCACAGCCCAGATGGCGGCTGCTTGCTGGCTCAGTCCTGGCACAAGAAGACAAGGAGAACACAGCCAAGCTCAGCAGAGTGGCAGCTAACTTGCAGGACTCTTAAGTGAAAAATAAATGCTGGCTGTTGGAGGCCATGGAGATCTGGGGATTGTTAGTTACTGCAGCAAAAGATGACTCATACAGAAATTGGTACACAGAAGCAGGGGCCATTACAAGAACCTGAGATAAGGTTTCAGACCTATGCATGGGAAGCAAGAAAAGTCTTCAGAGGCAACCGGAAAATGGCAACCCAAGGTATGCAGTGCTGAAACATCTGGGGGAGGGGATCATCTGTTATAATTAAGAAGGTAGAAAATGTATCTATTAACCTTGTTTTCAAAACAGTGTTTCCTAGGGGAATTGGTTATTATAAGATGCCTTTGATAAAATACTACAGGAAAAAATGTGCCCCTACCCTCAAAGTATCCTACTAATTAGCAAACAGAATTGAAAGGGAGCATAGAAAATTCCAAAATTCTAGGGCTTGAAGAATTTGAAGATGAATCTGTTTCTCATCAACTTAAGTTTGGCCAGGAAGGTATAGCCTATTGGTAAAGACCAAATAAAAAATATGAACATCACCCCTTTTGTTGAAATCTCTAATTGGATTAATGTGGTCCCCAATGGATTTCCATTGCACAAAATGGCCTGAAGAAAGAGACACAGAATCTGGTCTCTTGGAAGCATGATAAGCTCAATGTACTTGTAACTCAGCTGAGAGAGAGAACTGAACTGAAAATAATTGTGAAAGTGCTTTATGCACATGGAGCTGACAGGAATCAAACAGATTAAAAATAAGCACAATGGTTTCAAAAGAGATGAATCCCTAGCCACACTTGGAGCATGGATTAAAATAGACTGTACTACTGGAGATCTGAAACCATTCTTGGTATACATCTTTTCTAGGGCAGGAAACAGGTTAAGAAATCTCCACCATCGAGAAGGGCATGTCTTCTACGTGTCTGCTATAGCGCCTTTCTCTGGGGAAGTCACAGAGGATGTCAGAAGAGCATGACTCCAAGGGCACATCCAGAGCCATGCAAAGAATGTTCTGGGCAGTCCTCTCAGGAGCAAACAGGGCTAGCTGAGGAATATTTTCGGCTCCTAGCCTAGGAGTCCCCCAGACATTTGCCCAACAGGGTGTCAGAACTGGCA
The DNA here is from genome assembly GCF_902686445.1 of Sciurus carolinensis. Lineage (NCBI taxonomy): Eukaryota > Metazoa > Chordata > Mammalia > Rodentia > Sciuridae > Sciurus > Sciurus carolinensis. The sequence continues at coordinate 11,762,125 of NC_062230.1, read as the reverse complement.
TGGACTGGTGTGGGCCTCCTTTCTTTCCTCTTTCTGAGGTGATTTTATTGAGTGCATACTTTGTTTCCACTCACCCTCTGGAGCTTGAAGAACATAGATAATGGCTTCTCTACAGAAGCCTGGAACTCACACTGAGAAACAACTGTACCCAGCTAGAATTAGACAGCCAGGCCAAGTCCAGGGCTGATGGTAGATCCATAGCAAGATACAAGTGGTGGCTATGGTGAGCCTCTGAAATTTGTGGAATATTTGTTGCTACAGCAAAAACTAACTAATACAAAATTCAAGCATAACAAACATAGGCCTGGTGCTCTGTTATATTCTCCCTCAGTTGTGAACAGCAGCTTGTTCAATAGCAATATAATCCAAGTTCCACAGGTGACTTTAAGTTTTGAGGAAGTCAAAAAAATTTTTTGAAAAGGTGAAGAAAGGTTTAATAATGTATTTTATCTTGCCTATCTGAAAGTTAATATGTTAACATGTAATCAATATAAAAACCTCAACTTGAGATAGTTAACAGTTGTCAGTACTAAATCTTCCAAATCTGATGTGTATTTTCACTTTATGGCACATATCAGTCAATTTGCTTGAGCCACACTTTAAGTACTCAATAACTTCATGTGGCTATGGACTATCATACCGGGTCGTACAAGTCTATAGAATGATTCTTCTACTGACTACAACTCACACAAGTGAAAAGAACAACATATTTGGGTCCAAAGGAACAGAGTTCTAGCCCCAGCACAGTTACCAACAGTCTGCAGGATCTGAACAGGATTATACCTGAAGGTACAGTGAGTGATCAGACCATCTCCTAAGTCTCGTTTTGATTTGAGCACTTACAAAATGTCAAATCAACACTGACTGCTTCATCATTAGTAGGGTTCTTAGTCGTCAATGGTAGAAACCAAGTCAGGCTAAGTTATGCAAAGGCTAGGAGGAGGAATTGGGAGACTTCTGGAAGGTTCCAGGAGTTCACAAAGCCAATAAAAGGTTGGCCAATCAGCTTTGGGAGATGGACCAACAGGAGCTAAGTCACCTCTGAAACAGTCTGCCTGGCTTTCATTTTCTGGGAGAAATCATCTGGTCAGACTGTCTCTGGCAATGCTGTGGGAATTGCCAACTTTGGACACCAACAAGGTGAATTCTAATGCAGCTGGAGTTACCATAATGGAGACCAACACGCCCTTGTCCTATCATCTTCAGTCACCCAACTATAAGCCTGACTTCTGGATGCCAGGGGCCATGGAGGGAGAATGCCTCCCCAGGGCTTGCTACCTGCTTCCCCAGCACAGTTCCTCTGGACACAGGCAGCCCTCTGAGCGTAAAGAAGCATTAGGAATTCAAGTAAATGCTATAGGATGAGGTTTTCAAGGACCCTACCATTTGGCTGGATCTTAGAGGCATTAACTAGATTTCATTTTTCAGTCTCAGTTCTTATCACACTGGAGAGAGCTACAGACTGCTAATGGGTTTCCTGAGCTTCAAGTTCCCAGAGGGTAGCAAGGGCCATGGGTGATTATGTCAGGCTCCTTAAAGTAGTACCAAGTAATATCAACACATCTCATTAAAATATTAAGAGCCACAAAATTATGCTATTCCCAGATCTCCACTTAAAAAATCAAATCCCATAACTTCTTCTTAACATTCTTGCAATTTTCAGAAGTGCTCCTGGGTTCATTTCTAGGTAAAAGGAAAAACTAAAGTGAGCATAGCGTATCAGACAGCAGCAGAAGAGAATGATCCCAAAGATGTGACACCCTCACAATGCTGCACCCAGGCTTATTCTGCACCCAGAGCTCATGGGTACTTATTCTGCACCCAGAGCTCACTGAGAGCATCAACTTCTCATGATACATGTGTTCTTCTTCCCAGCATTATTTGTACCTCTATACAATGTAACAATGAATCTACTGCTCCACAAATATTTCTACCCCCAAATTAGATCCACACTAAAATTTTAAGATCCTGTTCACGTGTAATTTATCAAAGTCATTTCTACTGTGGCAATATTGCTATTGTTTTGTGATGATATACTGTACAAAATGCCATTATCCAGAAACTGCATTCTGTGAACAAAGAATACAGTAGCAGTCTATTAATGCATTGCCACTGAGTTATTTAATACATTTTCTCTTTGGGCGCTGAAAGGCTTTTGTAAATCCACTCTGTACATCTGAGCAAATAATGCATAATCCCTCCACAGGTGGGGTATCATTCATGTCCCATTTGGCCTTCAGTAAAAGCCATCTCCAATGCCATCCCAGACGCTGGAGACCATGTAGTGGGATGGGGCTGTGCTATGAAAACAGCATCGGGTAAGTGACAGCTCATTTTCACTTGAAACCAGGAATTATTTCCACAGTTTTCACAACAAATAGCTGAGTGAACAGCTATAAGGGTGCGATTTCCTCCTGTATCATGTGAAATCTGTGCAAGTCAGACAGAAGACCCAGCACTTGTTACTTGCTTTTGAAATGCAAAAGTCAAACTCCTACGGTCCACTTCAGTAAAGTGGACCTGATACCTCCCTAAGCTGTCAGTCTCCACTTGGTTGAATCATACTTAAAAGAAATCTATACCATTTGGAAAGCATCTTTAATGTGAAAGTGGCAAGGACAACTTTTTTTTCTCTGTAAAACAGTTAGACAAAGAAAAGAAAGAGAATGCATCAAGAATAAGTGAAAACTTTCAGGGTCCAAGACCAGAGGGTCTTACCTCAGATGCTAGAGGGAAAAGGATTATTAAACACTAAAACATGTTTATTTTAGTCATTTAGGTTTCAAAACAGCCATGGGAACAACTATTGAGTATTTCCCCAGAATGATATTTCAAGCCAATGAGACTTACTCCCAACTATAAGCAGGAGAAAAAGAAAAGAAGTTACAATAAATGTGACACATAACATGGAGAGCAGCCATTTGCCTGAAGAGGCACAGGTTTTCTGCAGTCAAAGATGACAGCACACTTTCTGTTTTTTTAAGTAATCAAATAAACGTATTTTGTTAGCAATAGCAAAGTTGGCTTGGGTATTTCTGATGAATTAATGAGCAGCGACTGACATTTACAGCCTAAGGCAAAATTCTTCCAGCCTTTTAGAAAACCCCAGGAAATGCCCTAGGCGGGCCTTGATCCTGATTACTTAATTATTATTACTTTTCTCCCGGGGAAGACACTTCTAATACTGCTAACAACCCATGGTCTCCCCACCTTCCTGGGCACAGGGGATACTGCACTTTTGGCTTCCTTGTAATGAGCTGTTGAGATGGAAGCAGAAATGGCACTCTCATTGATGGACTGAAGGGAAAGCCCAGCATGTATCTCCAGCTTCTGCAACCTCCACAGCTGCTGGTGAAACTGACATAGGGGATCCATCGGACTCAAGCAGCCTGGATCCCTGAATCAAGGACCAGCAGTGGGCGCCATGTGGGTGAGAAATGCATGCCATGTTAAACCACCGAGAATACCAAGCTGTGTGCACCTTTGAACTGTATGCAAAGCCGGCCTGTCTGTCAAAGTTTGAACAAAAACACAGGACTCCCCCAAGAACACTTCCTAGCCTCACTGGTGTCCCTTCAGACTCGGCTGAAATACGGTCCTCAGTGGACACAAGCAGGGTCAGCATTGTGAGAGCTGACCTTCGAGGCAGGATCAAGTGGAACGATACCCACCCAGACCCAAGCAGACATCGAGTTCATTCAGTAAGTTAAGTATCAGCCTTGGCAGAAAGTGAAAGAACTGTTCACAGAGGGAAGAACACCAGTGACTTACAAGTGTCACCTGAACTAAGAGACTTTGTCCACCAAGACAGTTAGTTTCCTGTGAGATGAGAATCCCACAATGGCTAACGCAGTAGGCTATGGGTACCTGCACCACAGTCCTGGCCTCATGGCACAGTGCCCAGGGAAACCCCTCTGGCTGGCATTTCTTTACCTTGCTGCTTTCTCTGGAAACTGGAGGCTGCTCTGCCTTTATCCACAATGGGCAGATCAGCAAAGAATCAGCACCTTCTGTGTGTGCCTGTCAAGTCAGTGATGACTGCATGGAGTTGGAGGACAACGTTCCAAATTCTCCTTATCCCTGCTGAGGGGTGGCTATGGGTGCATGTGTTCCCTCTGGTCCAGAAGGAGCAAGCTGAGGTTACCCACAGCACCACGGATTTATAATGAGACTCTGCTTGCCCGCTTTCCCTTCCCCGGGTCATGCATCACTCCTGTCCTAGGATCTCCTTCTAAATAACCCCCTTGTACTGAAACCCTTGGCTCCCATGATGCCTCTGGGATGACCAAGGCTCAGAACTCAACCTAGGTAGGTGGGAGAATTCAGAGCAGAATGGCAGAGTGTACACTTCTGCACTGGGCTCCAGAAAGTGCTCACGAAATGTTAGCATTTGTTATCACCACTGCTGTTCATTATGAATATGGGGAGGAAACAAGAGACTGGAAAGGCTTCCACAAAACCATTTGATGAATGCAGGCAAACGCTGTGGAATGACTGGAAATGAAGTAGGCCAGGAATTAACTAATAATTAAGCCACACCTATCCTATTTCTTCAAAGATATGAGAATAGATTCCATGGTATTCACCAACTTAGTAGAGAGAGCAGAGACAAGCACAAGTGCCTCCAACACCATGGAGAGGGAAGAGGGCAAAGTTGGGACCAGGGCTGGGGCACAACCCAGAGCCTGTGTGGAATATCATGTAACAAATGTACAATGTACGGGGGTCTGTCTTGTGTTCTCTGTTAAACATAAGGAATGTGCATGACAGGTGATTCAAGGCACTCTGTCACATGTGTTATTCACAAAGCAGCCAGCCCTGGGTAATTGCTGCTTCATTTATAGAGTCCCCCCGCCCAAACCAACCATCACAGGCTGCCATAGACATACACATCAGGTTGTCCTGCCAATTCCCACATGCTGTGTCCAGGAAGGAACATGCAGAGCAGGCAAGACAGGTTCAAGGACATGGAACCCCATAATGGTCCCCAGGCCATGGGCAGAGAAGGGGGCTCATTGGGAGGTTCAAGGAGGTCACCTTTCCATCTCCTTTGCAACTTGCCCAGGACCACACTGAGGATGCTCTTCAGGAAAGAACCACCTCCAATTTGCAAGGACTCACCTGGGGAGTCAGTCACTTTTTCCTTCTAAAAGTGAAGGAGCAATGCCAAAAGTATATTCTGCTTATGGAGCCAAATAAGCTTGCTTCATATCAAGAAGGGATGTGCCAGTGTTCCCCACAATAGCACAACTCCCTCAGAGCTCGGGTCCTGTCCTCTACCAGGCTATAGCCCACCTGCAGGGCTTGCCCTCAGCTTCAGTGCCTGTTCCCAGCCCTCAGAATATGCCCGGCACACAGCAGATGCTAAAAGATGACTAAGGGTAGGCAAGGTTCTTAATCTTTCTTAAACTAAGTTTCCTCATTTAAGAAATGGAGTTATCTGCTCCTTGGGCTTCGGGTTGTTGTGAGGAGTTAAAAAGAGGCAAATGCCAAATTCCTGGCACGTAGTAAAGTTCAATAAGCAACAGCAAGGCCAACAGTGAAATTTTAGCAGATTCAGTTCAAACATACAAAATACTTTCATGAGTTAGTCACAAAGAATCCAAATGCAAGAGGCCCTCAATGAGCCCCAACCTTGAAGGATTTGAAATGTGTACAACCATCAAAAAGCTATAAACAAAGAAATTGCTTATGACACCGCGAACTGTAAATACCTTGTCAAAAGCTTGGACTCTGAACTTCTACCTTCTGGTTATCAGGACTCACTAAGGATTATTTTTAAGGGTGGTGACTTGGTCATGTCCCTGTTTTAAAAGTAGGCCCCTTGAGGTTGTATGGAGGTTTACATAAAGGAGGAAAGGGTACAGGCAGAACAATTATGACATCACATCATTTAGGAAAAGGTGGCAAAGACAAGGGGGCAGCATGAGTGGGGAAGGAGGACAAGATTCAGATGCAATGCAGCAGAGTGAAGACCAACGGCACATGGAGTGGCGGAAAAATGCTCTGCTGGCTCTGGTTCTGTCTGTCCTCCTTATGCCCTGATTTCCTGGATCCCCTTATGCATAAATTTCTGGAACTCCTTTTGCAATGAGTCAGCCCCAAATAACAAAGAGCTTTGTATTCCCCCCCACCCACGAAGACGAACACACACATGCACACATCTGAATCAACGTGTGGAAGACAGACACACAAAGAAGCTTACTCTCTCATATACATCCTCCTTCCACTCGTCAAGTAGACCATTTGGTTTTAGACATCCCAAGAGGCAGAGCAAAGGGCTAGCTACTAGTTTTTCACATTTTAAGAAGCTTTCTATTCCCCCCCTCTAAATCTTAGGAGGAATCCCTTGTTGAAAACTGAGAGAAGGACTGGGGCTGTAGCTCAGTGGCAGAGTGCTTGCCTAGCATGTGTGAGGCGCTGGGCTTGATCCTCAGCACCGCATAAACAAATAAAATAAAGGCATGCTATCAACAACTCCAAAAAAACCAAACCAAAACAAAACAGAACAGAACAAAAAGAAAAAAGAAAAAGAAAGAAAGAAAGAAAGAAAGAAAGAAAAAACTGAGAAAAACAGGCTGGTCTGACTGAAGTGGTGATGGTGGGGTCTGCCCTGTTCCCCTGGGAATCTCTGCTTTGCCCTGGGAAGACCCCAGATACCTGCTGAGAACCCTGGGTTCCAGGGAGCCCCATAAGAAGGCCTCTGGGCCCAGACCCTATGCCCAGACTCCCAGAGTTAGCAGGATCACATCTGTGTTACCTTTCCAGCCACCAGCACCCTGATCTATGGACATGGGACAAATGCTTCATTACTGAAATTTCATTGAAAGGGGCAAAAGCCAGAACAATCTCTTCTCTTAGGTTTGCATGACTAAGTTGTTTTGTGCATCAATACAAGACAGGAACTCAGAGGAAGCAGAAAAAGTCTAAAATGTAGATTTTTAAAATTTTTATTTTTTTAAAATAAAAAAAATGAGCTTTACTCATTTTAACTGCTGAAGTGAATTGCTAACAAAGTAGTTTCAAGGACAGGCCTTGCCAAGTCTGCTTTTATTAAAAAAATTAAAAGTTCATTTGTAAACAGTGACCTAAGTGGTACCTACATCCTTAAAAGCAGGCCCGACCCTGCTATCTACACTCTGGAGCAGCTCTGCACACCACTTTCCCACTAGTGGTGCAAGGGTAGACTCTATCCAGGTCAAGTCAGATGATCATAAATTCTCAGTGACTAGAATAAAAACGGATGTATTTGCTGAGTCCAAGCACAAATTCTAGGAGGAAGGAATGAGTGTCTGAGGTCAGATTATAGAGAAGAGAAGAGAGAGCAAAGTCCTTGAAGAGAGAGTGTCTGTTGCCTGAGGGTCTCCCAGTGCATGCTGCCTTCCTCTGCTCATTCCAGGTCCACCCTGCCTGCAGCACCCAGGAGCAGAAGGGCCCCTCATGTGGCTGGCACACTGTCCTCCCATACCCAGCAGTTTCTCAGATGCACAGTCCCAAGTTCCAGTGGCCTGACCTGGAATGTGAGGGGAGGCTGCACTTCCCCAGAAAGTCAGCCTAGCTTGTGTTTAAGGACAGGTAAGCATGAGTCGCTCACATTTCATGGGGCAAGGGCTCTCTTGAGAGGGTGTGCGTCTCACTGAACCATAAGCACGAAGATCCTGTCCACTCCGGTTCCTATTGTTTTCAAGGGCAAGTGGACTGGTAAAGTCGTCCCTGTCTCAAGATCCCAGGAGCCTCCTGTGGGTCTGAAGCCAGCACCGAAGGCCTCCTTTAGGGTTCTTCAGCAGGATAAATGACCCACGCTATGTAAGGCTCTCCTAACAAGGCCTGCCTTTGGTGCCAGTCTGTCACTCACAACTGCAACCAGAGCCCCCAGCAGCTCTGGCACTTGCTCTCAGCCTGCCAGCCTCAGTCCTTCTGTGAAGGCCATGACAGGTCCATCACCTTGACCAATGAAATGTGCTTCTGAGGAAAAACAAGTAAGAAAGGTATGGGGAGGAAGGAGCAGGGAGCAGCCATTGGGGATTTAGTTCAGGGGTTTAGAGCTGCAAGGATTTTTGTTTTTCACCTGGCTACATGTTCTTAAAAGAAAAAAAAAAAGCAACAGGGTATTGTCTTAAAATGTCACCACATATCTGTGCATGGCTGCACTTGTAGTTTGATCTTGGCAGCCCTCCAGAGGCATCGGAGTTCGCACAGGGCTGAGTGTGCGCTGCAGGCGGCTGGTGCTGCTCCCGGCTGTGTTGTCCAACTGCTAATCAGAGGGTCACCCGCTCACCTTTGACCGGCTATGCAGCTCACCCCTGCACTTTTCCATCACTCATTGCTTCATGTGGCTGGTCTGTAGCCTCAAACAGCTGCTAGGAATTTATTTCTAATAGGACTAATGTTTTAAATCATTTTTGACCAGGACTGGGGTCCACCTGACTGTCCTGAGGTCGTGGATGTATTCCTGTCCCTGAGGAGTATGGCAAGCATTCTGCTCATTAAGAGCCTTTTCACAGTGACATCCTTACTATCAAAGGGCGTAGAGATGATTGACCTTGGCATCCAGGATTAAGGCAGCATTATTTTTCTTGATTACCAGCAACAGAATAGAAGGGAAATTATAAAGCCATTGAGAGGATTAATATGGCCTTGATCTCTCTCTCCTGCTCTTTATCTCAAGTGATTAAAATTCTGTAGCAAAAAAAAAAAATGGTCACGTAGCATACGCCGGCTGCCACAGACAGATACGGTATCAGCACCACGCATCAGCTCACAGTGACAGGCGCGCAGAGGTTAATTATGCATGCTGTATATAGTTTTAATCACTTTAATCAGAGCGCTGTTCCACTACAGCCCAGGCTATAACTTCTCCACAAGCAGGGGCAGCATTTTGGGCATGGCGGTATTTGTGTAAGGGAAGAAAAGGGAAGAAAAATGGTACATTAACCACAGAAAGAAAGATAATGCAAAAGCTATTGACTGAACAACAAGATTAAACCCTACGTCCATCTTGAACACGCAGTGAATGGCTAAGTGAGGTTGAGCACAGGGGCAGGAGCTGCTGGCTGCTGGCCATCAGTGCAAAACTGAAACCTCCTCTGCCAAGATTCTGAGGCAGAACCTGGCCCCAGGAGAGGACATGAGGCCCAGGAGTCAGGGAGATTGGGCCTTGGCTTCTGATAAGTCCTGAGGTCATGGGCAAGCAGTGGAACCCCTGAGCCATTGCAGCCCAGCCTTGGCACCAAATAATCTGTACAGGCACTTCTGGGTCCCTGCAGGCTTCCCAGGGAAGTGTGCAATTGGTTTCCTCACCTCCACCTTTTCTTTTTCTTCCTTCCTTCCTTTCTTTTTTTTTTTTTATTTTTGTTTTTTTTTGTACTGAAGATTGAACCCATCAAATTTCAATGGCAGCCTGGTGCTGGCAGAACAGTAATGAGGAACGAATCACATTCTACCTTCCAGGAGTTGACAGCTAGTAAGGTATGTATGGTAATGTGGTAGTTTCAGTGCTATTCAACAAACATGGCTCTTCTCTTGCAAAACACACTGTAGAATGGTACTTCTCAACTTCTTTACAGTTGGGTGTCTCTGTGCTTTGGCCAGTCACAGCTGAATTGAAATGAGGTATTCCAGCTCTAGGTGGAAGTTTTAAGAACCTGGGCTCAATCTAGTACTGTTTCCTGGGGCCATGATAACTGGCAACATGCTCCATGGAAGTTGCTCTGCCAGCCTGGGTCCTCACGGAGGGGAATTTGTAGCTGAGTCCCAGACAAAATGAAAGGGATATGTAGCTTAAGGAAGAAATAAATGTTTCAGTCACTGAAAACTTTGTTGTTGCTTCTTACTGCAACATTATTTGGTTTATCCTGACTAATGCTGTAACTAGCCAGCATGTAAGAAGTTTTAAGAGGCTAGGGTTTTATATCAGTCATCATCCACATTAGTTGCCCAGTAACAGCAATTCTTAAGAGAATTAGATTTTTTCCCCCATTTTGAAACCTAGCAAAACACATTCCACTTGCTTCCTATACTGCAGTTAGCAGCGTCTATTATTTAATGGAATAAATGTGAATGAATTCCATTGATGTAATTTATTGTTAATTAAAACTTCTTTTCAAAGTGCCTGCATTACATCACCTCCACCTTCATCTAAATACTACAGGTTTGTATCATATAATGACTTGTACCAAATCTCACACCTCCACTCATACCAAACCACTTGGTTTAGACCACAGTAACATACTCTCAAGCATACACTTTTGAAAACCACCCTGTTTGGTCCTTACAACTTTTTGGATTGACTTCACTGTCAAATAGTAAGACTGTTAAAAGCCTTTTCAGTGTAGTGGGGAAATTAAAAGTATGCCAATGACTGCATAGAGACTTTGGGTGCTCCTCAACTTATATTGGGTTACCTCCTGATAACCCACCATAAATTGAAAATATTGTAGCACTTCATACACCTAATCTACTGGTCATGGTGGCTTAGCAACATTACACGTGGAACAGCTGCTGTCTACCTTGTGACTGCATGGTTGGTGGGAACTCTGGCTCATTGCCACTGCCAGCATGGTGAGAGAGGATGGAAACAGGTTACCCTGTGAAAAGATTCAGACTCCAAATCCCAAGGTCAGCTGCTGCTGAGCATGGTTGACTTCTGCAGTTAGGTAAAGTTGAAAACTAGTGAGTCAAACCATCATAAGTCTCTATTACAAATTAATTGCCCTTAGAGAAGAATAACTAGAAGAGGGGAGACCGATTGGGCAATTCTTCCAAAGAGAAATTTGTGTCCATCTGATATAAAAGTAGTGGTGTGGGAGCTTCTAGGACGATTTTACCTTTTTCATAATGATCATCTGTAGTAGAAAATGCTAATAAGTAATATTTTGGGACTTTGTCCTGGTGGTGACAGAACAGGCGCTTATGTGGTGATAATTCATTCAGCTGCAATTCTTGTACTTTCCTGTGTACATGTTGCACTTGCATTAAAAGAATTTTCAATGTTACAGGGCAGTCCTTATCATAGGAGAAAAACAACATTTCCTCTAGGAATAATAAAGATGCCTACTTCAACCAAGAATGCAGGTGAGAGGAACTGAGGAGACTTCCTCCGACTGCAGCCTGTCCTTTGCTGCTCTGCAGAGAGGACGACACAGGTGGTCCTGAAGACCCCACTGCTGCACACAGTTATAACTGCTGTCACAGTCGAAGGACTTCATGTGTAGTTAAAAGTTTTTCTTTGTTTATTTTTTGTGGTATTGGGGATTGAACCCAGAGGTGCTTTGCCACTGAACTACATCCCAAACCCAGGTCTTGTGAAGTAACTGAGGCTGGTCTTGAACTTGGAGTCCTTATGCTTCAGTCTCCTGAGTCACTAGGATTACAGGCATGCACTACCACACCAAGAAAGTCTACTTACTTTTTAGATAACTGCATTTTAAAATTTTAATAGGAAGAAATTTTTAAAGGTAATGTTGTAATTTAAGAAAAAAATGCTCCTCTTTACCAAGGCATATGGAAATATTTCATTTTACTTAGAAGATCCTAAACACAGAGATATGGATACTACATATGGTTTAATAAAAATTTACCTTAGCCTTCCCTTATCTTTTAAACTTTTATAACTAAAAGTTAAAGGGGAAAATCATCTAAAGATTTTTTAACTGGAAAATAAAGAAATGTCTCCACTAGACATAGTTCTCATCTTTAATCAACTGTGCATACTCCAAAAAGGTGCAGACTCAGGGTAGGCACAATGGACTATGGGGCTCTTCTTTCCTTCTGATCTGTGACATTTGACAATGTCACAACAGAAGCTGCACTCTGCCAAGAGCAGGCTATGAGCAGCACTGCCAATCCTCCATGGCTCTGCAAGACAGAGCCTTCATCCCACAGCTGCGGAGGAAACCCAGGCTCAGAACAGCTGTCACCATGGTGCATGGTCAGTAGCTAAAGAGGGGTGATGCTTGCCAGTACAAGCCAGAGTGTCTTGGGGTTAGAGGTCTCTGCAGAATCAGGTGGCTGTTATGATTGATCAGGGATCCATTTCTGAACAGAATTTGAATCTGTGTCTAATTCCAAAGCAAATCTTTTAACTATGCTATTTCACTATGACTACTTTGTCCCGAATCTAAGAATAAGGATTTATATAGAGACAAATGGGCGGGCAGAGAAAGAGGGGTCATTGACCTTATCAAAAAAGGTTTGCATTGAGAAAAGAACAAAGTAGAATTCATTTAAAAGGAAAATCCTCCTTAATATTTTGAAATGACTCAATTTCAAATATTTTGAGAACACAAGGCAAAGTCTGATAGAGCTGTATTAAAATGCTAAGATTTAGCGACTTCAAGTCAACCTGTGTATTTCACCTTAGCAATGCAGATTTCATGTGGAAGCATGGCTGCTTCTCTGGATCAAAAGCCACGATGTTAACAGAAAAGAAAGTATCCAACTCTTCTACCCCCAAATCTCTCATTTGGCCACTCAAGATACACTATGACAGTGTGTTTTTTGATTTCCGAAATATGACATACCACTTTCAATTAACTTAAACTCTAAGTATCTCATTGTAGGATGTTATGAGCCCTAAATGGTAATCTAACAGTTTTTACATTTTAAAATTATAAAAATAATGCCGAGAGAAAAAGTATTTCCTGGAAGCATTTACTAAAAGCATCTAATCATTTAAAGAGAATGAGCACTGATAAGAGAATTTAATATTGGCTCCTTCCTGGCTTAATTCCCATTGAGGGTCTATGGAATATAAGTGACAATTTGTTCCACATTCCAAGATCCTCAAAAGACATCAAAAACTTGTTTTGCAACTTTGAGCTGAACATAGCTAAACAATAGCTTTTGAGCATTGGGAGGTCCTAACACTGTATTACCTCCAGTCAGGCACTGGGGCAATTTGGATATGTGGTCCTTGAAGTTTCGGGGAATCAGTGGATGGGTACCTGACTCACACCAGAGCAAGAGAGAGGCCAAGGGGCTGGATCATGGTCTGCCTGGAGGAGAGGCCCCATGGAATGCAAGCTACTCCCACTCAGAGTGTGAGGCCATTAAGGTGGAAGATTCCACAGATCATGCAGGAGTCTATGTCTTGGATCCTGCTTCAGGGGACTGCTGGAGATTGAGAGAACAAAGAAGGAAGTATAGTAGCAGACGCTGTGGCTCAGGAAGGGGACACAGGACGTATGCACTAAATGGAGGAGGTACATTCTTCCATATTAAAGGATCATCAGGGGAGATTATCCAGTGTTACAGGGGCTCAGAGTTTATACAAGGAGTCTCGCAAGATAATTTTGCCTTTAAACACCTATGCTGGTTTAGAAAAGTACTAGTCATGTAAGAATTTCCTCTCCTTTGCATCTTCCCTTTACCAAGTCTCTCATCAATCTTTTCTTCCTGTCCTATGTCCCCAAAGTGGGAGGGTTCAGGGAAACCCAGAGATAGCTGGGGAGATAGCAAAGAAACGGAGATGAGCAGAGGAGCTGCCTGGCACTCTTCCGCTGCGCGCAAGCTGGGATGGGGAGGGAGAAGCAGCTTCAAGAGCACTTCATCAGGGGCCTGGCCTCTCCTTTTCTGAAGGGACAATTTGGGTACTAAAGGGACTGAAGGGCTGTTTATTTTCCTAGGAGTGACACAAAAGGTAGATGGCTACAGCAAACTTCTGGTTCCAGTCCCTTCATGTAGAGAGAACACCATTTGCAACTAATGACCTTTCTTAAACCTACCAAAGAGCTGAGACTGCCTGGTAAACAACTAGCCACAAATCTAGAAAACCTAGAGCAAGACGGGCACTTCTAGGGAGAAAGAGACCTAAGCATTTGCTTGTCTGGGGCAGTCACCCAAAATGTTAATGTGAATCCATAGGGGAATTGAGCTAGAAGATTCTGTGAGTCGTCCAAGGTATAGGCTAGTGTGAGTGTGTAAAGCCCTAGGGACCAGAACAGAAGGGTGACAGAAGGGTTAACAGCCTAGAGTAGGGGTTCTACCAGGAACCCCTCTGGGTGCTGACAGGGCAGATCAATAGGGATACTAAGAAAGCTTCCTCCTGTTGCTGGTCAGGACAGGGGAACATTAACCCCTGCAGAAACTGCCCAGACCCTTCTCTTCTGTGTCCCTGAAAGAACAAAAACTTAACCTATAGGGAGAAGTCAAAACACGAAAATAACACCCGCTCCACACACACACATGCACACACACACGCATACACACATGAACTATAGCCTTAAGACACTGGTAGAAACCTGGTGCAGCCACCAGAATAAAGTGGCAGCCCCAATGAACTCAGCCACACCCATCTTTCCTATCTCCTTTAGGAAGTAAAAATCTCAATGTGCAGGAGAAAGAGCAACAAACAACAACAAAAAACTGCAGCATGTGGCACTAGAGGAATCCCACTGCAGACATGGCAAGGGAGCAGGGGAATGCTCTGCCCTTGGAGAGGCACAATATGTGTGAGGCCTAACGTGACAAGTAGTCAAGGAGCAGGACATTTGTAAGGGACATGTACTGGAGCCCAGGGTCACAGAGCCTGCCTAAGAGTGAGGCTTAAGCATAAAAGAATGCCCTCCACCTCTGCCTGCCCCCACCATGAGCAAAAGCAGCGAGTGAAGGTCACTGCAGGATAGAGCGGGGGAGCTGCAGACTCCCTCTGGGTAGCGCTGCATAGAGAAGGCCCCCTGGGAGATCAGCCCGTGCCATAAACACAAGATACCACCAGAGGAATGTGTGGCCACCAGTGGGGTGAGGGTGACCATAGCAACAACAAGCTTTAAACCCTACCTGATCTCTGGCTAATGCAACACAAACCCTCACTGAAGGCCTAGAAGAAGAAAGACATGCTCATGTTCAAAAATGAGAAATATCTACCTTGGTATCTACTGTCCTGTACAACATATCTGGCTTTCAACATAAAAACATGAAGTATACAAAAAGATGTTAGAATGGACCAGTTAGATAAGATATTTAAATCAACTTTGGCTAATGTGTTAAAGGTTCTAATGGTAGGAAAAAATACATAAGATCAGATAGGTAATTTCACACAGAAATACAAACTATAAAATGAATTAAATGGAAATGACAGAAATAAAACAAAAACGGTATTGATATTAAGAATGCCTTTGATGTGTTCATAAGTAGACTTGAAAGAATGAAGATAAGATTATTGATCTTAAACCTAGGTCAATAGAAATCAACCTAACTGAAAAGCAGAAGAAAAAAAGGAAGGGGTGAATAAACCCAAATAGAGCATGAAAGAAATGTAGAATACCAAACAACCTCACATACCTGTAACTGGAATACTACAAGCAGAAGAAAAAGAAGGGACAGAGAAATGATCGAAGAAATAATGGCCAAGAAGTTTCCAAAGTTAATGACAGACACTAAACCGTAGATCCAAGCAGCTTACAGCCATCCAACAGCATAAATACAAAGAAAGTTCCATATCTACACTTCATGTTTAAACTGCTAAAAACCAAGAAGTCAGAAGGGGGAAAAAGACACACAGCCTAAGATAAGCAAGAAATACAGTGACCTTCTTGTCAGATGCCATGCAAGCAAGAAGACAATGGTTTCAAGAGTTGAATAAAAATATGTCAATACATAATTATATACCCAGTAAAACTATACCCCAAAACTGAAGAAACAGGACATCCTAGGCAAAGACAAAAAAGAAACTCAGGGAATTTATTGCTACTCTTCAAAAAACAAAAGAAAAGTCTTCAGGCAGCAGAAAGATGATATAGGTCAGAGACTTGAATATACACACAAAGTGGACAGCTTCACAAAGGAACAAACGAAAGTAAATAAAAATCTCTTTAAGTTTCCTAAAAGATGATTATTCATTGTGAGTTGAGTTTTGTGCAGGGTGAGAGATAGAGGTTTAATTTCATTCTGTTGCATATGGATTTCCAGTTTTCCCAGCACCATTTGTTGAAGAGGCTATCTTTTCTCCATTGCATATTTTTGGCACCTTTGTCTAGTATGAGAAAATTGTATTTATTTGGGTTTGTGTCCGTGTCCTCTATTCTGTACCACTGATCTACCTGTCTATTTTGGTACCAATACCATGCTGTTTTTGTTACTATTGCTTTGTAATATAGTTGACTGCGATACCCCCTGCTTCACTCTTCCTGCTAGAGATTGCTTTAGCTATTCTGGGTTATTTATTCTTCCAGATGAATTTCATGATTGCTTGTTCTATTTCTATAAGGTACGTCATTGGTATTTTAATTGGAATTGCATTGAATCTGTATAACACTTTTGGTAGTATGGCCATTTTGACAATATTAATTCTGCCTAACCAAGAACATGGGAGATCTTTCCATCTTCTAAGGTTTTCTTTAATTTCTTTCTTTAGTGTTCTGTAGTTCTCATTGTAGAGGTCAATGGATCAAGGACCTTGGAATCAGACCAGAGACCCTTCATCTTATAGAAGAAAAAGTAGGTCCAAATCTTCAGCATGTCGACCCAGGACCAGACTTCCTTAACAGGACTCCCATAGCACAAGAAATAAAAGCAAGAATCAATAACTGGGATAGATTCAAACTAAAAAACTTTCTCTCAGCAAAGGAAACTACCAGTAATGTGAAGAGAGAGCCTACAGAGTGGGAGAATATCTTTGCCACATACTTCAGATAGAGCACTAATCTCCAGAATCTATAAAGAACTCAAAAAACTCTACACCAAGAATACAAATAATCCAATCAACAAATGGGCTAAGGAAATAAACAGACACTTCACAGAAGAAGATCTACAAGCAATCAACAAACATATGAAAAAATGTTCAACTTCTCTAGTAATAAGAGAAATGCAAATCAGAGCTACCCTAAGATTCCAACTCACCCCAATTAGAATGGCGATTATCAAGAAAACAAGCAACAATAGGTGTTGGCGAGGATGTGGGGAAAAAGGTACACTCATACATTGCTTGTGGGGTTGCAAATTAGTGCAGCCACTCTGGAAAGCAGTGTGGAGATTCCTTAGAAAACTTGGAATGGACCCACCATTTGATCCAGCTATCCCACTTCTTGGCCTATATCCAAAGGACTTAAAATCAGCATACTACAGAGATGTAGCCACTTCAATGTTCATAGCTGCTCAATTCACAATAGCCAGATTGTGGAACCAACCTAGATGCCCTTCAGTTGAGGAATGGATAAAGACACTGTGGTATATATATATATACAATGGAATATTATTACTCAGCCATAAAGAATGATAAAATTATGACATTTGCAGGCAAATGGATGAAATTGGAGAATATCATGCTAAGTGAGATAAGCTAATCTCAAAAAACCAAAAGATGAATGATCTCTCTGATAAGCGGATGAGGACACATAATGGGGGGGGAGGGGGCATGAATGGATGAAGGAGGGACTATATAGAAGGAAAAGAGGGATGGGAGGAGTGGGAGGGTAGGGAAAAAAATAACAGAATGAATCAAACAACATTACCCTATGTAAATGTATGATTACACAAATGGTATGCCCTTACTCCATGTACAGAGAATCAACATGTATCCCATTTGTTTACAATAAAAATAAATTAAAAAAAGATGATTATTCAAAGCTCTGATGGCAGCAGTATGTTGTGTGTTGGCAGCGTGAGAGAGCGGAGTGAGTGACAATAATGGAAAGGCATGAGGGGTCGTGCACATGCTGCTGTAAGGTTCTCACATTGCATGTGAGGCAGTATATGGAAGTGGATTCGGATTATTTTTAAATGTGTGGTCTGAACCTCAAGAGTGGCCATGTTCTGCTTTCAAAAGAGGCATAAAATCAGTGAAACCAAACACTGGGTTTTGAAAATAGCAATAAAAGTGATAGACTTATGATAGAGTCTGTGAGAAGACACTAATTACACTATTGGATTGAAAGCAGGGACATCACTCTCAACCATGTACACTAAAAAGATAAGAAAGAAATACCTTAAATAGTTCTTTGCCTGTAAGCTCAACACTTAGATAACATGGACTAGTTCCTAGAGAGAAACAAGCTGCCAAAACCCACTCCAGAAGAAACACATAACAGAACAGTCATCTAACTGTTGATAAAATTGTATTTGTAGTTGAAACCTTTAAAGGCAAAGTGAGATAAAATTCCACACTCAGATAGTGTCTCTGGTGACATTCTACAAACATACCAATTCTATACAGTCTCTTACATACAACAAAGGATGAGAGAATATTTCTCAACATAATTTATGAGACCCACATTTCCCTCATAACAAAGCCAGGCAGCCACATTTTAGGCAAAGAAACTGTAGATGAATACCCCTCAAGAAAATAGATGCTCACATTCTCAATAAAATATTAGTAAATTGCATCCAGAAATAGATAAAAGTATACAAAGAAATGACTTCTTATTAGTGAGCAGGGTTCATCCCAGAATTGTACAGAGGATCTACCAATTAATGTAATCCATCATGTTACCATACTAAGAAAAAAACATGGTCATCTCAACAGACAGAAAAATAATTTCACAAAGTTCATCATAAATTCATGATAAAGACTCAGAAAGGGAAGAGAACTTCCTCAACCAAATATAGGGCATCCACAAGAACATCTTATTTCATGGTGTAAAACTGATCTTTTCCCTTAGGAACAGGGATAGATGTCCTCTCTCAGCCCACTGTACTGTACTTAGTCCAAAACAGTATGATAAGGCAAGGAAGTGCAACAATCATACTGTGAAGGAAGAAATGAAACTCTTTAGTAAAAAATGAAATGAGTATCTATGTAGAAACCTTCTAAGTACCTACTTGTGAGAAGGTTCTGCAACTAATAAGTGAGTTTAGCAAGATGGCAGAACATGAGGTCAATATATAAGGATCAACTGTATTTCTGCATACCAGCGATGGACAATAGAAGTCTGGGGGAGGACAAAAAAGCCCCCAAAACCAAAGCTAACATGTACAGTATCACACGCAGAAGAAATATTTAGGTATAGATCTAATAAAACATGTGCATGATCTCTGTGTTAAAAACTATATACTGCTGAGAAAAGAAACTGAAGCCCTAAATGAACAGAGAGGTAGAGCATGTTCACAGACTGGAAGGGAAGGTTGTAAGGAGGTCAGCTTCTCTCCCATTGGATCTACAGACTTAACACAGTAGCAGTCAGTCTTCCAAAGTAACAAGGTCAGGAAACATGAGAAGATAAAGAGAAAGTGACATGGAGGAGACAAAGGCCTCATAACAATCCAGTGCAAATGGTATCTTGGAGCAGATCCTGCAACAGAGAAAGATGCTAGGGAAAAGCGAGTAAAATCCAAATACACTCTGTGATTAGGTAATGGCTGTGAACTGATGTTAATTTCTCAGTTTTGAAAAAAATGTTTTATGGTTGTATAGAATATCAACATTATAGGAAACTGGATGAAGAGTATTCAGGAACTTTTTGAACCAGCTTCATTAACTCTTCTGTTAAGATATTTAGAATTAAAAGTTTAATAAAATGAAAAATAAATAAATGGCACCTGATGGATACTTTTCCCAAGGGGTCAGGGAAGAATGAGTCTAAGAAGAGCATTGTGAATGGGCAGTGGGAGACAGGAGTAAGAGCTATTTATTTGAAAATTATTATACTCTCTAAGTCCTACTTGTTCATGTAACCGTTACATCCTTACTGAACACTCCTTTTATTCTTAAGAGCCATCATTGTCCCCTGGAAACTGGCAGGCAAGGTCAGATACCTCAGCTTAAAAGGGGCAAAGAGCTGTAAAAATAACGAGAAGTGGCAATTACTTGATATATTAGAATAAATTTATAGAACGAGAGAGTTAAGTTTAATATATCAAAGGCCCATGGAAACTATGGCCCCAGGATTATAATATCTTTATGGAGTCTTAAAAGCAAAGTATTATATAGCTGTCCATAAACTTTTCTGAGTGCTGACCAAGGCTTTGTATTAAAGGATAATGCATTTTTAAATGCCTTTTATTGTTTTGATCATTTCTACTTTTAATGATTCAATGACAGGACTACATTACACAGAGCCTTTTGCATTATCCCTAGATGGATGACCCCAAATAAATCCATGAAGTTTTTAACTTGTAATACTCAGGAAACAATAAATATCATGTGGCATTTCTTTCCAATAAAACAATTTAAGCAGCATTTTCGTTTCCTACCCTGTGGGAACCAAAGGAACCAATGCATTATTTGTTAAAGGTTGCAGGTGATGTGCTAGGTCAGTTTTTAATTTCAATGTACACTTTACCTCCATTTTGCTGGGCAGGGAGGCATTACCACACACAGGTGACTGATTGCCTAAGAGAACCAATGTCCTTCTCCAGTGAAGTATCAAAATATTAACTTTCCCAAGGATTAAAATGGCACATCCATATTTTCTGACCTGCAAGGCAAACAGCTGGCCCATGGCAGTCGAGTGGCCAAAACATGGCATGTGCAGAAGGATGAACTGCTAGAGGGAAAGGGGGCCATAAGCTGAGCTGGGTAGAGGGAGCTGAGCCCAGAAAGTTCCAGCGGACCCTCACTCATCCACCTTGCTTCCCTGTCTGATCCCCTGATTGAAATCTTAGAAAATTGAAAAATGCAACCATGCCACAATGTACGCTGTTAGTTTCCACTTTTTTTCTTTAAAGAAATCTTCAGCTGACAATGCCCTAAAGCCAAGTAGAATCCCCCACACAGAATTACCCAAATCGGTTTTGTTTTTCCCAAATGAGATATGTCAATCGACTTCATATTTCCTTTCCATATTATTGCCTTCCAACAATATAATGTTGCAATTTACATATTCTTATGCAGAGCAATGATACCATACACATCATTTATTTTGCTCAGAATATTGGGCAACAAAAGCGAGCAATATAGATGTTTCTCTCTCTGGACACTAAGATGCCAAATTCAACTCTTTTCATGAACAGCAGCCCCATGAATACACCTGTGTATGTGAGCTACAGGTAACATGTGTGCCCTCAGTTTATGAAGAAATAAACAAGTGCCTATCTACATTCATATTAGGGGTCTGCAATCAGGATAAAAGTCTAAAGTGTTTATTAATGCAACATTAAAACATTAGTAAATTCTCATGGAAGAAAATGACAGATGAAAGAACAGGGTTTGACCATGGTAGCAGAGCAGATTATATTATCTGTATGCTCACATATTTTATTTTATCTAATAGTAATGCAAATTATGTTTTCAAAAAAATGGAAAATTTATTAACCAGATGTCACCCAGTCTGTAAAGCCAACTTTGATAAGGTAGCTTTCTTTCCTTACTTCTGCTTTAATAAAGTCTTGTCATCTGAACAGACAGTTTTAATCTCATTATATCTGGGGTCTTCTTCATGGTATTTAATAACCATAGTGCTTTTCTGAGACAAATCCCCCCACTCATATTCCACCAGTCACTGGGACAAAGGAAGCAGCACACTTTTCAGAATCAATGGTTGGTGGCATTTTGTTTATTGTTTACTAATAAACAATAAATGAAGAAGCCCCAGTGGGTAGTGTTAGGTTACTTGAGCATGGTTCTTGCTGAAGTATGGGCTGGCCTGACTCCTCAGATGGGGAATTTTCTTCTGAACTTTCCAGGACTCTCAGCAGCAATCCTGCAGCACAGCTGCTAAAGATGCCAGGATGAACATTCTGCTAAACATTCAAACCAAATTTACTCTTGAGTTATGAAATGGGGTTTTTATGACAGGCTTTATGCAATCCATGGACTCGAATCATCTTCAGAAAGATATAAAGGATAAGTAATGGTCTGACAGAAATGATATTTATCTCTTCCATGAAAGAAAGAAAGAAAAAAAAAAAACAAAGAAAAAAAGAAATGCTAATGTAATGGGAAAAGCATGCACAGACGAGGAATGAGAGCTAAGAAATAAAACATATTATTCCCAAAAAAATTCTGATTTTAAAAAAACCACATTTTCTCAAAGTAGAAAATAAGCCAAAGATCATAAGTTATATTTTAAGGTTTTTAAAATGTTTTAATCAAAAAAGTTACATTTTTATGAATATCTACACCAACCTAGTCAAATTCTAATCTCTTCATGTGCTTGGGCAAAATATGCTTTCAATTAAAAATGTACTCTTTCTGTGTGGGTTAGGATTCTTCTTTTGCTTCAGCTAGTTTGAACTCCTCTCCTCAGACTAAGGTTGGAAAAGGGCAGTTTACATTCCATTTGAACCCAACAGGATAAAATCACGCCTTTCTATGTTTGATTAGACCTTAATTTCCAGTAGCTTTTATGTCAACACTTAGGATAATATGGCCTTTCCATTATTGCTAGGAATGAAGACCCATGCCTGCACACTGGTCCTCTGCCTGGCTGGTTTGTGGCTAATTTGCCAGAAGGACAAAGAAGGAGCCTGCTGCACCCAGCAGGCTGAGGCCCACAGGGAGAGCCTCAAGGGGGCAGCTGAGGGCTGAGGACTGAAGGCCTTTCTCTCCGCAGTACAGTTCCCATGACCACTGGGATCAAATTCAGACTCTCCAGCTTGGTTATCAAAGTCCTTCATAAGACTTAAGCAAGGCTCTGTCCTCAGCCCTTTTCCTCTGCTCTCCAACTGCTGTCAACAATAAACGCAGACTCCATTCTGCCATTCCCATGTCCTTACTCTAACCAGCCACTGTCTGTGTGCCCTGAATGGATGCTCAATCTCTCTCTTGAATTCCTCTGTGAATTCTGCACAGGTGGAGGAGTCTGTAACCTCCCCACAGTCACGCGCAGGTCCCTGTGATCCAAGGACTCTGGCCTCCTTTCCCTAAGCACACAAACTCCTGCTTGCCTAAGGCTACGTCCTTGTTTTCTCTGTTGAGAAAAATAGCTGGCTCCCTGGCATCACCATAGGCACAAATCACTCTCCAGATCATCACAGTCATGCGCTTGTTGACGGTCTGTTATCTCTCTCCCCACTGGGCTGGGGCTCCGTAGAGCAGGATCCTCTTTGCCCTGCTCACCACAGAATTCCCAGAGCCTGGAACAGGGCCCAGCCAGTGAGAGGGGCTCGATCAATATTTGCTGAATTAATGAATATATGAATGAATCAGCTCTCAGTGTGGTTTGAGACCTAAGCAAGGCTCTGATTTGGTGGCCACAGAGGACAGAAACCAGTCTTCCAATAATCAAAAGGACTTTGGGTTATATATCCTAAAATACCTAAAACTCAGCTAACAAAATACATTCATCGTGCCCTGTGCTGTCTCTGGGCTGTGACCATGATTCCCCTTCAAATACATATCCGTCTCCTCTCAGAGTTGAACACCTCCTTGCTTCCTATCTCTCTTTATGTCAATCACAATACATTAAGGTGTGTTTATTTACCACAAGTGCTTTCCCTTCCTGGGTGCATCAAATGATTTCTGGAAAGATGCAGAAGATAAGAACCATGGGTTGTGTGTGGTTTAGAAGAAATCCACAAAACTGATATGATAAGAACTGAGGTGAAACAGTCACTTGGAGTCT
Source organism: Sciurus carolinensis (assembly GCF_902686445.1). Classification (NCBI taxonomy): domain Eukaryota; kingdom Metazoa; phylum Chordata; class Mammalia; order Rodentia; family Sciuridae; genus Sciurus; species Sciurus carolinensis. The sequence continues at coordinate 11,738,687 of NC_062230.1, read as the reverse complement.
AACAGGTGGCTATCTTTCTCCCTGCAGGTAGAATTATTTATGAATGGCATGGCATATGTCAAAAAAATTCTTAGCCTGTGGTCTTACTTCTATCACATTCCAAAGCTCCTCCAAAGGGAGATAGATGGAACACCTTCTCTACTCTCCCACTCTCCTGGAGGACTTTGTGGCTGCCACACTCCTGCCTCCATGTCCCACCTGCCCAGTTCACAGGGGCTCAGAGAGGAATTCTGGGAATCTTTTCTCCTTGGACATATGTCACTGCCAAGACCAGGGGCCTGTCCTCATGCCAAGAGGAAAAATGGTGGGAGGCTGAATGAAACTATGGAGAATGTGGTCAAGGCTAGCAACCCCAGGATGCTGCGGTCAGAGATCAAGTTCAAATAGGGGTGAAAGGGGGTCTGTCACACATGAAGGATGCATGTTTGCCACTTCTCTTCTTTGTAGAGAGAGTCTGTTATTATCACACTTTCTCTCCTCCTCTGCCACCTCATTCTTCAACTCCCAAAAGAGAGATGTGTGACTTACTTAATTGTGAACATGGAGGAAAGGAACAGGGTGCATCCACTTAGCTCCTCCCTCCTCCTTTCCTTTCCAGGATACATCCCTGCTATGCTTCTTCATCCTCCTTGGCAAGGTGGATGACAGACAGCTCTTCAGCCTGTCCAAGAGGGACAGGTTAAGTTTACCTTAGCCTCTGTTAGGAATTCCACTTTCCCGCAGATATTAGCCACATCCCCAATCCCCAATATCCCCTTTATTGATTAAGATAATATTTTAACCTCCTATATTATTCTGCCTTATTTCTGTCTTACTTCTCAATAGGTTGAAAACTCAGGCAGGAAAGAGAGGGAGCAATTTATTGGATCCCTGGAACCATAACAATTGTCAACATATATTCACCTTCTTTCCTGCCCCAAACCCCACTAAAATGACAGCCAAAGATCTTTAAAAATTATTGACCTGTAAGTACAAAGTGAACAGAACAGGAAATACAGCTTCCAAGAGAGTCCTGCAAATTTAATTGATGGGAATAGAGGAAATCACAACACAAGGATCTGTTTTAAAAAGAGACCTAAAAAAAAGTGAAGCAATGTGTACTGTAGAACCCAGAAAAGAGGCAGGGTGTGGGGACTGTGGGGACCACAGAAGTCTGGGAAACCCTGAGGCTGGAAATAGAGGGGCATTTGTATATCTGTATACAGAGTGATTTGAAGTCCCCGCCCAACTTTACATAAAACAATCTTTTTTTCTGAGTATAAAAATATTAAGGGTAAGCTAGTTCCAGGCAGTTATGTAAAAAATGAACCACCCAATCATTTTATACTTGTTAGGATGTTTATCATGAAAACAAAAAAACAAAATGGGAATTATAGGTTGATGAGGATGTGGAGAAATTGGAACTTGTGTGTGCTGTTGGTAGAAATACAACATGGTATAGCTGCCACTGAAAACGGTATGACAATTCTACAAAAAGTTAAGCACAGAGTTCCCATGGACCCAGCACTTCCACTCTTAGGTATGTTCCCAGGATAATCAAAACCAGGGACTCAAACTGGTATTTGTATACCCGTGTTCACAGCAGCATTACTTATAACAGCCAAAAAGGATATAATTCAAATGTCCATTTGTGGACAAACCAATAAATAAAATGTGGTTTATCCATACAGTAGAACATTATTCAGCCTTAAAAAGCAGTAGACTACTGATGTATGTGACAACATGGATGACCTTGAATATATTATGCCAGGTGAACTAAGACAGACATAAAATAACAAATATTGTATTAACCCCACTCATGTGAGGTACCTTGTGCAGTTAAATTCTGAGACAGAAAGTAGAAGTTCTGGGGATGGGGGCATGGGGAGTTAGTGGGTACACTTTCACTTTGGGACGATGAAGAAGTTCTGGAGATAGGTGGTGGTGATGGTTGCATGGCAATGTGAATGTGCTCAAAGTCTCTGACCAGAACTCTTAAAATCAGTTAAAATGGCTATATTTATTCAATGTATATTTTATCATATTTTTTTAATGGACAGGCTAACAATGGGGTGTCAATCTCCAAGGGACACTAGACTTCAGCAAAAATGCTGAGAAGTTCAGAAAGGTTTTTTACCAGGCCTCCTCTCAGAGAAAATTCTCGAAGAAGAGGTGAGGAACCCAGGAGATAGGCAGGAATGAGGACATCTATTGCCAGTACTCCTTCTGAGGAGTCAGAATCATTCACCAAGTGGAACATTTCAGTTTGAGACACTCAGGGGGTAGGAAAACAGGCTAAGTTTTCCCTAGTATTTCTCTGCCCATCCTCCAAGTAGTTCTGGAACATGGAGCTAAGAGAAGATGTCCCCAGTAAACTACTAGTAACTCGCATTCAGGTCTTGTCAGAAAAAGGCCAACACTTCAAGTGAAAATAAGGAAGGAAATAAATGAAAGTAACTGGGCATTCAAACTTTGCCTAAGAAATAATTTGGTAACCACCTTTTCAAAATTAAGAAGTAGGAAGCATTCTTTGAGAAAATAATCTTTATGATTCACAAATATGAAAGTCTGACAAAGTTACAAAAGCTACCTTTTGTTATGCATTTAACATATAGTCTTTTCCAGAAAGAACCAAAAGTCAATAATCATTCTATTTCCAAAAGATTTTGGTCACCATTGTGTGATAACACCAAGTGGGACTGTACTGGTCAGGAAGTGCTGTCTATATCAGGGGTCCTCAGTCTGGGCTGCAGATGAGACGAATACCTGTGAGTTTCAGAAGTACTAGCCCCCTTCCTCTGAAGACATTCTGCTATAATTGGTCTGGGTGGACTCTGGAACTTTTCAAAACTCCCCATGTGGTCCTAATATGCAGCCACTGCTGAGAGCAGCTCTAAGTAACGGAAACGAATTTCCTAATCATTGCATAAGTAGACAGATCTGTGGATGTCTAAGTCAAGCAAGGCCTTTGCACCAGGAAACTCCCATCACCGCTGGCAAGGAGCTTTGTCCAACCTCCTTTCAAAAGTGTTGACCTACAAAAGTATCCAGGAGCCTCTGTTTGAGGCCAAGTCACTTGAGCATAACTGGAGACTCAGGATGCTAAGTAGGTCTTCATAAAGGAGCTGCAGCCACAGTGGGGCTCCTGCGTGCCACAGCTGCCAGGATTGTTTTCCACGGAGGATGCCCACCTTCACTTTGGGACAGATAAACACAAACTCCTCTAATTCAGTAATCAGGACAGATAATTGCATCCTCTTAATTGTTTTCTTTTTTCATCTTAGGTTCACATTGATGGGAGATGGTAAAATTAGTCCACAAGCCATGTGAAGTTTGCTACTTTGCTGATTAAAGCTTTAATTGATTCAGAATGTTTTACAAATCAATCTCTGTGAATTACTTCAGGCTCGTGAAGGCAGCTTATAAAGAAGTGTTAGGCCCAAATAAGGTTCTGAATGAGCACGGTGTTAGCAGACACCCCTTCTGGTGAAGGCATTCAAGTTCTCCTTGGTATGGAAATGAGTCTTGCTTTCCCCCATTTGTGTTCAAATTACTCATTCCATCTCTTTCTGGTGGCTCCCAAGCAGCAGGGGGTCAGCTAGAACTCTCCAGTCTGAAGCGCTCAAGCACTCCCCAAGCCCAAAATGCCTGCACGGTGATTACCACCCTCCTGCAAGCACATAACCATCAGGCGCTGGAGAAGCTGCAATTTATAAGGATATCAAATGAACCTACATGCGAATTCTGTTTAAACAAATGTGTGTAACTTAAGTAACTAATGGAAAGTGAAGTTCGATTAGTTTCTTTCCCAAACTTTATGCATGGTATGGCATTGACCTTTATGCACAATACTGCATTCTAGATAAGTAATAGATTATTTAATCATCCTTTGTTCAGGAACATAAGAACGGTTCCCAAATCCTTACATCTATCTCCTGGTCATCCTGAGCAACTATTTCTCACAGCAGTGGACTGAAGGGTTATAGAATGTGGGGATTTATCATTATAATAGATCATCACACTGTTCTCCAAAATGACTGTATTAATTTATACTTCAATTAACAGCATTTTGAAAATTCCATTATCCTTTTACCCTGCCCAACACCTGATATTATCAAACTTTTTAATATGTTTGACAATTTGGTGAGTGAAAATTTATATTTTGTTTAAATTTGGATTTCCTAGATTAATTTTGAGCCTGACCATCTTTTCATAAGCTTACTGGCAATATGTATTCATCTTCTATCAACTGCCTTGTCATATCCTTTGCCCATTTTTTTAATTGAGGTGTCTCTTTTCATATTTATTACCTCTAGGATATCAAGTTTTTGTAGATTAACTTTGTGGCAGATATTTTCTTCCAGTCTATCTCTTGTCTCAGTTTTGTTTATAGGGCCCTATGTTATAGAGGTTTATAATGCTGATGTAATGGAATATTTCTGTTGGTTCTTTTATTGATTTAAATTTGGTTTCTTGGGGTTGGGGTTGTGGTAGAGTATTTGCCTAGTATGCACCAGGCCCTGGGTTCTATCCGCAGCACCGCAAAGTTAAATAAATAAATAAGGTTTCTTTTAAAGGTCTTCCCATCACCATTATTCTCTACAGCTTCATGGTTTTAGATTTGCATTCATGTTTAATCTTGTTGGAATTTACTTTGATACATATGGGAGAGAGGAATTGTGGACATTGTGGTCACTCAACACTGAGGCAAGCCCTGGAAACTAGCTCAAGCCAATGAACACACAGCTTTCCCAGGGTGACTGTATCATACTCGACCCTTAAGACAAAAGAGAGTTTTCATGTGAGACTTTGTCTCTTAATCTTGTAACAAGAAAGCAAGAAGCCCAATCCACCATCAGCAGTCATCCTGACTTGAAATGAAGTCAATGCTGAGGTCAGGAGAGCAGAAAAAAAGAAAAATCTAGGTCACTGATGACATCATGAGCTATCTGCCCGGCCCTTGCACTTATGTGTGATGATAATTTATTTTGCTTGAAAAACCAGTTTGAGCTGGGGTTTCTGTTACTGAGGTCCCAACCACCTACAGGGATTTTACCATGCTCAGGCAGTGCCAGGACCCTTCAGCCACAAGGTAATGTGAGGTTCAGGCCCAGAGCAAGGGCCCCAGAGAAGGAGATGTTCCAGGGAGGAAGCAGCTCTGGAAGCAGAACTCCAGCCCAGCACCTGACTTGGAACAGGGGGGCCCCATCCTGAGCACAAGAAAAAAAAAGGCTGCTTTAAACAACTAAATATGGGAGTCACTATTAATCTAGATAAGTAATACATTTATTCAATCTGCTCCATTATCACAAATTTATTACTTTGCAGTATGTTTTGACACCAAATGGGGACGTTCTCCCATATTTTTCTTCCAGATATCATGTTTAACATATTATTCAGAAACTTTCCTTCACATACAAAAATGCATGCTTGATGTTTAGTTATATGCATAAATCTACCTCATGACTCTTAACCCATCCTTTGTATTCCACAATATGGATCCACTATGGTTTACCGAGTCATTTTTTTTTAAGTTTTAGAATCACTTGACAAGTTTTCTGATTGTACTGAACTTATACAATTGTTTGGGAAAAGCTATATCATCATATAATTGAGTCTTTCTATTCCATGTGTGTGATACCTCACTGTATTGGTTTTTTGAAATCTTTAATAAAATTCTTCAAATCTCTGTATGTTTCTTGTTGGGCCTGTAAAAAATATTTAAAGGTTCAGCTTGATACAATGAATGTGATATTCTAAATTTTATTGTGTTGATATATTTTTCTAAGCAATTATTCCTGATAAGCAGGAAAATGGTTCACATATCAATATATGCTGTTATCTTTCAGAAGTCTGAAAAATCATAATGGTCAACTGACTACTTATGCCTCTCCCTTTTCTTCCATTGTTTCTTTCTGCCCCCTCCTGTTTTTTTGCCAATATAATGTCAAAAGCAGACATCTTTGCCCATATCCAGACTTTAAACTTAATGCTTCTAATAATTTTCCATTAAGTTGTTTCCAGGAGAATTTTGAGATGCCCTCCATTCATTTGATATTTTTTTTCTTCTAAACTCAGTCAGCTAAGAGTGATCTTTTCAATGAAGGGCAGCTGATTTTTCTTTCTTTCTTTCTTTTTTTTTCGTAGTTAATTCTGAACCATCCCTACATTTCTTAGAAGCCAATCTACTTGGTGATGGTATATTAATTATAACTATTTCTTGGTAGGTCCTTCCCTTTTCAATGTGAAATATTCCTCTTTGTCCATTTTAAAGCTGTTTTCTCTAAATTCTAATTTTATGATAGTAATATTGCTATGCATAATTGCAAGGTTAACACTTGTCTGACATGTCTTCACATGCTTTCACTTCAACCTATATTATTTAAAAATTATATAAATCCTGCAAATAGCAAATAATGTCACTGTTTTCAACTTCATCTGAAAAGCTCCGTCTGTCAGAGGTAGGTTCAATATGGTCACATTGACAGGGACTCCTGATCTGCTTGGACTAGTCTGATATTTTATGGATTTATTTTACCACACTTCTAGGTTGTTTCTTTTTAAAATCTCCTTTCCTGTCTTTTCTTAAATTGATATGGTTTACTCCATTATTGTTTTTTTCTCAAGTGGATTGAAACTATGAACTCTATTTCTATTCTTCTTTTGGTTGCCCTTAATTTCTAACATTGACTTACCCTTACCTTTCCTTTATGTCTAGACTTAATCACTAGTATGCTTTTTCTTCACCCTCCCCCCCACCACTCTCTCTTCCCCCAATCCACAATATATTCCATTGTTGACAGCTCTTGGAACTTAAGTTCTGTATTGATGCTATAGACACTAAACATCATTTAGATTTAACACTGAGGTTTGGGGATTCTTTCTTCATTATCACTTCATTTGCATGTAGCTTTCGTACTGCTGGAATCTATCATTTATTAATTTTTTCACAGTCTGTGGTTGGGAAGTTCCTGAGACCTTGAATGTCTGAAAAAGTCTTCACTGTCTTTGTTTCATTTTGATCCCTGAAAGAGAGCATGGAGTTCTACATTCTAAGTTTCCCCTGGAAACGCTGACTGAAGACCCCTGCCCCCAGGATCTTTTCTGATATTATTTTTAATTAAGTTTGTTTCTGATTCATTGTCACCCAATGACCCCTTGATTTGTCTTTCTTCGGTTACGGAGAACTGCCTGGGATTTCTTTGCATATCACTTCCTCCACGTTCTTATTATGAAAAACCTGCCAACAGATGACAACTGGCACTGCTGGGTCTGTCTTCCATGTCTATTAGCTTTTTAAAAATTCACATACATCACATCTCCTAGTCTAGATGGAACATATTCTAGAATTCCTAGCTGCTTCTCCAGCTGTTTCCACTTTTTTCTTTGGTCTATTGAATTTTTTATTTCAATAAGCAATGTTGAATTTCTAAGACCCTCAGTTTTTAATGATTATAATACATTCCTGCAACTCTTTTAAGAGAATAAAGGCAATTCTTCTGTGGTTAGCTCTATTTAATGTTTCCTTGTACAAAAATTCCCTGTGGAGTGGTGTATCTTTCAGAGGGTGGCATTTTCCAGTTGTCTAGTAATTCTAGGTGCTGTGCTCATCTCTGCCCGAGATTCGGGGGAGATCATCTTCTGTGTCTGGGCACCACAGGGAGGTTGGGGGATGTGCTGCTGGTCAGCTTGCTTAACGGGAAGACGCCTTGGGCCTCAGTGCCCTCCTTTCCTCCCAGCTCTGATTTCTTCCTGACCTGACTCTTTGACCTGGATTCCCACATCTGTGGCCACAGCCAGGGTGGGATGGGGAAGCACAGCACATGGAAAACACTGTGGAGGGACTGGTTAGAGCTCAGTTAATCACCTGGAAATGCATGTGGGTGCCTCCTGCTCCCAGTGTCTCCTTCCTCTCCAGTTATTCCCACCTTTTGTAGGTTTCTTTTCCATCCAATCTCGTCTACACTTTCTCTTCAGGGATTCCTCATACTACACCTTCTTCCTCTTTCCTGTGCATCCAGGCATCTACCTGCGTGTCTTTTCCACTGTAATTTTTCCTATCACTTCTGTATTGGGGGTGACAGGGAGAGACTCAGTAGGTACTTTGGTCTGACATTTGACCTAATACTCTTCAAATATTTCTCTTTCAGAAGATTATATTACAGGGGAAATAAAAACACTAAATTGTCACTTCTGTTTTCTAATGCACATAGGCACTCAAGTGAGTTTTGTGACACTTCAAAATTTCATGAACAACATATTTCCTAAATTGTATTCCATTCTCACTGAAAGATCTTGTTGGCATTACAGAACATGGTTACTGCTAACCTACACTAATCAGATTGTCTTCAGCAGCTAATAGCTGACAGTGGTATCAAGTAGTAAGGATGTGGGTCAGGCTATGAGAAGAGGAAACAGTTAACATTTATCAAATGCCTGCTGTGTTCCAGAGTTTCTATTTCTATTACCTGACTTAATCTGCACAAATGCAGATCCATACTGTATGGATTGTCATGTTTATTACTCATATTTCACAAGTGAGGCATCTGAAGTCTTCCCGGAAGAATTAGGGACGAGTTGATATTTGAATCGAGGCCAGATGATCGCCAAAGCTTTTCTCTTCCGCCACATCACATACCAACATCTTTCTCAAGCATGTTGTTACCAGGAGGTATGATCCATTCTCTTAGATTATTTTTATTCTCAAATTAAGAAATTTGTAGTTTCATTTTTAAGTAAAAGTAATGTATACATATTCATGCATACATAAAAATTTTAATTATAAGAGCTTTCTAACAGGCTTATTACAAGATTAAGATTCACTTGATTAAACAAATGCATGTACCCACACACAATTTTAAGACATAAACAGACCTGCTTGTGATGTTCCTGAGAACACCAATCTATATGCTGTATCCCTAATAGCTGGTACTTAATAGATGCCTTTGCTGAATAAACGAGCAAACCCCAGATCTATGCTCAGGACCACAAGCTGTTTCCAAGACTAGTCTTTAGGACAGACTTTTCTAACACTTTAACCCAAAAGTCAACACCCTGGACATTGTCCAATGGCAAATGCTACCTAATCCACACTGCTGGGCAGGAAGTAACCAGTCAGCCGACCCTGTTAGCCTTCTGTCTTCATGTACCTCAAAAAGGTTCTGGGTGGGGAAGACTATGATGAAGGTGTATGGATGTCAGGATCAAAAAACACATTTTTTTTTCCTGAAACAGCATGTTTTAAGAGTAAGTTTCAAGAAATAATACTTTTTAACACAAATCACACCTCTCTCATTTTTGCAAAACTCCTAAAACCAACATATCTCCAGTGGTGATGGCTGATGGGAGCTCTGTCTCCCACAATGCGACATGTCTTCCAAACACATGAGGATCCTTCAAAGGCTTTGTGCCATCCATCATTCTGGGCTGGTCAGTTTCTTTTTTTTTTTTTTTCTTTTTTACACATAATAATGGCACATATTTAGAAGGTACAATGTGAAGTCTGAATGCTAGTATACAATGTGTACTGATCAGATCAGGGCATTTAGTGTCTCCATCTGCTTATCATTTCCCTATGTTTGGAGTCTTTGAGTCCCTTACTTCTAGTTCTTCATAAAATGTATAATAGGTTATTGTGAACTGTGGTCACCCTGCTCTGTTGTAGAAAACTAGAACACACTCCTCCTATCTGTGTTTGGTACCTGTTCTCTAACCTCTCTCTCTTTCCCCCTCCTTCCCAGTCTCTAGTTATTTCTATTCTACTCTCTTCTATTTTGAGACCAACTTCTTGAGCTTCCATATATGAGAGATAGCATGCAGTACTTATCTTTCTATGCCTGGCTTATTGCACACAACTTGGTGTTTTCCAGTTCCAACTATTTTGCTGCAAATGACAGGAGTTCATTTTTTAAATAAGATAGCCAGTTTTTCATGCTTTTATAGAATGATAGCCAGAAATATTTTTAAAAATCGAAATTTCAAAATGATTTAAATAATCCCAAGTAAAAATGAACAATTGGTGCTCTCACACTTAGCTTATCACCCACCAGTGGGCTGAGGACCAGCAGTGAGTCCTGTCCTTTGACTTGGTCATCAATGAAGACGTCCTATGGAAAGACGTCCTATGGAAAGGAGTCTTCCAATCCAAAGCTGCCCCCTGCTTTTTGTTTACTCTGATTAACTCAACTTCCACTCTGCCAGCACTAGCACTCTCCATGCACCAGAAGCATTAAACAGAATAAAACACACTTCAAACACATTTTTCCTATCAGGAAAAACATTTTTCCTTATTTGTCAAAATCTGTCATGGGTATGAGAATATACTACTTTATTTATAGTTCATATTCCTTAATAACAACACTTTAAATCTTATTTTTCTTCCTCCGGGGGTGTCTGAAGCTATTTAGCCATTTAGCTTCAATGTCCAGTTCTCTTCCAGAGGCCATTCTTTCTGGGTTCGACCTCATTTCTACCTACAAGGCAGGTTTACTGGTGGGCTGTGTAAAATCACTGCAAAGTCTTACCATAAATCACACATACCAAGCTGCCCAACGCCAGCAACTCTTGCTGGTGAGCAAGGCTCTGTTTAAAATACACATCGACACAACACTTGTGTGATTGGCAAGTTTTCACATCAAAGATATCACTGATCTCAATTATTATTCCCTTGGGATTAGTATTTTCAAAATACAGCTCTGCTAAAGCAAAAACTTGTGACAAAGCAAGAACATAACACAGAATACAAAGCCCACACAGCATGCTTCCACCTTTATGGAATATTAAGTATAAATTAACTGTAACTGAGATTTTAAATGTTAAGTACTTATAACATTATTAACATGAAGTAGAAATTAAATATCAGTTTCTTAAGAAATATGAAAATAGGAGGATTCCTTCATTAAAATGTTAATCTCGCCAAATAATTCAATTTACAAAAAAGACTATCATGTCTTCAAGAAAGACATTGTTTCTAAAAGCTTATTATTCAGGGTAGATAGCATCTTTGTCTGCTTTTAACAAGCTTTAAATGAATTTTAATAAAAAGATAATTTTCATTCTAACAAGTGGAAATGCCAACATATATTGTGTAGTTTTGAATCCCTAATCATGGGCACATGAGGATTTTTTTTTTTTAGTGGTCCATCAGGTTTGGTCAAGAATTTGGTATAATTCTCAGATATTTTTTAAAGGTGTCTAATTTTCATTCAAGACAATAATAATTAGGATGAATAAAACTTTACTACCTGCCACACTCTGGCACACATGCTTTTCATGCATGTACTTAGTACTGGGAATGTCCCTAAGGTCAGTGGTGTTGCTACTTGGACTCAGCAGTTGGGACTTGGAGGGGAGAGGAATTTTTTTTGAACATCTTAAGGGCAAAGGTCAGTGAGGGGGAAGTTGAACTCAAAGGAAGTACTGGGTCCCAGCGCTGGTATTTGCCTTTTCTGCAGAACAGTGTGGAAGAAAATAACTTATAAATATGGAAGGAAACACCTTCCATGGTTTGACTTATTGGATAACATCCAGGAAACTCTACCATGCTTCTTGACCCTTCTCAGCCTGACAATTATTGGTCATTTCCACTTGTGAAAATACATATTATTATTCCAAATTTCTGAATTCTCTTGCTAGCAAAGCTAATATTTTATCATGGTGTCAAGTGCTGCCTTCATAATTAAAGGTCTAGTCAGTTTTTCTGTCACAAACTCCCTTTGTAAGCTTTGGAAGAGTGTTTTTTAAAAAAGAATTATTTATGGTATTTTGAAAGTCATACAGAAAGGTACAAAAAAAAAAAAAAGAAAAAAAAAAGAAAAGAAAATAAACAAATGATCCTACTACTACCCAAAGGACAGTTCCAGTATAGGCAATGACTGGCTACCAGTGACATTTCAATCTATTATCAAAATGTGCAGCCCTCTCAGAATCATGCATCAAAATGAATTCTGCATCCTGCCCTAAATTGAAATTCACTAGTAGGTGGAAGGTGCAAAAGATCTTCCAAATTCATAATATTTTCTCGTGATTTTCCCTGAAGTCAAAAATTAACCTTTCAACTGCTTAAACAAATCTTCCTTAAAAATTATTTAAAGATGAATAAATCAGTTTTCACACAAACATCCAAGAACTTTAATTTTTGGCATCTTAAATTGTAAAACTTCCATTCCAAAGTGTGTGCTGGACATTGTGCTTGGCCCAAGGACACATGGTCAACAAGAGGGTGTTTCCAGGAAAGGAGTTCCCAGCCCCCCAGGCAAGGTGAGCACCCAGCTCTGCAGGGTAGGCGTCAGGACAGAGCACAAAGGTGGCCAGAGGAGTGCATGTGGCTGTGGAGAAGCAGCCTGTCATCCCAGGGGTTTGGGAGGCTGAAGCAGGAGAATCATGAGTTCAGAGCCAGCCTCAGCAAAAGGAGGTGCTAAGCAACTCAGTGAGACCCTGTCTCTAAATGAAATACAAAATAGGGCTGGGATGCAGCTCAGTGACCGAGTGCCCCTGAGTTCAATTTCTGATACCAAAAAAAAAAAAAAAAAAAAAAGAAAGAAAGAAAGAAATAATGAGGACTGGGGTTGTGGTTCAGTGGTAGAGCACTTGCCTGGCATGTGTGAGGTACTGGGTTCCATTCTCAGCACAACATAGAAATAAGTAAATAAAATAAAGATGTTGTGTCCATCTACAACCAAATATATATATGAATTTTACATGAATTCTCTCACGTAGATGTTTGTTTGAGGAATCCATGGGACACCTAGACTGCAGGGACGTGTGTGAATTCCAGCAGTAAGGCTCAAAACCATGAAGGCAGGGGGGAGGATTCAGGTATAACTGACAGAGGTGTGAACAGAAAAGAAGAGGAGGCAAATGCATGTTTGGATGAAAACCACATTGCCAGGGAGGTGGCAGAGGGAGAGCAGAGGAAAAGCCAGTCAGAGCTGTGAGTTGGAAAACCTGAGGACATGGGGGTGGCTAAGAGGACAGTCAGTCCTGTGCCAAGGACCAAGGAGAACAGGACCAAGGCGGACGCCAGGTTTAGAGATGAGTAAGAGACCTTTCATCTGTGATAGCAGTTCTGCTGGGGACCAGACAAGCAGCAGTCAGTTACAGCAGCCTATAGGGACCATGGGGGCGTTGGGGAGGCCCTACTGCCCTTCATGGGGCAAGGAGATGGGTAAAAGAGGGGTTGCCTGGTGGGAGCCAGGGTCTAAGGCACACTTATCCAGGAAGAGCACTCTCCAGACCCTGGAGTTCCTGGTAAGGTAAGACAGAGGGAGGAAAGCGCGCAGCCTGAGATGGGGTAAGGCAGAGGGGCAGGGTTGCTCCTCTGGAATAGGAGGGGTGAATATGAATGAGCTGACCTGCCCACAGGTGAGGGAGTTCACCAAGGATGAGAGGAGGATGGCTCCTTTTCAGCAGGAATTCCAAGGCTGAGAGAGGCCTGCAGCACTCAGGGAGGGGGTGCACATTAAAACATCAGCCGAGATCAAAGATGAATGCTCTATATTATTTTCAGAAATGACCTATCAGTAGATAATCAAATTCCTTAAACAAATGTCCTTCTCTTTTTAAAATCAGAGGGCAGAATTCCCTTAGCCCATTTAGAATTCACACCTTACACTCTACTTATTTTCATGCAATAAACATAATTTATAGGAAATCTTTATTGAGATTCCTTTAAACAGTATATTAACTGCATACCCAAAGGGGGCAGGCCAGCTGATTTCCCTTTTCCAGGGTGTGTGTGCCTGCATGTGTTGGGTATACGTTCCCAGTGACACTTTTTATTATTCAGTTCATGAAATTAAGAGAGAGAGAGAGAGTCATTTATCAGCAAACTAAACCTATAGTTAATAAAATTCCTGGAGTCTCTTTCCTCCTGCAATGTGCAAGTTACCCTCATTTACTTCAAGCAGAAATACATATGTGTTATCAAGAAATACAAACCCACCTTTCTCCTTTAAGTAATTGGGAATAAGGTCTACAATTATTAAATTGGATTTCTGCAAAGTCTTATATAGGGGAGCAGCTGAAATAAAACATTATTTCTACTGAGCTTATTCCAGAAAGCACAATCTGTTTATACTGACAATTCAACCATTCTAAATGTACCAGTAATTTTCTCTATTCACTCAAATGTGATTTTATTTTTATTATTTTCGTCTCATGCAGCAAAAACTTGTTCAGTGTTAAATAAATAGTCACTGCAAGTGGAATTTCTTTTTAATTGATCGGGCTATATTTGTTTTAAAAAGAGAAAGGAACGAAGGAAGGAAGGAAGGAAGTCAGTTAGTCAGTCAACAGCATCTGTCTGAATGCTGAAGGGAGGCCTGGTGCCCAGGGCCACTGAGTCAGAGCTGCTTTTTTCCTGGCTTGACTTTCAGTTTCCCAGAATGCCAAGCATATGCAAATGTATTGTTAGCATGCCCAGCATGTTAAACTTCAGGCCACCTGCCCAGATGGACAACTGCCTCTTTTCTCCATCCTTCGACGGGTTTGGATAATTTATATCCTCAGATGGTTTTCACTCTCTCCCTACCCTCCAGCCTGAAGCAGCTTTGTCCCCAACACAGTGTCCCTCACTCTGCTGTCCTCAGCGGGGCACGCCCCAGTGTCACTTCCTGGCCATTGCTGGGCCTCCATGTCTGAGCGGCACCTCTGTGCAGCTGACCCACTTCGCCCCTCTGGACGGGCAGTGAAGCCCAGATTTTCAGAAACTTCCTTTTCTGTCTGTTGAGTGATGGCAGATGTTTTGCTGAAGTGTCTATTATATCTAATAAAGAACCACATTATAAGCTCTTTTCCTGGAAAAATTATTTGGTGAGTGATAATTTGATTAATTTAGGAGGTTCTACTTATAATGGATTTTGAATGCAGAATTGCACATCTTATAAAAATTAAGGCTCCTGTTTAACCAGCAGCCTCGTAGGTAAATGGGCCGGTCTCTGTCTCTAAGGCCTTAGGCAAACAGCAAGGTTATGCTCTGGAACTGAGGCTTGAGAGCTGCTGTTTGCATGGAGTGGTACTTTTAAAAAGTGATTTTTCTTTCTCAATTCTTCCTTGAGTGTGATTTTTTTAGTGAAATTTTATTTCTCAGTTCCCAGTTACAACAGAGATTAAACTGCAGGAAGCTGTACATCTCAGGAAGGGCAGGACAGGTGGGGCTCCCAAGCTGGATGGTCCTGAGAGCCAGCGCAGCGCCTAGGGTTTCTCTAGGTCTTAGCAGTTAGACTTGGGGAGGCGCTGGCAGGGACACTCCTCTTCTTCAGTGTGCAGTTCTCCCTTCCCTAGGTGGTTACTAGGTAACTGGTGTAAGGAGACAGTGGACTAAGGAGATGTTTAATCAGTGTAATACTTACATTGACTTTTGTGTATATTCTTCACATACCTATTCTACAAATGTTTCTGAATTTTATTCCACTCATAAAACAAAAGTTCAGAGTTCAAATGATTTAAATTCCTCACTTGAGGAATTCGATGGGAAATTCAGAAGGGAAAGCTGAGGCCTGGATCCAAGTAGTTAAAGAGCATCAGTGTTCGGGGCTTCATGGCAAGGTGAGTTCTCTCAGAAAGACTTGTGCTCTGAGTCCTGAGGCAGGCTTTATAATATGGCCTTTTTGTATAACAATGCCTGAATGCCTGTGATAATATTGTTTCAGGTCTAAAAGAAACTAATTAATTTTCATCAAAAGCATTATGAATAAAAAAATCAGATGTGCTAAAAAATGAATTAAAAGTAATAAAGGAATATCACCAATTGAAAACAGGTTGATTTTACTTAATTCAGAGAAGAAAGAGCCAAGTCCTATTTTGCAGGTGATGGAACTTTAACAATTTCTTTTCCACAATAAGCGCTCCTTTTTAAAAAAAGTTAGAGACAAAGCTAATAAATCATATCCCATCTGTGGTTATAAAGTAGACAATCTGAAGCCAAGAAATTCAACTTGGCCTAGAAGACAAAGCAGTGTGAGCTGGTACTATGCAGAATTCTGAAGTACATATAAGTTAACAAAAAGTTGAGGAAAGGGGTTCTGGCTTCCCCCTTTGGGTTAACATTCAGCTCCATGCAAAGACTTAAGGTTAAGGTCCAGCCCTGTGTGCTCAGCCAAACCCCAGTGTCCAAGAAATCAAGACCCTGGGGAAGGCAGGGCTGCATGGAGCTACGGACGATCCTCTGCCATTAAGTACCACAGTCATGTTTTCAGAAATCCAACAGCCAAGGGGGTGTAAGCAGTTGCTGGATGCATTTCCACCAAATGAGAATGTGAGTTGAGCCACCTGCTTCTTTTTGGTTGCTAGGTCTTCTGAGAATTCCTCCCCAAAGGGGCCGGTTTGCATTGCGCTGGACCCTACATATGTTGTGGCAAATTTCTGGTGGTAACTGTGGTGACAGTCTCCTCTCTACTATGTAGATTCATATTGCTTCATCCCAGCCTTGGTTCAAGGTTATCAGTGAGAACAATTTCAGTGAAGCAGAAGTGAAGGGGAAGGAGTGTGATCCTCACTCTTGAAGAGCATGTCAGCTGTCCCAGGTTGCTGGTCTGATGGGACGACCAGACCTTTCTCAAAGTGTTTACTTGAGTCACCCTTGGTTGCTACAACTGCCAATTGACCATTACCATAGGATATGGGGCACCTGGGACATACCTGCCAGTCACCTGGGTTTTAGACAAGTCCCTCCCCTCTCCAGGGTGTAGCAGAACCTGGGCTCCTCACAGCATCAGCAACAATTGCATAAGGTAGTTCAGCATTTGGTCTGGAGCCTTTGTGTATGCTCTGTAGAGATGTCATCTTCCAGAACACAGGACTTCTAGTAGAATAGAGCCTAAGGTTTAGGGACAGGAAGCACACACCTAGAACAGCCAGCAGGAGGATGGTGAGGGCACTGCTAGGGAATTCCCGGTACTCAGTGTTATCAGTGCCCAGAAACTCTTTAGAGTGAGATGTTGGTCCTTGTCAAATCATCAACAGTTCTCTTCTGCAGAAAGAATGATCTTGCTCCAGAACTCAGGGCCCAGAACAGCAATTCTGACAGGGCTTATACAACAAGGAAGCCTCAAGTACCATCAGATCCGCCCACCCCTACCTCTAGAACTGGCAGCCTTCTGAATTGCTCAATACACAGGCAGGGGCAGCACCCAAGGTTGAACAGGCTTGTGGCAAAAGAGAATAAGCAATGCACTATCAGCTTATGCCTGCACAAAACAAACTGTGCATTTGGGATCCATGCAAAACAGATGTCTGGGGGCTTGGACACAGGGAAGCCTGTGGTGAAAGTTTCAGTTCCTCTCTCATTAAACTGGATCTCTGGGTATTATATTCCTAGCCATTTCCCTAGATTAACTTGATGCCCAAAACAACATGAGGTTGGTGGAGATTTTCTCTAGAAAATCAATTTGAGTCCTTCTCAAATTGTAGTGAGCATTAGCATTACCCAGAACTTTGGTTAAAATAAGACTCCTAGACTCCACTCTCAGATTCTGGTCAGTCCTAGGATGGGTCATGGGAATCTTCATGCCAACAAGCATCCAAGTGATACTGGTGCTTCTAGGCTGGGGACCATACTTGGACCAGCTATGCCACAGGATCTCTGAGTAACAATAGAACTTTGCTCCGCCACTGAGGTGGAGCACTGGGAACCAGTCACACTGGCATCACCTGGGAGCTTATTCGGATCTTGTTTCTCCAAGTCTTCATGTGTGTACGAGTCACCTGAGCATCTTGTTAGGATACATGATTTGCCTCAGTAGGTCTGGGAAGAGCTCAGGCTTCGCGTTCCTAAGGAGCTCCCACCATGGTGCTGACATTATTGGTCCAAGCACCACACTTTATTTAGTGCCATAATTTGCCACCCTTGCCACATATCAAAAACACCTGTGGACAAAAAAGGCATCCTGACCAAACCCAGGTGACTCTAGACTTAAGAAAGTGTTACATATTTAAAAGATTTTTCAATATTCCTTTTTCTTGATGATGACTGTTAAATATATAGGCCCCGCCCCTTTTCCAGTGTTGCCTGCTTTGCTCTTCATTTCATCTTGCAGGGCTCCCATCGTTCTGAGGGGGCTCAGCAGGATTCCTTCCCCACTGCTTCTCTTCTTCCTTTCCTCCTCTATTTCAACTTTCACTTCAAACCAAGCACAGACCTCTTACTACCATGTTCGTAGAACATGGCCTTTGAATATTTTATCCATGTTCTCCATAAAGGAATTTGAAAAAAACTATCACCCTCACTTAGTCTAAGTTTCTATTTAAGTGTTTAAGTTTCATTTCCAGCATATTGTAAACAAAAGTTTAGATTGCTCTTTCATATGCACTCAAAGGAACCTAGAAACCAATATGATTTGAAGCCTACCATTAGCAGATCAGCATACGTAAGCTGAGGTATGGAAAAATGATTCCTTTAGAATCATCCAAGACCAAATATTTTAGAGACAGAGTGGATTTAAAATTCTCTCATTCTGTTAACTTCTACTTAACAAAGATTGATATCCAGACTGGCCCTCGAGCCTGGAGATAACACTTGAGTAAAGTGACACTTAAAAGTCCCAAGAAGGAGATTTCCGAGGCAGAAAAAAAGGAAAGCTTTAAGTAACAAAATAAGGCACCAAAAACTGGACAACAGAGACTCCTCACATGTGGGGTGAGAAGAACCAAAAGGAGTGAGGAACACTGAAGAGAAGGGAGCTAGAGGAGAATAAGCCCATTGCCAGGGAGGTGGTATTCCGGGAAGCAGGATGGAGAGTCGAGCAAGGGACAGGAAGACATGGCTCACTGCAATGCTTCCTCCATTCATGAGACAAGTGTTTACTGAGTCACTGTGTCACCTGGGGAAAGGAGAGACAAAACCTCTGCCCTTGTGAAACTTAGGTTCTGATGGGAGACAAAGCCCCACAGTGAATGAGTCTTGGAGTGAGGCTGCATGAAAGGTAGAGTCTTGCTAGGAAGACTGGTGTGAAACAAAGGGAACAAGTGACAGTACAGGAATGACAATAGTCCCTGCTGGCACAGAGCACTGGAGCACCATTCTCCCCAAATGTCCTTTCCTTAATCATCTCACTGGTGGTGCCTCTCTCCATAAAATAAAAGATGTTTATAGAGTTCTGCTAGCAATGCCCGGCAGGACTCTCTGCGTCACTCTGCGCATCTGGCGTCAGTACACTGTCCTCTTCTTGGTTCGGTGATGCTGCCTCTCCCAGCCATGGGGAAGCTTGGGACGGGCAAGGTCCTGAGTCTTCTTCATTTAGCTTCCTCAGGACTAAGCATGAGTCCTGGATATCAGTCCTTCAGGCACAAACCCAACAGGTGGACAGGACGCAGCATATCTTAATGCCTCAAGAGGGTTTGAACAAACAGAACTGCTTCCTAGATTTTTATCAAACATAAACATAAATAGCTTACTGTCATGATTTTAAAGACACCATAACTGAAATGAACAAAGAAACAAAAGGTCAGAATTTTGCCTATTCACCTCACTTCTTTATGATGGTGCCTTTGTGTCTAACTTTTGTCAGAGGCCATTTTTTCAATCAGGAGCTCTTTCAAGTAACAAGTACTAAACCACTTACACTTTCTGAATGCAACTAATAACAGAAAGTAAAACTTATGTATGTGGTTTCTCTACCTGATTAATGAGGATGGAGAGGAAGGGGAGGCTTGAATGCGGGAGCACATCTGTGCTGGAAACTTCCCCAAATGAAAGTCAACCCTCTCTGAATTAGTGAAACCACAGTGACAACCTGCAGGAAAAAACAAACTGCAACAATCTTTCAAGGAAAGCTGGAAGTGGAACAGGGTGGGCATGTGGACCCAGGGGGGACCCCTTGTACTAACAGTGCCTCAGTCAACAACCACCGTGTTCCCGCAGCTGGAGGGCTCTCTCTGACTCATTTTTGTCTAGCTCCTGTTCCTCAAGTCCATGCTGGGAAGACATTCATTCTCTCAAGGGCTTCACTTGAGCTTTGTGCTTCTGGTTTTGTGTTTGTGTCTTGCTCTCTGGGAAAATCACAGAGCTGTTACAGCCTGCTGACTCCCCAGATGGTCATTCGAGCTCATAACTGAGGTGAACCAGAAAATTCTCAGCTCACATTTTTATGATTCTATAAAACTACATAAAATAATAGTCTTTGGAATAGTCTTAAAAGGCTACACCTGCCAGATATTCCTAGGCAAAAGAGCAAGTTGTGCTGACAATCAGGGGCCATGGGGTTCTCTACCCTTCCCATGTCCTGCTCTGCCAAATTTGGAGCTACATGGGGCTGGAAGACTGGGAGCTGATTTGTGCTAAGACACTATTCCTGAAGACCACAAAAGGTGAGAGGGCACCAGCAGAATAATTACCTGAAGTAAAAAGAATCACAGGCAAAGACTATTGCTAAGAACTCACTAATTGGAACACACAGTCTACATCTTTGGATAAGTTTCTGGCCTCTATTATTTTTGATATAAATTCTACTTCTTTCCACCTCAGAGAAAAAATGTTTTTGGAAAATGAGAAGTCCAGTACTGACCCTGGCTTTGGTAATGGACTTCAAAGTTGCTAAGTGGTCTTTCACAGTAACAGATACTTTACCTAATTTTCCTAAGGCTTGATTTAGTATTCTCAACCACATTGTAAAGATCTACAATTTTAATTACCTGCTGTAATTGCTTTCTATAAGAGCCAAAAGAGCATCATTTACAGTGATCAGTAATAAAACATTATGACTAAGTGGTAAAGGTAGAAATGAACTGTGATCAAAGGTGACCACTGTCAGGCTGTATATACTACAGCAGCCAGAGTAATAAGTTTCAACATGATTTTAAAAATCAAAACTAATTCTACACTATGGAGTTCAAAATCAAGCCATCTAACTCTGTAAGCCTGTGCAAGTAATTTATTCCATTGGTTTGTTTTCTAATTTATATAATAGGAATAAATAATGCTGACCTCATAGTTTCATGATTTTAAAATGGGGATTAAATGTGGATTAATGTTTTTAATTGAATATAATGTTTGCATGTTGAATATATAGTAGACAGTCAATAAATTGCTGCTATTATTACTACAATGACATGTTTTCATTATACTTTGGGTCAAATCATGTCTTCCCATTCAGGCTCATAAGCTGAAGTTAAAGTTACCACAAGGCACCAGGCATACCCTCAGCACAAACATCATACTATTATGGCAGTGTTTGGTTCCACCCTCCATGTTCCCTTCAAACCAGAAACTCACATAGTCTCATATTTTTTCCTGAAAGATGAGATATGAAAAGACAATTTGCCCAGTAAATCAAACATACCTGGATTTTGAAAATCTCAAAAATTCTTAAGGTTGAGAAAAGAGACAGGAGCTTCTTAATGAGCATCTTCAGAATACCAAACTCTTTCATAAAAGGAACACCAGGAAGGTCCGAATAGAACTGTTTAGCCCAGAATAACCAAAAGTCAGACACCAGGGAACTAACCAGGATGATGATTTGTATTTCACTATTAAGTAGATATAGTCTTCTATGAAAACTACATTTATAACTTACAAGTAGTTCTGTGGTCTCATTTCAGTCAGTGACCATTGCTTTGTTTAGGAGTTCTCCAGACAAGATGTGTGATGATGTATGCCAGCACTATAGAACAACTGTGAGGAAAGTTTAATATTCCATCCCACTTGTTTACGGCCTTTATAGGTTTCTTATCATGGCAGGAAAAGCAGATCCAGCACTTTAACATATGCCATATCCAAAGTGACTCGAGTTGGGAAGTTACCACGTGAGCAAGTTACAGTGCTGAATCCCTCTAAATGTGGTGTAAGTTCTGAAATGCCATGTTCACATATTATGAGCCTTCAATAAAATTATCTCAGATTCCCTGTCAACTGAATTCAGCCTTGTAGCTGTGGGCTAAGTTTGAGAAATTAGATCCCGGAGTCAAGAGTAAACATTATTAGGACTACTTCAAGTTCCAGCCCTTAAAAGTACCACAATTAAGGGACTCCCACGCTTAAATATCTGAGCATAATAATTTAAATTGGTACATTTAACAAGAGGGTGGGAGGGAAGGTGGTTCAGAGGAATTATTAAAGTTCAGCTTTGTGGAGGAGTTTGTAAAAAATCTGATTAGGCAAATCATTGCCAAATGATACTCTGTGCCCTTAAATAATCATAACCATAATTGGGAGAAGTAAGTGAATACTTACGGTTCATTTACTGAATCCAACTGGTCAGTTCTGCTTGGTAGTAAGTATATTCCTGAGTGTCTACCTTACTCCCTAGTTGGAGTTTACTCACTGTGCAAAACCTGCACAACAGCTCAACAGTAACAGCTCAACAGTAACATCTGGGAATCAGTGAGTTTGATCATGCACATCAGTTGTGTAAATCCAGCGGGACAGATCATGTCTTACTTCATATCCGATGTGGTGTCCCATGTATTGCTGCTTTGATGAAATAACCACTACATTATTGTAAACTGTAACTTATTGTAGTGATGCTCCATTAGCAAGCACTGATTCCAGGCTCACCTCCCATAGCACCCCAAAGCCAAATCTGTGTTCACTTAATACCCAAATGTGCCTCACCAGGTACCCTGAGATTTCAACTTCAAAGCCACACGTGTGACCAGCACACTGGTATCACCTAGATGAATGTCTACTGGAGTGGTTTTGGCAACAAAACAGAAGACCTCTGCTTTTAGACACAAAGCCAGGCCCCTCTAAAGATGGAGTGTGGAGAGCTCTTACAGAATCTGCAACAGAAGAGGGCTCGCTGGGGCACACCCCTCACCCCAAGTCTCGTCTTCTGGCTTCCTTCTCTTGCACCAAGAGCACACCCAACCTCTGAAGCACATGCTGTTTCCCTTTTACGGGAGAAAGCAAGGTTTGGGGTCACAGAAGCCTTGACTGAGTCCTCAACCTACTATTTCACATTCTCCTGACTGGGTCCATAACGTTCCTCTGTGTGCTTGGCTTGAAATGGAGCTGGTCCTTGTTTCCAGGGTTGTTGTGGAACTGGGCAGGGAAAACACACAAGAACACATTTATATGGCACTCAAGGAAAGCTAGTGCCCTCATCTATCTGTGTGCTGGGAGGATCATGTAACTTCACTCTGTATTTAGAAATTATCACTGAACATGCATACAGCTTAGGGCAGTTTATGCTTCTAGAAGACCTGAAAAAAATTTTGTAAAACTATCTCTCCAACATTTTAGGTCAACATCTAAAGTTTTTCATTATAAATTTGAGGGGCTGCAAATAATATAATTTTCAGTGTATTTTAATATTCTGGTGTACTTTTAAATAAAATAAAATATTGCTGTACTCTTGTATGTATTCAAAGGAATCTAAATATTTGAAAGAACAGATCTAAAGATTTGATACACATCATCACCCACTTTAAAAAGACATGAACACACTCTAACTCTTAATAGTAAGAAATTTTACTATTTCTTTTTCTTCTTCTTGAATTTGTATTTCCATCCTCCTCCTCCTCCAGAATTTTATCCTACTGCATTTATTGACTGAAAGTTATCTTTCTGATCACTCCATCATAGTCTCTGAAAAAATATGTGCATAAAATTTAAATTTTACCCAAGGACTGCATGACTTTGGAGAAACAACAACTCTAACCCTCTTGACCTGTGGCCTGGACAGGGAAGAGCCTGAAAGTGACACACTATATTCCACTCATGGGGCCCCCAAACTGCAAAGGAGATAGAACTGCTTTCCTGTCCCAAGAACAAGGGAACTATCACTGTTAGCAATCAATGAAAATGTCTGTAAAGAAATGTCATCTGACAGTGTGTCTGGGTCCCACCTGGTTTTATACACAACAAAGAACTAAAAAACCTGATTTACAAAATGATTTATTTCCCAGTTATTAGAGTCTTTCACTTTCTCAGTTCTGCCATTGACATGTAGAATGTCTGGCCCCTGGGCATTCATACCCTTGGATAAAGCTGGAGCTGAAAAGCAGGATGAGTGACACACAAGCCTTCTTGTACGGGAGGAAAGGACAACCGAAAGGAGAGTCACCTGGACCTCAGGTATCCTCAGACACATCTTATTTTAGAGTATAAGAAAGGACCTGGACAAATTCCCTGAGAATGCCATTTGCCTGCTTACCCCTCTGGAAGTCCCCATGGGCTCCAAGTGACACAGCCCAGTGGGAGATGCTGCCTTTGGAGGCCAGGGATGCTGGGTTACTGCAGACTGGCTCAAGAGTTCAGGGCAAATTACAGTTCACATTGAACCTTACTCTTTAAGATTTACCCATGACAAAGCAGGATGGGATAAATCACAAAAAGGAAAAGAAAGATGCTTTGGGATAAGAAAAGCTGGGGAGATAGGGGAGATGAGGAAGACAGGAAAAACAGAAGGGGCAACAGAAATGACCCAGTCTTGGTGTTGGGGTGCGTGGCTTTATCTCTTCAGTCTTTGTGGTCTTTTCTTGTCTTTACTGAAGTCTTATTGACCGTCACCAGCTGGCCTCAGAATTTAACCTCATTGATCAATCCATACACATATGTGTACATTTGGGGTTCAGAAATAAAATATTAGAACTGACATTTTAATTTATGTTTTTCAGTGAAAATAAGGAAAAACTAAGCCTTACCATTGTTCATTATGCAGATCAAGTATTTACTTGGGTATGCCAGCTATCCCAGGGGCATCTGTACATTCTCACCTATTAAGAAGTGGACAGGATGCCCTCCTGTGCCCGTCTGCTTTCAGAACACTCCAATAGGCTATGGTTCACCTTTGCCAGCAGAAGCGGAGTTATCCATGTGGATATTTAGTTTAAACTAAACTAAATGTGGAGTGAATATCATATGACCAGGAAACACAATTCTCTGCACACAAGTCTTGGGAATTCAGCCAAAAAACTAAACATTATTAGGATGACCAAGTGAAATAGGAATTTCCACTCACAAAGTGTATATCATGTCATGAGATATCAACCAAAGATGGAATGGAATTTTTATGATGAGCAAGATACTTGAAATAGTTTATACTTTGCCTTTCTCTCTTTGGTATGACATCAATGCTTACAACTTCTACATAACTAAGTATTCCTAGGTTATGGGGTAATAAATGGTCACTTCCTGAAGGAGTATGTATAAAGGATCTATAGAGTGCAGAGCCCCAAAGTCGGTCCTGCCCGTCAGTGGCTCCAGGGGCCACAGCCAGCACACACCTCTGTCTCCTTACACACCCAACTTAGCAGGTTCCATATGTGGCTAAACCATTAAACTCACTATAAAATACACTTCCTTTTTTATGTTATCTGAAAATTCTGGCAGTAAAGCATCATGCAACCTATAGAGTTGCAGCTTGATTCTAAGCTGATCACCTGGAATGTGGGTCCTGTCCCTAGACAGATTTTGAGTAAGAGTGTATTTCAAACTGTTCCTACTGCTTTATCAATTCAAGTTATGTCAGAGTCCATTTGAAAGGCTTATGCCTGCCCCTTCTCCCCCTTTAATGTTAAAGGCATAAGGAAAGTGAGATAGAATTCTATCCAGGCACACAAAAGCCATGTTTTACAGGGCAGTCCTCTCCAATGACTGTGCAAAGACATTATTCTCAGGAATCCACTTTCAACTACTAACCATATATGAGGTCTGTAGTTAAATTAGCATTATAGAGGACAAAAGAATGTTAAGTGGTCTTCAGAATTAAAAGCAAGGGTTTGTCAGCCTGAAGGAGGATCAGCTGAAATGATATCCTATCTGCAAATGTTGTTTGAAGAGGAGACATTAAAATGAAAGAGGTGAAAAAAGCAGGAAGGAGAGAGGCAGTCATTTCTTTTTTAATCTAAGCTTCATCCCTAGTAGAGAATCTCATTACACTGGACATTTTGAATACTGGATCAGAACTGATGATGTGTCTGAGCTATGTACAATGGCACTTAAACAATGATTGATTAATCACTCTACAGAATTCTTCTTATCTCCTAACTGCGGGCTTTTTTTTTTTTTTTTTTTAAGAAGAAACTCCCATTCACATATTAATTCAGTTCAGAAGATTTGATCCACAAAAGTGAACTTAATGTAAAATCTTCAAAGTAGGACTGAAAAGCAGGTTGACAGGTTTATAAAGCTTGCCTGTGTTTGACCTCAGAATAGAAATGTCTACTCTCAGGCGAGTCCAGCCCGATTCTTTTTCTGGTGTGCATTTGAGCTGCAGGAGCCTGCTATGAAAAATTCATACAGGATGCTTCGGCAGTCCCACCTGTGTCCTTAACATCTGCTGGCTTCACGTCACATTAGAACTTCAAAGTGAATCCGCCCCTGCGAAGGCAGCAAGCTTTCCCTACTGGCCAGAGATGGAGAGCTCAGAGACCTCCTGGACTTCCCGACAGGAATAGCCATGCTGCCCAGGCTGCAGTTTATCTTCTTAACCACACAAACAGGGGAGAAGCCTTAAGACATAAAAACACCATCTATGAAAGCGTACAGAGCAGCAGGTGGGGCCACTACAGGGCTGCATTTCACTTCTAACACTCCTGGCTTTGAAAAAGTTATTTATTTTTATCCATACTCTCTTTATCTTTTGCTTCCCACAAGCTTCAAGCATAGCCAAAATATTCAGCAACTGGAAAGGTAGTGAGGTTTTTGAACTCTGAGGTATGCAGTTGTTCTGGAAATATTTTTCCACCCATTGGTAGTGACAGCACATCGTTCACCTACAAGCTCTGAGACAAGGCTAGCCCTGCTGCTCCACTCCGCTGCCCTGCTGCCCCCACAGAGGGGGGAAGGAGAGGCAGGACAAAGGACATTCCACTGTTAGCTTAACTGCAGTGCAATCCACCAGGAATCTGACTCCTGGTACCCTGCTACTCTGACTGTAGTCACTACACAAAGGTCCTTACTTTACTCTCCTGACACCAAGGAAAAAAATTTGTCTTCGTTAAACAATAATTGGCTGTGTATCGTTGATTCTTCAGAAATGCTGCTGGCAAATTAAAAAAAAAAAAAATTCATCAATCTTGGTGTTTTCGCAAAAAGCCTAACTCAGAATAAAAAGATGTCTAGGTCCACAGACACATTAAGCTGTGCCAAGGTGCGAAAGGATACTTTGAATATCTAATTTCATGACAGATCCAGGGTGGTGAGGGGCCTGCAGTGCTCCCCAGGCATCAGGGCCCAAGCCGCAACTCCCACTGCCGACAGCATTGCCATCGTCCAAACAGAGCCTAATTTAAACACACAATTCTGGGGAGTTCTGCAGATTTATCAAGACTTCTGATCTTTAGAGGTTTTCAAAATAGAACTTTAGTGGGAAAATGCATAATTGGTGCCATTTAACATTTAGCTAAATCCAATGTGTCAAACAAAGGTGCTCCTAGGAATTAAATAAGGAAGTTTTCCTCAAAGTCCTTCCTTCCCATATTGTACCTGGTCTTGATAAAAAGCAAAGAATATATAAAGGAACAAAATGTGGGTTTTCCCCCAGTCCAGATCATAACCTCATTATATTTCACATTCTCTCTGGTGCCAATGAAAAGATAACAACATAGAATGGAACAAAATGAAAGTCAGTTAATTATAATATTTATGAGCAACTTCCAATATACTTTTAGTTGGGGTAGAAACTGAAATTATTGAAAAAAATCCACATATTCCAATTATCTAATGCCATGGTATTGCATTTATATAGCAATTTGCAAATGCATGTACCAGTTTTGTTTTCTATAAGTTGTCCTATAGGTTTTCTATAGGTTGACCTATAGGAAACCACTAAGTGAAAACTATTTTATCACTTTGTGTGTCCAGTGTAACAGAATTTTTGTGAAATTATGTTTCACCTCTTCAAACAAACTGAGGTCAATTTCCTTGTTTCTGACTCAGAATTCTACCATCTCTGACTATTATTATCTTATTGAGTGCTAAATCAGGTTTGCTAAACAGAACAAATGGCTCTAGTTGTAAAACTTGGAAATCATTAAAAATAATCAAAATCTACTTGATAATACAATTTCCATCCTTTGTTATCACTGTTGAAAATATCTCGATAAATCATATTCATTTCTCCTTTGACTCAATTCAGATGATCCTTTAAATGGCAATTGTAGTATGCACTGGATTTAGTGAACTCCCACCTAGTCAAAGGGTATAACTCTCAAAAGATCAAAAGGCCTCACTGATGCTACATCTCTCCAGCCTGGGGAGCAGGATTCAGTTCCTGATAATGAAGGGGTTGATGGCAGGATGAAACACAGGCAGCAAGTCACATCACTTACCAGGATGTGGCGGGCAGGTAAGGATCACTTAGTTAATCTACAAACTCTAGCACCCAGCATTTGCTATGAACCTTTACCCTGTGAACTCTACTGGGCTGAAAGCAATTGTCCTGAAGGACCATGTGGGGCAAACTCCGCCCCCTGCATGCCATGCACTTTTCAAACTGCCCAAAGGGGAAACCTTCAAGCATTGTTCAAAAAAATGAAATCTGTTACTACACAGCCAGACCCATATAATTCACTCTTGTATGACACGATCATAATATTTTGAAATTCACCATCTGGCATTACTATTTCCCAACCACATTTTCTCAACAGCATAATAACTGCATTTTGTACCATGAAGCTTCACACTGTCACATTTGATGACACGCCCTCCACTTGCATATGTGGATCCATTGTAGTTCAAAGTTTCTGCTTTGGGTTATCTTCCCCTTCCCTAGATTTAACTCCTGCTGTACAATTTCAAAGGCCAAACATTTAAAGTGTCCTCAAACTAAAATGTCCTCAAATAAACTGTACATAAACTGTGATTTGTGCACATTCCCTTCATGATTCATGCTCTGAGTTAAATCAGATAGCAATGCAGTCATCAACTGTGTTTAAATACTGGTGATTGTAACACAACTTCACAGATACATTTTTTTCCTTAAGGATATTATTATTATTAAAGGAACATAACCTGTACCTGATCTAGTCTCAAATAAAGTTCATGGATATGATTCATATAAGTCAAAAGACTTTTTTGTTGTTAAACCAATACTCATCAACAGTGTACAAAACATTTCTTTAAATCCACAAGACAAATAAGATCTTGCATTCAAAAAAACAGTTCAATTCACAATTTCTGCAAATCATTTCAAAGGAAGCAACAACTCTGAAGCTCTTCAAACTATTGATGTTGGATCAATATTAAACCGTAACTACTGTACCAGAGAGAGAGAGAGAAGATTCATTGCAAAATGTTCCATCAGACTGTGGTTATTAATTAAGACAAGATTTTATTTCTTTAGGAATTATCATTTAGAATTCCAAAACTCACTCGCTATGCTCAGATGAATGAAAGGACTTGTCTTGTTTTCTCCGTTCCTCTCATTGACAGCCTGCACGTAATAAGCCCCGGAATCACTTGCTGTCGTTGCAAGGATCACCAGCTGATTCTCCAGTGTTATGGCTCTGTTCCAAAAAGTAGAGACAGTGTCAAAGCCACTCCAGAGAACTTTTTATTTGTAAGACAAAATAAATTCATGAGGCCAACTATACAGCAATGTGTAGAGTTTTAAAAAAGATCTGAAAGGACAAAAACAATACACAGGCACACGTTAGGAATGTGGCAACAGAGTCTTCTCTTGTCCCACTGGAGCCCTGTGACCATAAATGTCTGAGTGTTTCAGGTGCTCCACGTCTGTACCAAGCTTGACTGTGAGGAGACAATGTTTTGGAATACATATATCAAGTGGTTGCTAAAACTCAGAGATTCCCCTGAGAATGCATCACAAGGCCATAGAAAAGTTCTAGGGGAGCTGTCCCTTTTCTTTCAGGAAGGGTTATTTCTTCAGGAAATGCTCACAAACCTTTGAAGTAGAGGTTAGACCGTAAAATCTTTAATCCAGGGCAAATGAGTCTGTCATGATTTTCTCCATCTGTGTGTGTGGGGGGGTGTTCACTAGAACCTTTGCATATTTATGTTTATACTGGTGAGTAGAAGGAGGTGTTCAATGGGCACAGTGCTAACCCTTCTATTCTCCCGGTATCACTAGCAACCCTCGCCTGCTCTTTCTCCACATCCCAAGAATGCAAACAAGTGATTGTGACCAAATCCTCCTCAAATGTCCCAAGTATAATGTGAAAGGAACTGGTGACACCCTTGACCCACCTGCCCTTTCTCAGAGCCACAGCTACCTGCCAAGGTCACAAGGCGACCAGGCTCCTTCACAAGTAGACTAGTAACTCTTTCAATTGCTCCACATAAAGACTTTCACTGTGCTATTCATTTAAGAGAATGAAAGTCAATAATAAAGACAGAGTGGACACTTACGGACGTAAGTCCAAGCTACTTTTCATTGCAAAGGGGCCCCACAGTGTCCTTTGCTCCTGTTAGGATTCTATATTCCTTTTGCTAGTTAAGGAGGTTAGTGGGGAGGTAGAATTTGTTAAAAACACAAAGTGTGAACATGGGTAAACTGCTCTCTGGCTGGTGAATTGGGTAAGGAGGGCAAGATGCATTCTGAGCACAGAACCATCACTTCATCTGTGCTCTGATCTCTAGCACCAGGCACCCCAGGGCACCCAGGGGACTGCGCCAGCAGGCGGCACCTGGCAGGGACAGAGCTGCTTGTTTGTTTTTTGATCCCAGTCAGAGCCTTCTGGAATTGGGCAGTCACGCAAACCCAGGAACCTCTCATGAGCAATTTAATGTAATAACAACCTCTTCTTTCTGTTACCTTTTGAGAGCTTTTTCAAAAACTCTTGGTTTTTAAACATTGCATAAAATTAGTTTAAGGAGAGACTGCTCACTCAAGGCTCCCACAGGACAGATTACATTCTAGGTCTCTATGGCTAATTTATTTCATGTCTCATTTAGGAAAAATTCCCTATTAGGAAGTTTTCAATTTTTAGTACCATAAATGTATTTCAAAAGAGTTGTACTATAATTATTTATGACTCCTTTATAGGTTCTTTTATAGAACCATAGAAATTGTTCCATTTTATTTTAGTATATGTTACACTGCACCTAAAATTAAATATGAATATTTACTACACATGAAGTTATACACATTTAATAGCATAACTTAAAAACTGAATATATAACTTTTTGCATTAACATCTGATTTTTACCACAGTAATTTCAAATATGCTTATTATTTCTCAGAATTAGTCTTATAAAATACCCATTAATTTTCTATATTATTTATTACATTGTTTCAAGGATCTTGAAAACTTAAAAGCACATAAAAATTTCTCTCATATGTGGAAGCTAGAGGAAAAAAAAGAAAAAGGGGAGAATCAGATATCATAAATCTATAGGGAAGCTCAGTGGAGTAGAAGAAGGAGATGGAGAGGGGAGGAAATGCAGAATGACTTTTTAAAAATCATGTTATGTGCATATATAAATACACCACAGGGAATTTCTCCTTTATGTATAAGTAGAAAAAAACCATCAAAAATAAACAAATGGATGAGCAAAAGGAAGATCAATAGAGTAGAGGAAGGAGAATGGGAAAAGGGAGAAGAAGAGGGAAAAGGGAGAAGAAGAGGGAAAAGGGACCACATGAACTCAAATTGAATTCCATTCATGTACGATTCTGTCAGGATGAGCCCAAATATTATTTGTAACTATAATTCTCTTAAAAGAAAAGAGCAAATAGAAAGAGGGGGAAAAAAGTACAAAAAGAATAAAAACATTAAAATTTACATCTATAAGGGTTTTTTATTTTATTTTTAAAATATATTATTAGTTGTAGATGGACACAATAGCTTTATTTCATTCATTTTTATGTGGTGCGGTGGATTGAACCCAGAGCCCCGCATGCGCCAGGTAAGTGCTCTACCACTGAGCCACGACCCCAGCCTAGGGTTTTTATTTTTAAGCTCTTTTTTTCTCTTAGCTTTTAATTTATATACATGTGTAAGTCACTATTCATGAAAAAAATCTTTATTTTTTTACAAAAAAAAAAAAAAAGACACCAATGTTAAATCTTAGACAATTTTAGGTAGATGAGAATCAGTTCCCCATAAAACTACTCTTATTTTTTTCTCCAAATTATTCTGAACAAAGAATTTCTACAAAGGAAACTAATTTTTTAAAAATGCAAATAAAATATCTAAAACCATTCATATCAGTTTTGAGTCCTGGTAACTGTTGTGATGCTTTAAGAAAAGAAACCATTTTTGGCAACAGCACTGGATGTGCCCAGAGGACCTTGCTTTCCCGCGGCAGCCACATGTGCCCAGGCAGCTTGCCGTGTAAGGAGGCTACCTGTCTCAACATCAGGTTTAGATATGGTCATTTGTTCCGGGTGTTCATGGTGGCAATTTTATGGCCATGATGATATGACCCCAGAACAAAACTGTCAAAGTGGGTAGCAGGACAGAGAGCATGGAAAGTCCTTGGGTCCTTGACAGCTGGCAGAGCCCACCAACCACCCATCTGGCAGCCATCCTACCTCTGCACATCCCATTTTGGGGACACCACACCTCAGTCATATTGAAGCTTGTTTTGAGCCAGAGTTTCTGTTTCTAGAAGTCAACAACATGCTGACACAGATTCAAAAAGCCCATGCAACAGCATCCATTCGGGATGAAATACACTTGTATTCTTCTGTGTGCAGAGAAAACCGCCCAACACATGACATCTCATGCATGTGTGCACACAGCATGCAGCTGTGGGTAGCCTCTGAGTTGTGAGAGGCAAGTTAGTTTCTTCTGCATTATGTTTTAAAAACATTTTCCAACTTTTGTACTGTAAACAAGTATTACTTTCGTTATCAGAAGAACAATTTTCTAAAGGAATGCAAGGGCATGCTAAGTAATTATGCTAGCAAAATTTAATACTTTGACCATAATATGAACTACTCAGCTTTGTTAGACCATAATTCCAGAGAATTCATTTAAAACTTACATAGAATTCACAGGAAAATTATAGTACTCAGCCACAGAGGTTTTCCTTTTACTTTATAGAAATGTACACATGGCTTTATATAAAATCATTTCCTTAGTCTTCCCCATTTTAATTCTATATTTAAAAATGAAACCTCATAATTCTAACTTCTAATTCCA
The DNA here is from genome assembly GCF_902686445.1 of Sciurus carolinensis. Lineage (NCBI taxonomy): Eukaryota > Metazoa > Chordata > Mammalia > Rodentia > Sciuridae > Sciurus > Sciurus carolinensis. The sequence continues at coordinate 11,705,720 of NC_062230.1, read as the reverse complement.
TGGTTTAGTAATGAAAACAGTAAGGAAAAAAAATCTAAGTTCAATATGTGTGAAATGAATTATAGCTCAGAAAACTAGAATGTTGGGTTCATAAAGGATACATTAGAGGATCACTTAAGTACTAACCATTACCACAGAAAGGGTTTTCACAAGACAGAACCCAGTCTGTTGACATAACAACGGAGATTCACTAACAAAGAAAATGCTGCTATTAAGGAAAGGATGACAGTCTCCAGTGGGCACTTCTTAAGTTTCTGGACATTCTTCACTTGATTTCAACACATGCATGAGGTACTAGACAAAGTAATAATTCTCTAATTCAGCAAAGATAAAGCCTTAGGCAGAGAGGAACTACCTGGGGGTGGGGTTGTCTCTGATCATTAGTACTAATCAAAAAATTTCCCTGGAGGAAGTGACCCTGTAGGTGGATGCCTAGACCACCCTTGGGGCATACAAAGCAAGGGCCACCTTGTTGGGGAGTGTATGGTGGAGCTTCCTGCCACCCATTTCCAGGGGATGTCATGTTCCTCATGCCATAATAGATCATTTGCTTTCAGAAATGTGACATTAACAATAATCCTGGAAGCATAGGATTTATGGTTGGTAGAAACAGTCCAATGGGTACTTGAGGAACCTCAAGACCAGGAAGGAAAAGTCAGAGTACACATTCATGGGAGCAGAACCAAATACCTTTGTTCACTGAGTACTGAGTGACTATTTGGGTTCTCAGGCCTGTGACTGGGAGTGGGAGGGAAAATAACCTGAACCAAGAATATACTGTTTGAGGACCATGGAACCTATGTTGAGTTATTTATAGACTATAGGAAGTGACAGAAAGCATTTAAAAACCTTCCCCTAGGAGTGTTTGTGGGCAAAAGAAGTTCCAGGAGGGATCCAGAAGCTTCAATGGGGTGCTACAAAATTTGCAATGAAACTATCCTTTGGCTTTCATGGAAAGATAAATCATCTTTGGTTACCAGTAAGTATTTTGATCTCTGACATTTTAACACAAACTAGGAGGGTAATACGGATACTGAATTATATATTAAGATGCAAATTCAGTAATGTCCAGTAAAAGAAGAACTTAGCCCATAACATATAAAAGCATAATTTGAGTCTGTAGTTTTACCATTAGAAATGCTAAAGTAACATTTGATTAGTTTTAATCGACATTCAAATACATTAAAAAAATCAGAGTGCAGGAAAATGTAGAACACTCGTTTTTAAGCCCTTAAAAAAACTAAAATGTTTGAAATATTCTCTATTTTAACAAGACAACTTTTTAATGGGTTGGTTCTAAAGCTCAATGTTCTCGGTGTAATCTGGATTTCAAGCCCCACTTTAATAGCAAGTTTGAGGCAGACAACTTCGGAATTGATGAACTTGCCTTAGCTATATAATTACAAGAACTAAAATTGCTTCCAAGGAGTTTTGGCAATCATGAGTCCCTGGATACTGGATAAATGTTAAAGCACCAGAGTGACATGTTTACTGAGTCAGGAAGTAAACACTTGCTGTCCACCAGTGAGTGACTCTGGGATGAAAGACATTTGGAAAGTAAGTGAGGAAAGAATCTGGGAAACCCGTTTCCCAGAATTTCAAACCAACATAAATAACAAGTGAAGTCGTGTTCATTAAGAGAATGCATGAATCCTTTGGAGAGATCCCAGAAGTCCTAGGTAAGCAGGCACTGAGGACACAGGCAGCCATCAAATCTGAGAGTTGTAATTATTCTGTAGAGATACACTGTGCTTTCCAGAGAGGGGAGACTAGAGACAGCAAAGACCCCAGCCAGTAAGTTGCCTCAGAGGTCCATGCCTTCCAAAACACTTCAATGTAGGCCACGCAGAAATTGGCAGGTGTAGTTAAGTTCATAATGGCAAGTATATGGAAAAGGTAGTTAAATTTCTATGAATTCACCTCTGTACAATTCTTCCATATTGACTGTCATCTTAACTATAGATGCAAAAGGAGGTAAGGTGTGTCCCATAAAGTCCTGTGGATTTGAACACACATTTTGTTCTATCCACAATTTTCCCTAGTTTTTAAAGCACAGAACCTGATAAATAAAAGAATGCAATCGATAATTGTGTTAAGTGAAATGCAAAAGAAGAAGAAACTATTTAGGTTTTCACACTCACATATTTGTTCTGGCTATTCCTCTCTGAACTTGCAACTACATTTTGATACTCAGAACCCCAAAAAGTGGAAAAATTTACCCATTCAGTAAATATGAATGGAGTGTCTACTATGTGTATAATACCATCCAGGGAAAGGACAACTGTTAAATATGATCATTAAAACACAAGGAGATATCTCATTATAAGAGATAAACACATTGTAAGAGATAAACAGATAAAGAGAGTTCCACATATGGATGGGATTTTGGAGGAATGATAAGCCAAGTAGGCAGCCACCCATCACCAACGTGCGGATCTGACCTAGTGACAGCTGCTCCAGCACAAAATCTGATGCATATCAAAGTGGAAAGACAGACCCAGTCCTCTGATCCCAAAGACAGTAAGAGTTCAGAACTGAGCCCATCGCTGCTGCAGGGGACATGGGAGGAAATGCCACCCTCACTTCTGCTAATTCACCCACATAGAAGTCTCACCTTCCACGGGAGCTCTGGCCAGGGGCTCCTGCAGGGCAGGTGGCACAACCAACTTGGGCCTGCCTAGCCCAACTCAGGAAGAAACTTCAGTGGACCATCAGAAGAGAAGCAGAGAGGCACACTCCCTTACCCCAGGAGCACACTGATGGTCTCTGAACAAAAGAAGAAAGGAGAGCTGAGCTCAGGTTCATTCATCTATTCATCTTCTCCCAGCCCAGTTTCCTGAAGAATCTGGTATCTGGAAGCAGAACACAGACTGCCTTAGAGTAACAGCCTAAAGAGGGCTACAAGGAAAACACTTCGTTTTCCCACCAGAACAAGATAATACGGCTGAAAGGAAGTGAACATCATAAATGAACCCAGGTTGAGTTATCCCAGTCTTTTGTTATTAACACAGAGGCTCTTTAAGCAACCACACAATGCACCCTGGATGAAGCAATGGGAATAGAATCTAATATGTCCCTGATTTTGTTCCCTCAGGTTTATCATTTGGTTTTCCCATCTATAAAATGGGAACAACCATACTGACATCAAAAAGTGCAAATAAGGTAAAATGTGGATGAGGCTGCCCTAAGCCACTCACCAATATTTGACGAGTATGAATGTGGTTTATTGGGCATAGGGAATGAGAATAATACAGGTAGGAAGCTGTCCAATTTTGGAGTGCTAATTAAATAGAGTCTGAGTCAACAGACTGCGGTACACATACAGCCAGGCCCCTGAATTATCAGATGAAAGTCACCAAATGACCAGAAGCTTCTACCACCTAAAATGGCATGTATGGGAGCCTGAGTGGGATGATGTCCCAAAGGCCTGTCCCTGGTCTTCCTCAACACCTGTTCATGCGTGATGCACAGAAATGGTCCTTTCCTCTAGGAGAGATACTGCTTAGGAGGCGGGATGGAAAAGAAATTAGCTTACAGGGTAACTACTGATGTAACAAATGAAAGGTTCATTTCATCAGGGGATTTTGCCCAGAAGAAATGTATTTCTTATTTATAACAGTGTTTCTTAAAATTTCCAGTTAATCTAAACGGGATTTTTAGTCCATTTTACTTTTCTGGGACCTTCTGTTATTGTAACTAATTATTCTAGTACAAAGCACAAATAAATGGCCCTGCCAAATTCTTGGTGTGGTCAATCACAAGAGGACAGCAGGAATGAGGAAGGAGTATAGAGCTGAGGACTGTGCACTAAAATTTCCAGCCAAGATTTTTTTTTTCTGAAAAAGAAATAAGACTTAATAAAACTGTATGGAATATGCATTTTTAGGTATTTTAGGTCCTTAAACAATGGAATTCACTCATAGTGTTAAAAAATAAATAAAAGTCATCAAAGAGAGCCTCTCCAGATGCGGCCTTATGGGAACCCCCGGCTCCTTGAGATGCTCTATAAACACCAGACAAAATTGAAGTAAGTTCAGTTTATACAGTGATGGAATAAAAACCATACACAATTCAGTCCAAATTAAATGAATATGGCTATGGAAGGGAAGATAGTTTTCACCAAATTGATGGAATATGAAGACCAGTGCTGCTGCTAACCTGGAGGATGCTAGAGGGCTCAGGTGCAGGACTGCACAGTCATCCACCTGTGGCCAGGGAAGTGACCAGTTACACTGATGACATGGGCTGAGCAGGAAAGCTGGAGGCTGGCAATTCACGTTCCAGCCACAGCTTCCCTCCACATCCCACTTTCTTGAGAACAAGGCACTCCAGAGTCTTTCTTTCCTGTGCAGATAAAGGGGCACAGGCAGAGCACTTGACCCAGGCTCTGCGGGACTCCATCCACATGGGATTATGTCTTAGTGGCAGGATCAAGCATTGAGAGCAGTAACTATGAAAGAGCTAGCACTTCTCTAAAAGCAAATAATCGCAGAGGAATACTCAAAAATTACGAGCAGAGCAAATTGCTTTTTTGAATGTTCTCCACCTTTCACGTCTGTCTCTGCATTAGCTCCTCTTTGAAGGAGCATAATTATTGCCAAGAGTTCCACTCTTTTGTTAAACTCCTTTTGATTACTAAGTGACAAAGCTGTGCCTGCAGAGATGGGAGCACCTGCGACGGCCGAAGTCGACTCCTGCCTCAAGTGTGACAGCTCATCTTAGTGACTGTGGGGCCTCTCAGTGTCGCCTAGGAAATGAGGGCTCCCCAAGCTGCAGATAGTCAGCATCAGGCTCCAGGACAAAACTCTGTCAACAACGAAGACAGAAAGAATCTGAGTAGAAAGTCGAGTTTTCTTTCGATGGCTTTTTTCTTTCTGGAAGCAGCTGTGACAGACCTGGTATGTGTGAATGGAGTGCCTGTTGGGTCCTCTGCTGTCATACCTGCTGGCCCCATTGCTCTCTGTGGCTATGGACACAGTCCTGGAACAAGTGCCGGGCAATGGGAGAGCATCCCACAGGTGCGAACTGATTTATAAGCAAGGATGAGAGATATTAAAAATCCTGGGCTCCTAAACACAACCGTGAAAGTGTGAAATGGACTTTCTGTCCACTGAGCAGGGCTGCCCTCCCAGGCTGGGTTGGGACCAGAAGATCCTGCCCTGTTCACACCTGTGCTGTGGGCTGTTCCAGAGATGCTGACCAGTCATGCAGCTGAACTGTTAGCTGTGGCTGGGAAACAGACCCCAGCATTCCTTTCAGAGTTCTCTGCAATTTCCACGCAGACAACCACAGCTATGAGCCTACTGGTCTGGGACCAATCTCCCTGAGGCTTGGCTTTCTAACCTCTCCCCAACCTCCTACCTCCTGGGGTTGCTGCAGCTTTCAGAGGACACCAAGCTCACTCTCCTCAACCAAGCCTCTGTTCTGCCCTCCTAGCAGGAGAGATGAGAAGGAGCCTTTCTGGATGCTTCCTGAGGGTCTGCGCATTGCTAAATGCTCTATGCATATTCTCTCATCCAGTCCTCACAGCAACCCCACAAGGATTCAAATTCCCTCACAGCTGACACCAAGGTTTTGGATTCAAAGACACCCCCACAGGAGCCCCTTCTCCAACACTTCCTAAGCTTTGTGACACTGTGACACTGCACAAGCTGCTTGACTGATGGCTCTAATCCCCAGATCCTCATCTGATAGATGGGGATAACAGTACCTGTCTCTCAGTACTGGTAGAAAATTACATGGGGTCGTATTTTAAAAATAAGTGATTTGCATAATATCTGGCATACAGTCAAAACTCAAAACTGGTTGGCTACTGTCATTATCTCCACTTCACAGGCAGGAAACCGAAGCTTAGAGGTGACTGAACTCCCCCAAACAAAGAGAAGAATAAAGACTAACCCAGTCACACACCCCAGATGTTTCAATTTTCCTTCAAATCTCTTGTCCTCAGTCCATGCCACCTTTCCTGTCCCCAGAGGAGTAAGGCCTGACTCCAGGAATAGCAAGCTCTGCAAACCTTTGTTCTGGCGATCACAATGCTGTATCTCGGGCACCTCCTGTCCCCAGGTCTCACACCTGACTCCCAGAGGCTCTACCTGTGACTAGCATATGGTATGATGATGAAGAAATTGGCAAGGACATGCACGGGGGTGCAGCGCCACTGGGGTTAAGGAAGCCCTGGATGCTGCGTGAGCCAGAAGGAGGACTGTACCACCACACAAGGAACCTTGGAGTCCCCATGCTATTCTACCTATGTAAGCTGGAGTTAGGGGGTTCCCTTTCCACCTAGATGGACCCCCAAAGCCAGGCCTTTTGCCAGAGGTAAAACCAAGAGCCCTGGGTCCAGTCACTGGAGATTAATGAAACCACTTTTCTTTGGAGAGAGTATATTTTTTCTCAAAAGTTACTCAATTTGGACTTTCAGAAAAAGTTTTATAAAACCCTTTGTTATGAACATTTAGGATGTGTCTAAAATGAGAACATAAGCAGGTAACTTCAGATTTGCATGAGTGAATGGTGATATACCCAAAATTTAGCTATGCATAATTTAAAAAGGGCTTTTAGAGAAAGTCTGGGCATATTGAAGACAGTATTAACTGAGAACACACCTGTGAGAAATAGGTAGTAGGTGTATTTAAGTAATATAACTTAGTGCCTAAATATCCCACATGAATATAACAACAGGGAAAAATGAATAAAAATAGAAAAAAGGGTAGCAGCCACTTTTTCCAACTGTGTCTACTTGTTGGCATTGTTAATGATCATGCATTCATTTCCATGACAAACATCACATGGTAACATAAAACCCAATTGCCTCCATCTGTCTTCTTAGAGAATTACAGTGCTGTTCCTTAAGTTGTGAGGCATTTTTTCTTAATCCCTGGTCACATTTCTCAAACAGGCATTTTAGGTTTGCCACAAGCAGTAGTTAACTGGCTACCCTGAACCAAAATGATTAAAATGTACCAAGCACTAAATTTTGAGTCGATTAAAAGACCACAAATGTTCATTCTTTCATTTACTCATCTAACAAACTAGTACTGAGCACTTGCTAGGTATCACTGACTAGCTTATCGGCCATCGCAGTCCAGTAGGGACCAGAGGTTAAAGGTGCTGCCAACCCTCAGTGCAGACTGTTGTCCTAAATGCCACTCCCCACAAGAGGAGCCAGTGCTTTCTGGACAAATTATGGGTCTGGGCAGGAAATGTACCAGATGCCCCTGGACCGTCTTATGTCACATAGCAAGGAAGCAAAGGTGAGGTCACGTCAAATGGACCCAACCAAAAGACTCCCACTATCCAGAAAGGAGACACTTTGAGCATTAATATAAACAAGTCAGAAAGGAAGAATAAAACCATCTCTGTTTGCAGGTGACACCATCTACACAGGAAACAACTTAGAAGTCTATAAAACACCAAAGAAGATATAACTCAGAGACCGATAGCAAGTTCAGCAAAGGTTTCAGGATAGAATGAAAAACAATTGATTTCTTTTATTTTAGTAGCTTAAACAGTACAATTTTTTCCAAGTGTCAAATAATAATTGTATATGTTTGTGGTATACATCACAATGTTTTGATATATGAATACAGCATGGGATGGATAAATCAAGCTAATTAACATCTGTATTACTTTACATATTTATCTTGTCATGAGAACACTTAAACTTTACTCTCTTAGCAGTTTTCAAGTACACAATACATTGTTACTACCTATAGTCATCAAGATGTAAAATAGGTCCTTTGAACTTATTCCTTCTAACTGAAATTTTATGTTTCTGAGCATCTCCCAACACTCACCCCAATTTTATTTATTTTTTCAAATATAAAAATATTTTTTAGTTGTAGATGAACACAATATCTTTATGTTATTTATTTTTATGTGGTGCTGAGGATTGAACCCAGTGCCTCACACATGCTAGGCAAGTGCTCTACCACTGAGCTACAACCCCAGACCTTGAATTCTATTTCTATGGAATAGTACCAAACATGTGAAAATGAGAATTTAAGCCACATTACCATTTTCAATCACTCAACAGAAATATACAGCTGAAAACTGAGTAAATATGTACAGAATTTGTATGTCAAAAATACTGAGGAAAGAAGTTAAAACTCTAAATGGGGAGACATACTGAGTTTATGGGTTGGAACAGTCAATGTAGCAAAAATATCAGCTTTCTCCCAACAGGTCTCTAGGTTTAATGTGATTCCTACCAAAATTTTAGCAATAGGAAAGATTATTCTAAGATTTGTAGCTTTAGGAAAGAGTGTTCTAAAATTAATATGGAATGGCAAAGTAATTAGAATAACTAAAAAAATTTTTAAATAGGAGTAAAGTGGAAGGAATTGTTCTACCAGATGATCATACAGTATCATGACAGCATGGTATTGGCAAGAAGAAAGACAAACTCAATGGAACAGAATAAAGAACCCACCCAGAAATGCACACAGAAAAGTACGATCAACTGATTTTTAGCAAAAGTTCAAAAATGAGTCAGTAGAGGAAGGAGTGTCTTCAACAAACAGCACTGAAGAAATCAATCATTTATAGGAAGAAAGAAAATTAAACTCAGCCTAGTGCTGGTAGGCCTCACACAAAGATTAACTCATGAGTGATCATAGATTTAAATGTAAAATGGTAAAGAAAACTTTAGAAGAAATGGAGAAATTCTTTGGGACCTAGGGTGCGGTGCAAAGTTCTTAGACATGATACCAAAATCACAATTCACAAAGAAAGAAACCAGTAAACTGGATCATCAAAACATTTTTTTCTGTAAAAGACTGGATAAGAAAATACAATTGCAGACTTGGAGAAAAGTATTTGCATAACATTAATCTGATAAAGAATATATATGCAGAATACATAAAGAATTCTCAAAAGTCAACACTTTAAAGAGCTCTAAAATGACTCACCTAGAAAATGGACCAAGGTACAGAAGCACCTTCCACCAGTCTGTGGACAGCCAGTGAGTACATGAAAAGATGCCAACATCACCAGTCATTGAGACCATGATGAGATATCACCTCACAGATTAAAATAAGTAATGCAGAAGTTACCAATGCAGAGAAGCTGGGCCTCTCACAGATTGCTGGGGGAACAACCGCTATATTACTCTGTGGAAGAGAACCTGGCAGTTTTAACCATATTTACCACTCGACCCAGCAATGTCCATTTCTACTGGACACACTCCATAGAGGTAAATTTGTATCTACATGAGAACCTGTGCAGATGTGTTCATCTTTACTGACGATAACCAAAATGTGGAAAACCCAGATGTTCCTCAGTAGGTGACGAACTAAACAATGGTGTCACTTTCGTACTGGAGAATACAGCTAGCAATACAAAGAAACACGCTATTCATATGGGCAACTCGAATAAATCTCAAGGGCACTGGAGTGAGTGAAAAAAGCCAATCTAAAAAGGTTGCATAATGATGATTCTACTTATATAACATTCTCAAAGTGACAAAAATTATAGAGATGGAAACAGAGTAGCAGTTGCCAGGGTGGAAGGTTGAGGAGGGGGAGCTCTGACTACAAGAAGCCTGGGTGACAGGACAGCTCTGTATCTAGATGGCATGGTGACCACACAAACATATATGCATAGGCAAATGACACAGTGCCACCCCACACACTGACCAATGAATGACAACCTCCTGGTACTGATATTGCTCCACAGTTGTGTAAAATACAATCCTTGGGTAAAGGGTACGTGGGACTTCTCTGAACACTTTCTGCAACGGTTGGTCAATGTACAATTATTTCAAAATAATATGCTAAAAAGAAAATAAACACTCTGCTAGAGAAAAGGAAAAAAAGAAGACTCCTGACTGAAGTCAGAATGAGTTAGAAACTGAAACAAACAAGCTGTCTTGTCTTTCCGAACGCAGCAGCTCCTGGCAGACCTCTGACTGCAGCCATCAGGGAAATGACGAACATGGAGTTTGGGGAATGAATAACAAAACAGGGTAGACCTGTGAAGATCCAGGGTGGAGAACCTGGAAGGAGGAGGACAGGCTTGGTGTGTTACGGGATGTCAGAGGAGGCCCTGGAGGCAAGGGCAGAAAGAACAGGAGAAACAGAGCGGGTAGGAGCTGGAGCAGCAACAGCAACGTCATCTAGAACCAGTGGGGCTCGGGAGTTCTTGTCAATGAGAAGGACCTGCAGTCCGTGGCTCTGAAGCCCCTTCCTGCTTGGTGAAGCCTGATGATCAGGGAACTCAACCCTTCAGGCTGACAAAGAAGAGAGAGACATTGACAATCTACATTGGAAATACATAAATGATATAAATGTAGCCATAAGAACTCAGAAGGCATAATTGAGGCCAATTAGTGAATTAAAAAAATAAAAGTTAAAAATTTCAGTAGACTCTAGGGGTCATGGAATAGGAATTTATGATTTTAATTATAACCTTGCAGTGACATTGAAAGAGAATATATTATATGCACTACATTCCAAAGAAAAGAGCAGACATGAGAAAAGTTTTCATTAAAGCTGCTACAAATGGGGAGAAAAGGCTATGTTGATGAAATACTCCTTTTGGCTATAAGAAGGAACGCTTATATGAAATAGCTAATTACACAATAATGCTTCATAAATGAAACAGTAATGCATCTTATTTTCCCATCAGCATCTACGTCTTCCTTCACTCAAAGCTGTCAGCTTGATCTGTTAGTTTAACTGTGCTTTGGAATGTGTTGGGGAAATAAAAGGACTTTGTTAAAAATTATATTCCTCTGTGCAAATATATAAGTTTGGGGCACTTCTGTTATGGTGAGAAGGATGTGAAGGGGTCAATATGAAAAGAAAACTAGAGGAAGTTAGGTCAACCAGAGCAAAGAACTGTGACAAAAACAGGTCTGTCAGGCCAACAGACTGGAGCCAGCCTGCGGCACACCTGAGCCTTTACAGAGCTCAGTATCTGCAGGTTGGTGTGATATAAGAGGACAAAAGATCTTTGTCTTTGATGCAGGAATAGGTGTGTGTGTGAGCAATTCAAGATAGAAATCTGAATACTATTGGACTTAATAACTCTATTTTGTTTGTGATGACAGAGAAAACAGTACTTAAAAAAAAGATAGCTACTAATATAGCCAAGAGCACATTAATGTGGCTAGAAATTTTCATTAATGAATAATGGGAATAAAAATATATGACTCATTAATCAAATACTAAGTTGGCTAACAATTGATAGAACAGGGTTTTTTTTGTTGTTGTTGTTGTTGTTTTGCGGTACTGGGAATTGAACCCAGGGCCTTATGCTTGCGAGGCAAGCACTCTACCAACTGAGCTATATCCCCAGCCCGAACAGGGATTTTTTTTAAAAATAAGAGAACAGGGGCCAGGGATATAGCTCAGTTGGTATAGTGCTTGCCTTGCAAGCACAAGGCCCTGGGTTCAATCCCCAGCATCACAAAAAAAAAAAAAAAAAAAAAAAAAAAAAAGAACAGAAAATACAATTGCTACATCCCCTTATAAATTCAGACAAATTAAACCAGAATCTTTCCAATGTAGTGTGATAGGATATAAAGTCACACACCTAGCACACTGAAGCCTGCCAACAGAGAAGTTGGGCATCAGGACCCAAAAGCACACCCCTGCTATAGTATAACAACATCTGCTTTTCCTCAAATGTAATTGAGGACTATAATGAAACCTGTGCAGTGACCTACATTGTTTCATTGCTCTGAAAAAGGTATATTGTTCTATTTAATGGAGACAAGAAACTGAACCTTGACCTAGAAGAGGAAGAAAGAAAAATAGAGAATAAATCCATGAAAAAAAAATCCATGAACCAAGTATTTATGTTATAGTAATTTAGTCATTAAATTTAAAAGTACATACCAAAAGTATTTATCACTTTGAGAGCTTGTAAACTTAGGCAAGGGAAGAGAGAAGTTATGGGCCCATGTATGTCTATTTCAGACTAAATGGTGTTTAATATATTCATATGCTGTTAACATGGAGAAGCCAGAGGGGTCTCAAGAGAATAATTAGAAAATGGAAAGGCACATCATATCATACTTGTAGACAGAAGAATTACTGGATTAGAAAGATATTATTTTTTTCCAGACAGTTGCAAGATTTAAAGAAATTCTAAGGTACATCCCAGTTGAATTTTCTGAGAATGGAAAGTATTTTGAAGCTTTTATAGGAGGAATTTTTAAAAAAATTAATAAAATTCTCAAAATTATTTTAAAAAGGAAAATAAACATGGGGGACTTTTCCTGCCAGTTATCAAGTGAAATAAAATTCATAGTATGATAAATAATTGATTAATAATAAATAATCAAAGGAGATGTCACAAACTAGGAGAATTCCAATTAAAGAATGTGGAGAAAGAAAGGAAATGGAAAAGTGACCAGAAAAATTCACAGAAATAGTTGCTATGGGTAGAATCTCCTGATGAATGCTAAAATCAGAGGGCAAAACTTTTTAGGGAGAACAGTATATTTATACAACCTCAAAGTATCTACCCAAGATATTTATTAATTTTTTGAGTTCTTTTTAATATATGTTCATGAATTTGAAGCTAAACTACCTTGGCCCAGCGTGTAGGCTGAGCTAAGTGACTCACTTCTAAGAATACAACATGGGTAAGGGACAGTAACTTCACAGCGGGGAAACCTGGATGACAGCACCTTAACTAGGAGTTAAATCACGGTGACAGGTGTGCCCCTTTGATGAGAGGAGAGGCTCACCCCATGGGACTCATCTCCAAATCCACAGCCCCAACCTAAGCATGAGAAAACATCAGACAAGCCCCAAGTCAGGGATGTTGCAAAAGATAACTGATCAGTAATGTTCAAGAGTGTTCCAAGGTCATAAACTTAAGGAAAGATCAAGAACTATCTCAGACAGGAGGAGTACAAGGAGATGTGATGACTAAATGTAACGTAGGATCCTGCCTGGGATCCTGGAACAGGGAAAGGGCACTGGAAGAAAAGTCAGAAAAGTACCAGTCTCTAGTTTGTAGCATTGTACAAACATAAATTTCTTAGTATTGATAAATATATTGTGGTCATGTAAAACTTTCACAAATGGGGAACTTAAGTGGAGAGAATGCCAAAAATCTCCTGCAATTCTTTTAAATAAGCCTACAATTATTTCAACATAATGTTTTAAAATTATATTAAACAAGATCAACAACAAAAAGGTTGACATTTGCATGAAATATACAATGTTCGAATAGACAGTAGGTAACCATGATTAACATGTAATAAAGGAAGAGCTTTAAATCAATAGGGCAGAAATAGATAGTCCAAAAAAATCAAGAAATATTGGCTAGACATTAAAAAGAATAGATTCTTACTTCATGCCATATAGCAACAAAAGAATTCCAGTGGGATTTTCCAGTGGAAAAGAAATCATGGAAAAAACTGTAAATTATGACATACACAACACGGAACATAACACAACCAGTTAGAGAAACAAATTAAAGTTATATAAATGGGGGGGGGGGAACAGTAGGGCTTTGGTAGGCATTCCTGAAAAGAAAAATATAGAAAAGCACATAAAATATGATCTAATTTTTTGTAACGGGGACAATAAAAACCATGTGTGTGAGCACGTGCCTCAGTATGTGTGGAACTATAGTGACTTTACAGTAAAAAAGAAAAGAGACATTAGTTTATTAACATATGTTGTAGGTAAAGAGACAAAAAGAAAAGATGAAAGAAGTAACAAAAGGAAAGAGAGGAAACATGAACAAACTTTTAAAAAGCATGATCGTATTTATACATAATAAAATTATGTGTGAAGCCAGGAGTGTTGGTTCACTCCTATAATCCCAGCAGCTGGGGAAGCTGAGGCAAGAGGATCACAAGTTCAAAGCCAGCCTTAGCAACTAAGTGAGACCTTAAGCAACTCAAGGAGACCTTGTCCTGAAATAAAAAATAAAAAGGGCTGGGGATGTGGCTCAGTAGCTAAGAAGCCCAGAGTTCAATCCCTGGTACCTGCCTCCCCACAGAAAGTGTGAATATATGTTAAAGAAATTAAAATATAAGAATTAAACATTAAAAAAAAGTTAAGGTAAGCATGTGTGATCATTAACTTTTACCTTTATAAATATAGAAACTGTGTAATAAATAATAAAGGAAGAGATTAGTAAACTTAACTATATAATGTTTATAAGTTTGGTTTATTTTTAAAAAAGAAAACTGAAAGACAAACTGGTAAAAATGTATAAAATAGAAAATTCATTTAAAAACTAAAAGTGAATAATATATGTGTGGAAAATGCTCAACATTATTAGTAATCAAAATAAAGAAAACAAAACCAATGGAAACCATCACTGTTATCAAACCCAGAGGTACATTAAGTGATCCAAGTGCCAGGAGATGTCAACTTGGACCAGGGTGGTCCTGAAGAGCCTGTGAGAAGCAGCTGCAGTTGGACAATGATTGAAGAGGGGCTGGGGAGGAGGAGTTCCTGGACTGGGTACACGTAGGAGGGAGGAGTGGAGATGAAGGGAGCCAGGGGGATACGGGAGGGGGCTTAGGATCCAGGAACTCCACTTGAAGCAAAGAAGAGCAACTGGCAAACAAGAAAAGGGCTCCAAAGCCCCAGGCTGAGATCCTCTTTCATGTCAAGACACCTCTTTATTTCCAACCAGCCTCTTATACTTCCTCTGGTTGTCTGTGGACAGTGGGTCTGAGGTCTTTAGCATCCCATCATTTATCCTTCTTCCTGTTGCTAGCATGGACAGATCCAGTGTCCCTTTCTTTGTACAGAACTAGTTTCTATTCCCTATTCACTTTTTCTCTTCTTCAACACCTCACATGAAGCTGGACTTACACCACTACGCAAATAAAGAGAGCCAAAGGAAAAGAAAGACTGCACAAAATAGAGCACTCCTGGGCAGGCTGGCGGAGCACACTGTGACTTTTAAAGCCAAAGGTTACAAATTCTATTTCTTAGCACTTGTGATGTCTGTGTGTGCATCTGATCATGAATCATAACCTTCCCAGAAACACATTTTATGAGAGCTAAAGTTTAGATTTATTGCCCTCACTGATATTATTCTGAGCATAATCAGTCAATTTCACAGATTTTACTACTTGACTCCAGGAAGAATACAAATGGGTACATGCCCACTCTTGCAACTTTATCAAACAACTACGAAACACAGGGAGAACATCAACTTCTTTTTTCCAAACCAATGCTTCAAAAGGGCACATTTAAAGTCAGGTCTCAGTCCTCAATCTAATGCAATGGGTTATAACTCACCAGTGTCACTTTCCAATTTAATGTAATTTAACTTTTCATGATAAGAGAAGGAAAGTCAGCTATAAGACAGACATTTAACAACTGAACACAGGGAGGAGAAAAGAGAAATTTCTGTGACTGCAACCAGTCCTCCTCCTTTTGTTCTTTAAAGCTACCAGCCCTCTTCTTGAGGTTCGTTTCTGGAGCAGTTCTATGCACTTTGTACCCAGCTCCTTGCGTGGCCCTCTCTGTAGCAAATTCACAGTGATCTACAAGGCTGGAGGCAGGATCCCCCTCAATACTGCAGGAGGTACTGAGAACCAGACTTCTGACTGGCATGCCAGGTGGGGTGGCCTCAGTGTTCAAGACACACATCCACAAATCTGTAAAGAAGAACAAGTCAAAGTCATAGACACTATCCCATCTGAGTGTGGTGCAGAACACAGATCTGAATTCCTCTCACAAACTCCATCCAGTGGAGGGGGCAGTTGGGGTGTTGGAAGATTTTGGAATCAGTCAGTTTTACACTAACCTTGGATAAGCTACTTGACCTCACCAAGAGCCTGAAACCCCATCTGTGGAAAGGAAAATGATGCCTAGAGGGCAGCTATGAGCAGGGGGAGGTTGGCACGTGTTCAGCTTCCGGTGGAGAGCCTGGCAGAGTAGGTACCTAACAACATGGTCATAGGAGCAGCCACTGCAGTTATTACTTTTTAAAATAGGTCATTAATCTTTTCATGTTTTTATTAGTACATTATAGTATACATAATATTGGGGTTCATTTTGACATAGTCATAAATGCATAGGATATAATTTGCTCTACTTCAGTCCCCAGTACTTCCTTTTTCCATTCCCTTCTACTCTACTGTCCTCCCTTCTATTTATTTAAGTTTTTTAATTGGCGCTTTGTAGATATAAAGGTGAAATTCACTGTGGTATGCTTATATAGGTACATAGCACAATTAGATCAATTTCCTTTTGCTGTTCCTCCCTTTCCCATCTTTTCTTCCTCCTCCTTTATCTCTTTTGCTTCACTGATCTCCCTTCTATCTCCATGGGATCCCCCTCTCTATCAAATTTTTTAGAATTTTTGTCTTTATTTTGGTCTAGCTTCTGTATATGAGAGAAAACATTTGACCCCTGACTTTTTAAGTCTGATCTATTTATTATTATTTACATGATGTTCTCCAGTTCCATCCATTTCCTAGCAATTGTCATGATTTCATTCTTTTTTATTGTTGAGTAAAACTTCATTGTGTATATATATATCGCATTTTCTTTATTGATTTGTCTATTGATGGGCAACTGGGCTGGTTCCATAACTGGGCTACTGTGAAATGGGTTGCTAAACTTTTATGTGGCTGTACCACCAGAGAATGCTGGTTTTAATTTTTTAGGACAAATACCAAAGAGTGGATCATATGGTGATTCTGTTCCTACTCTTTTGTGGAATCTACATAATGCTTTCCAATTTGCAGTTCTACCAATAATGTATGAGTATACCTTTTCCGCGTCATCATCTATTTACTACTATTTCTATTCTTGATGATTGCCATTATCACCAGAGTGAAATGAAATCTCAGTGTAGTTTTTATTTGCATTTCCCTGACTTCCAGGGATGTTGAACATTTTTTCAACCATTTGTTAGCCATGTATTTCTTAAAAGTGTCTGTTTAGTTCTTTTGCTCATTTATTTTTTTTTCTTTTTGGTATTAAGTTATTTGAGTTCTTTATATATTCTGGATACCAATCCTCTGTCTGAGAAGCAGCTGGCAAAGATCTTCTCCCATTCTGTAGACTCTCTCTTCACACTCTCTTTTGCTGGGTGGAAGATTTTTATTTGCATGTCATCCCACTTAGTTTCGGGCATGTCCCATATACATTTTTGGCATCTTTGTTGAGTATCAGATAACTGTATCTATGTGGATTTTTCTGTGTCTTTTATTGTATTCCATTGGTCTTCGTGTCTGTTTTATTGCTAGCATCATGCTGTTTTTGTTACTGTAGCTCTGTAGTGTAATTTGAGATCAGGTATTGTGATACCTCCAGCATCACTTTTCTTGTGCAAGATGAGCTTTGGCTATTTTGGGTCTTTTGTTCTTCCAAACAAATTTTAGGACTCTTTTTTAAATTTTTTATTTTACTTCTGTGAAGAATGTCCTTTGTGTTTTGTTGGGGTTTGCATTAATCTGTATAATGCTTTTGATAGTATGATCTTTTTGACAATATTAGTTCCACCTATCTGAGAACGGGGGAGGTCTTTCCATCTTCTAAGGTCTTCTTCACTTTCTTTTTTCAGTGTTCTATAGTTTTCATTGTACAGATATTTTACCTCTTTAGTTAGTATTATTCCCATTTTTTTTAGGTTATTGTGAATGAGAAAGTTCTCCTGATTTCTTTCTCAGCAGATTCATTATTGGGGTATAGACAAGTGACAGATCTGTGCATGTTGATCTGGCATCCTACTACTTTGTTAAATTTGTTTATCAGCTCTAAAAGTCTTCTGATACAGTGTTTTGGGGGTCTTCTAGATACAACATCAGGTCATCAGCAAACAGATAATTCGACTTCTTTTCCTATTTGTATTCCTTTAATTTCCTTTTCTTGCCTGATTGCTCTGGCAATGACTACATTGAATAGAAGTGGTAAAAGTGGAAATCCTTGTCTTGTTCCTGATTTTAGAAGAAATGCTTTCAGTTTTACTCCGTATAATGCCAGCCTTGGGTTTGTTATATATACCCTTAACAATGTTGAGGCAAGTTCCTTTTATTCCTAGTTTCTCCAGAGTTTTTAATAAGAATGGGTGCTGGATTTTTTTCACATGCTTTTTCTGCATCTATTGAGATGACCATTGATCTTAAAAGTCAGTTTAGGGTCTCAGAATTCACTTAGGGCATCACAGAGATCTTCTAAAGCAGATGTCTTCAGGATCAACCAAGCAGAAGGATGGTATCTGACCTCCAAAATGCAGACAAAGATGTACACATTCAAAATGATTCCTTTTCTACATATGCCTTCAATCTTTTTGGTCTTTATTTTAAAATTATTTTAAAATTTGATAGAGAACCAGCTCAAGTAGGAATGTTAAATATCTAGTTCAGGTGGGTGTCCACATCTGGAGGGATGGGGAGGTGGGAAGGGCTTCTTTCACATTGGCAACGCTATACACCCTGGACCTGCAAGCTGGGTTTGAGGGCATTCATGACATTCTCCTTTATAATACTTTTGTACACCTGAAATATTTCCCAAAACAGTTTTTCTAGAAGGTGAAATCATAAGATGTAAAATGAACTCAAGGAGCACATTAGAGAAAATTTACAAATATATTTATTAAAAGCAAAACGAATTCGGCCTGTGCTAAGTCCAAGAGCTCCATTCTCATTCTTGGGGCAGCCAAATACTGGTATAAGGGTGCTGAGGCCCTCGGGGCAAGAGGCCTTCAGGAGTGGAGGGCTGTCCTACTCTCCAGGAGCAGGGAAGGGTGCCCCTGTTTTCCACAGGGAGGGGGTTCTAAGCAAGCTAGGCAGGTCCAGCTACATTTTCCAGCATGACTGCAAATGTGCAAAAACACTGCTCCCCACCCCCACTTGGGCCCATTCCCTATGTGATCCTGGAATTGCCACCCTGCACTGCATGGTCATTAGGGAATCTGGTATTCGAAATGCTGACACCCTATTTATACTTTAAACCTGCTTCCAACAGAGGAGGAGTTAAAGTGACAGAGGAGTTAAAGGTTAAAAGAGATACAGTTTACAGCTTGCCAAATCTAGAGAAAGAACAAGATTGCTTAGTTGTTGACAATAGGTAGAGAACTGACACAAAGATGCAAAAGCTGTAAAGGGCAGAGGCTCAAGGGTCTACTTGGAAGTTTGCATTAAGAAGGCAATCTGAAGACCATCCAAGGCATGCACACAGAAGCCTTTCATGAGCTAAAGCCAAGGTCATTGTTCATTGGAATATTCAGCAGAAGCATGTCAAACACCAGAAGGCTTTCCTTTGTAGGGCACAAGATCTTCAAATACAGAGCTTTTCTGCCCATGCAGAATACCTATGTGTAGCTGATTTTGCTGTTAATGATTATTTTTTCAAAGAGGAATACAACAAAATATAAAGCAAAACAAATGAATCATTTATAAGATTTGTTAGTATTGGAGGGTGGCCTTAAATTTAGAAATGTATTATTTGTCTTTTATGGAAACAGACCAAAATTATAACCCTTACATGAAAATAAAGCTTCCATTGGGCGGGAAGATATTTTTCATAACAGCACATCGCTTTCTTAAGGGTACTCATTTTGTCATAGTCCCATTTGTAGGATTCTGGAATCCTTTGACCTTTGTTCTATTATCTCCCATACAATTCTCAGTATTGTTGTGAAATGAATCTTTTCCTTCTCCTTAAATGAAAGGCTTGCGTAATTACAACCTTAACATTCCATTATTCCAAGGCATGACTAAATGCTTTCATTAAGCTTTCTATGTTAAAATGCTAGGCTTGAATGTACCCTGGAAGAGTCTTAGTGAATATAATCCAAGCGGAAGCCATCAGCAGTCCTGCTGTTAGGTAAACTAGCTCAAGAGTAAGATGCATTGAGGACCAAAGGAGACAGACAAGGGAATGGGTAATGGGTGGCTGGCTGGCTGGCTGGTTGGACCAGTGGAAAATGGGTGGATGGATCAGTGGACAAATATGTGGGTGAATAGGAAGTAGAGAAGAAAACATCATTCAGGCATTAGGTGAAGGATGATCAGTTGGGCAGTAGAGAAGAGAGTACAGCATAAAGACCTGATTTGTGTAAATCATTACTTCATCAACTATGATGGGCCAGTCCCTTGTTGGGCTGGCTTGTGCAAGGGAACAGAGAATGTAAACTGATTAAGACGCAATGCACGCCCTCAACAACATGCATCTTGTAAGGAAAATGAGAAAATTGATTCTCTGATGATCACTAGAAATGATTGAAGAGAAAGGGAAAGCAAGGAGGGCAAATCAATAGCACACAGTCGTGCCTGGTTCAGGGGTGAAGAAGTCACCATGCACAGGCAGCTGCAGATAAGATCCAGCCATTACACGGCAAGCTCTGGGCACCTAGGATCATGTGGAGCCAGATCATTCTAAGAGGCCTAGTTCAAGGTCCATGCAAGTTTCAAAGCAATGCTAAGACTCCTGGAACTTTGCTCCATCTCTGCAAAAGAATCCAGACTTCATCTGCATCCTGGAATGCACCTGGACTAACGTCTAGTTCACAGCTATGCCACTCAGACAGGAAGCTGCTGGATTCTGTAGTGAGGGGTCCCTGGTATGAGCCCTTGCCTTCCCCAACCCTTGCCCACACTGGAGAATGATCAGGGTGTCAGACTCAGCCTCAGGGTGAATGCTGAAATAACAAAGGCCAGACTGGAACCACTTTACCAACTCATCCCTCTGGAGCATACGACCTGAAATACAGTGCTATTTTGAGCTGATGACACAGGGGGTTGGGAGATACTCAGAATGGCCAACTGCCATGTGGCCCACCATTCCTTATGACTACACCAGGATGACCTTGTGCATATGATGTGGTTTCTACTTTAGTATCCTTGTAAAATCTGGACCCTTGATATTTAAATCACTCAAAATAGTTCCCCAGGGTTAAATCTGCTCCAGGACTCCTACTCCTGCAGAAGTTACACCCAGTGAATTGATAGAGCAACAGTGTGTTCCTCCTCACCTAAACTCTGGTTTGCCTGCTATTTCAGACCTCACTGGAGAAAAAACATAGTGAATGTATTTTGTTTGACCAGTACTTATGTGCTTACTACACACAATTATTATCCTAAGAACTTTACAAATAATAATCTTTATAATACCCTAGGATTCAGGCAGTTATTAGAACCATTTTACAGATGAGGAATCAGGCACAGAGAGGCTGAATAACTTGCCCAAGGTCACACAGCAAATGAGGGGTTAGGCTATGATTCAATCTAAGCAGAGGGCTACAGAGTCAAAGCACCTCTAACCACTGTCAAGGAAATTTTCATATAATTTAACTTTTCTCCAAAAATTCAGCCTTCCCCACCCACCCCCAGTCCACATCCACTCCCCAAAGACAACAACTTTGGTGACTTTTGACTAATGGGTTTGGTATTTGCCTCTGCATGGCCTATTTACCCATCCTAGTACCCTACACTCTGCAAACTAGATTGATGTACTCGTTTGCCAGTGGGGTCCCTGATAGGAACTACCAATGAGAGGCCACAGAGGCTGGAGGGGAGAAGGGCTTCTTCTCTGAAGCCTGCTGTGGGCAGGGGCAGAGTAGCCCACAGGGACACTGCTCCAGGAGCAGTGGCTTCTGCATCTCCAGAAACAGTCCACTGTGCCCCTCACATCTCCCAGCAGCAGCCAGGTGGCGCCATCTCCTCAGACTGCTGAGCTGGCCTGTGAGGGGCAGTCTCCCAGTCTCTGCCCTCATCCTAGCGATGGCAACTGCTCCCTGCAGTCCTCTGCTCCTGCTCTTTCAGTCCCCGTCGCCTAGGAAGCCAATGCATGTGTTCAATTCCTCTGTGAAATACCTACTATGGTTCTGTTTGCCTGACTGGTCCATATAAACAATCTCCAAGTGTTCTCTCTGAACCCACCCAGCTTCTCCAGACAGGCTCCTGGCTTCCGGGCAGAGATGTAAACATCTGGCTGCTGGCGTTTGGGGAGCAGGGCGGACCTGGGCCGTGGTTCACCATCCAGCACGGACCTCACTGCTCGGCTCTCTGGTCCTCAGCCAGCCCCTGCTCGGCCTGGATTTCCTAGAGCAGGTCTCTCTCCAGGTCAACTTTTTCACAGAATGAAGAACTGGTCCCAGGAATGGAGACTGGCAGTGGAAACAGTGCAGAGGAGGCTGGCAGGCTGCATATTCACTTCCTCCTGCCCCTCACCAAGCCCTCCATAGCCCTGTGCCCAGGCTTTCCTGTGGCTGAGCACACTCACCTGCAGGCCCTTTGACTTAACTGCCTCAGTTCTGCCACTCGGCTCTCCAAAGGCTGTCTACCCTGCAGGGGTCCGCTGAGCTGCTCAGACACAGCCACTCTTGTCTCCCCTCTGGTCCCCTTGTCCTTGTAGTTCATATATCCTTATTCTCTTACTGTCATTTCCATGGATTTTCAACAGGAAGAGGAGATGAAAATGTGAAGTTAATGTTCCATGTTCAATCAGAAGTTAGATGATCCATTTTTTCACTTTCCTTTTTTAATTTAAAAAGCATATACAAAGGACCTTACCAATGTTTCTAAAATGACCTAACACTGAAGTACCAATGATGAAGCTGATTTTAAAGGGATTACCTAGAACACTTATTTACACACATATGAAGTAGTACAAAAGTAGCTACGAGTAGAATTATTTCCCCAGTTACCAGACTTTCCTGGGGTCAATCAATTCCATCCCTTCAGCATCTATCCCTGAAAAAAAAAAAAGTAACATCACGTCTACTGTTTGATCAAGCTCTGGTCCCCCAGGAAAGAACTAGTTAGCCATGGCACTTGTGCCAGCCAAGGACAACCCGTGCTCAGGGAACAGAGGGGTCATCCCACAAACCGGTTGCACATCTCAACCACACCCCATGCCAGGCCTCCTTCCTAGGTCTGCACAGGAGGCCCACACAGCCTGATTGAGGTCTCAGCTCCACCTCCTCCTCTGCCTCGGGGAGATGCCATGTCGAGAGATGCTATTTGAAGGCTCTTTGGGGAGCAGTGTTTGTGATATCATGTTTGAACATAAAAAAGTATACAAAGAATGGCATTAGGACAGTACAGCACCCAAAATTCCACACAAAAACACTGCCAAACATGACTCTCCCCGCAGGAGAGGCATTTCAAACCAGAGTGCGTGGCAGATGGCACAGAAAGCCCTGCTCAGCTTCACCTTGGCCCCCTTGTGGTAGAGCACCTGGCCTGGCAGGACTAGAAAGCTCAAGAGGATCTTGCTGGACTTCCTGCTGGACTTTCACACATCTGGGACTCACGTGGCAGTGCTGGAAGGGAAGGGAGGAGTGGCATTCCTGCTGTTTCCGCTGACAAGTACTGAGCAGAGTGGTGAAGGTGTGTAGGAGTGTCAAGCATCAGACAAGCTCCTCGAGTCGCTGGCACCTGCATGCTCCCTCCACCTGGCTCCAGGTGCAGAGCCGGCTTCCTGCTTCTGATCTGAGTGGAGGGATACAGCCCCAATGTGGCTGGGGCTCCAGCTTTGAGACAGCCCCTCCCCAGTTCCATGACACCAACCTGAGTTTCTCTCCCAAGCTCAGTCAGTGCCTGCCCCACCCCCAGGCCTCCTGAAGGAACTAAGCATGGAACCCTTGTGTCCAATTCCCTTCTCCTCACACTACTGAGAGTGGATTCCGTGCCACACATCCTGACCCCAACTGCAACAAAGACCCAGGCGGTCCTGAGGTAGAGGGGCCCCAACCGAACGACCTCTTATGTTTAAAAGTGCTTTTATGCAGTACTTCACAAAGCTCATGAGGGACAGCAGAGTGAGGACGTAGTATACTTCTGCCACATAGGTCAACTTCAGAGGGGTTTTAAAAGTGCATCTCGGAGTTAACTGTGTTACAGGGAACTGGCCAACTGGAGATAAGAGAGGACGGCTCCGACTCTGGCCGGCTGGGAAAGCACACAGGACCCGGCATGGAAAGGGAGGCTTCTCCCTATTCCTTAAAAGGTACCGTGGGCATCCCTGAGATGCAGAAATCAAAAGAGACTGTGGACGTTTTTTGAGAACTGTGCTCAGCCTCTCCTGCCCTGGGCTCCTCTTCCAGGCTGTGCCAAGGGCCCAGTCCCAACACTTGCTGCTGCCCTCTCGCCTTTATCTCTCTGCAAATAATACAAATATTTCTTCTGTGCTGCCCCCAGTTACTCAGAATTTGTCTTTGTTTATAAGAAGGCATGTTGTCAATTATTATCACCACTCAAACAATGCCAGAAACTGAAAATTAAGCAGGAAAAAGAAGAGATTCAGGACAGGGAAGTTCTCCTTACCAGGAGTTTTTATTTTAGGGAATTTAAGAGTCAGTTTTTCCTGGAATGAAAGAATTTAATGATAATGAATACATTCTCAAGAAAAGTCCCATTTCCTATTTGCAACATGAAAACCAAAACAATGTGTATGTCAACTACCCTTAAAGTGAGAGAGAAAATACAGCCATCAATTTGAGCAAAAGGGGAGGACAATGTTTATTCTTTATTTCCTCTACTTTCTCTACTATTTTAAAAATAAGGCACATTAAAAAAATACGACACATGGAGTTCCAGTAACAATTTCATATGGATCAGGGTGTTCCCTGGGGTGCGGGAGGAGGGGAGACACAGGCAGCTGCGGGGCGCCAGCTGCAGAGCAGTGCGCTGGTGTGCTCCCAAACACTGTTTAAACAGGAAGAGAAAGATGTACGGTGCCTGGGACAGCGAAGCACTTCTCTCCCTCCAGCCCTAACACAAACACCCATTTCATCAGATAGGGGAGAAAGACCAGAGGAAGTATGTGTGTTTACGAATGTGTTGTTATCAGGGTAAACAGGCTGTGCTATATTTCAGTCCATCCACTGAAACCTGGAAATAACTGTGTCACTCAGAAGACACACGGTGATAGTCCCTGTGTTTCTGTCTGTAGCTTTTATCTGGAAGGGCTTACAAGGGCATTAATTATAGCTGCCTCCCTCCTCATGAGTTTCACGTGCATGCCTGTCACGAGACCAGGATTAAGATCCTGAACTCCACACTCTGGTATGTTTTAGGTGAGGAAGAGGGGAAGAGCCGCAGGTGCCCCCTCAGGGTCTGTTTCTCTAAAGGAGAGTCAGCATTCACCAGAAAACTCTGCTCAGCCCTGCAACAAGTGGAAAACACTGATTATTGATTAAGCCAGAAGGTGGAAGCTACTAAAGAAGACTGCTGGAAATCAGCCGGGATACTCTTCGTCTAGAATATAAACACTACTGACTAGAAGGAGGGAAGAAGAGAGAGAAAGAGGGAGAAATCAACAGACAGGCAACCAAATCTAGAAAGAAAAACTAGGAGTGCTTGAAGAGAACCAGCCGCCCTCTGCTTCGCTGCAGTAACAGCTGCTCTTATTTTGGAAGAGCCTGTGTTTTGTGCTGTATAAATGACCACAACTATATCATTTCATGGATCCACATAACAAGATCCATGACCTAATAAAAGTAAGCAATTCACCCAAACTGTGTTTATTTGAAATAAATACCGTATTTGCTCAAGGGTTATTTATTTCACTATTTTACAGGGAAAATAAGATAAGCCCATGGCTGTCTAGCAGGATTGAGATGTGACAGGCAGCTGGT
Organism: Sciurus carolinensis; assembly: GCF_902686445.1. NCBI lineage: Eukaryota > Metazoa > Chordata > Mammalia > Rodentia > Sciuridae > Sciurus > Sciurus carolinensis. The sequence continues at coordinate 11,680,196 of NC_062230.1, read as the reverse complement.
GAAGTGACTCTGGGCAGCAGCATCTGACCTGCAGCTTCTAGGACTTTCAGAGGCACTGTCTCTTCTTCCACACACAACTCAGGCCCAGAGCTTGGAAGGGACTTGTCCCCCTGGGCAACAGTAGATTGCAAAGTAAATGCTTATATTTATCAGGTAATTTCGCACATTTTTCTTTCTTTCCCCTTTCCCTCCCATAGACAATTACATATGAGAGATTTACATCAATAGTCTAAGAATTAATTTTTAGTGTTTTCCTTCATCTTCTTCCCTGTTTTCACCTTTTTTGAGCACACTGGCCTAAGCTTAATTATATGATTTTATTTTCAAGATTTGATTCAGTCACAGATGTGTCTTATTTTAGATGGCATTAGAGGAAAAGAGAAACAGTATCGGGATCATCAGCATTCATTATAAAAACCGTTTTCAATCAAGGTTGTTTAAATACAATCAGGTTGGAGTCGGCTAACTTTGTTCTTGATTTTAAACATATAGGTCACTGTTTATTTATTTATTTTTTGCCACATTGAAAAGAGCATGACCTCACAAACGAAAATCAACTACTGTTCAGTGTCTTCCATCTGTCTTCTGAATCGTCTATAATTCTCGTAGCAGCAACATGTTAGACAGAGCTGCCTGGCCCTCACCCACTCAAGAATGGGGATTTATTACAGGCCATTTTTAAACTACTCCAGCCCTAATGTAATTGCTAGCTGAAGCTTAGGAGGGACAACCTGGCCAACTCCGTCCTCAATCTATTCAGAAATTTCTTGGACCAGATGGTATACCTAGTCCTAAAGATAGTGTGTTTATTTTTTCATATCAATCAATTTAAAATAATATAATTAGAAAAGAAACTCTGCAGAATTCTTAGCCAAATGATAAAAAAGGAACATCCATAATTTAATACTGTCTTTGTTAATTTCATTTTACTCTAAGGCATTCAATTAAAGTGTCATGCAATAAAAGCTGCTGCTACAATGGAATCCCAAATCCTATTAAGTGTCAAGGATGTTAAACCCACAAAACTAACAGATTCTTTAGTCTGAAACCATTTAGGTACTTTATAGTGCTGCCAGCTAGCCTCCCACCTGAATGGAGTTTTACTGGAAAGGCGGTCTATAATGTGTAATCACTGAAGCACTTTGAAATAATCGACCCCACAGGGCCCTTCAACCTTATTCAGTTTACATTAAATAATTATGAACCCATCATTTTGTTTAAGCTTAGTTTTTTTTTAAAGTCAGCCATTCCACCAAGTCTACTCTGCTAAGATTAAATATATTTTAGTTTCTGGATCATGGAAGACTCGTTTGATATAAATGTACTTCAACCTACTAGAAATGTGAAGCACTTGACTACAATGAAATACTACATTGATACTCATGTTATCAATACATAAACATAGAGGCATGAATGGTCTGCTCAGATGGGCAGAAATAACTGTTAGAAGAAACAAAAACGTTCTTTGGACATATATGTCAGGTATAAAAAGATAAAAACAAGAACTTTAACCAAGATGGTTTAAAGAACCTCACAATGAGAAATGGGGCTTCTAAGGAGGTTTTTTGTTCAAAGCCAAAACACTTAACAGAAGTATTACTTTAAAAATCGAAGTCAGGAGGGCCTTTTCTAAGATGTAATATCACCTTACTTTTTCATGCTGACACTTTTCTTTAGGAAAATGCTATTAAAATATGAGCTAATGTTAGTAAATAAAACTCCAGCTTCAGATTAATCTTCTTTGTTCATAGGGAAAACAAAAATTTGCATATGGGTAGGAAGGCTCTCCTCATGAGTGCCACTTGGCTGTTACTGAGATGGTGGTCCTGACGGCGTGGAAACACATGGCAACACTGGATTGCCATGAGCAAAAGACATTTATTTTGCCTGAAAGGAAGACAGGAGAACACTCAAAAAAGACTTCCAGCTACTTATGTAAAATAACACCATGTTAGGAAATGTCAGCCACCTTGTAACAATGTCCATCAATCCCTGGGGCTCCTTTCTCAGCAAGGAGCTGCTGCTTTCACTACTCAAAATTAGGGGAGAAATAAAGTCCACATCTCCTTTCATAACTGCTATATATTTTTAGCAATACTTTAAGGACAACTTTGCTGAAAGTCTCGTAGCTTGTGATAACTACTGAAAAATAATATTTATGTACATCTTGGTGTGGCATAGAAAGTTTTAAACTGGTAGATAAGTGAGAATTGCTGAATGCTCATTCTGGGCTTGAGGCTAAATATGCCAGTGGCTATGAGGGGACATGGTGACAGAGAGGTCTCAGGCCCATCTGAAGCCTGTGCCTAGCTTACCAGGAGGCACACCAGCCGCCTAAGTGTGAGGAGATGAGGCTGGTCCTGGTTGCAGCCCAACCATGGCTTGGCTAATCCACACCAAAGGAGACATCCTGTTCTCTAAACTGACAACCACACTGCCATGACTGTCTCACAAGGTGAAGCTCACACTGGACTGTGTGAGGGAACGCTTGCCCAGCGTAACATCTTATTCAAACATTAGGCTGTTTGTAAAAGGCTTAGTGATATCTATTAGGCAGCATCCTTAAAGGGTAAATTAGTGCACAGTCATCTGAACACAAAGGGTGAGACAAAAGATACTTTAAGTTCAAACTTGTGTTTTATTCAGGTCTAGTGAAAACATTCATTTTATATCTCAAGCACCTTTATCACAATAAAGTTTGCAGCCCTACAGTGACATCTTTATCTCATCCTATGTAAGCGCCAAGGGGTTAGAGACTAATCAGAAAGGGTGCATTATGAAATAGATTTTGGAGAAAAAATACCATCTTGATTAGCAGTGAGGAAGCAGGTGTCTGAGGCACTGAGAGAGCAAAGATGAAAATGAGCCGGTGGCATGTGAGGAGTGGAAACAGATCCCTCTTGGTAGATCAGCATCCACAGAGGTATGCACAGCTCCCTGGGAGACACTGCTCTACATGTTACCATGGAGATTTTGAGAAGTTTTAGTATATGGTGTTTTTTTGCAAGACTACTGCTTGATGTCTTAGGTTGCTGTAACAAAACCAAGGTCAATTTCTGTTAAATGTCCCTTTTTGGATTTACCCTTGACTGCAGAAAGAATTTTTTTGATACACAATTTAAAGATCTCCTTTCTTTCTTTTAGAAAAACAAAAACAACCTCCCCGCCCCCCGAGTTGTTTCTAGATCCTGTACTGGAGGCAGTGATTGACAACTATCACACCTAGGGATGGCGTGCTTAGCACGAGCACGCAGCCATTCGAATAGTGTTTCAACACTTTTGCACACTACTTCGCAAACCTATGGAAAGTGCACAACAGAAATGTAAGACGCAACAATGAGATCTGACTGGGTGCATTGTATTGAGCTAGAAATGTCAAATGAGATTGAGAAACCTGCACAATTTGTTCAGGTGATAGCAATAGAGGCTTTAAATTATCCAAACATACATCTGACAGAATATCCTTTCAGTGTGTGACTGGGAAGCAGTCATATGAAAACGGTGCATATGAAAACCAAATGTCTCCACAGCATTCCAAGGAACTCTGCATACGCACCTGTTACTGTCCTTTGCCTGCTGAAATGAAACTATCTGCTTATGAGTTCTTCTCTCCTGCAGACAGAGAGGTCCTCTGAAGCAATACTACATTCATTCATTCACTCGCTCACTCTCGCTCATGCAGTCATTCACCAAACATCTACTGAGCACACACTGTGTGTTACTATCATATTCGTGACCCAAATGCCTGCCACTTGGCCTGATGCATGGTAGGGGATGAATAAAGAATGCCATGGACACACAAGGTGGGAAATACTACATGTGCCTACAATAACAAATAGGGACCGGAGGAGGATTCACTTGCTCAGTGAATCAATGCAAAGCCTGGCCCAAAAAAGTTACAGGAGAGGGGGATTCAAATATATTAATGAAATAATTATTTCATTTAAGGAGGCGATAATTGAGTAAGAAATGTTATGGAAGGCTGAGAACTACCTTAAATCATCAGCAAGAACAACCAGGACAAACATGGAGGTGTGAGGATGGAGAATGCCAGACTAGATAAAGAGCCCAGGCTTCAGGCAGTAAAAGAAAGGCTTTGGCAAAATGCCAGGGGGACCAGCAAGGTCACAAGCAAGGTCAGTATTAGCTTGAACCACGTACAGTTGCCAGTACTGAAATGCTTCTGAGTTACAAAATGGCAACTATACAAGGCTCAACTTCATAGAAGCCAGGAAGACCTAGAAAAGTAACAATACTGACGGGAGCTTTCAAAAGCAAACACCTTGAACTGTTTCTAAGCGTCTAATTTGACCTGCATTTACTGAAAACCAGAATTCAGACCAATGACCCCAGTAATTCCAAAATAAGTAGCTGAACTTTTGTGAATGATGTTTTCCTGAACAGGAGGGGGAGTGCATGGACAGGACTCCTGCAGAGCTGACCGTGTTGACCATCACCTGGGTACAACCCTTTGTCACCAATCTTCCCACATGGGTCACCATAAAGTACCTTCCACAGAAGCAAAAGGTTTCCAGGCACAGAAGGAAGAGTGAGATACTTCAATTTCATTTAAAAATAATCACTTCATGATTTGCTGGATTCAGAAAACCAGTGTTATCTGGATGCTAACACCACAAATTAACCAAGCAAGGTAGAATTCTGAAGAAAATCATAAAACTGAGGAAAATATTATGACTTTTTTAGATTATAAAAATGATACAGAGAATGATTCTGGGATGACGTTGGGGCAGGAGGCACCAAGAATCTGTCTCCTCACCCAGGCCACAATGATATTGGCAGAATCCACCCAGTGAAACTACTTTGGAGCTCTGGGGGCTAATGAAGGGTTGCAACTTCCAGGGGAAGGCTTGGATGGTAAATGGCAGCAAGTCTCAGTCCATTTCAGCTCTCAGAACAGGAGCAACCAGGCCCCCTCACCCCCAGAGCAGGCAGCGTGCACAGGTTCCTGCAGCACATGCACACAACTTGTGGGAAACAGGGGAGGCAAAAGACACTGCCTCCAAAACCCGAGCTCCAGGCTCTTTTCACTGACTGCTACTTTGGAACACAGAGGTGCAGACCAACAGGCTAGGGGCCTCAGTTGTGCAGCTACCCCATCTGCAGTCCCTTCCCCTGCAGCTGAAGAGATCACTATAGGACCTCAAGGTCCCACACCCTCTCCTCTGCATTTTGGCCTTTCCCCTTCTGGGAGTCACACATTTAAAAATCAGTATATCCAACTACATGAGTGGGGAAGACTAGGAAGAGACTGTGTGCACCCAGGTGAAAAGGAAGACTCAGTAAAGACCTAAGAAGATTTTAAGTGTTTATACCCCAGGCTGAGCCTCAGCACAGACAGAGCCTATATCAATAAAGCAAAATGGAAACAATCCTTGGATGAAAAATCTTATTCTGGATTACCACATTATCAGATTCAAATATCCACTGTCCCCAAAACATCACAGGGCATACAAAGAAACAAAAACATATGGTCTGTTTGCTTATTTATTTACTGAGAATGGGTCTCACCACTGCTGGGCTGGCCTCTGGCTTGTGGGCTCAGGTGATCCTCTGACATCAGCCTCCCAAGTAGCAGGACTACAGGTGCTACCACCATACCTAACTCCATGTGGAACATTTAGAAAAAAAAAAAAAACATAAAACAAAACAAAATAAAAACAACAAAAACTGGTGGATTTACTAGACAAGAACATATAATGGCTGGAAACTTCCCAAATTTGATAAAAGACTTGGACATAAACATTCAAGAAGTTCAACAAACTTCATGTAGGATGAATTCAGAGACTCAGAGAGAAACATTATAATTAAACTATAAAGAGAGAATCATGAAAGCAGCAAGACAGAAATGACTCACAGCATACAAGGGATCCTGAATGACATTAACAGCAGATTTCTCATCAAAAACTTTGGAGTCTAGAAGGCAGTGAGATGATGCCTTCAAAGTGAAAAAACAAAGGAATAAAACAAATTTGCAACCAAGAATCCTGTATTTGAATGAGGAATTAAGACATTCCAGGATAAATTAAATTAAAAAATTAAAAAGGAAGGGGATGAGGGAGTTCTTTCTTTACTCCTAGGCCTTCTCCACAAGAATTGCTACAGGGTGACCTGCAGGTTGAAATGGAAGAATACCAGACAGACATTTAGAGTCACATGAAGAAGGAAAGATCTCCACAAAGGTAAGTACAGGGGCAATTATAAAAGCTAGTATTATTGTAACTTTGGTTTGTAACTCCACATCTTGTTTTATACATCATTTAAGAGGCTAATACACTCTTTAAAATCAACAGTTCATGCTTTTGGATACACAATGTATATATATGTGATTTTTGTGGTATTGACCACTAGAAGCAGTAGAGGGGGGATAGAGATATAGAGGAGCAGTGTTTCGTGTGATAGGTTAAACTGGTATAATTCCAAATTAGAGTGTATTCCTTTAAATTATTAAATATAATCTGCATGGTTCACTACAAAGAAAACAGATACAGAAATGTAAACAAAAGAAAATGAGAAAAATTAAAATATCTCACTATGAAAGAATTCACTAAATAAAAAAAGAAAACAGCAGCAAAGGAAACAAGGAACAAAAAAAGCTATAAGGCATATAGAAAACAAATAGCAAAATGACAGAAGCAAGTCCTTTTTATCAATCACCCTACAAAGGAAGCAAAGTCTGACATATGACACAGTATGAATGAACCTTGAGGACATTATGCCAAGTGAAAGAAGCCAGTCACAAAAGAAATGCCATATGACCCCATATATGTGAGGTCCTTAGAGTAGTTACAATCATAGGGACAGAAAGCAGACGTAGTAGCACTTGGGAAAGGGAGGCCTGGGAGCTACTGTTTATTTGATGTAGACTTCCGATTGTAAGATGAAGAGAGTTCTGGAGATGGATGGTGGCAACGACCATACAACAATATGAATGTACTCTCTGGCACTGACCTGTATGTTCAAAAATGGCTAAGATGGCAAAATTTATGCTATATGTATTTTACCACCATAAAAAATTTGGAAAAAAAAGATATGGACACATATTTCTTTTAGGAAACTTGGAAAATGCAGAAAAATGTCAAGAAATACTCTGACAAAGATACCAATTTCTGAGAAGATTGATCATATTGCTTTTGATGATGGGTGACTTTAAGAAACCAAATTCATCCTACGAAGCAATGAGTAATGCCATAGATGTCAGTCTCTGTAATCAACACGCGGACAAGCTAAAGGCATTCAGAACCCCCAAGAGACTAACCCATCACACACATGGGCAACAAGGAGGCCAAGGTAAATGCATTACAAAAATAGTCTCAATTCTTCACCCTTCCCTGTATGTATGCTTCTTGCAATGACTCTGAAGTGCCTCCCATCAAGAAGAGTCAATTTCTCCTTGCCATGAATTGAGGATGACCCTGCCACTTGCTTTGGCTGACAGTGCAGCTGAGTGATGGCCTGCCAGTTCTAGGTCAAGGCTGGAGAGGCTGTGTGCACACCCACACCCTCATGGATCCTACAACTGCCATGCACAAGTCCAGGCTGGCTTGCTGAAGGATCAGAAACCCCACAGAGCAGAACGTAGCTGTCCAGATCAAGCCCATCTTAGATTGGTCTCTTGCCAGTTGACCCCCAAACATGGGAGAGGGCCAGTCTAGGCCAGCAGAGCCACTGAGCACATCACATGAAGGAGCACAGCCACGACTGGAGAGGCACCTACTGGCACAGACCTATGGCAATAAAATGCTTTGCGTAAACAAGCAGGAGAACTGCTTAGGGACTCCAGGACTAGAGGAAGTTACTGGCAGAGCTTTTTTCAGCCACCTCAATAGCCACCAGGAGCAAGTGAGCCAGACTCCTGGATTTCCTAGTCCCTATCTCAGCACCAGAAGGGCTGGCTGGCAGTTTTGTCCCACCAGAATCCAACAGCCACAGTAAGGGTAAGCCAGTGGCTTAGGTGATGGCATCAGTCAGAAGCTGCGGAGAATAAGGAGCCAGAAGAAGGTCCTTCCTTCCCACCAGGCCTGGGGCAGCCCTGCTCACCAGGCAGCAGGCAGCTGCAGCAAGGGCGACTGTGCCATGGAGTCCAGGTGGGAAGTCTTGTTGTTCCCCTCATACATTGCTAGTGTGAAGTAAAATGTGACAGGCACTGAAGAGCAGTGTGGCAGTTACTTGTAAAAGTGAACATGCAGCTCCCATAGGCAACACCTGCACTTTTGTATGCTCATCCCTGAGAAATGAGCATACATTCTCACAAAAACCTGCATGTGAATGTTCACAGCAGCTTAACGTGTAAAGCCCCAAAGTGTAAATAACCCAAAGTCCTGCAAAAGTGAATAAGAAAACTGTGGCATATCCATCTGATGGAAATTACTTGGCAACAAAAATGAATGAACTATAAATATACATGAAAACTGGGGGGACCTCAAGGGAATTGTATTGAGAGTAAAAAAAAAAAAAAATCTCAAAAGGTTACATGTGTGTGATTCCACTTACAAAATGTTCCTTAAATGACATTATAAAAATGGGGAACAGGTGTGGTTGTGGGGGTGGGGGACCCCAGGTGGGGTCAAAGGAGGTAACGTAGTGACAAGAGGGCACCAGCAGGGGTCCCTGTCGTGAGTCATTCTGTACTTGATGTGGTAAAAACATGTGAACTTGCACATGTGAAAAAATCACACATAAACACAAAACACACACACACACAAATGATGAATACAAGCAGGACCGGGGGGGTCTGTGTAAGGTTGGTATACAGTATCAACATCAACGTCTTGGTTGTGATATTATAGGACTGTTTTGCAAGACGTCCCCATTGCAGGAAATTGGCCAAAGGGTACAGGAGATTATTATATTAGTCTGTTATTTCTTACAAGTGCATGTGATTCTACAGTTATTTCAAAATAAAGTTTCTTTTGAAAAGCTCAACTGATCAAAACTTAGTGGAGCCAGGCATGGTGGTGCATGCCTGTAATCCCAGTAGCTCAGTAGGCTAATAAGGCAGGAGGATTGAGAGTTCAAAGCCAGTCTCAGCAACTTAGCAAGACCCTAAGCAGCATAGTGAGACCCTGCCTCAAAAAAATAAAATAAAAAAGGGCTGGGGATGTGGCTCAGTAGTTGAGCACTCCTGTGTTCAATCCCCAGTACTCCCCCTCCCCCCCCCAAAAAAAATTCAGTGGAAACCGCTGATGTGGTGCCAAGAGAAAGCAGCATCATTGCAACCATCTTGCAGATATCAGCACACACAGTTTGGTCAGGGCATAAGACCACAAGGAATCTGTGGGCTCCAAGAAATGTGCTGCATTCTCCCCTGTTCCTAAGACAGGTCCACCGCACTGGATCTAAAGGAAGGGGGAGGGAAAACTGAGTGAAAAGAAGCATATGAATGACAATTTGGGCTATGGAGTAGGTGAAGAGACAGAGGCAGAGGGACAGGAACAGGATTTCAGAAGATGGAAAGCACTGGTGACTAGTCAATTTTTTTGTTTTTCTTCCCTACAGCTATGCACCAGGGCTTTAGGTCTTATGTAAATGCAAAGTGTGAAAACTCCTGTCAGGATGTGAAAATGTGCCTCTGAAGTACTCCAGGCACCCGAGGGCACTGGAATTTCCAAGTTAGACATTCCAGATGTATGGCACATGCCTGCATGATCCATTCAAACGATTAGACACAGTCTCAGAAACTGCTGAGCCAAGCCACACTGAGGGGTTAATAACAAAGTCTTCTCTATTTAATGAAATACTCTTTGAGGCTGCTGATTTTTATTTAGTTTCTTTAAAGTTAAAGGTTCAGCATGATAATGAAATATTTCATCCGCAGGCTAAATCTGCTGTATGCATGCATTACAATATTGTCCCAGAGTTTTGAAGGCTTGTATTCTCTACCTTATGCAAGGTAAGTCCACGCTCTCACATATCCTTCAAATCAACAGTTTTTCTGGTGAAACTTACATGGTAGAGAAGAGGAATTTTTGCTATTACATTCATAGCTATTTTGCTATTACATTCATTAAATGCAGTTCAAAGGCTGGTTGTTAAACTAACAACCCAAAGAATAAATGAGCCATATATAACCTTCAGCATGAAACCAAGATCCTGGGGTAGCATCATGCTTTCCACCCTTACTTGCCATGTGACCTCAGAGAAACCAGTGCACTTCTGATATTCACGTGTGTGAACAGGGGCAATCCTAATGGTATCTACCTGTCAGAGGTGTAAGGAGTAAAAAGAGGAGGGTAATAGAACTACCTTAAGATAGTAACTGGTTCAAAGCCAATGTTCAATAATCATCTCTCCTTGCTCTGTGAGATGTCATTTTGTAACAATGCCCTGGAAGAAGGAAAACTGTAACTTTGTTGTGCTATGTGTTTTTGTCTTCTTCTGGATGATTCCAAGGGTTTTGATTGTTAAAAGGTTGGAACAACACATAATAATTAAATAATTAAGAACACAGACTCGAGACTCAGACTGCCTGGGTTCACAGTCCCGTTTCTCTTCCTAACCACTCATCTAGCACAGTGGGATCTCCTCCACTGCAGTGACAAGGGGGGCAGCGCCTCACTCTCAGGTTGTTGGGAGGATGGAAGGAGTTGGTATACGTAAAGTATTTGAACCAGCACAGCACGTGGAATACAGTAATACTATGTTAGTATTGGCTATTAGCAATTTCATTTTATGTTAAAATAAGTGATTGCAATAAAAATAATGAAAAATCAAAAAGAGCAAATGCCTTACATATTCTCACACTGGAAGGCTGCCTACCCCAGCAGGCTCTCAGCACCACTGGCACTGTGTCTGCTGTATTTTAATATGCTTTCAGGCTGCTCTTGTTTTCTTCCCCCTCAGCAACAGCTTCAGACGTCTGCTCAGTCCCTGCTCAGCCCCCAGCGTAACTCACAGAAGCCAGTCCCAGGTATGAGTATGCACCTACCAGTCCTACCTGTCCCCTTCCTCATTGCCCCAGAGGGGTTCTCCTTCTCTCATGTTGTCTCCATTAGCCATCCCCCCACGTGCACCATCTACCATCTTTTTCTCTCCTGTCCTTGAAGAGGATACCTCCCTTGGTCCCCATTCCATTCCATTCAAACTTCTCCCAATTGGATACACACCCTCTCCACCTCCTTTCTATCATTTACTCATATGACTTGCCCTACTAAGATTACTAATGGGCACTAAATTCAATGCTCCATCTGATGTCACTACTTTTTTGTGGAATTTAAATACAACCACCTTTGGGTATGTTATAGAGGCAATTACATGAGCTTGCTCTAAGGAGTAATAAATACTTATTCATATTTTTAATTCCCGTGTATCTACACGTAAGTCTTGTTGAATACAAATAAAACTAATTCCAAAAACTTTATCAAAGGAAACAATTCTTAATCTTACCATTTATGAATATTTTTGAAGTCATAAGAGCTAATAATATTAGCTTTATATTTAGTGTTTCTAAGGTTGTAACAGTCAATGACAAGCAAAAGTTATTTTTAATCGCTTAGTGAAAGCTTACTAACCATTCCAAGTATCTAACATTATACTATTCCTTTTAATAATCAAACAACCCTACTAATAAACAAGTATAAGAATGGTATTAGACATTGTTACCCCATTTCATAGATGAGGCAACTGGAGTAGAAAGAGAAGTAACCTGTCTGGCCGCCAGGTTAAAATCAAGGTAGTCTAATGTCAGACACCTCACATCTAGATGCTGTCCTGCTTCCTTCCTAAGGTGAAAATAAGATAATATGTTTTGCAATTAATGTTATTTTCTTGAAATATAAGAACTTCTTGAGCCATGAATTTAGAAAATGTTCAGACTATGAAAAATGGACAACTAGTTTGCTTATTTAATATTAACTAATGCAAATGAGATACCAAGGAGATAAATATGATCCTATACAATAAGAATAACATCCTCTATAAATCAATATAAAAATATGCACATAATTCAAGATGCCAATCCTCAAACATGAAGCTTCTACCCATCACTTAAAGTTTCAGCCAACTGGGCAGATATGTCATCTCTTGGGAAAATGCCATTTTTATAATAAATGATATACTTATTAAAATATGTTCTTACCATAATATTATGGCTCCTAGGTTCTGTAATTCACTGAAGATGATAAGCTAGCCAGGAGAATAAAAATTTTAAAACATTTCCAAGGAAAGCCTTAGTCCTGCTGAACTCAATCACTCCCCACATCTTTAACTACAAATATTTAATAAAGCCTCCTTACTCTCCCAAAGTGCAATTTATAGACAAAAGAACCAGTCTTCACAGATGATTTTAAAAAATCAATACCATACTCTACCAAGATATAAAGGACAAATAAAAGAAAGCAATTTATAGTGACTATGCATTTCCATATGTAAATTCTTAGGCTGACTACACTAGAAGCATAATGAAGCTGTTAGATTCTTGCACCTTCTTATAATAAATATGTCTGGATGTGGAACTATAAGAAGATTAAAAGCCATTCCCCCTGCAAGTACAGGAAGATGAAAGAGCCAGGTGTAGGCAGATACTAGAACAAGAACTAGTATTAGGAGAAAAAGAGCAAAGCATTACTGCAAACAAGCACAGCCAAAGCTCATAAGTACAACACTGAGCAAAAGCAGCTGGACATTTCATCCTTCACACTGCCCTTGGGGAGCACTGGATGATGAACACTCTTTGTACCCTGATAGGTATATGTATAGGTATGGGTATACGTAACCTAAAAGTTCACTGACTATATTTTCATTCAATAGAATATTATTTATTGATTAAAAAGGAACCACTGAATAGGAAAAAAAAAAAAAAAAAAAACAAGGAGGAATATGAGAAAATGTTGAATTAAGCCTTAGACAAAAGCCCCATGAACATGGTGTAGGATTTGTTTATGTAAAGCTCCAGTATAGGCTAAGGCAGAGTCCCCCAAATCCAGTATGGGTTAAAACAGTGTTACCCTAAATTTTTGATATCAGTGTTCTCATACAGTCTAAATATTACAATTACTTAGAATCCCCCAAAGACTTGGTTTATGTTTATCTATTTACATTTACCATATTAAATTTTAAACAGATACACTTAATATTCATAATTTGTTAAAATGACAATAATAAACCTTATATTATCATATGTAAAATACTTAATAATTGCATCTTCAAAAAACACTTAAAGGAATGATACTAGTTTTCATTTCTGAGAACCTCTTTAATGTATGGCTCAACAGAAGACAGCTGGATTCTCTTATCTGTTTCTGCACTTAATTTACATATTAAAAACACATTCGTTTTGATTTATTTGCTTTTATTTCTCCTTTATATTGAAGCTAAGATATTATATTGCTTTTTAAAAATTATGTACAAGCTTGATTTTAATCTATGAATCTCACTGCAGGAGAGTAAAGGGGCCATGATTAAATATTTGTTGTAAAAAGAGAGGGTATTGTGTCCAGCAGAACTGAAGATACTCTCTTAAGTGGCATTATGAAATCTCAATTTTTTCCCTTAGTTCAGGGATACAGTGGAACTTTCTGGGGTAAGAGTGATATCTCATACCTTGAGGGGGCCCAGTGGACTCAAATGTACACATTTGTAAACACTAATCCAATTTTGGTACACTTAGTATTTATGTGTTTCATTGTGTGCAAATGCCACATCAACAAAAGTAAACACACTGACCTCTAATGATTCGCATATGAAGTGTTTAGGGATAAGTGTTCTGATTTCTGCAACTTTCCTGCAAAGCATCAAATAATAAAATGGACTAGGGCAAGAATGGAGGAACCGGAGGATGCACAGACATATGATGAAGCAAATATAGAGGAATGTGAACTGCAGAATCTGGGTAGTTGGCGTAGGGGTGCTCATTTTACGTTTCTTCCAGCTTTTCTCCATGTCTGATAAGGTCCATAACAAAATGTTTTAGGAATTATTGAATTATACACACAAGATTTGTGAACTTTATATGTTATACTTCCATTTAAAAAGATGAAAGAATGCTAAACAATGAAAAATACTAAGGTTTAGCTAAGTAACTATAGACTAGGCTTATTTGTAATTGATAGAAAAAAGAGGAATTAATCTTTACTGAAATAAACTTCTAAGATAAATTATACATTGTTAAAGTGAAGAAAAAGAAATATGACATTCTCAGAAATAATGAGGCTTATTTTTAAATGCAGTGTCAAAACAATGTCCTATGTTGACACAGGATATGGTTCTGGCAAAAGGTCCCAGAGAGTACATCTCATATCTTAAATCCTATCATGTGCCAAGTGATAGACCCAGTCTGACACTTAAGGGGGAAGGGAACAAGAGGATGTAATAGTTACAACGTAGACTACTGGGCACAGTATCAGAATATGACCAAAAATCTGGCAACCACCAGAGTCAATAATTTAAGTGTGATTTTATAACATGTTCCATATTGTAAAACTATTAAAATAAAAAATATATAGAAAGTGATAATGACATTTAAAAACTATGAATAAAATTCAGTGATATCTTCACACTCTGTGTTCATCTGCTAATTAAGAAATATTTGCTTCTGAGTTCATTACTCAAACCTGAAGCCCCTCTGCTACCTCTTTGCGTGTCTCAGCTACAAATGAAGACAGGTGTGTTGCGCTCGCAGCTCCAACACCACACAGCGCATTGCTCAAATAGAGAATGGTGCCTGGTGCACTTCCCTCAATTTACTCAGGGATGGTGTTTGTGAAAAATTTCAGTGTATGTTAAAACACTACAGAAAATATTCTGTACATTTCAAAAAAAACAGTGCTAGGCTCAGATCATGATAAATAGGTTTTTTGTTGCTTCGTTTTGTTACCTGCAGAAAAATCTAGGTGATGCAGGCGTGCACTGACCATTCTTCATCTTGAAGACTTGTCCTGAGTTCTGCAGGACTTCTAGTCTGGCTCCTGTTCCTTCAATGACCACTGCCATTGGGACCATTAAAAACAACCCACAAATGTTCTAGGTGTCCCACAGGAGGCAGCCTCCCTCCATTAAGATGAAACAATGTTTCAGGAGCATTTAGATTTTTACAGCAGATATATATTCTCCAAAATAGAATCAGTAGGCCGCCATTTGTTCATTCCTAAATCACTTAATACAAAGGTATTCTCAACTTCTTTATATAATTTGTGGCTAAATTGTGGTAAAATCACTCAACCCTACAAAGATATGCCCAGAAACACAGCTATCTGCTGATGTATTGTGTCTATATTTCATTACAAAGAAAGCATTTCAAACAGCAGCTAAAGACTTGTCTTACAGAAACAATATTTGCTACTTTTGCCGAAGGCTAGATTTAAACCACTGGGCCCAAAATGAAAACTCAAACATTGTGCTATTCAAAATATAAGCAAATACAAAAGCATCATACTTGTTCTCACACATTATTCCTATGATTTTTATCAATTTTCAGAACATCCGACCTTACCGCTCCAGTCCTGCCTGACTTCACAACTTTAATGTCCTTGTTTCCCTTCGTCAGCCACCGCAATACTGCATGCTCTGCTCTAGTGGGGCCTCTATCCTCAGACTCCTCAGCCATTCCCAGGCCCTCTTCTCCCTTCCCCAGCACCTGAGATGCTTCCTGCCTTCCCTCCTCCCAGCTTTTCTGCATCCCTACATCCTTGTACTCATGATTGGACCTATTTCTTTTTTAAAGGCATGAAAAGACAGAACACCACATAAATAATTTGTTTAGATGAATTGCCATCAAATAACTAAGTAGATTGGATTGTACGTATAGAACAAAATAAAAGTGTGCCTGATCAAAAGACTAACTGCTGAGTTTTTCAAAGACTGAAGGGCAAAAAAGAGCCAATTTAAAAAGTCATGTGATTTGGCAATTGCCATACTTACTAGGGAAAGGTCCTGTTCATTCTATGCTGTGTAGTGACAAAAATTAAACATGTACTTACAATGTTTAACCTATTTCTAGGTATCTATGAAAGTGAATTTAAAATAGAAGTTCATGAAATAAATGTGTAGGCAAATGTTTATAGCAGTTTTATTCATGAGCATCCCAACATCCAAAACATCTTCAACAGATGAGTGGGTAAACAAACTGACACATTCAGACAATGAATTACAATACAGTTTTAATGGAAATAAACTAGATTCATACAACTATGGATAAATCTTAAATGCATTTTGCCAAGTGATAGACCTGAAAAACTAACGTTGGATGGTCACATTTATATGACTTATTAAAACAGGCAAACTGTAGGATCAGAAAAAGATCACTGGTTGCCAGTTTAGGAGGGAACGACTGGCCACTGAGGAACATAAGAGGGAAGTTTCGGGGTAAAGGATTGTTTGTATGATCTGCAGTGATGGATACACATTCCTTTAAAAATTCCACAGAAGTGCACACCCAGAAGAGTGAACTTTATTGTATGCAAACTTAAAACAAATATACAAAATCAATCAGGATATTGAGGGAATCCCAAGATGGAATGCTGATTGTGAATGGCTGTGAATGAACACTGATAATGCATAGGGAGTGGACAAGAGGAGCTGACCCAGCTAACTTTGGAAGATGGTATTTTACAAAGCTGGGAGAAGGAAAAAAAAAAAAAAAAAAAAGGAGCCGTATATAAACACTGTATCCTAGTTGGTAAATTTGTTTCTCACAGGGATATGAGTAAGCAATTCTAAAAGTAGCCAGCAAGTGTGGTAGGGTTAAATAAGTAAATAACGTATAGATAATAGAATTCAGATTTCTCAGTCAGAGAAAGAAATTACAAATATGCACGGAGGAAAATAGGATGAAGTCTGTAATATAGGATTAGAGTGGGAGATACCTATCAACTCATGGCTATTTAAACATATAGAGAGTTATAAAGAGAGACAAATATAGATTTGTGTGTCCATGGGTTAGAAAACACATGGATATTTGCTAGCTCTCTCCACTGAGAGGCCTAGAAGTAGTGATGAACCAGTTGCAAAAAAAAAGCATACTCAGCACCTGGAGCTTAGCTTCTAATCCCATTTTCCACTAACAGAAGCCAGGGATTCTCAAAAAAAAATGGCTGACCTGGGGCTGGTGCAGGTAATGATGAAAAAACCTTGGAGCACCTCCTGATGCCAGACAGGAAGAAAATGCCAGGGGAAGGAAGGAGATGAAAGTGTGTCAGACAATGGAGCCAGCCCAGATGGAACCATGGCCAAAGCTAGAACAACTTGAGCTACAAATTTAAAGTAGAAGATTAAAACCCAAGAATAGCATAAATATCCAAATTTCCCAATATAATGAATTATTGAATGAATAAATAAATAAGTGGGAAAAAAGGACAAATCCTCCAAAGAGAAGACTTCCAAAAAAGTAAAAGTAAGCTGGGTGAGGTGGCACACATTTCTTATTTCAACCACGCAGGAGGATCACAAGTTCCAGGCCACTTTTAGCATCTTAGCAAGACCCTGTTCCAAAATAAAAAATATAAAGGGCTGAGAAATGTAGCTCAGTAACAGAGCACACCTAGGTTCAATCCCCAGTGCCAAAAAGAAAAGAAAAGGAAAGAAAAGAAAGAAGGAAGGAAAGAAAGAAAGAGTAAAGGAAGGAAGGAGGGAAATCAGAAAATCCCCACTGGAATGGCACCATAATGCCTGATGACACCAAGATCCACTGATGAATGCTGACATTTGTGGGCAAAAGTTGAGGAGAAACAGATATTTGCTTAGCTTTAATATATCTCCTCCAGAATATTTGCTAAATACTATGGTATTTTGACATATGCCTACAAATTATTTGAAACTTTTTCCTACTGAAGTGGAGTGAACTGTCAGATAATGAAAGATACATATCTGGCCTTTGTCTCCAGTGCCTGGCACAGAACTCCAAATCCTTGAATTCATGAGTGATACAGGTGAAAGGATAATCTTTGTTCTAATAAGGCAACTCTTGGTGGGCCCCTGAATACCTTCAAGATAGGGGCAAGCCCAAACCTCAACTAGAAACTTATAATTTCCAGGGAAGAAAGAAGGGCTCGAGATTGGATTCAATGGTCAATGATGTAATCGATCATGCGTATGGAATGAAATCTCCATAAAACCCTCAAGCAATGGGATTGGGTTCGTGGCGAGCACATTGAGGTGCTAGGAGGGTGGCATGCCCAAAGAGGAAAGGGAAGCTCCCCCTGCTCCTCCATCACCTTGCCCTGTGAGCATCTCTTCCCTCTGGATGTTCCTGAGTTGCATCCTTTGCAAATATTTGGTAATAGCAAATAAATGCCTTCCTGAGTCCTGTGAGGCATTCCAGTGAATTACTGAACCTGAGGATGGGGTTGCAGAAACCCCCAAATAACAGTTAGTCAGAAGCACAGATGGAAACTGGGACCTGCAGCCAGCACCTAACATGGAGGCAGTCCTGAGCCCTCACTGTGAGGGTCTCCGCTAACTTGGGGGTTGGTTGTCAGAGAGTTGGAGAATCAGTATGGAAAAATACCATGTATTTCATCTGTATGAGAAAAAAAACTTAGGAATGGGGTATTGGGAAAAAATAACTTTACTGGGGAGAAATCTGATTATAGTTCCCTGTAGAGGTGATTAAATTCATGTCGCCAGGAGTAAGTCATGCTGACACCACATGCACCATGTGAAAGGGCACTTCGCTCCTCTAGGGCTCGTCCCTAAAAATCCCCAACCCCAGGCTAAACATGAGGAAACATCTGACAAGTGGAGGAACATTCCTAACCAATGCTCTTCAAAAGTGCCAAGGTCATGGAAACAAGAAAAGAATGAAAATCTGTAACAGGTTGGAAGAGACTAATAAGATGTGATGACTAAATGCAGTGTAGGTTCCTGGGTTGAATCCTGAAAAAGGACATTAGAGAAAAAATGGTGAAAGGAAAATAAGAGGTTTAGTTTTCTGTTTGTTTTTCTAAAAGTATAAACTGTTGGTATTAACAATACACATACAATAACGAAAGAGTCACATATAGAATACCATAGGAAAGAAGCCAGATTGAAAGAGCTCCACATTGCAGTCACACTTACATGATATTTTGGAAAAGGCAAAACTATAGGGGCAGAAAACAGGCATGAATCAAAGGAAGAATCTGAGGAACCAGAGGAAGCCTTATGTGCTTTCCAAACCATGACAAATGATGACGCCCCTTCTCCCTGCAGCAAGCTGCCACTGGCTTCCCCAGCCAGCAGCTTCCGTTAGGGACACCGAGAAAGAGGATCCTGCTCTCTGGTAGCCTTTGAGTGTTCAAGAGTGAGGGACAGTGTCTGATCCCCATGGTCCTCTGCGCCCCTCCCCCAAGACACACACACTCTAGCAGCTCTGAATCAATAGCCTGTTTGTCCCTCTTTGGTCTTGGTGTAATTCCACCAAAGCAAACCCACTTTAAAAAACAGAGCCTTATCAGAAATTAGATAAAACAGTGCCCAAGTACCCTGTATTCAGCAATGTCAGAAACTCTAGAGTAACAAAAGGAGAAAGGAAGTTGGCGGCTCCCCAGTGCAGTGAATCCCCTTCATAATCACCAAGCCTGTTCCCCCTAACCAAGGCCACTGTTATCTCCACATGGGCTGTTGGGTGAAACAGGAGCTATCTTATCAAGTGAGACCTGGTTTCACCATCTGAATTATTCCTTGCATATTGTTTCACTGGCAAGGGACTTTGCTGTCACTAGGGCAGCAATCCAGAAGAACTTCCAGAGAAGGAGGAGCTTAGGGAATGCAGGTGAAGAAGAAAGGGCCAGTTTCTGAGTAACAGTTAACTGTTCTTGAAAGCATACAATGCTAGTAACAGAATGCCTCCAAAGACCCATGAAAGATTTCATGCCACAATAATTTAACATTTTAATGCTTCCTATAAAAGAGTTTTCTTTCTCACCACCTGTAGCAGTTTGCCAAGCTATTTGAATTTCAGAGGAAATATTAATATGGGCTAAATTAGCCAATGTAAAATTAAATTATTCTGACAGAACAACAGCAAGCAAAATTTGCTAAAGGAAGCAATAAATTAAGAAACCTTCTTAAAAATGCAATATTCAATTATAACTCAAATAAATCTCTAGGGTATGAACCAAGACAATTGTATTAAAATGTAATATAAATTTCTCAGAAAAAGAATTGCAGTACAGTGAAATAAAAACCTCTCCAAGAGCCAACTTCATTAGAAGCATACCATCAAAGACTCCTGGAGTGACTGGCAAATCTGAAACATCTTCCATTAGCAACTTCCATATGGCCTGGTCATTTACCTTCACAATATGGGAAAAAATCCTGAATGACCAGCCAAGAAGAGAGCTTAGAAATATCAAATTATCCTTATCAAATCACTAATTATTTTTTCATCTTACTTTCCTTCAAAATTATATTTTGTAGATAATACTAAATTCTCATAGGCATATTTTTTATCAAATATATTAATAAGAAGAAAATAAGAATAGTAGATACTAGAGTGTCCAGTCCTGTTTACCCTAGAGACTTTTTGTAGACTATTCAGTCTACAAAAGTCCCCTCTCCAACATGGTAGTGTCACCTTGTACATCTCATTGATGAGAAAATACACTAGGGCCACACGTCTCTGCGCTTCCCGTGGATTCACAGGTCTGTGGAGAGGACAGGACAGGGAGGGCCTGGTTGTTTGTCAGTCACTCTCAACACCCCAAGCCTTCTAGGGGAGGGTCAAGAGACTTCCTCTCTTGGGGTGACTGCTACCTGGCCAGGTAGGTCCTCCTGTTTTCCTCCCTGGGAAGGACAGCTCTGAGGTGAGCTGAGAATCTATCTTCTCCTGCTGCACAGGCTCATTAAGTGGCACTAAGCCACTTAAGAAACCTGCCTTTTTTGCTTCTCTAAGATTAGTAATGATGTGTTCTGCTTCTCACTGATGGCTGCTTTACTAAAAGGAATTATGTTTCTACATCAATAGTTTCCATGGGAATGCAGAAATCAAGTTCACACAATGAGAGTTTCAATTTTAAAAAATTCCACAAATTCACATTGAAATATAGTAATGAAATTTAAATTTGACAATATCTTAACTAGCTTATCCATTACCATATCTGAAATATTGCCCCCCCCAATTCTCTCAGTTTTTGATCACCAACTCAGATAACTTACTGATCTGACAGCAGTGAACTTCAAAGACTTCCTGGCAGCTCAGTACCTCTCTTTACATTTGTTTAGATAACTAGTAGCTTTAATGTTGTCTAGCACTTATCTTTCAGGGAGGAGAGACAGTATCTAGAGAAAGATGAAATTTAATACTGAGATAATAATAAAATCTAAAAAGAAGAAAGTCTAATATACTTATTATAGATTTGTTATGAATATTGTGGGAATTTCCAAGGATGAGGAAAGATAATAGACTTACAATTTATTTGCAGGTAACAAATGAGCATTTTTCACACATTGTTCCCCAATAATAAGATTCTTGCCTTAGAAGATCAGTGTTACGATTCATAATAATAAAAATGCAAAGAAGGAAACGGATTCATAGTGTTTTTAGAATTGAGGATTAAAAGATAAGGAAAAAAAGATAATACTGTACAGTCTCAGAAGATATCCATCCATGCAAGAATACTAAAACCAAAAATTCAAAAAGGCAATTTTCATAAATGTTGTTTTTGAAGGTATCTCCTGGCATGTTTTTGATTTCTTAAATACAGAACCATACTTTGACCAAGAGTTTCAAACTCTCAAAGCTCAGTAATGAAGTTTCCCCAACATCCTTATTTCCTCATCTTATTTCCCTTTAATTCTATTAAAATCCTAAAGTCAGATAATATTAAAAATATTAGGTGGGATCTCTTACAGAATAGTAATTATGTATCAAAGTGAAGGCACCAAAACTGTGATGTCCAGAAAACGATTTAAATGGGGAAATATCAAAAGAAAAAGGTCTTTGAAGTCCTAAACATGCATTAAGATAAAAATAATTGGTCTAATAAATACATCACATAGACTGCAATCCGTAATAGAAGTGAATAAAAGTTTCTGGAAGACAGTTAACAGAATCAATTTGGGGCTCAACTATCAGACTGGACAAGAGGGAAACAAAACTGCAATGTAAGTCTAATCATGTAGGCAGTGACTGGGGATGCTTGTTGGTTAACTTTCTCCCAAAAGGTTGATCGGAAATGTTAATCACAGAAGGCAAAAGAAATACTTTTTAAATGGCTGAGGGTTCATTCCATCTTCTGCTTATTTGTAACACACCTGATATGAAATACTATTGTCAATCTCTTCCTTGTTACTTGTGATGTTTTCAAAAATTAGAATAACCACACAATTTTCATAACTAAACCAGAAAAAGAAAGGGAGTAGAAAACCATCTTTCTGGGCTTTCAGAAGTGAATCCTTCTCTGAGGAAACTTAAGAGGAGGTGTCTGTAGCCCAAGTTGGGCCCATTACTCTGCAAGTTGGCCTTGGGTTGCCAGCGGGAAATGTCCTTGCCTGGGACCCTTCCCAGCACCTAACAGCTGTGCCTGATCACAGTACTTGGTACTGCCATTTGTGAAACATTAAATCATTTCTTTTGAGGATAAGAACCTTTCACGAAGAAGTCTGTGGCTGTCAGGATTGCCCCTGACAAAGATCAGTAAGGCCTGTAGGAAAGTCCACACTGGATATATAGGGATGGCTAAGCAGCATCCACCTCAAAGCTGTCCCCTCCTCATTCCCACCCCCAATGAAAGCCCTTTTCATGTGGCCCCTGTGTCTGGCTCTACTCATGGCTATGGCTTGCCACATGTAGCTCTCTGGGGTGACTTGTGCAGCAGCAATGAATCAGAGCAGAGACCAAAGTTTTGGTAGGCAGCCTTCTGAAGTTTATCCTAGACCCATCTGTGTACTGCCTTGTAAAATCCAGTTTTAGCAAAACACCCTCCCCCCTTGTCAGTTTGGCCAGAAATCTCTATCCTCACTATCTGATAGCCCTCAACATCAGACAGTTTCTCATCCTCCACCATCCCCCAGGTGATGCCTAGTCACCTTGGCCAGTTTTCAGAAAGAATCCTATTATGTCAGCATAGCCAGAATCCCTCTATCCATGATGTTTTATCTTAGTAGTCTGTCATCCATGGATCCCTAGCCTACTCCTTGCCTATAAATTTCCACTTGCCCATATGCATGAGGGGCCAACCCAGTCTTGTTCCTTGCTGCAGATCCTACACCTGTTGTGGTGGTCCTCAGCGAAGTCCCTCTTATTCTGCTTTACAAAAGACATTGAATAATTTCTTCTTGAACATTACCTATAGAAAGCAACATATATAAATTACAGATTCAAATACTTTAATGCCTGTTGATTTGGCACATGGTAGTAGATGTTGAAATCAAGTGGGTGATTGCACAATGCAATTAACTCTTCTACAATGCAATTAACACCTCTTTCTTAGTCTTGTTGTCCAAACAGTCACTTTTCTGCTTGAATCAGTTATCTTCTCTTTAGAGATGTCTGGAAGATCTAACTTTTCACTTCTCCTTTGCAATAACAAATGATACTATGAAGTAGTTTTTTAATTGAAGCAGTCAAAATAGCCATACATTCAAAGAGAAAAACATTTTCGCCAATTTTGTTCAATAAATTAGGTCAATTTTCTGCTAGGCAAATAAATCACTTCTTAGTTCCTAAACACATGTTTTACTCTAGTCTATAAAGCCTGTGTGAGCTCTGTATTAAAGAGTATGAAAAAAACATCCTGGACGCTAACAAGAACTCAAGTTCAATCAATTTATGTTGGTTGCACAGGCAGGAAAGATGGGGTTTTGTTTTCATCCTTGTATCTTCTTTACAGTACTGACTTGATCTGCATTATTCTCTGTTGCTGCAATTTTACACAAGGATAGTTCCTCCCTTGGGAGATGTAGTGTGCATTCTTACCATTAGGAGGCAGGAGAGGAGAATGATGGAACTCCAGCCCAAGGCATAAACCAGGAGGGGCTTCATTCCCCCTGTCCCTGGTACATCTCAGGAGAAAAGAGGACACTTTGTCTCCTTTTGCACCAGGGTTGAACCCTGAACACCTGATGCAGGAATATTATGGTTTGGATGTGAGGTGTCCCACAAAAGCTCATGTGTGAGACAATGCAAGAAGGTTTAGAGAAGAAATTATCCAGTTATGAGAGCCTTAACCCAATCAATGAATTAATCTTCAAATGGAATTCAGTGGTAATTGAAGGTGGATAGTATATGGCTGGAGGAGGTGGGTCTCTGGGGGCGTGGGTATCTGGAGGGTGGAGTCTCTTTCTGCGTTCTGATCATCATGTGAGCTGTTTCCCTCTTCCACATTCTTCTGCCATGATGTTCAGCTTCACCTTGCGCCCAGAGGAATGGAGCTGGCTATCTATGGACTGAGACCTCTGAAACTGTGAGCCCTCAAATAAACTTTTCCTCCTCTACAATTGTTCTGGTTTGGTCTTTAAATCACAGCAGTGAAAAAGCTGACTAAAAGCAAAGGGAAAGGGCTGAATAGCACCATGGCCACTTCTGCCTTATATCAGAACTTTAATTTTCTCTTTTATTTCAGATTAAAAGGTGATTCTTTTATTCAGCTATTTCGCTGCTGTGACTAAATGATCTGACAAGCACAATTATAGAGAAGGAAAGGTTTATTTAATGGCTCACAGTTTCAGAGGTCTTAGTCCATAGAAGGCCGGCTCCCATTCCTCAGAAGCCAGGAGGTTGAACATCATGGTGGGAGAGGGTGATGAAAGGAAGCAACTTACATCATCTTGATCAAAAAGCAGAGAGAGGGGCTGGGGAGATAGCTCAGTCGGTAGAGTGCTTGCCTTGCAAGCACAAGGCCCTGGATTCGATCCCCAGCACTCAAAAAAAAAAAAAAAAAAGCAGAGAGAGAGAGACTCCACTGGCCAGATACAAATATATATATATATATATATATATATATATATATATATATATTCAAAAGCTATGCCCCAATTTCCACCTCCTCCAGTCGCAGCCTACCTGCCTCCAGTTACCACTCAGTTAATCCCATCAGGGATTTATTTACTGATTAGGTTAAGGACTCTCAAAACCCAATCATTTCTCCTCTGAACCTCCTTACATTGTCTCACACCTGAGCTTCTTGGGGGACACCTCACATCCAAACCGTAACAGTGATGTTCTCCTTTACCTTCTTTAATGTATTCTATAGAACCAATCAATCAATAAAATAAAACCTGTTGTCTGGACTTGACAAATCAGGTGTCTAGAACAATGATGATACTATGAATAATACTGAAAAGCATACGGCAGCTGAGATACTGGGCTTATGTGTAGTAATTATATGGTTGTACCAAGTACTTTTGAATTTTAAGATTTGTTTTTGCTCCCAGTCAAATAAAACAGGAATGAGATTTAATTTACCCTATGATTTTCCTAAGGTAACCAAAACAGAAGTTTTACAGTTCAATACATGAAGCATAAAGAAACTGAACATGTATTAGAATTTCTAAAGTAACTGCTCAAGGTTGCTTTAGAAACCCACACCGTCTGCCCTGTGATGGATATTTCTCAATATCATTTTGTAAGCCCATTATAACATACAGAGACTGTTCATTTAAATATTCCAAGATAAAATCTTTTTTTCTCAAATTCTATGTATCTTTTCTTAGAAAAAAGTAAGGGAATTTGGAAAGCAAAAAAGAATATAAAAACAGCCTTCATCCTACTACACAGAAAACCACTGTAATAACAACTTGGAGTAGTTTTCTTCAGTGTCTGCATGCACATAGGTACATTTTTTTCTTTTATCAAAATTGAGGTTAAGGGACTGGAGTTTTGGCTCAGTGGTAGAGCACTTGCGTAGCATGTGTGAGGCCTTGGGTTCAATCCTCAGTACCACATAAAAGTAGATAAAATAAAGGTATTATGTCCATCTACAACTTAAAAAAAAAACTTTAAAAAATGAAGTTGAACTGTATGTACTATTTGTATCTTACTTTTATCATTTCATATCACTAAATGAACTGTCATAAAAATCATATCATTTAATATTAGTGATGAAATTAAAATCATGACAATCATATAATCATTGTAATATATAACAAATAATGGCCTATATACTAACATTATATTAAAATTATATTATTTAAAATTATGTTATTAAATTTCCTTTGAAAACATTATTTTTCATATCTGTTCCCTTATTAAAACTTAAAATTCATCTTAAAAATGCCATGATCCTCTGCACCTTCTCTCCTGGCTGCTCCACATTCTAGCCTCCTGTCCTGGACACCGCTGCCCTCCCCCACACCTGTAGGCTGGCTCCTGCTCCTCCTCACTCCCTCAGGAGCCCCCATACCCAGGCTGGGCTCTCAGTTATCTAGTACTTACTCTTGGACACTAGTGATTATTTTCATTTTCTCCATTATTTATTTAATGCTTATCTTCCTGTTTTCATCACTACTATATTCCCAGCAGCTAGCTTAATGTCTTACATAGAGAAGATTTACAATATAATTTGTTAAATAAAATATTGATTATAACTAAATAAAATCTTAGTGAACAAAATCCACAGCATGCCTGATCACTTCCCTGAATAAATTCTTATAAATGTAACTGTTGAGGTTGGGTGTGTAGCTCAGCAGTAGAGCAGGTACTTAGCATGCACAAGGCCCTGGGCTCAATTCTCCTGTGTTAACTTTCCATCACTGTGACAACATACCTGAGAAAATCAACCTAAAGGAGGAAAGGGTTATTTTTGGCTCAGGGTTTCAGAGGTTTTGGTGCTTGGTCACTTATTAGCCCCAACACTTTGGGCCTGTGGTGAAGCAGAACATCATGGCAGGGAACTCATGCTAGAGCAAAGCTGCTCACCTTGTAGTGACCAAAAAGCAGAGCAGAGAGAAAAGATTCTGGGTTCCAATACAGCCTTCAAGGGCAGTCCCAGTGGTCTAACTTCTACCTACGTGGCTCTACCTCTTAGAGGTCCAGGCACATCCCAAAAGTGCCATAGGCTGGCAGCCAAGTCTTTAACATAGGGAGGCATTTAAGATTCAAATATAAAACCACAGCAACAAAACTAAAAAAATTAACTATCAAAGTTACATACATTTTAAATGTCTTCAATATTGTCATGTATCCCTCCAGAAAATAGCTTTGCAAGCTTTATACACCACCCTTAAAAGTACATGTAGAAGTGATTATTAAATGATTTTTTCCTACATAATTGTCTGTTTGATAGCAAACTAGGTTGTTGATTTTTCAAATGCATTTTTAGGGGCTGGGGATGTAGCTCAGTGGTAGAGTGCTTACCTACCATGTGCACAGCCCTGGGTTCAATCACCAGCACACACACACACACGAATGAGATTTTTTTTCTATATATATATATACCTTCTGAGGGACTGTATAGTGGGAAAAGAGGGGTGGGAGGGGTGGAGGGAAGGAAAAATAACAGAATGAATCAAACACCATTACCCTATGTAAATGTATGATTATACAAATGGTATGCTTCTACTTCATGTACAGAGAAACAAGATGTATCCCATTTGTTTACAATAAAAATAAATTTAAAAAATATATATACCTTCTAATTATACTACTTCTATGATTTCCTGTTCACAAAATTTACTATTAGTATCTCTGTTTTCTTTCCTACTTTATATATATCATTTTAAACAGCCATGTGCTTCAATATTTATTAAAAGTCTTTTCTGTAATCATTGCTTTGTCATTCCACTTGTTGTATTTAAAAGGCAACACAGACTGATTTCTCTTACTGTTAGCATACCTTGTAATTTTTTGCTCAAAACCAGGACTGATGTCTTGACTATTAGAAACTAATGGACTTAGGCTTTCAGATTGAGGTCATAAGATCCTCTGGCTAGGTTCTGGGCTATGTGTAATATTTGCTATAGTTGTAGGCGTCTGAAGCTTCAGTTTTCCCCTTCCCTACTGTTTCTGGTTTTCCCCAAGAACTCCTCCTTAAATAGAGTCTGTCTAGTAACTCTCAGTCGCTATCCACTTTCACTGCACTGGAGCTCTGCTGCTATGGTGGGAAGCCATTTAGGAAGAGTTCTCTGTCCTCTGACTATTACATCTGTTTTGGTGGGTCTGAGTCCTTGGGCTTAGACCATGAAAGGTACTTCAAGCCAGTTTTTTCTTCTTCCCTGCATGACACAGGAAGGCTGGAGGAAACCGGAGCAGACCAACTGTTCTGCTCCAAATCAGATAATGCTTTGAGAAGTGTTTCTCTTGTAAGGCTGGGCTTTGTCCCAGGAATACTGTGGATGCGTTTCAAAATAGTTACTTTTCCTCCTTTCTGATGGACCAAGTGGGAATTTCTCTCCAATTTTTAGAGTGAGAACTTGATGGGATTCCACAAGATAAAACCCACAAAAGTAAAGGAACCTCCCTGTTCTGGCCCCAAGAGTTGTAAATCTCAAGCTTTGCCTCCAGAAATTCATTAAAAACACCCCATCAAAGTTCCTACCAGCTACTGGTCCCAGTGGCTTCTATTTTAGGTAGCTGATCTTAGCTGTGACTCCACACATTGATTCACTTCTCCAGCTTTTGGATAGGCCACTTGCCCTGTGTTCTCCATTCTCTGGTAGATCTTTATTGATGTTCTTTGTTTTCTCTTGTGTGTTCAAACTGTCATTTGAAATCATCTGCTTTCAGCCTGAAGAACTTTCTGCTGTATTTCTTGTAAGGACAGTCTGCTAGAAACAATTTCTCTTGGTGATCATTTATCTCAGAAAGTATTTATTTTACCTTCATTTCTCGAAGACAGCTTTGCCAGATGCAGGATTCTTGGTTGACTGTTTTGCTCTGAGCAGTTTGAAAGGTTGTCCTACTACTGTCTGGTCTCATTTGCTTCTGCTGAGATGTCAGCTGCTAATCTTAATGGGGTTCTCTTGGAAGTAACAAGCCATTTGTCTCTAGCTGCTTCTAAGATTTTCTCCTTAACTTTGACTTCCAGCTTTCCTACTATGACTTTTCTGTTTTGGGTCTCTTTGTATTTATCCTCTTTGGAGCTCACTGAGCATCCTTGTATGGGTTGATTGTTGCTTTTAAATAAATTTGGAATGGCTTTAAGAGCCATCATATTTGTTTAAAAATGCTTCCTTCTCCTTTCTGCCTCTCCTCTCCTTCTGGAACTCCCATTAGCACATGCTGTTATATTTAATGGCTATCACATTCTTTTTTCTTCATTCTTTATTCTGTTATTCAGCTTGCATAATCTCTCCTCATAGATTTTCAAGTTCGCTTATTCTTTCTTCTGCAAGTTCAAATCTGCTGTTGAGTTCCTCTAATGGATTTGTTTTTATTTTCATTATTGTACTATAGTACAATAATAGTTTCCTACTTCTTTGCCTACCTCAATTTTCTTTTGGAAACTGGATATTTCAGAAAATGTAATGTAACAACTCTGTGTGCTGTTTCCCAACCCCACCACTGTGGAGTTTATTATTTGCTTATTTACTCAGTGGCTAGTGGAATATTTAGTGAAGTTGGTTTCTCCCTAACAGGAAGCTTCTGGTGTTGCTGTTAACTAGAAGCAGCTTTGGGCACACCCACAGGCAACCTGGGGTGACAGTTTTTAGGCTGGGTGACCTGATTTTCTTCAACTGTAAACAGATATCAAATTCCACTAATTGCCTGTTGACTACTCTGTTGTTTCCAAGAATGCCCTGAGGCAAAACTTGCTCCACAAACTAATTCAAATTCTAACTCTTTGAAGGATGGTTCCTAAAGCCAGTGTGGGATTTCTGTTCTGATCTCTGGAGGGCTACCCTCAGGGGAAACCCCGAGCCAGGACAGCTGGAGATGGGTGTGGGGACAATCTCTGTCACACACACACAATCTTGCACCTCTAGGTGTGGAACCACCACTCAAGGGCAGTTGGGGTCTTCATGCTCTCACAGGGCCCAGCCAGGTCTCCTGCCCACAAGCAGAGGCTGGGTGGGAAAAGTAGCCTTCACCCTCTGCTGCATTCCTTGCAACTTGCATTCAGCAACAGGCAGTCCTTCTGGGAGAAAGCCCTCAGCCCATCATGTCAGGGCCCAGCAGTCTGCAGTGGAGGAGGAGCAGGAAGCAGTCTTGGTTTAACTTAATTTAAGTTTCACAGACTCTCATCTTTCTGACTTTTTGTAGGTTTTCTTGAATAGATGTCTCTTTTATATTAGATGTCTATTTATGTTTAGAACCACTTTCAGAGGTTTTAATTTTTTCTTAAATAATTTTCACCAGTTTCACTAACGGGTGGGTCATGCTAAAAGTTAATATCCTTCGATTTTTCAAATATTTCTTTCTTAACAAGTTATGCTACTGGTTTATCAGGGGTAATAACATTAATAAGAAAAATAATCCATTAGTTTGAGGTTAAAATATATGAAATTGACAATATGTACCCATTTTCATCTACTAAACAGCTATTTCCTACGGTTTTACTCACTCCATGTTGAGTGGGGAGTGTTATATGCATTAATCCTCACAACTCAGTGATGTAGCTACTGTTACTGTCCCTGCTTTACAGGTGAGGCAACAGTTACAAAGAGGTTAATGATTCACCAAGTGTCTGAGAGTTCGGTGTGGAGGAGCTGGGATCCAAACCCAAACACCAGGCTCTAGAGTGGATGTTCTTAGTCACCACAATGTAAGAAACTCAAATTAATAGTGTTTTAACCAATAATGTTAGGCTTTTCTTGAGATGAAAACATATCATTTGCAAACAATAATATGTGGGTTTCTTTCTTTCTTTCTTTCTCTTTTTTCCTTTTTAATACTGTTACTACTACTCACCATGGCTAATCGTTATCGGCTAGAAATCCTAAAACATGTTACACAGCTCTGGGGATGGGGCAGTCATGGAGTCATTTGTCACCTCTGTGGTGATGGATCAGCTCTCTGTCTTGAGACTAGAGGTGGTCAAAGGACAATGCCTGGGATCAAGTTGTGAAGAACTAGTCACATACATACACAAACGAGGGCAAGTTAAAACTGGTGTGCGCTGCAGTGTGTGGTCTACAAACAGCACTGCAGGAACATGAGTTTCCTGAACTTGATATGGCACTACAGTGATACAAGATGCCACCACTGGGAGAAGCTGGGTGAAGCTTCCACAGGACTGTGTATTATTTTTGCAACATGAGAGTTTACATTTCAAAATAAATAGTAGCAGCAAAAGCATGTACCTACATTTAATTCTGGATATTAATAGTAATGCTCCAGGATTTCACTTCTCAGCACAATGTTTGGTTAAAATATATATTATTTATGTACCTAAAGAGTAATATTCTCACAAAACAGAAACTGAGCTGAAAGATTTCAAGATACCATAGAATCTACCTAAGTTAATTTGATATAATTCATGAAATTGATAAAAAAAAAAAATCCCAAAGATAACATTCACCAAGGGTATGGAACTTTGTGCAAAAAGTAGGATCCATAAGTTGTGAATTTTTCACCTCCAAGGCAACAATAAAGCCAACAGATGTCACAATCGGAAGGCTCACTTAACTTGATAACTGCAGCTACTCTCCTGTCACCGGCTTCTATAAAGCACACTAGGAGATTTCACCTTCCAGAGGAGGAACAGCCAACCACAGAAAGACACAGACTTCATTTTGGTTACACTACATTATATCAGCTAGCATATAAACTGGAGGCTTTGTGTACATCTAGCTGATGAGTCCATGCCCCAAATGAGACTTATATTGTAATGGGACAGACCCTAGAGACAAAGACAAATACATACATAAGGAAGGGTGTGTCATGATAAGTGCTATGGAGCAAATCAAAGCAGAGCAAGGGACTCAGCATAGCTAGCGAAATAGGTTGGGGAACTTTGGAGACCGAGGACTTTTCCCAGGAGAGGAACTGGACCAAGGAATGGACCAGGTCTCCAAAAAATCAGGAACACCACTTAAACAGATAAACAATAGGGGAGACCCTAAAGCAGGAACAAATTGGGAAACTGTTAACAAACGAGGTGAGATGGCAGTGACTATAGATGCCCAGTAGGACCACTTTGGATGCAAGTAGCAGAATGTTCAAGTAAAGGTTTCTAATCAATAGTTTTATTAGTAACACAGACTGCGAGAGTCTGGAGGAAGTAACAGCACATCAAGGCATCTCTTACAGCCCGCTCAAGGACTCAGTGGTTGCTGCCTCATGGCTGCCAGTGTTCCAGGCAACACACCTTCATGCAATAATATCCAGGCAGGATTCTTTTCGCCAGGTTGCTCTGCGTACCTCTTCACATGTGGGTTCCATATGCACAGTGGAGATCTATAATCTCCCACGTGCTCCTCCTGTGAGATCTACTTACAATGGCCAGTACACACCAAGCAGTAAGCACAGCATGACACAGATTAATCATTCCTTAAATGCTATCTACCACAATTTTCACTGAAGTTGCTTTGTGATCCCACACACTTGTTCCAGTAAAGTAAACTGAGAAGGAGCCTCCTGTCTTTTCTGGGGCTGCTTGTCCTCTCCTTGGGATTAAGTTACAAGTTCATTTGCTTTGCTAGCTCCAGCCAAGTACATTGAACGCTACACACGAAGACAGGTGAGGGGACTGTGGCAGGGAGGAAGGCTGAATGTTTAGGGTTCAAAGACCCATGCTGACTACTGAGCGGAGTGCTCCACATGGCTGGCTATGGAGGTTGTCTCAAACCTACCCAGGGGTCAAAACCATTTTCCAGCTCCAAACTCCTGTTTCTACCTCCAGACACAAACCTAAAAGAGGAGCTCTTTTACACTATCCCTCATATAAGTCCCCCACCTGGCCTCTATGTGGAGGTGGGTCTGATGCTTCAGGACTTCTCTCCTCTTGAGGCACCTGAGGCCTATCACATTCTGGAATATAGCCTTTCCTGATCCACAGCAGGTGAACTGATATGAGGAAATTCTGTGCAACCAAGTCTGTGTCCATCAGTAAGCAGAGTCACATCATTCCGAGTATCAATACATGCCTACAAGTGCTGAAAAGGAGTCATCTTGTAGAAAATCAGTCTCAACTTAAAATATTCCATTTGCTAGCATTTTTTTCTTTATAACAAATTTCCTCCTAGTGTATTTCTCCAAGAATCTCTTTTCCATTCACCATCCCTCTGGAGTTTAACCCAAAGACCACTGACATTGTAAGGGAGGAAAAAAAATTTCCTCCAGACCCTTAGGTTTTCTGGTTGAGTCACAAAATGAGCTATCAGGCATATAATGGGAGAAAGGAAAAAAATATATATGATTTTATTTGATATCAAAAATTTTATCTGGAATGAGTTGGGGTGGGGACTTCATAGGTAGACTAGAAAGCCTCAAAGAAACAGTTATACTTGGAAGATTTTTATACCAGTTGGAAAAAGGATAAAGGTTTTCAAGAGAGATGGCAAGACAAAGAAAGACACTGAGTTTCTAGAGTGGGAAGCTGTGGGAAGACAACTGTGAAGAGCAACTGCTGGTCCTGAGGCCCAGTCCCAGGGTACTCAGTGCCATCCTGTCCCCAGTAACAAGGCTGAGAGTCCTTGTCTGGGATTTCTTCCCAAAGGAAGTGAGAGTAGGAGGAACACCTCTCAGGGACCTTGTGGTTTCTGGCAGTTGGGGAGGACAGAGAGTGCATCCCATCCACTTCTCAATTGCTTTCAACTCACAATCATCCATTTGCAGAGTGGAGCATCCTGCTCTCCTGCAACCCTTTATGCCATGAACTTTGACAGAGATACAGAAGGCCCAGGAAGTGGGGGAAGAGAGAAGAAAAGGAAAAGGGGAAAAAAAAAAAGAGGGACATAAAAATGAATACAATCATATAAATGAAGACAAAATTAAAACTTCCCCATCGATTAATGTTCTGTCCTATTTCAAGCCTTAAGAAATCAATAAAAACAGAACACTCGTGTGTAGTACAGTACTAGCTCACAAGCTGCAGGCAAGAAAATGCACAGGGCATTGGGATTATAGTTCAGAGAGAGTATGTATGTGCATCTTTGGAGAAGCCATTTAGTTCTTATTTTTTGGTTTACATGGAATAAAACTGAGCACTTTTAATTTGAAAATCCAAAATGCTCTGAAATCTGAAGCTTTAAGAGTACAAAATGACACTCAAAAAGTTTCATGTTTAGCAGGGTGCAGTGATGCATACCTGTAACCCCATCTACGTGGGAGGCTGAGGCAGGAGGATCTCAACTTTGAGGCCAGCCTGGACAATTTGGCAAGACCCTGTCTCAAAATAAAATAAAAAGGGCTGGGAATATAGCTTAGTGGTAGAGTACCCCATGTTCAATCCCCAGTACCCTTTCCCACACAAACCTTCAGATTTTAAATACTTTTGTATTTCATATTTTTAGATTAGGGATGCCTAATCTATAAAGTCTATGCAAATATTCCAAAATCCAAACAGCCCTGAAATCTGAAATACTTCCCATCCCAATCACTTCAGATAAGAGATGCTGAACCTGTGGTAAAATTAAAGTAATCAAGCATGTCCTGCCCAACAGGTCCTATTTTTCCTTGGTGATTCATGAGATATGAAGGCATGGGATAAATGGGGTTGTAAATGTAAATGCCAGGCTCCTAGCTTAAAAACTTTATGTAATTTACATAAATCTGCATGCTGAGTTCAAAAGGTACAAATCTGTAATAGTAAAGTAATTAGGGTAAACTGCTATTTAATATAAATCCAATATTTAAGAATAACACAGATAAAATACAGAGCAGTTTTAAAAAAACAATCCTTTTAATCATTTCCTGATTAGGATTACTAAAATAAACTCCACACACATACAGTAATGCCCGTGGGTGCACACACCCACGCAGACCACTGTAGGGAGCAGGGTAAAGACAGGAGCATCCCTGGAAGCTGGGATGAAGGAGCTTCATGGGTTGGAGATCAGGGCTCTGGGCTCTAGCCAGGGAGGTAGCTGCAGTGTCTTTCTGAAGTTCTGGCTGAAACAAAGGCTCAAATTGGGGAAACTCAAGAGGCTTCCTTCCATGGTTGGTGGAGAACCACCCCAGGCAGCCCTTAACACCCCTTTCAGCCCTGAAGAGGGGACTCAGAACATCCCTCAGTGTGCAGGAGGCGTCAGGATGGAGGTTTCCATTGTGCACAGGCACCTCACTCCATGATTTGCCAGGGGAGACATGGGCACATCAGTCACAATAACTTTCTTACAAAGTGACCCTTTCCTGTGTCAATACCTGATTGAACCACGAAAGTCCCCTGAGAGGAAAAGGACTCCTGGAATGGCAGAGTAAAAGCTTCTGAGAATCAGCTCCACCATGAAATCAATGAGAACTCAGGCAAATATCATAAAGTCGATTTTTCCAAAACTCTGAAAATTAATCAAAAGCTCACAACAATCCAAAAAGTGTTTATTCAAGACAAGCAGATGATTCTTACCAAGAACAAATAAACAACAGGTGTTTTAACTTGCCCTACTCCCATATCCCTTTCCCTGGTGTGACAGGACCCTTAAAAACCAACAGTCGTGTGACTACAGTAGCTGTGGAAACCAACAGCCTTGAAGCCACTAAGGGAATCAGAACAGAGAAGTATTACTATCCAATCTGTTAGAAGCTCCCTGGAAAGCTCCCTTCTTAGTGCTTGACTTTATTTGACCTGACTCAGAACTTGCTCTGTGAAAAAAGCCCTGTCCCTGGGGCACTGGTAAAAAACAGTCACTGACAATTGTCCAATACTGCAGTTGCCTGTGGCAGCAATACTAGCTGGGACTAACACAAGAAACTGACCGAAAAACTTAAAGGAAAACATGGAGGACGAGATGTTCATAGGGGATTTTGAAACTCTCTGATGTATTCTGGGAATTTAGAGGGGCACACACATGTGCAAGCCCTGTGAAAAGATCTGAAAAGGCCTCAATATCTCACCTCTGTCTGACCTTTGGCTCTGCACAAGCAAGTATGGGAGGGTTGTAAACCACCCGCCAGGGCGGCAAGCCTGCTCCTCGCACACTGGGCACTGCCAAAAACTTGCAGATGTATTCGTCAAACTGTTCAAAGGAACCTCTGTTCAGCTATTAGGTGACCACTAAGCTGACTGATTAGGGACTGAAGGTGCATAGAATTCATATTCAATAGAATTAGTCCAGGAAAATGACTCAAAAATAGGACCAACATAAAAGCAAATCCTGGGTAGAGTAGGGCACCCAACTTTCAAAGTTGCCATGTTAGATCCATTAAATGCCC
This sequence comes from Sciurus carolinensis, assembly GCF_902686445.1. Lineage (NCBI taxonomy): Eukaryota > Metazoa > Chordata > Mammalia > Rodentia > Sciuridae > Sciurus > Sciurus carolinensis. The sequence continues at coordinate 11,644,075 of NC_062230.1, read as the reverse complement.
AACTTTCAACAAAACAGAACAAAAACAAACAAAAAGGAAGGAGTGGCCTATACCAAGGAGGAAAAAGCAGTTAACAGAAACTTTCCCCAAGGAAGCCCATGTACTGAACTTCCTAGATAAAAACTTTAAATTGGCTTTTATAAGTATATTTTAAAAACAAAAAGAAACAATTTCTAAAGAATTAAAGGAAACCAAGAGAATCCCATCTTGCCAAACACAGAATATTAATTAAAAGAGTCAAGACAGATGCTGCTTTTGGAACTTCCATGCTAGCACTGAGTAGAGACACTAAGCATGTGACTCCAGGGGAACAATGCTCCCAGGACTGCCTGCCTCATCCCGACAACCACTCTGCTTAGCCTCCATCTCCAGAGCAGGGAAACTTAGGCCTGCCAGCTCTGCAGAAACCAAATGAATCCTCTTAAAGCAAGGAGAATACTTTTATTATTTGTAGGTTGTAGGGAAAACCTTACAGATCTCCAGGGATGAAGCAATTTTTCTATGTGTAGACAAAGGACAAAAATGCAAATATCCCAGGATTATTTGCTAGAAACTGGGTTGTTTCCCTAGACCCCAGCATCACTGCCAATCAGGATAAACTCATTCTCCACAGCAGGTGAGTAAGTTGTTTTATGTGGAACAGCACATAAAAGATACTCTGGTCACAATGCCTACATTCCAACAGACATTAAAGTCTTGAGCTGCTTCACAAGTACTTCCCCATGATGCTTTGTAGCAGCCATGGGGCCTGAATAAAAGGTTTTCCTATGTTCTCTTCTGTTGAATTATATTTTGTTGAGTGTATTCCTAGACATTTCTATGCCTCAATTAAACAAATGAAGTAGACATACTGCAAGGCTTAATTAGTGTTTGCCTCTCAGGCTCTTTGAACACTTCCCAAGGAGAAAGCAGAGAAATGTGTTGCCAATAAGAAAATGAAAGAATAATTATTAGCACTGAACAAAAAGGGAATATGTGAGCAGAAATAGTTAGATGGAGAGAGGACTGATTCAAGTGCTGTAAATATGAATTGTATAAAGTAAAAACTTACTGCATAAACTCTTTAAAAAAACTCTTCCTGTATCTTTCCTTGGAATTTTGAAGTTCTACCTTATTCTGTCTAAATAAATTCCAAATGATATGGCAGTTGTTCACTATAGGATGCAAAAACATATTCCTATCATTTATGCATGTTTTAAATACCTTTGTACTCATTTGTTCATAGCAATTTGAAGGCTGGCAGTTTTCTCATCCCCTACCGGCAAAACACATAAATACCTGCAGTTGAACAGTTCACTATTGTACCTACTTCTAAAAACCAGAAAGCCAATTGGAGTTCTATGTTGTCATTGCTAACAAATACTCCTTCCTTCATTCTATCATCTATCATTCCATCTTAGAAATAGAACTACCAAGAACTTTTTCTCCCTGGGAACTTCCTTCTGTTTCTACCTGAATCTATATGCTTCCTTCATTCCATTCACCTGAGCATGCTGTATTAGAATTTTGTTTGTATTCCTGGAGTTTCTATCATCACATAGGTGAGATGACAGAATGACTAAGAGATAAAAAAATTATCTACTTAAAACACCTAGTTGAGGTGCCTGCCGAGGTGGATCTTAACCACCAGGCAGATTAAAACACATAATGCATTTAACTCCAAAGCAACACTACTACAACATACAAGAATAGCAGAAGTAGCATGTTTCTGACAACTAGTCAGAAGCTGTCAACTGGCTTCCTTCAATTTCAGCACTATGGCAGAGTGATGGTGTCCGTGGACATGATCTGACTCTCTGGTCACACCTTCAGTAGGGCCTTTTCCATGGCTCTGGGTTGGCCATATAACTTGCTTTGCGGTTCAGTAGCAAACTCAATACAATAGAAGCTTGCAAAAGTACTTGTGCAGGGATTGGGGTTATGGCTCAGTGGTAGAGCACTTGCCTAGCACATGTGAGGCACTGGGTTTGATTCTCAGCACTGCATACAAATAAATAAAATAAAAGTTCATTGACAATTGAAAAAATATATATATATATAAAAGAATTGGATAAAAAAAAAAAAAAAGGACTTGTGTACTTTTGCATTCTTTCTCCTGGAAAACACGTCCATGTGAGCCTTGCAGGTAGATAAGGGAACAGATGTAAGAGAAAGGAGTGCCCCATCTGAGCCAGCCTGTCACCCTGCCATCAACAGCCACAGATGTGATCATCAGAATCACTCAAAAAACCCATAGACTGTGACAAATAACAAGTTATTCTCTAAAGTCTCTAAATTCAGAGTGGTTTGTTACAGCACAATAGCTAACTGATACTCAGTGAAAGACTAGAAAATATGAATTGAGAAGCAAAATTATCAAAAAAGTGACTCTGATGTTCATCTGGAATCTTAAGACTGATGTAAGTTTCATAAAGACTGATGGCAGAGATATGAGAAGCACCCAGTATGGAAGCCAAAGGAAGTCTTTGAGGCAGAACTTCGTGGCCAAAGGTACCAGGGACTGGAAGGAGCAACTGCCAGCAGATCTGCGTACACTCCTTTCACTCAATCTGAGCCTCTTTTCCAGTTGGCCACCTCTGGGTTTGTTTGTTCTAAACAGTTTCCTGGAAGGAATGTGAAACTTAATTTTGTGTGTAAGGAAAACTGATTGAAGGTCTGGAACCCCAGGCACAACTCTCACACACCATTGGCTTCTCTCCCAGAGAAAAAGGCCGTTTGTCACCTCTTCTTCTCTGTCTGATGCCAGGAAACTTAATCTTCCGATGGGCTCTTCCCATTGGCACCAGTCCTCTCTCTTCCTTCCTAGAATCCTCTCATTCATATCTTTATTACCCTCCATGTCCTACTCTCTTGTCATTTCACAATCTGCTCTTACAGATGGCCCCGGAAGATTCAAAGTCTTGGCAAAAGTCCACCCTGTTCACTGGCTTTATTCCAGAGCTCCTACCCTTGCTAGAGCTAGAAAAAGCAGCCTGATGCCTCAGCTGTCAGATTCCTCACACCACAGGTGAGTATGGACACTATAGTAGTTCCTCACTATCTTGTGCACAAGTTTAATGAGTACGCACATGTAGGAATCAGACATCCCTCTGGTTTCCTAGATGGTGAGACCAATTATCTTAGGTCCAGGTGTGGGTGTTCTACGGGCAGCTTTGTCTCAAAGGAATCCTCATCTGCAATGCTCCTAAACTGTGTGCCTTGTTCCCCATGAGGACCTAGATTTCCATCTAGGGGCCATCAAATCTATTCTAACCCAAGCACTATCTACAGACTGAAGAAATAATGAAATAATGGGATACAGACACAAACACACACACACACACACACACACACACACACACACACACACGGGTGCTATCTTTCCCATGTAATCAACAAATTATTTTAAATACATTAGTAAACTCACAGCCATTGTGTGTATGTGTTTGTGTGTGCGTGTGTATTTGCACCACTATGTATTTTCTTAGTTATTGCATAACAAAACAATTATGTCAGACTCCTTGAAAATTCTAATCTTCATACTCAAATAGGCTGGGTGCAAAATTGTTCTAGGTCATCAGACTCATTCTTGGGTTAACTTAGGGTCCTGTTTCTGGGGTCATCTAGCTAAACTAAATATATAACATGTCTCAAGGTGTAGAAGAAGGTGTCCCAGTTAAAAAATGGAAGCAGTGCTGGGTATGGTGGTGCACACACCTGTGATCCCAGCGGCTTGGGAGACTAAGGCAGGAGGATTGTAAATTCAAAGCCAGTCTCAGCAAAAATGAGGTGCTAAGCAACTCAGTGAGATCCTGTCTCTAAATAAAATACAAAATAGGGCTGGGGATGTGGTTCAGTGGTTGAGTACTCCCAAGTTCAATCCTCGGTACCTGTCCCCACAAAAAAATGGAGGCAATGTAGTCAACAATCAAACTTTCTCAACTGTGGCACTGTTGACATTTGGGGTCAGACAATTCTTTGCTATGGGAGTTGTTTGTAGAATATTTAGCAATACTGCTGGCATTGATTCACAATACGCCAGGAACAGTCCTCTGCCCCTACACCCAGCTGTGACAATCAAACATGCCTCCAGACATTGCCAAGTATTCCCAAAGAGGAAAATCCCTCCTGGCAGATCTGAAAAAGTCAAAAGAGGGGTCTCCATCAACACAGCCTTGAAACTGCACATCCTTGTGGAGATTTGTTCTCATTTGGGCTGAGACAATTCCAGACCTGCATATGTAACTGTTAACTTTCCTTCCAAGCATACAACAAAACAATGAATGCTTTCCTAAGATAAGTGATACTTAATTTCATTGAATTTTACATCTGAAGTTTCATTAATAACCCAGTTTGAAGCCTGACAAAACCAGTATAAACATCACCTAGATAAGGGCACAAGTGTCCCCAAGGTTAAATTGAATGATTTAGTAGGATCCCATGATATCTCCACCTAGTAGCATCAAAGGCCAGCATAATGAAGTACTACTGGCATTCTCCCTCAAGTTAGGCAACTTCCTAATTTTTAAATACAGGTCTTCTACTGAACTTTGTGGATACTAACAACTTCTTTTTTTTTTTTTTTTTTTTTTTCGTTTTCTTTCTTTTTTGGTACCGAGGATCTTTCTTTCTTTTTTGGTACCGAGGACTGAACCCAGGGGTGCTTAACCACTGAGATACATCCGCAGTCCTTTTCTATATTTATTTTGAGACAGGGTCTTCCTGAGTTGCTTAGGGCCTTGCTAAGTTGCTGAGGCTAGTTTTGAACTTGCAATTCTCCTGCCTCAGCCTCCCGAGCTGCTAGGATTATAGGCATGTGCCACATGCCCCATGACAAATTCATTCTTAAATGCAACCTTTTCATTGCAAGTTTGTGGTTATTTAGTTACATAATGCACTTCCTCTGCAATAAGGCCTCTGTTGTTGCTTTCATTCAGATGCCAGTTTTGTGCTCACATCTGGCTGGTCCTAAGGATGAAGATTCTCCAGTCTTTTGTGCCACAGGGAAACTTATACACATGCACAAGTCATGATAATGCAATGTGACAAGGCATGGAAGGCAAATATGGGAGCTCAGCTCTGGGCTAAGGCGTGGATGTTACAGAGAACAGAAGACATGCTTTCTGATTTAAAGTTAATTGAGGGGAAATTTTTTCAGATAAGATAAAAGTAAACAGCACAGGTTAAGAATAATTAAAAGCTCAGAGTTCTGGGAGAGGAATTCCAGAGACACTAGCCTTTATGACAGACTGAGCCATATGTCACACAAACTGCTAATTAACATAGGTAGGTTAAAATCCCAGCAAAGCAATGGATCCTTAAGAGTTTCCTAGAACACTAGCGCCTCAAATACCTATCTGCACCCTCAGAAATAGCCACAGGAATTCACTAACTCAAGACTCTCTGGTCTCCCCTCCCTTCTGTGCCACACAGCCATTCTTAGATTTCTAAGGTTTCCCCATATATAAAAGAAAGCCTGTAATTGTGATATGTTGCAGAATCATAGCATGGGTCATTCAACTAAGCTGGTGAGCCTGCCCACCCTCTGCCCCAACACAGCTCTCAACCAACAGCCTGTTTTAAATTCTAAATCTGTGGTCTGACATTCCCCTAACTGTTCAGACTCAGGAGATGATATCCGGGAGGGGCGCCCAGAGCCAGTCCTCACAAGATAGGCAGAGTTAAATAGGTAGAAGTAGCATGGAAAGGTAGCAGTGGAGAAATCTGGCAAACAACCTCAGCAGCAATCAAGGTCACATCAACAGGCAACAGTCATGCTGACAGCATGTGTCCTCCCTAGGATATGATGAGAGGGACACTTGGACCCTGTGCTCTTCCTCCCCCAATTCACAACCAATCTAATATGAGAAAAACAGCAAAAACACCCACACTGAAGGGCATTCTGCAAGATACCTGACCAGCACTCCTCTAAACCCTCATGCCTATCAAAAACAAGAAGTTTGAAAACAGTCAAGGATTGAAGGAGCCTAAGGACACATAGTGGCATGCAGCAAGGTGGGTGGGACCTGGGACAGAAAGGGACATTGAGTAATATAAGGAAATCTGAGTGAAGTGGGGGCTTTAGTAGAATGCTTTATTCTTGGCGAGTCAACATTAATTGCTGTTCTGGCAAAAAGGAAAGGATGATAGGCACAAGCAGCCTCGGGGAGAACCCAGATAATAATGCAGAGGGCTTCAATGGTGACAAGCTAAAAGGAAATGTTAACGATGAACCCAACATCATACCTTCTTTCCAGAATACAGAGCAACGGAATGAAACCATTTCTTATTTAGAGATTCTGATTACATATGAGATCAGCAGACACAAGCAAGCAGAACTCTGATTAAATCAATGTGGCAACAAGGCTGCTTTTTAAACTTAGAGTAACCTGCTTCTCTAGATGCCATGTAAACAATCAATGAATGAGACTTTTTCCAACACCTATTTATGATGCAAGTGAAAATTTTAGAAATCCATTCCTTCAATAAAGGAAAATGTTATTGCCTCTCTCACCATATACTGCTTTCTTATCACAAGCTATGATGTCTGCAAAGACTGAAATGCACATTCCTATGAGCATCAGTCAAAGGGACCTACCTTATTCATGGTCAATTTATCAGGGAGACAGGCAATTACGGTTTGATTAACATGATCTGGCAAAGTGGTTGAGCGAAAACCACTTGGTAAAATTTACACCCCTAGGGACTACAAAGTGGAGATGTGGTTAATATCAAGGGGTGTAGCAAAGGCAATAGACAGGAGAGAATCTTCCAGAACCAAGGTCAGAAGATTTTGACACACCATCTGTAGGAAGGCCAGTTCCACTGGGGGCACTACCAAAATCTGCTGTGATTCTCCCTAGCTGCTGGTGACACACGAAGACCAGAGTTTGATGCTCCCCACTACCCACGTTTTTAAGCTTTTGAAGCATTTAAGGCTGCTTTTTTTTTTTTTAATTTTAACCTTGGAAATGATTTAACAAAGAATACAATCAGAAACAATTGACTTACAGTGGAGTAAACCAAATGAAAACAAATACTTTAGTAAGCTCTAACAAAACTGAAACCAAAGAATTTGTGAATTCCCTGGAAGGAAAACATGCAAAGGAGTGACAGGTGAGCCTCAAAGTTTGCCATAAGGCTACCAAAAAACGTTTTCTATAAAACATACCCAGAATTGAGTTACTGCCAATTTAATTGTTTTCATATACCATTTATCTTAATATCTGAAAGCATTAAATTTGTTGTTTATCATAGCTCCAAGTCTGATCTAATTTTTTTTTTCCTGTTGATCACATTGTAGGAAAATGAACCTTATGAATTGGGTTCTAGTACTAGTCTAAAATGTTCTTAATCCTCAGATTTCTAGACCCTTTCTCTTTAAAGCAGGAATCCCTACTTTTCCACTTTCTCTGGGATGCTATGAGAACCAGGCAACAGGCAAATGTAAGGTGGTAGCACTTCAAGCATACTTAGCAAATCAGCAATTTATTTTCCCCTAAAGAATTTTAATAGTGTCTCTCTTGCACTAGGATATTGGCTCCTGAACACAACCTTATTTTTCTCAAACCAGTCATTATTTTGTGATGTAAGCATGTTTTAGCCCAGAATCAATTGACTGTTCAATACAATTGGATTCCAACTGCAGTAATTTTAGAAACTTTATTACCGTAGTAAATTGTGGTTTCAAATCAGATGTCATTCATGACCAGGCTTATAAAAGGAGCAGACAACAGTGTAACTCTTGCAATGGCATGAGCAATTTTCTTCCCTCCAGTGGTCCTGGCTTTGGGCGACTGTGTTTGACTACTTATGGTTGAACTACAGGACAGAGATTATTTTTCAGAGTGGCTACCCTCTCTATCCTTAGGGCTCCTGTCTTGCTACTTACGGTTCATATTAAAAAGCAGAGAACCAGAGTAGCAAGGATGGGTTAAAGTTGTTGGAATAACAAATTTACTGATAATATTAATGTTTTCTTAAAGGGAATTTTACCACAGTTTCTGTTTAAAGGAATTACGAACTTTGTTAAAACGTGAGTAAGCTTCTGATTTCAGGGAGAACAAATAGCACTGAGTGGAGCCCCTGGCCCACCAGCCTTGCCTGCAGGGGCAGTAAGGCAGTTCCTTCCCCATTCAAGGTCCAGGCGTGTTCGGCTCTGGCTGTGGTATGCCAGCAGTGATGTCCAAAACACTTTCCCTAAGTCCCACACTCTTTTATATCTCTACAAGGAACAGAGGAAGACTTTCTTGCAGTTTTCAGAACATCTAGCAAGTTTTCTATGCTGAGCTCAAACCAGAAAAATGAATTCCTGTATCAACTGGAATGAATTCAGCTCTCTAAACTGTCTGTCCATTAGAAATACTTGTCTGTGCCTGCTTATAGGGAAACAGGATTGGTTGCACAGGAGAGCCTAGGCTGACACAGCTTAGGAAAGCCTCCTGGACAGTGGGGATCACTGTCCCCCAAATCCAGTTTTTGTTTCTAAGATACACGTTCATACCTGAGAAGCAGTTCTCCAGCCAAGGACTGTATTTCTAACCCCCTTGCAAGGTAAGTGTGTCCATGTGACAAGTTCTCTTCAATGGAGAGTGGTGGGAATGATGTGGAACTATTGCCAGGCCAGGACTAGAAAAGGCAGGTGCCACCCCCTCACTCCACCAAAAAAAAAAAAAAAAAAGAGCTGAAAGCAGAGATTGGAAGGAACCTGTGTCTCCCAAACACCTCAGGGAAGACAGCGAGCAAGGATCAGAAGCACCTGTGCTGGGCTTCTATGTGAATGAGACCCACTTCTGTTGAACGTGACCTTTACTCCTTCCTATCTGAGTGTATTCTAGCCCAGTCTGATTGTTTCCTATACCAGCCCCTCAGAAGGCACAGTCAGGACTGCAGTTTCTTGCTAACCCACCTCCCTGCACACAGCAAATAATACCACTCAGACATAAGCAGTTGCTGTTGCAATAGTAAGACAACTACTTAGTATGCCATTTTCTCCTCCACGTCTAACTGGGTGGATTGTTTCCTTCCAATTCTTCAAACTTCATTAAAGGAAAAATGTATATGTTTAAAATTCAGATTTCACAATGAAAAGTTCATCATATGACAATTAGGTCAACAGATATAATTTCCTGATTTTTTTCTAATTTTACTACTAATATGAATAAAGCAAGGTGAAGAAACAATCTCTTTTCAACTTCCCTATTTGTGAAGTCATCAAGATATTGTAGTACTCCTTAGAAGTTTCATTTTATCAACAACTATATTTTTCAAAGGCTTATATTTAAGATATAAAAATTGTTATTCTATTATTTCAGGAAAGTGCTGTCTGATTTTTATGGTAATGATATGAATTTATGTCTATACCTTGGTACACAAAGGCAACTTACTTTTTTGGTCTAACTTATTTACTGTCGCATTTTGAACCCCTGATTTATTACTCAATGGGGACAAAGCTAAATTTTGAGTACAAAAGCTTTTTATTTTAGAACACACTTGAGAATGGTCTGGGTATAGAATTATAAAGTCACAAATTCCTTTCTAACACAGATCTGCTATCTAGCATTGTGAAAGTTACTTAACTTTATTGTCTCTGTTTCCCAAGTGTGAAATTGAATATTACATGTTCCTTCTTTTCTTCTCCCAAAGAGTAACGTGATTTCAGATTTGTAAAGCAATTTCAAGGTGAAAGGAGTTTACAAATACTAGGTACCCAAGCTAATTCTTCTCTGCACCTGTGGTAAAACAGTCCTGAGACAGGACAGGAGAAAGTCAGGTGGGGAGAAGGGGACCTTGAGAGACAGAAACCTACCTTTCTCCAGCTTTGGGACACGATCATAAATAAAAAAATAATAAAGGTTAAAAAAAGGAAAACATGGCAGAGGATGTGCTGATCCACTACAACAGAGTCCCAGCCTGGCCCCATCTCCAAGGAGCTGGGACCAGGGGCAAAGCCCTTGAACTCAGCATGGAGCATGTGCCTGGGACCTGAGGGTGAGGCATGTTGTTAAGCACAGGATGGCCCTTGATAAGCCACCACATGTGGTGTGCTACAGTGTGTGCAAGCGGCACATCCCTAAGGTGCTGGCAGTTCTGAAACGCACACAGCAGACTGATGAAACAAGCAGGGCAAGGGCTCCTGGGTGCACTCCCCTCTGGGGGTTTTCCCTGTAGTGATTAAAAGTTCTGAATTTCCTTCACTACCCTGGGCCACTGCCCCGAGAGCCCCTTTCTTGTGGCTGACATGACAGGGCACAGTGCTTTGATTGCTTCTCCAACTCAGTTCTTCTTTGTCTTCCTGGGGTCCCTGCCTCTCCAAAAGTGGCCATGCACAGTATGAGGTCCCCAGTCACTCCTTTTACCATGAAGTCTACAAGACAAGAGTGTTCTCAGTGTGGAAATGTTCGTAGCAAGATTTACTGCTAACAATCATGACAGAATCAGGGGATAACTGACATGAGAGGGAGTTTAAAGGATGGCAGGCGGTTTGAGCAGTTATGCTAGCTACCTGGGCCTAAGCCCTGGCAGAGTGGAGTGGAGCATGTTCCTCCCAGCTCCCAGCTCTGGATTCTCTTTTCGTATGGCCCTGCGTCTTCTTCCCTTCCTCTTCTCTTAATTTTGAGGACAGATCATCATTCCTTCCTCTTCATTTGAGAGAATATGATGCCCTCTGGTCCTATCCCATTCTCCTGTGAAAACACCGGCCACCTGCTAGGGCAGATGTCTGGTTAGACACAGATAGTCCTTTGCATCACAAGGGCACACCCAGAGGTATTACTAAATTGCAAAAAGCCTCCTTCCAAAATCTAGTAGCTTATTCTTTGAAAAGTTAAACATTTTTTTATTTTTAGAAATTCAAATTATTCTCAATGTTCTTAAAATATTTTAATTGTGAAATAATTATCCATATGTAAGAAGTTTCAAAGAAATGTACAGGGAAGTCCCTGTTTGCTTAACTCAGCCTCCTCCAAAGGTGACATCTTGACAATAGTGTGGGTACAGCAAATATCAATATCAGAAAATTGACGCTGGCAAAATGCACAGAGATTATTCAGGTTTTACTAGTACTGTATGCACTCATTTGCACATGTGTGTGAAAGTACTTCCTTGTGATTCTATCACAGGTAGCTCTACGTAGCTATCATTATGGAAAACCAGGATACAGAAATGTCTCAGGACCTCAAAGATCCCCTGGCTGCCACATCCATGACTTCACTTCCCAACCAACCCCTAGCTCCTGGAAACACGTCAGCTCTTCTCTCCTCTTGGGGCATCTTAAGAATGTTATATAACACAATTAAGATCATATGAGACTGGCTTTTTTCACACAATGTAATTCTTGTGAGGCCCATCTGAATTGAGTGTATCAGTAGTCGGTCACTTCTTATTACTGAGCAAAAATTGTTGGGACAGAAGCAGTAAGGTTCTTAAAAAACTACCCGTTGATTGCCGGATATGTGGGTTGTTTCTAGGTTTGGGCTATTACAAACGAAGGTGCTGTGAACATTTCTGCACAGATTTTTGTATGAACATAGTTCTCATTTCTCTGGGATGTGCCCAAAAGTATAAAAGCTAGAACATATAGTAAGTGCATTTGTACATTCAGAAGAAACTTCCAACCTATTTTCCAGAGTGATGGTACCAGTTTATATTCTTACTGGTAGTTTATATTCTTGTGAGCAAATACAGTGAACTAGTTTTTCTGTATCTTGATCAGTATTTGATGTTATCAGTATTTTTTACTTTATCTACTCTAATAGGTATATGGTCATATTTCATGTGGTATTAGTTTGTGATTCGTAATGATTAGTGATGCTGACTATTTTCACACGTGCTTATTTTCCACTTGTATATGCTCTTGGTGAAATGTCTGTATGCACTTTCAACCATTTTCTAATAGCAGGGTTAGTCTTCTTTAATGTTGAGTTCTGATGGTAATCTATATATTCTACATACCCCAGCATATTCTAGATATATTCTTGTTCTTCATCAAATATGTATTTCACAGATAATTTCTACATGTCTGCAATCTGTCTTGTCATACTCTTTATATGATCATGCATAAAGGTTTCTGTGATGAGTTTTTTCTTTTCTCTTTTGTGGATCATACTTTTGGTTTCCATCATGTTTAAGAACTCTTCTATTCTTTGGCCCCAAAGATATTCTCTGCTCATTTTTTCCTAAAAATTGTATAGTTTCACATTTTACAAGTAAATCTGTCACATCCTTGATTTTTAAAATGACTATAAAGTCAAGGTCCCTACCCCCCATTTTTTTGGCTATGGATGTCCAATTGCTCCAGTTAAAATTAATGTAAAGACCATCTTTTCTTCATCAGAACACGTTTGCACCATTGTCAAAAGTTGGGTATATTCCCCACAGTCTATGCTATAGTTTGGATCTGGAAGGTCTCCCAAAGTCCTTGTGTTAAAGGCTTGGTGCCCAGCTTGGCACTAGGGGGAGGTGGTGGAAACTTGAAGAAGTGGGTGTTAGTGGGAGAAAGGACACTGTGGGCATGCCTTCAAGGGGGATTGCAGGACCCTGGTCTCTTTCTCTTGCTCTTTAGCTTCCTGGCCACAAGCCCAAAAGCAATGGAGCCAACCAACCATGGGTTCTAAAAGTATGAGCCAAAATAAATCTTTCCTCTTCATAAGTTGACTAACTCAGGTATCTGTTATAACCAAAATCTGACTATCATAGGTTATCTCTGGTTGTCTGTGTTGTTACACTAACCTATGTGTTTATCCCTTTGCCTACAGCACACTTGTCATGATTACTGTCACTGACAATGGCAAAGGAATTCCTTCCAATTATTCTTCTTTTTCAAAATTGATTCAGTTACTCTAAGTACCTTGCTATGCTAGCAAAGTTTTAGAATTAGATTTAGAGATTCTTTTTGTAATTTAGAATTACAAAAAGAAAACTTGCTAAGTTTTAACAGTTTTTATGTTATACCCATAGGTCAATTTGGAAAGAAATGACATCATTTACTATGTTGAAGTTTTCTAATCCATGAACATTTCAAAGTCCCTCCAACTTTTAAGTATTTTTTGATTTTTCATTTCTAGTATTTTGCAGCTTTCATATAGTTCTGTTTGTGTCACTAGATTTAGACCTAAGTATTTCATTTTCTTTGGAGCCACTGCAATTTTTTTCATATTTTGTTTCAGTTGTAGGTGTACACAATGCCTTTATTTTATTTTTACGTGGTGCTGAGGATCCAACCCAGGGCCTCATGCATGCTAGGCGAGCACTCTACCACTGAGCCACAACCACAGCCCCTTGGCATTGTTTTTAATTTGGTTTCCATATGCTTATTGTTATTATGAAGAAAATGCAATTGGTTTTTGTGTGATTTTGTATTCTGAAATCTTGCTGAAATCGCTCTTGAGTATTAGGGCTTTTTCATATATTGTTTTGGATATTCTATGTAAACAATGTCATCTGCAAATCGAAACAGCTCTATTCTGTCTTTCCAGTAGGTGAACCTTACTTTTCCTGCCTTACTATAAAGATTAGGCAGAAGAATAAGAATGGAAGGAATGGAAGGACAGGCATCTTTTCCTTGTTCCCAATCTCAGAGGTAAAGCCACAGAGCTTTTTACCATGAAGTATGATGTTACCTACAAGTCTCTCTCCAATTCCTTATGAAGTTGAAGAAGTTGTTCCCTATAACTGCGTTGCTGAGGTGCTAGATTTTATCAAATGCCTTTTCTGTGTCAACATACATGCTCACAAGATCCCTTCTTTAGTTTGCTGATAAGATGGATTACAGGTATTGATTTCCAAATATTGAACCATCCTTGCATACCTGGATAAAACCAGCTTACAACACATATTTTTTTTTTATACTCTGCTGGACTCAATTTGCTAAAGTGGTGTTAAGGATTTTTTATATTCATGAGACATAGTGGTTCAGGGTTTCTTTTTTTCTGTGTTGCCTGCCTTTGTTGGCTTTGGTATCAGGATAATACTGGCCTCATGACAAGAATTGGGATATTTACAGATTTTTCTTGTGATATTATTATTAATTTCTAGTTTGGCTCTATTATGTTTGAAAAATATGCTGTGCATGACTTCATTTCTTTTAAATTTGTTGAGGTTTAATGTCCCAGGATATGGGCCATTTTGGAGAATGTTCCATGGGTGCTTTAAAAGAATATGTATGCTGATGTTTTCAATTGGATCCTAGTGGTCAGCGGCATTTGATATCCTTGCTCTCAATTGGTACTAGCTCCCAAAAGTAACTGTGGATTCAATTATGCCTCCTTTCAAGTAAGAGAGTTTTTATTTCAAGTATTTTGAAGGTGTGTGTTGGCAACACATGCATGCATGACTTTTTATCTTCCTATTAGAGTCTCCTTCTCATTATTATGCAATGCCCGTTTCCCTTTGTGATGATCTTTACACTAAAATCTACTTTATCTCAAATCAATATGACCAGTCCTGTTTTTAAAAAGAAAACTAGTGTTTGATAAAACTTTCCAGTCTCTTACCCTCAGCCTACACAAGTCAGTTTTGTAGTTTTAAAACCCACCCCGCCAGTCTGTCCACCAGGTGGTGTGTGACGATTGCTTGTTCCTCTGTTCTTGCTTACTGCTTTCCCTTGGCTTAGCTGATCCAGTTTTAGGATTCCATCTTGGCTTAGTCACAGTGTTTGGGGGCACCTCACTTCATGAAGTTTTCCTAGCAGTTGCTCTGACTATCAGAATCTACATGCACAGCTCATCACTGCCCACTTGTACTGTCCTTCCACAACTCCAAGTGTAGCACCGAGATCCCTTTCCCTCCCTGCTTTTAAAACCTAATGGTCTTGAGTATTTCCTTTCGTATTTAATTCTTTAATTTAAATATAATTATATTAAGTATTTTCTCTGCATACATTTACCATTGTTCAGATGGCATTATAATTCTTTTCTTCAAACTTCAAATATAATTTAAGAAACCCATGAGAGAAAGGGAGTCTGTTTTGCCTCTCCTCCTTCCATTCCTCTCTTTGTGCTTATTCCTTAGGCTCTCAGCCTTCTTCTCAGATCACTTGCTTCCATCTGGAGGGCCTCCCTGTATCATTCCTCAGGTATTATAGTCACACCTTATCTGAGATTCTTTTCCTCTTAAGTGATATTTTTGTCAGATACAAAACAGGTTTTTGAGAGGGTTTTGTTTCAACTTGGCCAGTTTTAAATTTTCTTTGGTTTTAAGAAATTATCCTGTAACTCCATTCAGCTTCCTGAGTCTGTAGTTATATGGGTTTTCTGCCCAGTTTTGCAAGTCCTGGTCATTATTTTTTTGAATATTTTTTCAGGTTCATCCTCTTTCTTGCCTCCATGTCGAACTCCAATAACATAAAAGTTAGATCTTTAGTTGTAGCCTCACAGGTCCCTGAAGTTCTGCTTTTTTCTAAGTCTATGTTTTGGCTGATGGTGTAGCTCAAGGTTAGAGTGCTTGCATGGAGTTCTATGCCCAGTGCTTGGAAAAAAAGGTTTCTTTGTTGTTAGGAATGTGTAAATTCTACAGATGTGTCCTCACATTCACTGATTCTATCTTTGTCATCTCATCTTTACCACTTAACTCATCCAGCTAGATTTTATTTCTGTTTATTCACTGACTTTCAGTTTTTACAATTTATTTTTCCTTGTTGAGATTTTCTGTCCCTTCATTTGTTCCAAGAGTCTTAAAAAATAGCTTGCTGATGAAGTACATTTATGATGGCTGCTTTAAAATCCTTGTCAGGTCATTCCAACATCTGATTCATCTCAATTTTGGCTTTAGTTGACTGTGGTTTCTCAAGTTATGACTTTTCCTGGATCTGTCTACTTTTCATAGGCTTTAGTTCCAATGACAATTTACACTTTGCAGAGCTATTCTGTCCTCCTTGGCTCTGTAGTGTCTGCAGGATACCTGCTTTATCCCTGCAATTCCTTCCTATAGTGACAGAAGGTGTGTCCCTTGGCTGCCCTGGGTCCCTGGGTGAAAGGTGGGAGATGCCCTACAGTCAGTTTCTCTGGGTCATCTGTGCTGGTGGGCTTCATGCTCAACCTGCTACCACCAGGGATATGCCTACCTGGCCCACCTTCCACTGCTGGGGGTGGATCAGGAAATTAAAAATTTCTGGTAAGTGAATACATACATTAATTCATTTATAGTCTGGAGCTCATCAGTAGAAAGTGAAAAAACCCTCAAGTTTGCAATTACATTTAGACAATTTATGACAACCTAGTATATTTGTGAATAGGGTAATTTAATATCTCTCATTAACTGATGCTAATTATATGTGCAATTATTTTAGAATAGAGTGAACAACAATAAGGACAATTACAATCTTAGCATTTAACATATTTTAAGTCATCATTTGAGAGGTTGAGCCAACTGAGAGATGAGTGTTCTCTCTACTTGATTCTTCATTTATTTTTTATTTAATTAAGTTTTAATGCTACATAATATTGAATCACAACCTAAAAGATTAGAATTATAATCAATCTAAGCCCATATTGCATTCTCTCAAAGTCCATTTTAAATTTTAAAAATTGTTGTCATTTATTAATTTCATTATAATTTGCACTTAATTAGAACCTCTCCATGTTTGAGACTTATATACAAAACAACTCCTTCTGGCACAACTGGGGAATAAGCTACCCTACAAAAGCAATTTCCCAGATAATCTGATGCTCAGTGCTGCAAGCATGGAAGTTTGTTGCAGAATCGCTTTTTAGAAAAAATACGTTTTCTAAAATGCTTTACTGAAGTATATCAACTGACATCTAACCTTTTCTCAGGACCACTGTCACAACTCATATACTGAGCTGTAATGCAACAGGGACAATACCAATCACTTACCTAAGATATACCAGAATGCAAAGCACTATGAAGACATTACCTAACTGATATGAACAAGCAAAAAAGATAAACTATTCTTAATTTAGAAGGAAACTGAGGCTCAGGGAGGGTAGATGAGTGGTCCATAATTAAACACTAATCAATTAGCAGAAAAAGAGGGATAAAAATTAACATTTTCATTATACTTCTTTAGTTCCAAAGCCCTACCACAAATACTTCACTGAATCCTAGTAACAATACTTATTCTTCATATTTTACATCATTTAACTCAAGTTGAGATATTTTAAGCAAAGTTCAGATATTTTTTGGTCACAGAAAGGACAAGCAAGGCCTCCCGCTCCTGACCTGTACTGGGAGGGGCTTGAAACCTTTTGAATCCAAGCTGCCCCAGATGAGCAGGGTTATTTCCACCTTCACAGCATAGCTCCAAATGCTCTGCTTTTTCAATTCTTGGCTCCACATCTTGCATTCTCTGTCCCTCCTTTGCTGTCAGGACACCGACTCCCTCTTTGCTACTGTCTGTACACCTAATTCTCACTCTTTCTAATCTGACATCTCAAATGTGTTTGTTAAATGAGATGAAACAGACTTTGAATTAGGGTCTGAGGAGTTCTCTGTTTTAAATCAAGTCATGAATTACGGGGACATTTATTTTGGCAGTATAAAGCCTCCCTTGCTGATTTCCAGTTCTGTTTTGCTCTTAGTCGCAATAGTTACTAAATGTAAGATTTGCCAACAAGTGTTGTACCTATAATACCTTAACATAAGCAAAGTGCACAGTGACTAATACTGAACTGCTGAATAGTTTTGCTTTGCAAGTTAGTGTATTCTACAGATGAAAGCTCTAGTTCCAATTCCATGATCAATGATCAAACATGGTGACAGAAAACTTAAAAGTAACCTGATGACTGATGGGATCTTACTCTAATGGAACTGACATATGTTTGAAAACATTCTTTTATGCACTTTCTATTACAAATACTGAAGTTTAGACTAGTCCTCGTTCAATGGTAAAAGACAGGAAAGCCAGTGTCAGGAAAGAAACAGGACATGGCTAAGATCTTGAAAGCAGCGAATGCACAACTTCAGAGGGAAAGCAAGGAGAAGGTGTGTAGCAAAATGCTTTCCCCTTGCTATGCTCAAATTTTCCCTTAGTTTAAACACTCTGGAAGCCCTCATTTCTTTTCTTGAGGAATAGAATTTCTCTAGGCCTGAGAAGACAAACTACCCCAACTATACTTTATAAAAACAGAGCTGAGCTCCCAAAGCACTTAGCAATACAAAGATCATTCCCATTCTCTCCCTTATCCTCACAGAGGAAGACATCTCCACTGCCAGCCTTCTGACGAGTCACATGGGCTGTGAATGTGGTCCTGAACCTGGGATACCCTCATACCTCCAGGGCTACTGAGGGTTCCCTGTACCTGCTGTCTGCCCCAGCTGTCCACAACCTCCTGCTCCTCTAGGGGATGCTGCCTGCTTTTTACACACTTCATCCAGTTCATGGTTCCTGACCAACCCAACATTTAGCATTCTTGGGTACTGAGTATTTGGGACTGCTCTCACAGGCGCTCCGGGAACGATGCCCTAAGACAAAGAAAAGAGTTGAATGTCACCATGAAGGCCCCAGGGAGATACCGGGCCGGGCCACACTGTGGCTCATTTGGGGCAGGTTAGCCACAGTTAGACAATGCTGCTCTTTGTAGACTTTTCTCATCTTTCCCCCAGCACGGACTCCTTTGCTCAGGTTTATCCTAGATATATTTCTTACAATGCAACTACTATATAGCACGAGTGTGTTGACAGGCCCACTGCTATGTGCCTTGTTGAAGGAGTGAAATGTCCAAGTCATCTTTACAACAGAGGGTTTCACCTTTGTTATATTACTGAGCACACTATTTGTTGCAAATTCTGTTGACCCTTTTATATTCTTCTTTTTCCTCTTCCTCCTTCTCCTCCTCCTCTTCTTCTTTTATTTTTCTCCAGTACTGGGGATTGAATCCAAGCCCTCAGGCATGCTAGTCCAGCGCTCTACCACTGAGCCACATCCCCAGGCCCTTCATATTAATTTTCTTAAGGAGTCGTCACAACAGCCCTATCAGGTGACTCCTCCCAGGACAGTCTGCTCCAACAACACTCTCCCTCATCCGCTCCTTGAGCAAGCCCTGCCTTTCTGCCTCGGACTCCTGGAACTTGTCATTTCCTTGGCTGGCACACTCACCTCACAGGGCTGGCTCATTATTATGCTTTAGGAATCACAGGTCACCTTCTTAGAGTAGGCTTCCTTGCCCATCCACCAAAAGCAAGCTACCTCCTTCACGTGATTCACAGCTCTCGTCATCCGCTCCCTGCCTGCACCCTCTTGTGACCTCCCGTCTCTCCCATGTAAACTTTATGAGGTCAGAGACCTTATTTGTCAACTCTGATATTTCCCCGAAGTGTAAACACAGTTCTAAATATTTAATGATAGAATAAATGAATCCTTAATAGCAAAAATGATGGATAGCATGGTCTCTGAAATTAATGGAGACAACTCTCACTTAAAAGAGGAAATCCACAAGAATATTCAGAAATAATTTTGTTTTTTAAAAAAGCTAAATCATACTGTTTCCTATGATTAAAGAGAAAGTATATCAACCTTAAATTATATGAAATCAAACTTTTGGACATAAAGCTATTTTACCTTCTGAAAAATAATATAAATTGCTATTAAATTATAGCACATGAATTCACACACACACACACACACACACAAATATTCCTGAAAGTGTCCTGGAAATAAACCCTAATTTTAAGTCTAAAATTGATATAAATTTATAAGAAATTGCCTTCAAATACAGGTCATATTTTAGAGAAAATATCTTAATATTACTACATGAAGCCACTGTAATAAAGACATCAAGCAGGTATTTATTAATGAGGCAGCATTCAATATTCTATATAATCACATAAGATAACTTGAAAATAGAAACTGAAATGATCAAATGTCAAAGCAAACATTCCTAGGAAACTTTCTTAAATAGAGGAGGTTGGTTTCCGTGATTACTGACCCACCAACCTCTCTGCTGCTTTCTCAATCAACTGGGGACTCTTCAGCTCAAGCAATAACAGCTGTGGTGAAGTTAACTATGAATTTAACTTGCAAGGGTATATAAGCACTCCCACAGTCTTTGCCTTAGATATCACAGTTCTGTTTTAGAACAGGAGAGAAAACAGCAACACATACTCTCTTTAAGAAAACGTATATTGCTAAGCACTAAAATAGAAGAGAAAGATTTCCCCTAAAACAGCTTGTTTTTACATAAGTAGTAGAACTGTCTCCAACCAGGCTTCTGTCATAGTAATTCCAACACAAGAACAATCAGATTTGGACAACAGATCTTTTTCTGGTCTTACTAAAATAGTATGGAACTGAATAAAAGTCAACTGGCAAATTGCTGTTTGTTCAGTAGGTTAGTGTCTTGCACCAAGCCAGTCTTGCCACTAGCAAGGAGATGGAGGACTGTCACATGTTCCCCTTTACAAGAAACTCAGGTGGGAAAACAAAATGCATGTATGTGAGGAAAAAAGAACAATTAATTGTCACATATCACTGGCTGTAAGCACCACAGAATCTGTTGTTGAATAATGAGAGAAGAATCAATTCTCTAACTGTCCTAAAGGGATTTAAAGCATTAAATGTGTTGTAAGCAATATCAAAAGTTTAATAAGAAATGTTTAAAGAGTTTTAGAGTGAACTTTGCTTTTTCTCTTATAGTCAAGTAATATACCAAATAATTTGAAATACCTTATCAGATTATTTTTAAAAATACAAAAACAAGACTTGAGGCATGCAACACTTATTTTTGCTTCCATGAGTTCACAGTGGGGTCTGTCCTGCAGCTAGGTGTGGGACTACTGGGTCTTTGATGACAAACAACAAGAGGAGAGAGCCTATGGTTTCTGACCTTCATGAACTCTGGTAGGACAAATTGTCCCTAAAATTAGAAGTTTAGGGGGCGGGCCAAGATGGCGGACTAGAGGGCGGCTGCATTTCACGCTGCTCCAGGACGCAAGATTCAAAAGAGGAGATAGTGAAAGACTTGGGACCAACTCAAAGCCGCCGGGTGAGTCTCTCCTGTTTGGGAGGCGTCCAGGATGGGGTGGTAGCCCCGGAACGCAGGGAATTTGTGAAGTGGAGTTGCTCGGTGAGACGCCCCTCCCCCCGCTGGAGCGGTAAACACGGACAACTGGGATCATCGTAGAGGAGGCGGATCAGCACAGCGCTTGGACTCGAGCAACCACTGGGGCTCCGGGCAGCTGCCTGAGGAGGAGCTGCGTGGCGAGCCGTTTAGACCCAGAACGACCGCTTCTGAACACCGGGGGGTTGCCCGGAGGAAGAGGAGAAGCCCGGCAGGTCCCTTGGTCTAGGAGTGACTGCATCAGAGCCACAGGCGGTTGCCAGAGGAGGAGCTGCGTGGTGAACTGTTTGGACTCAGGGTGATCGCTCCTGAACACCGGGGGGACTGCCCGGAGGAAGAGGAGGAGCGCGGCGGGACGCTTGGTCTGGGAGTGACTGCATCGGAGCCACGGGCAGTTGCCGGAGGAGGAGCTGCGTGGTGAGCTGTTTGAACTCAGAACGAGCGCTCCTGAACACAGGGAGGTTGCCCGGAGGAAGAGGAGGAGCGCGGCGGGTTGCGTGACCTAGGAGTGACTGCATCAGAGCCACAGGCAGTTGCCAGAGGAGGAACTGCGTGGCGAGCTGTTTGAACTCAGAACAACTGCTCCAGAACACTGGTGGCCTGCCTGGAGGAGGAGAGCAGTGGGACGCTTGGTCTAGGAGTGACTGCATCAGAGACACAGGCGGTTGCCAGAGGAGGCGGCGAGTGGTGAGTTGATTGGACTAAAAGCGACTGCTCCTGAACACCGGTGGCCTACCTGGAGGAGGAGCGTGGTGAGTCACTTGGTCTCGGAGCCACCGCTCCTGAACACCTGGGGGGCTACCCCAAGGAGGAGGAGGAAGAACAGGGCGGGTCACTTGGACTTGGAGTGACTGCCTAGGGCTACGGGTGGTTGGCGGGAGGAGGAGACCCGAAGTGAGTTGTTTGGACTCCTAGTGACTGCGTCGGAAACCGGGCGGCTGTCCGGAGGAGGAGGTGTGTGGCGGGTCTCTGGGTCTCGGAGCTATTGTACGGGGCTCCAGGTGGTGGCTCAGAGGAGGGGCTGCATAGCCAGGCGATTGGTGCAGAGCAGGGTCCCAGGAGCTAGGTGGCTTCTTGCTGGAAAGCCGCACAGAGACACGCCTCGGGGCGGAGCGAAGTTTCCAGGGCTGCAGGCAGATTCTCTGGGAGAGGCAGCCTAAGGAGACTCGCCTGTGAAGGGTGAGGCTCCCAGGCCCACGACGAAGGTCCGGGCCCCTGGGATCGTTGCAGAGGAAGACAGCCCAGCCCAGGCGGTAGTTGTAGATTGAGGGGAACCTCTAGGAGGGCAACTGACCAGCGAGATGTCCCCACCGAGTGAGTCTTCCCGGCTGAGGGAGGTTTTCCCACAGGGACGGTAAAACCAGAGACACAGGCACAAACAGGTCTTGCCTCAGCCCACAGTCTAGTTCCCCATTGGATGACCATTGGTCAACAAGTGGAGGCACCTCTGCCCACTAGCAGGGAATATACGCCACCTGAGGGTCACAACCCCTAGAGAGGCAGCTTCTTCGTGGAGCTCTTCATTATCAACCTCCTCCAAAACTTCAGGCTACTGAAGGATAAGAGGGGATATACTAGCAATCTTCAGGGATATTATAAGTTGATAGAGGAAATCTGCAATATCTTAATGACCCACTGATTCCTGAAAAATATGAGAAAACAAGGGAAGAAAATGCCCCAAACAAATCTAGATGTTACATCAATAAAATCCAACGACAGCATGGCAGAAGAAATGACAGAAAGGGAGTTCAGAATGTACATAATTAAAATGATTAGGAAAGCAAACGATGAGATGAAAGAGCAAATGCAGGCATTGAATGATCGCACCAATCGACAGTTAACAGAGCAAATTCAGGAAGCAAAAGAGCATTTCAATAAAGAGTTAGAGATATTGAAAAAAAACCAAACAGAAATCATTGAAATGAAGGAAACAATAAACCAAATTAAGAACTCCATAGAAAGCATAACCAATAGGATAGAACAGCTGGAAGACAGAACTTCAGATATTGAAGACAAAATATTTAACCTCGAAAACAAAGTTGAACAAACAGAGAAGATGGTGAGAAATCATGAACAGAATCTCCAAGAACTATGGGATATCATGAAAAGGCCAAATTTGAGAATTATTGGGATTGAGGAAGGCTTAGAGAAACAAACCAAAGGAATGAACAATCTATTCAATGAAATAATATCAGAAAATTTCCCAAATCTGAAGAATGAAATGGAAAATCAAGTCCAAGAGGCTTATAGGACTCCAAATACACAAAATTACAACAGACCCACACCAAGGCACATTATAATGAAAATACCTAACATACAAAATAAAGACAGAATTTTAAAGGCTGTGAGAGAAAAGAACCAAATTACATTCAGGGGGAAGCCAATACGGATATCAGCAGATTTTTCAATCCAGACCCTAAAAGCTAGAAGGGCCTGGAACAACATTTTTCAAGCTCTGAAAGAAAATGGATGCCAACCAAGAATCTTATACCCAGCAAAACTTACCTTCAAATTTGACGATGAAATAAAATCCTTCCATGATAAACAAAAGCTAAAAGAATTTACAAAAAGAAAGCCAGCATTACAGAACATTCTCAGCAAAATATTCCATGAGGAAGAGATAAAAAACAAAGAAGCAAATCAGCAAAGGGAGGAATTATCCTAAAGGAACTGTCAAATAAAGGAGGAACCAAGATGTGTCAAAAATTTTAAATATGAACCAAATGACTGGGAATACAAATCATATCTCAATAATAACCCTGAATGTTAATGGCCTGAATTCATCAATCAAAAGACATACACTGGCAGATTGGATTAAAAAGAAAGATCCAACAATATGTTGCCTGCAAGAGACTCACCTCATAGAAAGAGATACGCATAGACTAAAGGTGAAAGGATGGGGAAAAACATACCATGCACATGGACTCAGCAAAAAAGCTGGAGTATCCATCCTCATTTCAGATAATGTGGACTTCAAGCCAAAGTTAGTCAGAGGGATAAAGAAGGACATTTCATACTGCTTAAGGGAAGCATAAATCAGCAAGATATAACAATCATAAACATCTATGCCCCAAACAGTGGCTCATCCATGTATGTTAAACAAATCCTTCTCAATTTTAGAAACCAAATAGACCATAACACAATAATACTAGGTGATTTTAACACGCCTCTTTCACCACTGGACAGATCCTCCTAACAAAAATTGAACAAAGAAACCATAGATCTCAATAACACAATCAATAATTTAGACTTAACAGACATTTATAGAATATACCATCCATCCAAGAGCGAATACACTTTCTTCTCAGCAGCACATGGATCCTTCTCTAAAACAGACCATATATTATGCCACAAAGCTAATGTCAGCAAATACAAGAAGATAGAGACACTACCTTGTATTCTATAAGATCATAATGGATTGAAGTTACAAATTAATGAAAGAGTAAAAAACAAACTACTCCAACACCTGGAGATTAAACAATATGCTACTATATGATGAATGGATAACAGAAGATATTAGGAAGGAAATTAAAAAATTCTTAGAGGTAAACGAGAACAAAGAAACATCATATCAAAATCTCTGGGACACTATGAAAGCAGTACTTAGAGGAAGATTTATTTCATGGAGTGCATTTAATAAAAGAAGTAAAACTCAAAAAATAAATGACCTAACACTACAGCTCAAAGCCCTAGAAAAAGAAGAACAGACCAACACCAAAAGTAGTAGAAGACAGGAAATAGTTAAACTGAGAGCTGAAATCAACGAAATTGAAACGAAAGAAACAATACAAAAAATTGACAAAATAAATAGTTGGTTCTTCGAAAAAATAAACAAAATTGATAAACCTTTAGCCACACTAACAAAGAGAAGACGAGAGAAAACCCAAATCACTAAAATTCGGAATGAACAAGGAAATATCACAACAGACATGACTGAAATACAAAACATAATTAGAAGCTATTTTGAAAATCTACACTCCAACAAAATAGAAAATTTCGAAAACATCAACAGGTTTCTAGAGACATATGAATTGCCTAAACTGAACGAGGAGGACACACACAATTTAAATAGACCAATTTCAAGTAATGAAATAGAAGAAGTCATCAAAAGCTTTCCAACAAAGAAAAGTTCAGGACCAGATGGGTTCTCAGCTGAGTTCTACAAAACCTTTAAAGAAGAGCTCATTCCAATACTTCTCAAAGTATTCCAGAAAATAGAAGAGGAGGGAACTCTCCCAAACTCATTCAATGAAGCCAATATTACCCTGATACCTAAACCAGACAGAGATACATCAAGGAAAGAAAATTTCAGACCAATATCCTTAATGAACATCGATGCAAAAATTCTCAACAAAATTTTAGCAAATCGCATACAAAAACATATTAAAAAGATAGTGCACCATGATCGAGTGGGTTTCATCCCAGGGATGCAAGGTTGGTTCAACATCAGGAAATCAATAAATGTCATTCACCATATCAATAGACTTAAAGTCAAGAATCACATGATTATTTTGATAGATGCAGAAAAAGCATTTGATAAAATACAGCATCCCTTCATGCTCAAAACACTAGAAAAAATAGGGATAGTGGGAACATTCCTTAACATTGTAAAGGCCATCTACGCTAAACCCATGGCTAATATCATTCTAAATGGTGAAAAACTGAAAGCATTCCCTCTAAAAACTGGAACAAGGCAGGGATGCCCTCTTTCACCACTTCTATTCAACATCGTCCTTGAAACTCTAGCCAGAGCAATTAGACAGACCAAAGAAATTAAAGGGATACGAATAGGAAAAGAAGAACTCAAACTATCCCTATTTGCTGATGATATGATGGTATACTTAGAGGAACCAGGAAATTCCACCAGAAAACTTTTGATCTCATAAGTGAATTCAGTAAAGTAGCGGGATATAAGATCAATGCACATAAATCTAAGGCATTTTTATACATAAGCGATGAATCTTCAGAAAGAGAAATTAGGAAAACTACCCCATTCACAATAGCTTCGAAAAAAATAAAGTATTTGGGAATCAATCTCACAAAAGAGGTGAAAGACCTCTACAATGAGAACTACAGAACACTAAAGAAAGAAATTCAAGAAAACCGTAGAAGATGGAAAGATCTCCCATGTTCTTGGATAGGAAGAATTAATATCATCAAAATGGCCATACTACCAAAAGTGCTATACAGATTTGATGCAATTCCAATTAAAATCCCAATGACGTACCTTACAGAAATAGAGCAAGCAATTATGAAATTCATCTGGAAGAATAAAAAACCCAGAATAGCTAAAGCAATCCTTGGCAGAAAGAGTGAAGCAGGGGGTATCGCAATACCAGATCTTCAACTCTACTACAAAGCAATAGTAACAAAAACGGCATGGTATTGGTACCAAAATAGAAAGGTGGATCAATGGTACAGAATAGAGGACACGGACACAAACCCAAATAAATACAATTTTCTCATACTAGACAAAGGGGCCAAAAATATGCAATGGAGAAAAGATAACCTCTTCAACAAATGGTGCTGGGAGAATGGGAAATCCATATGCAACAGAATGAAACTAAACCCATATCTCTCACCATGCACGAAACTAAACTCAAAATGGATTAAGGATCTCGGAATCAGACCAGAGACCTTGCATCTTATAGAAGAAAAAGTAGGTCCAGAGCTTCAACATGTCGGCTTAGGACCAGACTTCCTCAACAGGACTCCGATAGCACAAGAAATAAAAGCAAGAATTAATAACTGGGATAGATTCAAACTAAAAAGCTTTCTCTCAGCAAAGGAAACTATCAGCAATGCGAAGAAAGAGCCTACAGAGTGGGAGAAAATCTTTGCCAATCATACTTCAGATAGAGCGGTAATCTCCAGAATCTATAAAGAACTCAAGAAACTCTACACCAAGAATGTAAATAATCCAATTGACAAATGGGCTAAAGAAATGAATAGACACTTCACAGAAGAAGATATACAAGTAATCAACAAACATATGAAAAAATGTTCAACATCTCTAGTAATAAGAGAAATGCAAATCAAAACCACCCTAAGATTCCATCTCACCCCAATTAGAATGGTGATTATCAAGAATACAAGCAACAACAGGTGTTGGCGAGGATGTGGGGAGAAAGGTACATTCTTACATTGCTGGTGGGGTTGCAAATTAGTGCAGCCACTCTGGAAAGCAGTATGGAGATTTGTCAGAAAACTTGGAATGGAACCACCATTTGACCCAACTATCCCACTCCTTGGCCTATACCCAAAGGACTTAAAATCAGCATATTACAGAGATACAGCCACATCAATGTTCATAGCTGCTCAGTTCACAATAGCCAGATTGTGGAACCAACCTAGATGTCCTTCAATTGATGAATGGATAAAGAAAATGTGGTATATATATACAATGGAATATTACTCAGCCATAAAGAATGATAAAATTATGGCATTTGCAGGCAAATGGATGAAACTGGAGAATATCATGCTAAGTGAGATAAGCCAATCTCAAAAAACCAAAGGAAGAATGATATCGCTAATAAGTGGATGATGACACATAATGGGGGGTGGGAAGGGTTAGTGTTGGGGTTGGAGTTGGGTTTAGGGAGGGGGGCAGGAATGGAGGAAGGAAGGACTGTATAGATGGAGGGGAGGGGTGGGAGGGGAGGGGGGAAGGGAAAAAATGGCAGAATGAATCAAACAACATTACCCTATGTAAATTTATGATTACACAAATGGTATCCCTTTACGCCATGTACAGAGAAACAACATGTATCCCATTTGTTTACAATAAAAAAAAAATTAGAAGTTTAGTTAATCCTGTAAAGTAACTAATACAACTATTTTAAAAGTCCAATTTTAAAATTTTACTTCAAGAGTTAGACAATTACATTGATGTAAACGATACACACAAAACTACAGCACCACAAAACAACAACAAAAGGCCCTCGTGGGAAAATGGGAAGCAAAAGATCATTTCAATAAAGAGTTAGAGATACTGCAAAAAACAAACAAACAGAAATCCTTGAAATGAAGGAAACAATAAACCAAGTTAAAAACTCCATAGAAAGCATAACCAATAGGATAGAACACCTGGAAGACAGAACCTCAGACATTGAAGACAAAATATTTAATCCTGAAAACAAAATTGACCAAACGAGAATGGTAAGCAATTATGAACAGAATCTACAAGAATTATGGGATGTCATGAAAAGGCCAACATTAAGAATTAATGGGATTGAGGAAGGCTTAGAGAAACAAACCAAAGGAATGAACAATCTATTCAATGAAATAATATCAGAAAATTTCCCAAATCTGAAGAATGAAATGGAAAACCAGGTACAAGAGGCTTATAGGACTCCAAATATACAAAATTACAACAGACCCACACCAAGGCACATTATTATGAAAATACCTAACATACAAAATAAAGACAGAATTTTAAAGGCCACAAGAGAAAAGAATCAAATTACATTCAGGGGGAAACCAATAAGAATATCAGCAGATTTTTTAATCCAGACCCTAAAAGCTAGAAGGGCCTGGAACGACATTTACCAAGCCCTGAAAGAAAACGGATGCCAACCAAGAATCTTATACCCAGCAAATCTTACTTTCAGATTTGACAACGAAATAAAATCCTTCCCTGATAAACAAAAGCTAAAAGAATTTACAAAAAGAAAGCCGGTATTACAGAACATTCTCAGCAAAATATTCCATGAGGAAGAGATGAAAAACAACGATGCAAATCAGCAACGGGAGGAACTAGCCTAAAAGAATAGCCAAATAAAGGAGAAACCAAATCGTGTCAAAAAACAAAAATGAGTCAAATGACTGGGAATATAAATCATATCACAATAATAACCCTGAATGTTAATGGCCTGAACTCATCAATTAAAAGACATAGACTGGCAGATTGGATTAAAAAGAAAAATCCAACAATATGCTGCCTGCAAGAGACTCATCTCATAGAAAGAGATACCCACAGACTAAAGGTGAAAGGATGGGAAAAAACATACCATGCACATGGACACAGCAAAAAAGCTGGAATATCCATCCTTATTTCAGATAATAATCAATATTTCTGAAGGGCATTTGGGACTTCTCCTTTTACTTTTTAGCATTTTATTTTGGAACAGTTATAGGTTCACAGGAAGTTGGAAATGGAAAACCACACACCTTTCAGCCAGATTCCCCTAAAGGATACACTTAAAGTGCAGTGGGAAAAAGACGTTAGTGTGACCTGTGAGGGAAGCTCTGTCACTACCCTGTGTGGCAGCCTTCACCACCACCACAGGATACCACAGGGGATACAGAACCAGACCATCAACACTAACCCTCCCCTCACCACCCCAACCTGAAGCCATTAATTGCTTCTTTTGTTTT
This sequence comes from Sciurus carolinensis, assembly GCF_902686445.1. Classification (NCBI taxonomy): domain Eukaryota; kingdom Metazoa; phylum Chordata; class Mammalia; order Rodentia; family Sciuridae; genus Sciurus; species Sciurus carolinensis. Next base: position 11,614,706 of record NC_062230.1, on the reverse strand, counting down.
CACTTTGAGACTTCTGCAGCATGTAACCTTTGGAGATAGGCTCTTTCTATTCAACCACCTCCCCTGAGACCTGTCCACCTGTTGCTGCACTAATGGGTCATTCACCTACGTTTCTGAGTCATAGTCTAAGTAAGGCTGTACCATACTTCAATCACTCACCCACTGAGGAACATATAGATTATTTCAGATTCAGGGCTACTACGATGAAAAGACAATATCTGTGAGAACATTTTGTGTAGACATGAGGCTTTCATTTCTCAGACGAATGCTCAGAGGAGTGCCACAACTCAGTCTTACAGTGTAATTCTAGTTCTAAACTACCTGTTTTCCAGAGTGGCTAGAACATTGGACATGCCCATCAAGGACGTACCAAAGACTGAGTTTCTTCATATCCCGCCAGCCTTTGGTTTTGTCACTATTTTTTATTTTAGCTCTCTTAAGAGCTACTTAGTGGTTTCCCACTGTGGTTTTAGTTTGCATTTCTCCAATGGCTGGTAGTGTTGAACACCTGTCCACGGGCTTACTGGTCATCCACGGATCCTCTTTTGTGAGATGACCCCTTATACCTTTTGTCCATTTTGTAATATTTTTTATTGCAGAGTTTTAAGGGTTTTCAGTTTTCCAGATGTGTTTGCTCAGATACATGGCTTGCAAATAAACTGTTACAGTCTATAACTTGTCTTTTCATTACCTGAACAGGGCCCTTGGAAGAGCAAAAGTTTTAAATTTTAATGAATTTCAGTTTAAGGTTCTTGATGCCTTGGTGTCATGTCTAAAAACCCTTCAACAAATCCCAAAGCCCGAGATTTCTTCTACACGTTTACTAAAGCTTAATAGTTTTACATTTCATACTTAATCCAACACATTTTGAGAAAATTTTTGAGTAAGCTGTAGGATTTAGGTCAAGGTTTGTCTATGGATGTCCAGTCACTCTAGAACCATTTGTTAAAATGACAACATTCTCTCTTCATTAGTTTTAAACTTGTGTTAAAAAAAAAAAAAAAAAAAATCAGCTGGCTGAGCCAGGTGCAGTAGCACAAGCCTGTAATCCCATTGATTTGGGAGGCTGAGGCAAGAGGACTGCCAAGTTCAAGGCCAGCTTCAGCAACTTACTGAGGCCCTAAGCAACTCAGAGAGACCCTGTCTCAAAATATAAAATGAAAAGGGATGGGGATGTAGCACAGTGGTGAAGTTCCCCTGGCTTAAATCCCTAATACCCCCTCAAGAACAAATAAATAAACAAAAATCAGCTGGCTCTATTTACCTGAGTCTGTTTCCCTTTCTGTTCTATTGATCTATGTGTCTATCCCTACACAAATGGCATAGTTTTGACTTCCTTAGCTATTTAATGTGAGTGCAGATTGAGCACAGTGATTCCTCCACTTTTATTCTTCTTTTTCAAAATTGTTTTACCTACGAGTCCCTTTGCTCATGCACATAAATTTTAGAATAATCATCCTATACTTACAAAAAATCTTGCCAGAATTTTGACAGAAATTACACTAAACCTATGCATCAATTTTAGTAAAACTGACTTCCTGCAGTCTATGGACATGACTTATATCTCCCATCTATAGAGAGATCTTTGATTTCTCTCATCAGTATTTTGTAGTTTTTAGCATCAAACCCTATACATGCTTAGATTTATTCTTAGTTCTTTTTAAAAGCAATTATAAATAGTATTCTATTTTTAATTCCAACTTGCACACATTAATCACTGTTTATAGAAGTGTGATTGATTTTTGTTGTTTCCTGTGACCTTATTCAACTTGTTTATCCTATGAAAGTTTTAAAAATAGATTCCTTCATACTTCCTAGGTAGACCACCATATAAACTCAGTTAGGACCACCCTGTAAACTTTTATCCGTATGCCTTTTGCTTCCTTTCCTTGAACTATGGAGCTAGCTAGGACTGAAGAAGAGTGGAGAGAGTAAATGTGTGTGCCTGGTTCCCAAGCTCAGGGGAAAGGACTCAGTATTTTGCCATGCATTCTAATGTTAGTGGATAGGTTTACTGTACAGACAATTTATCAAGATGAGGAATTTCCTGGCTGATTGAGAATATCAGGAATAGGTGTTGAATTTCATCTAATGATTTTTCTGCATCATTTCATGATCCTGAGTTTTCTTCTTTAGATTGTCAGTATGTTTGATGGCATTGCTTGATTTTTGAATACCCAACAAATCTTGCATAACTAAAATAAACACCCTGCAATCGTGGAGGAGAATTCCTTTGGATATACTGCTAAGTTCTATTTGCTAGTAATTAAGAATTAACTATTTTCATTTATGAGTTATGTTGACCTATATTTTGTGTATATACTGCTTTTTTTTTGTTTTAGTATCAAAGTAGTACTGACTTTGTAAATCTGGGAAGTATTTCATCCTCCACAATTTCTGGAAGAGATTTATAGAATTGGTGTTTTGTTTGTTTCTTTAAGTTTGGTACAACTATCCAGTGAAATGATCTGGGCCTGGAAATCTTGTAGGAAGGTTAAAATTGAGTCCAACTTCCTGCACAGTTACAAGATGATTCACGTTATCTATTTCATATCAGATGAGCTGTAATATTTTTTCCTTGTTGAGGGACTGGTCCATTTCACCTAAGTTGTTCAATTTGTGTGTGTAGGGCTACTCATGGATTTGATTATGTTCTTTTTGATGTCTGCAGTGATAGCTTCTGTTTCATTCCAAATATTTATTTCTTCTCCCTTTTGTCAGTCCTATTAGAAATGTCATTTTATTCATCTTTTAATAATTAGCTTTTTCACTGATTTTTCTCTACTGTTATTGTTTTCAATTTCATTGCTTTTCAACTTTGTTATTTTCCTTCCTTCTGCTTGCTTTTGATTTTTCTTACTCTTGTTTCACTAGCATTCTAAGGCGAGGAGTTTACTGATTTGAAACTTTTTTTTCAGCGTAAGCATTCAGTGGTATAAATTTGTCTCGGTTCTACTTTAGTTGTCTCCTCAGATTATGTTGTATTTAAATTTTTATTTAAAGTATTTTTTAATCTTTTCAGACTGTTTATTTGACCCATGGATTATTTAAAATTGTATTGTTTCCAAATTTTCCTATTATCTTTCTATTAGTAATGTCTAATTTGAAACCACTGTGGTCAGGAGAAATATTCTGTAGGATTTTAATTCTTTTAAATTTGGTAAGATTTATTTTATTGCCCAAGGTATTATCTGTTTTAATATATGTTCAATGAATGCTGAAAAGAATGTGTTTTGTGATGTTGAGTGAAATACCCTATGTCAACTAGACCCTGTTGGCTGATGAAATGGCTTCAAAGTTTTCTAGCAAATATTGAGAGGTGTTGAAGTCTCCAAATATAATTTTGGGTTTGTCTATTTCTATTTTCAGTTCTATTTGATTTTATCTCACATATTTTGCAGCTCTGCAATCTGTTTTAGGCATATCTAAGGTTGGTATGTCTATCTGGTTGACTGACCCTTTTTCATTATACCTCTTTTTTTCTCTTTAGTGGTTTTATTTGCTCCAAAGTCTGTAATATAAAAAGTTCTGGTTACATTACCTTCTCATGATATATGTTTTATGTCCTTTACTTTGAATGTATCTGTATCATTATTCTAACGTGACTTTCTTATAGATAGTATATAGCTGAGTCATGATTTTTTATTTACTTTTCCAGACTCTGTCTTTTTATTGGTGTACTTAAACCATTTATACTTGCTGCTGTTATGGATATTTTAGAGCTTAGGTCTACCATTTATTTTTTATTTCTCAGTTTCTTTTTCTCCTTTTGTGGACATTACTCTAACATTTTTTTAAAATTCCATTTTGATGCATGTACAGTATTTTTGTGTCTATCTCCTTGCACAGTTTTCTAGGGGTAGAGCCAGGTGTTACATTAGAGCTACATGATTTGGTGTGCTAGTGTCAACATTTTACCAGTTTGAAGTATAGAAACCTTTTCTCCCTTTAAATACTTTGACTAACCCTATGAGATATTGTCATAAATATTCCCTCTACACCAATGCAAACTACAATTGATGATGTTATATTTTCTGCTTCAACTATCAAACATAACTTACAAAACTCATAAAGAAAAAACCTATTTATTTCACCCAATCATTTTCTTTCCTGTTGTCTGAAGGTAATCCCAACTTTTTCTCTTTTTATCACTTCTGGTTTTGAAGAGTGCTTCTGTAAGCCTGCTCTTTAACAGTAGGAATTATAGGACCACATTCTCTTAGTTTTTCTTCAGCTGAGAATGTCTTAATTTCCCCTTCATTCTCAAAGGATAGGTTCATCAGATATGGAATTAGCAGCTTACCATTCTTATCTTTCAGTACTTGACAATACTCTGCCACTTCTGTGTGGTCTCCAAAAAGAACAAAGATCAGGTGAAATAAATAGGTTTTTTTCCTTATGAGTTCTCCTTGTGACTTCTCATCAGGTATCTGATGAGAAACCTGATGGAAGATTGTTTTTCCTGTGTAGATAAGGTGCTGTTTCTCTCTAAAGGCTCTTAGGAGTTTTTTTCCTTTTGTCTGTAGTTTTAGAAGTGAGATTATTGTTTTTCAGCGTGCAATTCTTTGGATTTATTCAGTTTCGGGTTCACTTGCTTCTTGAATTATAAGTTTATGTATTTTAAAATACCCAATCTGAAAAACTGCGATGATTATTTCTTTGAACACTTTTTCGCCCTGCCCTCTCTCCTCTCCTCTGGTTTTCTGATAATGAATGTTAAACCTTTTATGTGGTCTCAGAGGTCTCTGATGCTTTGGGTTTTTCTGTCCATCTTCAGGTTCACAGAGTTTTCTCCTGTTGTCTCCACCCTGCTGTTGAATCCATTAGCTTGGATTTTTATTTAAACTGTTCTATTTTCAGTTCTATAATCTCCATGCAGCCTTACATTACCTCTTATCATTATTTGCTGAGGTTTTCCATTTATTTGAGGAGCCCCCGCCCCTTTGTTTTCAGCCTGTCCACCATTGCTCAGTGATAACATTTTGGGACTGCTGTTTTAGAACCCTGATTGGATATTCCTAACGTTTCTATCATCCAGGTGTTGGTGTTTGTTATCTTTCCTCATTCAAGTGGAGATATTCTTGGTTCTTGTTATGCTCAATGACTTTCTGTCAAGACCTGAACATTTGGGGTACTACGTGATTCTGGAAGTTACTTAAGTCTACTATTTCAGCAGGCTTCTTTAGACACTCTCTGGGAGGAGAAGGGGGGCACAGTCCCTCATGGCTTCCAGGTAGGGCGGAAGTCTAGATTCCTACTTGGGTTCTACTGACTCTGGAATGCAGAGGCGACTCATTGTTACAGTAGTTGTGCATTAAGTCTTCTTACTGGATGGAAGGGTGATACAGATCGAATGTTTATAATCCCTCCATTCATATGTTAAAGCCCTAAATCCAATGAGAAGGCATTTAGAGATGAGACTCTTTAGGAGGTGATTAGGATCAGCTTAAGTCACTTATTTAAATAAACATCAAAAAGAGCTGTCTCAGGTCCCTACTATGTGAGGACAACATAAAAGATTGATGCTTCCAAGCTAAGCAGGAAGCCCTCACCAGTAAGAGAACTTGATCAGTACCTGGATCTTGGAATTTCCAGCTTCCAGAACCTTAGGAAAAGTAATTGCTGCTGTCTAAGCCATTCTGACTGTGGTGTTATGCTGTGGCAGTCCAAGCCAAGACCAAGGTGGTAGGCGTCTATTACTGCTACTTAAAAATCCGTAACTGACACTGGAAGAGGGGCCTTGTTACCACTGGGCAGAAGTGGCAATCCTGCCTACGAGGCCTCATCTGAAATTCCAAGTGGGACACCAAGGGCATTTCAACAGAACCAGATGGGAGTGGACATCTAAGGTTCCTAGTGGGCTCCCCTGATGTCACAAGCAGCAGCTCACTGCCATGGAGAGTTGTTATAAGTCTTAGGTGCACACCCATCCTTCCTTCTTGCCCCTCTGATTGGGTGGTTGGAGAGGTTGGAAATCCAAGCTCCTGAATCGGCCTTTTCTCATGGGGCTTGTGAGTGTGACCAGTTTCCTTCTGAGGTATTTGGCTGGAAAACAGTAGTTATTGGCTGAAGATTTTCTGTCTTGCTAAGAGTTCTCCTCTGTGGCCCTCTGGCTGAAAGGGCAGAGTTGTGGGGGCTTTTATCCCTATGCACACTGGTATCAGGTTGTCAGCTTCTCAATGCAAGACAGGTGAGGCAAACAGAAAGCTCAAGGATCCTGCCACATGTCATTCCTAGATGGTCCAATTCCTCCTCATCTTCTAGAGTCTTGTAGCATTATTTGTATATAACATTCAGAGTCTTTAGCTTGGCTTACTGGGACAAGGAGGGTAAAGTACACCACTTTCTTTGTCAGCTTTTGTGTCACTTTGACCAAAATACTCAACAAGAACAACTTGGAAGAGGAAAAAATGTTCTTTTGGGACTACAGTGTGAGTTCTCAACCCAGCTCACTTCATTGCTCTTGGCCCAAGATAAGGCAGCACATCAAGGCAGAAGGGCCAGCTTAGCTCTTGGTGGGGTTAGGAAAAGAAGAGAGAGTGGGGGAGGGGCCACAGGAATGGCGCACCCTTCCAGGACACACTCCCCATTGAACCACCTCTCCTAGTCATGCCACCCACCTGCCTATAGTTCCCACTCAGTCAGTCCAATCAAACGAGGATGGGCTTGTTAGATAGCGTTCCAACAACTGGATCATTTCACCTCTGAATATTCCTGCATTAACACAAGAGCTTTTGGGGGACACCTTAAATCCAAACCATAACACATCCCATCTTTCTGGAAGCATGACTCAAGAAGCCTCTTTTAAGATTTTCTCTTCCCCACACTGATGATCAGCAAAATAAAACTCAAGAATGATTATACAGAGTAATGCATCAGGAACAACTGGAGTGAGAATCTACTGTAGGAATGAAGGGAGAAACGGAATAAAATATACACTGCACACCAAGTGTAGGGGTGAAAACAGGTATCTCTTCACTGCTTTGCTCAGGTGAAAAGGACACACTTGGAGATGGTGATGTCAGAGAACTGAATGGGCAAAGGGGAAGAAGAGAATGAGATAATAAGTTAAGGGAGAACAGAGCACATTAATGTCACATGCCTGAGGAACAGAAGCAGGACACCTTTCTTATTAAAGTATCACATCAATTTGATGAAATGAAGAGGGAGAGAGGTTCTCCACATCACCAGCTGAATGCCACTCAACTCACTCACTGCAGAAAGACCTAAGTATCGAGAAAAGGCCACGCAGAGTCTTTGAGTCAGCACCTGCCATCCTGAAGTCACCTGTAAGCTATGGTGGGAGAGCAGAACGAGCCATGTGCACCACACATATACCAGTGTTTTGGCATTTCTCATCATCAGTAGATAGCACTTTAAGAGCCACAGTCCCATACAGAATCATCATCATTATTTTCCAAAGGTAGGAAGGAGACCTAGCAGGGAACAGTTAAAGTTCACTTTACTCACTCTGTTTTCATTACAAGAATTGGTCAAAGAAGGTAAAAGGAGAATCTAGAAAATGATTTCTTTCACATTCTAACTGTTACACTCAGAACCTGAGAGTACATCCCTTTCAAGATCTTCCAAGCATTTCTCAAGTACAAGTTCCATTTAGCACTGTGATTTTATATGCAAAATTAATTTGCCATACATACTATGGTACCTGAGTTTTCTCTAGGGAATTTCAGTGGTAAATATTAGAAATTTCCGAACCAACCTAGATGTTCTTCAATTGATGAATGGATAAAGAAAATGTGGTATATATATACAATGGAATATTACTCAGCCATAAAGAATGATAAAATTATGGCATTTGCAGGCAAATGGATGAAACTGGAGAATATCATGCTAAGTGAGATAAGCCAATCTCAAAAAACCAAAGGAAGAATGATATCACTAATAAGTGGATGATGACACATAATGGGGGGTGGGAGGGGTTAGTGTTGGGGTTGGAGTTGGGTTTAGGGAGGGGGGCAGGAATGGAGGAAGGAAGGACTGTATAGAGGGAGGGGAGGGGTGGGAGGGGTGGGGGAGAAGGGAAAAAAATGGCAGAATAAATCAAACAACATTACCCTACGTAAATTTATGATTACACAAATGGTATGCCTTAACGCCATGTACAGGCAGAGAAACAACATGTATCCCATTTGTTTACAATAAAAAAAATATTAGAAATTTCCTAGGTACAAATTGTGAGACAATTTATGTTAGAAGCAATGAAATGCTCTTCCTTTGTAGTGAATCACTTTATTATAAATTATATTTTAGTCCCTAAATTCAATATACTTTTTAATATAACAGAGAATCAATAAACTAAAAAATAATTTAATGTAAATTATTTCTTTCACCCTTTCATTGACTTCCTTAACATTATTTTAGAAGTTAGCATCAACACAGAATTAGAAATTTAGAAAAAAATGTAATTAGTTAATTAGTGTTGCTTGTTCAGTCACCTTAAGAGAGATGACACAAAGAAAGACAGAAAAGTATGCACTATGAGAAAGAGAAAGCTGGACTACTGGTCTCGGCACCGTCACTGCCTTCACATGAAACCAACAGGCTACACAGGAATCAGCGGGGAGATGTTCATCAGCATCAGCCAGTGGCCCCATCAGTCATTGCTCGGTCATCAGCCACTCACTGGCTGTGCTCATAATGTGTGCAATACACCCTTCAGCAGGGCACAGAGAACACATGCATGATGCACGTGCAGAAGCAGAGACTGTGATCCAAGCCATCCAAAGACAGAAGCATGAGCGAGCGGAGTGTGGGGCTGAGTGGAAGAAGCTGAGTGGGGTTCCAAGGGAGGGGAGGAGACAAGAGGATGAACTGGTAGGTTCATCCCAAGGGGCAGGTTGAAGACACAGGTGAAAGAAGAAATCGCGTAGGGAGGCGGTTTGGAGAGAAAAGAAAAGAGGGTCCAGTAGAGAATACAAAGGATTACATACATTTTAAGGACAAGTAGACAAAAGCAGAACTTAACAGGAGTCGCTCTTAGCTGAGGGAAATCTTCGAAGTTTAGGACACAATGATGTTGAGGAAAGCAGAAGAAAGGAAGCTTCAGGAAGTCCAAGTCCAAACAGTTTCAGAAGCTTTCAATGATCAAACAATGAAAAAAGTGAGAAATGCCCTCTGCTGTGATAATCTGGCTGCCAATGCAAACGGAGAGGAAAACTTGAGTGGTGTCTTCTGGGTCTTAATGCTGGTCCTCCTCTTAAAACCTGTACTGGCTCTCACTTGCCTTCCCTGTTTACATCCATGCATTTACATCACTCAGATTAATACATGTTAGAAGGAAAATGTACACATGACAGAAATGTCTCCTTTAAATTAAATGTACTTAGGTGAAATACATTTAATTAGGTGAAATTAATGTAGTGACAATGCCATTCTTCAATTAAAAACTTTTGCAAGGTTATTCGCATCAAAATACTATATCATAAACTTCACCCCATTAAAATAATTTTTACAAAGATCATGGCAAATGAAATTATCTAGAATATAATCTTAATTTTTAAGTATTTACAAAGCAGTTTATCAAGGAGGATCTCAACAATGAAAACCACATAAGAGAAAGTAGAAGTACAACAAAGTGCTTGTGGAGGCCCATAGAAAATAAGATCATGGGCTTTTTTTTTTTCTGTTTACTCATATTCTTCTGTATTTATCTCATATATTACAATGAATATGTATGTTGTAAAACGTAAAAAATCATGGAAAGGAATAATTAGGTCCTCTTATACAGATTCAATTTCCTACCTCCTACAAGTACATTCAGTGTGCAATCTTAGAGGAGATCATATTTAATTTGCTGTGGGAGGCAGCCAATACCAACCATGCTGACTTATGAAGAGGTTATCTTACAAGAACTCTGTCATCATGCACTGAAAAAAAGTATTTTTAGCCATCAAGAAAGTATGAGTTATATGACACTACAAAAAATTTCACAACCAAACAATGGTTTATCTCTAATATGGACTGTTTCCAATGAGCTACCTCTGTTCCTGTTTTATGGGTAAAACATTTACATATTCAAAATATTTCAGATTTTGGGGGATCAGTGAGAAGTCATGCAGAAAATCAGTAGAGTACCAAAATACCTATTAGGGCATGTGCTTTGGTGGTTGTACATGTATTTGTTTACATTTTGTTTCAGAGAACAAATGATGTTCAGCAAGCTTTGTATATGACCATTAAAAATCCTATTGCTCTAATACAATGTATCCCAAAATTCCCTAATGACATGAATGACCATAGGTACTTGTAAAAAATGTAGAGTCCTGGGTCCAACCTATAGGGTTAAATTCTCAAGAGGTGTGGCCTAGAAATGTTCTTTTAAAAAGTTTTCCAGGACACAAACCAGAATAGGAGTACTGTTTTCCTGAGTGTTTTAGGGCATCTACTGAATTGGGCACTTTCCTAATCTCAGATTCTTCTCTCTGCACCTCTTCGCATCACAACACACGCACGCGCCACCCAGAAGTCTTCTTTCTATGTAGTCTACAAGCACTTAACTGCTTCCCACATCTGCCAAGAGAAAAGAGCAGTCACCCAGTGGTCAGTCTAATTCAGAGTTATCTATGGAAGAAGAGCATGGTGTGTAACAGGCCTGGCTAAAATGGGCCTCTTGGACTAGCAGGGGAAGGACGAGTGGTCACCCTTTCCTGGATTTGCATTTTCCACATTGCACACTGCTTTCACACAATCTTAGGAGGTGGGCAGAGCATAAGCAAAAAGTGAAGAACCACAGGCAAAGGAAATCTAACTGACCTTTCTACTGTCACAGGACTTAGGCTTTTACCATTTACTTCCCACCCCGGCACACTTTATGGGCAAGATAGGTGTATAGATAAACCATAAAAGGCAAAATATGAAAAATACTCCTAAGAAATGTTCTGAAGGTCTCAAGAAAGAGGCAGATGGGATAGCTGTGGAACAGTACAGGAGCTGGGCTGTGGAGACAGTAGGATGCCGGCAGGCAGACAGGGCAGGGTGCAAGATGAAGCTCAGGCTAGGGTCCACTGCGGACTCAGGTGTAGAGCAGCCCAGCTGTAGCTTGCCTACATGAGGGGGCAGGAGAAATTAAGCACAAACCATAGGCCAGAGTCATAATCAGCTGAAGATGATCTCCAAGAGAGAAGGATACAGTTACAGTCAGGAAAGATAGTCAAAAGAAACTATTCACAGTAAAAAAAAATAAATAAAATTTAAATATGTATATACAGATATATATATATATATTATATATATATATATAATTTCTAGTATTATTACAAAGCATGAAATCAATTAACTACAAAAAAAGAACTTGCCAAATGTCACTGGAGCATATAAAGGATTAGTTTAGATACAGACAATATTTCTGGAGGTGAAAATGCAATTTTGTAAAGACATCAGTTCTCCCTAAATTTAACTTTTAAACTTTTAATGTAATTCTAAATAAGAAATATATTATCTTATATATAAGATATATATTTTAAATTCCCAATGTAATTCTGAAATTCATGTGAAGAATTAAGAGGCCACACTATGAAACAGTAAGAACTAATTACTTGGAGGGATTGGGAATGATAAATTTTAAGATAATAAATATATATATTAATAAATATTAAGACTTTTAATGCAAACTAAAAAGGAAATCAATAAAAGAGAAGCAGAAGTATTGGTGTTTACATAAGCTCTGAGTCTTTAAGTAAAGGAGCATTGTAAGAGAGTGTACAACATTTTGTAAAACAAAATTAACTGTGAATATTCTTAAAAATAATATATCACTGTCCACATTAATGTATTAGATAATGTGAAATCATATTAATGTAACACATTACATGACATCTATAATTTAATGTATTATTTATCTAAATATGTTCAAGCCTATCATCTCAATAGAAAAGTGGCAAATCACACACATATGGCAGAAAACTAAATGATATATAAATGGAAGCATTTATGCTACTTTTGTCCATCAAATTTCACATATTTAAAATCTAAACATTTTCGATGTGCCACAGGTATATAAACTAGGTACTATACATGGTTTGAATGTGTGTATATGTTGATGCAATTTAGAAAACAGGAGAACACTTCAAACTGTTTATTATATATAATAGATCAAGAGTATAAATACCTTATAATGTTTCATACATGATACAATATAGGAAGCACCACAAAACTTTCTGTATCATTTGGTCAACAACTTTAAATTCTAAATTATTTTCTAGACTTAAAAAATGTGGACAAACATTGGTTTTCATTCATCAACAAAAATTATAGGACATACCCAAAATGTACCCAAATAGAGAAATCATTAAATAATTTATGCTACAGAACTAAAATGAATTATTCAGAAACCTAAAAGATATGTTTAAAGAATATTTAATAATATGAGAAATTCTCACTTTTTAACTATCCTTTAAAGGGAATGGCAAAACTGAATATATGACTCCAAATATAAACACACATTTGTTCACATATACACAGAGAAAGAAATAAGTAAAAGAACACAGGTCAAAATGTTAACAGTTACAGGCTGGGGTTATAGCTCAGTAGTAGAGCGCTTGCCTAGCTAGCATGCATGATGCACTGGGTTCTAATCTCAGCACTGCATATAAATAAAATAAAGGTCCACTGAGAAATAAAAAAAAAATTTTTTAAATGTTAACAGTTACAATGGAATGGCAGAATATCTTGGGTTATTTTTCTTGTTTTTTTCCCCTATATTTCTAAATTGTCTATAAAGTTTTAGAATTAGAAAGAATTTTTGAATAAGAAAAAACAGAAATGAAAAATTGTTTTGGGTCTCTGAAGAGGAATTATAATTACAAAGAAATTTATATGATTACTCATTTAATGTCCATTCCCAACTCAATTATAAGTTAAATTAGAGTAGGAACCATATTCATCTTGCTCTTAGCTATCTTCTGAGTGCCTGGCACAATATACAAACTTAATAAATATTGATGAAAGAATGAATAAGCAAGAGAGAAAGGGAGAGAAGATGGCGGGGGCAGTGACAGATGGACAGGGGGATGGAAAGGCAAGATCCTGGTGAGCCTGCCAGAATAAGGAGTCCTGGAATCTTCAGCTTTTTAAGGTTACTTCTGTTGCCTAGCATATTACCTTGCTTATAATACATGCTGAACACATGCTGCGTGAATGAGCAGATGAACTAAGATTTACCTCTTAATTAAAGCCAGAACAAATAATACAAGTCACATTTTTTTTTTTTTCTTTCTGACTCAAGTGTATTCTAAGCACAACTGAAACTAGATCTAATAGCAAGGGCTATAGGTTTGTGCTAGCATGTGTGACCAAGGTCACAAAAGGAAAATCAGTAAGAGTAGACCACCATGGGTTGTACCAGGAAGTCATCTATTTCTATTTTTAAATATCACATCACCAGAGGCACCTATATTTTTTAATGTGAATACAATTGTCTCCTGATACAGTACCTGCAAAGAGAAGAGGGTGCCCTGGTCTGAGCACTAATGTTTCCAAATTCCCTTGGTTCACACAGTGCAGTGACTGGGCTTGCTTGGGCTGTTTCAAGCAACATGACTGTGAGGTCCCACAGCTGCAGGGGGCAGGCATCCACTTCAGTCAAAGGCACTTCAGGGAAGAGTCCAGACTCTTCCCATCAACATAAGACACTCACAGTCTATGGCATTTTTGCTCTGTTTTATGATGATGCAAAAACTTAAGAAAATTTCAAGTCTGAAATTCAGAAATCTCTTACTGCTTTTCAAATATATTTGAATTTATTCATGTTGAAAAGTGGTTCTAAGCTATAAAACATTGGTGTAATTGTCTGAAAGGAATCAGAAAGCTTCCTGCTAACTGATGAGAGATGAATATTTTTCTCTCATAAGTTTAAGAAATTTTTTTCAAAAGAATTCTCCTTAAAGAACAAAATCATCTGATGAGGACATGCTATGCTTTCTAATAGGTCACAGTGTTGAAAGAAAACCTTAGACCAGTAAACTACCTGTAAATCCAGAATAAAATATTAGTGCATTTTATTTCTGAAGTGTTTTAGAGTTCATATTATGAAAGTTATATAGATGCAAAGTATTACTTTTAGAGTAAATTTTCTTGAAACTCTGAAGACAAGTCATGTGGTTTTTATTAATGTAACATTTATTTTGACCTTGTGATGGAGAATATAATCAACTTGAAAAAAATATTAGAATAACATTACCTGGGGTTAAAGCTAATGTGGGATCTTAAAGACAAGAAATGATGCTGTTCTATTGAAACAAGATGGACCCTGACATGTTGGCTTGGCAATTTATCTGTGAAAGCTATATTATGATCTTATAATTCAATATTGGTAGGGTCACTTGATGCATGATTTATTGGGATTCCCTTTTAGTCTAAATGCCAGCAAAAGGAATATTCTATTCAGGGGCCTTACTTTTCCATTTAGTACATGAAAAATTTGAAAGAGAAACCAATATGATTATAAAGAAATAAACCCTTGCCACTATCATTGAACATTAACAATAAGCCTTGAGTGACTTATGTTTTTGGGGAAAATATGATTTTCTTATGACCCTCAAAGGAAAAAAAAAAAACCACAATTACGGTAAAAACATCAATAATGTATGATACTTGAGATGTAACAACAATATGTCATTTGGTTTTGCATTCATGATAACTGTCATGTGGAAGCTCTATCAGTTAGCACTGAGAGTCATACTAGGGCTATCAAAAGGAATGGGAAATCTTACATCAAAAGAAACCGATTGTCTATAGTAGCTGCCATTCCTGAATTTTTTTTTTTTAATTTGATCTGTTCTCTGTTATAAACTGTAAACATTGCCTAATAGCGTAAGAGCCACTGGATGCTTCTTGGAGACAATATTCTAAGAAATGGATGAATATGTTTGCAAAAACATTTAGCAAACACATTTTGTAGCTTAACTCAAATACAAAACATTCATTTCCACACAGATGATCAAAACAACTACATCTATACTGGAAATATTTTTGTTTGCAACTGAAATACATGTTCTGGTTGTCAAAACATTTCTAAATAAAACATGATTTTTGCAAAAGGTATTTAATTTGGTGAATATGTGCCTGTGTAGACATAGACTCAAAGTAATTTAGAATTATGTATGGATTCATCAGGAAATAAAAATAATAACTTCCAATTACTTGTTTAGTCTACAGAAGGAACTGAGCAAAAGCTTTATATTTACCATTTGATTTAATCCTCATTATTATTAAAGTGAGAAACAGAAAATCTGAAGCCTAGAGAAGTTAAGCAATTTGTGCACAATTTTCCAAATAAGGCTAAAACAGTTGGGTTGTATCCAGTCACAGGCAACAAACAATGATTTTAAAAGTCTTATAAAAATGAGTTTATTTTTTCCTATAACGAAAATACTAAAAGTAAGGAGCCCAGGGCCAGGACAACAGCTAGGGGATGGCGATGGAGAATCCTGCCCTGCCCTCATTCTGCTCCACTCCATCGGGCTGTCCATATCCTGCCTGCTGTATAACTCAGGAGGGCTACCACACCTAGAAGAATCACACCTAGAAACATCCCACCTAGAAACAACGGGATACAACCCAGCAGGAAAAGGGAGGAGGGAAACACAGGCCATACAATCCTCCCAGGTGGGCGGGAAGCCAGGAAACTGAAGTACGCAGCTGTCATAATATTCTTAGATGAGGGGTCAGCAAACACACTCCACAAAGACCAGACAGCAAACAAGTTAGGGTTTGAGGTTCCATGGTCTTTTCTACAACTGCTCAACTCTGCCCATAGAGCTGGAAAAGAACACCAGCCAAGATGTAAACAAATCAGTGAATGTGCTCTGATAAAACAACCTGCAGAAACCCAAGAGAGGCAGAGGGTGGGGACACTGGTAGATTACCTCTGGGGCAGGAGTTTGAGTGGAGTAGGAATAGAGGAAGTAGAGCAGTAATAGTAATCGTGGTTTGCACCTGGGGTGGGTGGACTATGGTGCTATTCTGAACAAAACCCCAGTCTTGTAGGAAAGCAGAGGAAACGAGATGTGGATCGGCAGTGAGCAATGCGTGCCTCGGAACTGAGGCAGAGCCAAAATTCGAATTGAGGCCTGTGAGGCCAGCCTGTGCTTTCAACCATGGCTTTATTGCCTCAGTATCAAGGAAGTTGGAACCTGGAAGATTGTTGACCTGTCATCTACTCAGACACACTAAGGTTCCACAGAAGGAGATCATGGTATGGAAGGCTAAGAGGATTTCTAGGGAACGCAGTTGTTGAAAGCAAAGAAGAAATCTATCTCTTGGTTCCTCTGCACCACTACTATACCTGCTTCCAGTAATAACAGCAGCAAAGCTGGTATCTGCAGAGCACTTAGGAAGTGCTTCCATTGTCTCATTTATTCTTCACAACGCCCTATGATAGAGACACAATTGACTTCTCTGATCTCATTAAGAACTGAAGCCCCAAATAATAACTGATTTGTCAAAGATCATAGGAACAAGAGGAGGTAGAGCTGAGAGGTGAGCCCTGGTCTGGCGCCTGAGCCCAAGCTCTGCACCACCCACCTGTACTGACTACAGCTTCCTGTTTGCTTTACTGCTCTTTAGGGCCCTGGGAAGGTACACCACATCCCTATGGAATACTCGGAAGCCTCTGCAGTTTTGAAATAGTAGTGACATGCTGAACCTGGGGTGCACAGCATCAAACAGGAGTTAAGCAGTGGCATCTATGGTCCTCAAGCTCTTAATACACAGCCTGCCCCAGAACAGCTACCAATAGTTTCTAGAGGAGTTCCCTTCTGGGAACCGTCTAGCTTTGAGGAATAAATCATCTTCTAATAGTGTCAGCAGGTGTCAGTTTCTCCTCCCATTCCCCATCTCTTAGCTCTGGAGATAACTGCAGATTCACATGCAGTTTTTAAAAATAATAGTACACAGATCCTGTGTCCCCTTTACCCAAATTCCTGAAATGGTAACAGCCTGCAAAGTCACCACTGGACACCTGACTGGAAGGTTGCTGTGACACAGTCAGGGCAGAGAACTTCCATGGCCACAAGGCTTCCTTGGGCTACCCTTCTACAGACCAGTCACCTTTGGCCCTCCCCTACCACACTAATCCCTGGCAACCTGTCATCTGCTTATTTCAATAATGTTATATAAATGGAATCAACAGCATGTGAACTTGGGGACTGAATCTTCTCATCACAACTCCTTGGAGAGTCATCGCACCCATAGTCTTTCCATTTTTCTGCAGAGCAGCACTCCACATTATGAATGTGCTGCAGTTTGATTATCTGCTACCCAGTTAAGGGACATTTGGGATGGTTTCAGTTTGTGGTTTTTATGAATAAAATTGTTCTGAACATTTGTGTGCAGATTTTTTGTGCACATAATTTTTCATTTCTCTGAAAAAAATGCCCATGTGATATAGGTCATTTTTAGTTGTTTTATGTGTTTTCTGCTGTCTTGACCCAGTTTTGAGGCCCTGGCTAGAGACCAGTCAGAACCCTTTTCTTGAGCAGCTAATTAAGTCCATGTCCAACACTTCCTGTACTAGGCTCTCACATGACAGGGCCAGGCAGCACAGCACTAGGGAGACCCCTCTACCTTAGAACCCACTGAGATTATTCCAGTTAACCAAATTACAGAAAGCCTGAGAAAACCAGCTGAACACACCCGTGCTTGCCATACCTAACGCCCTTGCCCTGCCACTTTCTGTTATCCTGTCCTAAGCTGCAGCTTCCTCCATGGCCTTGTGGTGGTCTGGCCTCCTTAAGAGCTGTAAGTAACAAACAGCTCTACCTTTTCTCTATTTCAGGACCAGTGTTCTGTGTCCTGCCATCAAATTAACCTTCAAAATAGCCTGAAAATACATTTGAGGAGTTGTATAGTATATGCCTATTTAGATTTGTGGAATAACTGCCAAACCATTTCCTGAAGGGACTGTATCATCATGTTCCTATCAGCAACGCACAAATGAGTGACAGGAGTGGGGCTCCTTGCAGACACTTATTAGGTTGATGACTTTCTTTTCTATTCTTAGTTTACTGTAAGTTATTACCAAAAATGGATGTTACATTTTACCAACTTTACAAAAACTAGTATGATCGTTGTTTTTAGTCTTTAGTCTGCTGATATTATTAGACATGACAGGGATGATTTTCAGAATGTTGGACCAGTCTTTGATAACCTGAATAAATCTTATTTAATTGTGGTACATAATTCTTTTTATGCATTGCTGGAACCAATCTGCTAATATTCTGTTGAAGATGTTTGCATCTAAATGCATGAGAGACAGAGAGAGAGAGAGAAAGGTTTTCTTTTTTAGTAGTCCTTCTCTGGTTTTGGTATCAAAGTAACACCATCTTAATAAAATGAATTGGGTAGTATTTCTGCCTCTTTCATTTTTTTGAAAGACCATCAGGTAAAACTGGTGTTTATTCTTCCAAAGTCTGGAAATTTTTCCAACAAAATTCATTTTTAATTCATTAACATTGTAAATGGCATGAGGGTTGGGGTATAGCTCAGTGGCCGAGTATGTATGAGGCCTGGGTTTCCATCCCCAGCATGACCTAAAAAGCAAGGGAGGCGGGCAGTGGGTGGTGGGGCGGGGGGTGGGGAGTGGGGGGGAGAGGGGAGGGGAGAGAGAGAGGAAGAGAGGAGAGAGAGAAAGAGAGAAAATATATACTTCATTTTTTTAAGGGTAAATTACAAATTTAATTTCATTGTAGTTACTAAACTATTCAGGTTGCCTGTTTCACCTTGGTTGAGTTTTTGATAGGTTCATTTCATCTGAGTGAACACTTGCATGTGTGTGCAGTTTTTCATATTCTTCCCTTGTTACCATTTTCCTTTTTTCAGGATGTGTAGTGATACTTCCCTCTTAATTCTGACCCTGATGATTTCTGTCTTTTCTCTGTTTTCACTGTCAATCTTGCTAAATGTGCATCAATTTTACTATATTTTCAAAGAACTAGCTTGTTTCATTAATTTCTTTCATCTTGCTTTTCTTTTGTCTTATCTTTATTATTTCCTTCCCTCTACCTGCTTTGGGTTTATTTTGCTCTCTGCCACCAGTCCTAGTTTCTTAAAGTGGGAGTTTAGTTTAAGATTTATTTCTCCCTTTTTTCTAGAGCACATATTATTGCACTATAAATTGTCCTCCCAGCGCTGCTTTAGCTGCACACCACAAACTTTGATACATTGTTTTTCTATTTTCTTTCAGTTTGCAGGATTTTAAAATTGTTTTAAGTGTTCCTTTATGACCCAAAGATTATTTAGAAGTGTGTTATTTAGATTCCAAGTGTTTTCCTATACTTTTTTTTTTCAGTTTGATTCCATTACAGTTGAAGATTTCTATGTAATTTAAATTCTTTAAATTTAGTGAACTTTGTTTATGGCCCAGGATAATGTCTATCTCTGTGAATGTTCCAAGTGTGCTTGAAAAGAATATGTGTTCTGTTTTTATTGGGTCAAGTGTTCTACAAAGATTAAGTTTCTTTGTGTTGTTCAGTTGTTCATTATTGCTGGTGATTTTCCATTTAATACTCCAATTAATTTCTGAAAGTGGAGTGTTTAAATTCACAATGATAGTGGTGGATTTTTCTGCTTCTCCTTTCACATTTATCATTTTTACTTTCTATATTTGAAGTTTCTGTTATTTGTTGCTTACATATTTAAGATTATTTGTTCCTGGTATATTTTTTCTTTTACATCATGAAATGTCTCTTTTTGTCTCTAGTAATTTCCTTTGCTTTGGAGACTACTATTTAGAGGTAAACTGAGCCTAACCCCCCAAAAATTGAACTTCTAAACCTCAATATCACAGAATATGATCATATTTGGAAATAAAGGAATCAAACAAGTAATTAGTTAAGACGAGATCATATAGGAGTAGAGTAAACCCCTAAACCAGTAAAACCGGCATCCTTATGAGAAAATGGCCATATGAATACAGAGGTACACAAAAAGAATACCATGTAGTGATGAAAGCAGAGATTGGAACTGCACAACTGCAAGGAATGTAAAAGAATGCCAGCAAACCACAAGAAGGTTGGGGGAAAAAAAGGAAGGATCACCCTATGGGTTTCAGAGAAATCACAGTCCTGTCAACAATTTGATTTTAAACTTGTAGCCCCCAGAATTGTGATACAATAACTTCCTTTTGTTTTAAGCCTCCTAAATTGTGGTGGTGCTTTCTTATTTTCTACTGAAACCCTGGGAACCTAATACAATGTGCTTTATCTGATGTTAACATGTATATTTGTCCTTTTTAACATATTGCATCAAATCTTTTTCTATTCTTTTACTTTTAGTCTACCTATGTCATTGTATTTTAAGTGAGGTTCCTGTAGATACTATATTATTGTATAATAGATAACTCAATATACAAATCTGTTTAAAATAATTATTGGTATGCCATAGCTTAAATCTGCCTGTCATTTTGTTGTTTTCTGTATATTTCTTCTGATTCTTATTAATCTCTCAGATCTTTTTGTAGGATATGGGAACATCTCTAAGGAATCCATCGTGATTCAATTCTAGTTACTTTCTGGATCTTTTCTATAGTGTTCTTAGTGGTTAATATGGGAATTATACATAGAAAATTTACCACTCTGAATGAAGAGTAGAAACCTTACTTCCATGTAGGTCCCTTTAACTTCTCCATTTTTAAATGTAATTATTTTGAGCATTTCCTCTTTATACATTGACTACTGTACTGGACGGTGTTGGTTTTTGCTCCCCTATCAGATATGTTTAAGAACCTTAAGAGAAGTAGGATATTCTATTATATTCACTCTATTTTTATGCATTCCAATATTCTTCCTTTCTTCTGTTATCTTCTTTCTGATCTGAGAATGTTCTTTGTTATTCTTAAAATAGGTTTGCTAGCAAAACAATTTTTAGTTTTCTATTCATCTCAGAATGTCTTGATTTCCCTTTCATTTTTAAAGGATGCTTTTGCCAGATATAAAATGTGCTGTTGACAGGGTTTTGTTTTTAGTAGTTGAAAAAATGTCCCACGGTTTCAGATGACTGCTGTCATTTGAATTCATATCCCTTTATAAGTTACATGTCATTTCTCTCTGACTTTTTTTAAGCACTTTTTTTTTCAGTGTTCAAAAGTTTAATTATGTTGTGTCTTAGTATGAATTTCTTTGCATTTATCCTAGAATTTGCTCAGCTTCTTGAATTTTTAAGTATAGCTATCTATCAATCTACACACACACACACACACACACACACACACATATACATATAGACATGTAATGTACCTTGTTTTTCCAATCTGGGATACTTTTAGTCATTATTTCTTTAAAAACCTTTACCTCAACCCTTTTTATTACCTCCTTCTGGTGTGATATGAATGTTCCCTCCTGCTATTGTCTCACAGGTCTCTGTGGATCTGTCTTTTATTTATTTTTTTCCTCCAATCTGTTTTTTTTCCCTCAGTTTTCAGACTGGCTAATGTTTGATCTGTTGAGATCACTGTTCAATTCTCCATCATTTCTATTCTATTATTGAGCCCATTCAGTGAGGGTTTTTTTGTTGATTTGTTATTATATTTTTCAGTTTCCTGCTTTCCATTTGGTTCTTTTGCTATTACTTCCCTTGGCTGAGAGTTTCCATTTTTGCATTTCATGAGAATTCATAAAGACTAAATGAAATAGTTTCATCATTGGCTGCTTTAAAATCTTTCTCAGATAATTCCAACATCTGATTTATCTCTGTGTTAGTGCCTATTGATTGGCTTTTCTCATCCAAGTTGTGACTGCTCTAGTTCTTAGGGAAACAAGTGATCTTCAATTGTGTTCTAAATATTTTGGATATTATGTAATACGGCTTTGCATTTTGTGTAATCTTCTCTTTTTAGTAGGCATACCCATCACTTATATGTAGCATAAAGGCTGGGTGGATTTGTCCAGTAAAAAGTTTTACACTAGATTCCTCCAACACAGCCTTGGCAGAAGTCCCTGCAAGCATAGTGGCTGCTCCATCTTATAACATCACGTCAGTATATACTTTTTCAATGGTTACTATGTGCCAAGTGTAGATGAGTTTCCAACCTCATGAGGTGAACTAAATCTTAACAAAGGTCTCACACATGCACAGTTATAATAATCCATAATGACTACTCTCATGAAACATATCCAACACCACCTACCCGCTTCAAAAATCTCCCTATCTCCTTTCAGCTGTCTAAAATGGTTTTGTTAAGAGCCCAAAGGCATTTATCTCTTAAAGGACTTAAATAATCATTTACCCATTAAGCAAATATTTGGCAAGTGCAGGGTATGTGCAGGGTCTCATTATGGGTAACAGGGAAACACTGGAAACCAAAGACAATGCAAAGTCTTATGCTCACATGGCTCATCCTCCACTGGAGACAGATGAAAGACAATAAACATAATGCATAAGGAGACCGTACACTACATTCATTCATTCAATCAATTCACTCAGTGCAAATGCCTTGCTAGGTAATAACTATGCCTGAAAATTGTTCTCAGCATAATTTGCTATTTCGTTCATAAAATCATGTTTGATTTCAGATCTTCTTCCTGTTTTGTGAGAGGAGAGTAAGCTGGGAAACCCTTGGAGTTGATTTGGGAAAAGTCCTCAACAAAGGAAAAAGAACACAGGAAGGGCAGGTGGGTGATGCTGAAGGCGGTTTCACAGTATGTGGAGGCTCAGTGCTTTTTCTGTGGCAGACAAATGAGTTCTGACCCAGGACAGACCACTGCATACATATGCCTCTGTGGGAACACTGCCATTACCTCTGTTGCCAATCCCCGGACAACTGTGCATGACTTATGACAGCTTCATTGTACAGGCACTTTCTCTTTCCCCTCTGGAAATGTTAATTTACAAATCACAGAAATTGCTACTTTCATCTATAACAAGCAGCTGTGGCATTGTTCAAATAAAGTATTGGAATCAAAAGACAAAGTTTGTGTCTCTACTCTTCTGTTTACTAAATCCTGGCAAAAGATTCTTATTTTCTGGTGCCTTAATGACCTCACCTGTGAAATGGATAAAACTGTGTCTACACTGCCTATCACCTCAGAGTTACCATGAAAGATAAACCACTTTTATGAATACTAATGCATAATTTTTAGCATCATCAATGGAGGTCTGACACATACACTTTATAACTCTACTAATCAATGGTATTTAGTTATTCTTATCCCTCCTAGTGTCCACAGCAGGACATTCTCACATTCAATTTTGAGATGCTCTCAGAGATGCTTCCAGTATTAAGCTATATGTAGTATATGCACTGTACTGTTTTACTGGAATGCAAAGAACAAAAATCTCTGGCTTCCCAGACACACTAGAGCCCAAGAAGTTTTGGAAAAAGAAAAACCAAAACAAAAAAAAAACAAAAAATCTTCGAGCTCATTGGTTCTAATTTATGTGAAAGGAGAGGCAATCAGTTAAGGAAGCTATCTTTCAGTTGCAGCACCCATGAGTTCAATGTATTCAATGAACAAATAATTATTAAGTGCCTACAATATCCTGGGCATTCTTCTAGATACTGAGGATACAGAAAAGAAAAAGAAGTACACAGTATCAGAAGCCTATATTTTAGTGATTGAAGATATATAGTAAATATCATATATAAGTATAATATGTTAAATGTCATTAAGTGCTAGTCACAAATGTACAAATAGGATAATTTTGAAAAATAAGCACAGTGTGCTCATCCATTCTGTTGTTGACTGACTTTTGAGCCATTTCTTAATTAGACTATTAAATGCAGTGCTATGTCCCTTTCTGTACATGCCTGGCATACTTGGGCATATGTTTCTCTTGGATTTAACCTGAGAATGGAATACTGGATCATAACGTTAGGCATGTCTTCAAATTTGTGAGAAATTATTTATTGTTCAAAATTGTTCTAAACCCTAAATAAGGTCCAAAAACTGAACTAGTAACACATGGGGCACACACAGGTGGAAAAATTATGAAGAAAAGCAAACTTTTAACCTGGGTGCCAGTACAGTTATTGCCTTCAAGGGGAACAAGAAGGGGCTGGGGCTTTGAGCTATAGTCTTAGGTCGTTTATTTGTTGATTTTTTTTCTTTTATTGAATGCGCTCCATGAAATAAATTTTCCTCTAAGAAATGCTTTCATAGTATACCAGAGATTTTGATATGATGTATCTTTGTTCCCCTTTACCTCTAAGATTTTTTTTTATTTCCCCTGATGTCTTCTGTTATCCATTCATCATCCAATAGTGTGTTATTTAATCTCCAGGTGTTGGAGTAGTTTCTGTTTTTTATTGTATCATTTATTTCTAATTTCAATCCATTATGGTCTGATAGAATGCAAGGTAGTATCTCTATCTTTTTGTATTTGCTAACAGTAGCTTTGTGGCATAACATGGTCTATTTTAGAGAAGGATCCACGTGCTGCTGAGAAAAAAGTATATTTGCTCTTTGTTGAATGGTATATTGGACAGGAAATACTTAAAATCAGAGCTGAAATCAATGAAATTGAAACAAAAGAAACAATCGAAAAAACTGACAAAATTAAAAATTGGTTCTTTGAAAAAATAAACAAAATTGATATATGCTTAGCCACACTAACAAAGAGAAGGAGAGAGAAAACTCAAATTACTAAAATTCAGAATGAACAAGGAAATATCATGACAGACACGAGTGAAATATAAAACATAATTAGAAACTATTTTGAAAATCTATACTCCAACAAAAATAGAAAATCTCAAAGACATCAACAGGTTTCTAGAAACATATGAATTTCCTAAACTGAACCAGGAGGACACACACAATTTAAATAGATCAATTTCAAGTAATGAAATAGAAGAAGTCATCAAAAGTCTACCAACAAAGAAAAGTCTGGGACCAGATGGATTCTCAGCCGAGTTCTACAAAATCTTTAAAGAAGAGCTCATTCCAATACTTCCCAAAGTATTCCATGAAATAGAACAGGAGGGAAACCTCCCAAACTCATTCTATGAAGCCAATATCACCCTGATACCTAAACACATCGAGGAAAGAAAATTTCAGACCAATATCCTTAATGAACATCAATGCAAAAATTCTCAACAAATTTTAGCAAATTGCATACAAAGTATATTAAAAAAATAGTGCACCATGATCGAGTGGGTTTTATCCCAGGGATGCAAGGTTGGTTCAACATCCAGAAATCAATAAATGTCATTCATCATATCAACAGACTTAAAGTTAAGAATCACATGATTATTTTGATAGATGCAGAAAAAGCATTCAGTAAAATACAGCATCCCTTCATGCTCAAAACACTAGAAAAAATAGGGATAGTAGGAACATTCCTTAATATTGTCAAGGCCATCTATGCTAAGCCTATAGCCAATATCATTCTAAATGGTGAAAAACTGAAAGCATTCCCCCTAAAAACTGGAACAAGGCAGGGATGCCCTCTTTCACCACTTCTATTCAACATCGTCCTTGAAACTCTAGCCAGAGCAATTAGACAAACCAAAGAAATTAAAGGGATACGAAAAGGAAAAGAAGAACTCAAACCGTCCCTATTTGCTGATGGCATGATTATATACATAGAGGAACCCGGAAATTCCACCAGAAAACTTTTAGAACTCATAAGTGAATTCAGTAAAGTAACAGGATATAAGATCAATGCTCACAAATCTAATGCATTTTTATACAGAAGTGATGAATCTCAGAAAGAGAAGTTAGGAAAACTACCCCATTCACGATAGTCTTGAAAAAAATAAAATACTTGGGAATCAATCTCACAAAAGAGGTGAAAGACCTCTACAATGAGAACTATAGAACACTAAAGAAAGAAATTAAAGAAAACCTTAGAAGATGGAAAGATCTTCCATGTTCTTGGTTAGGCAGAATTAATATCATCAAAATGGCCATACTACCAAAAGTGCTATACAGATTCAATGCAATTCCAATTAAAATCCCAATGACGTACCTCACATAAATAGAGCAAGTGATCATGGAATTCATCTGGAAGAATAAGAAACCCAGAATAGCTAAAGCAATTCTCCGCAGGAAGAGTGAAGCAGGGGGTATTGCAATACCAGACCTCCAACTCTACTACAAAGCAATAGTAACAAAAACGGCATGGTATTGGTACCAAAATAGAAAGGTAGATCAATGGTACAGAATAGAGGACAAAGACACAAACCCAAATAAATACAATTTTCTCATACTAGACAAAGGGGCCAAAAATATGCAATGGAGAAAAGATAGCCTCTTCAACAAATGGTGCTGGGAGAATTGGAAATCCATATGCAACAGAATGAAACTAAACCCCTATCTCTCACCCTGCACAAAACTCAACTCAAAATGGATTGAGGACCTTGGAATCTGACCAGAGACCCTGCAACTTATAGAAGAAAAAGTAGGTCCACATCTTCAACGTGTCGACTTAGGATCAGACTTCGTTAACAGGACTCCCATAGCACAAGAAACAAAAGCAAGAATCAACAACTGGGATAGATTCAAACTAAAAAGCTTTCTCTCAGCAAAGGACACTATCAGCAGAGAGCCTACAGAGTGGAAGAAAATCTTTGCCACTCATACTCAGATAGAGCACTAATTTCTAGAATATATAAAGAAATCAAAAAACTCTATACCAAGAATACAAATAACCCAATCAACAAATGGGTAAGGAAATGAACAGATGCTTCACAGAAGAAGATGTATAAATAATCAACAGATATATGAAAAATGTTCAACATTACTAGTAATAGAACTACAAATCAAAACTACCCTAAGATTCCATCTCACCCCAATTAGAATGGTGATTATCAAGAATATAAGCAACAATAGGTGTTGGCAAGGATGTGGGGAAAAAGGTACACTCATACATTGCTGGTGGGGTTGCAAATTAGTGCAGCTATTCTGGAAAGCAGTGTGGAGATTCCTTAGAAAACTTGGAATGGAACCACCATTTGACCCAGCTATCCCACTCCTTGGCCTATATCCAAAGGACTTAAAATCAGCATACTACAGAGATGCAGGCACATCAGTGTTCATAGCTGCTTAATTCACAATAGCCAGACTGTGGAACCAACCTAGATGTCCTTCAATTGATGAATGGATAAAGAAACTGTGATAGGGCTGGGGAGATAGCTCAGTCGGTAGAGTGCTTGCCTTGCGTGCACAAGGCCCTGGGTTCGATCCCCAGCACCACAAAAAAAAAAAAAAAAGAAACTGATATATATAATATATATATATATATTATATATATATTATATATATGAAAATTAGTCAGCCATAAAGAATAATAAAATTATGACATTTACAGGCAAATGGATGAAATTGGAGAATATCATGCTAAGTGAGATAAGCCAATCTCAAAAAACCAAAGGACAAATGATCTCACTGATAAGCGAATGATGACACATAATGGGGGGTGTGAGGGAGACAAGAATTGAGGAAGAAGAGACTGTATAGCGGGAAAAGAGGGGTAGGAGGGGTGGGGGGGAGGAAAAACAACAGAATGAATCAAACACCATTACCCTATGTAAATGTATGATTACACAAATGGTATGCCTCTACTTCATGTACAAACAGAGAAACAAGATGTATCTCATTTGTTTATAATAAAAATAAATTTAAAAAAAAAAGAAGGGGCTGGACTGGGAAAGGGCAAAGCTAGGCTACTCAGAGGCTGCAATGTTCTATCTGTGATATTAAATGAAACTTTAATTTATAATAATAAAGCTGCAAAACTATATTTTAAAAATCAACAGTTTTTTAAATAATAATATATTCATAGGAAAATGGAAATATAGCATAGAAAGATTTCATGTACCCTTCACCCAACTTTCCCCCAAAGATAAAATCTTAGATGGCTAACATAGAACATCAAAACCAGTGCACCCACTGGTGCAGTTCCAGAGCTGAGAGCGCAACAACATTACACACATTTGTTTGTGTGTGGACAGAGCTATGTAATATGTTTCAAGTGCTTACCACCACCACAATCAACACACAAACTGCCGCACCTCAAAGACCCCTTGTGTCACCCTTTATAGTCACAGCCCTCCCTCTGCCTCATCTTTCCCCAACCCTCTTCCATCTCTGACTCCTGGCATCCACTAATGTTTTCCCCATTTCTATAACTGGGTCATTTTGAGAATGTTACATGGATGGAATCACATGGTATATATCCTCTGAGACTGAACTTTTCACTCAATACAATGCCCTTGATGTATACTCAAGTTGCTCCTGTGTCATTAGTTCATCCCTTTTTATTGAGGAGAAGAATTCCATGGTATAGATGTACCAGTTTGTTTAATCATTTGCCTACCAAAGAATATCTAGGTTATTTCTAATTCTTCATTAACTACAAGTAAATTTGGAGTTTTCCCCATTAAGCAATAACTCCCCGTTTCCCACTCTATCCAGCCCCTGGTAATTTCTATTCTATATTGTCTCTCTGAGTTTTCAAACTCTAGTTACCTCACATAGGTGGAATCATGCAATATTTGATTATGATGTCTTTGCTAAGAAGGGTGACACTTTAACAAGGACTTGAAGAAAACTAGATAGGATTATAAAGTTAGTGGCGACCAGATTGTGAGGGTCTTGCAGGTCATTGCAAGCATTTCAGGTTTGACTCTGAATGAAACAGGAAATCACTTCTGGTTTTGAAGAGTGACACAATCTAACTTATACTCTAAAAGAATCATTGGCTAAGTGGTGAGCAGAGTATACAGAAGCAAGAAGACTAGACCAGAGACTAAAAGCTGTTGTAATAATCCTCATTGTAGATGACTGTCACCGGGTCCAGGATGGTAGCACTGAAAACAACTAAATGGTTGGATTCTGAATATATTTTGAATGGTGGGCCAACAAGTTTTTTGTTGCCTATGGGTGAGAGAGAACTACAGGTGTAAATAATGACAGCAAGTTTTGACTTAAACAATTTGAAAGGCAAAGTTGTCATTAAATGATATGCTGTAGACAATGGGTGGGAGAGGTTTGGGACATGGAGGAAGATCGGCATTTGAGATATCTATTCCTTTCCAGCTGGAGATGTCCAGGCATGATGATGTCTGGAGCCATGGCTCCCACTCTGGCCAATGAGCCAACTCTGAGACAGGCCTGTTTACATTCGCTCTACCAGGCAAGAAGACTGCTGCTCCTCAGGTCACTGTGACTCTACTCACAGGTTAAGAGGGATACCATGTGCCCCTTGCTCCTGGCCACTTGCAGTCTTCCCAACCATCTGCCTGGGTCCACCAGGATTTAATCCCATCGTGCCTTTTATTCAGTGGATGCCGAAGTTGACCTCTCCTGATTCACAAGACCAACTTTCATCATTCTTTGTGCAATTTCTTGTAGACTACTGGGTATGGACAAGGGGACAGCTGTTGTGGTAGGAAATACTAAAACCACAGAAATTGGCAAAAGCTACAAATTAGAACTTTTCCCACCAAGTACCAGTTAAACATTTAACAGTACATCATTGACTTTGTCCCTGTGAGTGGGATCCAGCACCACTCGTCTCCTGCTTACAAACCCCTGTACATAGTCCTCCCATCCACTGCATCCCCCACCATCCCCAAATTCCTTAGCCACTTCCAGTGTACCTTCTGGGACTCATGTTCTAACCTCAGGAAAAGCCCTGGCCGTACCAATCTGTTCTCTGGAGGCTTCTTTCTTCTTGCTCCACTTGATCCTGGTTCTCCCCTACTGCCCCAGCAGTCCTTTCTAGATGCTCCCACCCTTTACACCACTACGCATGGACACGGAGTGGTGGTCTCCTCCATCATCATTACCACATTCAGTTCATTCTCCCTCCCACGTCTCTGACTTCATTCCCAGTGAATCCCGTGCCGTCCAACTTCTGATGCTGCCTCAACCTTCGTGTTTGATAGTGCAACTCTTAAACCACCAATTTCCATATACTCTTTGATAGTCCTTCATCCTACAGCTGGTCCATCCATGCTACCAGGAGATATTGCCATTCCTGTTGTCTCTTCTATCTCTTAGTGGATTTTAACAGTTCAAAAGCACTTAAAACTCCATGATCAATCAAATCTCCCGGCTGTCATCTACTAAAAAGTCCTCAAAATAATCCCTAATTATCAAGATTTCTATTCTTATTCTGTAGATTTCTATTCTTATTCTTATAATAAAATAAATTTCTAGCTGGGCACAGTAGCACATGCCTGTAATCCCAGCAGTTTGAGAGGCTGAGGCAGGAGGATTGTGAGCCTCAGCAAAAGCAAGATGCTAAGCAACTCAGTGAGACCCTGTGTCTAAAAAAATATAAGACAGGTTGGGGAGGTTGCTCAGTGGTCTAATGTCCCTGAGTTCAATCCCCAGTACCCACACCTCTAAAAAAGGAGATTTTGGTAATAAAAATAGATTTCTTATTCTAGTCTTAATAAGATATAATTTTTTGTTCTTTCTTTTAAGAATGATTTATAATCACTTTATCAATAACAATCATATTAAAGAAGAGACATGCAGAACTTGGTTTCACTATTCTCAAATGAAAATAACATGTGCATCTTCCTCCCTTGGAGCATAAACCATTGTCTGCCATATGATAAAGTGACCATGTCAGTACCCACATACATGGAGCAGCAGGGTAGACAGTCTTAAAGGGACACTCCATGTTGATGGCAGACCTTCTGGCTTCCCACAGCAAGACAAAGCTACCTAATGCTTTAGGAAAGCAGAATATTCAAAATAATATAAGGCAGAAATAAAACAGACTAAGCATCTCACAGTGAATGTGAAGTCCTTATGTGGAAACACCAGCAGGGGTGTGGTATGCCTGCATTTTAGTTTTAACATGTTTAAATATTTGATTATAAATTTGGAGATTTGTATAGGAGATGAAGAAAAACTAGGAATGGAGAGAATAAAGAAAGGAAGAACCAGTCAACAAAAAGCATATGACTCCTGGGAAAGGCTCTTTCAGAAAACTAATGCTTTTATTTCCCCTTTCTTCTCTATTGACACTGTCTAGCTCTCAGATCTTTCTATCCTGTTGATCATGAACTGCTCCCAGAGGACTTGCTACTGCAATGCTTCATTCTGGTCTTACGCTTCTATTCTATCAAATGTAGTCAATAACCTGTCTGTAGGATGAAACTATTGCAGATAAAAATCAATTCCCTTTGGAACTCATTTTCTGAAAGGCTTGGTATACCACTGAAATTTAGGAACCACTGTCTTACAAATTGGTCAAATGCTATCAAAAAATACCTCAGTATTTCAAGTATTTGTTTACTATCAGCAAGAGCTTCTCCATAGATAAAACAGAGATGTTTCTTCCTTGAAAATGATAGAAAAAGCAAAAAAAAAAAAAAAAAAAAAAAGAAATCATGAGGAATCACTTGAAGAAATATTAAAAGATGCAACCAGAAAAAGTGTAACTGTTTCAAGAGTTAGAGCTTTACCCCAAAATCACTCCAGACACTCATGGGGGTCCTCATGACAAGTGGCTCTTTGGCACAAGTGTGCTTTGGGAATACTAGGAGTTTTCTGTTTTTCTCCTTTTTCCAAATTACCTCCAGTATCAAGGAAACCTCACTCCAGACTGAATGAGATTGCTTCTAAGGCATCGGTTTACAGTTCAACTTCTTCTCCACCGATACGACCTACCTTTTTTGGCGATGCCTCAGGTTCTTCAACAAGAGTTCTTAGTGTAAGTATAAATCTAGCTGTAGTTTTTCCATATAGTCTACCTCCAAGAAAGTCTAGAAAGACACCCCAGCATTTTGGGGGTATGACAGATGAGTTACCTGCCCTGACAGCTCACAGACAAGATGCAGCTGTGGGAGCCATTCTGGGCACGCTTCAAGCCTACCAAGCGGTATGGACCACGTCCTTAGAGTCCCCCTGTCCCTCATTTCTACAGTATCAGGTGGGATAAATGGTCACAAGATGGTCCAACATTCCTCAGAGTTACCAAGAAAACTGTTTCAAGACCTTAGGAGATCCTGGATCCTGAGGCATGATGAAGAGTCTTTCCAAGGCCACCCCGACTTCAGAGCAGTCACGTGTCAAGGTCCAGGGTCTTGCCACTCCTAGACCTAAACAATGACCACTTATGCATGCAGCAGTTACAAGGAGAGCAGGCAGCTCAGCTGAGTTCCTCATGGTATTAAATACAAACAACAAGCAAACAAGCCATCAAGCAAAGACCTCACAGACATATTAAGAGATGCAAGTAAATCAGAAGGGAAAAAAACCTATAAAATGGTTCAGTATTTCCCACTGGTGTTAAAAATTTCATTTCCTGCTCTTAATTTCTACTCTAGGTTTTTCATGAGACTATCTCCTCAAGGATTTTATTTTATTTTTTTTTAACAAGAACAACAACAAAATATTTGATTAGCTGACTGCCTGGGGAAAGACAAGTTTATTTTAAATAATCTTAACTTTAGGGATATTTTTCCCCCATTAGCTTAGCCTTAAATCTGTTAACAGGTACAGCAATAATTACACAATCACACAGCTGTACTAAGTAAAGACAGTATCCTGGTTTACACACTAGGAGTTCATAAGAAAAAGGGTAATGAGGAGAGCTTCAGTTGCTGGGTGACACATTAGGTTATTCCGTCTTTTGGGAGAACTAAACTGATTCCAAATCTTAGAACTCATGATAGATTAACAACTAATTTGTGATGGCTTAGAAAATAGGAAAGAAGTGTCTGTGATGTGCAGAGAATACAGAGTCTGATGGAATTTTAAAGAACACTGACTCCAATTTTCTCCTTTTACAAGATGAAGAAATCAAGCCCAAAGAGGGAAAATAACTTTATATTTAATGTCAGAAACAGAACAGAGGCCAGGTCAAATTCCTGTTAGTGTTTCTTCTTTCCACTAATGATATTTAGTGAGCAATGACTGCAAGCCAACTGCTGGGGACCAGTGATGAGCTAGATGGCCCAGGTGTGGTCTTCTGAGAGCTTCAAGCCCAGCAGGAGAAACATGCCTCAAGTAATTAGTTACACAGTGACCCACTTTTTAACTGTGACAACTACTGCAAAGGACAATGCAGGATGTGCTTTAAGAGCAAGTAACAGGGGACCTGGATCTGTGGATTCAGGAAAAGAGTTCCAGAATGTTACTTTTGAATTACTGGGGGTGGGGGGCATAATTTATTTTACAAACAGCAGAAAAAAGAGACACTTAATTCTACATAGGAGGTGTTCACTGATCCACAACAGATGTGAACTGAGCCTGTCCTGGGTCACCCAGAACATAAGGCCCTTTTGGAGAAGAAGATTAAGTCAGTACTGATCAGGCAACGTGAGGGCAGCACACTGCTCAGGAGCAGGGCCAGCAGGTATTCCCAGAGATGATGACAGACACTCTTAAGGGAGTAATATGACATCTATTGGGGGCTTATTAAAAGCCAGGCACCATGCCACCAATTGTCATATTTCATTTCAATTCACACAACCATCCCGTGAAGCTGGTAAAAACACTGGTAACACCATTCCAGCTTAAGGTGGGGTGATGAACTACAATGGGGTGTGAGGGAATCTGGGGGTGATAGAATGTTTTACATCATGAATATGAGGATGGATCAACAACTGTATGTTTGACAAAATTCAATGAACTGCACATTATAAAGAGTGGATTTCATGCATTAATTTTTTGTTTCACATAAATTTATTAGCAATTAATTAGAAGAATGAAGATATCTCTTAACATAGTAAATATGTGGTGATACCCACAAGCATTTGTTTGAGCACAAAAAGCACTTGTTCTATTAACAATTATGATATTTTTCAAACTAAAGGATTCCAGGGACTATAGGACTTCTTTTCCTGAAATTCCAAAGGTTGGGTAGACTACTTCTGAACGAACTATATTTATTTTGATCACATACAGTGACTTTCTAGTAAAATTTTTTTTTCATTGGAAAGTCAGGTAGTCCCTTTTTTTTTTTTAATGGAATACATCTTGTTTCTCTGTTTGTACATGAAGTACACTATTTGTGCAATCATGTATTTACATAGGGTAATGGTGTTTGATTCATTCTGTTATTTTTTCCTCCCCCCCACCCCTCCCACCTCTCTTTTCCCGCTATACAGTCCCTCCTTCCTCCATTCTTGGCCCCCTCCCACTCCCCATTATGTATCATCATCCACTTATGAGAGAGATCATTCGTCCTTTGGTTTTTTGAGATTGGCTTATCTCACTTAGCATGATATGCTCCAATTTCATCCATTTGCCTGCAAATGTCATAATTTTATTATTCTTTATGGTTAAGTAATATTCCATTGTATATATATACCAGAGTTTATTCATTTATCACTTGAAGGGCATCTAGATTGGTTGCACAATCTGGCTATTGTGAATTGAGCAGCTATGAACATTGATGTGGCTGCATCTCTGTAGTATGCTGATTTTAAGTCCTTTGGGTATAGGCTGAGGAGTGGGATAGCTGGGTCAAATGGTGGGTCCATTCCAAGTTTTCTAAGGAATCTCCACACTGCTTTCCAGAGTAGCTGCACTAATTTGCAACCCCACCAGCAATGTATGAGTGTACCTTTTTCCCCACATCCTTGCCAACACCTATTGTTGCTTATATTCTTGATAATCACCATTCTAATTGGGGTGAGATGGAATCTTAGGGTAGTTTTGATTTGCATTTCTCTTATTACTAGCATTGTTGAACATTTTTTCATATATCTGTTGACTGCTTGCAAACCCAAATAAATACAATTTTCTCATACTAGACAAAGGGGCCAAAAATATGCAATGGAGAAAAGATAGCCTCTTCAACAAATGGTGCTGGGAAAACTGGAAATCCATATGCAGCAGAATGAAACTAAACCCCTATCTCTCACCCTGCACAAAACTCAACTCAAAATGGATCAAGGACCTTGGATTCAGACCAGAGACTCTGCATCTTATAGAAGAAAATGTAGGTCCAAGTCTT
Organism: Sciurus carolinensis; assembly: GCF_902686445.1. Lineage (NCBI taxonomy): Eukaryota > Metazoa > Chordata > Mammalia > Rodentia > Sciuridae > Sciurus > Sciurus carolinensis. The sequence continues at coordinate 11,579,828 of NC_062230.1, read as the reverse complement.
CAACATGTCGGCTTAGGATAAGACTTCCTTAACAGGACTCCCATAGCACAAGAAATAAAAGTAAGAATCAATAACTGGGATAGTTCAAACTAAAAAGCTTTCTGTCAGCAAAGGAAACTATCAGCAATGCGAAGAGAAAACCTAGAGAGTGGGAGAAAATCTTTGCCACTCATACTTAAGATAGAGCACTGATTTCCACAATATATAAAGAACTCAAAAAACTCTACACAAACAATACAAATAACCCAATCAACAAATGGGCTAAGGATATGAACAGACACTTCGCAGAAGAAGATCTACAAGCATTAATTTTTTAAATGACAGGGAGGAAAGAAACCTCTAGATAGAGCGGCCTTGGAGCAGCAGCTGTGGGGAGGAAGGTTTCTGTTCTACATGAGCTCACCGACTTGTTCCCCAGGCACAGCACAGACAGACAGAGCTCCTGGGAATGAGGCATGGTCGTACTGCAAAGGGACTGGAACTGTAAGCCACTGGGACTGGGGCAGCTTTCCCATCTGCTTCCCTGTCTCTGTATGCTTCTCTCTCTAACCAAGGGCTTGCAACCTCTCTTTTGCATGTTTCCACCCTCTGCAGAACTACTGCTTTCTTTAACCCTGTCTCCTCTGAAGCCCTGGCACTTCAGAAGATATGTAGTTCAAGTTTTCCAAGAAACCATTCTATGGCCTTCATGGTTTCTTGTATAGACTTCTTTAAGGATTTTGGTCAAAGATCAACTAATGGATTAAACTCTGTCACCTGTCATCTGAAGAAGAAATCATAAAGCTCAAATGTGGCCTGCAGACTTCGTCTTTCAGCAGGAAATGCAACGGTGAGCCATTTTCTAGAGAAGAAGCAATGAGCAGGAGGTTCATTATGTCACCAGACAGGACTTCTTTAAAGTTATAGATCTTATGGATCAAGGGACAGGACAACCCAGGTGGAGACACAACATAATCAAGCAAAGGTAAAGAGTATGAAACCACAAGTGTATTTCAAAAGTAACATGCGGCTGCTTCTGCCTAAAACACAAAATACTTTATGACAGCATAAAAGGTGAACTGGGACAGGCTCACTGAAATGTGTGTATATGGATGGAGAGGGGAGCAAGTGTGTGTGGAGGGCTGGAGAAACCATGGCACACGTGTCACAACTTGGAAGAGTGGTGCAGGTTCACTTGGTCAGTAATGACAATCTCTCCTTGGTGAAGGACTGCAGTTAACAGGGGCCAGGGAGTTAGAGTGGGCAACAGCTAGGCTCAGCATGTGGTTTGGAAAAAAGAAGTTCAAAGAACAAAGACTTGGTTGTGTTTCTCTGGCCCACATCAAGAGAGAAAAGAAATGGACCTGGGTGCACAGAAGACATGCAGACGGACTGCTCTGGAGATAGGACAGAGTCTAGCCTCACTGTGGCCCAGAACAAATATTTCTTACAATGACCTGGCTCCTTTTTTCTGCATAGAAAGCAATTTGTAATAGCAACCTGACTTCTTAGATACTCTGATATGGAAGAGGGGTAGCTTGAAGAATGCATAGAAACTTAATGGTCAATGCAAGTACTATTCCTCAGGCCTCCTAGGTGGATCAAGTCTAAGGATGCAAATAACAAATCCCAGTTTGAGATGGAAGAGCTGAGAACTTGATCCTGGATGTGGTCAGGAGTCACCGTAAGTGCTGCAAATCCTCCCTGGTGAGATATTCTCTCTCCACGCTAAAACTGCAACTCACAACAGATTTTTCAGGAGCTCTGATGAGGACTGAAAGAGCAAGCCACGGAGATTAGAAAACATAATCTGAGCAACAAAACAAGCAATGACTAAACCCAGAATCCATTCAGAGCTCTTACAAATCAGCAAAAGACAGATAACCCAACAGAGAAAATGGGCAGAAGATCTGAATGTTAAATAGGTACTTCACAGGAGAAGAAATACGACTGCCCAGAAACAAACAACAAACCAAACTTTATTCTGTATCAGGGAAAGGTGAATGAAAACAACAGTGAAGTTTTAATAGTAAAACACAACTAGACTGGCAAAAATTTTAAATCTGAGACGACGTCAAGGGGAGAGCGGGAGTGCTAACTGCTGTGGCCGTGGTGGGGATGCACACTGTTTCAGTCACCTGGGAAGCAGCGGGCTCCCTAGCAAGGTTGAAGACAGGCCACACCATGACCCAACAACTCCATGCTCAGGAGGCACATGCAAGAGTAGCCACAGAGCTGCTCATACGGCCACGCTGCCAACAAGGTGCTCCATCAGGCAGAGGCACATAACCTGGCACGGCCATACAATGCAAAGTCATACAGCAAGGAATACAAGCTAAAGGAGTGACGAATGGCAATATGTATCAACCTCAAAAACCTCATAGTGAACTAGAAAATAAGACATGAAGGAGCACATTCTGTTTGACTCCTTTTATATCAAACCCAAAAAGAAGTGAAGAGGAAGGCAGAAAGTATCACCCGCAAGGTGGAATCTTTCTGGGGAGAAAAGGGGTATGGCCGGAAGGGAGGTGTGGGGCTCACAGGAAGTGTCCAATGTCAGACTGAGAGGTGCTGACACGGCACTTGCTTTATAATTGTTTCTTTTTTTTTTTGTCTACACATTTATTTTATGTGCTTTTCTGCATTTATGTGTATTTCATAATTAAGACCCTTAGCCCATACCAAATGAGGTTATACAGTCCTACTGGTTAATCTAAGGTGGGGAAAGAAACTGAACAAGAAAGAAATCAAGTTTAGAACTTCTGTGACTGGGAAAATGTTCGAGAATTAGTCAAAACAAAGACATTACCAGTAGCTGGGTGGGGAAGAAGATCAACTTCACGGCAACCAGTTCAGGTGACAGTGGGTAATATGGTTCCAACATCCCCTCCAAAACTGCAATGGAAATTTTAACTGCTATTGCTGCAGTGGAAGAAGTGAGCCTTCAGGAGGCAATGCGCTTGTGTGCACTCTGCCCACGTGACCAGAATGATGCTGCCATCAAGGGAGTGGGCTCCTGCGGTAAGGACGACAAGAAACCCAACGCTTTCCTCTCTGCTGCATGTGTGCTTGCCTGCCCTTCCACGATGTCATGACACAAGAAGAAAGCCATCCTGGACTTCACGGCTTACAGAACCATGAACCAGAAACTTCCACTGCTTATAATTTACCTGGTCTCTGGTATTCTATTATAGCAACAGGACACAGACTAGCACAGTGGATATTCTGTAAGCTGTGTGTTGATATTTAGAGATGATGAAGGAGAAACAAAATCTTAGTTATGAGAGTCAGAGTAGAGAGCAATAAATTTTAAAATTTTTATCTTAATATTATGTATTATATTTATCTTAATGTCACAGGAACACTTTTCTAAAATAAATTAGCTTATATGAAATAAAACAGACAAGTGATTCTTCACCTGCATATATGTTGTTAAACTCTCAATATGTGTGCCTCATTGCTTAGCTGAACAAAGCAATACTAAGAGTGCTGGGTAATGGATTAATCTATTGGAATGTTGAACACAAGTTCTTTTATTTATATAAAACCCAAAAAGTTAACACAGGGAACGATCCTTTCAAACCATCAGTGATACTTGTATCTGCCTCTTTCTTGAGGGTCAGCTATTTATAGTTTTTCATTTAGTTCCAATTTTTCAAAAACTAGATTTAAAAAAAATCATTATAGGTTTAAATGTTGTTCTATAAATTACTCATATAAAAAAGAAATAAATGATGTTACTGTAATAATGGAGTAAGTAGAAGCTGCGGTCTCCTCTGCACAAAGATATGTTTTTGATAATAATATAGTCATGAAAAAACTTCATGGATATATATTTCTCAAATGAGAATTACCTACAGTTAGATCAGAATAATCTGGCAAGGTACATGAAATTGCATATGTCATAATTCATTGGGATTTTATTTCTTTTATCATTTATTTTTCTTCTGGGAGCACTTAATGGAAAAAACAAGTCCCTCTCATAAAATTTCTCAAACTATAAGAGCATCTAAACAAACAAAACACAAGTCCTTATAAAGAAAAGAAAATTAAAAAACACACTTTAATTCCAAGTTCAGAGAAGTGTGAGGGACTCACCATCCAACAGAGCTTAGGACTTACAGCAGATGCAGGTAAGAGAAATGTGAGGTGTTGACCCCTCATCTCCACTCCACAAGGCCCAAGACAGGAAAGGAATAAATCAGCTTACCTGCCAGACACTGTTCAAGTATGTTCTCTTGCTGATATTTTTATTTCCAAGAATGTCCCTAACAGACAGATTAGTATGAAAAAAAGTTTTTAAATGTGAATAAGCAGCTTTACCAGTTTTGTTTCCAGCCTCTGGGAGGATGGGAAGCATTAAAGAAACACCACAGGCTGCTTGGTATCAGACTGCAGAAAAAGTCACTGTTCAAGGAATTACTATGTGTCCTGCTATGACCACAAGACACTATAGCTAATTGCCTGGCGCTACAGCATCTTGTCCCTCCCTCCCCATACCAAAATAGGAAAAAGAAAACAAGAGAAAAATATTTATTAACTGATTAGGCATAAGACAAAGCTCCATTCACCTAATCAACAAATATTTCTTCAACACCAACACATATGGTATTTTGTTATATATAAGAGATGCAGAATTGATAAAAATCAGTCCTGGTCCTCAAAAAATTTCAATTTAAGGTAACAGGGGCTGGAATAGGCATAAAAGCAGAACTGTTCACTATTTTAATTGCGATGTAGATGTACATGAGCAAGTTAAAGGAACATTCCAAGTACCTCAGTTGGGTCAGTCGTAAAGCACTTTGGGTTCAGGGGACAAGCCTTCATTACAAGGTGGGGATGAGGGTGGAGCTGGATATGAGTGCACAGACAGCATCTTCACATATGCAACCATGTGTCAAGTAAGAACCTAGGGACTTTGCAAAGGGGATCCATCTCACAGATGAAAGGCCTACTCACAAAGTTTTCCAAGTTTGAGAAAAACAGCAAGGAGAAAGCCCATTTGTTCTTATAGACTTATATCATTAATGTCTACTGTTATGGTTTGGATATGAGGTGTCCCCCAGATGCTCACATGTGAGACAATGCAAAAAGGTTCAGAGGAGAAATGACTGGGTCACAAGAACCTTAACCCAATCAGTGAATTGATCACCTGATGGGATTACTTGAGTGGTAACTGAAGGCAGGTGGGGTGTGGCTGGAGGAGGTGGGGCATTGGGGACATGGCTTTGGGGTGGAGTGGAGTCTCTCTCTCTGCCTCCTGATTATCATGTGAGCCACACTCTTCCACCATGATGTCCTGTCTCACCTTCAGCCCCAAGGAATGGAACCTGTCGGGTATGGATTGAGGCCTCTGAAATTGTGTGCCCCCAAATAAACTTTTCCTCCTCTACAATTGTGCTGGTTGGGTTCTTTTGTCACAGCAGCAAAAAAGCTGACTAAAACATCTATTTTCATGCAAATTAAAGGCTGAGATGGCCAAAAGAACCCAAAGTTACAAAGGTCTTTATCATTCTGATGTGGACATGAGTCATATCAATTTCCTGAAAAACAAAAGGTTGTAATTTAAAATCAACACCATCTCTCAAATATGGAGAAATGAAAATAACATTTTCTCTTTCTTGGAGGCAATGCTCCTTTGTCTGAAAGTCACAATCAAGGTGCCAAGTTGTTAGGACTCATGCAGATTTCAAGGAATATCAAAAGCACTATCATAGTATTTCTGTTTTCCAAATTTATAAGCATCATAGTAAAGGGTGTAGGACGTTCAGAAGGAAATGCACACACGGGTTCAGAGCACACACAGTAGGTTTTCTCATTACACTTTTTCACCACACAATTGCCTCTTGACTGGAGCCGCCTGGGCCATGGGGATTAACAGTCTGATGTGTGCCTTTTTAACAATCGCAATTACAAAGAGCATTCCAGGACTGGCTGGCTGGCACCCCGTTGACTTGGCTCATGTTTCACACTCCCTTTGAGGTATGTGTGTTGCTGTCAAGCATTCCACCCAGAAGAAAGAAAGTGTCTCCTGTGGCAAACTGGAAGATGCTCCCTGAGCTAATTTCAACAGGTACATTTCAACAAGCAGTGAGTGTCCATCAAAGAAGAACAGAGGGAAGGTAAAGGAAAAGGGGTGTAAAAGGAGTGTGACTGAAATGAGAGGTCCGGGATCAGGGAAGATCTCAGGGTTAATTTTTCTCAAATTTGCAAGACTAGTAGTGTGCTATGGAAGCATACCAAGTTCTTCCTGTAGTCACAATACATTACCAAGAGAAATGCTTTGAAAATAAAGTTACTTCTGTTCATGAAATATTTCAGGCTTGCTTAACATTTATAGAATCGTTAGCTAATCTTAGGGGTTTTTTTTGTTTGTTTGTTTTACTTTCCATACTTCCTTTTAGATGCAGAATCCTTGACAGTAGTAAAGAAAAGACACAATTATAATAGGGGACGTTTTATACCCCCAGGAGCTATAAACAAGCAGGGTGGCCAACCACCTTGGTTTGCCCAGGGACTAAGGAAGCGTTCACTGCTAAAACAGGGACAATCTAGGGCAAACTAGACTGAGCTGGTTACCCTACACTCACACACACAACCTCTAGCCATATGGTCTAAACAGTCTCTTTATCTTCAGCGTATGCTTTGTGGTGGTGTAGGAATTCCTCAAGACCAGCAGAAACTTGTGAGAGGACAGCTTCACAGTAAGTAAACCAACAAAACCAGGAGACCAAGGAGACAGGACCCGAGCATAAATCCTACTTCCCTAAACATGTTATTTAGTTAAAAATGTTAAAAGTGGGAAAAGTATGTATGAAACAAGCTTCAGCTCTTATCCTCCACCTGAAACTAGCCCAGCTGCAGACATAAACATGGATGTTTATTTCTCTGATGTGAGATATTTTGTTTCCATTACAAATCTTGCTCTAAAAATCAGTATCATGATTTTACTTGAGACATAGACAAGGGTCAAAGGCTTTTACACCATAATAGGCTTTAAAATATGGAAACAAAATAATCTATTTAATTATCAAATAAAAATTATCAAATTTAATTATCAAAGTTCAAAATGAAATCAAATGTGTGTACTCGTGTCTGATATGCATATGCACATCCATGCAACACACACTTGCACATAGATTACGTGGCTTTACCAGCTAATAGGAGACACTTTTGGAGGACGCAGAGGGAAAATACGTCATTGCTGCTGTGCACCTCCTCCTTTGACCTAGACTGTGAGTGTGGAGCCCTCCCTTCAGCCACCCTCATCAGCACCATTCTTTTCTCAGGATCACAAGAAAGATGGTCTGGATCACCAGTTCCTTCTCTGTCTCCTAAAACAGGGCTTAGAAATGGACAAAAAGAATCTAGGAGAGTTGTCCACAGGATGGGTTTTACTTTCTGGGTTGAGGTATAAGGCAAGGAAAGGAAGCAAGGATAAGATGTGCTTCTCACTCCGAGTTCCATACCAAAAACATATCAAGAATTTTCTAAAACCAAGGACAATGTCATTTGAAAAGCACTGTGACAAGTTCAGATAGTACCTTTAAAACCTGCATAACTTACAACTCATCTCACACCATTCATTTCACTGCTACTTCATCAGTTCCTTTCTTCATACTGCTATTAAGAATCTGGACTCTTGTTCACAAAAGGATAATAAAAATTTTCACACCTCCAGATGGCATGAGTGTGATCAGATATACAAAATGAAATTCTGCTTTTTAAGAGTTGCTTGAATTAATACCAACAGAATAATCCCACCATTGCCTCTTCCTGTTTTGGAAACACTCAAAAAAGTAATAATATAGCAGCCCCTCCCCCTGGTCCCCAGAAAATATGTTCCAAGACCCCCAATGGATGTCTGAAACCATGAACACTACCAAACCCTACACACACAATGATTTTTCTGTGCAGTGTTGCCACAGAGTAGAGGAGTTAATCTGTCCTTCATGTTTTATGCCCTGGTACCTCCTTTGCATCACTATTCACATGTTTTGGGGCCATTACTAAGTAAAATAGGCTTATTTGAACACAAACATGATATTGCAACAATCTGGTAGCATGCAGGTAGCATATACAACCATGGAGACACCAGACAAAGGCATGATTCATGTCCTCAGTAGGATGGAACAAGATTTCATCACTATACTCAGAATGGCATGTAATTTAAACTCATGAATTCTTTATTTCTGAAATTTTCCATTCAACCCTTTAGAACTGCAGCTGAACTAACTGCCATAACTGAAATTATGGGAAGGGAAACTGTGGATAAGGGGGACCTCCTGTAATAATGAGAAAACTAACAGTTCCGATGGTCCTTTTACGACCCAGATACTAATCTAGGCTCTATAGATTTACATGTGCTTTGACAGGTAATCCCACAACAGTCCTGAGGCAGGCATTATCATTATGCCTTCATTACAAAAAAGGAAAGCAAAATCCCAAGAGGCTGAGTAGTGTGCCCAAGGCCACATGGCTGTGATATGTCAGAGCCAGCATTCGAACAGGCAGTCTGATTTCCAAGTTCACATTCTTGGCCACCATTTTGCATTGCCTCTTACCAGTGTTTACCTGTTATATATCCCTAAAGATGTTAAGAATAGTAAGATAACAAAATTGTGCTAAATCAAGGACATTTTCCATGAAGAATTCAGAAAGAGTATTTTTTAATTTAATCACTAGATGCTTTTCAAAAATTCCATGACTGCCACAATTCTTTATTTCATCACAAGATCAAAGAAATGACTAAATCGTACCCAGGGCATTTACAAGTTATTCAAATTCATAAAGAGTGTAGTAGATGAAGGCCAAGCACTAAATAACTAGACATTCCACTCACAACCAAGGATCAGAGATAAGCCAAAGGCAGGTTGCCAATGCCTCCTTTCTCTTCAAATTTAATTAACGTGGGTCTGTTTCGCATTCATTTCTACAGATAAAATTCTTAAATTTAACTAAAATTTAACTCAGTAACTTTAATCCATATACAACAGCTTCAAAACAGAGTATGATTTCTCTTTATCTGTCCATTTTAAAATTAAGAAAAAGTTAATAAAAGTATTGAGAGTGAATTAGATGTTCAAAGTACTTGGCATGGTTTACATTTTTAGATAGAATACTAAATTCTACAAAGCACAGGTAAATGGTAATTTAGATCACTAAATTAGGCAATAATGGTTTTTTGATGATTTTATAGAATGAAAGGTAGGTATTAAAAAGACCATGAACACAGACTTCAGAAAGGTGATTTTCTAAATACCAAAAATTACTCAGCATAGGTCATTCTCAAAACTGCTTCATGCATTAAGTTACAGACCCCAACTATAAAAATATACACATTGTACATATCACCAGAGGACATAATTTATCTCTCAGATATAATAATTTACCTCTTCTAATAATGAATGGGCAAGTCTAGACTGAAGAAGGAAAGATTCATGCTCTCAAAGATAAATAAGTTCTAAGGATGCCTCCTCATTTATAACCTTCCAAGGTAAAACAGTGCAATTCCGTCAGCTACGATAAAGACCAAGCACTAAAACATGAAGAAAAATCATCCTGGGTGAAGCATGAACTAGTGCTGCTATGGTTGTCTGATCCTAAACTTTCTAATCTGTCCACAGCACATTTTTCCCAGGGGGCTTTCCAATTTATAGCTATGGTGAGAGCGAAGTTGGACCTTTTCCCAACCAGGCTGTGAAGCTGAGTCTGTTATGTGCAGTTTTTACCCAAAGATGATGGAAGCTATAAAGACAGGCTACCCCATCCTCCACTCTCTGCTTCTCACTTTTCTCCCTCATGCCTCCCATTCTCTGCTACTGCTGTGCTGATCTCTTATTTATTCGTTTTGTATGGAATTCACTTCCTATCGACTCAAGACTCCTCAGGAGGGCTGGAATCAGCTGAAAAGGTCGCTTCCTGGTGGCTGAAGCCATGCCACCGGGCCCTCCTGCTGCCTCCTCCCCATCTGCACTCCTGTGAGATCTTATCTCTGTCCTTCTCTGAATGTGGCAGATTCCTGGAGCTTGCATCTCTTCTCTCTTGAAGTGCCCGGGAGGAGCTTGTCCCTTTGCATGGTTTCAAGTATTTCCTCCACACTAATGATTCCCTCTTCTGTGCATCCAGTCCCAGCTTTCCTGTGAGCTCCAGACTTGTGTGCACGCACATGTTTAGTTGATCTTTCTGCGCATAGGATTGCCTGAGTGTCTCAAACCCATCTGAATCCAGCCGTTCTCACTTCAGGAAAATACCCAAGGTCACATCAGACCCTGACTCCACCATATACTCAGCCCATCTTTAAGACCTGTCTACTCTCCTTTTGGCATTACTTTTTTATGTGCCCACTCTGTTTCATTTCTTCTGCCCTGTGTTAATGAAGGCTGCCAGTGCCCTTTGCCAGGACATCTGCAAAAGCTTCCCAAGTATTCTATTTCCACTCTGACCCTTGCTATCCATTATTCACAGAGCAACCAGATTTTCTTAAACCAAATCAGAGTATAGCATTCTCCTGGTTTAAAATCTTCTACCGCACCTGGAAAAATGCAAACCTGTTTTCCAAGACAAAACGCCAGGTGACCTGGGTTCTGCTCTTCTGACCTGGGGCCACCCTCCTCATAGCTTCCTTTCAGGCCTCTGAACTCATCAGACTCCTGCCTACCTTAGCTTCTCTGCAAAGGCTGTCACCAGTTTCTAGCCACATCTCTTTGTGTCACTGGGCCCTTCTTCAAATTTTGGTATAAATGTTCTATCCTTGGACAGGGCCTCTCCGATCATTTGATTATGTTTATGTGTTTGTGCTTTGCTCATTTCTTCAGTTTACCTTTATCACATTGTGAATTTAGTGAGAACAGGAACCAGTGGAATGTGACATATAGGAGGCATCCAAGAAGTACCTGAAGGAAGGAGTGCCTTTTCTTTACTCCACAGAACTCAGGCTAGAAAAGGTACCAGTGAAATGACTCAGTGCAGCATATGATGATGTTCAGCAAACACAAGATGAAAGAGAGAGTTGAACTAACGCCACAGAGTATATATTCCTTCTGCATTAAATGCTCAAAGTGGACAAATCATTGGGACAATAAGAATCATGGTTCTGGAGCTAAAGAAAAGGTAAGAATGGGAAAAGCTACAAGTGGGTACAGGGTTTTCTTTCAGAGTAGAGAAAATTTCTGATAGACAGTGAAGACAGGTGCACAGTATTGTGGATATGCTAATGCCCTGGTACCGGGACTGGATAACTCCCAAGTGAATTTCAGGGAGGGTAGATTACATCTCAATAAAGCTGTCATTAAAAAGGCTACATGAGGATCCAAGATGGCGGACTAGAGAGTGACTGCATTTCCTGTCGCTCCAGAACCCAGGATTCAAGAAGGGGAGGCATTGAGAGACTCACACTAACATAGAGCCGCAGGGTGAGTCTCTCCCACGGGGTGAAGCTCGGCCCAGGTGGCAGGCCCAAACAGGGTCAGCTTCTCAGAGCAGGGCAGGGCAGCTGGAGTCTTCCCCAAGCAGCCCTGCTCTCTCCAGCAGCAGGCTCGTTCCACATCCAGCTTCTTGGAGCAAGCCGCCCAGTGAGAGCCTTTCCGCAAAGAGCCAGCTCCAAGCCCTGGACCCAGCGGCGGGCCCCGGCCCGCAGGCAGCTTCTGGGAACAGGGCAGGGTAGCCCGAGACTTCCCCAAGCAGCCCTGCTCCCACCGGCGACAGGCTCGTTCCACAGCCAGCTTCTTGGAGCAGGCCGCCCAGTGAGAGCCTTTCCGCACAGAGTCAACCCCCAGTCCTGGAAGCAGTAGGGGGCTAGGGGCAGCTTTCTTCGCAAGCACTGCATTATCAAGTTCCTCCAAGACTTCGGGCTACTGAAGGCTGGGAGGTGATATACTGGAAATCTACAGGATACTATAAGCCAAAGAGGAAATCTGCAATATCTCAGAGCCCCACTGATATCTGACCAATATGAGAAAACAAGGGAAGAAAATGTCCCAAACAAACCTAGATACTATATCAATGAAACCCAATGACAACACAGCAGAAGAAATGTCAGAAAGAAAGTTCAGAATGTACATAATTAAAACAATCAGGGAAGCAAATGAGGAGATGAAAGAACAAATGCAGGCATTGAAGAAGGAGATTAAAAAGCAAATGCAGGCATTAAATAATCACACCAATCAACAGTTAAAAGAGCAAATATGGGAAGCAAGAGATCATTTCAATAAAGAGAGATACTGAAAAAAACAAACAAACAGAAATCCTTGAAATGAAGGAAACAATAAACCAAGTTAAAAACTCCATAGAAAGCATAACCAATAGGATAGAACACCTGGAAGACAGAACCTCAGACATTGAAGACAAAATATTTAATCTTGACCAAACAGAGAAGATGGTAAAAAATCATGAACAGAATCTACAAGAATTATGGGATATCATGAAAAGGCCAAATTTAAGAATTATTGGGATTGAGGAAGGCTTAGAGAAACAAACCAAAGGAATGAACAATCTGTTCAATGAAATAATATCAGAAAATTTCCCAAATCTGAAGAATGAAATGGAAAACCAGGTACAAGAGGCTTATAGGACTCCAAATATACAAAATTACAACAGACCCACACCAAGGCACATTATTATGAAAATACCTAACATACAAAATAAAGACAGAATTTTAAAGGCCACAAGAGAAAAGAATCAAATTACATTCAGGGGGAAACCAATAAGAATATCAGCAGATTTTTCAATCCAGACCCTAAAAGCTAGAAGGGCCTGGAACGACATTTACCAAGCCCTGAAAGAAAACGGATGCCAACCAAGAATCTTATACCCAGCAAAACGTACTTTCAGATTTGACGACAAAAAAAAAAATCCTTCCATGATAAACGAAAGCTAAAAGAATTTACAAAAAGAAAGCCAGCATTACAGAACATTCTCAGCAAAATATTCCATGAGAAAGAGATGAAAAACAATGATGCAAATCAGCAATGGGAGGAACTAGCCTAAAGGAATAGCCTAATAAAGGAGAAACCAAATCATGTCAAAAAAGAAAAATGAGTCAAATGACTGGGAATACAAATCATATCACAATAATAACCCTGAATGTTAATGGCCTGAACTCATCAATCAAAAGACATAGACTGGCAGATTGGATTAAAAAGGAAAATCTAACAATATGCTGCCTACAAGAGACTCATCTCATAGAAAGAGATACCCATAGACTAATGGATGAAAGGATGGGAAAAAACATACCATGCACACAAACACAGCAAAAAAGCTGGAGTATCCATCCTCATTTCAGATAATGTGGACTTCAAGCCAAAACTAGTCAGAAGGGATAAAGAAGGACATTACATACTGCTTAAGGGAAGCATAAATCAGCAAGACATAACAATCATAAATATCTATGCCCTGAACATTGGTTCATCCATGTACGTCAAACAAATCCTTCCCAATTCCAGACATCAAATAGACCACAACACAATAATACTGGGCGATTTTAACACACCTCTCTCACCACTGGATAGATCTTCCAAACAAAAATTGAATAAAGAAACCATAGATCTCAATAACACAATCAACAATTTAGACTTAACGGACATATATAGAATATACCATTCAACAAAGAACGAATACACTTTCTTCTCAGCAGCACATGGATCCTTCTCTAAAATAGACCATATGTTATGCCACAAAGCTACTATTAGCAAGTACAAAAAGACAGAGATACTACCTTGTATTCTATCAGATCATAATAGATTGAAATTAGAAATAAATGACAGAATAAAAAGCAGAAACTCCAAAACTGGAGATTAAATGATATGCTATTATATGATGAATGGATAACAGAAGACATCAGGAGGGAAATAAAAAAATTCTTGGAAGTAAACAAGAACAAAGACACATCATATCAAAAATCTCTGGGACACTATGAAAGCAGTACTTAGAGGAAGATTTATTTCATGGGGCGCATTTAACAAAAGAAGTAAAAATCAACAAATAAACGACTTAACACTACAGCTCAAAGTCTTAGAAAAAGAAGAGCAGACCAACACCAAAAGTAGTAGAAGACAGGAAATAGTTAAAATCAGAGCCGAAATCAACAAAATTGAAACAAAAGAAACAATTGGAAAAATTAACAAAATAAACAGTTGGTTCTTTGAAAAAATAAACAAAATTGATAAACCCTTAGCCACACTAACAAAGAGAAAGAGGGAGAAAACTCAAATTACTAAAATTCGGAATGAACAAGGAAATACCACAACAGACATGAGTGAAATACAAAACATAATTAGAAGTTATTTTGAAAATCTATATTCCAACAAAACAGAAAATCTTGAAGACATCAACAGGTTTCTAGAGAAATATGAATTACCTAAACTGAACAAGGAGGACATACACAATTTAAATAGATCAATTTCAAGTAATGAAATAGAAGAAGTCATCAAAAGTCTACCAACAAAGAAAAGTCTGGGACCAGATGGGTTCTCAGCCGAGTTCTACAAAACCTTTAAAGAAGAGCTCATTCCAATACTCCTCAAAGTATTCCATGAAATAGAAGAGGAAGGAACCCTCCCAAACTCATTCTATGAAGCCAATATCACCCTGATACCTAAACCAGACACAGACACATCGAGGAAAGAAAATTTCAGACCAAGATCCTTAATGAACATCGATGCAAAAAGTCTCAACAAAATTTTAGCAAATTGCATACAAAAATATATTAAAAAGATAGTGCACCATGATCAAGTGGGTTTCATCCCAGGGATGCAAGGTTGGTTCAAGATCGGAAATCAATAAATGTCATTCATCATATCAACAGACTTAAAGTTAAGAATCACATGATTATTTTGATAGATGCAGAAAAAGCATTCAGTAAAATACAGCATCCCTTCATGCTCAAAACACTAGAAAAAATAGGGATAGTAGGAACATTCCTTAATATTGTCAAGGCCATCTATGCTAAGCCTATAGCCAATATCATTCTAAATGGTGAAAAACTGAAAGCATTTTCCCTAAAAACTGGAACAAGGCAGGGATGCCCTCTTTCACCACTTCTATTCAACATCGTCCTTGAAACTCTAGCCAGAGCAATTAGACAAACCAAAGAAATTAAAGGGATACGAATAGGAAAAGAAGAACTCAAACTATCCCTATTTGCTGATGGCATGATTATATACATAGAGGAACCCGGAAATTCCACCAGAAAACTTTTAGAACTCATAAGTGAATTCAGTAAAGTAACAGGATATAAGATCAATGCTCACAAATCTAATGCATTTTTATACAGAAGTGATGAATCTCAGAAAGAGAAGTTAGGAAAACTACCCCATTCACGATAGTCTTGAAAAAAATAAAATACTTGGGAATCAATCTCACAAAAGAGGTGAAAGACCTCTACAATGAGAACTATAGAACACTAAAGAAAGAAATTAAAGAAAATCTTAGAAGATGGAAAGATCTTCCATGTTCTTGGTTAGGCAGAATTAATATCATCAAAATGGCCATACTACCAAAAGTGCTATACAGATTCAATGCAATTCCAATTAAAATCCCAATGACGTACCTTACAGAAATAGAGCAAGCAATTATGAAATTCATCTGGAAGAATAAGAAACCCAGAATTATTAAAGCAATTCTTAGTAGAAAGAGCAAAGCAGGGGGGTATCACGATACCAGATCTTCAACTCTACTACAAAGCAATAGTAACAAAAACGGCATGGTATTGGTACCAAAATAGAAAGGTAGATCAATGGTACAGAATAGAGGACAAAGACACAAACCCAAATAAATACAATTTTCTCATACTAGACAAAGGGGCCAAAAATATGCAATGGAGAAAAGATAGCCTCTTCAACAAATGGTGCTGGGAAAATTGGAAATCCATATGCAACAGAATGAAACTAAACCCCTATCTCTCACCATGCACAAAACTCAACTCAAAATGGATCAAGGACCTCGGAATCAGACCAGAGACCCTGCATCTTATAGAAGAAAAAGTAGGTCCACATCTTCAACATGTTGGCTTAGATCAGACTTCCTTAACAGGATTCCCATAGCCCAAGAAATAAAAGCAAGAATCAACAACTGGGATAGATTCAAACTAAAAAGCTTTCTCTCAGCAAAGGAAACTATCAGTAATGTGAAGAGAGAGCCTACTGAGTGGGAGATAATCTTTGCCATGCATACTTTAGATAGAGTGCTAATTTCCAGAATATATAAAGCACTCAAAAAACTCTACACCAAGAATACAAATAATCCAATCAACAAACGGGCTAAGGAAATGAATAGACACTTCACAGAAGATGTACAAGCAATCAACAGATGTATTAAAAAATGTTCAACATCTCTAGTAATAAGAGAAATGCAAACAAAACTACTCTAAGATTCCATCTCACCCCAATTAGAATGGCGATTATCAAGAATACAAGCAACAATAGGTGTTGGCGAGGATGTGGGGAAAAAGGTACACTCATACATTGCTAGTGGGGTTGCAAATTAGTGCAGCCACTCTGGAAAGCAGTATGGAGATTTGTCAGAAAGCTTGGAATGGAACCACCATTTGACCCAGCTATCCCACTCCTTGGCCTATACCCAAAGGACTTAAAATCAGCATACTACAGAGATACAGCCACATCAATGTTCATAGCTGCTCAATTCACAATAGCCAGACTGTGGAACCAACCTAGATGTCCTTCAATTGATGAATGGATAAAGAAACTGTGGCATATATATACAATGGAATATTACTCCACCTTAAAGAATGATGAAATTATGGCATTTGCAGGCAAATGGATGAAATTGGGGAATATCATGCTAAGTGAGATAAGCCACTCTCAAAAAACCAAAGGACAAATGATCTCTCTGATAAGCGGATGATGACATATAATGGGGGGTGGGAAGGGTTAGCGTTAGGGTTAGGGTTAGGTTTAGGGTTAGGGTTAAGGAGAGTGTCAAGAATGGAGGAAGGAAGTACTGTATAGAGGGAAAAGAGGCGTGGGAGGGGTGGGGGGGAAGGAAAAAAATAACAGAATGAATCAAACAACATTACCCTATGTAAATTTATAATTATACAAATGGCGTGCCTTTACTCCATGTACAGAGAAACATGTATCCCATTTGTTTACAAAAAAAAAAAAAAAAAAAGCTACATGAGATGAACTGCTGTGAGGCAGCTGTAGTCCACTTAACAGACCATGAACCCTCAAGAGTCTGGCCATTTTATCAATCTTTTCATCTGCAGAGCCTAGTAGAGCTGAGACTGACTGACTGAATGATGACTGGATACTAGAGACCATCATTTGAGGCAAATTCTCTAGCCAGTAGACCTAGCTAGGCTTTGGTGAGCTCTCATTATAGCAAAGAGTGGGTTGTATGAGAAATGATTTCACATTAAACAGATATGAGACTTGGCAATTCACAAAAGCCCCTGTATCTATGCCAGTATTTGATAATTATACACAAACATAAAAGTCCTATGAGGTGGGCAGGTCAGCTCACTATCCCTACAGAGGGAGAAAAGAAACTTCCTAGAACTTATCAGTCTGCCCTGAGACCTGGCTGCATATAGCATCACAACACCAGAGGCATAACGTGCCTTCTGCCACATCTCCACCGTCATGGCCAAGCAGAAATAAACTGTGTCACGAGCATTTGCAAAAATGACCAGAAAGGTCCCATTCAAGGGCTGAGGTTCATCCTGAGCTCCTCCTCTAACATATTCTTTGGCTTTAAATCATCTAGACTCTTTCTTTCCCCCATCCAGTTGTCCACAGAATCTGTAGGACAGGACTTCCCATTTTCATTCATAGTATGCCAGGAAGATGGAGAACAGTCCTGCAGACAGGTAAGGAAAGGGTTTGCATGGGCTTCATGTCTCCCACCCCTGCTTCCAGATTCCATCCTCCAGCTCCCTCCATGCCTCACTGCAGCCCCATCCAACAGAAAGGCAAGATGTGTTCATGTCAGACAGTCACAGGACTGCTGTGCACTCACTTCACACGTGAAAAAAAAAAATGGAATCTCCAAAACATTAAGTTAGGTTCTTCTAGTACCAGAAAATGACCAAGGAGGCCCACTGGTTCTCACGGCCACACGTCACACTCTAACCCAGCCTGCTCCCCATACTCATCCAGCTCCCACACTCTTCCCTTCACTCTCAGACAGGGATGTGCCTCATCCACTTCCAAGAACACTACCTCAGTGGGCACCCACCCTGTGCATGAGTTGCCAACTGCAGCAGTTGCTCCAGTCAACTCGGAGTGGCCCACCTTTATCTGCTTAGCACATGTCACCCTCCCCATTCCCCACTGGTTTCTTCTTTCCAGTCTTCAACCTTCTTACAGTCCCAACTATGAAGAGTTCCAGTGCCCTGCCAGGGGATGCACATCACCTGCAGTTCCAAATACAGCTCTTCTCTCGAGTTCCTTCTCCAGGGATGAGAGACCAGCCTCTCCCCTCCTCCTTTATATATGAGGATGTAAAATTTGGTGACAAATATTTCTGCCCAAAGACCTGGGATAAGACTAGATAGGACCAGGTCACTATGATGAACAGTCTTCTAACTGCCAGTACAGACTGAATTCCAGTGATTCTTAGCTCTTTCTTGGATGTACAGGTGACAGGCATCCTGAAACATCAGAAGATGAGTTTAAGGACCATGCCTACGTCTGGATCTAACTAAATAGCCTTACGAAGTCCTCCCAACTCCCTATTATAAAAATGTCCCTGGCCAGGGTCAAAAGCACATTTGCCTTTTAGGGAATTTGATGCTCTAAGAGTTAAGTTTCACAGATGACATGAGCATAATTAGGTACTTTTTAAATGAATGAGTGAACAAATGATGAAATGACCTGTATCTGAGGGAGAGTAGCACTGACACTGATAATTCAAACGAGAAGCTGATAAAAGTCACTCATATTTGACTGGGTAATGAACTGTACATGAGATGCACAGTTGCAATGCCTCCCTAATTACCCAGCCAGTGTTAGAATGGCTTGAGTTTCCCAAGGACACTATCACTGGGGAAGAAAAGAAGGGGAGGGTGAATGGGGCACAGTTCCTAACTGTCTGCACAGCAAGGTGGCACTAAGGAAAGACTGAAAACTCATTTGCAAAAACCACCTAAAAACAAAGTTCCAAATGAGATGAGGAGTAGGTGACTCTGAATACTAACTTGTGTTGATGTGTCTAATTAGAGTGTAACAAGCAGAGGTGGGCATGACAATAATGCCACCGCACGATGTTTACTTTACAGGTTAAGGTGTGTTTTCCATCCTACAATTTTAATCACCAAATAACTGCAGTGTCATAACACCAGGAGCTTGGTATGGCAGCTACTACAACCTCCATTTGAAATACCCCTTAAACTCAGCTTTTTCAGGACAGTTATCTGACTTGCCCAAGGTCACAGAGCCACTGGTGTAGGGCAGAGACTAAAGCCAGTGTACTCTGTCCAACACCACCTTCCCAGGGGCCATATGCTATCTGGTTTGTTTATTCATTCATTCAAGAAATACTTATCTATTCATTTGATAAATATTCGCTGCTTAGTATGGGTGATCACTGTGGTTAAGTTGCTGGGCCCTTTCCTGTCTCCAGGGACGACGGTTAGTACAAATAAGCCAGGTATACAATGGGTGTAGACAGATAAGACAGCCATAAAGAAGCATTATTTCATAGTACATATTATTATATACACTAAAAAATGCCTCTTGCTTATGACTGTTGCCATTTCAAAACATTATACGGACACAAATTTAAGAGCTCAAAAAGAGAAAGGTATGATTCAACTAACACATTCCAGGCTTGGCAACTTCAGAATTTATTGCTCATTAAAACTGTATTTTAATTATCCTAGTTTTAATTAAAGCATTATGTAGAGTTGGTGAAATGCAATTATGAGCAACTGACTTAAGATGTATAATAGGCTAATATTTGTAAAGAAATGCATTATTGTCACTAGATCTGCTCATGTAAAATGAAGTGGCATTTTATTTCAAATGAAAAATTGGTACACAGAATACTAAACTCTTGTCATTAAAGTTAAGCACTGCATTGCCAACTCAAATGGAACCAAGTCATTCTAAGAGCCCACCCTTCTAGGGCTGTTCAGTTTGCGTGGAAATGGTTCCCGACCTGCTGCACACCTTCAGTAGCAGCGCAGGTTCAGCTACCTGCAGACACCACGAGAGGATCCTAGAGACCTATGTACTGAGGGATTCTGTCAAGCACAGGACAGGCAACTGAGTCAGCAGGCTGGATACTATTTGTTGAACCAACATGATACTTTCCATCTTTTTCTTACCCACTCTGAGGGACACTAATTTGCCGTAGAATAACATTAGCTCAGACAAGGAAACTCTGTGACTCACCCTCCCAGATGGGGTCACAAGAGCAACAGTGAAAATGACTTTCTGGGCTTTAGAAACCAGCACTTGGAAAAGCACCAGGGGCATTTTATAGGAGCCAAGGGCGCTGGGCCAAAGGGGCCGTACCCTGTGCTGCAGCATATTCTTTATCCGAGGGCTCTTCCCTCTCAGTCTACTATGAGCCATAGAAGACAGCTTGACCACGCTGCAGAAGAACGCGTCTACACAGTATCTTCAAGGCTCAACATCTGGGCGTTGGCACTTTTCGTTTGTTTGTTTCTGAGTGGGGCATACAGCACAGTCTTGGCTTCACTGGACACTAGTGGGCATATTTCCTTCTTGCTCATTATCTACTGCTAAATCTCAGCACTCTAGCTCCATAAATCAATCTCCCTGCTCCAGAAATGAAGCTGGAGCACCCCAGGACACATACCTCTCCGGTGAGATTCCAAGCAGCCAGAGGTTGGAATCAAATGCCCAAAGAGGAAGTTCCAAAAAACCTTCAGGGCATCTCATCTACCCAGAGCAAGCGCCCACCAAAGCCACAGCAGGCACTGGCCAACCATTCCCATCCTTCCTTGGTCCAAGTCCCAGCTGCCTTAGAGCCCATGAGATCAGGCTGTACTTGTGTCTCTTGTCAGCGCTGTCCCTTCCAAGGCTCCAATTGCTCCCTTTCCCACCCCATTTGCCTACAGCTCCTGATCTCCACCTTCCACCAACTACTGTCCTCACTCTAACACTGGCCTGGGAGCCTTAATCCTCCCACCCCACTGACCCTTTCCTCCACAGTGTGTCGGTCCCTCGCTCTCATGGTCACTCCCTAAACCTTGTCAATCCTTCTCAAGTTCCATCCTGATGTACAGACTTCAAACCCCACAAGTTTGTCCCGTTTTCCTGGAGAACAGAGCCTTTGCAACAGCTTGCACACCACCCTGTTACAGCAGATATCCCAGGCCAGCAGGAGCAAAGAGGGCACAACCCACAGGAAAACCTCAGAGAGGTGCGTGCAGCCGTGCAGCTGTACCGTATCTGTTATCTGCTGACACTCATGCATTCAACCATTCTGGTTCTCTAAGGGTCAATGTCAGACCCACGAAAAATTCAACTCTACCATGTTCCTGGATTGCATCACCTGATCTCTTCGAATGGGAGGAGAAGCCCAATGTCTTGGATTGGATGAGTGATCAAGGTGAGAACAAGAAGGCAGAGCCTAAAGCACCTACTGCCTCTCCTTTGCCCACTGTAACTATCTAATCCACAGGTGCTCGCAATCTTCTGACTGTATCATATTTGTCCATCTATCATTTCATCCTTTATACAACCGAGAGACAGCTGGGACCCATAACCCCCTCGCAAACACCCTTAACATTCTTGTTCCTGACTCCTTGTAGGTGACGTCTGCACAACTGCATCAGAATCTCTCAACTTTAGTGGAAAAATCTGTTTCCACACACTGCAAATGAGCACCTGCACTCGAAGGTTCCCTCAAGCCCTGCGAGTCTCCCTGGCTTGCTCTAGGCTGGATGATTATTTAACCTTCGTTTCTCTTCCAGTGGCACATGTCACTCCAAGCTCACAAGCTCATCCCAGTAACCTGAGAGAGTTAAAGTCCGTCGGTTTCTCACAAGTACATCTATCAAAACAACATGCATCCATACCTGTGTTCTGGCTGTTAAGAGTGGAAGCTGTCCCTGACTTTATTAAGGGCCTCAAAGTGCCACTACATACCGTTATGAGATTGTACACTGCATAGATGCAAGGCCCCGTCCTCATCTAGCTAGTCCCTAGCTCACGTTCCCTTCACCAGGTTTTGCTCCTCTCATGTATTCACACTCTCTTGAATCTTCCCAACCTCCCTCTCCATCAGGTCATTTCCACCGGCATTTAAATATTCCTCACCCCAAGGGAAAAACACCACCACCCTCACTTTCGTGTACCCACTGGGGACACCCTACCATACTCAGCAGCCATTCACAAGAGCCTGAAGAGTTACCTCCACTTGCTCTCTTCTTCTTTTATATACATATTTTAAAATTACCAAACTTTCCCTAAGTAGAGAAAATAAAATGAAGATCAACATTTCTAACACCCTATTACCTTCTAAATTCAGTATTTTCTAAACCTGAATTTCTCAGTAACCTGCTTAGAAATATGAATTTTCAGTCTTATCTGAAAATATCTTCATTTTCTCCTCATTCTTGAATGTTAGTTTAGCAGGATACAGAATTCTACGCTGACAGTTACATCCCATGACTTTTTGAAGGTATTATTATTTATCTTATCCATTATGGCTATCTATTTTCTAATTGTTGTTCTTTGTGTGCAGGTTTTAAGATCATTTTTGTTGGGTTGAAGTTGTAGCTCAGTGGTAGAGCACTTGCCTAGTATGGTTGAGGCACTGGGTTTGATCCTCAGAACCACATAAAAATAAATAAGTAAAGGTATTGTGTCCATCTACAAGTAAAAATAAATATTAAAAAAGATCTTCTTTATCTTTGAAGTTCTTTAGTTACACTATAAGATTATGGATTTGAATTTATTTTTACTCTATTTGAAATTTGTTCTGCTTCTTGACTCTGAAAACTCATCATTTTAGGAAACATTGTAGTAATGATCTCTTTCAACATTATCTAACCCCTATTATCTCCATTCCTTCTGATATCTTCTGACATGTCTACTGATTATCCTCTTATCCTCTATCTTAGTTGAGTCTTTCTCCATAGTTTCCATATTTCTATCTCTGCTTTTATTTTATTTTCCTCAGATCTACCAGAACAACAGTTCTCATTTTAGCTGCATACTGCCTGCTCTTTCACTCATTCAATTGACTTTTTAAATAAATGAATACATTTTTCACTATAAGAAGTTTAATTTTTCATGTTTGGTTCTTTTTTAAAATCGGCACATGAAAAGATGTTCAACATCACTGGTCATTAAGGGAAATGAAAATTAAAAACTCAATGAGATACCATTATATACCTCTCAGGATGACTGAACTAAAATATAGAGACAACACCAAATGTAAGAGAGGAAGCAGAGAAACTTGATCACTTATATATTGCTGGTGAGAATATAAAATGGCATAGCCACTCTGGAAAATTTTCTAAACAAGAACAAAATCCTAAACGTAACAGTTCAGTCATTGCATTCCTGAGAATTTGCCTCAGAAAAATGAAGTCTTATATTCACAGAAGAATCTTTTACAGCACCTTTATTCATAGGTGCCCAAACTTGACCCAACTCAGATATGTTTGCATAGGGCAATGATAACACAAACTGCAGCACATTCATACCAAGGTGTACTACCAACAATAACAAGGAACAAACACTCTGTGCAAGAACGTTGGCAAGATCATTGACAAATCAGAGAATTATGCTGTATAAAAAAGTTAACTCCAAAAAACTACATGCTGCATGATTCCACTTATATAAATTCTTGAAATTACAAAATTATAGAAAGGAAAAGTAGATTAGTGATTGACAGGGTTTAGAGAGGGATTGAGGCAGGAGAAAAATAATTGTAGCCATAAGAGAGCAATGTGGCAGATCACTGTATGGACAGAAATATTCTGTATCTTATTTGTATTATCATCAGTATCCTGACTATGATATTGTGCCCGTTTTTCAAGATTTACAAAAATTGGTTAAAGGGTACATAGCACCACCCTGAATTATTTCCTGTAAGTGCATGCCAAATCAAAAATGAAAAAATTTTAAAACAGGGCAAAAATGAAAAATACAATAGAGTCCACATATATGAGGTCCATAGAGTAGTTGAATTCATAGTCAGAAAACAGAATGGTGGTTTCCAAGGGCTGCGGGGAGAGGGAATAAAAAGCTAGTGTTTAATGAGTACAGAGCTCCAGTTTTCCAAGTTATAGAGATGGATATTGGTAATGATTTCACAACAACAAGAATGTATTTAATGCCTCTGAACTACATGTGAAAATGGTAAATTTCATGTTACATAGATTCTTACCACAATTAAAATTTATTTTCAAAAACAAACAAAATGAAAAGCAATCCTCTTTCAAAAGATTCCCAGATTTTACGGAATAAAATCTAGATTCCTTTCCAGATTCTGGGGCCTACAGGGTCTCTTGTCTCTCCTTTGTCCACCTGTCTGTACCTTTCTCACCATACTTATCTGACTATACCATAGACTCTTCAGTGGTGCAAATACACGCAGCTCTTTTCTGCACCTGCCTGCTTTGTCCTCTGCTTAGAACGTGCCTCTGCTGGATCTGTGCACTGCTAACTGCCTCCCACCCTTGGACATCGCCCTAAGAGCCAGCATGGCACACAGGGCCAAGTGTGTTCTCAGGAATCCAAGGGCACTAATGCTGCCTGGCTGTTGGCCTTTCTTCTCACCAGTAATGCAAGGATAAAAACAGCGCCAACCCACTGGGCTGCTGTGAGAATTAAGTGAATCATTATATATAAAACACTTAAAACAGTGCCTGGCACTCAAAAGTTGTTAATTATTGTTATTATTAAAATTCATATTGAGAATATCACAGAATTTATGTTGAATGAGTGAAGTAAGACACAAAAGATTTCATATTCAATGATTCCATTTCTATGAAATTTTAGGATAGGTAACAACTGCTAACCTAGGTAGAGAAATAAGATTAATGGCAGGGCAGGGCTGGAGGAAAGGGTGGAGGAAACTCTTTCCACTAGGATGGTGAATACTTCTGGGCACACAGTTGTTAACATCCATCAACCTGCGTACTTGAAATTTGTGCATTTTGTTGTATATAAACTATAATTTGATGACATGGTTTTTTAAAAGTCACTTCCATAAAGAGGCTGTCCTTAGCATTCAATTTAAAGGAGACCCACTCCAGTTCAGTGCTCTTTGCTATCCTATTATGCTTATGTCCTCTGAGCCTTTATTCTCACCCCAAAGGACCCTGCTTATTAATCCCTTCCCTTGTCGTTCTTTTAAGACGCCACTTTCCTTTCTCTACTTAGCAACTAGAACAGCACCTGGCACTAAGTAAGTGCACAGTAACTATTTACAGAATGCATAGAAGAAGGAAGAGAGGGAAAGGCTAAACTGGCCATAAGCACCCAACATTCATTACAGCATTGTCGTCTGTTACACTGGAAAGAGTCTTAGAAGTAGTCAATGCCCCATCTTCATTTTTGACATGAGAATGGAAACAAAAGGAGAAAAAGTAATTTGTCCAAGGTCAGAGTTGTAGTGGAAGCATGTCTGGAACCCATATCTCCTAGCCTTTTTTTTTTTTTTTTTTTAGTTAAACTCAATATGGCTCAGTGTGCACATATAGACATAAACATTCACAGAATGCCTATAAAAAATAATATAAAATTTTTAAAAGCACATTATTTTGAAAGCTCAGTTAACTATAAAAATATTATTACAACCAGATCTACTACATTCAAGCATTAAGTTGTGACTTCCAATACAAGTGCTAATTTAAACAAATCTTTCTTGGGGCAATTGAAATGAAATGGTAATAAGTTAATGGATGTTCAAGTATTTAAGCGTGGACAATTATGAGTCAGAATGTTTCCCAGTCACCTGGGATGCTGTTTACTGCCCATACTTCACAATCCAGATCATTACTGGCAAGCCGTCTATCGCAATGCTGACTGGAGGTTTGAAATATTTAACCATAAACTTCACGGTTCCAGTAAAACACATGCAAGAACACTTATGCTTTCAGATTCCTGTCAGGTAGACTACAGGATGCAATTTGAGCACAAAAACCTGCAATTAAGCAAAAGAATGGCATTGCTCGGACCCAGTTTTGGTGTCCTAATATGATAACTGCCAACATAAATTCCCTCCCAGAGGTAAGAAAAGCATTACATGGCATCAAGATTTGCATTTCGTAGTCTGAGAAATAGAAGGAAACAGAAAATGTAAACCAAAGCACACGCAGAAGAATTTTATTAAAAAAAAAAAGACTATATTTATAAAACAAAGCTATACTCATCTTTGATATGCAAAGATAGAAAATTAACTGTTTGGATTCAAAAATCAGAGAAATAAGCATGCATTTTTTTCATCTTCTTGGATAAATAAAACCCATAATTACCTATTCAAAATTCTGAATATAGCTTATTTTCAATTCTTCCGAAATATCATTTGCTCTTTCAAGATATTTTTCTGATCCAACAACCATTTTACTTGAGGTTGTTATTCTTATTTTTCCTCCTTCTGTTGAAGGAGTTTACAGACATTGCCTGACTTTCCTTCACACCCTTTCATTCATTCTGCTATGCCAGTACTGCGTATCTGCTATACACACCACCAGGCCAAATATAGTTATAGAAACAAAGATGTTTTAGAGGGTCAACACCCAGGGTCAGGGACTGGGTCTGATGAGAAAACTACCTGAGTCAGGTGCAGTGTTGCACACTTATAATCCCAGTACCTCAAGAGGCTGAGGCAAGAGGATCACAAGATTGAGGCTAGCCTTAGCAACTTAGCAGGACTCTGTCTTAAAATAAAAAAATAAAAGGAACCAGGAATGTAGATGTGGAATGCCCTGGGTTCAATCCCTAGAACCACGGGAGCTGGGGCAGGGAGGCGAACAAAAACTATTTGAATAGACAGGACCTACAGATTCACACAGTTATTGCAATACAGAATCTTGGTTAAGATGCTAAAAAAAGTTTCTTCTCCTATCTCAGAGTTTTGAGGGAAAGCATAATCTTAGGACAATGATGTCAGAAGAGCCCAAACATTCAAAAGAGAAGTGTTACGAGGTGGGCATGAGGATCCAGTCACCACCCTCCTACCCGCACTACAAAAGAAATGCTTAGCCTTTCTCCTCCCAGAGAGAGCAGAGGAAGCGTGGGAGAATTAGACCTCTGTGCGTGGAATGTACAGATAACATATATTGGAATGTGACTCTCAGGGTGAAAGCCTATGGGCAAGATGCTAAGACTGAGAGGTGCCAGCATTTGAGCATGTGCCTTTCATAGGGCAGAGCTACTAAATCTTGACTGCACTAGTTGGAAGAGTGTCTTTTTCCTTTTGTCCCTTCTTCCCACCTGTATCAGTTCTTCACTGCTTCTTCAATTTTAATTCCGCTCTGCCATGTAACCTAACAAGTTCACAAGTTCCAGGAATTAAGCTCTTTGGGAAACCATTATACTGTTGATTTGCTCTCTGGACCACAGAGCAGCCTGGTAACTGCTGAGTCCTCTCCTTACTGTTCAGTTCTACAATTCCCTATATACTCCAACAAAATGTCTTTTTTCAAAAGATAATCAAATCAACCTCTGTGACAAGATAAGAGCATGAACGATGCAATGAAACCCCCTGGGCCGCACCTACTGGCTCATATGTTTCACAGGTTTGTACAAAATTTAAAAATCATTAACATGCCAAATTTAACCTAGATATCTTTGCTGACCTTGGGTCTGATACATACAACTGTCTAATCATTGATTCCTTTTGACTATGCAATATACACCTTGAACTTCACATGTCCAAAAGAAACTACAGACATCATCCCTACACAAACTTGCTTTGCCCAAAAATGTCTTCCCATTTCAGGAAAAGATAATTCTACACTACCGTTGATCAGGTCAGAGATCTTAAACATCATCCATGGTTGCTTCCCACCACCACATCCCACATCTAATCCAGGAGGAAATCTTATTGATTACAGTTTTGAAATACGGCCATAACTGACACTTCTACACAAATCTAGGTTAACCTAAATATAACCTATAAAACAAAAGATCAGTGTTTCCGTGCATACAATGCACTTTGGGCCAAACGTTCCATATTTTAAAGGCACCTCTGGTGGTGCAGAACACATCTGATGCCATCTGATTTTTGCCTGCCAACCATCTGTGCAGGAGTAAAAGAGAAATGCCTTTCCATCTTTAGTCAAAAGTGGAACTTTGTTTCAAATTGAAAGCCAGTCCTCTACATGAATGAGGAAAAAGACAAACAATATGTGGAAAAAATGATCAAGAGCATGAAGAAAGTTGAGTGACTAAAGTGAAAAGAAGAATTAGCCTGATACAGAAGACAGCATGATTTGTGTGGACCTGCGTTGCAATCCTAGCTCCTTGGCTGTGCCCTTGGGTAGGTCAGCAGTTCTAAGGTGGAACAAATTATACTTGCCTCAGAAGCCAATTGTGAGGATTAGAGAAGATATGTTTCAAGAGGTCCTCAACAAATATTAGCCACTAAGATAATTAATAGGCTATGGAACTAATTTTTCAAGTTGGGAAACAAGTCTTACTGTTTCTTTTCAAAATGAAAAAAAATAATAATTTACTTGTAAGCCTAAAAGCTCAACATGAGATTATGCTATAAACAGTGGGAGGGGAGAAGAGGTTCCTCTGCCTGGACAAAGGTCCCTCACTCCTGTTGTGTCAGGAAACTGACTGAGGAAGTTTAAAGCAGATGCAAAGTTTCAACATGTATGAGGCTTCCAGCCAAATGTTCCAGGTTGAAAAAGCACCTCTGGTGGTGCAGAACACATCTGACGCCATCTGACTTTTGCCTGCCAACCCTCTGGGCAGAGGCATGCAGGAATGTCTTTCCATCTTTTGTCAAAAGTGGAATTTTCTTAGAAGTGGAAGGCAATATATCTTTGAATGATATATAAACTTGTGAAGAAAGCCATGCACATACTGATTTATGGTATCTTGCACAGCAGGTACTTAATAAATGTGGGGTGATTATAAGGTGGAAAATATGAAGCTAAAAGGCCTTGCAGAAGTGTAAATATCCATGATCAGTCTCATTTCATCTCTTTAACAAAAGGTATACCACCACATGGTCTTACTGAGATTGGACATTTATCAGTAGCATCACAATTATAAGCAGACCATTTGTTTGATGGGACACTAAGCTCACGTCCTAACAGTATTTTTACTTTATTACCTCATTAGGAATTAAACACTCTTTAGTGTGGATCTGCAATCTTAAAAAAGCTCATGAAATTAAGTGTTATTTTATTGTATACCCTTTCATACTTCTTGAATAAACATTCTCTTATAAACAAAGCTAAACCACAAGTTAATAAATGCTACCAAGTTAAAATAATCCTTCCACCATCAATTTTGCTGTAACTGATAATAATTAAGAAGCTTAATTCAATCTACCTCCCCATCCCTGGTACCAATTTCCCCCTAGCATTTTTTCCACCTTCACCTGTCATACTGTGTTCAACACTGGAAACTTCTAGAACATTTATATAAAACTCGGAGCTGCCATTTGTTCAGCCTAACAATTTCCTAAGGCAATGAGATATTGATCCTTCATTTTTTGTTTCACCCAAACTCAAAGACATCTGCTATGATTGGAATCAATATAAAGGTGGATATCTAAGTCACTTTTCATAAACAAAACGAAACAAAAAAAGAGATAGTAGTTATTTCATTTTCTAAGGTCATTTGTAATTTTAGAATGTTGAAATATGGCCTTTACATATGTCTCATGGTTTTGTTCCCTGTTTCAATAACCAAAATAGAAACATTTGCTAAATAAGCTTAATAATAGTCCAGATTCAAAAAGTGTTCTGATGCCTAGGTGGACAGATGCTAAAACTGGGCTTAAAGAAGAGATCCCATAGGAGCTCTGGCAGGGGAGAAAGACAGTTTATGCCACACAGTTACTTTCATAGTTTTAATTGAAATCTATTCAGCAAATTGTCTTAGAAATATACTTTTTGAAAAATGAAACACAACAAAAGTTTCTTCCCATCATGAATTTTCATGTAAATGCAACCACTCAGCAGTATAAAATATGTGACTTTTACCCTAAGCTTATAGCATTTCATGATCCTCTTGGAAATTATCATCCTTGAAACCTTTATATTTGGAATATGTCTTTAGAATGAAAAGTGCCTAGTTATGAAATATATACCAAATGTTCTTTTTAAATTACTTAAAGCTCCAAATGAAGAAGCATTAGACAAATATCTTCAATGTGGGATAGACAAAAACACCTTGAAATAATGCTTAACTAATCACAAAGCGACTATTCTGCAATAGATGGGCAAGCCACTAATTAGACGAAAGGAAATAAAACTGTCATGGTAGGATAAAAGGATAAAGAGAAATAAGCAGTAATTACTGTTTTATCATCAGAGAAAGTAGTATCAAACATGGCTCAATAAAAAGAGGAGGGAAAGCCCACAGCTTTACAAGTATATACAAACCTGGTTAAATTAGTACTAGAAGCTAGACACAATTCAGGAATGACAGTGACACCTTAAACTCTAACCGAGAACAAAAAGAATGATCTACAAAGAGTGGGCAAGGGTTCTTTGGGTTCAGGGTGTGCAACATCCTGAAGAATAACATGACATGGGCACTGGCTTAAGCTGCTTAAAAATGACCAAGCTAGTCTCAAAATAGCTGTTTATTAAGGACTGAGTTAGGACTCCTAGACAAGGCTATTATTGTCAAATCACTGGTAACCTTAATTGGTTCACTTAATATGCAAATGGTGCCAGTGAGCATAATCAATTTTATCTGAAGCTTTAATGTTTAGAACAACTTACATTCTGCTGCTTGGAATAATCTTGTGCCCTTCTCTAAACCAAGTCACTTGAGGTCTGGGACAGCTGGTGATGGGCAGTAAGTTTAGAACTGCTGCATGTCCTTGTGAAACAGTCTTCCTTTGGTCTGTATTCATGAAATTTCCCATATCTGCAGAGAGAAATTAATTTTTTAAGTCTAGAAAACAATTTAGAGGAGTAGAGGTTGGAGATGGAAAAACTATATTTTACAGTAAAGTTGACAATGATGTTATGCTCAACAATTAAGACCAACAAGGCTGAACGGCTGCACTGACAAGCACAGATCTGGCTGCGACAAGCACGAGGCAAAGCCTTGCACCTCCAAAGTGGCCATGAAGCTTAGTACTCAGCAGAACCACACCGCCTTTTTCTTACTGTAACAACAACGAGAATGACTGTAACTGCTTGCAACACTGAAATGTACTGCTGCAAAACGTCCCAGTATCACAGGAAGCTGTTCTCACAGGAATTGTAAAAAAAATGCTTCTGCACCTCTCCCAGCTACCAAATCTTTCAGGCCTGCTTTCCCAGCACCAGCTCTTGCTCCACTTGGTTTCTTCTCCTATTCATTTCTGGGGTGACTGCCTCCCTAGCAGATCTTTTGGGAGGTATTTTCTAACCAGTATGGAGTTTATAGGGAGTTATCTTACCCACTCACTGTTGACTTAATTTGGGTCAGTCTTGTTCTAATGGCTAAAAACATAAAAATGAGGTCACAGGGGAAAAAACAGCAATTCGAATGTAGATATAAATGGCAAATTTTTAAAATGATACCTTGAAATTTTTGAAGAATACCCATATTATGATCACATACAGATTCATGTGTACAAACATAGACATGGCAAAACACTGCATTTTAAATGTATATAAATTTGGAATTTTCCATAAGAAAGCTTTATTATCTATGGCTTTTTTATTCAAAAATTATTTTGATGTAACATTGTGTAATATTTGAGGGAAAAGATAAAACAAACCAATGAATCAGATTAAGAAAAAATCCATGGTTTCTTTAAAGTAAAGTGAAATTTGTTATCAAAGGGAGGAGAAAAGGAAGAGCTAGAGATGAAGGGCAGAAATAAGGATATAAGGATATAAATAATTAAGCAAGAGAAGTCCAAACTCAATTGTATAAAATAGAATTTAATATATTATAATAAATTCCAGGCTCTTAACTTACTCAAATATGGTTTGGGTATTGATCTGCACTCTATTTATTATATTTTCAATTATCCTACTGAATAAAAGTTTGAATTATTCTGTAGACAGATTTAGCTGAGTGACTTCATCATCACATGTCAGGAAAAACTTATGCCTGCCTAGTGATTTAAAAACAGAACTGAATATGTATGGTATCAATACTGCATACAAAACACAACAAAACAAATAGTATCTAGCTGTTTTCCTTTTCTACCTTGAGTTCTAAAACAACTAGATACTATTAGTTTTGTTGTGTGTTGTTTATTTTCATTTTGCAATGATGGAGCCTGAACCCCAAGGACTCTTGCATGCTAGGCAAGCACTCTACCACTAAGCCACATCCTGGCCCTATATATTATTTTATTTTACATATTAACACAAAGTTTCAGGCCTTAATTGTGGTCAAAATAACAAACGGGGAAATCTTGTCCTCAGCAAATAGCACAGCCCAACTTAGGAACTCTGCAGTGTTTCTTAAATTCTACAACAAGTTAAAATGTAATTTAAAAATTCAGAACATTTTCCCCCTACTTTTAAACACAGAGACATGTTGGTAATCCATTCAAAATATTAAGTGGATACTATTTTAGATCAATCCTGCTCTTCATAGAATCTGGATTAGAAAAAAAAAAAAAAAAGAGAGAGACTAAATGGATAGGACAAGTTCACTGCCCTCTTTCTCCTAACGACTACATTAAAATTCAGGCTCCCTGTATTATGATAGCTCCTTCAGTTATTTTTAAAGTTTCATTCTCTGAAATGAAACTGCTCAATACAGAATAAATTACTATAAAATTATTAACACCTGGGACATGGATACTTTTTGTAGCACAGCAAAAGGATTTCAAACAAATCATTATTGGAAAAAACTGATTATGAATTGATGACATTTGCTGTATATGGGTTTCACTTTTAATTTTAAAAACATTTTGAATTCTGCATAATGCAAGCTAAGAGCATCTAACTGATTCATCAAACCAGTCATTTTATTCCTTTTTGCACCCTCCCCAGGGCCTCACAGAGGTCCTTAATCTTTTCAGTTGAAAAATGTGACATCTGCCTCATTAGCCCCTCACCTGGTCAGTCACACTAGCTATTCCTCCTCTCTCACCAATTTCAGTCATCATTCTATTTTACTTGAACCAAAGATAAACTTTCAGTCCCTACAAAGGCTAGACATGATTTTGATTAGCTCCCCACAGCTGCTTTGTCTTGTTAACATTAGAAGTCCTTCTACTGAACACATACATGCAACTTGAACTTCTGATTTTCTCTGCAAGAGCGCACCCATCCTGTTTCGCACTACACAGCGGTAAAATCCAGCATCGAGCTTCTGTAAAGATGGAATAACATACCTGCCAAATACAAAAAAGAAGTGTTAGTGGACAGCACTGGCATGTCATCTAGCAAGTGCTCAGCTAACATTTTATTTTTGGTAACATAAGATCTAAGCAACCCTTCCCTGACCAAGGTATGTATGGCAACTGTGAGCTGTTTGTGAGATTACTGCATTGATATCTGCCTCCCCAAACAGGCTGAGACCATCACATGAACTTAAGACTTAGGTGTCTAGCACACACCATAAGCCAAGTAGGTATTACTCATGATAGGATGAATGTTGAGAAATGTTAAGTAATTAAAAGTCACTGCATTTAAACAAAACCTTTCAACAAAAAATATTTTTATTCCATTGAACCTCAGAATTTCTAGAAATGATTTCTGGCAACAGTCTTAACACAATGTGCTGCAACACTCTGGCTGAGTTTAGGATGAGACCCATCTGTCCGCAGACAAGGAAACAGTGGTGTCAAGGCTCACTCCTCTCTCCAGACCCACATGCATACCTCCCAACATGAAGATACACCTCCTTTACTCATTTCTCCATATGTAACCTGACAGTAACTTCATACTTTTTTCAGATGACAGAAAGTCATTTCATTTGTAGTTTCCATTCCTGAGGCAGTCATAATCATCAGTCAAAACCATATCTTTCTAAAACCTTCAGCATATTTTCATTTAAAAAACTAACTAAAAGATATAGTTTCCATAAAAGTCTTTCTTTAGCTTAACTGCTAATCTTGTAACTTAGTATGTCTTAAAATCCATAGGAAAGTTAGATACATAACTAGTGACCACCTGAAGAGAACTACCCAGCTCGTGAACGCATGCTAGCCAAGCTAATTGAGAAGGCACACTAACTGGTTTCTACATCATGTTCAGGAGCAGATCAAGAGTAAGGCTTGACATTTTCTCTAAAATCAGGAAGAAGACAAGGATGTCCAATCTCATCACTTCCATTCATTATAGTTCTCAAAACACTAACCAGAGCAATCAGGCAAGAGAAAGAAATTAAAGAGATACGAAAAGGAAAATAAGAAGACGAACTGTCTCTGTTTTCTGATGACATAATCCTATATCTAGAAGACCCAGAAAAACTTGACCAGAAGACCTCTAGAGTTGATAAATGAATTCAGCAAAGTAGCATGATACAACATCAAAATACATAAGTCAATAGATTTCCTATACTCCAACAGCAATTCTGCTAAGAAAGAAATTAGGAAAACTATTCCATTTACAATAATCTCAAAAAATAAATAAATAAAGTACTTGGGTATCAATCTAACCAAGGAAGTGAAATAGCTTTGCAATAAAAATTATAAAACACTGAAGAAAGAAATCAAAAAAGACTTGAGAAGATGAAAAAACCTCCTATGTTCCTTGAAAGGAAGAATTAATATAGTTGAAATGGCCATACCATCAAAAGCAATATACAGATTCCATGTAATTCATCAAAATGTCAATAGTATTCTTCACAAAATTAGAAAACAATCCTTTAATTCATTTGGAAGAATAGGAGACCCAGAATAGCTAAAGCAATACTAAGCAAAAAAAAACAATGCTAGATGTATCACAATACAGTTATTTTGCAGAGCTATGGTAAGAAAAACAGCATGGTATTGGTATCAAAACAGACTTGAAGACCAGAGACAAGCTGACACACTTAAACCTCTCTAATGCTTAACAAAGGTGCCAAAAACATACATTGGAGAAAAGACAGCCTTTTTTAACAAGTGGTACTGGGAAAACTGAATATCCATATGTAGAAAAATAAAACTAGATCCCTATCTCTCACTCTGAACAAAAGTAAAATAAAATGGATCAAAGATTCAGGAATTAGACCAGTAATCTTGCAACTACTAGAAGAAAACACAGGGTCAACACCCATCATATTTGTGCTGGCAACAATTTCCTTAACAAGACCTCTGAAGAGTTTAAGAAATAAAACCAAGACTCAATAAGTGAGATGCCATCAAATTTAAAAAGTTCTGCACAGCAAAGGAAGTAATTTAGAGTGTGAAGAGAGAGCCTATAGGATAGGAGAAAATCTTTACCAGCTGCTCCTCTGACAATGGATTAATATCCAGAATATACCACAAATTTAAAAATTTAATAACCCCCCCAATAATCCTATCAATTAATAGACAAGGGAACTAAAAAGGCATTTCTCAAAGGAAGAAACATAAAATGCCAAAAAACATGAAAAAAGGCTTGACATCTCTAGCAATCAGAGAAATGCAAATCAAAACTACATTAAGATTTCATCTCACTCCAGTCAGAATGACAATTTTCAATAACACAGATCATAAAGGCTGGTAAGATGTAGGGGGAAAAGGCACACTCTTACATTGTTGGAGGGACTGAAGATGAGTACAACCACTTAGGAATGCATCATGAAGATTCCTCCAGAAAGCAGGAATGAAATCATCATATGACTCAGTCATCACACTCTTGAGTGTTCATTCAAAATGAACCAAAATCAGCATGTTATAGTGATGCAGCCACCTCAATGTTTGTAGCAACACGATTCACAATAGCTGGATTATGGAATTGGCCCAGATGCCTGTCAATAGATGAATGGATTAAGAAAATGTGGAACATATATTCACACTGGAGTTTTACTCAGCCATAAAGAAGAATGAAATTATGGTATTTGCTGGTAAATGGATGGAAATGGAGAACATAATGTTAAGTGAAATAAACCAGTTTCAGAGGAAAAAAAAAAAGGGTTGACTTTTTTCTCATATGTGGTGGTTTCAGCAAAATAAGGGAATATCAGATATTATAAAGATAAGATGAACATGAGTGGAACAGAAGAACACTGAAAGGGAGGAAGGAAGGACAAGAAAGAGGAGGAAATGCAAAATGAACAAAATAATCTTCTGTGCATATATAAATATATCATAGAGAATTTCACCTTTATTTGTAAGTAGAAAGAACCATTCACAAAGTAAATGAGTGAAAGAAAGATCAGTAGAGGAAGGAGAATAATAAGGGGAGGAATGAGGGGAAGAAGAAAGGTAGGAAGGGCACTGAAATTAATTTCATCCATGAAGAATTCTGTCAAAAGGAACCCAACCACTATGGATAATATTCTAATTTATTTTTTTTAAATAATAAGTCTTGAGTAACCCTATGTGATAAAGGGTTAATATTCAAACTTTTTAAGGAACTCTGCAGTGAAAGAGAGAACTCAATTAAAACATGGACAAAGGAGCTGAACAGGTATTTCTCTAAAGATCATGTTCAAATGGCCAACATCTATATGAGAAGGTGCTCAACATCATTAATCATCTGGAAAATAAGCCAATCCCCCAAACCAAAGGCCAAATGTTTTCTATGATATGTGGATGCTCATCCATAATGGGGGAACTTTGGATTGGGCAGAAGGGAGTGAGGGGAGTGAGGAGAGGGGGAAGGGGTTTGGGGGTGGGAAAAAATGAAATGGACATTATTACCCTATATACATGTATGATTGCACAATGATGTGATTCTGCATCATGTACAATCAGAGAAATGAAAAATTGTGCTCCATTTGTGTATAATGAGTCAAAATGCATTCTGCTGTCATCTATAACTACTTAGAGCAAACAATTAAAAAAAAGAAAATGAGATGCTACCTCACACCTATTAGAATGCCTATTTTTTAAAAGTGGAAAAACAACAAAAGAGCTGGCTATGGTGGTACACAAATGTAACCCCAGCTACTCTGGAGGCTGGGATGGAAGATTGCAAATTCAAGGCCAACCTGTGCGACTTAGTAAGACCCTGTCTCAAAACAAAATAAAAAGGGGTGAGTATGTAGTTCAATGATGGAGTGCTTATGTGGCATTCAAGGGTCCCTGAGTTTGATACCCAGCAACATAAACATTCATCATCATCATCATCATCATCATCATCATCATCATCATCATCAATGTTGTGAGGGTGACAGAACAAGGTATTCTTTACACCACTGGTGAGAATGTGTACTGGTACAACCACTGCAGAAAACAGGAAAGGAGGATTCCTAAAAAATTAAAAACAGAAATGCCAATGAGTCCACGATGCCACTTCTGGGTATATATATGAAGGAATTGAAATTAGGATCTTGAAAAATATCTGCAATCCCATGTTCACTGCAGTTGCACAATAGGATCTGGAAAAAACCTAAGTGTTCTGTCAACAGATTAACAAAGAAAATGTGGTATATGCACATCCAGAAATATTATTCAGTCTAAAAAAGAAGAAAATCATGCCATTTCCACAACAGCATGGATAAACCTGAAGGACAGGACATTATGTTAAGGGAAATAAGTGAGAAGCACAAGGACAAACACTACATGATAACACTTGTAAGATGAACTGAAAATACTAAACCAATAGAAGCAGAGTAGAATGGTGACTGTCAGAGACTGGTAGGAGGGTAACTAAGGGGGTAGCAAAGGAAACAAAGATTCTTGTTATGTAAGAGGAGTCATAGAGATCTATTGAGCACTCAGTGTTTAGCATTAACAATACAATATTGCATATTTAAAAGCTTAAAAAGATGAAAAATCTTATGTTACATGTTCTTATCTCACAAAAGTAATAGTAAGGGCAAAAGTGGAATTTGGGAGATGATGGAGAGCTTGTACTGTGGATTGTGATGATGGCTTCATGGGTATTCACTTACCTCCAAACTCATCAAGTTATGTAACTAGATAGGTAACTACTCCCCAAGAAGGGAATACCTAATTGCTTTACAGGGCACTTTCCTCATGTGCAAAGGAGGACACCATAGAAAAATGTTGTCTTAACGTTTTGTTTAGGAACTTCCTTTAGCATTTTTCCTATTTTTGGTGCATTATAGTTATACATAATGGTGAGATTCATCTTTATATACTCTAAATGTCCATGATATAACAATATACTTTGACCAATATTATTCCCCAGTTATTCCTCCTTTCCCTCCTCTGGTCCCTTTCCTCTACTCTACTGGACTCCCTCACATTTTCATGAGCTCCCACCCCACATCTCTCTCTTCCTTTATCCTCTCTAGCTTCCACAAATGAGAGAAAACATACCACTTTTGACTTTCTGAATATGGTTTATTTCACTTAACATAATGCGCCCAAGTTCCATCCATCTTCCTGCAAATAACATAATTTCACTCTTGCTTATGGAGGAATAAAACTCCATTGTGTATAGATACACCAAGCTTTCTTCATCTATTCATTCATTAATGGACATCTATGCTGGTTCCATAGTTTGACTGTTGTGAATTGTGCTCTATAAACATGGGTAGGCATGCACCACTATGCTAATGCTGACTTTAATCCTTTAGAATATATACCAATGAGTGGTGCATCTGTGATTCCATTCCTAGTCTACTGATGAAACTCCATGCTAATTTGCACAGCCATTACACTAATTTACAATCCCAACAACAGTATAAAAGTGTTTCTTTTTCGTCACAACTTCTCCAGCATTTATTATTATTTGTATTCTTTTTTTAAAAATTTTTTTACAGACTGCATTTTGATTCATTGTACACAAATGAGGTACATCATTTTGTTTCTATTGTTGTACACGATGTAGATTCATACTATTTGTGTAATCATACATCTATATAGGGTAATGATGTCTGTCTCATTCCACCATTTTACATACCCCACCTACCTCTCATTTCCTTCTACATTATCCAAAGTTCCTCCATTCTTCTCTCACCCTCTATTTCCCCACCCCCATTATGTATCGTTATCCACTTATCAGAGAAAACATTTGGCCTTTGCTTTTTTGGGATTGGCTTATTTCACTAAGCATGATATTCTCCAATTCCATCCATTTATCTGTAAATGCCATATTATTATTATTCTTTATGGCTGAATAATATTCCATTGTATATATATATATACACCACAGTTTCTTTATCCATTCATCTGTTGAAGGGCATCTAGGTTGGTTTCACAATCTAGCTATTGTGAATTGAGATTATAAAAACATTGATGTGGCTGCATTACTGCAACATGCTGACTTTAAGTCCTTTGGGTATAAACCAAGGAGTGGGATAACTGGGTCAAAAGGTGGGCCCATTCCAAGTTTTCTGAGGATTCTCCACACTGCTTTCCAGAGTGGCTGCACCAATTTGCAACTCCAAAATTCCAACAGCAATGTATGAGTGTGCCTTTTTCCCCACATCCACACCAACATCTATTATTGTTTCTGTTCTTGATAAGAAGTCATTCTAAATGGAGTAAGATGAAATCTTAGAGTTGTTTTAATTTGCATTTCTTTAATTACTAGAGATGTTGAACACTTTTATTAATTGCCTGTATGTCTTCTGTAAAGTGTCTGTTCAGTTCCTTGGCCCATTTAGTGACTGGGTTCTTTGTATTTTGGATGTAAAGTTTTGTTAAGTTCTTTATAAATTTGGAGATAAGTGCTCTATCTGAAGTGGCCTTGGGTTTGTCTTATATAGCCTTTATGAGACTATATATAACTGAGGCAAGTTCTTTTTCTAGTTTCTGTAGTGTTCTTATGAATAGCTTATGAATTTTATCAAAGGCTTTCTCATTTGCTAAGAAGAAATGACTATGTGACTTCTATCTTTAATTATATTTATGTGGTGAATTACATTTATTTATTTGCATATGTTAAGCCAACCTTGCCTCGCTGGAATAAAACCAATTTGGTCATTCTGTACAATCTTAATATGTTGAATATGATTTGCTAATATTTTGTTGAGGATTTTTTAATTTCAATAGGGATATTGGTCTGCACTTTTCTTGATGTGTACTTATCTGGTGTATAAGGGTGATCCTGGCTATATAGAATGAGTTTGGAAGAGTTCCACACATTTCCATTTCATGAAATAATTTCAGGACCATTGGCAGTAGTTCTTTAAAGGTAAAATTCAGCTGAGAATTCATCTGGTCCTGGGCTTTTCTTTATTGTAAGGTTTTTTGATTACTGCTTCTATCTCATTGTTAATTATTGGTCTGTTTAGGTTTTCTATCTCCTCTTGATTCAATTTTGACAGATCATGTGTGTCTAGAAATGTACCCATTTCTTCCAGGTTTTCTAATTTTTTTGGAGTATAAATATTCAAAATAGTCCCTAACGATCCTCTGGATTTCTGTGATGTCTATGACAATTTCTTCTTTCTCTTCTTTTTTCTCATCTCTTATTTTTTAATTTGGACCTTCTCTTTCTTTTGGTTAGTTTTTCTAAGAATTTATCCATCTATTTTTTCAAAGAACCAACTCTTTGTTTCATTGGTTCTTGTATTGTTGTTTTAGTCTCTATTTCATTGATTTCAGCTCTTAATTATTTTCTTCCTCCTACTGGTTTTGAAATTGGTTTACTCCTCTTTTTCAAGGGTCTTGAGGTTCATCATTAGGGTGTTTATTTGGGAACCTACTGATTTTCTAAGGTAGGCACTCATAGTTATAAACCTTCCTCTTA
The DNA here is from genome assembly GCF_902686445.1 of Sciurus carolinensis. Taxonomy (NCBI): domain Eukaryota; kingdom Metazoa; phylum Chordata; class Mammalia; order Rodentia; family Sciuridae; genus Sciurus; species Sciurus carolinensis. The sequence continues at coordinate 11,539,009 of NC_062230.1, read as the reverse complement.
GAACTGTCTTCATAGTGTCCCAGAGGTTCTGGTATGCTGTATCACTATTTTTATTTGATTCTAAGAATTTTTCAATTTCTCCCCTGAATTCTTCTATCATGCATTTTTCTTTCAAAACAGTATTGTTCAATCTCCACGTATTTATATAGTTTCCATACTGTTTTGGTATTGATTTCTAATTATTTTCTAAATATGCAACTTTTTGCATGCTTATGATATTGCATTAAAATACAATGTATAACACTACAAATTGATAAATAGATAATCTTTTATTTATACCCAAAAAAGAAAAAACAGAATAAGACTTCAATACTTACTCCACACATATAGGAAGGTGTTTACTATGAGAAAGAGCTAAAATCTGATCAGATAACCTATATTCTTAAAAAGAGGAGAAAACACAGAGATGCTCTCCTTTATGAAAGTGGTGCTTTGGTAATAGTTACCTACAAATAAAAAAATACGTCCCCTTACAAAGTATAAGAGTAGCATTTTTAAAATGAGGTAAAAAACAAAGCGTTATTTGTTCAGTTCCAAGCATACCTTGAAATCATTTATATTCAACTAATTGCTCTTGTTATTCAAGAGGGTTCAATTATTCTGAAAAAAGAACTGATACGAATAATTTTAAGTGAATAAAACATTTGGAAAATACAGGTAATTTGACATTAAGCAAATATTAATCAAAATGTTTTCCCTCTGAAATTGTTCTTCAGATCCTATGGTAGGATTTATAAAATCTTTAATAATAAAAAATATTACTAAGCTTTTCTTAAAAAATTTATTCTATTATGAAGAGTAGTTCATCTCAAAATTAATTGATGAAGACAATCAGAATAACATCAAACTGAACACATAGTCAATTCCATTTATTTAAATTACAAATCAGAATTAGAAGGCTGAGCAGCCTGATTATTATATACTGTGATTCTAATAAAGAGGAGTTTTGAGATTCAGTTAAAACAAAATCAGCACAAGTTTTTAGAAAAGAAATAGTACAGGTAGGTCATTGAAGAACATATTTGAAAAATTACAAGAACAATTTTTTTTACATAATTGTTTTCAATTCTACTTTTTTTTTTTTGCAGTGTCCTGAATAGATCTAAATTCTTATGGATTTCTATAATAATCCTATGTACTAATGCACAAAAATAGCAGCGCTTTCAAGCAAAAGGGAGAAACAGATACAAAATTGAATATTAGGCATATGCTGTTTTGTATCATCTCTTTAGTCTAATGTCTCACCAGGGAAAAACAATCCAAAAAAGTTGCAAAGTCTTACACCTATTACCAGAATTCCTATACAAATTATGTTCACCTAACAGATGGGAATATTCATCGTAACTCTACTGTTTATAAACACACATTTTTAAGCAGAGAAAGTTTCCTGGCTCTTTATAAGAAAGTATGATAAAATCTTAGCACCATATGCCTCTAAGATATAGAAAATGCCTGCTCCTGTTTCCAACCAACACAGCAGGGAATGTTTGTATTCTCTATATCAAGGCAGAAGTCTATAAGACTAACAGAATGAACCAGGGCTACTTCATTATAAGAAATAATGTTAAGAAAATTGAACAGGTAACTCCATAAAACCAAGGGTTTAAATGTCCATTACTGTAAGGAGAATACCTCAGTTATGAACCAGCACTCTGAATGGACTAATAGAGGGACCCAGGAATTTCTCTACGAAGCAGTCTCAGGACCATTTCAGTCCAAAAACAAGTAATTGCCTGGTTACCACTGGAGTGGACATTTGTTATGCTTGCTCTGCCTATGATCTGAACAATTACTCTGTATTTGGAGAGGTCTCCATTCTACAAGTCTTGGTAGAGACAGAGCTCTCTACCAAAATATGTGGATACAAATACCCCAATCAATAAATGGGCAAATGGACTAAACAGACACTTCTCAAAATAAGAAATACAAATGGACAACAAATAAAGGAGAAAATGCTCTCTATCTTTAACAATTAGGGAAATGCAAATCAAACTACACTGAGATTTCATTTCACTCCAGTTAGAATGGCAGCCATCAAGAGTACAAATAATAATAAATACTGGAGAATGATGTGGGAAAGAGGGAACACTTCTACACTGCTGGTGGGACTGCACAACCACCATGGAAATCAGCATGGGGTTTCTCATATGGCACCACTGTACCACTCCTCAGTATTTACTCTAAAGAATCACAGTCTTCACACAAGCATACCTATGTTCATAGCAGCATTAAGTCACAGTAGCCAAGTCATAAAACTAGCCTAGGTGTCCCTCAACAGAAGAAAGGAAAACATAGATAAAGAAAATGTGAAAAAATAAAAGAAAAAAAGAAAATGTGAACTATATACACAATGGAATTTTTTTTAGTCATGAAGGAAAAAAATTATGTTTTTTACAGGAAAATGGATAGAACTTAAGAACATATTAAGTGAAATAAGTTACACTTAGAAAGCTAAGAGCCGCACGTTCACTCTAACATATGGGAGCTAGAGAGAAAGGGGGTGGGGGAGGGAAAGGTGTATGTGGAGTGGCAATCTGGAGAAAATCTAAGGGAGATCAGTAGAAGAGAGGAAAGGGACGAGGGGGAGGGCACACAGGAGGTAAAGGGGCAGTACAGGGGAACAAAATTTACCAAATTATATTGCTATGTTGTATGCATGTATGAATAAGTAATGTGAATCCCAGTATTATGTATAATTGTAATGTACCCATAACAAAAATTTTAAACCACAAAAGAAAACAAATAGAGTTAATATTGAAATGTAAAAGGCTCCCTAAGATTCCGTATCTGGATCTCTGGTTTATGTGATTTTCACTAACATCAATAATATTGCAGGGTCAATTCATACTTCATTCATTTCTGTCTTTGTTTAATCAAAGCAAGGGCAGGAAAGGTAAAATCTGCATTAAATGAAACATGGATGTATGACTGGAGCCACTCCGTCAAATCTAGCATTATTAGAATTAAATACTTTCTGAAGTCAGTAAGAAATGGTATGCCAGAAAACCTTTGGGTAAGAAGACATTGATTTTTTTTTATGGTTAAAAATCTCTTTTTTCATCTCCAATTACTTCTTTATAAGGCCAGTCTCTGTGGACATAAAAAATTGTGACAATTTTATCTAGGATTAAAGTATGAATGTAAATGTTAGTTTCTACACAGTTAAAGATATCCATATTAAGACATAATGGGAAAAGGGACTAAATGAGTAAATACTATCACATAAGAACAAGTGAATTCATAATTTTAAAAGCTTTTACTTGTCTCATTTAGAGGTATTTGTCAACAAGAAATCATGTTACAAATTAGTCTGGTCTTTTTTTTTTTTTTTTTTTTTTTTTTTTTTTGGGGGGTGCTGGGGATCAAACCCAGGGCCTTGTGCTTGCAAGGCAAGCACTCTACCGACTGAGCTATCTCCCCAGCCCCTAGTCTGGTCATTTTGATCAAAGTTCTTCACTTAGATTTCACAATGATTCCCTGATAAAAGAACCAAGAGGGATTAATTATCTAAATCCAAACCATCTCCAATTAAAAAAAAAAAAAAAAACCTTGAAAAGATTAATACTAATTCTACTTCAGAGATATCCAGAAACATTCATTATCTATTATAACTACATGGAGTTGAAAAGACAGTCACACTAAAGCCAGAAATAAAGACAAACAACACAGTTTTGTGGGAAAGACATAAACACGAGGCCATACTACATTAATACTAGACATCTAAATCAAATAATATAGCCCAAGATCATACCACATAAACCTTGGGAGTCACTATTAGTTACTTTAACTTGGAGCAACAATAGTCTACCCATCCACTTTTAACTTCCAAAGTTTATTTTCCCTTTTCTTACAGATAAAAGGCAGAAGATCTTGATGCCTTAAAAATTAGAAATTCATCCTGTTAATTCAAGGACTTTCAAATTTAAGTCTTGGATACAGAAAAAAATGGCCAAAATTAGACTGAAAATTTTATGCTTACCTTTCCAACCATTCAAAATCAAGAAACAAGTTAAGTAGCTTTGGTCTAGATGGGATTCTATTTCTTTAGTTACAGCATGCAAGACTAGTTCAATGGAGCCAAAATATTAACCTGTTGTAAGTCACAACACAGAGTGAACCAACAAATATACAGATGAGTTTGGGTGGTTAAAGAAGAAACCCACTGGTTGTTTCAGCTATGAAAACAGTTCTCAAATAAATAGGCTCTTCTATGTGAGTACAAAGCTCAGGAGATTTAAAAACAACAAAAATAAACAATATGTAGGATATGCCTCTTGGCTTAGTCACAAAATTTTAACCTGGAGATTTGCCTCCAGATCTCAAGACTAAAGAATACAGACATGGGTCCAATCTGAGAAAAACTGACATGTTATTAAATAGTAAGTCTTTAGAAATTAGAACACAGTTTATGTGTCAATTGTCTTATTTCTCTCAGCAATGTTTGAAGTTTTCAGTGTAAAAATCTTGCACATCACTTGTTAGATTTATCCTGTATGTATTTCAGAAGTTTTTGTCACGTATGGAAGTGTGTGTGTGTGTGTGTGTGTGTGTGTGTGTGTGTGTTTACACATATATATATGTGACAATATATAGTTGACACTCAGTATCTCTGGGGGGAATGACCCTGAGATATCCCTACCCAACACAAAAATCCACAGATGCTCAAGTCTCTTATACAAAGAGCAAAGTGTTTGCATATCGTTCCATGTACTTTCTTTTTTTCTTTTTTTTTCTTCTTACAGACTGCATTTTGATTCACTGTATACAAATGGGGTACATCTTTTCATTTCTATGGTTGTGCATGATGTAGATTCATATCATTCGTGTAATCATACATGTACATAGGGTAATGATGTCTATCTCAATCCACCACCATGTACTTTTAAATCATTTCTAAATTACTTACAATACTTGATACAAAGTAAATGCTATGTAAATAAATAGTTGTTATATTATTTAGAGTATGACAAGAAAAATGTCTATACATATTCGGAATAGACACTTTCTTAAAAAAATTATTTTTCAACCTGGGCACCCTGTGAATACAGAGGGCCAGCTGTAACAATAATAAAATTTTAAATTTTTGCTAGTGTACAGAAATATAATTGATATTTATATACTGATCTTATATCTGATAACATTGCTAAACTCATCAGCAGCTTTTTACATGTATGACATTTCTGCATAGATTATCATCACACTTGCAAATAAAGAGAGCCGTATTTCTTTCTTTCGAATATGGTTAACTTATTTCTTTTTCTTACTGTATTGCACTGGCTACTAACTCCAGCTTGTGGTTTGTTGATTTGTGATTTAGTAGTTTTCAACATTTGGAAAAATTTTAGCATTATTTCATTGAGGATTTTTCCTCCCCATCCTTCCTTTAGGAATTCCAGTTACACATACAATACCATCTGAAGTTTTCTAGTAACTTGTTAATGCTCTTTCATTGTGGGTTTTTTATTATGCCTCTTATTTTAGATAGTTCTATTGCTAAATCCTTAAGTATATTAATATTTCCTTCTGCAATGACTAATCTCTGATAATCCTGTTCAATGTTTGCTTCACCTCAGATATATTATAGTTTTCATTTTTAGAAGTTTGATTTATGTCTTTTAAATATCTTTCATGTCTCTACTTAGATTATATGTGTGTTAGTCAGCTTTTTGTCACAGTGGCAAAACACCTGACATAAAAAAGTTAAAATGAGTGATTTATTTTGGCTCCTAGTTTCAGAGATTTTAGTCCATAGTCAGCTGGCTCCATTGCTCTGGGCCTGAAGTGAGGCAGAATATCTTGATGGAAGGGTGTGACAGAGGAACTCAGTTTATGACAGCCAGGAATGAGGGAGAGGGCCAGGGACCAGATACGGTACCCAAGGGCATGCCCCAACAACTGGGTTCTATCATTTCCACCATCTCCCTGTAGTCCACTCAGACTACAAATTCATCAATGGAGCAATCCACTGATGAGGTCAGTACCCTTATGATCTGATCACTTGTCAAAAGCCCTACCTCTGAGCACTGTTGCATTGGGAACCAAACATTTAACAATGAGCCTTTGGGGGACATTCCAGATCTAACTCTAACAATATAAAATAATCATGTGGTTTAATTGTCTTTCTCTAATTCTAATATCTGGCTCAGTCCAGCTTGGTTTCAATATATTAATTTTCCTCTTTTTTATAAGTCAGGCTTTCCTGTCTCTTTACAAGTCTGATAATCTTTGATTGGACTATAGACATTGTGAATTTTACCTTGTTGAGTACTGGATATTTTTGCATTTCCTATAAATATTTCCAAGTTTTGTTCTCTGATTCTGTAAAGATACTCAGAAGCAATGTGATCATTTGGGGTCTTGTTTCTTAGACTTGCTAGGCAGAACTGAAGGAATAATTTATTTAGGACTAATATTTCCCCTTCATAGACTCAAGACAATCTGTGTATTCTAGTCAATAGTCCCAAAAGTTTTGAAGCTTTTCAGTTTGGCTGGTGAGGACAGGCCCTCTATCCATTCCTGGGCATGCATGGGAGTTACTATCTCTACTCTTCTGAGGCATTCTTTCCTTGGCCTAGTCATAGCATAAATCTCTAGGATATATAAAGAACTCAAAAAACTTAACACCAAAAAAAATAATAATAATAATAACCCAATTAATAAATGGGCTAAGGAACTGCACAGACACTTCACAGAAGATATACAACTGATCAACAAATATATGAAAAAAATGTTCAACATCTCTAGAACTTAGAGAAATGCAAATCAAAACTACTCCAAGATTTCTTCTCACTCCAATTAGAATGGCAATTATTAAGAATATAAGCAACACTAAGTATTGGTGAGGATGTGGGGAAAAAGCTATACTCATACATTGCTGGGTGGGAATGCAAACTAGTGCAACCAATATGGAAAATAGTATGGAGATTTCTCAGAAAACATGGAATGAAACCACCATTTGACCCAGTTATCCCACTCCTCAGTTTATACCCAAAGGATTTAAAATCAACATACTACAGGGATGCAGACACATTAATGTTTATAACAGCTCAATTTACAATAAACTATGGACCCAACCCAGATGCCCTTCAATAGATGAATGGATAAAGAAAAAATGTAGCATATGTATATGGTGGAATATTACTCAGCTTTAAAGAAGAATGAAATTCTGGCATTTGCTGGTAAGTGGACGGAGTTAGAGAATATCATGCTAAGTGAAATAAGCCAAACCCAAAAAACCAAAGGCCAAAAATTAATGGTTTCTCTGATATGCAAAAGCTAATTCATAATTACGGGGGTGGGATAGGGAAGAACAGAGTTATTTTGTGTTAGGTAGAAGAGTGAAAGGAGGGAAAGGGGTATGGGGGAAGGAATGACAGTAGAGTGAAATAGACATTATTACCTCATGTACACGTACGACTGCATGACCAATGTGATCATGCAGTAGGTATAATCAGAAAAATAAGAGATTATATTCTATGTATGATCTATCAAAATGTATAAATGCATTCTACTGTCATGTACAACTAATTAGAATAAAATAAAAATATTTTTTAAAAAGTGATGATGAAAGATCTGCTGAATACTCAAGGCCTCCAGAATCCTTTTTTCATGCAGCTCCTTCTTTCTTATACCCAATCTTGGAAAATTTAACTGGCTCAATGTCTCCAAATCCTCAGATCTCTTTAACTTCACAAGTCTGCCACATTTCACCTGTATTCCCCTTTTTTGAGTCATGACCTGGAAATTCTTTCAAGGCAGCAAGATAAAGGCAATTCCAGGGCTCAACTTATTGTATTTCAGCTCTCAGAGATCACCATCCTTCATTGCCTGATATTCAGTGTCTCACAAACAATTCTTTCCTATCTATCGTTGAGCTTTATCATTGATTCACATAAATCTGATCCCTGTTAGTCTATCTTAGCCCAGGATGCTAGGCTTAATGGAGCCCAGAATAAGGGAGGAGTCAGCACCAGGATTAGACTGCATTTCTGAAGTAACCCTTCCAATTGAGTCACATATCCCATCCTACCAGACATTACCAGAGATATCTGTTGTGAACAAGGATACTGTGAGGAGTTTCTAGTAACCCTACAGAAGAGTTAAACACAGATCCTTAATGTTCTAGAACATGATCATGCCTTCTGCAACAGGGAACTACATGCACTGAAAAGCACTCCTAGTGAGCTTAGTATAAGCCAAGAGCCCAACCATGGGTATTAAGAAAACATGCTGAGAGAAAGCTTTTTAGTTTGAATCTATCCCAGTTGTTGATTCTTGCTTTTATTTCTTGTGCTATGGGAGTCCTGTTAAGGAAATCTGATCCTAAGCCAACAAGTTGAAGATTTGGACCTACTTTTTCTTCTATAAGATGCAAGGTCTCTGGTCTGATTCCGAGGTCCTTGATCCATTTTGAGTTGAGTTTTGTGTAGGGTGAGAGATAGGGGTTTAATTTCATTCTATTGCATATAGTTTTCCAGTTTTCCCAGCACCATTTGTTGAAGAGGCTATCTTTTCTCCATTGCATATTGTTGGAACCTTTGTCTAGTATGAGAAAATTGTATTTATTTGGGTTTGTGTCCATGTCCTCTATTCTGTACCATTGATCTACCTGTCTATTTTGGTACCAATACCATGCCGTTTTTGTTACTATTGCTTTGTAGTAGAGTTGAAGATCTGGTATTGCAATACCCCCTGCTTCGCTCTTGCTACTGAGGATTGCTTTAGCTATTCTAGGTTTTTTATTCTTCCAGATGAATTTCATAATTGCTTGCTCTATTTCTGCAAGGTACATCATTGGGATTTTAATTGGAATTGCATTGAATCTGAAAAGCTTTCTCTCAGCAAAGGAAATTATCAGAAATGTGAAGAGAGAGCCTACAGAGTGGGAGAATATCTTTGCCAACCATACCTCAGATAGAGCGCTAATTTCCAGAATCTATAAAGAACTCAAAAAACTCTACACGAAGAATACAAATAATCCAATCAACAAATGGGCTAAGGAAATGAACAGACACTTCACAGAAGAAGATGTACAAGTAATCACCAGATATATGAAAAAATGTTCAACATCCCTAGTAATAAGGGAAATGCAAATCAAAACTACCCTAAGATTTCATCTCACCCCAATTAGAATGGCGATTATCAAGAATACAAGCAACAATAGGTGTTGGCGAGGATGTGGTGAAAAAGGAACACTCATACATTGCTGGTGGGGCTGCAAATTAGTACAGCCACTCTGGAAAGCAGTGTGGAGATTCCTCAGAAAGCTTGGAATGGAAACACCATTTGACCCAGCTATCCCACTCCTTGGCCTATACCCAAAGGACTTAAAATCAGCATACTACAGAGATACAGCCACATCAATGTTCATTGCTGCTCAATTCACCATAGCCAGATTGTGGAACCAACCTAGATGCCCTTCAGTTGATGAATGGATAAAGAAACTGTGGCATATTTATACAATGGAATATTACTCCGCAATGAAGAATGATAAAATTATGGCATTTGTAGGCAAATGGTCGAAATTGGAGAATATCATGCTAAGTGAGATAAGCCAATCTCAAAAAACTAAAGGACGAATGATCTCGCTGATAAGCGGATGAGGACATATAATGGGGGGTGGGACGGGCTAGCATTAGGTTTAGGGTTAGGTTTAGAGTTAGGCTAAGGAGAGCGGTAAGAATGAAGGAAAGAAGGACTGTGTAGAGGGAAAAGAGGGGTGGGAGGGGTGGGAGGGGTGGGGGGGAGGGGAAAAATAAAATAAACATCATTACCCTATGTAAACGTAAAAAAAATAAAAAAAATAAAAAAACAAATAAAAAAAAAAAAAGAAAACATGCAACTGAAGGTAACTGTTATAAGGGAATTATTATCAAAGCCAGGTAATCCTAAGAGTAAGGCTACTTTCTCAACTACACTCAGGCCTCACCAGTTGATGGGGCAGTTATACTGGGCCTGGGTTTATATGATGTCACCTCAATGCCGAAAATGGAGATGCCACAACCATAGTCTGTCTTACAGGTAGACAAAAGGAACACAGTGAAGGAATATCCTCTCAAGAAGGGAGAAGGGTAGGCAGTACTCTTGGTTCTTATCTTTAGACAGGGAGATTTGAAAAAGGAATGGCTTGAAAATTGATAAAAAAAGAAACCTGAGCAACAGTGAATGCTTAGCTGACGGGGAAGAGGCCTAGGAGGAGAAAGAAGGGAAAAGAAATAGTCACTTGTCAATAGACCAATGGAGATGGATATAAAATATGGATATTTTAATAACACTAGAGAGTTTCCACTTTCAATAAGGTATTCAACAATCCACCAGACAGGATGACTCAAGTGTGGAAGTAATCTAGATTTCCTCATACCACTGAAGTATTACATGATCAAATTAACAACACTGGCAAGGCCTGAGGACATGAAGGAGTGCAAGAGAACTGACTCCTCCTTATCAAAGCTGACCTGGCATTTGTTAGATGCCAAACCTGACAATAGTACAGACGCATGTTGAGTCCTCATTATAGCACTGTTCTCTAAATGATCACTTGACTACATGATTGTATCTGCCCCTTCCAACATGGTATCAAACTTGGTATCTGTTCTGGATATGGGTCTGCTTTCCGAGCTTACTGACTCAGCCAAAACCACCATCTGGGGACGTACACAACATTCAATCTATAAGCCTGGCAGCCCCAGATGCCAGGCACTGCCCCAGATGCGGAACTATTTCACTTACAGGAGGAGGTGCGAAAAGAGATGCTTGACGAGGGGACCCAATAGTCACACTATTTATAACATCGACTGGAAATAGTCATGCTATAAGAACATGGAATTTGGAATAACACTGTGTAGTGTTTTACACCATTCTCCAAGATATATGTGTTGAACCAGTGACCATAACTAAGGGATCAAGATCTAAATGGTCTTATTCCAGGGACCTATTTGTGTTTTCCCACATGAAGCTCTTTTCTATCAGAGATATTGGTTCTTAAGGGCAAGTGCTTCCTACAGGCCATAAAGCAAAAAACAAGAGAACCTTAATCTAAAATTCACCCTGGTCCACTTTGTCTTCTGCATGCCAGGAGAACTCCAAGAAATTAGTTACTACTTTTACTTTTTTTTTTGGGTGAGGGTGGTGAAGTACCAAGGATTGAACTCAGGGGACTCAACCACTGAGCCATATCTCCAGCCCTATTTTGTACTTTATTTAGAGACAGGGTCTCACTGAGTTGCTTAGTACCTCACTTTTGCTGAGGCTGGCCTTGAACTCAAGATCCTTCTGTGTCAACCTCCAGAGCTGCTAAGAATACAGGTGTGTGCCACCACACCTAGCTAGTTACTACTTTTATAGAGGCAACTAACCTGATTACCTAAGAAACAGGGTTGGTGCCAAATGGTATAAAAGAGGAGGGAATTCACTGAAGTCTCCCTTATAGCTCACAAGATCATCTGCAATGACAACATCCATGGCCCCAAAAAAGCAAGGCAACTAAAAGCAGAGGTAAAGGTTAGATCAAGCTACCAGAAAGCACCTCAGATCAACTGGAGTTCTGGATGGCAGATAGGTATACCTAGAATGGGATAGGGATAAAAGAGAAATATAGGATTGAATAGAGTCTTAAGACTTGCACAAATAAGAAAAATAGCTTGTTATCCTAACTCTCTTAAAAGAGGTCCTTGTAGAAACTGTAGCTAATTATCTCTTGGAGGACATTCTTTGATGCCCTTAATAGTAGGTACAGGTGACCCGAGGGGTTCAAAAACAGACTCAATGCTATACTTCTGGCTCTACCTTTAGCCTGAGCCACTGCTGTGGTCAGCAGTTCCATGTAGTCTGGAGTGGCTTAATGCCAGTGCAACTGGCAGCAGAAGTGTCTCCACCATGCCTCATGTTTCCTGGGGATTCTCTGGCACCACATCTAGAATGTTTAATTGAGTACTAATGCTTGAACTAATTAGAAATTAAGGCCAGTGACCATAGGGCCAATATTTATCTATCAAATATGGAAGTTGATAAACATTTTCCACAGTCATGCATAAGGGTGAACATTTCTGAGATGCATTTCATAAGGCTCCAGAGAAGTTCCAAGTGAGACTGGGCTTCAGCCACTTACAGTGACCCCCAGGTTGATAATACATGCCTTTGTGGGGTTTCCTCCTTGTTTCTTTGCCCTGTCCACATTAGCTTGAATGTTAATCTGCATTCATTTGATTACATGTATTTTTATGTAGATCATGATCTGGCTCAAAACTCTCCTGTGGAATACTTATTTTCATACTACTAACTTGTGATTTTTGTGGGACTCTAATATGTCCTCATGCCTAGAAAGGAGAATTCCTCCCCATTATTCACCTAATGTTTTACAATTTGTTGATTTTCTTTTATGCTTATATTTCTAGATGTACTTGAGAACAATTTCCTCAAACTACCCACCAAAAAATCTCATTGGCATTTTTTATTAAAATATCCTATTGATAGTAGGTTTAATAAGAGACCCACTGATAACAGGTTAAACTTCTACAATAATTTCACAGGAAGCAGCATTTTTACAATGCCTTAGTTTCCTATCCTGGATCCTCTTTTCTATCTCTCAGGGAGGCTCTGTGTGACTTTTCTTCATGTTGGTTCTATTCATTTCTTATAAAAGTTATTCCCAGGCATTTAATAATTTTTATTGATATTGTGAATTTTTTGCCTTTTTATAAACATAAGAAAAATAACTTTCCTTTTAATCATATTCTTACTGGAAATTTCTATTGTTGGAGTATCATAGAATTGAAAGAGAGAGGGGTCTCATAAGAAAATTGTAAGATACGTAGCAGTTTAGAGTATCCAATTATTTCTCTTTATAACAACTAATATTGTGCTGACATTAAGGAATTCTTTGCACATGCATACACAAGTACACACATTAAATATAAGCATGACATATTTTTTTCCAAAGTATAAAATAATTTACAGTAAATGTTTTCTAGAAAAAATAGATGCAAATCTACCTAAGACACTCATACAACCTTGACTTAACTATTGAAACTACTATCAATTTGCCGGTGTCACTTGTGCTTAAATTCAGAGTATCCACATGAAACATTTGAAATGCACTGAAACAGCAAAGAAAGTGCTATTTTTAATCGAAGCTGGAAAAGGTGAAATTATTTACTTGCTGTTTTTAAGATTAGCATTGTCATAACTAACACCAGGGAAAGAATAATAGGGTCTCACCTTCAGGTAAGAAACAAGTACCATTTTCATAAAGAATCCACATTTTCCAATTTGAGGGTTAGAAAGGTCTCACAAAGGTTAATACATGAATGTACTTATATATGAAAGTTGAAGGTGCTTATTAGAAGAAAGTAGATAAAAGAGTCATTGGAAAAAATAGCATAAGATTTTTGGACAGGTTTTATATCTTGAAAAAATTATGACAAAATATGATGGTTTTTTGATAACCTGTCTGAGTACCTGAAGCCCTCAGTGAATGGAATGTAATTCATCACATCTACCCCAAACCATTCTTCCTCCAGAATCATCCATTTCTTTCTATCAAGTTTCCAGTGCAACGTAGTGAAGTAGTTGCCTCATTTCAATGGCCTATACATAATAAGTCACTCCCTCATTCTTGCTCAATACAGCCAACAGAGATTGTCTTGTGGTAGCCTATCAAGGCTTTTTTCAAATGAACCAGCAAATTTGCAAGTGAAAGGAGGAATGCAGAACAAAACAAAACACCTCAAGAATTTTGAAGTCAACACCAAAACTCTTGTATCATAAGTTTAAGAATTTGCATGAAACAGTGGCATACTTGTTCGTTTTGTGATTTCAAAATAAAACTGTTACACAACTGTTTTAAATACATGCAGTAGAATGCAAATAATATTATGATTTGACTTCTGTCTTATCCATTTTTACTGAAAGGAAGCCTAATAGATAGAACTTCAAAATTGTTCTTTTTCAATCTTGCACCCTTAAGGTGTAGTCCCACAGGAAGACACCTAATGGACCTGTGCACCCTTCCTCTGTGAAGTGGGAGAAATTATTAAACAGGGATAGGAAAAGACAACTAGCAAGGAGGCTGTACAAAAGGCATGTTCTTAGACAACCTAGTTCCAGACAATATATATAAGGAAACTGAAGATCTAGACCAAAAATTTTCTATTCCACTATCCATGACATATACCCAACTTTGAGAACCACTGGTACACACTGTCTACATCACTACTTTTCTTTCTTTCTTTCTTTTTGTGGTGTTGGGGATTGAACCCAGCTGTGCTCTACCACTGACTACATTCTCAGTCCTTTTATTTTGAGACAGGATCTCACTAAATTGTCCAGGCTGTCTTTGAACAATCCTCCCTGCCTCAGCCTCCTGAGTCACTGGGATTACAGGCCTAGGCCCCAGAGCCCAGTCACAGCACTAATTCTTTTTTATTAGGAAGAACAATCTGGGTTCTTTTGAAACATTATTGCTTTCTTCCTAGGGCACATACATTTTGCATTTAATTTTCATGAGAATCCTGTGATGGGTGTTTTATTATACCCATTTTACAGATGAGGAAAATAAGAACAAAATGGTTAACTTCTCCAAAATCACAGAGATAGTAAATTGAGTCGCAAGTACTTCAACTCAAATCACTTACTGTTCAAATCCACTACTTACACATGGTTCTCATTTCTAAGTTTTCCATTTTAATTTTTGCTTTTATTCCCCTACTAACAATCAAGTCCCATAATGTCACATAATAATACTGTAGAATGTTGACTAGATTAATTAGAGGATTACTTGTGAGCCAGAAAATATACTGTTTTATATACATTAGAATCTTCCAATGCTTACAAAAATCCAAGGGAGGTGTGATTGGCCCCATCTTGCAGATCCTTACAGTAGAAGCACAGCTGGCCTGCCCAAGGTCACAATGCTAATGCTAACAGGTCACAATGCTAATGCTAACAGGGAGGAGTGGAGCTGGGATTCTAACCTAGAGATAATTAAGTTCAAGACAAATGAACTTAAAATTATGCTAAATTGTTCCCCCCAAAGCAGATAATATTTTTTAAAAAAGGTATACCTAATACTTTAAGAGGAGATCACAAATTCAAATGTCTTTAAAGAGTGAGCAGACCATGGAAACAATCAAATCAAGTGTGAGGTGATAAGGAACAGCCGCCGGAGGGCCATGCCAAAAACAAGTTATGAGCTAGTACCACACAGTCATTGCTCCTGTGCTGGGCTGCAGCCCAGGGTGGCCTGTCCTCCGACTGGTGTAGGGAGAAGGAAAGCTAGCAGGGGTTTCACAGGAACACTCACTACTGGCAATCAATAAAGAGTGTGTGTGTGTGTTGAAAACACATTCTGGACAGGCCACCAGAGTACATCCTCTGAAGTAGATGAGGGCCAGGCTGTTCCCTGGGTTCAGTAGCCTGCCCCGCCTCCCCCACCCCATAGAGTTCATTACTCCTTAGCCCACTTAGGAGAGCATGGCATTGCTGACTTCTGTTTCCATTACAGCCTCTTGGGTTCTGTGGGCACCACCAGCTCTCTGTCCTACTCAGAGCTGCATCAGCAGCCTAACAACCTCTGTAGAGATATGGGGCTGAAACAGCAAAGGCCAGGAGCTCTCAAGTCCTGTGAGGAGAAACTGAGCCTCAAAAGGCAGTGCTGGGCTGCTTCCTGGATGGAGTAGCACTTCAGACTTATCCTCATCTCCAGCTCTGCCCCTTGACCTCTTACCCCACGTGCTGCTCCTTCCTTCCCCATGATTCCATCCTTTCCTATCCCAACTCAAAAATACAGCTAGGAATGTTTTTGTTGACTGCTCAGAGTTCCAGAGAACTACCAAACTAAAAGTTTCTATTTAAACATGTATAGCCTGTTAAATAGAAATAATACTTTTGGGTAGAGGTATAGTCACAAAAAAGTAAATTTGTCATGTTAAAGCATTATGTGAATTCTCTGCAACTGCACTATATTTTGACTAACAGTTTCGCTAACAGGCTTACTTTTACAAATATAATGACAGACTTCTATAAGAAAATACAATCTATATCAAAATAGTAAATCCCATTCTAATTATGTGTTCAAATCTAGTCCTCTAATCCTTAATGCATTAGAAATCCAAGCCAAAATTTTTACCCCTTATGCTATTATGACCCATAAAGCAAGTATTCTAAACACAGAAATCTGAAATGGAATCTTATTTGCAATCAATCAATTACTTATATTCGCTGCTGTAGGTGGTGAGCTCACTGTCATTGTGCATCCACTTGAATTCCAAAGGCCAGCTCCCTTCTGCAAGGCAAGTGAGGACAAGGCGATTCCCTTCCAGGTGCATCTGCGGTAGGCCTGGCTCTGTTTTAAAATATGGTGCAACATCATCTGAGATTTAAAAAGAGCGGGGGAGAGAAAGAAGAACACTGAATAAACATGAAAATAACATGAATCCAATTAATAAAATACTTAAGTAAACAAAATTTAACCCTAAGTTTTCAACTCTGTGAATCTGCCAACAAAATAGACACAGGTGCATTAAAGTGGGTTGGAAATCATAATTGAGAGCTTGAATATGTATATATATTTTCATATATTTTTTCCAAAAGTTCTAATCATTCACTGTTTACTTTTCTCAAAAGAAAAGACCTCTAAAAACATGATAATTATTTCAAAGATACTCTAAGTATCTTTGGACACCTAAGTTTTTTTAGGTGTCCCTCATCTAGGATAATGAAGAAAAAAATGCCTATGACTATGCAGTCAGAATCAGCTTTCAGTCTATCTTTCAGGTCTCCACCCTCTCTGCTCCATACATACAAGTCTGCTTTTACATATAACCAGGGTGAAGCTCCTTCCCACCCCAGGGCCTGTATATTTGCCCTTCCCTCACCTGGTACACTCTGCATGCTGATTTGTCTCCTCAGTTAACTAAGGCTCCTCCCCACCAACATGCCCTATATCATTACATTTATTGCAATCACAATATCTGTATTAGAGTTTGAAATTATTTATAGATTATGCCTTAGTACTTTTCCTGTCTTAATCATTTCTGAATTCCCAGGACCTAGAACAATGCCAGAAACAGAGTAGATAATAAATAAATTTGTACAGAGTGAATAAATATAATAGCAGTAAAGAAAAATATAAGAAATAGCTTGCATTTATTGAGTAATTAACATGTATTAGAAACTGTCCTGTTTTAGATGAACTTATTTAGTTTTTGCAAAATCCTGATATAGATGTCATTATTATACCTCTTTTACAGAGCAATAAACAGAAGCACAAAGAATTTAAGTAAACTGCTCAAGAACTACCCAGCCATAAATGGTTGTCATTATGTAAATCCAGATAATCCAGGTCTAGAACTCAAGCAATTCTATATATACGATTCTAAATGTCACAAATTTCTCAAAAGCAGGAATTTTCTTCTCAATCCATATCTAACTTCAAAGTTTTGGTAACTTGTTTGTGGACTTCCTTAGCTGGACTTTATAATTAAATTAGTATTTCTTTAACAAATTAAACATCAAATACTATAACAGCATTAAAATTGTACATGAAAGTGTAGTTGCACATGAAACTGTTGCACATACACTAACACTAAATATACACTCCCTGTTCCACAGGTCCTACCTCTGCAGATTCAATCAACTGCAGGTAAAAAGTATTCAGAAAATACACTGTCCTGAACAAGACCTGAGTTTTTTCTTCATGTCATTATTTCCTGTGCAGTGCCGTAACTACTGGCATAGCATTTACATCATATTAAGAGTTATATATAATCTAGAGATGATTTAAAGTGTATGGGAGCGTATGTGTTATATGCATAGACTACACCATCTATATATGGGATGTGAGCACCTGTGGATTTTGATATACACAGCAGGGTCTTGGAACCAATCCCTAGTGGATACAGAGCTATGATTGTATAATTTATCTTTGTGTTGACCAATTATACATAGTTGATATATTGGTAGTACTAACCACTTACTAGTATTCATTAATTTGTTCACTCAAATAAATGCTAAATTGCATCTGTGTGGTCAAAACATATAGTAAGGTGATTTAAACCAGTCAATGAGATTGAATGCAGGAGTTGAGCACTAAAGTATTAGAATTCAAATACTCCAGCAATAGTAAACTCAAGGGGCCAGGAGGAGACAAGGTGAATGACTTTGAGAAGTAAAAAAAAAAAAGAGAGAGACACTGAAAAATAGCCCTTACTGCAGGGGCAAAGAGTGAATGAAAGCAGGGTGTGCTGGGCCCAGATTCTGCAGGGTCCTATAGGCAGGGCAAGCACATGCCATCCTGCACGTATACCAGTGATGCCCACTTCACAAAAGTGTTCTCACTTGAGTAACAGATGATATGATCACCCTGTTTATACATCTCAGTCAAAAGTACTGGCAATGCAAAGGTGATGATAAGCTATCACTATCAAAGAATTGCAGGGAGCCTTTGAAAAGGTTGTGTAGTTCAAGATTATTCTGGTTGCACTGCAGAGAAAAGAGCTAAAGAAGGACTGGGGTAGTGGGAGATGATTTTGGAGGCCACTACTGCCATACAGTTAAAATGCCCCAAGAGGTGACAGATGGCAGGTCGGGCAAAGATAGTAGTTGGAATTGTGATGGAAGAGATGGAGTGAAATGGGTGGTTTTAACGTACTAAGTGGCAAAAAAGATTCAATAATGGGTTGGGTATGGGAGTGAAGATGACAGAGCTGGTCCAGAAGGATTCTTAGGTTTCTGGTTTGTATAATTTTCTGGTCAATAAACACACAGTGATTCTATGTGCTAGACCCTGTAATCAGCATTGGGAATACAAAGAGAATAAGATGTGGTAACCATCCCTTAAGAGGTTATGGTCTAAGTCTGATGACACAGGAATATAAACAGTCAAGTGTTAGGTGCTGTAATAAAACATGTCAAAGTCAGGAGGAGCCAATGATCCGGGTCTTATTACAAGAGTTTTACCTGCTTCTGTTGCACATGACATGGTCTAAGCTGCATTTCAAGTGCATTCCTAGGTTTTGACTGTCAACGGTGTGTCCAATTTCCCTTTTTGCTATGTACTTCAACTAAAATCATCCACTCTTATGACCCAAAGAGTGTAATAAAGCTGAATTGCAATGGATATAGCTTTGATACCTTGGGATTTACTGAGCTGCAGGCTTTATTAATGTCTTGCCATTTGCACTCTCTTTAACAATAGAAAAAGAAATGCCACTTCATATGGTTCCAGTGTCCTACATGCATGAGTCATAAAAAATACATCTTTTTGAAAGGAAAAGCTTCAAGATAGAAGCTTTAGAATTTGAATTTGGTTTTACAATTGACAGTGCATCATCAATTTAATACATTATACAATGGTTTTGAATTTAAATCATGCCACAGCTCAATTCTTCAAAGAATTCATAGTTAACCAAACATGTCTACACAAATGTACAAATTATCATGCTGGGTACTGTGATCTAGGAGAAAATTTTTCACAAAGAATAGTGTCCTAAAATTTGCAACAAATATTTTTGTAATCTAAGTGACCAAAGAATCATGGTTAGCATAGATGCTGATATTTATTACAAGAAGAAGGAAGGGCAAATGTTGTCAATGTTCTGGATTTTTAAACTTCTAATAATTAAAATTATTACCACAAATATTTTAACATAGATTAGCCAATGTGAGAATAATAATCCTTCTGAGTTCAGCATTATCTATCACTGAAAAATATGCAAGATCTTGAAATTTAAAAAGGACATAAAGGTAACAAAGCACAAAAGCTATTGGAAGAGAAAGAGGAAAGATTAGTATTCAGGTGTGCACAGACCCTCTACACAAGCATTTGTTCTTTCTATACTTTAAATAGGATAAAGAAAAGCTTGAAAAAATCCATAAAGCAGAAAAAAATGACTGAATTACCTCTAAGGTAAAGTTATCAAACTTTGACCTGGGAAAAAGCCAATGGTGCACTTAACGCTCTTTGAGAGGTAGGTATGTATGCGTTTCAAATAATAACTAATAGATCGCCCCCCCCCAAAGAAAATAAATAGATTATGCACACTTACATATCCTAACAATGAACATTCTTAGATCCTAGAATGAATTACCAAGGAAAACTGTGAAATTTCCATTTTCATACTTTTAAATAGAACGTAAATCATTTATGAAAGAGAGACTCTCATTTGTCTGGATAATACAGATTTAAGGTCCATCCAAAGGAGAGGAACAGAGTTAATGTTCTTTCAAGACAACATCATAATTTTATGATGTCAAAGTCAGTCCCCTAAATGGACTTTTAAGGTCTTCAGATAGCATGTAAATGGATTTCACTTTACCTGCCCGATGCAAAGATAATCTTCTCATCTAGAAAGGGACCATGACCCATGCGGCAGAGTAGAAATAGTTTCCTTGGGGAGCAGAGAAACAAGAGAAGTCAAAACTGAGACTCGTCCTTTGGTTTGGCTCCCTTACATGCAGAAGGGGACTGTCCTATGGGCCTTAATTGTCTGCTCCACAGGGAAAACTGATAATCTTTTGAAACCCCTTATGGTTGGATGAACAGGAATCAACTATTAGGTACTCAAAATATGAAACTTCAAGCTATTTGGTGACTCTACCAATGGGAGATTCAACAAAGATAAACGTGATCTACTCAGTAATTTGCCCTTTTCTCCTTTCTTTTCAAGTGATAATGAATAAAGAAATAATAATCAACCTTCACTTAGCAGAGGAAACAACAGAAACACAAAGGAGGATGAAACCACATGTTCTGCTGACGTGAGAAGGAAATCTACTGAGCCCTCGTAATCAGACCATCAATCAGGTGTGAGTCCAGCAGGGAGTCGCAGCATGAATGGGCAATCAGTCGGAGCAGGACCTTTTATTACCGAACTCTGCTTTTGCCACAGTTAAATTTCCCAGGGCGACTAATCTTTTGCTTTAAACCACTAATCTTCTCTTCAAAACTTCTTTTATATCAAATTCAAACATTTTCATGCCCCAAGCTTATGAATTTGCCACTAACACAAAGTTTTATTTTTCAAATTCCAGAGAGAAACAAAAGCACAGGGCATAATGTATCATTTGTGAACTATTCTGAAAAATATGGGTAGAAGATCCTGTTCTGGTAAATGCAGTCATTCCAATTTCAGCTACTGGCAGTTCATTATGTACACCTATTGAAGCCAAGAATTTAATCTCACGGTATAATGTGTTTTTTCACAATAGTAATATTAATCTTTTTAAAGAAAACAATTATGTATTTAAAATGCATTTCTGAGCTAAAAATTTAAAAATATTACTTGATACATTCTACCGTGGTTAAATCTTCTGATATGAAAATGTCAACCTGTAGTGCTCTTAAGAGGACCCTACTGTTTCAGGACAAAGTCCCCTAAATGCTTTAGCATAGGCAATTCAAGTTTCACTTTCTATGACCACCATGTAAACCTTTGTGTAGTTAAAGGTAAAATGAGGACAGGAGGAAAGAGAGGGTAAATCAATGGTAGATAATAATTCCTACACTAGCTAATTATCATTCCAGTAAAGAGCTGGTTCTATCATCATAGCTAAATTCCAGGCTTTGTTACTGTATTAGAAATATTAATAAATATTTTCCAGTGGTAGATTTTCAATATAATAGACTGTACTATCATATTCTGTGGTTCAAACAAACAAAAAAAGTACCCAGCTTCTCTGTATGTCACTTTATATACTACTACCTGGTAAAAAAAGTATCAGAATTCCAGGTGAAAGGTTGCTACAACTAAACAAATATATATTTGATTTCAAACATAACCCCAAAAAATGAAACTATCATGATGACTGCAAATTACAAGAAAAAAGGTGTTTTTCCAACTGTTCCCCTATCACACTCAAACGTTTCCAGTGGGGTAGGACTAGAAGTTTACCTATGTCAGGTCACGCCCATGTGTTCCTCTTTCAGCGCCATGTAGGATCTCTGAACAGTGTGAGAAAGGCCTCAATGCCTTCCCAGTTCTGCAGATCTTTGCACAGAAGAAGAGTTCTGTGGTGAGCATCTTAGAAATAGTGTTAGGCCAGCCTGGTACTTGACCAGAGCATGCTTATCTAGCTGCTCCAATGCTGGACACCATGGGTGTGGTTGAATGGACAAGCTGAAGCTAAGCTCAGCTTATGGTGACACACCTAGGACACCAGATGGGTGTAACCACAGGGTGGAAACCCACAACCAGAACTTAGAAGCTGCACTAAAGCCCCAAGCCTTTTGGAGTAGCAGAACTGGCGCAGGACTGGATGACATCAGAGATAACGCCTGACACTGTGCTCCCCTGTGATCCCTGCCACAGTCCAGGAGGAACCCGACCATAGCTCCTCAACTAAGACACATCACGGCAAGCATGTTCTGAGTTCAGCACTAGAAGAAATAGGTTAGGCTTAGAATAGGACTGAAATGATGTGTGATACCTTGTGTGATGCATAAGATGAGTTAAACTTACCCACCGCCTCCTAGTCACTAAGACACTCGCTACAAGGCCCAAGACAGATACCCTCACTAGCCACTGCTCCATTTACAAACCGAGGCACTTGGTCATTCCTCAAGCATTCCCTGAGCATCTCCTGGCTGCTGGGCCCTGGGGATTACAGCTGGCCCTACCCAATGAGCTCATGTTCTAGAAAATAAGACTTGTAAATAAGCCAAGAGAAATACCACAAGCAGAGGTGACAGAGGTATGAAGTCAGTACTGTGAGAAGGACCTTGATGGGGTTCACAGATAAGGACCTCCCTGTGGCTGAATTCCTCACATCTCAGCCAGGGCAGAAGTGGAGAGGCATGAGCTCCAAAGGAGCCTGCAGCAAGTGACAGATTCAGCTACAGAAGGATGAGGTTCCAAGGGATTACAGAAACAAAGGGCCCAGACGCATCCCTGAGAGCTACTTCATCTACACAGTGGCTTTGTACAGCTCTTGAAGGTTTGTAAAAGAGCTGCCCCCCTGTTCCTTATAAATGAGGTTTTTTTTTTTTCTTTTTTCCAGACAAATGCTCATAAATCCCAACTAAGCAGCAGCTGAAAGCCTGTTGCTCATGCCAGCTTTGGCCATGGTGGTAAGGCCTCCTGTGGGGAACTCCTGTACGTTGGAGAGATCTGGAGGTCACACTGAGGACAAAGAGTGGCTTATCTGGGGCCACAGTGACTGCAACCCTTGGTTGGGACAGAGTCTGGGAACCCAGCATCAGAACAACTGAGCACACTGTTAGACCAAGTAAGAGGTAGACTTGCCCATCTCCTTTCTGGTCTCTGTTCCTGTTTTCTGGAGGGTAATGTAATCAGAAGGGACAAAGCAGATCAAAGTTTGCACAGCATATTCCTAGGTCTCACCACCAAGTTGTCATTTTGTATTCAGAAGTTTGGCCAACGAGGATAGAATTTTCTCCAAGTCATTGGTCTGTGGTACCCTCTTGATGTTTCAGTCTGTGCATGTGAAGACAGGAAGAGCAGGAGGATTCCTCCTAAGATTTCCATTAAACAGTACTGTGAACAGTTTGCTGGGATTCAGTGAATGGGGAAGTCAAACTGATTGTCTCTCTTTTCTCTGAAATCGATGCAAATTAACAACACATTTAAGGCAACCCATGGGGTAAATCTACCCTTCCAATATTTCCCTGTAAGAAACCATTCAAGCTTTCAGTGACATTAATCTATAGTTAAGCTGATGGTAGAAACAAAAATGGTTGTATTTATGTCCCAGTTTGATCCTGTACTGTGCTAATCTATTTCAACATATAAATTAATAATAGGAAGAGACAGTAGGATAAAAGCAATTCCCTATATCTCCAACTGAAATAAGCTTCCAGCTCTCATATTTTACTTCAAAGTAGAAGTGTACTAAATTGTCATTTTTATGGTTTGTAGAGAGAGTATGACCAAAAGAAGAAAAAAAAAATAAAGAAGAAAGTTACCAGAAATAAAACCAACATTCTTGAATATGATACAATATTTCTTTCAAAGATTCTTTCAAATAATCCCCCCAAATCCAGTTCTTATTAAATAAAAGGTCAAAAGGTCCAAGACAAGAAACTTAAATATGATTTATCTTTTCCTGCTTAGGTATTTGCTCATGAGTTTATGGCACATATTTACTGACATAGAAAGTGGGACTCAAAAGAGATACCTAAATGGTGTAGATAACCTTAGCAAGAAAATTACATGTGAAAGAAATTCCTAAGACTATCTCAGGTCAATCAGACAAAGCCTGTTGATTTTAGCAAAGTTACAATCCATAAAGGATCCTCAAGGAGATGCTCCAACATGACGGCAGCTCAGAGCACAATTCTGGCCTGGGTTCCAACCAGTCACCTTGCCCTCGCTTTTTGATCCTGGGTTCCCAGGTCAACAGAACTAACTAACTAACTAACTAAATAAATAAATAAATAAATAAATCTCTTCAAGACAACAGTATTCAAACTTCTGGGCCTCTAGACCACTTTGCCACTTGTGTAAAAACAATCAGAGGACTACTAAATTCCTATTTTCCTGTTTATCATATTAGAAAGTAAAACTGTGAACTTTCAAAATATTTATGCATTCATTTCACTGGGCTTAGCAGCAGAGTACTTGCCTAGTAGGTCTGAGGCCCTGGGTTCCATCCCCAACATGGCACAAATTAAAAAGATTATTGAAAATAACATTGGTCATTATGTTAAAACAAAAGATATGCTTAGTAAAATGTTGGTTTCACAATCTAGCTATTGTGAACTGAGCTGCTATAAACATCGATGTGGCTGTGTTACTGTAGTATGTAATTTAAGTCCTTTGGGTATAAACCGAGGAGTAGGCTAACTGGGTCAAAAGGTGGGCCCCTTCCAACTTTTCTGAGGAATCTCCATACTGCTTTCCAGACTGGCTGCACCAATTTGCAACTCCACCAGCAATGTAAAAGTGTGCCTTTTTCCCCACAAACACGCCAACACCTATTATTGCTTATGTTCTTGATAATAGCCATTCTAACTGAAGTGAAATGAAATCTGAGAGTTGTTTTAATTTGCATTTCTCTAATTACTAGAGATGTTGAACACTTTTTCATCTATTTGTTAATCGCCTGTATATCTTCTTCTGTAAGTGTCTGTCCAGTTCCTTGGTCCACTTTATTGATTGGGTTCTTTGTATTTTTGGTGTAAAGTTTTGTAACTTCTTTATAAATTTTGGAGATAAGTGCTCTATCTGAAGTGCGAGTGGAAAATATTTTCCCCCACTCTGCAGCTCTCTTTTCACATTGTGAGGGGTTAGGGGGTAAGAGAAGAATGTTGGAACTTTAGATTACGTGGAGGGAAATGAGAGGGGGAAGGGACAGGGGTATGAAAGATGGTGGAAGGAGACAGACATCATTACTCTATGTACATGTATGAGTACATGAATGGTATGAATCTATATCGTGTACAACCATAGAAATGAAAAGTTGTACCCCATTTGTGTATAGTGAATCAAAATGCAGTCTGTAAAAATTTTTAAAAAAAGAAACTGTACTATCCAAAACAAAACAAACAATCTTAACAGAATTGCTCCACATTTTTTAAGTTTCAACCTTTGTAAAAAGTAGAAAAGAGATTCTCATATACACTTCTCTATTTAGTCTTGGTAGTATGTTGTTTCAGTTGAATAAGATACAGACTCCCAGATGTTTAGTAAGAAACCAGGAGAAGTAATTTAATAGCCTTTTCAAATAATTGAGAATATTTTGTTGATACACAACTGAACAAGTGTCAGTTTCATAAAGGTTAGTTGTAATGTAGAATTTGAAACCGTATCAATGAAATTTTGGTACTCTGTTATATTAAAATTCTTTGGTCTATCTGGTACTTTGGATCTTTTACACATGTGACTTTGTTGGTTCACTGAGTTTTGCAGATCTTCCAAATGTTGACACAATTTCATTATACAATGAAAAAGAATCACATGTTAATATAGCATAAGGCAAGTCCTTAAATAGTGGGAAAATGTCAAGCTTATATATAGAGGCACATAAGATTTCCAAAATTCCAATTTTTAAGTGTGACCTCAATTTTTAGCATTAATCACAAAGTTTTTTTTGTTTTGTTTTAATGAAATAGATTTATTTTGTTCACTCTCAAGAAAATGCTGCCAAACATCCAAGACTGAATAATTATACTTTGTCTGTCAGTCACTAGTTCAGGTAAAAATGGGAACCAAGAACAAAGCAGCAAGCGGGGCTGCCAGCTCAGATATTCTCACAAGGACTTTGCCTGGAAGCAACCTCCCTGTTTGTGCATTCAGCAGAAGGATTTTATATGTGATTCACATTTGGACACAAAATATTAAAAAGATATTCATTAGATTCAAAATTTAACACAATAAATGATTGTTTACTACTTCACCCAGAATATTAAGGGAACTGGATTTTTTTAATCAAAAAGAAATACATGCCAATAGTACAGTTTGGCATCATTATTGATATATCTGCAGGAGTGCCAGAAGTTGTACATCATCAGTAAAATCTCCACACATGGAAAAAATCTCTGCATTACTGTAAAATGCTTTTGCCCTGCTAGACTCTCCTGGCAAAGGGTTGTGGGGTTGTCAGAGGTCCTCAGACCACATTCTGAGAACCACTGCTCTCAAGGTGTCCTGAGATTAAACCAGCTAATGTGCACAAAATGCTCATGACTGCACCTTCTTAAAAAGCACGATATGGTTGCTGGCTTCTATTAAAACATTCTGCCATAGAATGAAACTGCATCTTCCTGCAGAAGGCTGAATGTTGAACTTCATCCAGAACACATTTACTTCTGGCTTTCTAAATAACACACATAAATCAGGCCACAGTCTTAAATGTCAATAACTATTAAGCCAAAGAAGTTGTTCAATTTAAAGAAAAACAGGTGTTCCTATTTTCAATTACTTCAAATTTCTAGAGAAGTCTAAATATTGATTTGATTATTTATTCGTTCATTCAACAAACATTTATTAAATACCTACTTGGACTTTTATGAGATGGGAATACAGATGTGAATTTAAAAAACAAAACAATGAAAATCACACCTTCATGGGAGATGTTTAGAGAGATTAACAGTCAACAAAGAAAATATACAGAACAACCTATTTTGCTAAAAACTCTATTTTTTTATACAAACTACTTCATCCGTGGTTGATAAATAGGGAGCTGATGGTGGTGCAACACAGAAGTTGTACTGATTTATACACGGTCCCCCCAGAATATTAATGTTACAACATTATCATGAACAAACTTCATTGTTTATTAGAGAGTAAGGTTTAGAATTATAAGATAACAATCAGCAGCAGCAGCAGCAAGAGAACTACTTTAAAAACCAAAAATGTACCTTCCTTTGTTTAGTACATGAAGTAACTGGTTTAGGCACATGAGGAACCACGGTGCTTTCCACTACATTACACTATGGAGAGAAGCTTCAAGGACAGTTGAATATGTCTGGAAGGCTTTTCTGTCTTTATCAAAACAGAAAATCAATGAAGAAAGGTACTGGAGTATTATTTTTTATTAGTGTCTTAATAGCAAAGTTCCATAGATTTTGTATGGTTCGCCCCAAAAATTTTCCTATAAGTTCTCTTGTTTTAGTGTATGATTTTACAAAACCATGGTATTTTTTAGGAACACATATGGAAGAGTAAGAGAATTACCTGCATATAAAGTATTGATAATGCTATAGAAAAAGATATGAAACAGAAAAGGAAAAGAAAATTTTGGCAAAGGGATGGCAATCTTAAATGAAAAAGATAAAGAGGCATCAATTTAAAGGTTGATTCCTGAGTAAGGAACAGGAGGGGCTCATGAAGGGAATCAGGCACATGGGTAGCTCAGGAAGCAGGAAATGCCAGTGCAAAGGACCTGAGGTGGAAGTGAGTCTGGTGTGTTTTAGGAACAGCAGAGGACCGGGTGGAAGAATGGAAAGAGAGAGTAGGACAGTAGCAGGAGATGAGGCAGAGGTGAGAGGAAGACTTATTTGATTCTGGATTTTGTAAGTAACAATGGGGACATTTGAGCAGAAAGGGGATATGCTCTACCTCAGGTTTTTGCTGGTCCACTACTAACTCAGCATTCAACTGTGCTGAGATCAGGCAGGAAGAGCACTGGCCGAGAAGTCACACAGGAGGCTGCTGCATTAATCCAAATGCAGGATAATGGTGATGTGGTGAATGGGTTGCAGGGAACGCAACAGGAGATCAGACCCAAGACACTGTAAAGTTAGAGCCGACATAATTTAGAAACACAGGCATGAGATATGAGAGGAAGAGGACTCAATGACAGTGTGGAGGCTTCTGGACAGAAACTAGGAGGACACCACTGGCATTTCCTGGAGCACAGAGGACTATGGAAAGAGCAGTTTTAGAGGAAAAGAGCAGAGCTCAAAGTGCAGCAGTCAAGCCTGAGCCATGTGTGGGGCACTCATACAGAGCTGCTGAAAAGGCACAAAATGCCAAGTCAACACTGGGAGCTGGACATAGGGTCCCAAACCATCAGTGGTACAGGTGAAAGTCATCGATGTAAGATATAAACTGTTGCCAAAGATATGAAA
The DNA here is from genome assembly GCF_902686445.1 of Sciurus carolinensis. Taxonomy (NCBI): domain Eukaryota; kingdom Metazoa; phylum Chordata; class Mammalia; order Rodentia; family Sciuridae; genus Sciurus; species Sciurus carolinensis. The sequence continues at coordinate 11,510,484 of NC_062230.1, read as the reverse complement.
CGTATAATTAAATAACATGAAAAACCATTTTGTGAGAAGTTAAAATTTAAATATCCTAGAAGATTATATTAAAAATAAAACCAAAAGTAAAAATTTTATTATCTAAAAGATTTGCAAAATCTCTGAAATAATTTTATCCTGAAATAGTTTAATTTTCATTTTATTACCATGTATATTCAGTTGATATTTTAAACTTAATTATACAATCATGCCTACTAAAAATTACTCGGGAAGAAAAAAAGAAAAAAGAATGGGTGATGCTTCTTATTCAAGACATGAAATGTCCTGGATAAACATGATGGCATCAATAATCTAATGGCATTATTTTCACCATGAATCTGCATATCACTTGTCTTTCCAGGTAAAAGGAGTAAACACTAAGAGAAGTCAAACGCAGGCAGGAACTGCGTGCCTGAGCACTGAAGGAGATGAGACTGTGAGTTGCCTAATGAGGCCTCTGGGCCTATTTTCTTTAGAACATTTTTTTCCTTAAAGAAAATATTTCTTAAAGCACAAAAGAATCCTATAAACATAGATGTAAAATACTTTTTTTTTTCCTGATAGGCACAATGCCTAAAAGTCTACGGTTATTCTTTCAAATGCCACGATATGAGGGGAAAAAACTGTACAGTAGCCATCACATCTAGTATATACATGTTTTTACTTTCTTTTTTCTTCCTTTTTCCCCCCACAAATGCCCATTGACTAATTATCAAGCAGACCACATTCTGGTCTATAAAACAAATCTCAACAAATTTAAAAGAATTGAATTTATAGAAAGTAATGCTTTGACCATAATTGAATTGCACTAGGAATCAATAAAAAAAAGACAACAAGAAAACCTCCAAACACCTACAAACTGAGCAATATACTTTTGAATAATGCATGAGTTAAAGAACAAATCTGAAAGGAAATTTAAAAAATACATAGAACTTGCTAGGCATGGTGGCACATGTCTGTAATCCTAGCAATTTGGGAAGTTGAGGCAAAATCGGATCACAAGTTCAAGACTAGCCTGGGAAAGTTAGCAAGACTCTGTATCAAAATAAAACATAAAAAGGGTTGAGGATGCAGTTTGGTTGTAGAGCACCCCTGGTTCAACAGCCAGTGCTGGGCAAAAAGAAAAAAAAAAAAAAAAAAAAAAAAAAAAACTGAATGAAAATGAAAATATAGCATACCAACATATGTAGGATGCAGTTAACGCTGTGCCTCCAGGGAAATTTATAGCATGAAAATATTTACACTAGGACAGAGGAAAAGATTCAGCTCAATAGCCAACCTCCTACCTCAAAGAGGAAAAAGAATATTAAAATAAACCCCAAGCAAGATCAAGGAAGAAAACAATAAAGGTAAGAACAGAGTCAATAAAATTGAAGAGACAAGCATAATACAGAAAACCAATGGGTCAAAAAAGTTGGTTCCTGGTGGTGGGGTGATAACTGACAAACCTCCAAACAACATTAAAATAAATAAATAAAGGGGTGATGAGAATTGTGAATATCAACAAAGAAAAAGGAGTACCTGTACAGATCTTGCTCCCATTAAAAGGGGGATGCTATTAACAAATTTAAATTCATAAAATGGACAACTTTGAAGATATGAGCCAATTCCTGGCATTTTTTAATTTTAAATTTCATTTAAACCTGAACAGTCTGATAACCACCAAAAGAATTTAAATTTGTCACTTAAGAGCTGCTGAACTAAAAAATCTACCAAACATCGTTTCACTAGAGAATTCTACCCACACTTAGAGAAGAGTTAACATCAATGTAAACCATGTACTCCAGAAAACAGAAGAAAAGAAAAACATTTTCCAGCTCATTTTGTGAAGCTTATATTACCCTGAACTGTATCCTGGCAAAGACAATACAAAAAAGTCACCTATAGACCAATATCTCTTACCAATTTAGAGACAGAAATCTCCAACAAAAGACTAGCAAATCAAATCCAGTAATATATTAAAACAATTATACACCATGACTAAATGGAATGTATTCCAGGTATGTAAGGTTGGTTCAACATTCAAAATTAAATCATGATAAATCTACCATACCAATGGGATTTTAAAAAATGAAGCAGCAAAAATATTTGGCAAAACCCAACATTCAGGATTTAAAAGCAACAAAACAAAAATCTTCTCTAAACTGAGAATAGAGGGGAACTTCCTCAATCTTATAGAGAACAACTACAAAAAAAAAAAAAAATCCTAAATCATACATAACAGTTAAGGATAATGTTTTTCCTGTGAACTTGGTAGCCAATAGGATGTTTGTTTTCATCACTCCTTTTCAACCTATTATAAAAAGGCTTATCCACTGAAATAAGGAAGAAAAGTGAATTGAACAAGGCTGCAGGATATAAGAACAACACATAAAATCAATTAGATTTCTGTAACTATTAAAGAATGTGCAGAAAGAAAAATGAAACACACAAAACCATTTATAATCACTCCAAAGAAATTGAAAGACTTAGGTATAAGTATGACCTATATGATGAAAATGATCAAATGCTCATTAGAGAAATAAAATAACTACATAGGAAGACATGCATGTCTGTAGACTGAAAGACTCAAACAAAATAAAGATGTCAAATATATACAAAAACACAAGGTTAATGGAATTCCAGTTAAAAAGCAAGATTTTTTTATGTACACAAGATTATTCTAATATTTATACAGACAGGCAATGGAACAAGAATATCTAAATTCTGAAAATAAGATGGAGGTTGGGTGCAGTGGCACACGCCTATAATCCCAACAGCTGGAGACAAGAGGATCATGAGTTCAAAGACAGCTTCAGCAAAAGCGAGGTGATAAGCAACTCAGTGAGGACCTGTCTCTAAATAAAAATACAAAATAGGGCTGGGAATGTGGCTCAGTGGTCAAGTGCCTCTGAGTTCAATCCCCTGTAACCTCCCTGCAAAAAAAAAAAAAGATGGGAGGAATCACTCTTCCTGATTTCAAGTCTTATGATGTAGCCACAACAATAAAGCCACAGAGGGATTCATAAGTACAGAATAGAGCCTAGGAAAACCCAACACAGGCACAGTCCAAGTGACTTTTGACAAGGGAAAACCATCTTGATGGAGGAAGGGTAGCCTTTTAAACAAGTAGTGTCGAAGCAACTGAACAGTCAGATTGCAAAAGAATGAAACACTACCTAATTTTCATGAGTTACATAAAAATTAAATCAAAATGGATCATTGACTTAAATGCAAAAGTACAAAACTTTTAGAAAGAGACACAGTAGAAAATGGCTGAAGTGCAGGGCTAGGAAAAATCTTAGACTTGACCCAAAAAACAGGATGTGTGAAAATGTAAGTAATAAAAGACAAACTGAAGATGGGCAAGGTAGTGTACACCTGTAATCCCAGTGGCTAGGGAGGCTGAAGTAGGAGGATCATGAGTCCAAAGCCAGCCTCAATGAAAGTGAGGCACTAAGCAACTCAGTGAGAACCTGTCTCTAAATAAAACAGGGCTGAGGATGTGCCTCAGTGGTCGAGTGTCCCTGAGTTCAATCCCCAGCCTCGTTCCCACAAAAAAAAAAAAAAAAGAAAGAAAGAAATTGAACTTTATATCAATATGAACAACTAAGACTTGAAGAAGATAAGCACAGAATGGGAGAAAGTATGTCCACACCACTTATCTATAAAAGGACTAATATCCAGAACATACAAAGAACCCTGAAAAACTAATAGCACAATGTAAACAGATAATGGGCAAAAGAAATGAAGAGGTTCTACAAATGGCAAAGACATACATGAAAATTTGATGTTCAACATTATTAACCATTAGAGAAATACAAATTAAAACAATAGGATGTCACCACACACTTAGTGGGATGGCTATAAGTATTCATGACAACATCAAACACTGCTTAAGAAAAGATTATTCACATTGCTGATGGGTATGTAAACTATTTAGAGACTTGAAAACAGATTGGTAGTTTCTTATAAAGCTAAACATGCAACTACCATACAGCCCAGCAATGGCACTCTTGGGCATTTATCGCTAAGAAATTAAAACGTGCTCACACAAAAACCTGCACCAGATGATCATAACAGCTTTAGTCATAAGAGCTAAAAACGGAATACAAATCAGATGTCCTTGGAAAGGTGAGTGGGAGGTTATACAATCTACAGAACACCTATAGGTGGGTAATATTTGGTAATAAAATGGAACAAACCATTAATGCAACATTAATAAATATGCAGGGAATTTTGCTTAGCGAAGAAAGAGCACATGCATTGTGATTCCCTCCTATATAACATTCTGAAAAAACGACAAAATTATAGAAATGAAGAAGATATTGATGGAGGCCAGCGATGGGGCAGGGGGATGAGCTGGGTGTGACAATAACACAAGTGATCCTGTGGTGAGGAGCGTTTCTCTGTCTTGACTGCACTGACTTTAGTAGCCTGGTTGAGATACTGTGCTATGATTCTGTAAAATATTACCACTGGGAAAACTGAATAAAAGGGACAAAAGTCCATGGGCCCACTCTGTATTATTTTTAACAGTTACATGTGAATCTGTAATTATCTCAAAATAAATATTCTATTAAAATAAATAAGCTGTTAATGAATAAGGCAACCATACGGTGGGAGAAAACAGTCTGGTATCTTTGTAAGATAATACCTTACAAAGATTTTTATCCAGATTATATAGAGAATGCCTAATTCTTTTTTTAAATATTTTTTTAGTTGTACATGGACACAATACCTTTATTTATTTATATGTGGTGCTGAAGATTGAACCCAGGGCCTCACACATGCCAGGCAAGCGCTCTACCACTGAGCCACAACCCCAGCCCTAAATGTCTACTTCTTGATGACAGCAAAGCAAATAAGAATACATAAATATAATGTGCCAAAGGCTTGAACATGTATATCACAATGGAAAATATACAAATAGCCCAAGAAGCACACTGGAAGTCGCACAACATTTTTCTGACCAGATATAACAATGACTAAATTAGGGGGGGAAAAAAAAAAGATAACACTAAACACAGACAACTGTACACAGCAATTACAGCTTCCCAACTCTAGCAAAAGACTCTTAACTTCTTACAAATCAAACACTTCAACAATGACCCAAAAATTCTAGCTCAGGGTATTTCCTCAAGAGAAAGGGATATCAACACCCACACAGATAATTTTCCATGAACAGTAGCAGTCATGACTAAAGCACCCTACACTGAAAACAACAGACATTAAGTCAGCACTGTGCAGAAAGCTCAGAGACATTCTGCTGGGTCCGAAAAAAAGAAAAAAGACAAAATTGTCCATATTGAATGATTCCTTTTATATGAAATTCAAGGACAAGCAATATTAATCTCTATTTTAAAAATCAGGGAAATAATTGCTGACGGGAGGGACTGACTGGGGTTCTAGAAATGTGCAACATTTGGATAAAGGTAGTAATCACATGAGACTATGCATTTATCAAACTCTTTGCCTTATATACTCAGTATCTATGAACTTACTCTGCAACTCAACTCAACTTTTACCTCAACTGAAAATCTTTAGTGCATATACCTACCCATTGTCTCAGAAATGGAGAGGTAACTTTCGCAGTCACTGTTTCAAACTGCTTAAAAGCGGTTGTCCACTCTAATGGTCACTACTATTTCAAAACACACTTTCTGCTAGTAATAACTACCCTAAAGAAATTTCCTATTTGCTACTAAAATTTCAATTACTTTATTACTATTTAACTCTTTATATGAACCTTACCTCACAATCAGATAGAAGACAGACAGCTTCTATTAGTACTACTACCTAACAATTACTGAGCATTTACTGCATACCTCGGAGGAAATATTTTAATAAATAATATCTGAAATGTTCCCACAACACCTCCATCAGATAACTGGACTTTTAAAATGTTCATTATACAGGGCAAAAAAAACTGAGTCAGAAAGTGGTTAGGTTAGGTAACTCACTGAGTCGCACGGTAAGTGGTAGTGTCAAGGTGAAATCCCTATCATCTAATTCTAAGATCATGCCACTCTGCCCCACAGTCCCTCAAGTTCAGTATGTGAACTAAAAGTGAGTAGAATTTTAATTGTATAACTAAATACTAACATTAGTGTTGGTAAGTTTTATGTCTGGGCATCAGTTCATGCTTTAAGTTCAAAGAACAGAAAATATACATACAAATAAGCTTATTACCTACAACCAAGCTATGTTCAGTAACAGTTATTAGAAAAGTGATCAAAAATATTCAGTGCATTAGCTATATATGCATGTTCCATGTAAGGAACATTCAATGAGTAGGTAAACTGAGGCATGAAAATGAATATGAACATATATATATACATGTATATTGTATTTGTATATAAATCTCCTATAAGAAAAATAAAATTCTCCAATACTAAAGAAAAAACAGTGTTAATTGGCCAGTGAGAAAAAGAAATCATGGAGGTAAAATGAGAATTATATATGTGTGTGTGTGTGTATATATATAATATATATACGTGTATATACATATATATGGAGAAAATGGGTTGTATCTGATTTCAATCTTTAAGAGCTGCTGAGAACAAATTGGAAATCACTGTGTAGCAACAAGATATTTTCCATGCTACAAAATACCTATTTTTAACATTAAAACAAAAGGAGATATCAAACAAAACAAAATGATCTCTCTATATATAAACATACTAGGAAAATGACTGAACAGTGAACATTATCATGACTTAGTTTTATTGAGAACTGACAATTCCTTACTTTTAATAAGTTGCTGGTATGATTCCTTAAAAACTGTCCTCCTGTCATAGGTATAAGCTTTAAAGAGCAGCAACCGATTCTTATAACTATATTATCTCTGAAGCAATGAACCCTTTTTCTTATAGTCAATGGAATAATAAGCACATGAAAAATGTTTAACATTATTAGTCATTAGGACAATTCAATGAAAATCATAATTAATGAGATAACCCACCTCCAATCAAACACTAGAATGTCTACATCAAAACAATATTAACAAGTGCTGGGAAAGCTACAGGGAAATTGGAACTCTCCTGCATTGCTGCTGGGAATGGAATGGAAGGAACTGAGCCGTTGCCCAAAATGTCAAATAGCAAGTTATCACACGATCCAGGAATTCCACCCCATACCTGAGAAAATTGAAAACATACATCCACGCAAAAATTCATACACAAATGTTCATAACAGCATTATTAATATCCAAAAACTGAAAACAACCTAAATGTACATCAACTGATGGATGGATAAACAAAGTACATACATCCACACGATGTAATATTACTTTTCAATAAAAAGGAATCAAATACTAAAGTTACAACGAGGATAAGTCTTGAAAACATTGTGTTGAGTTAAAAAAAAAAAAATACCAGTGACAAAGGGCCACATATGGTATGACTACACTGATAAGAATATTCAGAATAAGTAAATTTATAGAGACAAAAGTAGATTAGTAGCCACTAGAGGACAGGGAGCAAAGCAGGGAGGGTGGAGGGGATGGCAAGTGAAGGCGAAAGGTAAAAGGTTTCTTTCGGGGATATTCTAAAACTAGAGCATGGTGGCTATCACACAACACTATAAACATATTAAAAACCTTGAGGCATACATTTTAAACAGGTAGACTTCATAGCTGTAAATTATATCTTGATATGCCCATTAAAAAGCAGTATGTTTAGAAAATAAGAGTACCATTTGTGCTAGGCGTGGTAAATACTATCATTCCCATTCTTTTACAGATGTGGAAACTGAGGCACAGAGGGGTTAAGGAATCTAATCAAAGTTACACTTCTAGAAAGAGGCAAATTCAGAACTGAGAACAAGGTGGCTGTTACCCACTGTGCCATCTGTCCTCCTGACAATAGACAACTTTGTGTCTGGAGCATCAGCAGGTAGAAGGGAGTAGAGATGGGAGGGAAGGATGCACAGATCACTGGCTCAAATTTGGACATGCATTCTTAAAAGCTAGAAGTACCCAAGGGTACTTTCTTTTTGGACAAGGTCCTTAGCGAGGCTGGTTGATGTAATATTTTTTTGTGTGTGCGTGTGTGTACCAGGGATTGAACCCAGGGGCAATTAATCATTGAGCCACATCCCCCCCTTTTCATTTTTTTATTTTGAGACAGGTTCTTGCTAAGTTACTTAGGACTTCACTAAGTTGCTGAGGCTGGCCTCAAACCTGCAATCCTCATTTCTCAGCCTCCCGAGGCAGGTATGTGCCTCTGTACTCAGTTGGTTAATGCAATCTGAGAACAGGAAAGAAAAGAATCTGGAATAGGTATCCTCACAGTTTTCTTCAAAATAGTCATCTTCAAAACAAGCTGAGGCTTTCTTTAAGCTCTGCTTAAAGAAAAATTAGCTTATGCTCATCTGGATCCCATGCCATTCCCAGACCTAAAGGGCAAAAAGAAGTGAGGACGGGCCTCAGTCTGTCTCTAGTGCCTGGCATTGTATCCTACAGGAGGGAAGAACAGGAGCAGCCACCACTTCACAGAGAGAAGTGAAGGTGAAATGTCCTTTTCAAAAGTCCTGAGGTGCTGAGAACAGATCACTGCATAAATATGTTCTTAATATCAAGAAATTAACCTTAAAGGTGAATAAGACAGCTCAAAATAATACCTAACACATTAGCTTGTCAAGGTAGAAAACATAAATTCAATTGCCAATAAGCAAGATGGAGGCAGAATTCTCTCCTGCACTTCCGTTTGCATCTGCATGTCAACCATGTTTTTACAGTTCAGTCACCTTCCTAAGGTACGTGTCTCTCAACTGCCCATGGGCCCATAAGCTTGCAGAGAGCAGAAATCTACCTTCATGGACTCCTGGTTGCCCATTGGCTAGTTTTCACCTTTATCTCAAGGTAACTAATTCAAAACCAGTTTTAGTACTTTGAAATATAGCAAAAAAATAATCAGGTAAACTCTTAAGATGTGGCCATCTAAGCTGTTTCTGGAGTTGGTAATATGCAGCCAAGTCCTTCCATGTACGAAGCAGTGACATTTACCCATGCAGGATTCTCACAGCAAGAGTCTCCACGCTTCACCAGCCCGCTGCGCATTACACAATGGCATGGAAAGGAATGTCTGGGAGCAGTTAAGAAAGGAAACAGAGCACCAAGATAAGTAAACAGAGAATAAAACGCAGCTCGGGGAAGAATAAATAAATAGCCTTCACTTGGCAGAATTCATCAGCAGCCACACACAACAGCATCATTAAAGTGTCGCAAGAATGACCGGGAGGTAGAGAGAGAAAAGGGCAGTGAGAGGAGTTATAATTATCTGGACTATTAAAAGACTAAAGTAGAAGGCACTTTCTCAAATTTGCAAGGCTTGAACCCTGAATGCTCTTTCTCATTTTGCAAGGATTTTGTTATTCTGAAATGTTTGACTGTAAGGGGGTGGGGGAGGCAATTATATTTTAAAATGGTGCATAATCTTTTACAATAGATAGCTGACATTTTATAGTGAGACATCATTTTGATTTCAAACTGTTGGGTGATTCTTATAATGACTTGAGGAGCTCTAAGGAAATAAAGTACCAGCAGGTGGTCAGTCAAATACTAAGAAATTCCTCACTCCACAGGCAGTAATCAGGTTGAAATACTTCCTCCATTACTTCCCAAAATAGAGCAGACAGTGATACACAGGCCTTCCCAGCTCCAAATCTCTAATTTCCACAAATAGTAAAAACATATGTATTTGTTTCTGTATAAAAGCATCAATAGCTTTGTTTTTACTCTTTAACAGTGCACACTGAAAAGCATAATCCTCTGTAGGAATTTATTTACTTCCGTTCTTTCAAGCTTTGTACTTCACCCAGGTTCACTGAATCTGACCCTGATACCCTAAAAAAGTTTGAGTTTCACTACTTTTTTCCTTCCTTGGACAAATTTTGCAAACATCTAAAAAAGGATCTTTATGTTTGAAATGCAAAGAAAAACAACCTATGTATATCTCTGCCATCCGCCCTCCCAAGTGAAGGAAACGATGGTGGACAGTGTCCACAGCTATGGCCCCACCCAATCCAATCCATTAACCTTTTTCCAGCCATCAGTGTACAATGGGCCCTCTGCAATTTCTCCAAGAAATACTCCAGAAAGTCACTCATTGCCTGATGATTCAAAGGAAGAAGTTCCAGCATTTACTGTGATTTGTTTTTCTGAATGTCACTGTGAGCAGCCAGTGCAAAATATTTCTTTAATTTCATGACTTTCACAACTGTGCCCAATGCCAAGGCCTCTGGGCAGACACATAAAGGACATCCAGGAAGGAATTAATAATGGCAAGGCCTCCCCTAGGTGGCCATGATACTTCCCATGTCAATCAGATGATAAGTACTGAATTAAGAGCCAGGTCCAGTCATGCCCTGCAGGCTCAGTGCAGTTTTAAAAGGGTCTATTGGGAGGTTTCAAAAACTTAGGTCCTGGCCCTCAGTATTATGATGCCGTGAAAGGAAAGGGTAATCCCTACAATAACCACCATCTAAAACATAAAAACTGTAAAGATAAAGGTCAACACTTTGAATTGCCTATAAGTTGATCTGAGCTACTTTCCTAGGAATATTATGACAACTATAAGGTCAAAATATTAAAATACAGAAATCTACCTTTAAAAGTAAGAACAAAAAAGATTAAAGAATGATTATAACATTAGGAGTCATTTTTTTGCATTAAAATCTCCTGAGAACCTTTAAAAAATGCTGACACACAGCCCTCACCCCAGACCAATTAAACTGCAAGTCTGGTGGTGAGAGCTGGCTATCAGTAATTTTCTTTGCAATTTCAATGTGCAGCTAAGGATGAGAGCCACTGCAAAGAGTTAGAGGGTACTACAGTTATTTGAAACTGCAATACTCCCCCAAAGATTTTCAATTTTAATTAACAGATTTCTATTTCATAAAACAAGAAATCACTATGACTTAGTGATTTCAAACTTATTAGCTTCACTTTTTAGAAGCTAAAAAGAATAGTTTAAATTGCCACTTAAGTTTTTGGTATAATTTATTTCATTAAATCTATTATATAATGTAAAAATGATAAACCTTTATTCCACAATTTGTTTCTCCAGTTTACCCATAATCTACTTTTCTTTTCAAAACAAAGATAGAGTTGGATAATCCAAAGATTCCATTGATCCATGCTTTTCATATTAGTCAAGTAATGTATTTATTTAAGAGGTTATTACATTAAAGAATATAATGCTGTCTTCCAAAAACAGTGACCACAGGTACCAATAATATATGTGAAAAGGCAGCATGGAGAGGCCACAGAGGGAGTGTTGGTCACCTGGAAGGCACAAGGAGGGCACAGATGGGTGCCAATCAGTAGGAAAGCCACGATGGGGGTGATTAGGAGGGAGGCACGGGAAGCCATGGAAAGGTGCTAGTGAGCAGGAAGAGTCCACACACTGACCTCCCACACACTGAATCTGTTTCCATATCGGTAAAATGGGAATTAAACAATTCTACCCTACTCAGTTGCAAGAATTAAGTGAATTGATACTTAAAAATGACTTAGATAATATCAGTACAAATTAACTGTGGCCCCATATATCTGGTTCACTGTTCCACATCAAGACATTAAACTCACAAATGAAAATGCAGCTTCATTTATAGTAGGCAACAACTTCCATCTCATTTTTGACAAGCAGAAGCATCTGAAAATGATTACTGAAGAGAGCAAATCAAATGCATACCTTGATTCTTTCATTTCTTTTATTTGGATCACCCAAAATCATGATCTAAAGCAGCTTTACTCTTTTTTCAAGTCTCTCACATCTAATAAATTACTTTATTCTAGAACACTGCAAGAAGAAACTAAATCAACCCAATACAGATGTTGATAAAGCCCGATCAATTTAAAATGAATAATTCAATCAGTAAGGTGTCCAAAGGTTTCACTAAATCTTTTCCAACATCTTTCTCACACTTAACATTAAGCCACTGACTGAAAAGATTTTCATCACCTCAACAGCAAGTCTAGGAACACCCCTGCAGAACACGGCACCCGTCCAGCATGTTCATCATCTGCACACAAATTGCAGAAGGAAAACAGAAAGCTTTGAGCTGCAGGTTTTTTACAAGTGTATTTTCTTGAGCAGAAGCTTTCTCTGCTTTTCTGTTTTGTCTTTTATTCTTAAACTTCCATAAACTGCAAAACAGTTCAGTATAGATTCTATTCATTAGTGTATTACTGAAATAATGTTTTAAACAAACCTAATATCTGCAGACTAAAGATAAGTACTTCCGACAATATGATGTTATTAACCTAATGTTATAAATTCCACAGCTAGGCTTTTCATTCAGTCACGTGAAGTAACTTTACATCTGACTGCAAATCATGTTGTGACAAGTCACTTAATTCCTCTGTAACTCTGCTTCCTTATCTGTAAAAAGACAACAGCACAGTAAAGGACTCTTGGATTCACAAAGTTTCAGCTAGGGTTCCTTGAAATGCTCAATGTCCCTACTACATTTGAAATAAGATTCAATTTACAAAGAATTGATTTACCCACAGTTTTTCAAGAGCAATTCTGTATTGGCATAGACATACGTTTATTGGATCAATGAAGCATCCAACACATTTTTATTGAACATTTAGTACATGGAAGGCATTGTGTCAGCTACAGAGAACATATAGGAGATGTGGCCCCATGTCCTCTTAGCCCATTCTTCAGATGTGGTAATCTGATGGCACATGTAATGCTGGTTCACAGTCCAAGAAAGGTCAAGGAGCAATGTGAGGTGGAAGCTGAAATGTCAACTTGACAAGGTTATGGGGTACCCAGATACCCAATTACACATTTTTTTGGGGGGTGTCTCTGAAAACATTCCTGGAAGAGATTAACATTTGACTTGGTAGAATGAGTAAAGCAGAAGGCCAAGGTCTGGGTTACCCAATCTGTTTAGGGTCTGAACAGAATAAAAATAAGATTGAATAAGATTGGGCTCGCATTCCCTAGCCTCGTTGCTCAGTCAGGATGCTCATCTCCCACTCTCAGCACTTCCGTTCCTCAGGACTTTGGATCAGACTGGAGACCATGTCATCAGCTCTCAGGCCTTCGAACTGTACCATCAGCTTTCCTGGGCTATCATTTGCATACAGTAGGTCAGGGGACTTCTCAGCTTCCATATTCACTTGAGCAAATGCCTTCTAATAAATTCTGTTATCCACACATGCAAGTGCATACCCATTAATGGTTTTCTCTCTCTGGAGAACACGAACTAATATACACAGCAAACACTTAAAATCTCATACTGCCTAAATCTCCTCTGACCACCATTTCTTGCTGCTTTCTTCTTACATTCCCCACTTCTCTGTCTTTGGCCTTAATTTAACTGCTAAATTCTCAATTCCTTCCCTTTCCCTAGGTTTCCAAGTAGATTTTTCTGGTAGGAGTTAGCTATTATACCTGGACCTATAACCAGCCCTTTCAACAGAGTATTCAGATAAAAACAAGAAACCCTCCTGACAGGACCTTGGCCTATGCCCAGCATGCCAAACCCTGAATCTCTGCATTGTGCTCACTGTCCTTTCCTCCCCCTCCTCTCTCCTAGAGTTAGCAACCATGCCAACAGATACACTGCAATGCCAGTTAACCATATTTGGACCCTCATAGCTATAAAAAACAGTCTCTTATGGGGGCCTTGTTAAATCAGCTGCCTCGCGACTTCTCCAGCCCCTTCACCTCAGCTGAGGTGCAGCATCTCTCTTCAGTAATTGCTTTCCACTTGCCCACAGATCATTAAGAACCCTACGACACTTCAGAAAAGGTCACTCTGTCTTTAGACACTGAAATAAAATTGCTTCTGCTGTCCTGTCCCACATGTTGTGGGACAAATATGGAGGCCCAAACCCATCTCGATTTTGATGCTAATTCCCAAATTACTCCCATGGTTACGTCAACTGAAACACTTGTTCCCACTCACAACTCTTGGCCCATGACAGACTGTTTCACTGCTTATATTGACCCACTAGAACTTAGTCCATTTTGTGTAACTTAAATCCTTCCTCTCTCCTACGCCTTCCCACCCGAAATGCTGCTCCAAGGCACTTCTCTCTGTGGTGCACCTCACTGAGTGTGAGGCAGTGGTGAAGTTCCTCAGCCCGCTCTACCCACCAATGGCGCTGTACACCTCCCACTTCTCTCCCAGGCCAGTCCCACCTCCAAGGCCAATTCCCTCATTTCTTTCTTTCTTTCTTTCTTTTTTTTAAAAGCACAGCAACTTAGCTCTGTTGTACCCAATCAGCTCTGGAGTTCACATTTCCACATCCAAAAGCTCAATAGTGTTTCTGCTCAATGAAAGTGTCATGTATTCTTTGTCTCCCTTAGCCTTCCTTCTAATAATCCCTTTGCCACCAGTCTCAGAAAGAAGAGGAGAAAAACAGATTGATTTCCACACTAAGAAAAAGTCTACCACATCTCTAGAGGTAAAGGAGGTATAATCTGCTTTGGGTTTAGATTTTTCCTGTTCCATCTCTCTTACCCTTTCCTTAGCAATGAGGTACTAAAGTTGTCACATTCTTTCCCCACCACAAAACTTGAGATTCTTGGTGCCACTGAGCACCTCCTCCAGAAGCACTCGAAACCGTGTGCCTGCTGTTCTCCATTTCACTCATCAGTGGCCACGCATTTACGAAATCCAAGGTCTGACCAATTTCTTGCCTGGTATCCTCAGTGGTTCTGTGCCCTGGGCCTCTGCTCCTGCTTACATGACAGTCCCTTATCTATAGCATGCCCTCCTCCCTCTTTCCAGGCCTAAATGCTGCCATTTCTTACCTTTACTACCACCTCCTCCTGCAGCACACACAGTACACTCTCAGGCTTTCCTCAGTCCTCTGTAGGTGACCTCCCCCAAGGCATTACCTCCAGCTCCTCTATTCCAAGTTCTGATTGACCTTATCAGTTTCCTACTGGGCATTCAGTCCCTATTCTCCCCATTTCTTGTAAACCTGGCCATTTCATTGGATTACTGTAAACCTGGCCATTGCCACAATGCACAATGCCACCACTTGGCCTTTGGAGTTATGAGACTGCCAATTCCCAAAACATGCGAGTCCTTGGAAATACCAACCTCAAGTGCTGGATAAAACCAGGAGCCTGTCCTTGACCAGGTCCTACATCAAGGACTCATGCTGATGTGCTATTTGGAAAGTGTGAGCTAGAGCAGAAGGAGGTAAAGAAACAGATGTGTGAAGGCAGAAAAGATATCAAGTAATGCATTGCTCTGATCGTAGCCCATGTGGCAGACATGCCCAGGCATGTGACTTCTCTGAATGGTCCTCAGAAAAAAGCACACCTTGGGCCAGTCCATCAAGGGATAAGGATAAGATACCCACCAGTCCACACCTCCTCAGTCAACAGCTCACCTGTCAAGGAACTAACTCCCCCCTGACTTTGGGGTTACACCATTGAGCCCCTTGGTGGCAGCTAGGGAACCAAAGGTGTGGGTGCATCATTTTACTCAAGCCCAGAAATAGAGGGACAACTTCATTAGAACAGAGCTCACAGTGATGGGTCATGTGGAGTCATGAAGAGAACTAGGCCAAGAGCCAGGCAAGCAGCACCCTGGGGAAGAAAAATAAAGTCAAGGGAATCCAATAGGCGAACCAGGTTTGAATCTAGTTCAGGTTCTAGAGTCAAATATGTTCAGAATTGACATACGATATACCCACCTCCAAAATGTCACAGAGCAAATTAAAGGGTGTAAGAAGTCTCATAACAAAGACCTGTTTCCCAGGCTTAACAAAGCACAGGACTCTTTTGTCTTAGAAACTTACTTTGCAAAAAACATACTTTGGGAAAAGTTACTTGAATCAACTTATTTTCCTTGCTATATTAACCAGAAACTTCACCTTAGATGTGCATCTGGTTTCCTCCTGGAATGGTGAGAGATGGGTGTCTGACTCCAAACCAAGGATGCTGCCTCAATTTTCACTGCTCTCTTGACATGTGACCATCACTCTAATAAAACTAAACTACCTCCTGCTCCAGGAGGCCCCGGGCTTTCCTCTGCTCAGCTTGTTCCCACCACCTGAAATGCCTGCCACCTTCTATAGCTAAGTCAGTCTTTTTGTGGCAGATGTCATCTGACCCTGAAGCAGGGGCACACAAGCTTCTTGTCAACTCTGGGGCATGCCACACCTCTCAGGTGGCCTCTTACTTTATACCTATTTTATTTCCCCTTCCAAAGGTGAAAGACTCAGATGCCAGAGACTGATTATGTGTTATTCCTGTACCTTAAGGACAGCACCACGGACAGCTTTGCCTGTAATAGCCACTCAGTGAATCAAACAAGAAATATGGGCCATGAACTGGATGGAAACAACCTCAAAAAGGCCTAAGTGCAGATGTGGACACCACATTCTAGCTCCTCACATATTTGCAGCGATTGATTACTGGCTCTCCTTGTGCTCTAACACTATTCTAAACAGAATCTGATTTCAAGGTAAATAAAATATTCTTTATGAATCAGTCACCTTTAAGAGCAATTTGGAACCAGAAAAGGAAAGTTTCTAAATGGTAACATAATAAACTGAAAATTTGTTTACTAAGAAAGCAGTGTACTCCCAGAAAGATGGAGAATGTTATTTTAGAGCAGGAACTGCCAAATTTACATACTCTCAGGCATAAATGATAATCCTCATTAGTCTGGGAGCTGTAAACAAGGTCGTGCTGATATACAGTCTGCCTAGCTAGAGCCAGGGCGCACACGGTAAGAAGCAACCAGCGGCTAGAGTCTTGGTCTGAGTTCTTTTATCGAATATTTCACTCACCCACTCCCACTGCTCAAGACCAGGCTCAAGCATCAGAAGGAAGGACTTAGGGGACATACTCTGCCAAAGACCTGCGAAGTCCTATAACAAATTACTTGCTATATGCTGCCATCCTTCCCTACGTATATAGTTCTCTACTTGGCAGTGTTGAGATCCTCTAATAAAGCTGTTGCCATACTCTGTGCTGGGAAAATGTGAGACAGGGCTGGTCTGGGGAAGGCTAATGGCCTACCCAGAGCAACTGAAGTGGAATCTGTTTCCTCTATTTGTAATATTAGAATAGAGTCTGGAAACTAATTCCCTGGACTCTCAGACTGGCACTGGTAGTACTCGCATGGAGCCCCCATTTTATAGCAAAAGTAATGCAAACTATAAGAAAAAAAATATGTAAGATGAATGCCAAAAAAGGGGAGGCAAGAAAAGAAGAAAATGGAAACTTTACTATGCCTCTCATCATTGTAAGTTGAGTCAAAAGAGTTGATTTTACCCACTCTCTTGTTTCTTCCAATCATTTCCCTGC
This sequence comes from Sciurus carolinensis, assembly GCF_902686445.1. Lineage (NCBI taxonomy): Eukaryota > Metazoa > Chordata > Mammalia > Rodentia > Sciuridae > Sciurus > Sciurus carolinensis. The sequence continues at coordinate 11,493,208 of NC_062230.1, read as the reverse complement.
CAACTTCAGAGTTCCTTTAAAATGACTCTAGCAAAGGAACCACTGCAGGCCTCTTTGGTGTGTATGGACATATTAGGTTACTAGGTGATACAGTGTTATGGTTTAGATGTGATGTCTGCCCCAAAAGTTCATGTGTGAGACATTGCAAGAAAACTTAGAGATGAAATGATTGGGTTATGAGAGTTTTAACCTGATCAGTGCTTTAAGTCATTTAGAGGAATTAACCAGGTGGTAACTGTAGGCAGGTAGGGTGCGGCCAAAGGAGGTAGGTAGTTAGAGGCTTGCTGTTGGGTATATGTTTTAATCCTGAAGAATGGGGCTCTTTCTCTCTGCTTCTTGGTGGCCATATCCTGACCTACTTTCCTCCAGCACACCCTTCCACCATGATGTTCTGCTTCACTTCAAACCCGGAGGAATAAAGTCAGCTATCTATGGATGGAGACCTCTGAAACTGTTAGCCTTCAAATCCTTCAAATAAGCTTTTCCTCCTCTAATTGTTCTTATCAGGTCTTTTGGTCACAGAAAAAAAAAAAACTGACTAAAACAATAGGAATTGACAAAAATGAGGTTTCTTCCCTCAAGAAGCTTTTAACAGTCAGGTATGGTGGTACACACCTGTAATCCTAGCATTTTGAGAGGCTAGGGCAGGGGGATTGCAAGTTCAAGGCCCAGTCTCAACAACTTAGAAATACCCTGTCTCAAAATAAAAAATAAAAATGATGACTGGGGATGCAGCTCAGTGATAAAGCACCCAAGTTCAGTCCCCTATGCCAGAACCAAAATGAAACATAAAGAAGCTTTTAACATAGTTGGGGGACAATATGACATACAAAAAGATAATGCAAGCCACTGTCCTCATTTGTAAAAGAAAGAACACCTTCCTCTTAGGGTTCTGAAGGAATCCAGTTCTCAGTTTATTTCTCTTTAAATTAACAGATATGAAAAGATCTTAGTACATAGTCTGTCACAGACAAGGTTGGACAAATAGCCGCAGAATGAAAGAGTTCCATGAGGATTAGCTACCTGGAAGGCGTGGAACCCCTGTTAACTCATTGCATAGGAGGTTACACTTGAGATGGTAGCAGTTACAGAGAGGGGTAAGCGAAGAGCACAGAGCCTGCTCACAGGGCACAAAAATCTCCAAAAGCTCATGGAGTCCAAGGCAGCAGGAGGCTGGCAGCACCACGACTGAGCCAAGAGCACCACAGTAGGCACTGTGGACCCATTGGACACTCTGCCTAGCCAGCCACCAGATCTGCCTGCCCATCCATGTAAGGTGGGCTGAACTCAGGTCATCTCAGGAGCTGGCTGCAAAAGCACCAGCGAACAACAGTGAAAGTCGCTCACAGTGCTGGAAGGGTGAAGGGACATATACCAGGGTCTGTTTCCTCACGTGCCTGGCCAGCTCCCAGGAAATTAAACCTATAGCCCAAGGGCAGGTTTAGGCAGTCCCAGAAAATAGCAGCTGACATCTGCTTTACAGAGATCATGTGGATAATTTATAATACCTTCCCTCCGAAGCAAAGAAGCTACAGAAACAATGTAGAAGCTCTGGTTTCTGGAGAGCAAATAAAGAAACGCCCTTTTTACTTTGTACATGGGGCTTAACATAGGCAAAACATAGCTACATAATCCACATGGATACAAGTAATATTTCATGTGCTGGAGAAAAAAGATAAGCGTTGACTATGATCTGCCTTTTTTCTAGTCAGTTACAGATCCAGGTAGCTTTACTAGAGTGTAACTAAAATATTCATGTAAGGAGGTTACTGGCTGGAGAGCTGAGGGCATCCATGAACTGAATCAGTTGCTTAAAGACCAGTGTATCAAAGAGCAAGACATCTCCAACTGTCACCACTGCTGCCTGGCTGCAAACTGGAACTTCTCTGCTTAAGGTTCTGTGCATCCTCAGAACACCATCAGGCCCGGGGGAAGGCAGGTTTTCTCCAACCCCATGCTGCTTCACTTGCTTGTGGCTGCCCCTAGCTAGTTCAGAGCAAATGGCGGTGCTCAGTTGTTATCTCAGAAGTCTCCACCTGGTGAGGCCTCCAACCAAACTCCATAAACAGGGATGACCCCGAGAGGCCTATGTGGGGGTAATGGCCATGGAAGAGAGAAGCACAGTGCCATCATTCTGCATTATTTATAATGGCTGTAACAGATCCAAAGCACACCTGGTCTGACGGAAAATGTGATCAAGAGCTGGAAATAATACAGCTTTCTCTAATTACAATTCAAAAATCTCCTCTGAAAAGTAAAGTCAGATTTGTGATTTTCCTCCTTTTTCCCTTCTGTTTTCTTTACCTCTGAACAGAACCCAGGTAAATAAACGCACACATAGGGGAGAAGGCACCCTGAATCACTGCTGCCCTGGGTCACACGGGAAGAACTGCGCTGAGATGAAAGGCTGCCTCTCCTGTTTCTCTTGGCTATTCACAGCCTCACTCTGGAACCCACACCTCTAATAAAAAATAAATAATAGATTTGCGGACTCCTGGTTTGTAAAAAGACAAATGCCATTGTGTTTTGGATTTCAATGATACATGATAGACTGGGAAGCCTGTTTTTAATTCATTCCCATAAGTTTAAAAGAACAAAGAAAACTCAAAGAATTTGAATGCTATTAATAAGTTGATACCAAAAACTTTCTCTACATAGATTTATTCCCTTTACTAAGATGGTCCCTTTGAAGTACTTACTTAATGAAATTTTATTGTTGTTCTCTCTAGTTTTTTCCTGATTTTGAATATCAAAAGCCAGAAACCACTATCTATAACCAAAGTGTGTGAACTTTTTCCTCCAGAAAATGTACATATATATTCTTTAAACTTAAATAAACATATCATGAGAGATGTTTTCAAGGGTTGAGTACGTGTGTGCCCCACCCAACAATTCATCTGTCTGTTACCCTAACCCTAATGTGCTGGTATTTGGAGATGGGGCCTTTAGAAAGCAAAGAGTTGGACATGGCCATGAAGGGGGAGCCCTCCTGATGGAATCAGCCCCATATGAGAAAAGACACCTGAGACCTTGCCAGATCTCCCCCCACCCACACAAATGCACCAATAAAAGGTCATGTGAGAACACGAGGAGGAGGTCACTTACATACCAAGAAAAGAGCCCTCTCAAGGAACCAATCCAACCAGCACCTTGATCTTAGACTTGCAGTCCAGAACTGAGATAAATAAACATCTGTTGTGTAAGCCCCCAGTCTATGGTGTTTTGTTAAAGCAGCCTAAACTATGACAGATGTGTCAACGTAGACTTATGAATCCAAGAGGCAAGCAAGTCTTCCCTGGCTGCCCACGAGTGTAAGACAGTAATGAGTTGTACATCCTGACAGGGCTCGGGATGTAACTGCCCTGAACTTGGCAGACACCAAGTGGGTCCCTCAAGACAGACACTTTCTATACTCTGGAGACAATGCCTCTCACATTGCTGATTTGTGAAACTTCTTAATTCTAGAACTCTAACTTCCTCTTTTTAGTAGATTCTTTCACCTTTTATCATTTGTTTCCTTATCCCTATCATGTGGTTTAATACTTGGTCTGTTTCATGACTTCAAATGCATGTTTTCCTTCTGATTTTCATAAATCTGGCAGCACAGTGTGGCATCAACTCCCTTGTACACTCCTTTACGTGCCTCAAATGCACCACCCAGAGTCAGGCCTGAAAAGCAAGCAGGCTGAGCCATAGTCACCTGGAACCTGGGCCCTAGCTGGTTAACAGTAGGAGGAACTTCAAGTCATGTACGAAGTCAAATCAGGAACTCTGGGTCTGCTGTAGAAGGACAGTCAACTCCTCAACTGCAGAAGCTAAGGTCACCTTTGCTATCCCAGTAAACCAGGAATAACTCTTTGACACATGTCCCATCTTCAGAACCAAACTGAAGCACCAGCTCCACAAGAATGACATCTTACATATAACCCTGACTTTAGTAAGTATTCGACACAGACATGTAGAATTGACAAACCTGTCAGAATAAGAAAAACACAGTGTTTAGGTTTGGTCTAATTATGTTCTCAGTTTCTTTTCCTTTTCTCTCCCTCCTCCCCACACGAAGAACACTGGAAGAAGATTGGAAAATGGAAGAACAGTAGGGGACTTCAAAGGCTCTCTGCATGCCTAGGAAAGAAAGAACAGAAACTACAATGTCATCTGGTCACAGGGACCACACAAGGCAGTCTGGCTACAGAAACCTGCCTTTCCTAGTTGAGCTCTGACCCTGAGCTAATCAGGTTAACCCCGCACCCCACTCCTGGGGAGCAGAGCATTTGGTTATTGTTCTTTATATTCAAAGACTGGCTTTGGAGGAAGTGTCATTAAGCAAAAGACTCACAGTGACTCATCTCTTCCATGCTGTGTACATGGATGCTGTTTTCTAATGGGCAGCTGCATCTGTTGTCCGCATTCGGCAAGGGCTTCCTACCACCTGACTTCCTGGTCCCTTGAGCAAACAGATCCACCCCCTTTTCTATTGATAAAGAGCACACATTAAGGCAAGGCTGCTTCCACAGAGAAGGGCCCTCTGCTGAACATCAACTTTCTTGCCCCATTATCTGCACCTCAGTGGGGTCACTTGCATTCATCTGCTGCCCAGGGCACTGCTATTCAAGACCAGTCCCTTGCCCACTTCCTGTCTGGTTCCACCACTGACTGGTTCTGCAGTTCCTACTCCACCATCTCAGCAGGGTCTTCTCTCTGACAACTGAGAAATCTACATATTTCACCAGGTCTTAAACTAGTCTGTACCTCCCCACTGCTCTGGGAAAAACCCCGGGCTCCTTCGCAAGCAGCTAAGAGGCACGGTCACAACAGGCCTCACTGTGCCCTGCCTGGACTGTGTGAGTTACAGGGCTCTGTACTGTCCCTCGCTTCTGAGTCATCAGAGAGGACACTCTGCTCTTCTCCTCTCCTCTTCTAACTAACTCCTACCTACCCTTCAGCTGAGACACCCCTTCCAAAGGGAGTTCCTTCCCGAGTCTCTTCTTTAGGGGAATACACTCCTAAAGGATCCCCTAATTCTCACCACCAACGAACACTGTTTAGCCAGTGCACTTGTTTGAATCCCACAAAGTCAAAGTTCTATGAAGGCAAAGACTGGGTCTATCTAGTTCACAATTAAGCTCTCTGCACCTAGTACCATGCCTATCACAAAACAGGCACTGGACACTTGAACCTGTCTTCACTGAGTAAAATTTACCAAAATGAAATAATGCAATAGGAATGTAAGCCACCATCTATAGAGTGCTCTCACTGTGCCGCAATCTGCTAGGCACTGTTGTGTTTGCCTCATTCAATTTGTGCCCTTTCTGGCACATTCCAGCAGCCTCCCCTATAGTCATTCAGTGGTCGGTGCACCTAGCAGAACACACAGTGAGAAATTAATAAGACAGTATGTCTGCAGCAGATCTTCGGACCCATTTAGGGAAACAATCTCCATTCTCTTGCCCTGTGGGGCTGAGATCTTGATCCCAATTAGGTGCCATCTTCTCTGCTGAGCATTTTTGCCTAGTATTATCATTAAAAATATCTTACTTTACCAAAATTTGTGAAATGTCACTAAACCAATTAAAGGTCTGGCAAAGTAATACAAAAGAACAGGAACATAAATTACTTTAAATTAGAACCTACTCACTTATTAGTCCTATCATCCACAGTACTTTGAGCATAGTAAGTGCCTACTAGATATTTGTTGAATTCAATAAAAAACATGAGTTGTTTCTTGCTGATCTGAACATTTTAGTGTGCCCTTTCACTGATGGTTAGGTAGGGGTAGAAAGCCAATTAATTCTGTGCATTTGCATGTTTGTCCAGTAGACTTAAAGATTTTCCTAATACGATAACAAGTAACTCAAGTGAGAAAAGGGAACAGCTAAAGGAGAAAGATAGTACTCTTTTTAAAGGCTACACACAAGTTGAAAAATTACCTGTAAAAATATGGAAAGCAAAGTTAACATTAAAGAAAAAAAAATGTCACTTAGCAGGCATGGTGGCACACACCTGTAATCCCAGCAATGTAGGAGGCTAAGGTAGGAGGATTGAAAGTTCTAGGCCAGCCTCAGAAACTGAGTGACATTCCATCTCAAAAAGGCAAAAAACAAAAACAAAAAAGAAGCGAGGATGATATAACTCAGTAGTAAAGCAGTAAAGATTAACCCAGGGTTGGGTTAATCTTCGGGAAAAGGAAAGAAGTAAGGAGAGAAGAAAGGAAACAGGCTACTTTACACTTGCTTGTAATTCAAGCTCAAACTGCTCAAGATTAAAAATTTGATCCCATTCAGATTATCAAAATGCTGTATTAAGTGAACCCCTCACATTTATGAGTTTCTATTAATTTGAAAAACATTTTAGATCAGTTACTATTTTTTTAAAGTAGTGCTGTGAATTCCCATATAGCAAATCTAAAACAAAAAGCTGCTTCTTTAACAAAAAGATAATGTATAACAACAACAATAACATCAAAACTAAGATTTTCTATACTGGTAATAAAATATCCAGGGTAAGTTATATACTATGTATATTTCCATATTCAAGCTATTGCATTGAAATAAATTATCAACTTCAGTAGGCCAATTCTAAATAGGACACCTAATTAGAATTTTTCCAAAAAAGCATTTCAACATGAAGATTCTAATTTCATTAATATAGTTGGGGAAAACAAAATATTATCTCCCTGGGAAAAAAAAAAAGGCAAAACTAATGTGTGTACTATAAGTACAAATATCTCAGCACATAGTCTGACAGAAAAATTCATACTACAGATGGTAAACACATAAATCACCACAAATTAAAGATGCATGCATGAAAAGTAAGCAAGTAACTGTGATTATAATGAATTCTGAGCATCTATATATTGACAAAAATCACTGAACAAAATAAAGAACATTAATTTGGGTTAAAATAAAGTACTTTGTAGAGCAAAGCTTGAAATGCCTCTGGGAACCATCAGTGCAGCAAATTGCACCAGCTCTCTATGCCTCGGCATGTGATGCTGTGGGACATGGCTGGGCCATTGCCATCTGTGATTGTGACACAAGTTAATGATCGTGTTGTTATAAATTAACCTATCGTTAGAAAACAAGAAATCTCTACAGATAAGACAGAATTAGAGACATTCTCAGAAGAGCAATGGATTAAATGGGAAACCCTGTCATCCAGTGAGAGGCAGAGAATGGCTTAGGAAAACAGAGCCATTAGTTACGAGATACCAAGCCAGGGAAGCAGCAGCCTAAGGAGGGGCCCAAACCAGCTGGGTACTGGTGGCCACACAGAGAATAAGGGCCAGTGGCTTCTGGGCCCATTCTCTCAAGTGATAGAACTACTGTCCTTAATTTGTGAGGAAAAGAGAGTTATAAGGAGAAAATGATGGTCTAAGGATTCAAAGAGAGAAAAAGACCCTGGGTCTCTGGGAGGAAGCAGGAGGACACATGCCCAGTGAAACAGCAGACTAAGTTATCAACTGACGTCACCAGAAACAGGCTTTACCAAGTCTAAGGACAAATTCTTCTTCCAAAAGTAACTGATTTATAGTTCATACGGATGGACACAAAATTTCCTTTGATAATCACAAAGCAGAAGTCAATTAGGAACCATGAGAACAGATACCCTGAACTCACAGGGAGTGGGCAGGCCACCAAAAGTTGCCATGCCTGAGAGACCGTCCAGCAAGACCTTAGTGACTCCCCTAGTCTGCCTATCAGGGTATCTCATCCTCTGTGGAGAGGGTGACCTGGGTAGACCTTTGGGACTCTTCTTTACAGCTTCTATGAGCAATTCCACTAAGCAATTTATTGCTCATTATATCACAGAACCCTCATTTTCAAATTTTCAAGAAAAATATCTCCCCCTGGTTCTATTGCCATGAATAGTTGTACTTCCAAGAGATAGCTTCAGCAGATGCACCTAGGAAACTGGGCAACTAACTAGGATTCTTTTTCCTATTGGTTGCTATACGCCGATCACTACAATCAGGCTAGCCATGGAGAATGGACTAGGCTTTCTGCCTTTTACTATCAACTTCACTTCTGTTTCTAATCTGAATGCCTGCTCTTACTTATCTTTTTTTTTTTCATTTTTAACCTATGTTTGGTTTTGTATTCTCTGTATCCTTTTCACTAAATTCAAATGCATTTTAAAACTAAGCAATATATACATATAATATTATATAATATTAGTATTATACAATATTAAGTCAGTAGATAAGTAGGTAAATTAAAAAATACCAACTCATTAATTTTTCATATGAGACTATTAAGGTCTAAAGAACCACTAATGGTAACACAGTATCAGGAAAAAAAATATGCTAAATATTCAGTAACATAATAAACTAAAAACAAGTGTTTATCTCTACAATGGAGAAAGATACTGTATCATTTGGTTTATAATTCTTTGGAAAAATATTTTCTATAAATATAAATAGGTATAAATACCTATGCAGGAGCAAAACTTGCTGGAATTTGTATGGTGTTTGAAGGAATGTAGTAGTCAACATTATCCATTATAGATACACTCTAAGATGACATCAACAAACATGTCCCAGGCACCAAAGTATATCTCTATGTCACCAAAGTAAAGCCATGAGTTATAGTGACCCTTTCCATTCTGGGTCTGATCTTGACCACAGATTGTTCCTGAGAATTCTCCCTGAGGGCCATTAGAACACAACAAGGAATAACACTGTGGGATATTCTGAATATTTACCTGAAGAGAGCACAAAGAATACCAAGGAGGGGAGGCAACGTTCAATTAGACAAAAAATTCTTTGTTAATCAAAAAGTTCAAAAGTGAACTCCTAATAGTCCCTGAACAGAAGAATCTAAAACCTAGTGAGAAAAAAAAATTTTTTATCTCCATATTGTAAAACAAAAAAGCAGGGTGGTTACTGCTCTAACAGAGGCACAAAGCATGATAATAGCATTGAAAAGGACAACGTAATTTTCATCTGGAAGGCAGCGAGGAAACTAGAGGTGGTGTATTAGGGGTCTAGAGTAGTTGATTAACAAAGATTGACATGCTGCATGAACTGATCCATATTACCATTAAGGACACTGGTTCAAACAACAAATCTCTTAAGAATCACCCTGCTGAGAACCATGGAGGCTGTGATACAGACAGCAAATGGCAGCCACATAGACACTTAAATGTAATTAGGAACCAAAGTTGAACAAAAGAAAAACCACAGAGGCTTACCATCTCTTACTGATCCTTGTGAAATGAGATGAAAGAAGAATAAAAGGTGAGTAGATGATCCAAATGTTGAGCACATCTGAATCAAAGTGCCATTAAAACCAACTACAGCACTGAAACCCCAGAACACAGGAGGCTGAGGCAGGAAAAATCACAGGTCAGCAACTTAGCAAGACCATGCCTTGAAATAAAAAGTAAAAACGGCTGGGGATGTAGCTCACTGGTATAGCACCCCTGAGTTCAATCTCCAGTACTAAGGGGGTGTGGGTGGGGGAAGAATACCTACAGCTTTTTCTTTAGCTCTCATTCCAAGTAACATAAATTTATTTACTGTTGTCTGGTTTACTGTGGTAGCTTAAAACCACCATGACAAGGACTTTTGTCTACTCTAAATGCCAAGATATACTGAAACAATAATAACTAAAACAACTTTGGGTAAGCCTTAAAAAGGTTCATACTAGGGTTGGGGTTGGGGTTGTGGCACAATGGTAGATCACTTGCCTAGCATGTGTGAGGCACTAGGTTTGATCCTCAGCGAAGAAAGGAAAGAAAGGAAAGAAAGAAAGAAAGAAAGAAAGAAAGAAAGAAAGAAAGAAAGAAAGAAAGAAAGAGAAAGAGAAGGAAGGAAGGAAGGAAGGAAGGAAGGAAGGAAGGAAGGAGGGAGGGAGGGAGGGAGGGAGGGAGGGAAGGAAGGAGTGAGTGAGGAAGGAAGGAAGGAGTGAGTGAGAGAGGAAAGGAGGAAAGAAATGTATTTTTTTTAAAAAGGTTCATACTGGTGTTTCAAGATGGCGGACTAGCGGGTGGCTGCATTTCATGTTGCTTCAGGACTCAGGATTCAAAAGAGGAGATAGTGAGAGACTTGTGACCAACTCAAAGCCGCCAGGTGAGTCTCTCCTGTTGGGGAGGCGTCCCGGATGGGGCGGTAGTCCCGGAACGCAAGGAACGTTGTGAAGTAGAGTTGCCCAACGAGACACCCCTCCCCCCGCTGCAGCAGTGAACACGGACAACTAGGAGCATCGTAGAGGAGGCTGCTCAGCACAGCGCTTGGACTCGGAGCAACCCCTGGAGCTCTGGGCAACTGCCTGAGGAGGAGCTGCATGGCGAGCTGCTTGGACTCAGAGCGACTGCTCCTGAACACCGGAGCCTGCCAGGAGGAAGAGGAGGAGCGCGGCGGGTCGCTTGGTCTAGGAGTGACTGCACCAGAGCTACACGCGGTTGCCAGAGGAGGAGCTGTTTGGACTCAGAACGACCGCTTCTGAACACCAGGAGGCTGCCCGAAGGAAGAGGAGGAGCGCGGTGGGTCGCTTGGTCTAGGAGGGACTGCATCAGAACTCCGGGAGGCTGCTCAGAGGAAGAGGCGAGTGGTGAGTTGTTTGGACTCAAAGCGACCGCTCCTGAACACCGGGGGCCTGCCCAGAGGAGGAGCACGGTGGGTCGCTTGGTCTCAGAGCGACCGCTTCTGAACACCCGGGAGGCTACCCAGAGGAGGAGGAGGAACAGAGTGAGTCACTTGGACTCAGAGTGACTGCCTAGGGCTACGGGCGGTTGGCGGGAGGAGGAGACGGAAAGTGAGTTGCTTGGATTCCTAATGACCGTGTTGGAACACTGGGCGGCTATCGAGAGGAAGAGGAGTGTGGCGGGTCGCTAGGACTCGGAGCAACTGTACGGGGGGCTCCAGGTGGCTGCTCAGAGGAGGGGCCACATAGGCAGGCGATTAGGTGCAGAGCAGGGTCCCAGGACCTAGGCGGCTTCTTGGTGGAAGAGCCGCACAGAGACACGCTTAGGGCGGAGCGAAGTTTCCAGGACTGCGGGCAGATTCTCTGAGGAGAGGCAGCCTAAGGAGACTCGTCTGCAAAGGGTGAGGCTCCCAGGCCCAGGAGGTAGGTCCGGGCCCCTGGGAACGTTGCAGAGGAAGACAGCCCGGCCCAGGCGGTAGTTGTAGATTGAGGGGAATCTCTAGGAGGGGAACTGACCAGCGAGACCTCCCCACCGGGTGAGTCTTCCCTGCCGGGTGAGGGTTTCCCACAAGGATGGTAAAACCAGAGACACAGGCACAAATACGCCTTGCCTCAGCCGGCAGCCTACTTCCCCTTTGGATGACCACTGGTCAACAAGTAGAAGCACCTCTGCCCACTAGCAGGGAATATAACCCACCTGAAGGACACCACCCCTAGAGAGGCAGCTTCCTTGTGGAGCACCGCATTATCAACTTCCTCCAAGACTTCAGGCTACTGAAGGATAAGAGGGGATATACCAGTAATCTTCAGGGACATTATAAGTCAATAGAGGAAATCTGCAATATCTTAGCGGTCCATTGATACCTGAACAATATAAGAAAACAAGGGAAGAAAATGCCCCAAACAAATCTAGATGTTACATCAATAAAATCCAAAGACAGCAAAGCAGAAGAAATGACAGAAAGGGAGTTCAGAATGTACATAATTAAAATGATCAGGGAAACAAAGGATGAGATGAAAGAGCAAATGCAGGCATTGAATGATCGCACCAATCGATAGTTAAAAGAGCAAATACAGGAAGCAAAAGATCATTTCAATAAAGAGTTAGAGATATTGAAAAAAAAACAAACAGAAATCATTGAAATGAAGGAAACAATAAACCAAATTAAGAACTCCATAGAAAGCATAACCAATAGGATAGAACACCTAGAAGACAGAACCTCAGATATTGAAGACAAAATATTTAAACTTGAAAACAAAGTTGAACAAACAGAGAAGATGGTAAGAAATCATGAACAGAATCTCCAAGAACTATGGGATATCATGAAAAGGCCAAATTTGAGAATTATTGGGATTGAGGAAGGCTTAGAGAAACAAACCAAAGGAATGAACAATCTATTCAATGAAATAATATCAGAAAATTTCCCAAATCTGAAGAATGAAATGGAAAATCAAGTTCAAGAGGCTTATAGGACTCCAAATGCACAAAATTACAACGGACCCACACCAAGGCACATTATAATGAACATACGTAACATACAAAATAAAGACGGAATTTTAAAGGCTGTGAGAGAAAAGAACCAAATTACATTCAGGGGGAAACCAATACGGATATCAGCAGATTTTTCAATCAGACCCTAAAAGCTAGAAGGGCCTGGAACAACATTTTTCAAGCCCTGAAAGATAATGGATGCCAACCAAGAATCATACACCCAGCAAAACTTACCTTCAAATTTGATGATGAAATAAAAGCATTCCATGATAAACAAAAGATAAAAGAATTTACAAAAAGAAAGCCAGCATTACAGAACATTCTCAGAAATATTCCATGAGGAAGAGATAAAAAAAACAAAGAAGCAAATCAGCAAAGGGAGGAATTATCCTAAAGGAACTGTCCAATAAAGGAAGAACCAAGTCATATCAAATAAATAAATAAATAAAATTTAAAAAGTGAATCAAATGACTGGGAATACAAATCATATCTCAATAATAACCCTGAATGTTAATGGCCTGAATTCATCAATCAAAAACATAGACTGGCAGATAGGATTAAAAAGAAAGATCCAACAATATGTTGCCTGCAAGAGACTCACCTCATAGAAAGAGATACCCATAGACTAAAGGTGAAAGGATGGGAAAAACATACCATGCACATGGACTCAGCAAAAAAGCTGGAGTATCCATCCTCATTTCAGATAATGTGAACTTCACACCAAAGTTAGTCCGAAGGGATAAAGAAGGACATTTCATAATGCTTAAGGGAAGCATAAATCAGCAAGATATAACAATCATAAACATCTATGCCCCAAACAGTAGCTCATCCATGTATGTCAAACAAATCCTTCTCAATTTAGAAACCAAATAGACGGTAACACAATAATACTAGGTGATTTTAACACGCCTCTCTCACCACTGGACAAATCTTCCAAACAAAAATTGAATACAGAAACCATAGATCTCAATAACACAATCAATAATTTAGACTTAACGGACATTTATAGAATATACCATTCAACCAAGAGCGAATACACTTTCTTCTCAGCAGCACATGGATCCTTCTCTAAAATAGACCATATATTATGCCACAAAGCTAATGTTAGCAAATACAAGAAGATAGAGACACTACCTTGTATTCTATCAGATCATAATGGATTGAAGTTAGAAATAAATGAAAGAGTAAAAAACAGAAACTACTCCAACACCTGGAGATTAAACAATATGCTATTATATGATGAATGGATAACAGAAGATATTAGGAAGGAAATTGAAAAATTCTTAGAGGTAAATGAGAACCAAGAAACCTCATATCAAAATCTCTGGGACACTATGAAAGCAGTACTTAGAGGAAAATTTATTTCATGGAGCGCATTTAATAAAAGAAGTAAAACTCAACAAATAAATGACCTAACACTACAGCTCAAAACCCTAGAAAAAGAAGAAGAGACCAACACCAAAAGTAGTAGAAGAAAGTAAATAGTTAAACTCAGAGCTGAAATCAATGAAATTGAAACAAAAGAAACAATACAAAAAATTGACAAAATAAATAGTTGGTTCTTTGAAAAAATAAACAAAATTGATAAACCTTTAGCCACACTAACAAAGAGAAGACGAGAGAAAACCCAAATCACTAAAATTCGGAATGAACAAGGAAATATCACAACAGACACAAGTGAAATACAAAAAATAATTAAAAGCTATTTTGAAAATCTATATTCCAACAAAACAGAAAACCTTGAAGACATCAACAAGTTTCTAGAGACATATGAATTACCTAAACTGAACGAGGAGGACATACACAACTTAAATAAATCAATTTCAAGCAATGAAATAGAAGAGGTCATCAAAAGCCTACCAACAAAGAAAAGTCCGGGACCAGATGGGTTCTCTGCCGAGTTCTACAAAACCTTTAAAGAAGAGCTCATTCCAATACTTCTCAAAGTATTCCATAAAATAGAAGAGGAGGGAACCCTCCCAAACTCATTCTATGAAGCCAACATTACCCTGATACCTAAACCAGACAGAGACACATCGAGGAAAGAAAATTTCAGACCAATATCCTTAATCAACATCGATGCAAAAATTCTCAACAAAATTTTAGCAAATCGCATACAAAAACATATTAAAAAGATAGTGCACCATGATCGAGTGGGTTTCATCCCAGGGATGCAAGGTTGGTTCAACTTCAGGAAATCAATAAATGTAATTCACCATATCAATAGACTTAAAGTCAAGAATCACATGATTATTTGATAGATGCAGAAAAAGCATTTGATAAAATACAGCACCCCTTCATGCTCAAAACACTAGAAAAAATAGGAATAGTGGGAACATTCCTTAACATTGTAAAGGCCATCTACGCTAAGCCCATGGCTAATATCATTGTAAATGGTGAAAAACTGAAAGCATTCCCCCTAAAAACTGGAACAAGGCAGGGATGCCCTCTTTCACCACTTCTATTCAATATCGTCTTTGAAACTCTAGCCAGAGCAATTAGACAGACCAAAGAAATTAAAGGGATACGAATAGGAAAAGAAGAACTCAAACTATCCCTATTTGCTGATGATATGATTATATACTTAAAGGAACCAGGAAATTCCACCAGAAAACTTTTAGAACTCATAAGTGAATTCAGTAAAGTAGCGGGATATAAGATCAATGCACATAAATCTAATGCATTTTTATACATAAGTGATGAATCTTCAGAAAGAGAAATTAGGAAAACTACCCCATTCACAATAGCATCGAAAAAAATAAAATACTTGGGAATCAATCTCACAAAAGAGGTGAAAGACCTCTACAATGAGAACTACAGAACACTAAAGAAAGAAATTAAAGAAAACCTCAGAAGATGGAAAGATCTCCCATGTTCTTGGATAGGAAGAATTAATATTGTCAAAATGGCCATACTACCAAAAGTGCTATACAGATTCAATGTAATTCCAATTAAAATCCCAATGATGTACCTTACAGAAACAGAGCAAGCAATTATGAAATTCATCTGGAAGAATAAGAAACCCAGAATAGCTAAAGCAATCCTTAGCAGAAAGAGTGAAGCAGGGGGTATCGCAATACCAGATCTTCAACTCTACTACAAAGCAATAGTAACAAACACAGCATGGTATTGGTACCAAAATAGACAGGTAGATCAATGGTACAGAATAGAGGACATGGACACAAACCCAAATAAATACAATTTTCTCATACTAGACAAAGGTTCCAAAAATATGCAATGGAGAAAAGATAGCCTCTTCAACAAATGGTGCTGGGAAAACTGGAAAACCATATGCAATAGAATGAAATTAAACCCCTATCTCTTGCCCTGCACAAAACTCAACTCAAAATGGATCAAGGACCTCGGAATCAGACCAGAGACCCTGCATCTTATAGAAGAAAAAGTAGGTCCAGATCTTCAACATGTCGGCTTAGGACCAGACTTCCTCAACAGGACTCCCATAGCACAAGAAATAAAAGCAAGAATCAATAAGTGGGATGGATTCAAACTAAAAAGCTTTCTCTCAGCAAAGGAAACTATCAGCAATGCGAAGAAAGAGCCTACAGAGTGGGAGAAAATCTTTGCCAATCATACTTCAGATAGAGCACTAATCTCCAGAATCTATAAAGAACTCAAAAAACTCTACACCATGAATGCAAATAATCCAATCGACAAATGGACTAAGGAAATGAATAGACACTTCACAGAAGACCTACAAGCAATCAACAAACATATGGAAAAATGTTCAACATCTCTAGTAATAAGAGAAATGCAAATCAAAACCACCCTAAGATTTCATCTCATCCCAATTAGAATGGCAATTATCAAGAATACAAGCAATAACAGGTGTTGGCGAGGATGTGGGGAGAAAGGTACACTCATACATTGCTGGTGGGGTTACACATTAGTGCAGCCACTCTGGAAAGCAGTGTGGAGATTCCTCAGAAAACTTGGAATGGAACCACCATTTGACCCAGCTATCCCACTCCTTGGCCTATACCCAAAGGACTTAAAATCAGCATACTACAGAGATACAGCCACATCAATGTTCATAGCTGCTCAGTTCACAATAGCCACATTGTGGAACCAACCTAGATGTCCTTCAATTGATGAATGGATAAAGAAACTGTGGTATATATATATGATGGAATATTACTCAGCCATAAAGAATGATAAAATTATGGCATTTGTAGGCAAATGGATGAAATTGTGAATATCATACTAAGTGAGATAAGCCAATCTCAAAAAACCAAAGGACAAATGATATCGCTAATAAGTGGATGATGACACATAATGGGGGTTGGAGGGGTTAGTGTTAGGGTTAGAGTTAGGGTTAGGGAGGGGGGCAAGAATGGAGGAAGGAAGGACTGTATAGAGGGAAAAGAGGGGTGGGAGGGGTGGCGGGGAACAGAAAAAATTACAGAATGAATCAAACAACATTACCCTACATAAATTTATGATTACATAAATGGTATGCCTTTACGCCATGTACAAACAACATGTATCCCATTTGTTTACAATAAAAAAATTAAAATAAAAAAATACTAAGTAATATAATACTTTTGTTTCTAAGAACAAGGCTTTGTTGTTTTTTTTTTTTTTTTTTTTTTTTAGTCACTGGTTATAAAGCATCCTTGTTTCTAGGTACTAGTCTTCATAAGTAGATAAACTGCTATGTGACCAAATGATACCTGCTAAGATGTGCATCACATTACTTTATTATTATTTTGCAGTGCTGCAGACTGAACCCAGGGCCTTGCACATGTAGGGCAAGGGCTCTACTACTGAGTCACAGCCCCAGCCCCAATCCTATTACATTTATTTTTTAAAATCCCTAACAATCAAAATATATGACAACAGGAGGTAGTTTATATAATATCCATAAATAGCATATCACATATACATCAAAACATAAATGTTTATGAAGCACATTAACCATGTGAGCATAAAACAACACAAAACTGAATAGATACTGTGAATGCAACATTATGCCAAAAATAAAAATTGGGGTAAATTGCACAAAACATTTTTTAACTTTGAGGGGTATAAGTTTATGTGAAACATGTTCTTCAATTGATGGAATTTTATTATTAATGGTCACAAAAGATCCTGTGTGTATGTGTGTGTGTGCATGAATGTGCATGTTTGTATGTGTGTGTATATGAATTTATGGATGAATTCTCTCTTAAATCCATTCCCTATACTTATCTCCATGCCACAAAAAGCACCAATTCTAATGTTTAATGGTTATCCTTTTGTTTGAATGTGCTCTTACACACTATTTATTTTGTGGACATGTATTTTTAATTCTATAGATGATAGCACTGTGCATCAGTCACCTCCTGCTACTTACTCTCCCCCACAGCGTGGTGTTCTGTACCTCCTACTAGGCTCCATATTTCTGTAGCTGCAGTTGCTTCCACTCACTGCACTGCATGCAGCCACCACATTCTTCTCAACCACTTTCTGAGAATGGCACCCAAGCATATTGCCTCTAGAGATAATTTTGTTACAAACACCTTTTGCTTATCCCTCACTTGATTCCTGAAAATGTCCTTGGGACACATGCCCAGGGGAATAAATATCAAATCAATGCTCATATGTCTAATTTGATTAAGAATTGCCGGTACTCTTCTCCAGTGCAGCCAGTCAGAGCGTACATTCCCATCACTACTGTGTGATAATCCCTATATCCATAGATCTTCCCCTGTATTTGCTATTTTAGTTTGTAATACTGTACTACTACTCCAACTCTCACCTCTCTGAGTACTAATGACCTTGATGATTTCATCGTATGTTGCTTTAGGGGCTCTCTTTTTTGAAGTACACGTTCATCTCTTTCTTACTTTTCTATCCACATTGTTATCTCATTCATACTGTTTTTCGGACACTGATTTGCTATCAATCTCTTACAAATTCTGGACAATGCACACATTACATCCCATTCTGTCATCTGTCTCTAGATGCATGTATTATGCAGAAATCCATTAATTTTATACAATCAAATTAATACATTTTCTCCTATTGGTTTATGTTTTCAGAAGTTTAACATACTCTTCAAGAACATACAACTAAAATTTTGAGAATGAACTGAATGTTAAAAATTAACTTAGGAAGAACTCGTGTCTTTTTAATACTACCCCAAAGAGAAAGAAAGTCTTATTACTCATTCATATAATCTTGTCTTTTAGTAGAATTCTCTCTCTAAAAAGATTTTTGTGCATCTTAATTCATAGATACTATACAATTTTCATTGCAATTATGAGTGGTATCTTTTTTTTTTTTTTTTTACATTTACATAGGGTAATGATGTTTATTTTTCCCCTCTCCCCACCCCTCCCACCCCTCTTTTCCCTCTACACAGTCCTTCTTTCCTTCATTCTTACTGCTGTCCTTAGCCTAACTCTAAACCTAACCCTAAACCTAATGCTAGCCCCTCCCACCCCCCATTATATGTCCTCATCCGCTTATCAGCGAGATCATTCGACCTTTAGTTTTTTGAGATTGGCTTATCTCACTTAGCATGATATTCTCCAATTTCGACCATTTGCCTACAAATGCCATAATTTTATCATTCTTCATTGCGGAGTAATATTCCATTGTATAAATATGCCACAGTTTCTTTATCCATTCATCAACTGAAGGGCATCTAGGTTGGTTCCACAATCTGGCTATGGTGAATTGAGCAGCAATGAACATTGATGTGGCTGTATCTCTGTAGTATGCTGATTTTAAGTCCTTTGGGTATAGGCCAAGGAGTGGGATAGCTGGGTCAAATGGTGTTTCCATTCCAAGCTTTCTGAGGAATCTCCACACTGCTTTCCAGAGTGGCTGCACTAATTTGCAACCCCACCAGCAATGTATGAGTGTTCCTTTTACACCACATCCTCGCCAACACCTATTGTTGCTTGTATTCTTGATAATCGCCATTCTAATTGGGGTGAGATGAAATCTTAGGGTAGTTTTGATTTGCATTTCCCTTATTACTAGGGACGTTGAACATTTTTTCATATATCTGGTGATTACTTGTACATCTTCTTCTGTGAAGTGTCTGTTCATTTCCTTAGCCCATTTGTTGATTGGATTATTTGTATTCTTCGTGTAGAGTTTTTTGAGTTCTTTATAGATTCTGGAAATTAGCGCTCTATCTGAGGTATGGTTGGCAAAGATATTCTCCCACTCTGTAGGCTCTCTCTTCACATTACTGATAGTTTCCTTTGCTGAGAGAAAGCTTTTTAGTTTGAATCCATCCCAGTTGTTGATTCTTGCTTTTATTTCTTGTGCTATGGGAGTCCTGTTAAGGAAATCTGATCCTGAGCCAACAAGTTGAAGATTTGGACCTACTTTTTCTTCTATAAGATGCAGGGTCTCTGGTCTGATTCCGAGGTCCTTGATCCATTTTGAGTTGAGTTTTGTGTAGGGTGAGAGATAGGGGTTTAATTTCATTCTATTGCATATGGTTTTCCAGTTTTCCCAGCACCATTTGTTGAAGAGGCTATCTTTTCTCCATTGCATATTGTTGGAACCTTTGTCTAGTATGAGAAAATTGTATTTATTTGGGTTTGTGTCCATGTCCTCTATTCTGTACCATTGATCTACCTGTCTATTTTGGTACCAATACCATGCTGTTTTTGTTACTATTGCTTTGTAGTAGAGTTGAAGATCTGGTATTGCAATACCCCCTGCTTCGCTCTTGCTACTGAGGATTGCTTTAGCTATTCTAGGTTTTTTATTCTTCCAGATGAATTTCATAATTGCTTGCTCTATTTCTGCAAGGTACATCATTGGGATTTTAATTGGAATTGCATTGAATGTGTATAGCACTTTAGGTAGTATAGCCATTTTGACGATATTAATTCTGCCTATCCAGGAACATGGGAGATCTTTCCATCTTCTAAGGTTTTCTTGAATTTCTTTCTTTAGTGTTCTGTAGAGAAGAGCTCATTCCAATACTTCTCAAACTATTCCATGAAATAGAAGAGGAGGGAACCCTACCAAACTCGTTCTATGAAGCCAATATCACCCTGATACCTAAACCAGACAGAGACACATCAAGGAAAGAAAATTTCAGACCAATATCCTTAATGAATATCGATGCAAAAATTCTCAACAAAATTTTAGCAAATCGCATACAAATATATATTAAAAAGATAGTGCACCACGATCAAGTGGGTTTTATCCCAGGGATGCAAGGTTGGTTCAACATTCGGAAATCAATAAATGTCATTCACCATATCAACAGACTTAAAGTTAAGAATCACATGATTATTTCAATAGATGCAGAAAAAGCATTTGATAAAATACAGCATCCCTTCATGCTCAAAACACTAGAAAAAATTGGGGTAGTGGGAACATTCCTAAACATTATAAAGGCAATCTACGCTAAGCCCATGGCTAATATCATTGTAAATGGTGAAAAACTGAAAGCATTCCCCCTAAAAACTGGAACAAGGCAGGGATGCCCTCTTTCACCACTTCTATTCAACATCGTCCTTGAGACTCTAGCCAGAGCAATCAGACAAACCAAAGAAATTAAAGGGATACGAATAGGAAAAGAAGAACTCAAACTATCCCTGTTCGCTGATGACATGATTATATATTTAGAGGAACCTGGAAATTCCACCAGAAAACTTTTAGAACTCATAAGTGAATTCAGTAAAGTAGCAGGTTACAAGATCAATGCTCATAAATCCAATGCATTTTTATACATAAGTGATGAATCTTCAGAAAGAGAAATTAGGAAAACTACCCCATTCACAATAGCATCGAAAAAAATAAAATACTTGGGAATCAATCTCACAAAAGAGGTGAAAGACCTCTACAATGAGTGGTATCTTATGTTTCACTATATTTTAATTGGTTATTACAGGGTTAGAAATTATACTGATTCTTATAGACTGATAATATACCAAAATCATGGCACTCATTAGTTCTAATAATCAGTTTATTCAATTGTTGGTTTAGACGACCATGTTGTCTTAAATACGGATAATTTTATCTATTCCTTTCACTACTTAGGCCTCTATTTTTTTCCCTTCTTGGTTAGCATTGCTCAAGATATCAAATGCTATGTAAGGCAGTTGCAGAGATCATTAGCATACGTGGTAGATAACTTTGATAGGCTCTCTCAAACTCCATTCCACTTTCCCACTAGTTGAGTACGTCTACAAGGTAATAACTACCACCTATATTCTGCTATCCAGTTATCCACTTGTGGGGTTTGTAAAAGCCTATGATAATGAAAGGGGCAGCAGTGGCAATTTCCTGTTCTTTGATTTCTAATTATAGTGCTGTGATCTTACAGTGAATCCCCATCCCATACCTGTTTCTCCAGCCTTTCCAACTTTAAGTACTTGATTCACCCTACTACACCTTTCTGCTTCAAAATCTAGATGTTTTCCCTTGCAGGAAACAGTGACTAACCCCAGTATACTTGTTTGTTCCCAATATTAGAAGAAATGTAACTAGTTTCTCCACTAAACGAAGTCTTTGATAAAGTTTTCAGCATGTAACTGTTAAGGAAGTTCTCCTTTATTTCTTATTTTTCATGTATATGGTTTTTCTGACTCAAATCAGTGAACTATGCTTTTGCTCGGCTTCAGATACACAATTCTTCCTCTACTCATTTAATATACAGTATTATATTCACAGATTTTCTGATCAAAGTTCCAATAGCTTTTATAAAATAAGCTAGGTGCCTTTCCTGCTACTTTCCATTTTCTGGAATAACACGTAAACGATAAGAATTGCCTTTTTCGAAATATAAATTTAGTAGAACTTGCCTATACAATTTCCTCTGGGTTTTGGGGGAGAAAAATCTTCCACTGCTATCTCCACTTCTTTATAATGTACGGGTCAAACCATGTCTTGATTTCTTAAGATACACTAGCTTTTTCAATTTTTTTTCTGAGAACTTACTAATTTTCACAATCTATCCAAATTCATGAGTATGTATTTCTTCCAATAATCTTTTAAATCTTTTGAAAATTTATTTGGTCTACACGTATTTCTACTTTTGTTGTTCCCTATTTTATTTTAGCTTGACTTCTCTTCTTGTTCAGTCTCTCAGAGATCTATCTCATTTATCTTTCAAAAAGCCAGGTTTGGACTTTCTTAACCTTCTCTGTCATTAATAGTAGTGCTAATATCATTCTGAGTTCATTGCTTTCAGTGCTTACCTTTATTATTTCTTTCCTTCCTGTTTTCCTGGGTTTGGTTTTATTGTTCTTTTTTACAAATTTTTTCTTTATTCTTAAGTGTTTACTTATGAATGTACAGAGAATATAAAATCCCATGAAGCACTGCTTAGTGTATGTCCCACAATTCTGACATTTAATAATTTCATTTTCTTTCAGTTTTAAATATAACATACTTTCATTTTTCAATTTTCTTTTTAACCCAAGGGTTATTTACAATTATGTTATTTATAGGAATGTAATTTGGTTGGGAAAGTGCTTGCCTAGCATCTATAAGGCCTTGGATTCAATTCTCAACATCATCCCCACCCCACTTGGGAAAGTTTAAAAAAAAAAAAACGAAGTATTTTATTTAATTTGTAACCATAGGACCAAAATAATCTGGGAAGGCTACCATTTTGTTTATAGTTTCTTATTACACTGTACCTAATTTGTTTCATCCTTGGGAAATTATTGAGGCTCCCTTTATGGTATATACATGGTTTGTTTTTATAATCATTCCATACAAGTTCAAAAAATACATTTTCTGTTGAGTATGCAGATTTAGTGAGATTTCTAATAACTCAAGTGGATTAATTGCATTATTCAGGTTTTCTTTACCTCTGCTTATTTTTTTCAAATGAAGATTTATCAGTTTGAGAGAGCAGTATGTTAAAAATCTTCAAACATAATTGTTGGTTCTCTTTGCAGACCCATCAGTTGCTGTTAGTATATTTTCGGCCTGTGTTGTAGATACCTGTGTTTCTGATGGTTATAACTTCTTGACCTAATGTTCCTTTAACCAATATATAACACCCCTTTTTGGGCCTTATGATATATTCAAATTACTGCTGCTTTCTCTTGATTCACATTTTCATAATACATCACTTTTCTTTTATTTTCCACTTTTCTCTGCCTTTCTTTTTAACTTTCTTACAGATAACTTATTTTTACACCTTGATTTTTCGCCCCATCTGAGAATTCCTCTTTATGAGGATAATCCAGTAACATATATTGCAATTGCTGCCATATTTGCTTTTTTCTTTAAATTTCTATTTGTTCTTCTTAGTTATATATGGCAGACTATATTTTAACATATCATACATACATGGAGTACAACTTCACATTTTTGTGGTTACTACCATATTTGTACTTGCTGATCATTTTTTTAAAAAATTTTTCAATTTAATCTATTTTCTTTTTGTTTCTTTATTACACCTGGCTGCCCGTTTCCTGTTTTTGATTGGTACTTCAAGTTCTCTTCCCCTGCTGCTGGTTTAAAAGCTACACCTTCTGCCTATCTGTATTCATAGCATATTCCTTCCAGATTCATCCTTACATTTATTTACTTCTACTGTCAGATCCCATTGGATTCCCCTCTACCCAATAAAGCTGATAAAATTCAGGATTTACTTCCGGGTTATTATGCATGTGTTTTCTCTTCTCTTTGGTCCTAGGATTTTTAAAAATTGTTTGTTCTATTTAGTTAAAGGTGACAGCATTCCTTTGAAAGGCATCAATGAATGTCACTTGGGATGTGACCTCCCCTCTCCCACAGCACATGGGCTTATTCCCATTGCATTTCCTCCTGACATGTTTCTATGTGACTCTTTCTACAGAGAGCTTTATAAGAGTCATACAACTGGGGATGCTTATTATATCCCACACTGAGTGACTGAATTTGACTGAAAATAAAATCTGAGCCACAGGAGAGGTAAATGGAAAGCTAACTGTAAAGGAACTTCATGCTGTTGAAATGTCCTCTGAAAACTGGTTAAAATGCTAAATCTCATGCATTGTACCTCAACTTTAAAACAGCTTCAAACAAAGCTTTCCTCCAGACTCCTAGAATGCCCCTTCCTCCCTCTGGCTGCCACTGTCCACTTTCTACCACACAAAAGCTAGAACAGCCTGCAGTCTCCTGGGGGGTTTCTCATGCTTCTTTTTGTTTTTGTTGTTCTTAGTTCCTAGTATCCATATTTCTCTCTAGATTTCACAATACCTCAAAATCTAGTATGGGTTAGGGGATCCTTAGGCAATGCTAGTTTACCATCTTGGCTGTATTAAAAAGCTAACACCACCTTTTTACGAAATAATATGCCAAAGTATTTTCTATGACTGAGCATGTTTTACCTGAAGCAATAGAAAAGAAAAATATGTTCTTTTAAAGGTAGGGGTCAAAACTGATAATGGCAGGTTATTTTTGGAAAGCACAGAATATGATTTGAAATCCTTGGAGATAGGATCTGTCCTGCACTTGGAATTATTTTTTCCACAAAGGCACTATGCAGTTTCCCAAATAGCTGGATACTATTCCCAAGGTGAACTCTGGCTGAGGCAGCATGCTGTAGATATGGCATTGCATTCTATCCTAGATCAAGGATGTAAACATAGCCATGGGTGACTGATAAACAGAGACCTAAAATATTTATTATGGATGCACATTTTCTCTATATTTTCATCCAATGGTATTTTTGTTCCATTAATCCATTTCAATCCATCTTAACAAGAAAATAAAAGCAAATATAAATTTGAAGACTTTAAAAAGAAAGTAAAATACTCATAATTTACAGCTCCATAATGAATCTCACTTAAATCTTCATCAGAGAATCTTATTTAGCTTCCTTATTAAGAACAATGTGCTCTAGAAGGGGCACATGCTCTCCATATCCTATGCTTCAAGATGCAAAATGTGAAGGCCAATGTTATCCTACATAGAGATAAACTAAGTCAAGTCACTGAATTCTAAGGTAGGGACTCAGAAGTCATTTACTGAGTACTTACTATGTGCCAACATTATGCCTGGCCAATAGCCACCACTCATGGAAACAAGCACTAAGCACACCTAGATTAGTGTCAGTCTCCACAGGTGTGGTCAACCCAGAGGAAAAGCAGCAGTCATGAGAAAGTTCATGCTTTCAGAAATGTCCCCAGTCATAGCCATGCTTACTGCAGCTAACAGACAGCAACACTGGCATATCTGGGAGTAAGTAAGATCTAAGAGGACAGTTTCTATCTTTTCTCTCCTAAATGTTCCATCCCTGATGCTTGAGGAAAATGGCAGTCACAGTTGAGAGAACAGCTCAAAAGTATTTCTGACACAAAGTTGTCCTGGTATTCTAAAACCAAGAAGCATACAAGCAGATGTTGAAAGTTACTATCCAGGATCTGACCCCAAGAAAAGAGCGAGATAAGATTAAAAGGAGGCTTCTAATAGAACTCCAGAGTCAAGATTAAAGATCTCCTGGTTGCCTACTAAGTAACAAGTTACTTTCTAGCCCACCCTCACTAAGCTTACAACTTAGGGATGCACTGGGGCCAGCAGGCAGGGAGAGACATCAGATGCCTTTAACACAAAAAACATGTGGTATGTTAGGTAAGTGCCAAGAAAAGAAATAGAGAGGGAAAGAAGAATGTGTTGGGGGGCAGAGAGTGGCTGGTGAGAAATGGTGGTTAGGCTGAATAAGGGAAGACCTCACCGAAAATATAAGTTCTGGGTAAAATACCACTGGAAAAAGGCAGGAGCCATGCAGACACATGGTACAGGAAGAATAGCCACAGCAAAGGGAACAAAGACAAAGTAGCAGCAACACAGGCACACTGGAGGAACAGCAAAGGAGGCCAGGAGGCTGGAGGAGAAGAGCAAGGGGGAGGACGAAAGACAGGAGAGCTCAGGGATTGGCATGGGGGCTACAGGGAGAGCCGACAGAGAGGCAACGGCACAGATCTTTAGAAACAGTGGTGGTACTTTTTTAGCAGTAGGAACTGATCAAATTCAGGACACATATCCAGGTACAGCCAACAGTATTTCCTAACACACTGGATGTTAAGTTTGAAAGGAAAAAAATAAATAACCCAAGACTAATTTAGGAATTTTTCTTGCCTCAATCAACTGGAAAGACAGAGTTGCTATTAACTACAATGGTGAATTCAGGAGTGAAAGAAATATGGACGACATAAATGTGGATGTCCTCAACATATAGACAGTACTATCACAGAAACTAATTAATTTTACACTTGTATTTCTCAAAAGCAGCACAAGTTAGCTAGACAGAGGTCTTCAGGATGAGCACAGTACACTTTGCAAAAGCATAATAGTGTTCTATGAAATAACATTTAAAATAATTTTTGTAATAAAACATTCCTAATGTGCAGAAATCAGAACTTGTTTTAATATAAAACACCAGGCTTCAAAGAATGTGCTGTGTGTGACACGATTGTCTCCTGGAGCTGTGCATTGCTCTTTTGCCAATACAAGTTTTCCCATGTTCTTCCAAGTTCTGAGGAGCCCAATACTTCTTCAGTTTATTCACATCAGTCACCTGGAACATTTATTGAGTGTCAAGCACTATATATCATGAGCTCTAGGTGCAACAGTTAGCAAGACAAAGTCCCTACTTTTGTGAAGTCTGCGATATATTAGTTAGCAAGACACAGCCCCTACTTGTGTCAAGTCTGCAATCTATGTTGATGATACTAAGTACATCTGTGCTTGGTTTTGTTTAGGCATTTTTTTAAAAAAAGGAAAAAATAGTGGTCCTCTGTATTTATACTTTGAGGTTCAAATATTTATAATTATAAAACTTGTTTAGGAATTAGAAAAAGATACACAGGTGAACTGATTGGACTCTGCTTTTACAACAGGGCTGCAGGGTGATAAGGGAACAGCTACTGCAAGACACATAACAATAAATCAGAAAGGAATCTGAATGAATCACTGTAACTGAGGAAGCCAATTACTACATCTGGGCATTAAATTGTGCCTTTCGGGGTCCTGGCACTAAGAAAACATTTAGAACACCTTTTTCCATTTTCTGACCAAAAAAAAAAAAAAGGACAAAACCGCTTTTACACAAAGAAAATATTTTTCCTGGAAGTAGAACCAAGCTGAGTCAACTTGGGTCTTCATAGAAACTATAATGGTAACGGAGTGGATAAGACTCCCAGCTACTATTCTGCAAAGGATACAGCAGCATTGTTTAAACTGAGGCTTAATTGCTGATGAGCTGTGAAGTCAGATGGCCTCACAGTGAGCTGCTCAATTATGAAATCCTTGCGAGGGTCATTATCCTGGGATTTTATTTTCAAGTGCATGTGCTACTTTTATAATAATAAACAATTACATATCATGAATTCAGTGTCTGAGTTACAGGTTCAAGAACAGTCGTTTCAGTGGGTAGTACATGCTATCTATTTTAAATCCTTAAGTTTTAAAATATATATGTATTTCAAAATGTACAATAAATCCTATTAAATATTATTTATAACATATTAATATTTATAATATTAAATATTTAAATAAATCCCATATATTTATATTTATCTCCCCTGTAGATAACAGGAAAATCTAAAACATTCAAAGATTCATTCCAATACCCATCAGTCAAAATCCTTCTTTCAGGGCTGGGGAGATAGCTCAGCTGGTAGAGTGCTTGCCTCAGAAGCACAAGGCCCTGAGTTTGATCCCCAGTACCACAAAAAAAAAAAAAAAAAAAAAAAATCCTTCTTTCAAACAATATTACATATGTGACCTTGTACATGGCAGGGGGAAATGACATGAATTTGTAGTGGCATTTTATTTGCTAATAAAATGCACATTAAAAGTACACAAAAGGGCTGGGGTTGTAGCTTAGAGGTAAAGCACTCATCAAGTACATGTGAGGCACTAAGTACAATCCTCAGCAATACGTTAAAAAATTAATAATTTTTTAAAGTAGACAAAAATTATTCATTATCTAAAAGGTTCTTTTAAAATATTTTTATAGTTTCTAATATAAATTAGCTTGTCATTACCAAAGGGGAAAATTTCTACTGAATTTGAAAGTTATTACAATTAGGTTTAATTGAAAAAATATTGGTATATTTGTGATTTAAGATGAGGGCAGACCAGAGCAACCTTGAAGGGTTTTCCCTACTGGCTGTGTCTAGGTCACCCTCTGGTCCCACCCCAGAGGGCATGTGTTCATTCCATCCATACAGAGCAGTAATCCACACCACACCACTGTTTGTGCTATGTTAATCAGTGTTCTTTGCTCAAAAAGTGGAAAATGATGAGACGTTATCCAAACCAAGCTAATTCCAGTCTTCCCTGGAATTTTTTTTTTTTTTTCCTTAAACAAATCCTGCAATAGAGATTCCTTGTTTTCTGTTTGTTTGTTGGTTGGTTTTCTTGTTGTTGTTTGGTACTGGGGATCAAACCCAGGGATACTTAACCACTAAACCACATCCCCAGCCCTTTTTTGTAGAGAAAGGGTCTTGCTGAGTAGCTTAGATCCTCACTAAGTTGCTGAGGCTGGCTTTGAACTCTTGATCCACCTGCCTCAGCCTCCCAAGCAGCAGAGATTCCCTTTTATTCTTGTTTTAGGACTAGTAAGATGCTGGAGGCCACCAATGATCTGACAGAAACAGTGTGTGCAGTAAAAAAAAAAAAAAAAAAAAAAAAAAAAAAAGTCACACTTCAGAAAGAAGAAAATATAACAGATGTGTCTTCAGTTCCAAAATCTGAGAATACCAGAGCTCTCTCATTTCCCCTAACAATTCATTTATCTTAAAGTCCACTGCAAG
The DNA here is from genome assembly GCF_902686445.1 of Sciurus carolinensis. Classification (NCBI taxonomy): domain Eukaryota; kingdom Metazoa; phylum Chordata; class Mammalia; order Rodentia; family Sciuridae; genus Sciurus; species Sciurus carolinensis. The sequence goes on along the minus strand of NC_062230.1, from coordinate 11,464,331 downwards.
ATCCTTCCAAGACATCATACATTTTGAGCATGTAATTTCTTCAAATCCACTACTAATTTTCTTAGTGGTTACATGACTGTCAAGATCATCTATTTCACCTTGGTTAAGTTTTGGTAGTTGGCAGTTCTTGACACCTTGGTTTCACTGTTTTTTAGCTGGCAAATTTATGAGTGTGAAGTTCTCCCTTATTTCTCCTTTATGGCTATGTGATCTTTAATATTGGCTCACTTCATTTCTGATAACAGTAATTTGTGTACTTTTTCTTAGTTTTGCTAAGTTTATAAATTTTATTTTTTGCCCAGAACCAGCTCTTTGCTTCACTGATTTTTCTCTATTTTTCTTGTATTTCCATTTCATCCACTTCTGTTTTTTTTTTTTCCCTTCCTTCTACTTGCTTTGGGCTTATTTTCCTCTTTTTTTCCACTGAATTCTTAAGAATTAAGGTTATTGATTGGAGCTTTCTTCACTTTTAAATAAAACATTTAGTGATATAAAATTCACTCTCAGAACTGCTTTATCTGCACCCAACTTATTTTGATACATGTATTTTGTTTTCATTCAGTTTTATGTATTTTTATTTCCCTTATAAACCCATCTTTGATCCATTTATTATTAAGAAATGCAAGATTTCATTTTCACCTATTTGGAGATTTTCCTGTTATCCATTATGGATGCTAGTTTGACTTCACTGTGATCAGATAATACACTCTGCATGAACTTGATTGTTTTAAATGTAAAGTTTGCTCTACAACCCAAACTGTACTGTGTCTTGGCAAATGTCCCATGAACTCTTGAGATGACTAGAAGACTAGAAGATTCTATTGTTAGGTGGAATGTTCTAGAAATGTCAATTAGGTCTTGTTGGATAATTGGGTTGTTCATACCTTCTGTATCCTTGCTGATTTTCAGTCTCGGCAGTCATCCGTTTGGGTTTAACATGCAAGTCCTTGTTAAATTTGTGGGTTGTGGTTCCAATGACAGCTTGATTTCAGAGTCTTTGGAGTGTTCTTTAATCTACTCCACTTATCTACTGCCAATGGGGCTGCCTCTGATCACTGCTGGTGCTGCCCAGGAAGGTTTCCCCTGGCCTGGCTCCCTGCATCTCTCAACACAGGAAGTGGAGATGCTCATGCCCACAGATGGAAGGGCTTCCCTGGCTGGTTCTGCACCTTAGGGTGCAGGAAGGGAGTCCCAAGTTCATGGGACACAAAGAGGTTATATGGCTGAATCATTTGTGGGGTAGGATCCCACTAGCTAGGTGCTTCCCAGAAACCCAGATGTCTCTCACTGGAAAGGGACTTCTCCTGGCCCCTTAATGTTAGAGAAGCTCCTATCGGACCACCTTGTAGATGTGCAAGGCTTGTTCCTGTTCCATCCAAGGAAGGAAGGAGGCTCCTTTGGGCTGCCTTGGTTGCTAGTTCAGAGGTCAGGAAATGCCAAATATGCCTTTTCTGTTGGATGAGGGAACATGATATGCCCTGCCATTGTATTGATGCTTTGCTCCTCAGGGACCAAACTAGCTTGATCTCTTCCTATCACCTTTGATATTCCTGGTTCTTTGTTTTTTATCTTATTTCCAGGGCATATTATTTTACTTAATAAGGAGAAGAAAAGAAAAAGAGGTCTATGCCATCTTGTCCAAACTAGAATTTTCAATTTTCTAAATTTTCGACACTGAGCAAATTCTAAGCCTCAGATTCATCACTAGAAAATAGTTGCTTATTTTCTAATATTCTCTGCCATGAATATTAAACAGACAACACATGCAAAGCTCTTAATTCACCACTTCCTTCCATGAAGTAAGTACTCAGAAAATGGCAGCTATCTTTGCACAATATAAAACAATTATTAAATTTTGTCAAGAAACAGAAAAGATAATAAAGGAAATCCATCAAATTATACTTCTACACTTAAATTTTCTTATATTTCCCTATTTTCCAAATGCTGTATAACAGGTTTTTGATTAAGGATTTAAAAATCTTCAGGAAAAAATATAAACATATACCTTATCATTCCTTAAGGTAATTATTTACAAACTTTCCATACAATCTTCAGATAAAGGGAGGAAGATCATGAATGCAACACTATCCTAACTTACCTGTCACTTCTGGGCTTATGAAACATCAGAAAAAATTAATGAATAAGGGCATTAGATGCTGCTTTGTTCTGAGAATATAATGATTATTTCAAAGTCTTTCATTTCCTTTGACCCCTAGAATGGCCTAATTAGCAAAATGCATGACAGCTGAGATAAATGGCTCAATATGATTCACGGCCATGAATAAGTTAAGATCCTACCCTGTGGTCAGTACGGCATAGGAACATTGCCAGGAATCAAACAAAAAGAAGGGAACTCTCTAAAATGTGGTCCAGTGAAATACATATTACTTTCAAAGGAAAACCCATGTATTATCAACTTGTATTAACAAATTCTGCCTTCCTGTCACACTGTCGGCACAGAAGAGAGGAGAGAAGAGGTAGGGAAAATCTGTTTATATTTGACAAATGGCACAGATGAGCAAGCACTCATGCAAGGAACATCTACTGAGGGCCTGGGACCTCGACCGCCAGCAACCAGAGGGACCAACGGGTTGTGATCTCTCACTTAGGAATTGTACTGCAGCAAAACCTGAATGACAGAGGCCATGAAATCAGTTCTTTATTTCTCAAGTTAAAGAGTTTTTAAAAGCATGATAACATGATTCACAGTTTCCAAGTCTAAATAACTTCCTTAAGAAAAATTCTTTAATTAAAAAAACTTAAATTTAAAAGTTGTCTACTGTATGAAACTACTAAATTTAGATGGGAATGTGAGGTCAGTCAACCTGATGTTCTTGGTTTTAGTTTCGATAGATTTAATTCTAGGAGGAAAGGGGGAGGGGGGAGGCCTGAAGCAGCATGTAAGCAAGGTCAAAGATAAAGTGATTTAAAACTTAGCACAAGAGTATAACAACATGCACAACTAGCATAATCTGAACATTGTGTCCAACTTTAGGTTTAAATGACCTGTGAAGTGAGGGTGAAACTACTGTTGATGATTCCCCATTTGGGATCAAAAACAACCAGGGTAATTTTGGCTTATCATATTATATATGAACATGAATAATTCATTTTATTTCAAATACCAGAAAATAGTACCCGGACACTCATTTTAAATAATTCATCTACCTATCAGGTACTCATATATTAAGGTAATATGACCTATATTAATAAATATTGCATTATAAACACACGTGTTTTCTTTTTTTTTTTTTTTTTTTTAGCCCAGAGGTGCTTAACCACTGGGTCACATCCCCAGTCCTTTAAAAAAATATTTTATTTAGAGACAGGATCTCACTGAGTTGCTTAGGGTCTTGCTAAATTGCTGAGGCTGGCTTTGAAGTCACGATCCTCCTGCCTCAGCCTCCCAAGCTGCTGAGATTACAGGCATGTGCCACTCACCTGGCTTTTCTTTTCTATTTTTTTCTTTTTTTTAATCTTTTGACTGGGTTGTACCTCCTGTAAAACATCTACTTCTGGTAAGTAATATGGTAAACAAAATACAAAAGAACAACAAGAAAAAAGAGTTAATATCTTTTAAAAATTAATTTGCATGATATAAAAGTTGGTTAGATCCTGAAATAGGCTATCCTTTCTCCTACAGTGCTTAGAAGAAAAAAATATTAATAGCTGGTTGACTTTACTCAACACTGTTATAAAATCTATTGAAATTTTCCTTTTTTTTAAACAACTGAGATTGACAGAAGGTTTAAACTAAGCTAATACATTAATATGAAGGTTTCAGAGCAATACTGCAAAAATTATAAATTTCTTAGATTGAATAGAGTGAAACATTTCCTAGAAATATCAAATCATGAAAATTAGAGGAAATATGACAAGAGTTCTTAAAAGAAATCTTTTTTATACCATCACTTGTCATGGTAAACTATTAATATCACACAAAGCATTTCAAATTTTGCTTTATATTTTAATGACTATAAGAAAATTTCTGAACACATCTGTCAAGTCGATATAATTATCCTTATAAGAGACTTCCTAACCTGTTCTACATGTTCTGAGAGTTCACTGTTATAAGCCATTATCCAGGATTAGGGATAAAGAAGAAGCTAAGGAAAGGAAAGGACAAGAAATATCCCAGTTCATCAAGTAAAGGCATAACAGTAAGTATGCAGCAGTAACCAAGGAGAGGCTGAGGGTAAGCGGGACATGAGGTACTTGCATTACAGCCAAGTTTTGTCACAGCTGCTCTGACCAAATCCCTGACATCTTGTACAATACTAGTAATTCTTACTCTTGCCAAAATAAATTGATTTTAAGTATATTAACTCATCTGAAGATAGCACTTAAAAGAGAGGAAAAATGCAAGCAAGATATTTGTGTATCTCAAATATACATATATTATATACATCATGTGTATATAGATTTGAGATATACATATTGAGATACACAGCTCTATGTATATCTGTATATAGAAAAGTATATATGCATGTGACTATATATGTTGATATATAAAGCTATAAGTTTATGTTGCCTTTCCAAATACCATTATCATTTGACAATTGTGCTGATGTTCACAAATTTATTATAGACCTTTAGGTTACATGTTTTTACATGCAAAAGTAGGAAACTGTAAATGAATCTGAATTATTTTACTTCAGTGTTGCATGCACCAAAAATTTTTTTCTTTCCCCTTTATGGCTAAATTTTGGCTTGAGGAAAGAGTTGGCCTATGCATTAAAAACAAAAACAAACAAAAAAAAAAGTCATTGTTCAGATCTCTGTTTACATATTAGTTGGTTTATAGTAAGTAAAAGGAACATAGTAACGGTGCCCTTATATGCATTTAGAAAGCCACTTACATGGCTGGGTTGTGACTCAGTGGTGGAAAGCTTGCCTAGCATGTGTGAGGTACTGGGTTCGAGTCTCAGTACCATGTATATATGAGTAAATAAAAAGTAAAAGTCCATCAACAGCTAATAAAAAATATTAAAAAAAAAGAAAGTCATTTACAGAAAGCTACAACAGTGGTATATTGTTCTGGGTCAATTTAAAAAGAGTCCTGCAATAATCTTCAGCTTATTTATAGTGTAATAATTCAAGTCAATATTAAAAGTAAAAACAAAACCAAGAACCCCAGTGCAAAGAGCAGAGAACTCTACCCACAGGATCCAAACACACCAAATTCAGTCTCCTGTGCACTATTCATGACACATCTCTATCCTATTTTGCACTGAAGACTGTAAGAAATAAAACACCCTACCCTGAAAGGAAATAACTTTGATTTTTTCCATTTACACAAGAGATTATATGTAACATATTATATTATTTAAAATATTTTACTTAAATAAAATAATCCATTAATAAATGTGATGAATTCAAACTAAAAAGCTTTTTTCTCAGCAAAGGATATAATCAATCATGTGAAGAGAGAGACTACAGAGTGAGAGGAAATCTTTTGCACACTTAAGAGCACTTATGTCCAAAATTTATAAAGAATTTACAAAATTTTACACCAAAAATACAAAGAACCCAATTAATAAATGGGCCAAGGAACTGGACAGATACTTTAGAGAAGAATATATACAGGCCATTAATAAATATAACAAAAAGTGTTCAACATCTCTAGTAATTAGAAAAATGCAAATTAAAACAACTCTAAGATTTCATCTTACTCCAATCAGAATGGCTATTATCAAGAACAGAAACAATAATCGTTGTTGGTGTGGATGTGGGGGAAAAGGCACAGTTGTACGTTGCTGGTAGAGTTGCAAATTGGTGCAGCCAGTCTGGAAAGCAGTATGGATATTCCTCAGAAAAGTTGGAATGGACCCACTATTTGACCCAGCTCTCCCACTCCTCGGTTTATACCCAAAGGAGTTAAAATTAGCATACTACAGTAACACAGCCACATCAATGTTTATAGCAGCTCAGTTCATAATAGGTAGATTGTGGAACCAACCTAGATGTCCTTCAACAGATGAATGGATAAGAAACTGTGATATATATACACAATGGAATATTATTCAGTCATAAAGAATAATAATATTATGGCATTTGCAGAAAAGTGGATGGAATTGGAGAATATCATGCTTAGTGAAATGAGCCAATCCCAAAAAAGCAAAGGCCAAATGTTTTCCCTGGTAAGTGGATAATGATATACATAATGGGGGTGGGGAGGTAGAGGGTGAGAGAAGAATGGAGGAAATTTAGATTACCTAGAGAGAAATGAGAAGGGGGAGGGGGAGGGGTATGAAAGATGGTGGAATGAGGCAGACATCATTACCCTATGTACATGTATGATTACATGAATGGTAAGAATCTACATCATGTGCAACATAGAAATGAAATGATGTACCCCATTTGTGTACAATGAATCAAAATGCAGTCTGTAAAATTTTTTAAAAATTAAAAATAAATAAATAAAATAATCCATAAGGAATTCTACGTATATCAAATAATCAGAAAGATGTTTTCACCTCAATACTGTCTCATATTGGTTACAGAGATAGATACAAAAATCATGTCTAATAAAAAAATAATACTGATCAACCCTTTGGTGCCATCCTTGAAAAGAGTGCCCCCTCCCAGGAAGACTAGAACTGAGAGGCCACACTCCATAACCTTCAGAATGAACTCAGCAAATTCTGGATCCCATCAAGAACTGTACACATGAAAGATATCAAAAGACAGAAGCAAGCCTCAGTACATTACTTTTCTTACACAGTTTGGAAATAGGTTGCTCTTCAATTGAAAAGGTAACAGAAAGTGACAGAAGTCAAGGAAAAGCAAAGTCTACCAAGGGAAGCAACTTCTGAGGCACAAGAGAAAACCTGACTGTTGCTGTCCCTAGTTACTGGACTGTAACACAGGTCTCTGACTAATGCCAGAGAAGGAGGTTTTTGAGGTCAAAGAAGTGATATTTTCTTCATGAGCATATTAGTACATCAATCTGCAACAGATAATAAAAATACAAACTGTTAATTTCAGGTTGCACAGGAAGCCCTAGATTATAGGGCTGAAGCATGAAGATGCTTCAGTTAACAACAGAGACCATACATGATGGTCTCCCATGAAACTGTAGCAGAGCTAACAATTTCTATCATCTGGTGATGTGGAAAAGGTCCTGATATGGTAGCACAATGCATGTTTGCTGCTGATGCCAGTTACTTTTCATAAATGTATAGCACACACAACTACATACAGTACCTAATGCTGGATAATGACAATAAATGACTAAAACTGCTTTTTGTATTTACAATATACTTTTATCATTATTTGAGCATATACTCCTACTTACTGGGGGGGAAAAAAAAAAAAACACTTTATCATGAAAAAGTATGCCAGGTTATTCCGGAGCAGCCTCTCCCATCTCATCTTCTCCCCTCCTGAGGGCATCAAGAGGCCATGTCTGGCAATGTACACGTATTATCTAGTGTAAGGACATTCACAACAATGAAACCACACAATACGTTTCTCAGAACATTTCCCTGTTGTTAGGTGATACATAATGACACTTAACTGTGGGTAGAAAACTGGCAAAAGATATGGGAGATGAGGGTACAGTACTTCTCTAACAAATGATGGTCTGTTCTGAAGAGAAGAATAATGAGATGTAAATACCACAAAAGAATAAAGTCACTAAAATGTCACAGCCTTTCTGAAGAAAAATTTGAAAGTTTGTTTCAAAAGCCTTGAAAAATATGAATGAACTTACAACCAGAGTTTTCACTTCCAAGACATTGTTCAAAAGAAAATTATGGAGGACATGGAACCTTAATTCCCTTGGGCAGTTGCTCCTCCAGTACGCCAGGGATTGGAAAAACTACACTAGGCAAAGATCTTGCATCAAGATCAGGACTGAGGGCTGGGGTCATGGCTCAGTGGTAGAGCGCTTGCCTAGCACGTGTGAGGCACTGGGTTCGATTCTCAGCACCACATAAAAAAATAAATAAAGATATTGTGTCCATCTACAACTAAAAATATTTAAAAAAAAAAAAGATCAGGACTGAAATACATTAATGTGGGCGATCTAGCTCGAGGAGGGCAGTTATATAATGGCTATGATGAAGAGTATGACTGTCCCATTTTAGATAAAGATAGAGTATTTGATGAGTTAGAAAACCAAATGAGAGAAGACAGAGCTATTGTTGATTACCATGGTTGTGATTTCCTCCCTGAATGCTAATTTCATATAGTTTTTGTGTTGAGAACAGATAACAGTGTATTATACAAAAGACTTGAAACAAGGGGTTATGGTGAGAAGAAATTAAAAGATAATATTCCGTGTGAGATTTTTCAAGTTCTCTATGAAGAAGCCATAGATAGGACCCTACAAATAAGAAATTGTGCATCAACTGCCCAGCAATAAACCAGAAGGACTAGAAGATAATATAAATCAGATCTTGAAAACACTGAGCAGTGGGTCAAAGATCTTAACACTTGACTAGCCACTTTACAGTCACTCTTATTGATACCTCTATGCCCACTTCATAGAAATTTCCCACATACCAGTAAATACTATTAAAATCTTGTTGTAGGCCCACTGGGTACATAATGTAAACATTTGTGCCTGAGTCTCTTTTTCTCCACAGGAAAGCTAAACAATCTCAAATATAAATGAATATAATGTTAAAAGTAAAAATTGTCATTTAATGCTTCAGTTATTAAATAATAAATATGACCAAAGGAGTATTATAAAAGAAAATACAGATGATTTATTAAAATAAAATCATCAAAAAAAGAGAAAATTATGAATTTACTTTCAAAACAGACTTAAGGATGTTCATCACAGCATTGTTTAATATAAAGATAAAAAAATGAAAGCAACCAAATATTAACAAAAGAAAATTTTTCTCTTTTCTCTCCTTTCTGAAATCTGACTTCTAAAATCTGTCAGATTTCAGAAATGTAGGAAAATAGCTACAGCAACACAGACCTATGTACAAATACTTCCTCTATCACTTGAATATTTTTATAACATTTTGACTAATTTATTTGAAATTAATTTTGGACACAGAGTGAGAAGTGTGTCTAAAATTATTTTCTTCCAGATATATAGTCAATTGTGAATAAACCATCTTTTCTAAACTGATCTTTACCAGTTTTACCATATCTCAGATATTCATTCATACACATGTAGATCTCTGACCTATTCAGTTGATCTACATCAATGCTAAATCACTTAATTGTGGCAAATTTATAACTTAATTGTGGAAAATTTAAAGTACACAGTACATGGATTACAATTGTCTCACAATGTAATTTTTCAATTTGATAGCAGAACCTTGGATTTATTTTCCATTGTTACTTCAGAAACCATACAGTATGTGTTTTAAAGAATGAAAGGAGAGTGTGGTGGGAGAAATTGGCTATGCTTTCAATTACATTCTTCAACAAGAATATGTGGGTCAACATGATCAGAGAAGGTTCTGAGGAGGAGATGACCAGGTAGAAAGGAAAAAAAAAAAAAAAAAAAGCAGCAAAAAGTTAACTTTTAAGACTGAAATGCATCTTCATGAAAAGGGAATGAAGAATGGCCAATGTATTATTTTTTCCAATGGCTTCTGTTTTGTTTTTGAGGTGGCATCTCACTATTCTGTCCAGAATGGTCTTGAACTCTTGGATCCTCCCACTTCAGTCTCCAAAGTAGCTGGAGCTATAAGCATGCACCACTTCATCCAGCAGACCACTTATGTTCTTGGTTTTCCATTTTGTTTCCTTTAGAAGAACTGAAGTTCTATCTAAAAAAGTAAGACATATGTAGGAAATATATAAGGTGATCCAGAGAGCTGGTTAATAAGACAGGTCAAGGATACAAGGTCAGAGATTCTCAATCTTTCTCAAGTATGAAAGTGTGGATCAGTTTCATTTTACTATAACAAAGCATCTGAAATAACTGACTTATAAAGAGAAAAGATTTGTTCTGGCTCACAATTTTGGATGTTCTTGTCCATGATCAATTGGCCTCATGGTTTTGGTACTGTAGTAGCACATCTTGGCAGAAGCACATGTTGAGGAAAACCCACTCAAACCACAAGCCAGGGAGCAAAGAGAAAGAGGAAGGAGCCAGCATTGCACCATCCCCTTTGAGGAACAAGCTACCAATGACCTGAGGATCTCCTTCTAGGCCCCATCTCTCAAAGGTCCCACCACTTCCCAACACCACCACCCTAGAGACCAATCCCTAATACACAGGCCTGTGGGAATTTCTTTATTATGCCAAAAATCTAAATAGAATCCATATGGTATGAAGTGACCAATTTGTATTGATTAAAAATAATATTTAATAAAACACTATTACAATTGCAGCAAGCATGTGTTACATTAACCAAGAAGGTAGGTATTACATATGGGTGCACTTCACTGTCTATTACCCAGATAATCTTTGCCCAAAATAAGTTTAAAAATCTCAATTTTATTGTCAAAAATGATTTATGCTTACCACATAACTTTCTGTGCCCTATACAATTAACTCATATCCCTATCCAACTCAAATATAATAATTATGACTATTAAACTATAATTTTTTCTAATCTTAAATATTTGGCTATTAAAGCACTTAGTGTAAAAATTTTAATATTATATACTTAATGTTAATTTCTAAATGTACTATTAAGTATAATTTTAAAGTAAGGGTTAAACCATAATAAAAACTATCTAAAACTCTAAGACAACAAGATCATACACCATAAAAGTAAAATGCTATTGCTAGTTAATTATGTATGAACTACATTTTTAATCTCAAGATTATAACATTTTTGTGATTTCAAAGATTTTCCTCCTTTCCATAATTGGCTAAAGGAAGAGTGTGGGTAGATGACTTTATCTTTTTGATATTTGTATATACAATATTATACATTTGTTGAGAGGATGAGTTTAAAATGCTGACAAAATGAATAATTTTATACTCTCTATAAACTCTTTAAGAGGTAGGTAACCTTAGACTGAGTCCAAAAATGGATAAACATAATTTAAAATGCATCAACACCACAGATTTCTAGGTCCCCAACCATCACCTACACAAGAGAGCTCCACCAAGAAGAAAGGCGAGGGTCTTCTGCAAAGCGATGCCTTTAATAGGCAAGTTCAGCAAGGCCTGCCCTCGGCGGTCCACCACAACCTTCCTTCCTCTACATTCTTCACATCCATTCATTCGTTTGGCACTGGTCTCTTGTTCCTTCCATGCCCCCATCTTCCACTAACTAATATAATGCCATGTGAATTTTGAATGTAAAACATGTATTCATGGTTCATAATCTATAGGGCGTTACACTCCTACAACATCACTGTTGTAAAAATTGCTGTTAGTGTACAATTTCACCTGATCTTCCATGAGGACAACTGTGACCTTTATTTTCCACAAGGATTAGAGGGGCTGAGCATTAAACAATGTCAAAGGTTACTAAGTGGCATCATGGAGAGTCAAACCTGTAATTACTTACTGTCTTCTGGTTCTCTTACCACGTTGCTTGTCAAAGGGTAATCCTCAGACCAGCACAATATGATCATCCCAAGGAAAGAGATATAAATTCTTGGGCCCCAACCAGTACCTAAGGCAACAGAAACTCTGGGAATTGGGGCCTCCAGTTAGCTCTAATTTACTTTCAAGTTTGAGAATCAAAAGAATCTTAAGTCAAATTATTTGTCTAATTACATTCAGTAATTTCATAATAAAAATTGTAAAGAATGTCAATATGTTATTAAAGCCTTTAAAGGACTCTGATTATACTAATTTAGGTATTCTTAGTAATTCAAAGAAATGAAATTAAAACACATAGAACAAAAAACATGTATTTGGTACAAATGTATATTTCCCTTTTGTAATCTCAGAACTATCCTATGACCCCTCCTACATGGCCTCACCAAAATTAAAAGAGCAGTGGCCATAAATTTGAGAAATGCCATCTTGCTTTAGCTGTTTCCACCAGGACCATTCCCTGTGCCAGGTGCAGCCTCATGAAATGCTGAGTCAGCAGAGAACTGCAGGCACCAGGGGCAGGAGGACCAACATCTGGTCCATGAATTCATTCTAAATCCACTTGGTGACTGCGAACTACCTGCTAGGCACAGTGGATGCAGAAATGGCCCCTTGTCCTTGAAGAATTCACATTGAGTGGGAATACATGTAAATAAGTAGAATTTGAAAGAAGCCTTGAAGGATGAAGAACAACAGGTGTGGACAGCTATAAGGAAGACAACAACCCTATCATGCTAGAATTGACCTCACATGGATCTTTTCTTTTTCCCAAAATTTCACTTCAATCTTGGCATAAAATTGGCCATTAATATGAGACCATTCAACATTTTTCCATAGTGTTTATTTGGTACATTGCTATTTTTCTAACCCCTTCATTGATCACATGATATGTCTCTGCCTTCTGTCCTTTTGCCCATCCCTAATAGCTCTGATCCCAGTTATTCTCATTCTGCACAGTATGGAAATACACTGAGCAAGGCTGTTCATTCAACATTAAAACCCCTTCTAAAGTTGGCTTAGGTTAGAAGATGCTTTCTGAGCGATATGGTGCCAATCTCACTGCACAGCACAGGAGCCCAGTTTCCCTCTCAAATGTGTCAGGATGATAATCCCCCAACCCTGAATCAGAAATGGTCCCTTGCTATAGGCAATGAAATGCAGAAGTTTTAAGAGTCAGGGAGATTATCTACAGAGCTAAAGATATAGATATCTCTGCTGTACTTCTTTTCCTGTGACACCTATCAGCAACATGAGATGGCAGCTGCTCCATGAGGCTCCATTCTTGAGTGGCTTCAGTGAGCAGAAACCCTCCACCCAACTCATACTGGCACGTATCCTAGGCATGAAATAAACTTACTTTAAGCCACTAAGCTATTAGGATTGTTCAATGATATAGCATGACCCAGTTTCTCTGAATTTTTCACCATTTAATCCCAAAATCTGCTTTGATACAAAGACAAATATCAAAACCAGATGAGCTATCAATGTTCATTCTGAACTTCTAAAAGTTAAAACTTAGAATCAATGATCTATTTTTCCTAAAAGTTACCTTGGAAACTCACTAAGCCAATATTCCAGTGAAGAAACTGAGGCCCAGAAACAGGCAGTGATTAGGAAGGGTCAAGGTCCTCACTTGGACAGGCAGGCTCAAGTCACCTTGGCAGATTCCCAGTGCAGTGCTCTCTGCATACCCACGCTGCCTCTGAGGGTGGCAGGCATAGCTCCTTGATCCATGCCACTTACTATGCTTTTCCTGACAAAACGGGTTCTTCTCTAAATTAAGTTACACCAGAAAAATGTCTTTTAAATTATTTTGGCAGTTATAAACTGTTGAGAACCAAGACAAATACATATGGTTTCTGGAAAATGAAGAATTCTTACAGAACTAGGCTAGAAAATTTATAGGCAGTCAAGCATGTCTTCGCAGGCATTTAAAAATGAAATTGATGCTATAAAGGCCAGATAGTCAAAAGCATTTACGAAAAAGAAAAGCCAAGGATAACACAATTTATGAGGAAAATAATTCAAATATAAAAACTATCCAATTGTTATGGTTGAGGAAGGAATTAAACAAGTTGAACAGTAGTAGCATAGATATCTAGTGATAATAATCAATGAGTGAATAAATGATCATTTGTCAAAAATAAAGTCCTTCTTAAGGATAAAAACAAAAACTTCACAGAACTCAGATTGCTATTGGTGTTTTCATTATCAGGTAATCAACAAATGAATATATTCAAGTAATTTAGAAGCTAATGTTAATGAGATGTTCTGAAATGATCATCCATTTGTACAGCTTACACCAAAAGTAAAGTCCACATAACTTCTGCTTGTGTCCATGAGAAAGTGCAACACAACTGTACTCAGCAGAGATCTGCTTGCTGAGAAATACACTGAATGTCATTCCAAACCTCAGAAGCAAGTGACTCCTGTATTTCCAGACCTGCCTTGAGATGGCTGTGTAACCTTCATCACCCACTATTAGAAGTGGCTTCTGAAAGGACATCACTAGCCAAGAGCAAATTTTCTCCCCACCAGTGGCCTATTTTCCAATCCTACAGCCTTAGGAACCTTCTTGGTGGTAGGAATGACTCCTCTGTAGGGCAGGGGTCTGGCCCTGTGGATTTCCCCTCACATTGTACCTCATTATAACTTCCCAAGGCATAATGATTGTATTCCCACAACAAAAATTAAATGTGTGAAGCATCATGGAAGAAAGGAGAATGGACTGCGCTTTGAAAAGGTCAAAACCCTATGCAAATGCCATTTCAATGACAATTTACGTATGAAAGCATCTCAGATTTTCTTGCTAGAGGTAGAAATATTAGTTTGTCAACTTTCTGAACAAAAATAAAAATAAAGCATAACCTCAGTTAGCTTGGAGGCATAGTTCAACAAATTTTGGCAGGAAACTTGGAACACACATAGGAATTACTTCTAAACTTATCCCAACACAGAGAAAATAACAACAACCAAAACTTTGCCATGAAGGAAGTTTCCAGAAGAGGATTTTGCCATTAGGCAGTGAAAAGGTGACCAAAGGAACAGAAGAGACCTTCAGCAGGGTTTAGACTCTTCCCTTGCTTTCTGTTCCTTTATTAGGGAGCTTCCATAATGAAGGTAAATCAACTTGTACTTCTTTCTTATAAGTCTGTGTATTTGATTTTTTCTTTTCATTTCTTCACTTAGGCTTGAAGAGAGACCCCTTTAAGAGCTCCATGTCTTCCTGAAGATCTCTTCCAGTAATCCAAAAATAAAATTAAACCTACCACACAGTTTTTCAAAGAGGCTTAAAGACAAACACTGGCACCATAAGAATACAGTGGATAGTTACTCTCAAGTATTTACATAAAGTCTTTTATTTTAGTAGTATTTATATTAGTTAACATATCAATGCTATTTTAACCAAGTAGTATCATATAAACACTTACTAAATGTTGGCCTACTACATTCCAGGTGTGATAACAAAGCTGTCTCCCATACTAGCCCCTACTGGGTGATTCTTCTGTAAGACCAGGGCACAGCCTAGAGCTAGAAAAAAGAGTCTGTGCTGGCTGGATGACTTATGTAACGCCAGGAGTCATGTTCAAAACCCTACGAACTAACTAGCCATTGGAAAGGAGCTTTGGGATGCACCGGATCCACTTTCCAACAGAGTTCTGGGGAAAATAATAGAATTCTAAGTTGTAATATGTGAAACTGTCATAGTCATGATTTTCCTTACGTCATATCTCTACTGTATATTATCACTCTGATATAATGAGAAATCTATGACAGATTATTAGAGAAATCTTTATCATTCTAAATGAATTGTACAGTTTGGAATTGTTACTTCTCATCCAATATTAAAATTTTAAATCAATATGAAATATCTTAAAATATAGTTAGATAGTGTTAAGTTTTTGAATTAGTTTACAGAGGCTTAAATACAGATCGAGTCCTTTTTCTTTTAAAGATTCCTTTTTGTTCTTTTCATAGAAGCACACACCAATGAGACATAAAGGACTTTAGTTCCTAATACTATCAAGCTTAATGATTCTTTGATAATGCACTGGGTTAATAATTGATTTACTTAAGTCATGCACTGGGGCAGTGCCTATCTTATTGATGCTTTCACCCTAATTCAACTATCATTTGCTGAAAAAGTTTGCCTACTACTGTCATGTACAACCAAAAGAACAAATAATTTTTTTTAAAAAGAGGAAAAAGTTATTATATACCATTGTGAGTACTGACATAGCATGTTAACATAGAAATAAATTTGTTATATACAGCATCACCAAAAAAAAAAAAAAATGCTTGCCTACATATGTGTCTAGATGCAGAAATTAACTACACAAACTCTAGGAAATCCAGTCTTGTGGAAGAGAAAAATAAATACCAAAACTATGATTGCTAAGTGCTGTATCAAGGGTATATATGAATTCTCACAGGGAGAATGATAAGGAAGTGTTAGATATCTCCATAAAAGAACTAATATTTTTAAATGTTCCTGAAGCAGGTGTACATGAGAAAGACTAGAAAAGGATAGGAAGGATTGGAACATTCCGGGCAGACAAAAACAAGAGAAAAGTCACAAAGACATGGAAGTACACAGAATGATTAGAGTATGGTTTACATTATTCCCTGTTTAGCACAGCAGTAACAATAAATTATCCATATATCTTTCAGCATGTCAAAGTGAGGGAAGGAACTTAGAAAATGGATTTTGTTTGTTCTACTAAACGATCCCTAACTTGCACAAAATGCTATTAGGGTAATTTCCAACAATTAACATAAAAATGATAACATATTCCATTAGTTCAATGCCTTAGCAAAGGACATACTCTGTTCAATTTTTAATTAAAATACACATGTCCCAACCCACCAAAAAAAAAGCTTAGCAAATGGAAATGATTGTGTCAAATGTTGAAAAGACATTGGAAACCTTTTTTCTTCGTAACATGATAAGAAATTAACACCCGGATTGTAATTGGCTTTCCCTCTAGTAAAATAAAACCTCCTGGAAATGTCTTAACTTCCACCTGACAAATAAGACAAAAGTCAATTCTAGCACAGTGAAAAAAAGCAACAATAAATGTTGGTGAGAATGTGGGGGAAAATGTGCAACCACTATGGAAAGCACTATAGAGATTCCTCAGAAAACTTGGAATGGAACCACCATTTGACCCAGCTATCCCACTCGTTGGTTTAGATTCCAAGGACTTAAAATGAGCATACTACAGTGATGAAGCCCCATCAATGTTTATAGCAGGACAATTTAGAATAGCGAAACTAGGAAACCAACCTAGGTTCCCTTCAGCAGATGAATGGATAAAGAAAATATGGTATAAATATACATTGGAATATTACTCAGCCATTAAGAAGAATGAAATTATGGCATTTGCTGATACATGGATGGAACTGGAGAATATCATGCTAAGTAAAATAATCCAACTCCAGAAAACCAAAGGTTGAATGTTTTCTATGATATGTGGATGCTAAATGCACAATAAGGGGAGGGTGTAAAAATAGAAGTATTTTGGATTAGACAAAGGAGAATGAAGGGAAGAGACAGAGAATGGAAATAGGGAAGATAGTAAAATGAATCACACATTACTATCCTATGTGTGCATATAATTATACAACCAATGTAATTCTACATCACATACAACCAGAAGAATGAGAAATTATACTCCATATGTCTATAATATGTCAAATATGTTCTACTATCATGTATAACTAATAAGAATAAAAATATATTTTAAAAAACTGATTCCTTTACAGTTTCATATAAAATCCTTGAAAATTTTAAAATATTTCGTTTAATGTATTGTATTATAGATGCATGAAGGACAATTTTCCAAAAGACAAAGTAGTTTATATGAGCCTTGATAATTTTCTTGATAGAACTTTAGGAAAACAAATTTGGAGGAAGACAGCAGAGTAGAGCTAGGTAGCAATTCCTAATCTCCTCACAGAACAGAAAGGAAGAAATGAAGAAACAGAAGACCAGAGAGAACTTTACTACAAATTTATAGCTGGATTAGAAGAACTGTGAAGGACAGTAACAACATTTTGTTTGTTTGTTTTCCATAAGATTGAATAGTATGTGTCTTTACTCTAAAGTGACTGTAGAACATAGGGTTCGGTGGCTTCTCTCAAAGTGATGATAATACTGGGAACAGCAGAAGACACACAATGAATTAAAGTATTAATACCTGGGTATTTGCCCACTCAAGGGCCCTTAATGGAAAGAAGTTCACAAAATAGTTCCTTGCATAAAATAAGAGTGGTAATTGTCCCAAAAGATTGATAGATACACAAGAGTACAAAAAGGCAAGGGACAAATCCACCTCAAACAATCCACAATACTTCAACAATGAACTCTGCTGATAACTACAGTGGAGGAAATGTTGGAGAAAGAATTTACAAAGTTCACAAGTTAAAATGTTCACTGTGAGGAGGGATATTAGAAAATACAGGAAGTTAAAGATAATCTCAATAAAGAGAGAGTGATTCCAAAAAAGAACCAAATGGAAATCAAATTAATTAAAAATTCAATGAAAAGCATCACCAACAGATTAGACTACTCTAAAGACAGATTTTCAGGCTTTGAAGACAAAGTATATAATGTTGAAAATAAAGCTGACAATAAAGAAGTTAAGAGGAAAAGATGTTGACACCATGACCAGGATATTCAAGAAATATAGGATAAAATCAAGAGACCAAATTTAAGAATTGCTGAAGCAGATGAAGGCTCAAAATACAAATTAAAGGAATTCACAATCTTTTCAAAGAAATATTAGAAAATTTTCCAAATCTTAGGAACAAGATAGAATCCAACTATAAGATGCATACAGAACTCCAAACAGGCAAAAATCAAGAGATACTCTCCAAGATCCACTAAAATGAAAATACCTAATATACAGAATCAGAATAGAATTTTTAAAGACACAAGATAAATATGGAAGGTCACATTTAGAAGTAAACCAATTCAGATTTCAACTGATATTTCAACCCAGACCCTAAAAGCAAGAGTGACTTAGAATAAAATATATCAAGCCTGAAAGAAATGGGTGCCAAGCAAGATTACTATAACCACCAAAATCATCTTTCAGAATTGAAGTTGAAATAAAAACCTTCCAATATAAGCAAAAGCTAAGACTTTATAACCACTAAGCCTGCACTACAAAACATATTCAATGAAATATTTCGTGCAGAGAAAATGAAAACTAAAAGTGAAACCAGCATGGGAAGAAAGTACACCTGATGAACAATCAATTAAAGGAGAAACAAGTCTGAATTAAGCATTAGAAATAAATCAAACTGACAGGAAATAAAAATCATCGCTCTTCAATAACACTGAAGGTAAATGGTCTAACCTCTTCAATTGAAAGACATAGATTGGCAGACTTCATTATAAAACAAGACCAAACAATATGTTGTTTGCAAGAGACTTATCTTAAAGACAAAGACATCCACAGACTGAAGGTGAAAAGACAGAAAAAGATATACCATGCAAATGGTAGCTGTAAGCAAGCAGGTATAGCTAACTCCAATATCACAAAAACTAGATTTCAAGTCAAAATTAATCAGAAGAGCCAAAGAAGGTCACTTCACACTGGTTATGAAAATCATCCAACAAAACTATATAATGATTGTAAATATTTATGCCCCAAACAAAGGTTCATTCTTCATACATAAAACAAACCCTTTCAATATAAAGGATCAAACAAACCACAATACTCTAATAATGGGTGATTTCAACACACCCCTCTCACCACTACATAGTTCCTCCGGACATAAAATAAGTAGATATTCTCCAGAACAAAAAAAAAAAAAAAATACTATTAAATTGACCTAACAGACATCTATAGAATGTTTCATCCACTGACAACTGAATTCACTTTCTTCTCAACAACACATGGAATGTTCTCTAACATAGATCATATTTAAGACAAAATGCAGATCATAGCAAATACAAAAAAGAGATAATTCCTTGCAATGTATCAGATCATAATAGAATTAGACATAAAACACAAGATTAAAAAAAAACCAAACAACTCACAACTCCAACACCTGGAGATTAAATAAAACATTTTTTAATAATTTATGAGTAGCATAGGAAATCAGGGGAGGGATAAAAAAATTCTCAGAAAATAGTGAGAGTAGTGACACAACATATCAAAATCTCTGTGACAGTATGAAGGTAGTTCTCAGGGGAAAAGTTTTAGCACTGACTTCCTACAATAAAAAAAAAAAAGTAAATAAGTTAAGATTACATCTCAATGGATAGACAAAGAACAAACTACATCAAAATCTGGAGAACACAGGAAACAAAATCAGAGCTGAAATCAATGAATTTGAGAATTGAAAAAAATACAATGGATCAATGAAAAAAAAGAGTTGGTTCTCTGAAAGAATAAACAAGACTGATAAATCCTTAGCCAGACAGAGAAGACCTAAACTGATAAAGAGGAAAAATTAAATATCACCAGACACTACTAATATCCAGAGGATCATCAGGAACTATTTTGCAAGTTTATACTCCAAAAGCTATAAAATCTCAAATATATTGACAAATTCCTAGAGACATATGACCTACCCAAATAAAGTCATGAGGATATAGAAAACTTAAACAGACTAATATCAAGTAATAAAATTGAAGCACCTACCAAAAGCTTTCCAACAAAGGAAAGTTCAGGACCAGACAGATTTTCAGCCAAATTTTTATGGGATCTTTAAAGAACTGATGCCAATCCTCCTCAAATTATTCCATAAAATAGAAAAGGAGGGAACACTGCCAAATTCATTCTATGAAGCCAGCATCACCCTGGTACCATAATCAGACAAAGACACATTGAAAAAAGAAAACTTCAGGCCAATATCCCTAACCCAGATGCAGAAATTCTTAATAAAGTATTGGCAAACTGTGTTCAAAAACAAATTAAGAAGATAGTGCACCATGATCAAGTGGGCTTCATCTCAGTGATGCAAGTTTGGTTCAACAAACACAACAAATAAACATCACTCACCACATAGAATTAAGGAAAAGAATCACATAAGTATCTCAATAGATGCATCTCAATAGATGAATTTGACAAACGCCAGCACCAATTCTTGATTTAAACACTAGAGAAAGGTGGGAGAGAAGTAATTGCCTCCACATTGTAAAGTTATACATGACAAACCAAAGGCCAACATCATACTAAACAGAGAAAAACAAAGTATTTCCTCTAAAAACAGGAACAAGACAAGGATGCTCACTCTCACCAATATTATTCAACAGTCCTTGAAACCCTAGCTGGAGCTATCAGGCAAGAGACAAATTAAAGTGATACAAGTAGCAAAAAAAACAAAAAAGTCATCTCTGTTGGCTGATGACATGATCTGATATTTAGAATATCAAAAAAAAATGCCACCAGAAGACTTCTAGACCTGATTAACAAATTTAGTAAAGTAGGAGGACACAAGATCAACATACAAACATGAATTGCTTTCCTATACTGCAATAATGCATCTGCTGAGAAAGAAATTAGGAAAACTATTCCATTCACAGTAACATCAAAAAAATATTTGGGAATTAATCCAACAAAGGAATGAAAAACCTCTACAATGAAAACTACAGAATGCTGAAAAAGAAATTGAAGAAGACCTTAGAAGATTGAAAGACCTCCCATGTTCTTGAATAGGCAGAATCAATATTGTGGAAAAGACTATGCAACCAAAAGCATGATACAAATTCAAAGCAATCCCCATCAAAAAAACCAATAACATTCTTTAAAGAACTAGGAAAAACAGTTCTAGCATTCATTTGGAAGAATAAGAGACCCGAGCAGTCAAAGTAATCCTAAGCAAGAAAAGCAATGCTGGAAGAATCACAACACCAGACCTCGAATTGTATTACAGAGCTACAGTATTAAAAACAGCATGGTACTGACACCAAAAGAGGCATGAAGACCAATGGCAAACTGCAGACAAGACACAATACAAATCCACATAGGTAACAGCCACCTAATACTCGAGAAAAGTGCCAAAAACAAACATTGGATTAAAGATACTCTTTTTAACAAATGGTGCTAGGAAAACTGGATATCCACATGTAGAAGAATGACAATCCTTTTTTCTTGCACTATACACAAGTCAACTCAAAGTGGATCAAAGACCTAGGAATTAGACCAGAAACTCTGCAACTGCCAGAAGAAAATGTAGAATCAACATTACAACATATTGACACAGGCATCGATTTCCTTAACAAGACTCCTAAAGCACAAGAAAGAAAACCAAAAATCAGTAAGTGGGATAGTATCAAGTTAAAAAGCTTTTGCAAAGCACAGGAAACAATTAAGACCATGAAGAGAGCACCTACAGAATGGGGCTTCTTTGCCACCAGCTCCTTAGATGGGGATTTAATATCCAGAATATATAAAGAATTTTTTAAAATCCCCCAAATAACTCAATTAATAAATAGGCAAAAGAACTAAAAGACACTTTCCAATAGAAAATTTGAATGGATAATAAATATGTGGAAGAATGGTCTAGAAATAACAAAAATGTAAATCAAAACTACACTAAGTTTTCATGTCACTCCAGTCAGAATATCAATTATCAAGAATACAAAAATTAATGAACATTGGCAAGGATGTGGGGGAAAAGGCACATACATTGTTGGTGGGACCGAAAATTAGTGCAACTACTCAGGAAACCAATATGAAGATTCCTCATATGACCCAGATAGTAGCCCCACTCCTTGGTTTATATCCAGAAGGTCTAAAAGTGGCATAATACAGGGATGCAGCCACAACAATGTTTATAGCAGCACAATTCATAAAAGTCAAACAATAGAACCTAGGTGCCTGTCATCAGATGAATAAGGAAAATGTGACATATGTGCACGATAGAGTAGTAGCCATAAAGAACTAAATTATGGCAAAGTAAATGGATGGAACTGGAGACCATAATCTTAAGTGAAATAAGCAAGACCCAGAAAGTCTAAGGGTGAATGTTTTTCTGTGATATGAAGAAGCTAGACCAAAATAAGGGTAGGGAGAAGAATAAAGAAAGGTGGACTAAATTTAATGAAAGTGGGTAGAGGAAAGAGATTGAGTAGAGGAGGAATGGCAAAAGACCAGAATGAATCTGACAAAACTTTCATATATTCACATATGAATACACCACAGTGAATCTCATCTTTATGTATGTCCAAAACGCACCAATTTAAAGAAAAACTACAAATCAACAGAAGAAAGAAGAGAAAAGGGAACAACAGGAAGGAGGAAGGAGCAGGGGAGGGAAAAAGGAAGTGCTGGGGACTGAATTAGAGTATATTCTACACTTGCATAGAATCCTATTATTAGGTATAACTAAAATGAACTAACAAAAATGACTCAATTTTTATTGGTTCCTTTTAGTTATACTTAACAGAATACACTTTAGCATAATTATACAAGCATGGAATATATCTTATTATCCTAATTGAGGCACCAGTACCTCTCCTGCCCCTTCCCTTTCTCTAACCCCTGCTGCCTCCTCTCTAGAGATCTGCCATTTACCCTGTAGTTATTATTTTTAAATGAATTTCATGTAGATGTACACAATGGTGAGATTCACTGTGATATATTCATATATGAGCATAGGAAAGTTATATCAGATTCATTCCACTGTCTTTCCTTTTCCATCCCCTACACTCCCTTTATTCCCCTTTGTGGGTTAGCATCTACATATCATAGAAAACATTCAACCTTTGTTTTTTTTTTTTTTGAGGGGGTGGGGGATTGGCTTATTTCACTTAGCATGGTAGTCTCTAAATCCTACCTGTAAATGTCATAAAGCCATTCTTCTTAATAGCTAATACTCCATTGTGTGTTTGCATGTATATATATATTTGTGTGTACATACATATATGCATCTGTGTGTATGTATATATATATGTGTGTGTGTGTGTGTGTGTGTGTGTGTGTGTAATATCACAATTGCTTTAACCATTCATCTGTTGAAGGGCCCTTAGGGTGCCGTCATAATAGATGAGCTATTATGAATAGTGCTGCTCTAAACAATAATGTGGCTGCATCAATGTACTATGTTGATTTTAAAATCTTTGGATATATATCAACGAGCGGGATTACTGGGTCAAATGGTGGTTCCATTCCTAGTTTTTTAAGGAATCTCCACACTGCTTTCCAGGGTGGTTGCACCAGTTTGCAGTTCCACCAACAATGTGAGTGTATCCTTTCCCCCACATCCTTCATAACATTGCTCCTTGTATTCTTGATAACTGCCATCCTGACTGGAGTGAGGTGGAATCTCAGCATAGTTTTAATTTGCATTTCTCTAATTGTGAAAGATGTTGAACATTTATTCATATACTTGAAATTCCTATTTCTTATTTTGGTAAGTGTTGTTTACTTCCTTTACCCATTCATTAATTAAGTTATTGGGGGTGGAGCTGGTGTTAAGTTTTTTGAGTTCTTTTTATATCCTGGAAATTAACACTCTGAGTTGCAAAGATTTCCCCCCATTCTGTAGGCTCCCTCTTCATGCTTTTGATTGTTTTCTTTGCTGTGAAGCACCTTTTGGTTTGATGCCATCCCATTTAGTGAATTTTATTTTACTTCTTGTGCTTTAGGAGTCTTATTATGGAAGCCAATTCCTGAATCAGTATGTTGGAGTGTTGGGCCTACATTTTTTCCTAGTAGGTGCAGGGTCTTTGGTCCAATTCTTAGGTCTTTGATCGACTTTGAGTTTTGTGCAGGGTGAGGCATAGGGGTTCAATTTCATTTGAATATATATGAATTTCCAGTTTTCTCAGCACCATTAGTTGAAGAGGCTATCTTTTCTCCAAGATATGTTTTGGGCACCTTTGTCTAGTATGAGATAATGTATTTATGGGAGCCTCTGTGTCTTCTATTCTGTTGGTCTTCATGTCTATTTTGGTGTCAATACCATGCCGTTTTTCTTATGATAGTTCTGAAATATAATTTAAGGTCTGGTATTACTATGCCTCCTGTTTAACTTGTCTCGCTAAGGATTGCTTTGACTATTCTGGGTCTCTTATTTTCCCAAATGAATTTCATGAATGCTTTTCCTATTTCTATGAAGAATGTCATTGAGATTTTAATGGGAATTGCATTAAATTTGTATAGCACATTTTGACAATATTAATTCTGCCAATCCAAGAACATGGGAGGTCTTTCCATCTTCTAAGGTCTTCAATTTCTTTCTTTAGTGTTCTGTAGTTTTCAGTGTAGAGGTCCTTCATCTCTTCTGTTAGATTAATTCCAAGGGTTGGGTTTTTTGTTTGTTTGTTTTTGCTATTGTGAATGGGGTAGTTTTCCTCATTTCTCTTTCAGAAGATTCATCATTGGAGTATAGGAACACAATTGATTTGTGGGTGTGAATTAAGTATCCTTCTACTTTTCTGAATTCATGTATGAGTTCTAGAAGTTTTCTGGTGGAGTATTTTGGGTCTTCTAAATACAGGATCATAGCCAGGTGTGGTGGCGCACACCTGTAATCTCAGGGCTTGGGAGGCTGAGGCAGGAGGATTAAGTTCAAAGTCAGCCTCAGCACTTGGTAAGGCCCTAAACAACTCAGTGAGTTCCTGTCTCTAAGTAAAATATATAAAGGGCTTGGGAAGTGGCTCAGTGGTTAAGCAACCTGGGTTCAATTTCCTATACCAAAATGAAAACAAAACAACAAAGTAAATACAGGATCATGTCATCAGCAAACAGATAGTGTAAGCTCTTCTTTTTCTATTCCTATTCCTTTAATTTCCTTCTTTTTTTCCTAATTGATCTAGTTAGAATTTCAAGGACTATGTTGAATAGAAATGGTGAAAGTGGGCATCCCTGTCCTGTTCCTATTTTTAGAGGAAATGCTTTCAGTTTTTCTCCATTTGGAATCATATTGGCATTGAGTTTCTCATATACAGCTTTTATAATATTGAGGTGTTCCTTCTAGCCCTAGTTTGTGTAGTGTTTTAAACATGAATGGGTGCTGTATTTTGTCAACTCCTTTTTCTGCATCTACTGAAATAATCATGTGATTCTTAAGTCTATTTATGTGATCAATTACATTTATTGATTTGTGTATGTTGAACCAAACTTGCATCCCAGAGATGAAACCCACTTGATCATGGTGCACTGTATTTTAATGTGGTTTTGTATGCCATTTGCCAATATTTTATTAACAATTTTTGCATCAATGTTCATCAAGGATAGTGGTCTGAAGTTTTCTTTCCTGATTTGTCTTTGCCTGGTTTTGGTGTCAGGGTGATACCAGCTTCATGGAACGAGTTGGGAAGTGTTCCCTCCTTTTCTATTTGTGAAATAATTGAGGAAGATTGGTATTGTGTCTTCTTTACAGGTTTGGCTGAGAATCCATCTGGTCCTGGGCTTTTCTTTGTTGCTATCCTTTTAGCTTCTTCAATTTCATTACTTGAAATTGTTTTGTTTAAATATTCTCATCCTCCTGTTTCAATTTGGGTAGGTCATATATCTCTAGGAATCTGTCAATGTCTTCAAGATTTTCTATTTACTGGAATATAAATTTTCAAAATTGTTTCTGATAATACTCTATTTCTGAATTGTATATGGTGATATTTCTTTTTATCACGGATTTTTAAAACTTGAGTTTTTTCCCTCTTTCTTTGGTTAGGTTGGCTAAGGGTTTACCAATCGTTTATTCTTTCAAAAAAAAAAACCAACTGCTTATTTTGTTGATTTTGATTTTTTAATCTCAATTTCATTGATTTCAGCTCTGATTTTAATTCTTTACTGTCTTCTACTGATTTTGGTATTGATTTGTTCTTTTTTCTAGGGCCTTTAAATATAACATTAGATTATTTATTTGGTGTCTTTCTATTCTTTTAATATATGTGTTCAATGCTATGAACTTTTCTTTTAGAACCTCCTTGATAGTGTCCCAGATATTTTGATATGTTGTATCATTATTCTCATTTACCTCCATTTTTTTATTTCACCCCTAAGTTCTTCTGATATCCATTCATCATTCAAAAGTGTATTATTTAGTCTCCAGGTGTTAGTTTTTAATTTTATCTTATCATTGATTTCTAATTTCATTTCATTATGATCTGATAGGATGCAAGGTATTCTTCTTTTGTAACTGCTAAGATATGCTTTGTGGCCTAAAATATAGACTATTTTAGAAAATGTTCCATTGCTGGTGAAAAGAAGTATATTCAGTCATTGATGAATGAAATAATCTATAAATGTCTGTTAAGTCTAAATTATTAATTATATTTTTTAGTTCTGTAGCTTCTTTATTTTTGTTTGTTCGATATATCCAGTGATTAGAGAGACATGTTAAAGTCATCCAGGACTATTGTGTGGTGGTCTAATAATTCTTGATATTGAGAAGGGTTTCTTTGATGCATTTAAGATGCTCTGTTGTTTGGGGAATAACTATTTAAAATCATTTTTTCTTCTTGTTGTATGATTATCTTAAGTAGTAGAGATGACCCTTCTTTTTATCTTCTGATGTGTTTTGGCTTTAAGTCAGCTTTATCCACAAAAGTAATTTAAAAAAAAAAACAAGTTTAGTCTAAGTGATACCTAAGTTACAGCATGGACTATACAGATGCCAGCCCAAAAATAGTTGCAAATGTTAATGTTGCATTCTCCACGCAGTGATAAAAAAGATTCATGATGTTCAATTTCTTGATTTCTCCATACCAGATAACCATCAACCCTGCCACACTGCTCTTGAAAATCTTCTTAGATTCATACTTACTGCTCTCTTTTAACTCTTAAATTGTTCCCTCTTCATTCTTTTGGGGTTTTCCTTTTCTTCCTTCTGCCCTTTAAATAAAGGTTTCCCACACACTGGGACTCTTTTTGTTTGGGCTACCAGAAAAGCCAATGTGAAGACCTATTAATCCAATCTGATCAACATGTTTTAGTTATGCCTCAAATTATCATAAGTTTGAACATAAAAGGTACTTCATGCTGCTATCCAGTGTTTTGCTTAATTTGAAAAATTGAGAGATGTGTCAGTGTATCTACTACCTGTATCTAAGTAGCAACTACCTAGTAGGTAAGGAATGTGCCCTCCTGTGTGCACTCTTTACCTCCACACTGAGGCCAGTTTTCAGCTGTCGTCCATCACCCAAGAACAGGCACTCTTCATTCATTTATTGGGATCTGTAAGCACCAAGTTGGTGAGTTGTGAAATGTATGCAATAACTCTTACTAATCTCATTCATTCCCATATCTCACTTTGATGTGGATGACTGCCATGGTGACAACTACTCATTTAGGCATTCCTTCTACAATTCTTATTGAGAACCTATTACACACTGTAAATTATACCAGGTGCCAGGGTCCAAAGACAAATGAGATGTGGCCCTGCTCTGAGTCAGCCAGGCAAGTCTGTCAATCTCTGCTGAACACCAGACCAGAGCTAGCATGCATTCTGCTGGTATAGTGTAAACCTCCTGCAAGAGGTTTTGATACTCTTTTGATATTTCAGGAGGTAAAAGTAAGGGCCCAAAAGAGGTCTGATTTTCCCACTAAAAATTCTATACTGGGGTATCCATGTGCTTTGGCAGGGAGGGAGGAGGGGGTCCTCTTTCTTTTGCCCCCTCTTCCTCAAAACATTGCCCAACCACCAAGTAACCTTCTCTTAGGATCTTTGCCCTCTCTCTAGGGCCTGGTTTTCTAGTGGGAAATGAATGTCTTAAACCTTTGTTCTCAAGAATTTTTTGAATAGAGCAGCTGAGCAGACTGACAAGAGGAGGCCATGTGGATTAGGTCAATTCCTGTACTTCAAGGAATAAAACACAAATTCCTTAGCATGGCATCAAAGGCACTTCACAGACCATCATCATCCAGTCAACAGTCAACTACCCTGGAATGGAAAAGGATATTTGCTGACAGGGCAATAAGAAGGTGCTTGGAGTCAAAATGACACTGATTAACAGAAAATGCAGATGTCCAGTATTTCTGAACCTGCTTCAGAATTAACAGAAGGAAGCTTATTAATGAAGTCTATGGACTGATTTTTTTTTAAAAAAAGGATTTTCTTTCAAAGGCAAAGAGAACACAAAATGACAGTTGGAAAACATTCCAGCAGGGGGAAAAGTTACAGTTACTGTCACAGTGACCCCTATGTTGGTAGGGAGGGAAACCAACAGCCAACGTGATTTACATGCGAAATTCCACTTGGGGATTGCAGAGTGTGGCGGAGCTACCCCAGAAAGGAGTGAAGGGAGCCAAAAAAGGAAGCCTGCCGAAAGGGAGGTTAACAACCTCTGTGGGTTTTGCTTCCCCCATATACAACCCTGAACCCACTCTCTCCCCTCTGGAGAGGGAGGCCAGGATGCTACTGAATATCAGGCAGGTGTGCCCCATGTCACATCTGATCACTGGCAGCCAGGCCACCATCCTTGAGGCAGGAGACCAATAGAATCTTCTCTAGGGAATCTGATCTCAGGGAAATACCTCAAAAGATCAATGTTTAAAGTGAAGTTCACCCATATATTCTCCCACATCCAGGGTTTAGAGTGGACAAGCTACTTAGAATAGCCTGTGACTCACAGGAGCAGCTTGATAAGTATCTGGGGAGGGAAAACTGCTTTTGTGTGTGTGTATGACCCATTTGTAGTTGTTACATTTCGCACTCCCCAAGTACCATGGTGCTACAGTGAGAATCCACATATATGGAATAAAATACAAATTGCTCAGTGTAACAGTCAAAGTAGTCACATGACATCCTCCTACCTCCCTCCCCAGTAATTTGTGTCACAAGCATGGAAAGCAGCAAGTGCCAAGAGTTAGGGAAAAGTGCAGATACCAGGACCAGGTTCTGGTCCCTCCTGAACATTAAGAAAGTGTAGTGGGGATACAGAGTGACATAATGTATACAGGCAGAAATCAAAGAACAGGTATGATTACATTTATAAGATGTTTCAAACAGAAAGAAACTAACCAGTAGTAATTCTGTGTGTGCCTGATGGAGGGGACTTGAGGAATTTTCTGAGATGATGGTAATGTTTTACATTTTTAGTGCAGTGGATTTAAAAACTCATGAAAGGTTATAGTTAAAATCTGTACACTTATTTTATGTAAATTATACTTTAATCAAAAAGATTGAGAAAAACTATTTTAATGGAATGTGATTTAATAGACAATAAAGAATATGGTTTTATAATTCAATTAAATAATTGATAATTATTTCATAACAGCATTGTATTTTTATTAAAATGGGGTTTTCCTAATAAAATGTCAAATGTTAAAAATATGAAATATGTAGAAAATCACTTCAAATTCACCAAATACACTGTAAATATTTGCTTTATTAACTTTTAGATATCTGTGCATAGATTTTAAATATTCTCCAATTCAAATATGCAGAGAGAAAAATAAAGATTTGGAGGGAAAAAAAGAACTTAATTTCTCATAAATTTGTGAATTTTAGCTACCAGCACTGACTAGAAATAAATATGTCCAAGAGTATGTTTACAGAAAGTAATTTCTATGGTAAAGGGGAAACAATGAAAGGTGCTAACAAGTACCTGCACTGTGACTTATGTGTATATGCCAAAATTTTGAGCAACTGTTACCTCTCATTGAACAATTTTCTTTTAAAGTGTTTGAGTAGGAGTGGTGATAAACTGATTTTTCACAATAATGCCTGAATTTTTAATCATATGTTGGTATATACTGATACATACACACATAAAATGCTTGCATTAATTATTCATTAACTCAAAAAGAAACAGCATTTAGATATATGTTGTCAAAACTAAATGACTATTACAAGCAGAAGGAACCTAAGGGATTGAGCTATAGAAGGCGCTCATAGTAGAATACTTTATAGAAGGACACTTTCACGCACAGAGAAGTTAAGTAGCCTGTGTAAGGTCACACAGCTAACAAGGAGTCTGGAGGACAGTCCTGCCTTTGTCAGCTCAGCTGCCTTCCCCACATCACAGGGCCACCATACAGTATGAAGCAATCAAATGTTTTTTAAAAAGGAGAGTGAAAGTCATAAATTTATGAATTTACACTGAAACACTATACAATACACATTTACTTTAAAATTAAGTCAACAAAGGGACTCTATAGCAGACCATAGCTTTCTTTTGTATTAATGTAAATAAAACAAAACTACCCAAATTTAATACACTCTAATGAATTTTTTTTTACTTTATTAGCTTTGATAGTCCTGAAATACATTGGTACATTTTATTATTTTAAACCAAAAGTTAAGTGCATTTCCTAAAAGATCTGCATCTTTTAGTAACATGACTGAGAAAATATTAATCACTGTTCTTCCTATGAAAACTGAACTCTCCCTGACAACTGCCTGCTTTTTTACATTGTCAAAGCATTTAAATTATTTTTATATAAATCAGTTTCCCTACAACTTCCTGAAGAAAGTGACCCATTATCTCATCCTAATTAAGGATAAGAGTAATGAAGATTCAGAAAGGTCTCCATTGCTTGAGTGGCTAGCAATCTCACCAGAAGAAAGTGTTCCCTGAAAATTGCTTGTTAACCACATTTAAGCCCTAAATTGTGATGAACTTAAGGGAAGCAAGATCCTGAAAACAGGACCTTTCCCATTCAAAAAAAGACAAGAATCCTACTACCAGATCCTCTAACATATCAAAACATCACAAACACATATCATTGATATTTAAAAAAACAAACAAAATAATAAGTTTTCAGAAGTAATAGAAACTTTCATGATAATTCGGATACAAAGTTTAACAGTCTTAGAATTTGTCTTTCTTATGTGCCATGTAAACAGCTTCCCAGTTTTGATAGGCAAATATGGAAAACGTAATATGAAAGGAAAGGGCTACACTGTATACACAGAAGCTGGAGAACCCCACTGAAATAAGAGGGGTCACCTAAGGAGAGAAAAAAAAAACAGCATTCCAGTCACATCCACCTGCAGGGAGGAATGAAGGGGCAACTACTTACTAATCAACAGATGACTGTGGAAAGCTTCCAATATGAAAGATAGGGACCAAAACAAACTTTAAAACAAAACAACAACAACAACAAAAAGGCAGAGACATTCAACCAAAGCAGTAGTGAGCTACCTAAGACCTCATAGCTGCCAGGATGACTACTACCAAGAAACAATGGACAAGAAGTGCAGGTGATGATGTGCAGAAAAGGGAACACTGCACCTGTTGGTGGAAATGCAACATGTACAAACACTGGTGGTTTCTCAAAAATAGAACGATCATATAATCCAACCATGCTACTTCTGAGTATATAAAAAGGAACTGGATCACAATCTCTAAGAGATGCCTGCACTCTCCTGTTCCCTGGATATTATTTGCAGCATCCAAGATATGGAAACACATAAGCATCCAATGTCAGATAAATGGATAAAGAAAATGTGGTGTATACATACAATGGGTTATTATTCAGTCTAAAATGGGGATAAAATCTTACAATGTGTGACAAGATGGAGAACTTTATGCTAAAGGTCACTGTGCTAAGTAAAATAACCTCGTCATGGAAGGAAAAATACTGCATGACTCCACTTACATGAAATATTTAGAGCATCCAAATCCACAGAATCAGAAAACAGATTAGCAGCTGCCAGAGACCGGGAAGGAGCAAATGAGGAGTTGGTCATCAAAGGGCATAAAGTTTCAGTAATGCAAGATGATTACATCCTACAGATTTGCTGTACAACACTGTGCCTACAGTCAACAATATGGTGTTATACACTTAAAAATCTGTTAAAAGGGATCTCATGTTAAGTGCCTGTTTTACACAGCTATTTCATTGCTGTGACTAAAGGATCTGACCAGCACAATTGTAGAGGAGGAAAAGTTTATTTGAGGACTCACTGTTTCAGAGGTCTTAGTCAACAGAAGCTGGGCTCCATTCCTTGGGGCTTGTTGTGCGGGACAGTATAGCAGAGGGAAGAAGTTCATATCATGCTCAGTAAGTGGAGAGAGACTCCTCTTGCCAGAAACAAATATATACTCCCACGGCCACACCCCCAATGAATCACTTCCTCCAGTCACACCCCATCTGCTTCCAGCTACCCCTCAGTTAATCCCATCAGGGATGATTTTGCTATTCGGGCAAGGCTATAACCCAATCATTTCTCCTCCCAACTTTCTTCCGTTGTGTCACAGGTGAGCTTTTGGGGTATACCACAACTAATAACCATAACAGTGCCCATTCCATTTAAAAGAAGAAAAAATTCTAAAGAACATAAAGAGAGGCAATGAAGAAAGAAGGGGAAAATGGAATCATCTCAGATAATTAAGAAAACAATACTGTGAAACTACATGGTAGGGAGGGGGGACCCAGTGAAAGAAAAAAAAAAAACAAAGTAGAAAAGTAGATTAAAATAAGGTCTAGTAGGTTCAACAGGAAAATTAGCAAGTGTTCCCAAAAAATATTAAGAAGAGAGAGTGATAGAAATTATCAAGGAAATAATATCAAGGGGGAAAAAAAAATCCCTGAGCATAACCATCCACATTTTAAGAATAAGCAGAATACCTAGCACTGCAATTTTTATAGAGTTATAGTAATAATTGGCTTTACATAGCTTATCTCTTCAGCTGATAAAAAAACATTTACATTTATAACACTGTTTTTGGGCTGGGGTGCGACTCAGTGATACAGCATTTGTCCAGCATTCAATTTCTAGTACAGCATGAAGAAACAAAAGAAAGACCGCTTATAATTTCAGCCCTTACTGTCCTCTAGAGAACTTATTTGGACACCACCCTCAGAATAATAAAATCTCTGTATTTACAAAAGCATGTGTGAATCCTCCCGTAGCCTTTCCCTTTCAAGTCTGAGTAATCCAGTGTCCTTCAGGCTTCACCAATGGCCGTTTCCATTAAACTTTTGAGGTCAGTTGGCAGAGCTCACATCCTCCAGCCCTGTCGTACTCTGTTTAGCACCAGAGTAAAATGGAACTCTAATCAGAGTCGGATCAGCAGAACACTAACCTTCAAGCATGGGACAGGAGAGACAAGCACATGACACGCCACAGGCATACAGGGTTGCACTATGTCTTATTCTATGTTGGTCACATGGTTTACGGTGGTTATAGTGCTTGAATCATCTCCTTTCATGTCATGGGTGTTTGTTTCACTTGTTCTCTATCTGTATTTGGATATCTCATTTTTCTGCCTACTGGTACTCATTTCTGCCCCTCAGCTGCTCATGCTTGTGCATAGTCTCTTTCTCCCCCATAATTTTTCCCTTTAGTGATTGCTCATAGTGGCCATATGGATGGTACATTTCAGGAGGATGAGCAGAGTGAAAAGGGAGAAAAGGCAAAAGAGAACAAGAGTCTGAAGCCACATAACAAGGATGGAGAGGAGGTAAGATCCTAGAGATACTCCAACTGACCAAACTTTGGCAACTCTGACTGCAGTGTCAAGAAGTCCAGGATGACTCTGGTTCCTAGCCTATGTAAGAGAGTAGCAAGAGCGCATCAGGAGAGAACACAGCCTCTTTTCTATTTATTAAGATCACTAAAATGTTTAGAACAACTACCTGGGGTTAATATGGATATGGTAGAAAACACTACTTGGAGACAGGAGACTGTTACTCCTAGTGTGTACAAGCTGGGCCTTTCCCAGAAGGTTCTTTAGAGCTCAGGCTACTGACCTGGGAAAAGAAGGGTTTAGGTCTTCCCAGGTAAGACCCAACAAATCACAAGTCAGTGACCTC
Organism: Sciurus carolinensis; assembly: GCF_902686445.1. Taxonomy (NCBI): domain Eukaryota; kingdom Metazoa; phylum Chordata; class Mammalia; order Rodentia; family Sciuridae; genus Sciurus; species Sciurus carolinensis. The sequence continues at coordinate 11,430,185 of NC_062230.1, read as the reverse complement.
CTAATGATAATCCTCTCAAAGAAAGGTACAAATCTAGCAGTAACCAAGGAATACATGAATGCTAACAAGGAACAAAAATCACACTTCCTTAGACTCTCACTCCTGGATTCTGATTGAACGTAATCAGTGATTATCTAACAACATGAGTTGCACAAATCATAGAGAATAAATGTAAAACCATTAAGGGAGATCAAAGAGTTACCACAGGTAGAGACACCTGAAGAAGGCAGGGCAGCTTACTGACGGTCTGACCAATAGGAAGGGGAAAAAAAAAAAAAAAAAAAACTTTAAAAGTAAGTTTAAGCCAATGCAGCGGCACATGCCTGTAATCCCAGCAGCTGGGGAGGCTGAGGCAGGATGATTGCAAATTCAATGTCAGTTTCAGCAACTAAGCAAGGCACTAAGCAATGTAAAGAGACCCTGTCTCTCAATAAAAGACAGAAAAGGGGCTGGGGATGTGGCTCAGTGGTTAAGTGTCCCTGAGTTCAATCCCCGATACGAAAAATAAAAAATAAAATAAGCTTAATGCTCAATTACTTGGTGTTTAAAAAAAATGGTCCTGAGTAATCAGAAAAAAAAAAAACATCAAATTACATTTGGTATCCTCTAACTTTAAATGAATCAAAGTATGAAGTAAAAAGTATATATTTTATAAAATTTTCTAACAAAAAGGCTAAATTTAAGATTGTAACCCCTGAAAGTGTAAGATTCAGTTGCCTGGAAAACTAATTTATGATCAGTTATCTGGAAAATTCCATCTTATTCTGGAAAATGACCTGATAAATGGGGTGTTACTGAATGTGCTACTTTAGTACAAATAAATGAATCAAGTTTAAAACAAAAGTCTGCTTAATTTCTAGAGAGTTTATTTCACCTGAACTGCAGCATGTTATTTGAATTTCTTGTACAGGTTGAGGGTCCTTATCCAAGATGCTTTGGAATATAAGTGTTTCCTTTTTCAGATTGTGAAATATCTGCATAGTCAATACTGGTTGGGAATCCCTAATCCAAAATTTTTCAGATGAATATTTTAAATATGCAGGTTACACATTCTTAATCTATAATGCTTCACAACATTCAGACATACACCATAAGTGGTACACCAGAAACAGTCCCTTTGATAAGAATAAACTCTCCCATGTATCCCTTTATTAACAAACTGTCTTCATCCAGGTGGAAGTAACAAAAATAAACAATGGGATTAGCTTATTTACATACACAAATAAGGGGAAAAGATAGTATGGCTGATGACACATAATGAATAAATTAAAGTCACACTGGACTATCTAAGACATACTCAGCAGCACAAATGCTTACTTTCACTCTCAGTATATTCTAATGAATCCACACTTCCTTCTCACTAGACTCAGAACATGGCTGGGAAAAGTTGGCTCTCAGTGATAAAGTCCAAAAGATCTATTAACTGCTCAAATTGTAGATAGCTCAAATTCAGTTTTTCAAATTTTAAGGAGATAAAATTTCAATTTGTCCTCCAATTTAGGATTCCAAATGTCCACTATTTGAATTAAAACTGATTTTCTGACACTGTTTCTCAAGACCCTTAAACAAATGAAATCAAAATCATCATGAACGTTTCAATACAAAACAGAGTACACAAAAGTTTTACAAAAAGCAATAATATTGGACACTGATTCAGATAAGTCTAAAATGAGGCCTTGAATCACCCAAGGGAAAAAATGTAACTTATCAAAATATTCATATTTATTGTCAGTTGAAAACCGCAGTTCAAGAGGCAGTGGTTAGGTCTGACAGTGAGGAACAGATCCAACATGCAAGGTAGCAATCCCATTAGTTAAATCTCGGCAGAATCTCAAATGAATGTTCATTCATTGGTATACGAAGAGTTGTTGCTGTTGTTATTATAAAATCCTACAGCAAAATTCTCAACACTAGTCATGTCCTTACCAAATCAGTGAAAAGTCACAGAATTATCAACTATACAACAAGGAATTTTCAGTATAAAACACATCTATTAACATTCAGAGTTGGCTTTCTGGATAGTTGGTTACTATGATTTTATACACAGAGAAATAACACAAAGTATGGACTCAAAACATGTTATCATACAAACTAGCTTGCAGATGTAATTGGAAAGACCCTAGGAATTTCTTATAAGGTAAATGGATTCTGAGGCTCCATTTGTGAACTTAGTCACCTTAGTGACATTTTTATTTCTGATTTATTCACATATGCTTACTTCACATTCAAGGTAATTTTGAAATACATGATTTACTTTGCAAGCCTATCTATTTGAAAGTTAAGTCTTACTCTATTACCACAAATAAACAACAGGAATACTGTTATTATTTTATCCAGACTTGTCCTTTATAAAACATAAATCTTGAAGCTCCATCCCCTCCTTGTCCCATCTGACTTCGTTCTCATTTCTCCCATGGCACACAGTCTTTTAAGAACTAGCTATCAGGAGTTACCCTCTATAAGTTATCATAAATTAATAAAATGATAATAGAAAAATTTTCTTTTGGTGGTTTGCACAACCCTGAAATTGTAACAACCACTTAGCCAGTAAGAAAAACACAATCCATAAATTGTTACTGAAAGTTGAAAAGCAGAAGGATGAAGAAGATCTGTGAAAGATAGCAAAGAAAATACCCTTCCATCAGAAATATCACATTCCTACTCTCAAGCAAGTTGAAATGGGTCATTTCTAAGAATCCATGGTTTATTCCATTATTATTTTAAAACATGTGCAAATAAACTCTTGCTATTTTGACTTGATATAATATCACATATGCATATCACTGGCATGAGTGTAAGCTGGTTTTAGGTTTGGTGAATATAATTTGACAATACTCCTCAAAGTCTTTAAAAGTTCTTACCCTTTGATCAAATTACTACATATGCAGAACTCCATCTTACAGAATACTTGTAAGTAATGAATTTTATCCAAAAGGGTATTTATCATATATTAGTGAAACAATATAAAAATTCTGAAACTATAAGTGTTAAGTTGACTTTTTACATGATGATATAATATTAGTTCCCATTAAATGTTGCTTATAAATAATGTTAAGAAACAAGGGGAAATGACTATGAGGTAATGTTATGTTTAAAAAGTGAGGCACAGAAATGTATACATAGCACAATTTCAGCTACATAAACTAAACAGTAAAATAGTATGCCAAAATGGAATGCTGAGTGAATAATCTGTCTTCTGTTTTGTATATTAAAACCTCTGTAATGAACATATTTCCTTTAAAATCAGATTTTTTAAATGAAGATACTTTTAAAAGAGGTTAGTTTTATTTTTTCTGCTTTGGTAGTCAATCAGTGTGCCTCAGTGTTTGGAGCAGAAGCTTTGCAACCGTCACAGAGGCTTAGGGGAAGTCTCTCCGGCATCTTCGTGACCACTAAGTACCTACCAGGTTGTATGGATGAGATCCAGGTCAGCCCAGATCCACTACAGAGTGGAAACTGTACCGGACCTAGACCATGACCTAACGGATCATCACATAAAATGGGTCAAAATTAAAACTGATTATACTCAACTTTGCAAGGAACAATTCCATTATGTCTTACTGATTTAGTTTTATTTTGTTTTAAACTGCTGTCATAACAAGTACTTTGAGAACCCTAAGGAACCCAACATGATGCAAATTCATAATCCCTTATTACTCTTTACTTGTTGTAAACATGCAAATTCTATCTCCCCCGACCCTCTGTACCCTAAGACTATGCCCTCAAAAGTCACCATCTGCCATACCATTACACCCTCAATTTCTTCTCTGAAGTCACCCTATCACCTCTTTTTCTAATTGAAATCAGGCTAGCCCCTGAAATCACTGTAAATGGCTGGGTTTTGTTTTGGTTTTGTTTTTTTCCTTCTGCACACCATATGCCATTGGCCTGAAGGTGATATGCAATGGCTGGTTCCAGATCTTCTTCCTTGCTCAAAAATTTCAGAAACTTGGAAGAAAAAACCTCAAACTATTTTTAGTAGTTTCCCATTGCTACTATAACAAATTATCACAAACCCAGTAACTTAAAACAATACAAACATATTACCTGTTATGGAGGCTGGAAGTACAGAATGGTTTCACTGGTTTAAAGTCAAAATGTCAGCAGGGCTGTGCTCCCTCTGGAGGCTCTACAGAAAAGCTCTTCCTGTGCCTTTTCCAGCCTGTAGACACCCCTTCCTCCATAGACACAGTTTTGATGTGGTTTGAGCATGTCTTCCAAAGGTTCATGGGTGGAAGCTTGGTCCTTAGCAAGACAATGTGAGAGGTTGGGGACCTATAAGAGGTAGGGCCTAGTTGGAGATCATTAGGTCATCAGAGGAGCTGTGCTGGGAAGAGATTAAGGCAGCTCTGCTGGGACCCTGGTGAATTCCTGAGAGAGGGTTCTTTGTTATGGAAGAACAAGACCAATGCTCCCGAATTCCAGGATTCCAGTCTTGCCAGATGCTCTCTCCCTCTCACATGCACCTCTGCTATGCCATCCATCCTATCATGATGTGACACAGCCACAGGAACCCTCACCAAAAACTAGTACCAGCCTGTGTAGGCTTTTAGCCTCCAACACTACAGGCAAAATAAATCTTCTTTATAAAGTGCCCAGCCTCAGGTAGCATACAGAAAGTCCACTAATACATCCATCTTCAAAGTGGCCACAAAGCAGCTAACTTTGCTTCCAAAATACCTCCTTTTCTGGCTGTAAGCTCCAGTCTCCTTTTTACAAGGACCCTTGTGATCATATTTGGCCCTCCGAAATAATTCAAAGTAATCTCATTAATAAATCTATTGCATCCACAAAGTCCCTTTTATCATGAAAGGTAATATATTCACAGGTTCCAGGGAATACATGGATATTGAGAGGCATTATCCTGCTTGCCACACCTTCTACCCTGTAAGTTTCTAGGTAAAATCTCGTGGTTACTCCTGCCCCTCGCTGATGAAAATCTCACACTGAGAGACAACGTCTTTCTCATACCATCACAATTTTCTCATCACTCAACATGCACACAGATGATCAATCCTCCATACTCTCTTTTTCAGCTATTATCTTTCTGAAGAGTTTTTTGTCTATTTCAACTTGGTTGCCTTCCTCCACAATCATTCTCCCAAGGCACTGACAAAACTCTCAATCTCAAGTACCCTGCTATACTCACTCACAGAACTTAGGGCCACTGCACTCTGCAACTGCCAGGCAGCCCTGAAAATGCACCCCAAACAAGAAGAGATTGCCATGCAGAGCTGCAACGCACTGCCTACCATGGCATCTTCACTGTCCATTCCTCATGTGTCCTATCACAACCCCTGTTTGGATCAGAGTCTGCTGTCCATCATGCTACTCATGCCCTTTCAAGCACCCTTAAGTCCCTTGTCCTCCCTCCTTCCTCTCTCACAGATCAGTAGTTAACTGGTACAGATTAAACTCAATTCTCCACCCCCACCTGCAGACAAATAGCTAACCATGGTTTGTGAAAAACACAAAGCTGACTTTATCTTACTCAATGTCATCTTTACAGTCATAAATCCTAAAATTACTTCTAGACATAATTCCCCTGGAAATCTAGGCTATTACATGAAAATTCTACTAAAATGTCCATTTGGATGTTTAATAGGCATCTAACACTTAACACACTCAAACAAGAAATAAACTTGATTATGTTATTCAAATTTAGATAAAAATCTCCAAGAATACCATGAAGAACTGGATCCCCTGCACCCAGATTTATCAGTTGTTAACACTTTACCACATGTGCTCCATCTCTTTATTAAATGTATCCATTATCATTACTCTTTGGGAGCAAGGTCCTGACATAATGGCTGATCCCTCCCTAGATATTCCACAGCACACTATCCAATAATATAAATACTTACCTATAGAACTTGGAGATGACTTCTTAGTCTTTCTCCCTCTCACAGTGTTAATAATTCTAAAGAGTTCAAGCCTTTAACTAGGATGTCCTTCAACCAGTGTCAATGTTTCCTCATATTCAGACTCAGTAATACCAGAGAAATGAGGCCACACTCTATTTTTCATCAGGAGGCACGTGAGGTCTACATACACCACCACTTTAATACTGGCCTCCATCACCTCATCCCACTTTCCCCTCTGTAACTAATAAATATTTGGAGTAAGGAGATAACCAAAGACTACCCCCTTATTATGCTTCTCATCAAACCTGCCCTACCAATGGTAGTATCAATTGATGACTCCTACTTGAATCAACCACTCTAGGGTGGCTGCAAATGGTGTTTTTTTTTTTTTTTTTTAGCACCATCATTTTTAAATTAATTAATTGTTTTTGGTACTGGGTACTAAGTCCAGGGGTGTTTTGCCACTGAGCTACATCCCCAGTTCTTTTTCTAAGACAGGATCTCACTGAATTGCTGAGGCTATCCTCAAATTTAGTAATCTTTCTGTCTCAGCCTCCCAAGTTGCTGGGATTACAGGTATGTACCATGCCTGGTTAAATTATTTGTTAACAGGTATTTTAGAATAAGAAATTTCCTTCCCTCTCCCATTTATTTATATCCAACACTATCTTTACTTCAATGCTCAAACTGTCCGAGATTTGGCCAGTGCAAGTGCCTTTTAGCTGGCTCTGTAACTTTGTGACATGCTTCCATCATTCTGAGTGCTTCCTTACTTTATGGCACAAATATATTTGCCAGGTTCTTCTTGTACTTATCATAGAATCAGTTATTCCTTCAAGGAGCACTGGTTTAGAATTTATAAACCAGAATCTATGCACTTGGCATGCTCACTGCTGATGGGTGATCATGTGCTTCCAGAACATGTATGTGTGTGTGTGTGTGTGTGTATGCATGCATGTGCATGCCCCCACACACGTGTATTTTTTCTATAGCTACCAATAAATACATACATCACAAAACCTCGAGTTGGCATTAATACTTTCAATTCCAGTATAAAACTTTTGAGGTTCTTTTAAATTTTCCTCCTTTTAATTATAAATCCTTTATCTGTTAATGGTAAACCTAGTTCCTTTTATCCTTAATACATTTACTTATCTCTTCAATCCCCTGTATATAACCAATATGCCAATTATACTGGCTACCTCCCTAGCTTCTGTCCCACTGCCCCCCAACCCCTAGCATTGCTGGCTTCTCTCAGCTTCTGCACCTGTCAATGCTTCAAAACAAGGAAAGGGAAGGAGATAAGGAAGAGCCCATTTAAAACCCAGAAAGGAACTCCTAATTTTTGCTCCAAAACTTGCTTCTGAGACCTCAACTTCTTGGTAAATTCCACCACAATACACCCCACTGCTGAGATACAAAAGCTAAGGTTTGTCTCTCCTGCTCAGATGCCCGAGCTAACCCACTGTCAAGTCCTGCCTATTCTGCCTTCGAATGCGAACCCACGTGCCATCACTGCTCACCGTCTCCAGGGACTCCTGCAGCCCAGGTCTTCTTCCTCACTTACCAAAACTGCTACAAAAATCTGCTAGCTTCTCTCTCTTCAGTCTATTCTCCAAACAAAGCAGAGTGATACAAACAAGTTCAGAACCTACCCATGGACTTCTCTTACATGTTTAACAAAATTCAAACTGTGTACCATTCCTACAAAGTCCTTGGGGTCACCCTTGCCACCTCTCCACAACCTCCCCTCCTACCAATCACCTCTAACTGACTAGCACCAGTTACCCTGCCCATTTTCAGGTCCCTTAGACTCTCTAAGCCAGTTCTGCTTTAGTAACTCAAACCCAACTTTCTTCCCTAAACTAGGCTTCACTCCGTCACATCAAGAGGCCTTCCCTGACCCCACCCCATGCCTGTGCTCCATCCCCACACCTGTTTTGCTTATTGCCTGCTTCCCACACCAGAATTTAATTCTTTTTCACCATAGTATTCCCCTTCCTTATAACAATGTGGACCTTTAGTGTTTGATAAATTGACACAAGGAAATGTGTATATCACAAAATTAAAAATACAAAATTTTAGGAAAGGGGAATATAATCATTACTAAATCATCATAAATGCAAAATAGTAGGGTTGGTGACCACTAGCAACATCAAGACAACCATCAAATCAGAGATATGCCTTACTAAGAACTTACGTAATGATACAATACAGAAACAAGATGGATTTATAGCGAATTAACTGACAACCTGCTGTCTGAAAGTTATAAAAGGTAAGCAGAAAGAGTCTTGAAGAAAAAGCCGTTCTGAGTTGCCCAAATGACAAATATCTTCATAATAATATAAGGCTATATCTGGAAGACATATAGAAGATTCAAAAATGCATACTCCAGTGGTTTGTATATGCATCAAAAATGAAAACCAACTGAACAAAAGACCATCCATGGCTCTTTGCGGCCATGAAAGAAGAAAAAGAAACAGAACCAGTGCACAAATGAGACAGATTGATGGCATGATTGAAAACTTGACAAAAATAAATGGGACTACAGAAAACAATCATGATGGTGAAAAAGAGAAATGAAAGTAACCGTTTCATTCAGCATTTCCAAGGAAAGTAATGGAGGAAAACATAAGTGAAAATGAAAATTTCACCTGTAACTATCTGCAGACAATGAAAACAAATTAAATGTATACAAACATATACATAACACGTACCCTCATGTTACAAGGAAAATACGTGTTACAAAAAGGAGACTGACAAGTTTTTAATCTAAAAACAATGATTAAATCGAAGTTATATCAAATCATAAGTGGGGAAAAAATGACCTTAAAATTTGTTCTCAGGCTGGAGCATAGCTCAGTTACAGGCATTTGTCCAGCTTGAGTGAGGCCTTGGTTTCTATCCCCAGCACCATGAACACAATGAAAATGATAAAAAATTCTGTAATAACTGAAAAAAGGTTCCATTTATAGTAAACTAGGTATCATAATAAAAATCCATGATAAGTACTAAAATGTAAAACAAATACTATAAAAGCCAAACTATGAATTATCTTAGTACAGGGTTATGTCATTAATCTCTATCATCACTCAAATTTTAAATCCTTGATAAAATTGTATTTAAGAGAAAAAATTACCAAGGACAAATTACTGCATTGCAACTCTGATAATTTGTTACTGGTCAGAGAATAGGAAAGTAGGGGATTCCAGACAGAAGAAATCATTTACAAAGCAACTGAGACAGGAATAATAGGACACATGGGGGAGGTCATTAAAGATCAACACTGAATATGGTTTCTGAATTGGCATCACCTATCTGAAATAATCCGTTTATCAGAAATGGGACTCCACCAAAGAGAGGGAAAAAAACGGAAATTGTTTTTCAGATAGGAATTAATCTTGACCCAAAACCCAATAGAGGCCTTTGCAATCAGAAAGACATGGCACACCTGGCAGCTGAAAATCAGTTCCAGGTTGGTAGGGGTAGGAGATACCACTGAATGAGTTCCACTATCTGAGCAACCAACCGCACTTGCAGACTCCTAGGAGAATAAATGTACCAGACTATTCGCCTCCCAGGAGACAGGAGAGAAGCAGAGTAAAGAGCCTTCTCCAGGTGTAAGAGAATAAACTACCCAGTGTATATCTGCTAGACAGAGAAGACAGGTCAGAAAATAACCTGCTGCTCAGGAAATACCCTCCTGGTGGCTTGAATCCATGGAAAGATGAGAGCTGCCCATCGTAGTTTACAGAAGTTATTCCTCTCTTGTATGTGGGAACCACATTTCTGCTCCCAGGAAGCTGAACCTGCCTGGAGGCAAAAACACAAGCACATTGACTGGCCTCCCTCTGAATACAAGCCCACAGCCTCCAAAAGCCCCTCATGCTGCCTGGCAATCGCACTCGTCTGGCCCCTCCACTCTCCCAGATGACTGTTTCCAACCCCTTTCCTACCTAGCAGGCATACAGTGGGTAGTTTATTCTCTCACAGCTACTTGCTTCAAGGCTGCATATTCTGCCCTGCTTCTATTGCTGCAGATAAATTGGCCACTCTCTCCTATCTAAGGGCAAAACTTGCATATGGATACTTCATCAAGAACATCATTTCTGCAATTTCTCCCTAACGTTTCCTGTACACTGGAATTTCCTCACTAGGTCTACAAACACTCTCCCAGTTTTTAAAGATCACTTTTGAAAGCACTCTCATCCCTCCTCCAGCTACCACTCCTCTCTACTACCCTTTACAACAAATGCCATCTAAGAATCATCTGTCTTACCAATCTCCAATTTCACTCTTTCCATTACCTCTTATATCCACTTCAGCTAGGTTTCCACTAATTCCACTTTTTCAATGTTGTTCTTCAAAGTCACCAATAGCCCCCAGTGGCTGAACCCAGTGTTGAGACATCAGGCCTCCTCAAGAACAGCAACAGCACTTCACTCAGTGCATCCTTCTTCCTTTGGCCTACAGGGCACCATGTTCTTTTGGTTTCCTCGTACTGCTCTAAAGGCTTCTTTGCAGACTCCTCTGGAAGCTCCCCTCTATCACCCAGATGATAAATGTTGGAGAGTCCAGTGTTCATTCAAAAGATCTCTTGTCTTTTCCATCTATGTTCACCCCCTTCAGTGATTTCAGTCATTCTCATGCACATTAAACCTTTTATTAGATTAAAGATTCCTCATCCTTTTTTTCTAATTGGGACCTCTAAAGAGCAAACACCAAATTTCTAGTTAAAACTGCCTATCCAACAGCTCCTCTGCTATCCAGCAGATATCTCAAAGTGAGCATGTCTAAAACAAAGCTCCAGGCATTCACTCTTGTGAATTCACTCTCAGTTTCCCTGAGAAGATGGAAGCACAAATTCTCAGGTCAAAAATGTTGGAGTCATTCTTGGTTCCCTTCTTTCTCTCCTATCTTCCCCGGGGGCATGTATGACTCATGCACCATACATTCTCTATCCATATCTGTCAATAATGCCCATAAGTACAGCCTTTAAAATATGTCCCCAAGTCCTATACTTCCCATCATCTCTACTCCTAGCACCAGAGAGTTATCTCATTATCTTGTTTGAAAATTTAACATTTAAATTGCCTCCTAATTGATTTCCCTGTTTCCATTCTTGGGACCACACTGTTCAACATAACAACCACAGTAATTTTGTTAAAATATAAGTAGGATCTTGTCATTTCTACCTTGACTCAAAATCCTCTAACAGCTTATCATCTCACTCAGATAATGCTCTGGAAGGCCCTACATGATCCCATGCCCCTAACGTCACCTCTCATGGTCACAGGCAATTAATTTTGCTACTGCTTCTTCCTAGAAAGTTCTCCCCCTCGTATCCACCTTCATTCACTTCCTTCCTTCCTGCAGGTCTTTGCTCAAATGTCAACTTCTCAGGTGATATTTGTTGAGTGAATGAATCAATCAACATTGTCAATAAAGCTGATGTGCTGACGCAGGCCAGGCACTGCAAGCTAATCCCCGTGATGCCAGTAGGAGCCAGGAACCAGAATCCAGACTCAAAGGACACCGTCATTAGTGGACAGCAGGGCCTGTATCCGTAATTGCAATAATATTTTCATCATGTAAACTGATAGGAAACTGAAAACACAACCACAAGACTCCTTGGTGGGGATGAAATTAGGACAGATAGTTGAATTATCTGGTAGACTATAGAGAAAATGAATCATACCAGTTACACTATAGTATTGCTACTCAAAAGTATAACATTGAACTGGTGCCAAGCCCACGCTGTTACTAGTGCCAGAGAAAAATAAGAACAGAAATTAAGAGCAAGCACTTTGAAACTTACTGAAATTTTATTTTGCTGGAACGAGTTAGTGAATTTGTCTTGTTGATCAGTGGTATATACCAGTTTTGAGTCCAATGTGATATAAGATCCATACTTATCATGTGCAGAAACACCATTAGTTAGTCTGTGATGGGTTATGGCTTTACAGAAAAGGGGGAAAAAACCTTTCCCCCCACAGCTAGTTAAAGAAGAACTATAAAGTATAACTCTTCAGTGGTCAAAATACAAGCATCTACCTGATATTTTCTCATTTAGTTATATGGAAAAAGTAATTCTTGCTTCTCATATTTTTTTCTTAATTAAAATGTCTATTCATTTTCTTTACACAACCTATATCCATAGACAATGGCAATTTGGAAGTTTTAAGATTTTTCTTTTTTTTTTATTTAACTGGCAACATTGATAGCTTTACTTCTTGCTATTGACTAAGTTATAGCATCTTCATAGAGATCAACAGTCCCATCTTAGGTACATAGATCCTACTAAACTTTTTCACAGAACTTCCTGAAGTTTATAACATAAACTGTAACATTGTACTCTCACTTCCTAAAGCCCCTCAGTCTTACAAATGTCCTGAGGACAGTTCTCAACACAGTCCCATGTAATTATTTGTTTGGATACCCATCTTTTCCACTGAACTGTAGTATCTATAGGAGCAGGTACCATGTTTGAACTGATTTATCCCAATACCTAGAATAATTCCTGGTTTATAAAAGTTATTCAACAAACATTCAATGAGCAAATGAGATCACCTTATTACCTGTAGGTGAACCTCAGGTAACAGAAAATGTGGAGGCTCTCAATTGGCAAAAGGAAGGAGATATTTCCTAAATATGAGGACATAAGTTCATGGTGTAACCTCTACATGTCATGAAGATTATCAAGCTTTGTTTGAGAAACTCAGATTCCTAACAACAGATACGGCTGGTAAAAAGGAAATGCATTCAATACAATGCAAAAAAAAAGTTTAAAACAGTAAATCAAATAATAACAACAACAAACACAATATGTTTGCTCCCAACAAGTTTCTGAACACTCATTGGGCTCCTACTTAAGCAAAGAACATGGCAGAGTGGGGAGAGAAGACAGATGTAGGGACAAGTATTCCATTTTCCTTGGAACTCATTCCTGTCTAAGCTAAAAGTTTCTAGTTTTCCTTTGCTTTTACTTTCTGACTTGTGACAAAGAAAAAGAGTTTCACACTGCTGCAAATTAAAGTATGAGTGGTTGCTGACGTGATGCAGGTTAATATTTGGTAATTCTGAGTTCTGAGCATATTAAGTTTTTCTCCTATTATGGGAGGCTAGGAGTTCCAAACCTTCCCCTCCTGCGTTCATTCTGCACACTGAGTTCACTGAGGCACTTCAAATTCTGGAACAGGTGTGCACTTTGCATTCTGTAGGGAAGAGTTGGTGAAAGGTTAAAAAAAAAAAAAAAGACTCTACAGGTCTACGGGAAACAAATGGTTTGTAACTAAACATTGAATGATTAGTAGCCATTCACCAAGCAGGCAGGGTTAAGAGAAGGGTGACATTCTTTCTCGAGTCCATACCCCCTCAGTGATGACCTGCTGAGCATTAAGTACAACCACATGCTCTTGCTGGGCCCCTGGAAGGCTTTATACTCTGCATCCCTGTGTCTCATCAACCAGATTAGAAGCTCTGTGCCAGCACAGACCGCATCTCTAGAATTCGGAACCTAGCACACAGCCCTGCACATAGAACACATTTGAAAATATTAATTGAGAATAAAGCAAACTTTTTCACTTGGTGACTCTTTTAACAGTTAATGTTATTCAATCAATTGTGTATAGTGTTTTTCAGATTTCACTCCTTTGAATTTTGCCAAAAATATACAAATATTGTCATTTCCAATTCAAATGTGATACCTAAAATTTTCCCCTTTATTTAATCCTGATCTACATCATCTGTCTCATAATACAAATGTTAAAGGTTTACCAATTTACCACTTTGTATTAAATTACAAGTTTGCCTTGAAGAGGTTTTTGAAAAAACTATTACTCAAGTCCTGCAAGGTATAATTAAATAAGTCGAACCAGCCCTTAGGGACCACTTACTTGGAAATGAAATTTCAGAGCCAAAGAGTGCCTGTAACCTTTACTGACGTCGTGTCTACAATGCTGCTCTGAACTTCACTTAATCAAATCTCCACAGAGAGGTAGTCGCACTTCACTGGTGTAAGGACTTCTGAATCTCACCCCCACCAAAAGGATCAATGTGGCAATTATATTAGAACAAGATCATATTTTCCGAAGAGCACTGTGAACCAAAGACCAGAACTCTCCTGGTGACTCAGGGTTAAGCCAGCATCTCTGCTACTTTGCCAGTCATCCCTCCACCCTTGACAGTGGAGAAAAGGTCAGGAAATAAGAACTCTTTCAAAAGTCCTACTAGCTGGCCCCTACCACCAATCACTGATTGATCAACACTCAGGGCTGTTCCAACAATCAGGCCCACAAGGAGCCCTGAGGGTACCAGACAACTGTTCCTGCGTACAAGAAACAATGCCAACTATTTTCTTTATGCCACATAAATAAGTTATCTCCTCTAAAACTACATGTAAATTTAGCAGGATGATTATTCAGCCTGGTATAAGCTGTGCATCTCACATTCTCTCAAATTATCTCCAAGAATAGCCGCAGGGATAGGGCACAGGATCAGAATTAAAGACCAGAATTTTGCTGCTACTTATGACACTGACATGCTGGATGCTCTTGAGAAAAAAACTTAAAGATTTCTAAATTTTAGCTCTTCCTATTCAAATAGAAAATGCACTTCATTCTATGCTGAATGAATTCTGAAGACCATTATCCAACAAGTATGTGAAGCATTGAAACTGACGTAGGACAAAGTGAACCACTCTTATCGACATCACAGCCTTTGAGATTTACTATATACAGGATGACAAAATACAGGAATTGATGAGGTAGTTACTTAAAACTTAAGCTTTCAAATGATAAAAATCTTATGCAGACAAAGTTTAAGATTACCTAAGAAGATGCTTGATATGAATGGTCCAGACCCTATATCCCCTGCTCACCTTTCCTAACTCCACCTTCTCCACCTCTAAGCCTTCCTGCACAACATTACTAATCTTCATGCAACATTAATGTAATTCATATTACTCTCTCCAAAAGTTAAATATTCCATTTTAAGAATCACATCTAAATTACATTTTTATGGACTAAATCTTCTGTAATTGTATATATTATTTCCATTCTTCTTACCTAGACAATATAACCTCTTTGCTATCACATAAAGACATCAAGCCCATCCTACCTCATATTTGTTCAAGGTGGTCAAGTTCTTCCCCACCTTCTGTACATCTTCAATTTTTAGAATATCAAAACCCAAAGTAGTCTTCAAGGACCCACTCAGGTGCTTCTTCCTTGTAAGGCCTTCTTTGTTCACATCTTCACTAATTTTTACTTTCCTTTAGTCTTCTACAATGCCAACACAAGTGTTTATCACAAGTCCCCAACTAGCTTTCCCAACTCATGTGTCAGAACTGTACATACCCCTTACTGTCTGCCTGCAACTGCAAGGTTACACATGTAGAAGGCATATACATGTGAACAAACAGGATTATTGGTGGTAGGCAGAGTGGCTCAGAAGGTACCCTTAATCCCTGAAACCTATGAATATGTTACTCTACAAGACAAAAGGGACTTTTAAATGAAACAGGAGATTAGTCTGGATTATGTGGGTGAATCCAATCTAATCACATGAGCTCTGAAAGCACAGACATGTGGCCGAAGGAAAATGGAGGATTCTCCTAAGTGGGATTCCAGTAGCAGCTCATGGTCAGGAGACAAGAGGAAAAGGGCTCCATCCTACATCATGGAACTGAATTCAGGCCATCTAAAGGAGCTTGGAAGTGGATTCACCCCCCAGAGACTCCAGAAAAGAACACAGAACACACTGCAACACCTTCATTTTGACCCTGTGAAACTCCAGGTGGAAAAACCAGTGGAGTCACACTGAACCTAGACTTATGGCCTACAGAACTACAAAGTAATAAATGAATGTTGTCTTAAAATGCTGAATTTGTGATAATTTATTATGGGAGTGACCGGAAAACAATCACTTGCAAACATGGCTGTGCCAGGTCAAACAAGAAAGCAAGCAGGACAAATGTAATTTCAGACATGCTGCCCAAACATAAGTGACTCTTTAAATGCTGATTAGATGTAAGAGCAGCAAGCACACTTGAACAGAAGTAACAGCAAACACTAATGTTTCCATTTTTATTAGAAAAACATGACAAGAATGAGAGATTCCAATAGTCAAACAAATTTAGAGTAATCAAGTCAAACACATTAAAACTAAAGCATATAGTAAGACTATATGCTTCAACTGCTTTTGATTTAAGCAAGAAATTTATACTGAAACTTCCAAACATTCTGACAAAACATTCCCTTATGATCCAGTGGGGTTTCCATGACAGAATCAGAGGTACAGGCTATAGCACAAAACACAGCAAAGTGAACATCCAGGCACAGAGAGACTGCATGCATGGCCTTGTGATTAGCATCACACTAACAGGAAAGCAGATCAGTGCAGAGAATGCTCTTCACTAAACTGACAAACTGGTTATAGGTAAATCACTGGAACCAGATGGGATTTCTCCAGAAGCTCTGAAAGAAACAGACAGTGAAACTAGAAATATATTGTGGAAATCCTAAAACCCCATCATTTATAAAATTGTTGTGACAAAAGAAAGGCAAGATATAAATGTTATACCCACTAAAAGGGCTTCAGAAAAGATTCTGGTATCTTGATATCTAGCATTTCTACTTGCCTATCTCACGTAGGATACAATATCAAAGGCAATAACTTTAAATTAAAACAAGTATAAATTTTCTTTCCAAATGCAGAATAACATGCTAAATAAAAAAAGCTCCTAGAAAACAGAAAAATACATGCACGAATAGAATCACCTGTAATCCCACATCCAGAGGTAATCACTATTATTACTCTTCTGTTGTATGTTTTTCTGTTTTACATATCACCAATGTTCCATTATATACCTATTAATTTTCCTTTTTTAAAAAACAGTATAATTCTGGCTGAGAATATAACTCAGTGGTACAGCATTTGCCCAGCATGCCTGAGGCCCTAGTTTGATCTCAGTGCTATAAAAAAAGTATACTTAAAGTCTATAACATTTAGCATTTGGAAGGTAGGACTTAATTTTTTAATCTCCTTATAGAACTCTATTTTATATGGTTCTAACAATTAAAATAACCGCTTTTTGTGGAAATGTAAGTGGATTCGAAATTCTTAATCTTTTACATATATTTTATGCACATCTCTGGATATAACAGAAGCAAAATTCTGTCTTCACCATTTACTGGCTATGTGACACTGGACGAAACAAGTCATCTTCTGTGACTCAATGTATTTAATCCATAAATTGTATATAACAGCAGCATCTAACTCAGAGGTAACAGTAAATAAGGTGATAGACAAAAAATGCTTATAGTCCCTAGAATGTACCAAACAGTACAGAAATGTCAACTATTACTGTTATTGTTATTATTTCCTAAAACAAAGCTCCAGAAGTATAATTATTGGGTAGAAAAGCTCAGGCTTTAAGAATTTTTAATTTGTATTAATATTTTCTCTAGAAAAAAACTACAAAATAAATTATTTACCCCCTGAGAAATGTATTTTCCTGCTTTGTAGCAACAATAAGTACAAGTTCATACTATCTTCTAGGCAAAAAAAACAAAAACAAAAACAAAAACAAAAACAAAAAAATAAAACAAAAATCCCTGCAAATGTAAATATAAACACATTACTGAAACACTTGGAAAGATAATTATGTTTCGACCAGAAAGGGCCTAAAATTTATAATAATATGGTTCTTTACACACCCTACCTAGGTTCATCCACCAAAAAAACACAGGGCACCAAAACATACTAACAAAGGACCAAATCAGTTATCATTAGACTAAGAAAATACATGTAGTCAAATGGCTAAGGACAGCCTAGCAAAGAATTTGTTTCTGGAAAGATAAATTTCAACAGAAACATCAAGCTGCTAGAATGGTACTAGTTAGCAATGGTCTAGAAGAAATCACAGGGATTTCTAAAAGGAAGTATGGTGGCCATAAAATTCAAGGTTGGCAGATTATGCAACAGAGAAGAGGTCCATTCTAAGGGGTGGGTATCTCCAGGGGCAACTTGCAGGCAACAAGTTCAAGATGCTCACCCACAGTCTAGCATGACAGGTTCCAAGTCACTGGTCCTGAAAAATGACACATTCCTAAGTCTTTAAGCTGTCCTGGACCATTTCATAATGAAATAAGCTCAAGAAGTTCCTTCAGAAAGCAAGTAAGAGAAGAGCACAAGAAACACAAAACAGTGACTTCCTCTTCAATGGAACCATGATGCAATCCAATCTCTGACACTGAACAGAATTCATACTGCTGCAACTCAAGAGGAGATGGAATATCCCAGCATACACAGACCACAGTAAATAAGAAGAAATGAGTTCCACACAGATTAGAACATTAGTATTCCACAAAACGCAAGAGTAAAGCAACTTGGTTAAAGTTTCCTCAAAGCACACATGCTTCAGTTCTGGGATGCTCCTGCAAACTCTGGGGATACAGTCTCCCCACCACCATCCTTCCAGAAGGTTTACGTGCAAGTTCCTTTCAAAACTGTTCAGACTGAAAATTGACTAGGCCCCAAGAAAAGTGCTGGTTGCGCACACTTAAAGATGTATATGCCATTGGCTGTCTGCTTAAAATTTGAATCCTTTGAGATGACACAATCAAAAATAAACACTTTGCACCCCTATGTCGCCAAAAGTCTCTGACTGTCAACATCAGAGAACAGCAGGCTGATGTGACCCAGCATGCCAGCTCTGTTAGTGAGTGCTTTTTCATGTCTCCAAATTATGGCTAAAGTGTCTTCCTTTGAATGATTTTGCATCGATTTCTTCTGAAGTAAAAAATTTTTTAATAGTGGCCATCTTTCAAACTGTTAATTGTGAGACAATGACCAGAGTTCTTCATACTACTTTTATGAACTTTTCCAAATTATCATTTAAGTAAATCCCCTAATAATTCATCTGAAAGGATCTTACACTCTAATTAATACATTTTAGACTATTTTGTAAAAATATTGTTATAGTAGACTAGAAAATGAACTCTTTAAGAGGTCATGGTAGCCCCCCCAATAATTTAGGAATCAGGAGGATGTCATAGAAGTTGACAAATATTTATTGAAATATATAAACAGATTAAGTACAATGCTCACAAAGCACTTATTATACTTTCAATTGTTAGTTTGTGTCAAATATTTTAAGTTATAAAAGTTAGTTCTGGGCTAAAAGAATACAAAATAAGTATCATCCAGCAGGATGATATACTTTAGGTAGCTTCTATTCAAGAACTCTGTGGGGCAGGGGATTGAGCATGCACACATTTAAGCACAAACACAGTGTTGTGCTTTAGGTATTAAATGTTCCCAAAAGCTTGTGTGGGATAATGGAAGAAAGTTTAGAGGTAATACAATAGGGTGATGAGAGTTTTAACCTAATCAGTGCAGTGACCACCACCCTACTCCCCCATGACAGAGATTAACTGGGTGGTAACTATAGGCAAGCAGGGTGTGGTTCAAGGAGGTGGCATGCCAAAATATACATTTTGTCCTTGGTGAGAAGAGAAGAGGCTGTGTTTCCTGGTGTGATGTCCTGAGCTGCTTTCCTCTGCCATCCCTTCCATCATAACGTTCTTCCTCACCTCAGGCCCAGAGCAATGGAGATGGCCATTTACAGACTGAGACCTCTGAAATGGTGAGTGCCAAATAAACTTTTCTTTCTGTAAAATTATTCTTGTCAGGTCTTTTGGTCACAACAGCAAAAAAAAAAAAAAAAAAAAAAAAGCTAAAACCCATAGGACACACACATAATAGCTATACATAGTATATATACAACATGTATATTATATAGAATGTTAGAATGTGTCATCTAATTATACAACATATGTATATAGGTATGTGTGTATATGTAACAAATATTATAAACAAATTTTTAAGTATATGAAAACCAAGAAAATACCTTTTTCATTGAAGAACAAAGTTAAAAAATTTCTTATGTTTTTCAACTTTATATATCTAAGACAACACTTAATTCTCATATGACTGATGAATGTAAGTATAAAATAATAATGAAATGACATATGTAAAAAGTCCTAATTATACTACAGGAATATTCCAAAGGTCAAAACTAAAAATCTCATCTAAGTCTCTTCTACATAGCAAGGAATATTCATTACTTTTGTTTCAATCTTCAAAAATTCATCAAAACAAGGTGATGTCTTTGAGATGATTACTGGAATTTAGAAGTGAAGTTAAATAAGTTGAAAAATTGTGACAAATGCACAAAACAAAATTTACAAAAACATTGCTCTATGGTTAACTTCTTTCTACAATTCTAAAATGATTTCCAAATACTAAAACAAGAAAGTTATTTGCTGTTTCAGTTCTAAATTTTGGAGAACAAGAAAAATTTTAAGAGAACATTCTAGATTACAGAAGGCAACTGATTCTATCAAGAACACAACTCTAAGCATAAATTATATAGCATTTAACTGCACAGGATCTATTCTTAAGTGAAATTGTTCATAAAATTTAAAATCATGAGCTACATATTGTTTCACCCTTCACATTATCATACCACTACCATTAAAAATTTTTACCAAGGGTCTTATGCATAGGAACCTGTCATAGGAATCAGTTTTTGCCTTCCAGATTCCTGCTGGCCAGAGGTGTCTCACTTTTTGAATTTAATTTAGTCTCCACAAAAAAAAATGAATCTTCTTCTTTTCCTAAAATGCAGGACTCCCTCCTCCTAGAAACATTCTCAGGATGGTCACACCAGGGGTTGAGTCAATGCAGCCACAGGCAGCCAAAGCCTCCAGGCCCCCAAGGCTGTTCAACAAAGGCAGAATAAGAAGCTACTGAACCTTGAGACTGTTTCCTCCCCACCCATCCCAGTGTACTCCCTTCCCTCACCAGCTCCCTAGAACACAGAGAGCAAAGTCAAGGGGACAAGAGTGACAAAGGCACCTTCCAAACCTGGTCACACCTCATTATGAAAGCACCACATTCAGTGGCAAAAGGGTTTAAGGATTATTTTTCTGATTAGCATTAGAAAAATTTTCTTTGCTCTTATTACACTTAAAATGATTTTGTTTGTGTGTGCATATACTTATGTGTGTATATATAAAAAATGGAGCAGAAATTGCTACTCACAGTCCAATATCCCTCTCTAATTTCTCTTTAATAATAATACAAGTAACAGTTCTTCACTGGGCACATAACAGTGTATGTTGATTCGTGGATTTAGAGTTCTGGCCAATGAAATGCACTATAAATACTATGTGGTATGTGGCTGCTTCCAGAAACCTCCTCAAAAAGCAGCTAAACCTAAGTGGTTTGCCCCCTACTCCACCCTGCATACTGAAATGCATGATGGCCAAGTGAGCACATCCCTGGAGGTCATCAAGGAGACATGCCATGGACAGAGAGCAAGGAGTAGCCTAGCACCTAACTACCAATGACTGTTGAATTGCCATATGAACCCTGAACTATTACCTGTCTAGAGATGAGAGAGAAATTAACCCCTCCCTTGTTTAAGTCACATAAATTTTCTATGAAAAGTAACTAAAGTGACATGCAAATTATCTTCAAGAATATCTTTGTTTTAAGTGTATATTTTTGCTTTTTTCATTAACGAAATATAAATACATAAAACTATACCTAAGAAAAAACAGATTACACAACATATACTACTTATAAAATGCAGCAATGTCCATTGTGAGTTTCTTACAGCATAAAAAAACAAGTATTTTGGATTTAGACTAAAAATATTCAAACTCTATCAGACAGTCTGTGATTTTTGTTCTGAAGCATGATAACCTGACATCCTTCTGTTCTTTCCTTGTTTCTATAATACCAATACTTTCTTCATGTTGCTTGCCATAGCTTTATCTGTTGGCCCATAAGTCTTAAGTCATCATTAACTTGTCTTCATTGTAGTTTTTTTATATTGCTTTGAAGCTTAGAAACATCATTCAGAATGTTGATAAATATTTATTACATTTTCCCTTAATTGTGGGATTTTGCTTAGAATTCTGTCAACCTTATAAATCATTTTGGGAACTAGTATCTAAAAACATCATCTTCCTATATGTAGCAAACCACTTTATTCAAATCTCTCTCAGTTTTAGTGTTTCTTAATGAAGACTTTTATCATCTTTCTGGGCTTCGGTTTATCTATAAAACAAAGACAGTCTTAAGTCCCTCTACACAAGATTATTGGGAGGAATTAAAGAGTTAAAACATCCGAAAGACTAAGAATACTGCCCAGCACACAGGAAAAGTTCGGTGTTAACTACTATTATTTTTACTGGCAACCTCATAATCTCCCTGTCCCAATCTCGTACTGCCTTAGTGACTGAGTTCATCTGTGAGGACTGGATGCCTAGGGGCCATCCTCTTCAGGTCCTCTTCAGGTGAGCTAGCCAACTTCACTTGTGCTAAGATGGCTGTCAGGCAACCCATTCCTTCATTATAACCCATCTGCATGCTAAATGACACCCCCCCCCCCCCCGCAACACCATGACAGTTGGCAATTATCATGACTATGACCAGAAAGAGGAGAGAAAAGAGGTAGCAAATTCCCAGAAAATCTCCACCAATTCCCAGGAAAGACATGAAATATTTCCCCCTTTTATTAAGTCATATCCCTCTCCCCTTTTACCCTTTATCTATCACCTCCTGACACTAAAGGTTTGGGAAATTAATTTGCAAGTTTATCTCCTACTGCTTTTCTTAGACAAAATAAAACCTTCCTTCACTGACAATGGATACTGGGTCTTGCTATTGGTTCTACAATTACAGGAGAGAAAGTTTGGAGTCAAAAATTAGTAACAATACTATGTATTAAGATGCTCAGATGCTCAAAAATGTTTCTGGGCTGGGGTTGTGGCTCAGTGGTAGAGCACTTGCCTAGCATGTGTGAGGCCCCGGGTTCGATTCTCAGCACCACATATAAATACATGAATAAAAGAAACGTCCATCAACATCTAAAAAATAAAAATAAAAATGTTTCTACTTTCCAAAACAGTCACATCATTTCAATATAACAGAAAATGGAAGACTTTTATGCATCATTATTTTTTTGGTAATGTTATTTATCATTTTTTTTTGAAGTTGGAAACATACTTCTAACAATAGTGAATGTCCAGTCTCATACAATCACAGTGCTTACAATGACATGATGCATTTTTTAGAATTTTTTTTTAGTTGTTAGTGGAGCTTTTATTTATTTATATGCAGTGCTGAGAACTGAACCCAGTGCCTCATACATGCTAGGTAAGTGCTCTCTACCACTGAGCCACAACCCAGTCCAATATGATGCATTTTTAAGAAAACAGAAGATTTCATTGTGTTGTTAACTAGGGAAAAAACTCACAAAATTATTTTCACTCCAAATCTCAATTATTCATATAAAAAAGCATAGAAATGAAATGATAGAAATTATACCATTACAAAAGTTTACTTCGAAGAACTGAATTTAAAAACTGGCCAAAGATCTTAATAGACACCTCACATCAGAAGATATGCAGATGCAAACAAGACTATGAAAAGATGCTGCACATCATTTATTACTAAGGAAACGCAAATTGAAACAATATTATCCACTGCACAGCTATTAGAAAGAATTGTCAAAATCCAGAATACTGACATCACCAAGTGCTGGGATGATGTGGGTCCGAGTCATAGGAACTCACAATAATGGTAGAAAAATAGGAAATGTTGCAGCCACTTTGAAGAATATCAAACAGATAGGTTAAAACCTCCAGTAGGCATTTACTAAAAAGTGTTTACAATTGTATACATGTGTTTCTTGCAACTCAGAAGCATCTCCCCCAAGAACCTAAAATGTTATCATCAAAAGAATGAGATCTGTCTCTAAGACTCCATGGGAGGACAGAATCCTACTTTGATAATTGTCAAGGAACAAACACAATTGGCCTAATCTCATTTATAGTTTTCAACACTTTGTATTTATCTTTATTTCTCTGACTCTGCTAAGCCCTCATACTCCTTCTTCTTTTAAAAGGACAAAATCAGTATGAACCTCGATTGTTTCTTCTACTGCCAGGCATATAATAACTTCCTCATTTCTAATCATTGTGAAAGATGTTTCACAGAACATGTGTCCTATGAGATGCAAAATATCCAACCTACAGAGAACCCCAAATTGGATGAACTACAAGTCCCAAACCAACAGAACCTTAGATTCAGGACTGAGAGATACAGGGAGGGATGTTAATCATGAAACCACAACACAGGAATAGTAAAAATCAGGAAAGACACAACTGCACTCAATGGAGACCCAAGACATTATCAGACACATTAACTACAAAAGCCCTTGAAAAACCACCTCACTGGTCAGTTGGGGAGGCAGATTTAAGCATGCCTCTTCTCTCCTTCTTGGTTGACTGTCAATAAATCTTTCTTTCTGCAAAAAAATGATACAATATTGGCTTTTGTAATCAGTTGGGCAATGAGCCCTTGCTCAGTATTCAGTCCTATACCAAACATAGTCATACCATGCCATACCAAATATAAACACACACATACTCAGCCATCTAGCAATAGTGTCCCACAGTATCTCCCTGAAGAAGCTGACAATATATGCCCATACGAAACCTGTGTAGATGTAGACAGAAGTTTTATTCAGAGGCGGCTCTTGTGGAGGCAGCTAGTACAAGGCTGGGATTGCTGAGCAGTGTATCATCCTCTGCTCTGTCCAGACTAGAGAGCAATACAGTCAGGATGGCTAAAAGTGACCCCAAGAAACCAAAGAGCAAGAAATCTGTTTATGCCTTCTTTGTGCAGACTTGCAAAGAACATATGAAGAAAAATCTAGAAGTCCCTGTCAATTTTGCAGAAATTTCCAAGAAGTGCTCTGAGAAGTGGAAAACAATGTCTGGGAAAGAGAAATCTAAATTTGATGAAAAGGCAAAGGCAGATAAAGTACACTATGGTCAAGAAATGAAGGATTATGAATCAACTAAGGGATACAAGAATAAAAAAATGACCCTAATGTCCCCAGAAGACCACTGTCTGGATTATTCCTGTTCTGTTCAGAATTCCACCCCAAGATCAAGTTCACAAATTGTGTTCTCTCCTTTGGAGATGTGGAATAACTTAAGGGACAGTGAAAAGCGGTCATCCATCACTAAGGGTGCAAAGCTGAAGGAGAAGCAAGAGAAGGATGTTGCTGACTATGAGTCTAAAGGAAAGTTTGATAGCGCAAAGAGTTGTGCTAAAGTTGCCAGAAAAAGGTGGAAGAGGAAGACGAGGAGGAGGAATAAAAAAAACTGTTTATCCTCCTTCTTGTCAATACCTTAGAGTAGGAGAACACCGTGATTGACACATTTTATTTGAGAAATGTCTGTTGCTCTCTTTAGGTTCAATTACAGAATTGATCATGATCATATTGTAGTCTCTCAAAGTGCTCTAGAAATTGTAATGGTTTACATGAAGTGGCCCTGGGTGTCCAGAGCACCCTGAAACTGCATCAAAGTTGTACGTATTTTCAAACATTTTTAAAATGAAAAGGCCCTCTTGCATTCTCCTCACTGTGCACTTTGCTCTTGGGGTGACAAGGCATTTGAAGATGCTTCTAGCATTTTTTTTATAATTTGTAAGGTGGTGTTAACTATATGGTTATTGGCTAGAAATTCTCAGTTACCAAATGTACATATTTGTAATCTGTAGTCTGTAAAAGAACAAAACCCCAAGAAAAACTCTTGATGCTCCTTGCTTGGCATTGAGGCTGTAGGGGAAGGTTCCTTTTGGACGGACCATAACTCAGGGCGTGCACTGTGAGGCTAGACCTGTTGACACTGCAGTGGGCATCTATTTAGTTTCAGGTTGTCTTGTTTTTGTACATAGTGTTAATAGCATTTTGCTGCCTTTCTTAGTTGTGGAAAAGGGGGAGTCAGCTGGCATGAGATGTATTTGAATTTTTTTTTAGTGAAGTACAGTAAATTTTAAACTTTGTTTTCAAACAGACTTGTAGAACTTTGTCAGAAAAGCAAAGAATCACTATCAATGAAAGTTCAAGAACCTTCTGTACTTAAATACAGTTTGCAACATTATTTTTGTATATTTAGAATGTTGAAATGTTTTGAACTTAAAAAAATAGTATTACATTTTTAAAACGTTTTGTTCATAATTATTGAAACTTGGAAGCAAACAAGATACCCTTTAGTAGGTGGATGGATCAACTTTCGATACATAACAGATGATGGAATATTATTCAGCAATAGAAGGAAATGAGCCACCAAGTCATAAAAACGCATGGAAGAACATAAAAATACATTACTAATAAGCAAAAAAAAGTCAGCCTGAAAAGTTTTCATGCTGTATGATCCCAACCTTATGACTTCTGGAAATGGTAAGATTCTGGAGACAGTGAAAAGATCACTGGTTGCCAGAGATTAGGATGGAGGAAGAGGGGGATGGACAGGTGGAGCCCAGAGGATTCTTAGGGCAGTGAAGCTACTCTAAAAATGGATGACTTATTGGTAAGTTTGTCCAAACCTGTGGACTGTACAACACCAAGAGCAAACCCTAATGTAAACTATGGACTTGAGGTGATAATGAGATATATACAATACAAAGTCACCCTTGTTGGGGAGGCAGGCTATTCATGTGTGAAACCAAGGACACGTGGCAAACAAATCTCTGAATTTTCTGCTCAGTTTTGCTGTGAACATTAAATTGATCTAAAAAATTGTCTCTTAAAAAAATAGTTGCCTCAGAATGGTATAATTATGGTTGATAGTATATTTTTATTTCTTGCTTCCTTAAGCTTCTTGTGCTTTATCTTCTATGAACTTATTTTTATAATAAAGATTTTTTTAAAAATAATTGCTTGCTGACTACTGCCACTTAAAACAATTATCAGGAAAAAGCTGGATTAGAGGGTTAAAGAGATCCACAATGTTAAATAGACAGGAATAACTGCTAAATAAACATTTTGACAAGCCATTTAATAGAGTCTGACAATTTGACTAGCAAATTTTACCAAGTAGTTAAAAGCTCATTAAACAGAAATATTTTAATATAAAGCGTAAAGTAAGTAAAATGCTCTAAATAATCCACTTATTAAATTTTAAATAACTTAAGCTTGAAAGAATTGGGGTTATTTTGAACAAGAACTTTATTTAAAATCCTTAGTCCTGAAGTCAGATGTGAAATCTCAGAACACCATCCAAAGATACCATCACACTGTGTATAAAAAGAAAACCATAAAATTATAGTGTATTTTCAAAGTATACTAAGTTATATTGTATATCTAACAAGGAAGAAAAAAGTT
Source organism: Sciurus carolinensis (assembly GCF_902686445.1). Lineage (NCBI taxonomy): Eukaryota > Metazoa > Chordata > Mammalia > Rodentia > Sciuridae > Sciurus > Sciurus carolinensis. Next base: position 11,403,065 of record NC_062230.1, on the reverse strand, counting down.
CTAAATCACTTATTAAATTGACAGGAGCCTATGGTGACTTCAGTAGAAACAAGTATAACTTGGAATTCTCTTGACTTCTCTCTCTCAGATCACAAGTCTATCCTGGGACCCTGCTGGCTCTATCCACAGACATCCCTGCCAGCCTGGCTCAAGCCACCGTCACCTTTTTGTCTGGATTACTGCAATAGCCTCCCGTCCCAGCTTCCCCCCTGACCCCCGACCTGGTCCTCCTGTTTTTGCCCTGTCCCCTGGCCTGGTTCCCCTGGCTCCACCTTGGCCCTGCTATCTGGTTACCCCTATTTTCACCCCCAGTGCACAACTGATTCCCTTTTACCCTGTCCTCTTACATTCTTCAACAGAGCAGCAAGTGCTCTCCTTTCATATCTTGTTCTGGGCTTCCCATCTTAAAGTAAAAATTAGAATCCTTACAAAGCTTCTGAGAGGGAACCCCCGTGGCCCCACTCTGCACAAGTGCATCTTCTAGCTCAGGCACCTGCTGAGCCAGGCTCCTTGCCTTCCTCCCTTTCCTGAGGACCTGCAGTGCTTATTCTTCCTCCTCTCAAGTCAAAGGTCATCAATTCCATCAAGCATCCACATCCAAGCAACAACTGCAGGCCACTCACAGCCACCATCCTCCCTACTCTTTTTTGCCCCGTCACCCTCACCACCTCATGACATATTGCATGTTTATTCACTGTTATCATTCTGACTTCCCTAAGCCCCTACCATTAAATAAACATTCAGTAAGGGAAGGAATTTTTATCTGGTTTTGTCCACTGATGTCTCCCAAGCTCCGAAGCTTAACTGGCCTTAGCACAAGCTTACTAAATTGTTGAATGAAGGCAAGTGGCACATTTATAAACCACAAAACAAAAATGTAAGCATACTATGGTAAAGCTGACAAAAAAAAAAGTTAGGGTTCTCTCTGTGAAGACAAGTGACAACAATTATGCTCATGCAACAGAAAACTGATTACAAAGAGACACACACCAGAATACTTGAAAAGATAAGGGCATTCCTTCTACAAAAACTCTCCCACTACCTTTCAGTTCTTCATCTAATCCTTTGCTTGCCAAGTTTGTTTTTTTGGTTTGCTTGTTTGTACTGGTGATTGAACCCAGAAGTGGCTTACCATTGAACTATGTCCCCTGTCCCATTTATTTTTTATTTTGAGAGAGAGTCTTACTAAATTGCCCAAGTTGGTCTCAATCTTGGGATCCTCCAGTCTCAGCCTTCGGAGTCACTGGGTTACAGGGGTGTGCCACCATGCCTGGCTTCATGCTGAGTTTTAAAATAAAAACAGTATCACTAGACAGTTGAAATGATGTCACATGACAAATAACAAAATGGCCAGCATACAGGGGGGAAGCCAAAACATCAAGCCATCACATGTTACCAGTGACACCTATTTTGTGTGAATCAATGACACTGAATGCATTCAGATCTGCTTTTGTAGATGAGAACCTCCTCAAAGCATGCTAGCTTCCCTATTGTCCTACGCACATGTGGGTAGCAGCACAGTGGTTTGCAACATGAGTTAAAAGGGGAATGTTTTGAAGAGGGAGTGTCTACTTTTGAAGAGAATGTCTCTTAGGAAAATTCCAAAGAACAAGACAATAGCCGTGCCCCTCCCAGTTCTACCAGTCTGCCAGGGCTGGATGCTGGAACCATTCAGGAGATTTGAAAAGCACTTGGCCCCCACCCACCAGAGATACTGATTCAATTGGTGTGAGGTGAGACATCCATGTCTTTTAAAAGCTTGCTGGATGATTCTAATGTATACCCTGAATTGGAAACAAATGATTTGAACCTTCAATTCTCTAAAATCTAGATTCTAAATACTAATTTCCTATGTGGTAGGGGACAACTCTCTGCCTGTCCTTTTGCCCTTCTTATATAAATACTCCCCAGGGCAATGGCAGAACACACACATGTCCAGCTGTCAGATCCAGAGCTACCAGTGAGTGAAGCAGCAGGAGACATGGTCTGGGAAAGAGCTCTGGAGACAGAGACCAGCTCTGTAACTTTTAGGACCTCAGTAATGTGCTAAATCTCAGGTTTGGAACTATAAAGTGGGGGTTGTAGAATGGACCCCAACCGTGGCCCTAAGTATTTAACAAACCCTTAAATAGTAGTTATGGTGTACCAGGCCCTTTAAGAACTTCATAAACATTACCTCTCCGGAAGCATGTACTAGCATCACCCTCACTCTACATGTGGGGAAGCTGAAACACAAAAAGGTGAATGAACTCACTGCAAGTCACATCTTAGCAGAGCTGGGATTCAAACCCAAGCAGCTCTGGTTCCAGCTTCTACAGAAGCAGCTCATATTACTAGTGTTAAAAACAGTACACAAATAGGAAATACCTGAGAACCTGGCACACACATTGGTATCAGGGCTGGTGGCCTTAAGCCAAGTCAATGGGCCATGAAAGGTTGGGTTCATTGCCACTGCCTGCCTGCTCTGATTGGCCATCCCTTCTACAGCTATCAGTAGATCATTCATTCCATGTATTAAATCACTGTGGATATGATCATTCTCTAAGAGTGGAAGAACTCTCCTACATTCAATAAAAGGAATATTTGCCTCCTATAAATTTCATTCATTTCTTCACTTGTTCATCCATAAATACTTGTAGAACACATATTGATAGCAGCTGATCCTGCCATCAATGAACTTCCAACCAAATAATGAAAAAAATGTGCTACAAGGTGATTTTAATATGAGGGCTCTAAGTGTGAAAACAGGGGGGGAAAAAAGAACACTTTAAAGAAACAGGGAACTGTGGAACTGGACACATCTAAATTGCACTCAGAAGACTGATAATGTGAGAGAGGCAAGAGTAATGATTAGTTCTATCTTGAGCATGCCTAAGGGAAAGAAAATTCAACAGCCAGTTGTCCACATCAGTCTGAAACTTAAAAAGTGTATGACCAGGAAAAAAAATTGCTAGAAAAATTCAAGATTCTGTATGATAATTCAAATAATGGAAGTATGAGACAGCTATGGTACAGTATGTAGAATTAGAAAAGACAAAGCCCATGGATAATATCTTGAGAATCACCAGAAATGTCCAGTGAGAGAAAAGGAAGCCAGACAGAAAATGGAAAGCCAGAAGAGAAAGGACAAAAGAATGTGAGATGTCAAGAGGGAATGGGTAGAGGGAAATGAGAGGGGCGAATATAAAAGGTGGTGGAATGAGACAGACATCATCACCCTATGTACATGTATGAATACACAAATGGTATGAATCTATATTGTATACAACCACAGAAATGAAATGATGTACCCCATATGTGTACAATGAATCAAAATGCAGTCTGTAAAAAAATTTTTAAAAATTAAGGAAAAAAAAACCTCAAAAGTTAACTCAAAAAAAAAAAAAAAACAGGGAATGGGAAAGAATTTCAGTAGGGACAAAGGTGTCAAATGCTACCATTTATCAAGGGAGATTAGAACTGAGACAGCTTCAGTGATTTAAACAATAGGGAATCCCTGAGCAAAAGTCTCCAGAGGAACTGCTGGATAAAAGAAAGAATGAAGTAGATTAAGAATTGAGTAAATGCAGGTTCCCATTTTATATAATTTGTTCACTGAATTTCTACCCCATTATGACTAAAGTTCCATGAAGACGAAACTTTATTATTTTTTGGTAAATCTTTATTTTGCTTATCAAAGTAAACGCCTGGTGCCTACAACATTGTAAGGCACACAGGAAGCATTCAATAAATTAGTTGAATAAATTGGTCTTTTATGGTAAGCCAATTCCCTTAAATGGCAGTTGGTGTTTGAATACCTACTTCCCATGATTTTATTTTTAAAAGCCATATAATCCATTTTCCAAGCAAAATTCTATGTGTAACTACAACCTACTAAAAGTTCAATGAAGCCCTGGAGGTACCCTGCCACTTGGCTCTTCCAACACTCAAGGTAGACCCAAGTACACCACTGAAACAAAAAAGCACAATTCAACAACTTTCATTTCTTATCATTTTACTGACCATTATGAAATAGTTGGATTTTTTAAAGCAGCTTTATTGAGATATGTCATATACCATAACATTTACCCATTTAAATTGTGCAACTGTAGATTTTAGTATATTCACATAGATGTGTCACTATCACATCTGATTTTAGACTAATTCATAAAGTATTTCATTACCATCAAAAGAAATGTCATACTGATTAGAAGTTAACCCCTATTCCCCATCCTAGCCCTAAGCAACTACTAATCTACTTTTTCTTGATATTCACTTGTCTGTTATGAACCTTTCATATAAATGAGATCATAAATGCACGGTGTTTGTGTCTGGCTTCTTTTACTTAACATGTTTCCAAGGTTCTACCATTTTATACCATGTATCGACATTTTGGTCATTTTTATTGCTAAATAATATTCAAGTGTGTGTGTATATCATATTTTATTTTAACCACACAGCAGTAGACACTTGGGTTTATTCTGCTTTTTGATGAATAATGCTACTAGGAACATTTGTGTCTAAGTTTTTGCATGAATGTATGTTTTCATTTTTAGTTGGATACATATCTAGGAGTAGAACTACTAGGTCATGTGTGAATTTTATCTTCAACATTTAGAAGAACTATCAAACTGTTTTCCAAAGTGGTTGTACCATTTTATGAGCGTTTTTACTCTTTCACTATTTTTACTTTTAGTGTTTTCATCTAAGGAACTAGCCCAAGGTCATGAAGATTTACTCCAATGTTTTCCTTCAAGAGTTTTATGGTTTAGTTATTTATACATTGAGTTAATTTTCATGTATGGTGTTAGGTTGGGATCCAAACTTTTTTTTTAATGAATATCTAGTTGTTCCAGCAGTTTGCTCAAAAAACAAAAACAAAAACTTACCTTAATTTGTCTTAGTACTCTTGTTGAAAATGAATTGACTATAAATGTTAAGGTTTATTTCTGGACTCTAAATTCTATTTCATTGATAGGTATGTCTTTTTTCTTGCCAGTACCACAGTATCTTCATTACTCAAGTTTTGGAGTGTTTGAAATTGAAGTGTGAGTCTTCCAAATTTCATTCTCTTTTCCAATATCTGGCTTTTCTGTTCTCTTGTTCTACAATGTGATTTAGGATCAGCTTGTCACATTCTGCAACCACAGCAAATACGGCTGGGATTTGACATAAATTGTGTTTCATCTGCAGATTAATGTTTTAACAATATTAAGTCTGATCCACAAACATCATGTCTTTTTATTTGATTTAGACATTCTTTCTTTTAACAAGGTTTTATAACTTTCTATGTACTAATCTTGTATTCTTTCATAAACTTTAGAATAGAACATTCTTTTCAGTGCTGTTATTAATATAGAGTTTTTCTAATTTGCTAACTGTTCACTGTTGTACACTGTGTTTGACAAGACTCAATCAATGGTCAATAATGAATAATTCTGAAATATTATGAACACCATAAATCAAATAATCGAACTCTTCCAAATGGGGTTACTGAAATCCCTGGGTCTTAATGAATGTTTTCTTACTCCATTTTCCCTAGAGTTGATAAATTTTTAAGAACCTTGTAATTATGTATAATTTAAATATGTTTTGTTAGTACTCACCATTTGCAGAGGAGGACAAGGATTGCAGTAAGCATACCAATATCTCCATGTAATTTTAATTAAAAGAAATCCAAAACATTAGATAATACGATGGCATCATTATCTAGTCTACTATGCTGAAAATAATACGTGATATTATGATAACATCATCTATTTTAATAATTCCAAACCTAAGAAAAACAAAATATTTCACAGTTTATTATTCATATTGTAGGGACAATATCAAAATGATTTGGTTGGATGAGGATTAACATCTTCATCTCAGTTTTGTACCCAGGAAAAGTGTGTTATAGAACAAGTGAACAATTTGTCATTCAGAAAATCATAAGCGGCAGTTGATTTCTGATAAGGTCCTCCCTTCATTTTCCAAGAAATATAGGTGTGTGCTTATGCAAAATATGTAGTTCTGAAAATGTATATGAATCTAAATTTTGTGCATGTAATTATGTTCTAAATATATCAGAGACTTTATTTTCAATAAAACAGTTTTGAAACATTTTGTGGAAGATTGAATTTACTAAGACAATGAATATCAAAACTCTCCAAGGAAGCAATCCCCAGGTAATGATCCTTATGTACACCTGAATTTTCATCTCATAGATTTGTTTAATGGTAGTCACTAATAAAACCCTAATTATAACATTAATATTTTTAGTCAGAAAAACCAAACGGTAATGAATTTATATATAAATGGAATTTTTGTTTAAAGTTTGCCAATCACTAGAAATCCAACTGTTAAAATAAACACACAAAATTAAAGAACACCTCCAGTCTGGGAGGATAAAACAATAGGACAAATAAGGATAAGAATTAAATGACTGCAAAATATTTTAAACTTCCAAATGTCTATAAGTCAACAGGAACTCAGATGTGAATTTTGAAGAACATCAAAAGAAAGAAATATTTCAAAGACACTATCTCACATTACTTTCAAAATAACTGAGAAGTTCAAATGACTACTACTATTCAACAAAGAAAAAAAGGAATATTATGGTAAGTATGGACCAACATAGCATGTACTTGAGTAACTAGAAAGATTAGAGTACAAATTAATGAAGAAATCAGTTTATAATCAATTCAAAAAACACACACACTGGATCAACTGAAATGCCCTAGAAATATAAATTACTCCATCTAAATCATGTTGCCAGAATCCAACTAGAAATTCAAAAGCATGTTTTGGGGTCATCAAAATAAATGTTAAAAAAAAAAAAAAAAACCATAAGTGTTTCATGCACAGGCCAGTCCCTTATGTGGGCTATTATTCAGAACCTCATTGTTCTACTCTCATACTATCCTAATCAGGTATTTTCCCTCAATCTCTAAACCATGGCAAATTGGCAATGGCAAATTAGAGAAAAGGAGAGGCAAGAATGGTGACATTTACTAGACTAGCAGGACACTGGAAGACTCTTCTTGGGGCACTCTCTCAGTCCAGGGGGAATTCTCTAAGATACTTTTAATATTAGTATATTAGAGATACTCACAAATAGCTCTAGCAGATGTCCTTTAAATGAAACTCCAAGTTAACCTATCCTCCTTACACATACAGGCAAATTTTTAAAATGCCACTTCACCTTATAATGTACCTACCTCTGCTCAATCACCATCTAAGAAAAGACAACAGAGAAATCAGAAATAAAAACAGTAAGTAAACAGATATAAACAGTAAGTATAAAGATAATACAGAGAGAAGAAAACTTCAAAAAAGTCATCAAATTTCTCAAATATGAAAAAATTTATTACAGCAGAAAAAAAAAAAAAAAAAGAGTTGGAGAAGCTAAAGAAATCTCCCAGAGCCAGGTGCCACACCTGTATTCCCAGTGGCTCAGCCAACTGAGGCAGAAAGATCTCATGTTCAAAGTCAATATCAATGGTGGAAGAAAGCAAGGTGAGAAGGTTTTGAGACCACCAAATGAAAGCAGTTCTTCAAGAAAGGAAGAAATAATAGCTATCTATAATAGCTACTAAGTAGTAATAGTAATCAAGAGCAAAATAAGCCTTTATTTACCATCCACAATGTGCCAGACACTGTGGTCAGCACCTATACACATTATTTCATTTATTCTCCTCAAAAATGCACCTTATTTTGTAATACCACATCTCACAGAGGACATGCACTGAGATCAAGTCTAGAAGGCTGTGTAGAGAAGGAACCCCCCAACACAAGTCCACTTAAGTTTTAAACTTCTGCAAAACCTAAGAAGAGACATCAATCTGCCTACAACACACTTTTATATATATAAATGCTTTCTAAAGACTTAAGGTCTTTAGAGTATTTCATACTCCTTATAAAAACTGGTATTTTGAAAAATACCAGGCAATGAGTATTTTTTACCCCAAAGTCCCATGCAGGTAAGAAATTGAGCTGAATTTTACAAATAAGCTCAAAACTAGAATTACAAATTAAGGTTCAAAACTTCAAATTAAATGTAGGCCAATTAATTCCTGAATTTTTTGTTTTGTTTTGTTTGGGTGGGTACCAGGGATTGAACTCAGAGGCACTCAACCACTGAACCACATCCCCAGCCTTATTTTATATTTTATTTAGACACAGGGTCTTACTGAGTTACACTAATTAGTGCCTCAATTTTGCTGAGAGTGGCTTTGAATTCTCAATCCTCCTGCCTCAGCCTCCTGAACCACTGGGATTACAGGCATGTGCCACCGCACCCAGCTCATCCCTGAGCTTTGCCAGGCTCATCCCTGAGTTTTAAATGACGAACATTGGGAAGGTTCGTTTCTTTAAATCAATTATGTTCAATACAAGCCACATGGTTAGACTGTCAAACTGGATAGAGCTGTCTGCATGATAAGGTCACTGCATCTGTCACTGAATGACTTTGGAAAAAGTGTCACATCCAGAAACTCTCTAACCCCATAGCCCATATATCTGAGAAAAGCCCATCAGATGATTAAGATGTGCAGTGAGAGGATTATAAAGGGTTACCCTGTGTGACAGTGTTTGTCTGTCAAATTGTTGTTTGCATTTTTATTTTGGGAGGAAAGAAAGGAAACAAAATCAAAAGCTCTCCACAGTCTAAATAACATCTAAAGGGTTCATCAAGGTATGTGATTTTATTCCTTCATCTTTAAACCACTTTTACTCCATCTCACTACAAACAATATAATCTTAACAGGCACCATACTGTGTCTGATATCAGAGAGGATATTACCATAATTAAATGTTATTTCTGCAAGGATGTGTGTGTTACAGGTTGAGACAGGATCATATATGGTATTATATTGCAATTTGCAAAATCGTCTCACTCCTGCTGCTTCAGAAAGTCACTCTAGAATAGCAATGACTGGAAAGCTTCAGCACTTTCATAATAAAGGTGCAATGATGTCTGCAGCAGAGAGCTACAAAAAGAGTGATAAACATCATCTATCAAAAAATAAGAAATAAAATGTAAAAAAGAGCAGGTAGCTCAACATTCCTCACAAGTACTGCATTTATCCACACAAATCTACAGGCACCAGTCCCCTTGCACACATTCTGTTTCCTAATTCCAGCACTGGGAACGACTACCTTCAGAGCAAACAAATTTTAAAAATAAGAATAACCACTATGTTCATGTAGAGTTAACATCTTTGCAGGAGCATTTTTCCAGGCCATTCTTTAAGATATATATTAAAATGAAGCCATAGCAATAAGCACTGTTAATAAGCATTTCTATCTGCAACAATTTTAACTATCATATACTTATTATGAACATTTTTCACTGGAAAGATGACATGATCAACAGTAAGAATTATTTAATTATTCTGTGTGGAGAATGTAAAAGTACAAAAATACAAATATGGGATTCAGATTGTTTGGCTGCTTTACAACCACAATTAACTCAAGTCACTCCTGAAGAGGAGTTTGGTCACACACTACTAATCTAATCATGAGAGGTACAAAATTTTATCTTTCAGCCTGTAAAAGAAACTAGCCAAATTCAGCTAGAATTGGATGCTTTCACCAAACTAAATGCATTAGCCAATAGCCCACTCTTAGTGCTTTTGGAATGTTGCAAAAGAAATGCAACTGAGAAATAAAATATTCAGAATAAATATTCTACATAAAACAGAAATCTGACATGTGAAAATTCATTACTATGAAGTTTGTTACATATAAACCAACATATTATACTTGACCTGAATCCTTACTGTTTAAAATTTTCACTTTCACCATGCAACCTACTCTAACTCATTCATTCACGCAAAATGGTATGACTTTTCCCTACACTTGATAATTACAAAGCAAAAAAGGATTAAGATAACCTTCCTCTACAATGCTAAAAAATATTAAAAATAGAGTTCAAGCTGGATGCAGGGATGCACACCTATAATCCCAGCAACTCAAGAGAAAGGGAATCGTAAGTTAGGGGACAGTGTCAACCACTTAGGAAGGCACTAGCAACTTAGTGAGATCCTTTCTCAAATTAAAAAATAAAAATTAAACAGGGCCAGGAATGTGGCTCAGTGGTTAAGTGCTCCAGGTTCAATGTGCAGTACCAATTAAAAAAAAACATTTTTTAATAGAGCTCAATATCCTGAGTTGTAGAAACTTAAAATTAATGGTTTTTATCAAGAATCTCCAACATAATATAGTGGGAATTACAAACATAGCTATAACCATGGAGTCAAAACTGATAATAATAATAGCAGCTATAGTACAACACAGGCTCATAGATGCTGTCCTCACAGCTTCAGATTCCTATGAGATGGGAATCATTGCTACCCCCATTTTAACGCAGGAGGAAAGGCATTTCGAGAGAAATTAGTATCATACGACTACTCAGCAACAACACAATAATCCAAGACCAAGTCACTGTGTGGCCAGGGTACAAGATCTCAACTACTGTTATATCAACTCACTTGCAGAGAAAAAGTATGCCAATTTTATTTTACTATTAAGTTCTTTTTAAAAGAAATTTTTTTGTTTGTTCTAATTAGTTGTTCATGACAGTAGAATGCATCTATACATTTTGGTAGATCATACATAAAGGGAGCGTAATCTCTCCTTTTTGTGATTATACATATTGCAGGATCATATCAGTCATGCAGTCATATGTGTACATGAGGTGATAATGTAAGTTCTTACTTATTTTTATAGTGACAGGCCACTGAGAAAATATGATACATATACTCTAGCTATTGCTAAAATGATCCTGGAATTTGTAAAAAGTGAAATTTTGAGAAGTGTGGGTAAACAGATCTACTAGGACAGGATGATGACTCAGAAGACAGGTGGAGATTCTCTTCTAAGGACAATCCCAGGAAGGAGAATAGCAAGCACAAAGTCTTGGAATTGTGGCAGGACCCTGCCTTCCCAGACAAGGGAAAGTTCCCTGTCACCCACCTGTGGTGCATATGTGGAGAAGGCAAGGAGCGAATGCTAAAGAAATGCAGGAACGAGATGATGGAGCAGTCAGTGAGGCCTCATGGGGAGTAGAGCATCATCACTCATTTCAAAAAAGAGTAATTCTACCAATGTTGTTATTGCCTACACACAGGGAACCATGTTCCAGCAGTGGGCTTCAAGGAAAGCAAAGAAAAGGAGAGATGGGTGTCACTGAAAAGGCAATTCTGAAGGTTTATGACCATGGATGTGGCTATTACAAAAAGAACTGAAAATGCAGTGTACTCTAAGTTTCAAGCATAAAATACTGATCATCCATCATTAACGAAGACAGGGAATGGCCCCGAGCATGGCACTCTACGAAAAAGAGACAAGAACACCAGGTCTGGAGTTCCTCCAGGAGGTAAGGACAGCGCTAACCATTAACCAAAAAAGCAATGGTCTGAAACACAAGAGGGAAGTCTGGGATGCAGAGAGAAGGAGACACATGAAATCATGGGAACAAGGAGGACACATGCAGAAAGGGTAACTCCACATCACTTCTTGTACATGATAAATGTTTATGAAGTTATCTCTTAAATATGCAGTATAATCAATGAATTAGAGAATCCAAATAGCTTATAGTCATGCTGACTGTAGTATATAAAACATAATTCTTGGGGAATAGGAGATGTTGTTCACAGAGTATGTAGTTGCAGTTAAACAAGAAAGCTCAAGGTGACAGCTATGTTAACTATTTTGAACAATCACTCCACACTGTGTAGAGATACATGCATCACATACAGGTATCATAATATCATTGTGTAACCATAATTAAATACAATTATAATATGTGGGAAAAAATAAAAATGCATAATTCTTTTTCATAGTTTATAATTTCCAATGTTGTCTTACTATAGCATAATGTTGATACCCTTAGAAGTTGTTATTATGGTCAGTTATTTACCACCACTCTAAAATGTCCCCAGCTATTATAATAACTCCCCTATTCCATTCCAGGTAGGATGCCTCTATCATTTGTCATTGCCTCTTCTACTTCTCTAAACTGTCATCTTTAACCTGGACTAAAATAGAATAAAATCAACAAAGTTCATTAAAATTGTATAAAATAAAAATACTGACTCAAGAAAAAAGTACAAAAAATCTTCCCTGTGCAGTAAGAGATATGCAGTATTTGTTTCGACTTTATAATAGCTATCCTGAATGTTGGGTGTTGGAGGGGAAAATGTTTGTTTACTTTCACTAGGTTCTGGAATATTCCTGACTTTTAAAGAAACAGAATGAGAGTACACTTCAAAAACATCTTTTAACTTTCTAAAACTCACATAAGTATAATAGGGAATGAAACCTTTCAATAAACAGTTCACACCAGAACACATTTTTCTGCCTGCTCTGGCTGTGTGAGACCACTGAAACATTTGATGTCTTCTGAACTTGAATATTTCCAATTCAAACTAGAAGGCTGGATGAAGAATTTGTTATGGAACTTTGAGGCCAATTCAATCTGGTCATTCAAGGTAGAGATAGATTCAAACAGATCTGCTACAGCTATGTTATAAGTGAGAAACGATAATCAAATGCAGTATTTGTGAGTTAATACAAGAATAATTCTTTTAACCTTGCAAGACAGACACTGGCATTGCAAAAGCCCTGACTTAGGAAGACAGCATTCATAAAGTTCTTTCTGTAATTCTCCTTCCTTTATTTAGTTAATAGTCCTAGAAAGTAAAGTTTCTTGATTGTTTTATCAATGTGGGCACTTCTTGGTAAATATATATAAATTACAGAAGAATGAAATAATATTCCCCGCTGAGAACAGCACACAATGTCAGAGCAATATTTTTAATTTTTTTTAGAACAACATCCATAAGCATCCATTGAAAATCTGATGCATACAATAACTCAGTGAACTAAGCTCTGGACTTAAAGATTAAAAACTCTGATGTGGAATTTTAGCTCTCACATTAAATCAAGGATGAGTAGTCAGACAATAGGTAGATAGGTAAGTGGATAAACACATCATCTCTTTGAACATAGTACATCCATAAGCTGCTTATTACTGAACCACAGCTAAGTGCTCAGTGCTTATATAGCTCATCTTTAAATATAAAAATTTTAGTCACAAGCCAACAAAAAGCCAAATTAAAAGTCTTATGTTCAATCAAGAAGAACAGCTGCATCTTTCTACTTGCCATTTCTGTCAATGGGTTGGGATTTCATTTTATAATTAGAGCCTCAATGTGATGTAAAGATATTATTTAACAAACATGAGAAGAAATGCTTTAATCTTTATTTTACAGGTCATTTGACAACACATTTGAAATATTCCATAAAGTAGAAATAACCATGTTGTCAAGGTTCTAAGCCAGTGGCCCCTCACTCAGCTGGCTGTGCACTCGAGTCATCTAGGAACAATATCTACCCTGATACCTGGGCTCTACCCGAGAGGTTCTGGTGAAATTGGCCAGGACAGCAGTCCAAAAGTCAGTGATTGTAAAAGCTCCCCAGGTGATTCCAAAACCCAGAAAGACTAGGATGGCTGCTCTCAGAGAGAGGTTTCTCAGCAATTCTAGATACCATATAGGGATGGAATTTTTCAGTACATTGGTGCGGTGATATATGCAGCTACACTGACCTACCAAGCTATAACGTCACTATATATCTTCAACATGGGAAGCATGTGAAAGTCAAGGTGAGACCCTAAGAAACCAAGTAGCCCGCAACAGTATGGAAGGACATGTAGGCCTTCATGGGTTCACATACTCAATCTGTTCTTGATTGAGAGTTAAATGGAGGTCACAGGAAGTTGCAACATCCCATATGGCAAATCCTTAACAAAAAGTAAGTCTTCAAAGGAATAACAGAAGAAAGGGAATGGCAATATTTAAAATGATGTGTAGAACACAGGAATGACACTCAAGAAATACTTGAATGAACGGGGAAATTTATTTTACAGCAGATATGATACCTAGTCCAAATTTTATACACCTTCCCCAAGAATAACAAAACCATCCTGAAAGAACTATTAAGAAATATAAATCCAAGAAATTCATTTCTCTTCTGCTAATTGGTATCAATGATAGACTATCAACTTAAAATATGCCTATTTCCCATTAAAAGAATTTATTAATCCATTATTCATATCACATTACCTGGATGTGAAGCAAAGAACCTAATAGTTATGATTCAACAGTTACAAGATACACTATTCTAGTAAAAATAATTTCACTTAAGACAGATTTCTTTTCACTTAATTGGTGCCTATGCTGAAACAATGAGAAATAATTCGATCTTGAAGTCAAGTGATAATATATTTTTGTGTATTCTCTCAAAATGAAAATAACCAATAAGCACAAGAGAAAAAAGCAACTCATCCTGACACATAGTTCTCCAAATATACTAGACTTTGACTATGACTAACTGGAAGTATCATTTCTTCATGACAGGACTCATTTAATGACATCACAACTTCCCACGAATTCAACATTTCACTCCAACTTGAACTATTAACTAGTTGGGATGAATTTGGTGGCATTACCATATACACTTGGTGACCAAATTTTAATAGGATCATCTTATCTGCATTCACACAGTACTTTTAAACAAATTATTTTTACATGTTGCCTTAAAATAAATCTATTTTTCATATTAGAAGCTTTCCCTGGATTACAATGCAGGAAAAAATAATATTTTAATAAAAACAAACTGGGCAAGCTAATCATATCTTGAATTACACCTCAATCTATCTCTAGATACATACCTTTTATTACCACTAATAATTAGTTTCTGGAAATCCAGTGCTCAGTGCCAGGTGAACAATAAGGAAGACACATGTGCTTTCAAAATCTTAAGATTCACAATTGGTTTTTTAAAATGCTAAGAACATATGTGACATGTTTATAGTATGAGAAAGAGAATTTTATAATAATCATTTCTTAGGGGTGTAGCAATTAACTTATTATAGACAAAAATCATGCCAAACCTTGCATAATACACTCTATTAATTATGATCAAAAACAATCTCTAAGTCATACCTGAAAGGATGAACATTCCAAATACAGTGTGTGGATCATGTATGCAATGTCACTACTGACGAAGTAGTGATACTCTGGTGGCCTGACCAACCTCTTTGACCCTACACTAGGCTCAACCTCAGGCAGAGAATCATTGTACTCTACTGCCCACGGGGCTCTCACTCCCCATAACTGGTCTGGGAGTGGGGACACAGTACTGCCTGTGACAATCTCACTCCCCTTGACTGACTTGGGAATGGGCATAACACATTCTGGCCACTGGAAAGTCTGCAGAACATAGGTGAAGCTTCTGAAAAGGCCTCACAAATATAGAAGCGCTAGAAAGGAGACATCCCTCTTTCAACCTGTTTGCTATCTGCGAGACTCTGAGAAGAGTCAGTCCAAGACAACAAGCCCAAGCTGTCATTCCGAGAAAGGGAAATGGAAGCAAGATGTTTTGATAACTCTATTGAGACCTCAACTAATAATTCCTAGAATTACCCTAGTTCATGGCTTCTACTTAAGTGGATAACAAATTTTCTATCTGCTTAAGCCATTTTCAGTTGGTTTTCCACTACCAGTAGCTAAAAGCAACCTAACTAATGAACATTGTAATGAATTTGAAAATCATTTTGTGATCATGGAACATTTACGAACTTGATTACACATTATTTCACAAACTAAGCCTCAATTCTAAAGAACATAAATCAAAGAGATCACATTTTCTAAAGTTAATGCGATAAAAACTGAAATTCAGGACAAAAAAAAAATAGCTAAACAAAGTACTTCTTTAAAAATTTCCACAAATACTAAACAGCTTCTTAAAGAAGCTATAGAAGCAATCATAAAATCTATAGAAAATAAACTAAGAATACATGTCAAAAAGAAAGGAAACAGAGGAAAAAGAAAAAAACAGAGCTGGAATTGTTATCAGACCAAAAAAAAAAAAAATCACAAAACAGGTGGGGGGGCATTAATTATTAATTTAAAGACATCAGAAAGCAAATAGGAACAAGCAAAATAAAGATAAAAGATCTAAAAAATGAATCTCAAAGAGATCTGCATTGGAAAATTAATTCAAGAGTTTCTTTGAAGGGTGTGGGAGAGACACACTTTTAGCTAAGTATACTAAAGAATCAGATAAGACAATATGTAAAAGTAGGAGTAAGTAAAATGTGTAGCTGCAGCATTAGAGACACAAGATACTACAAAAACTCTACAGATCTTCAGTTCAGTAGACTGGAAAACATTTAAATATCTTATCTTCCTTTCATTATCATGGCTTTAAGGAGCCTAATTAACACCCTGCCCCTGAATTAGATGCTAAGGAATAAGATTTTGTTGGGCAGGGTTGAGTTTTGGAGAATAATGAGCCAATATAATTTCTGAAATTTTTTCGACTTCCCCAACCCAAATCTATTTTCACAATATTGTCCCTGTTGTTAATGCAAGCATTAATAGTAAAAATGATACTATAGAACAATAAGAATTTTCTGTACTGTTTCAAAAAGAGAGAACACCAAAAACAATGAATGAAGTTGTATGAATTTACAATAAATTACTATTAGAAAGTAACAGATAAAGATGATCTTATAGACAGGAAATACCTAAATTCAGGAGTCTCAAAACAAAAATACCAGGACACTTAAGATGACCTACAAAACTGGCAAAGTTTCAACAAATCTGATTAAGAAGAAAGTCCAAATAAGCCACACTAAAAATGAAAAAGGAAACATAACTTCGGGTATGAAAGACATTAAAATTTTCTCTATAAGTCTGGGGGTAATTCAATAGTAGACCACTTTCCTGGCATGAGACTCGGTTCAATCCAGAGGCAGGGAGGGAGGGAAGGAAGGAGGGAATGAAGGAAGGAAGTTGATTTAAGAACTAAGTAGATTAAATAATTCCCATGTTATATATACTGCCCTAGGATGAAGGAAAAGATTTCCTTAAAAACTCTAATATATTTTAAGAGGCCAGCATAAATGGATTCATAAACAGGGTAGGAGCAGAAGCTTAGATGGAAATAGCACTCCTGAACATGGAATATTTCAAAGTAACTATTTCAAAGTATCAAGGTTAGCCAGGATTGTGACCATATGATACTTACCCAAAGTGTTATAAAAATATTTCTATTACTAAATAAAGAAAAAAAAAGTTTCAATTAATTTACTATATTAATGTATTAAAGGAGAAAAAATCATAAGATTACCGAGCAGAAGCTGAAATATTATTGACACTATTCAACACCCATTCCTAACAAAACTGCTAAGCTAATTTTAAAAAGGTATACATTAGATATTTTACCATCAAATATGTTTCTCTAAATATCAGAAGAATTCATTAAAATGAAGAATAAAACAAGGTCACTTGTTCTGTCTGCTAAAATCCCACACTGTACTGATCCACTTGTTGCAATTAGGATAAACAAAAATTTAAAGATGTAAATATTGGAGAGAAGACAAGATTATAATAATTCACAAGCAGTATGATTATTCACCTAGAAAATCAGAGGCAATCAACAGAAAAGTAGAAAGACATGTTTGCCAAAAGGGACCACATACAAGGTCAACATCCAAATCAATATTTTCTTACAACTCCAAAATAGCCAATTTAAGAATCTAATAGAAAAAGGCAACATAAACCCTAAAGTAGGTATAAAACTAAAAGAAATGTGCAAGATCTTTATGAAGACAACTATAAAACTTTACTAAAGGACATAAAAGAAGCCTGGATAAATGAAAAAAATATACTCTGTTCAGGAACAGTGAGACTCAATATTGTAAAGATGTCAGTTCTTAACAAATTAATCTATAAATAAAAACTTTATCAAAATTCAAACATGATTTTAAGAATTTCACAAGTTAATCCTAAGATGTACATAAGAGAGATATGAAAAAAAAAAAAAAGACTAAAAAGAACAACGAAAGTTTGAGCTACACGATATGGAAGCAATGTAGCTTTGTACTGAACAGTGTGATTTTACTGCAGGAAAAGAGAAATCAGTTGGCAGAAAAAAAGCCTTGAAATTTTCAACACTGTCCTTGTCATCGGCATCATCACAGCTAGCATTTATTTAGCACATATTATATGCCAGACATAGTTCTAAATTTATTACACTTAATTCTCACAACAATCCTTTAGTTGTTTTTATTATTCCCCAAACTAAGACACAGGTTAACTGGTCCAAGGGTTCCACACCCAGTATATGACAAAACCTAGATTCAAACTCAATATATCTGACTATGGTAACCACATGTAGTCCTGGTACAGGTGCACATATTTATGGAGTTTGGTAAATTAAAGTAAAATTTCCAATCAAGAACATGCTGGACATCTTCCATGTATGTACCTTTTCAGATATGCTCTCTGCACCCTGTTCTGTCCTCCAAGACTGGCTTGCTTGGAATACATCAGTAGATTTCCTGCCTGTGCCTACCAAAAGTGTGCAGTCAATGGGGAATGAGGGCAAAGAATTAGGTCCTGAACCACCCCCTTTCTCTCCACAACAGCTCTTTTTTTATAAGATTAATAACAGGCTTACTGCATCCATTGGAAAAGGCACAGCTCCCTCAGGTGGCCCTCTCTACTCAATCCTCTCCACATCTAGTTTCCACCTGCCTTTATTTATCCCTTAAGGCCTAGAAGTAGAAAGGAAGTAGAAAAGTCATCCATCACTCTAGGGCATGACATTGTTCCTTTTTTATTAAGCTCTTCCCAAATTATTCCTGTTCTATTGCACAATTTTGTATCAAGATTCTGAATGATACAGTGTGAAAGGAAAAATTAATAAAATCAGATATCCCTTGGCAAAAATAAGTTGTAAAGAACCATGTCACACCAAAAAGCTAGATTTGTTTAAAATACGTGTGTGTGTGTGTGTGTGTGTGTGTGTGTATGTATGGGATTAAAAACTGAAACATTAAAATGTCAAAATATGTACAAAGAGATAGAATTCACATAATAGTCAAGTGAAAAAAAAAAAAAAACATTCTACCAGCTCCCATAAAGCTGGAGTAATAAAATAGTTTAATACTGACGTGTAAAGAAGATGTTTTCTTTTACAGTATTATGACAAATTACATACCCTAAACTACTTACCCACTGACAACAATTAAAAATACTAGAGGATATTTTTAAAAAGTCATTTCAATATTTCCAAAAAGCTTTTAATACATATTTGTGATTTGGCAAGACAACAAGGAACTGACAGGGGAAATGAAAGCTCCTCGGACTGCTTAGACCATCATTCTGAACTCTGCAGTCCAGAGCTTCTGGTCTGGTAGCTGCAAGGGACTCCAGAGAGTGGTCATAAAGTCTATGGTCTCTACAAAGTGGGGAGGTCAAAAGAGATCAATGAATACAGCTCAAAGTCGTTTAACCACAGGCCAATGATAAACTTCTCAAAAAATAAATCCCAGTATAAAAGAGAAAAGCAAACACAAGAAGTCTGATTCATTGGAGCAGAGGAAAAGCTCTTCCCTGAGAAGGTATAACCACCAGGACCCTTCACAGTCCTGCTACCCTAGGGGGAGGTCCCCCAAAACTTAATGAAGACTTCAAGTGGCTGTGCCCACTGGCAGAAATAAATGCAAGTTTCTTCTGTAGGAGAAAGCAGCTCCAACTCAATACTCAAAGCACTGCAAAAGGCAACAAAAACACAAAACGGGCTTAAAAAATTAGCAGGAAATTCACACAAGATAAAATATGAGCAAGAGAACAAAAAAAAGTTCATAATCATATCAAGCAATAACCCAAGAAATGCAAATGAAAATGATAATACCATTTTACCCACTTTATGGACACAAATTTATAAATCTCATAAGATTAGATGCCAAGTAGGATGTGAGAAAAGTGAAATCTCACATATTGGTGATTTGTTCATTATTCAACAAATGTTTACCAACCTCCTGCTATGTAATCAGTATTAATTTACTAAAAATCATAAAGTCTGTTTTGAAGCTAATGTTCTAGTGACCATAGCCAAATAATAAATAATCATGTTGAAAGGGGTGGACTTTGATGGCAGATAAGACTACAAAGAAAAATAAATAAGTGAAAGTCTTTAGAGTAGGAGTCTACAAATTCTTTCTGTATAATGTCAGTTAGTAAATATTTAAGCTGTATGGGCCATATGGCCTTAACTGAAACTACACAACTCTACACATATATTCACAGACAAAACACAAACGAATGAGTATTACTGTGTTCCAATGAAACTTTATAAGACCTGAGGAGGTCTGGACATGACTCTGGGCAATAATTTGTCAACCCTTCAATGAAAGAAGGAACAAATAATTTTTATGAAACTATTATGAAAGATGCAAATATAAGAAAAAGTACAAAAACAATCTAATGAATACCTAAATACCCACCAAGCAGGCTTAAATGTTAACATTTTGCCATGTTTGTTAATATTTTGATGTATTATTTCGAAGTAAAAATATCAGATGTCATGATATAGCTTCATGCATACGTCAGCAGGCAGCTTTCAAAAATAAGGATATTTTCCTACGCGGTGACACTATTATCACATCTAATAATAATCCCTAATTTAATCTTATTCCTAATCCATATTCAAATTTTTTTAAAAAAGGCAAATGTCTAAAAGACTCACTTTCATAGCTGGTTTGATCAAATCAGAATCTAAGGCTAACACACTGTATTCAACTCTTAGCTCACTCTTGAGTGTTTCTTGACAATAACCTCAACGCAGTTACTAGATACAGCTTAAAGGACAATCTCTGAAACCCGAGATTTTAAAGACTCAGGATGCAGCATAAGGCAAATAATCAGGATTTCCCCCCCATTACTAGAGATTGAACTCAGAGCATGTGCATGTTAGGCAAACATTTTACCACTGAACCACATCATATCCCCAGCTCTTTCTAGATTTTTCAAAATTTTGAGACAGGGTCTTGCTAAATTGCACAAGCTAGCCTCATATTTGCGATACTCATGACTCAGCCTCCTAAACTGCTGAGAATACAAGTGTACTGGTCAGAAAATGTTAAAAAAAAGAAAAAAAGCATGTTAAGAGACAAAAAATAAAGAAGTTCTAACACATATAACAGGAAACTGCTCTCCATGAAGATGGGCAGACATACTTTTGAGACCTTAACTCAGTCTGTTGGTAATTAAAAATACCCCTTCACTCTCTCAATCTTACCTACCTTAAAAACCAGATGCAGCCTCAAAACCATGATGCCTTTGCCATAAGGTCTCCAACATTCCTCAGAAAGATGAAAAAGGGAAAACATGACACCTGAAAGATCTACCAGAATTAATGACAGACACAACTCATCAGATTCAGCCCAATAAATCCCAGTGGAGTGTCCATACTGAGATGCATGATCCTGAAATATCAAAACACTAAAGATAGACAGCATTAAGAATGGCAATTCGATTTATAGACAAATTCTCACCAGCAACATCAGAAACCAGAAGACAATAGAACATTTAATGATACAGGAAGAAAGTAACTATTAGTTTAGAAAAACATCCCCTTGATAATGAGAGAAAATAACTGTCAGACTAGAATTCGATGGCAAACAAAATTTCTTTCAAATGCAATGGCAACATAAAGTCTTTTCAGGCAAACAAAAATTAAAACATGAAAAGCAAGATCAGAAAGAAAAGTATTAAATCTAGAAGGATGAACTGAGACGCAATAAGAAAAGCTAGACCTAGAAACCAACAAGCATATGGTTAATTCCAAACAAATATTGGTCATATAACTCAACAATACTGACACTGAACTTGGAGGATTACAATTAAAAATAAGATGGAACTAAAAATACTGGAAAGTATAAATGTGAAAGAGCATGACCAGAGTTAATATCATTCAGAGTTAATATCATCTAGAATTGTTAAGAAGAAGCCTTCTCAGACTTTGAGTGTGCCATTAAGCTTTTAAGAATAACTACAAGAAGAATAGAAATAATTTACTATGACCAAAGTGGTGGGGGACAAAAATGAGAAGGAACCATTTTAAATAAGACAAGACAGAATGTCAGAAATACAATGGTAAAAATGATTCTATATTTGTCAGTAATACTAAATATAATTGTTTGAAATTATTCAATTAAGCTGGGTGTGGTGATACATGTTTATAATCCCAGCAGCTCAGGAGGCTGAAGCAGGAGGATCACTTGTTGAAAGTCAGCCTCAGCAACTTAGTATGGCCCTGTCTCATAATAAAATATTAATAGGGTTGGGGATGTGGCTCAGTAAAGTGTCCCTGGGTTCAGTCCCTGGGCCAAACAAACAAAAAAACATACTATCAGAATGTGTAAATAATCCAAAATCCACATAAAGAATGAATATATATACACATAACCATATACACAATGTTTAAACACAAGGACACTGACAGACACCTGAAGAAGGGAAAGAGTTGTGCCTGCAAAGCACTACAGCCAGAGTCTCCAGCAGGGTCTCTGCACTATACTAAGCAGAGCTACATTCCTTGCTGCAGGTTCTAAAAAGAGCTCAACTCCCTGCCTTGTCAGGGTTCTAAAGGGTGACAGCAGCCTTGCACTTAAGGCCCTCCCCATCTCCAAAGTCAGCAGTAGCTGATGGCATCTTTTGCCTCCTACATTTAAGTACACTTGTGATTACATAGGTCCCACCCAGATAAGCCAAGTTGAGCCCCCTATTTCAAGATAACAAGATAGGTAACCTTAATTCCTTCTGCTACTTTCATTTCTCCTTTGCCTTGTAAAGGTATTCACAGATGTATGGATTAGAATGTGGACATTTTTACAGGAGGGAGGAAAAGGAGGAGAAACTGTTCTGCCAGAGCACCTAACAACCGTTTCAAGTTGC
Organism: Sciurus carolinensis; assembly: GCF_902686445.1. NCBI lineage: Eukaryota > Metazoa > Chordata > Mammalia > Rodentia > Sciuridae > Sciurus > Sciurus carolinensis. The sequence goes on along the minus strand of NC_062230.1, from coordinate 11,380,290 downwards.
AAAAAGAAAAATAAACTTAAAAAAACTTGGAGCAACTTACAGATCCATTATTTAGGAGAATATTTTAACATATCCCAATAATTGATAGGTAATCAGACCAAAAAAAAAATCATTAAATATATTAAAGATTTGGACAATATAATTAACAAGCTCATTATCAGATATTTTTAGATCACAGTGTCCAACAACTGGAGAACAGGTATTCTTATGAAAATGTGAAACATTTATGAATAGTGAACACACACTGGACCATATAGTAGGTCATAACAAGCTTTAAACGATCAGCTTAATACACCCCAAGGTCTCTGACCAAAATGCAATTAAGTTAGAAATCCATATAATTTAAAAAAAAAAAAAAGGAAAGGAAAAATTTTCACTTAAAAACACATTTCTAGGTCTGGGATGTAAAACACTTGCCTGGCACACAAGAGGAACTGGGTTCAATCCACAGCACCATATAAAAATAAGTCAATAAAATAAAGGTATTATGTCCATCAATAAAAGTTTTTTTAAAAACACATTTCTAAATAATCTGATTAAAGAAGAAATCATAATTACAAAGTCAAAACAGTTTTTAATGAACAGCAACGAAAATACCACAAATCTGAACCACTGATAAGCAGCAAAAGTGACTGGGAAAAAAATCATATATTTCAATGATCATTTTTTTAAATACAGGCTGAATACCATTAAACTAAGCATCAATTTAAAAAAAAAAGTAGTATAAACCTATATCAGGCAAAATTAAGAAAACAATAAAGAAAGCAAAAATAATTAACAAAAATTCAATGGAAATTCAATAAAATACCAACAATGCATCCAAGACAGATGTGCAAGGATTACTGAAGAAGAAAATTTATAAAGCAGTTTAAAAAGTACAAGCCAAATAATTACTATAAGCATTCAAGCAAAATTTCACTCTTCATTTTCTGTATGTTCTTCTCAATGACTCCTTGGATTCAATTAGAATTCAAGGATTTGGGGTGGACAGCAATGTGTGCCCCATAACACTTGTAATAGATAATTTGGGTTTGAGGTCCTGTTCAACCTTAGCAAATTATTTCACTCATTTTGTAACTGTATTTTCAGTCAGTCAACTCTGACCTTCCTCACAGTGTATTTGTGATGTTAGTCATATGAACTGAAGGCACAATGATGCTGATGATGTTGATAAAGATGGAAGAGCAGCAAGAGGAAAAATGGGAAGATGACCAAGAGGAAGGGAAAGGGTCAAATAACACAGGTCACCAGTCTCTGTATAATGGACTTCCATTTTATTCGTTTAGCAGTGCTTATTAGTTTTCCTTCCATAAGTATTGATGCCCTAGGTTCTAACACTGGCACATTTTGCTGTTACTTAGGCAAGTTACTGCCTTCAGTGTCTTCCAATGTAAACTGTGTAATTTAAGTTAAAGTGTTAAATTTTTAAAACTTTACGATATTTCTTTCTTTTTTTTAAAGGAGGAAAAGTTTATTTGAAGGCTCAGGATATCAGAGGTCTTAGTCCATAGAAGGCTGGCTCCATTCCTCAGGGCTCGAGGTGAGGCTGAACATATTTCATAAACTTCAGTAAGATACTAATTCATCTTTAAAATCAAAAACAGGAAGTAACAATAGTCTTACAAATGTGTTATTTTAAAACATTCTTAAATATTATCTTTATCTTGTATTATTTCCTAACTTCATAGCTAAGTTTTGCCCCTCCAATAATATTGTACACTTCAAGGCAGGAAAGTTCATTGCTGTTGTTTTTTGTTTTCATTTTCCTTACAGTAACTAACAAAATACTTTGCTTACACCAGATGCTCAATAAAATTTGCACAAAATGTGCATCATGTAGAAACAAAACTGTTCTTCATAGCCCTTTCTCATCTACCAGAAGGTATTCCAAAATTATAAGAGCGCTATGGCTAAAAAAGGAAATCTATGGATACTAACAAGTAAGAGATGAAGAATAACATTTATAATCCCACTGTAGTAAGAGAGGAAACCTACGCATTCACTAACCCAAAACACAGTAGAGGAAAATTGTACTCAAATACAAAAAGTTTATTTTGTTCTTGGCTACTAATAGTAGCATTATCTGTTTCTTTACAATAGCATTTGTAAATTCTCCATCTAAAAACAAGCTACATTTGCCTGTGAATGTGAATTTGACAGCATTTCTTATTCTTGACTTCCAACACCACAATCAAGCTAAAAAAGTGTAAATATGCAAAATTGAATTTCATCTTATTTGAACAATCTAAAGTGACTGCTCATATTGCTAATATTATTAATGACTCCTTAATTACCAAGGTTTTAAGTACCTGTAGTTTGAGGATTAGCACATATTAAAGATAATGGTGTGAAATAATCCAATTTACAATATCAGAAGATGATAATGATTTTTCAGAGGAAACAAGATATAATAAAATAATCCCGATTCCTAATACCATTTACTGACAATCACAGCTTTATATCATGCTAAAGTTACGTACTTATCTCCTCATTAACAACTAATCTCACTTACTCCTCTTGCCAAACCAATTATAAGAAAATTTTCACTCAAAAGAATTAATAGAACACTTGGACTTTACTCAGTCTTCTCGTGACTCAAGTAATTAGCAAGCACTTAAATATTAAATCCAAATAGTTTTCCTAAACTAATTAATGAAATGAAGGGCATCAAAATGTTATCAACTAATAACAACTCAAGTCTCATACAGCAAGAGTACTCGAAGAGATATGATAATTGCAATATGTTGGCAGGGTCTTTTTGGTCAACTCACACTAATTTTGGATGTAAATAAGGAGAAAGAAAGAGGTAGTTGCTTATCAATACAGCAAACTATGTGATAAAGGAATATGTTATAGGCAGTTATTTGTATATTAAATAGTTTCCGGATTCCCAACTCTGTAAGCACATAATACAAGGTGAATAAATGATAATAGCAGAAATTTGCATTTATATGATATTTTCTTCCAAACAGCTCAATATGGAAGAACATAAGGCTAAGCCATTTTCTCAAAATTTCAAAATATAAAATGCCTGGAATTTCTAAAAAGGAATTTGGAAAGCTAGATTCTGCTGGCAGTTCCTTATTTTCTGTATCCTTCAACCATTCATTTCAGAAGTCAAATAGCCCTTTGTTACATGTTCATGTAGTTTTCTCTGCTTTCGTACACCCAAATTTAAGTCTCCAGTGTGCCTACTTAAACCTCTCTACCCAAATTTTCTTCCTAACTGAATAAGAACCTCAAGTAGATTTTTATAGACATTTGATTTCATAAATTAACAGCTTATCAGCTATTCTTAGATGTAAATCTTTAAAACAATTGATAGTGTAACAGAAATTTAGTCTGACTAGATTTTATATTTCTTTATTAAAACTCAGATGCTTAGTCAGGCATGGTAGCACATGCCTGTAATCCCAGTAGCTCAGTAGGCTGAGGCAGGAGGATCGTGAGTTCAAAGCCAGCCTCAGCAACAGAGCAAGGCCCTAAGTAAGACCCAGTCTCAAAATAAAAGACTAAAAAATGGACTAGGGGTGTGGCTCAGTGGTTAAGCACCCCTGGGTTAAATCCCTGATACCAAAAACAAAACAAACAAACAAAAAACTAAGATCTTTCACCAAATCTTCATTGGTGTTACAATGTCTGAGGACAGTACCTTGATTCTCTCAGATGCCCTCAGCATGCACTTTGTGCCTAAGATGAAATGTAAAATGTTCCCTCACATCGAGTCCAAGCAGTTTCTAACTTAAGATGAAACCACTGATCTACACAGTCATTTTCCTGACTTAATCCAGAGAAGCAGCTTCACCTGGTCTGAAATCTCAGGAAGCATTTTCTTTTAGAAAATGCCCGACAGACTTTTATTCTCTTTAGATAAAGCTCTCTGAAGATCAAAGAGTCTTACTCAGGTTCATGTGTTTTCTGTCAATGGCTAAGAGGGAAAATCAGAAGTCATACTTAGAGGATCCCTAAGTAATTAGACATTAAATGGAGAATACTGGCTGCAGAAAGGTCAATGAATAAGGAAAGAAGGTGCGTGCACATACACACACACACACACACACACACACACACACACCAAAAAAACACCTAACACAAAACTTTTTTCAAAAACCAGCACAGAAAGGAGCCCTGACTAGAAAATTAAGCCACAATTAAGTAGATAAGCTCTCCACAAATATTCAAAATTACTTAAGAAGTGTGCATCACCCAATTCTATTTATCACAGATCCTAATTTTCACTGAAGAAATTTCTGATGCAATCACTTAATACAAAATTCCAAACTTAAAATCAGCCTGTACATAAATGACATGATCAGGAAAAAATAATCTGTAAAATTAATAATGTTATTAATAACAATATTTCATAACATGACTTCAAGTAATTAGGGAAAAGTCCAAATGTGTCAACAATTCATCCCCAAAACTGGATTAGCCAATTTCTGGTTATATCTTTTCAGAAAACCTATGATTGGACACACTTCATTATTAATGAAAAAATATATACTTCCTCAGGATAGTTTTAACAAAACATGAATAAAGTAATGTTAAATATATTTATCTGCACTTTTCAAAACATAAAAGAATGATTTATTTTTTATTCAAAATATTGATATAAAAATTCTTTAAATGTATTGTATTATTAATATCTTAAGTGGAGAACTGCCTTAAATCTTCACTAAAGAAAAATGATAGTGACAATGACTATGCCACCTATATATTATAATTAGAAAGCCAGAAAGCTTAAAAGTCAAAACAAAATAAATAAAAAAGAAAACAACGTCTCTAATCAACTTACATATTTTCAGATTTCTCCAGCACTGTCCCAACATATAAGCTAGTAAAGTCTAAGGCTACTTTCACAGGGAAAATAAGTTACAATTAAGTACCATCCAGTAGCAAATATTTTACCATAAAATTAAGTTTACCTTTAATTTTACCTCAATATGTAATACAAAAAAGTACTAAGAAACTTTTAAAATAAGTAAACTCATTATAAAGATTTAAACAAAATATGTTCTTTAGAAAACTTAACACTCGCAAAGAATGGATTATAATTTCCAACATACTTTGGTAACAGACACTAACTTTAAAAGAATTTACTATGATAAAGAATTACATAAAAACAAATAAACACCTTCAGGTAAAGGAATATCCTAGCCTATATCTCCAAAAACCAATTAGACTTTTACTAGTCTTCTGATATATTTTTGTATATTTTATGTTTTTGCATCATGCATTCTTTGGTACATTTTAATTTTTACACATCACTAAAGTATGGTGAACAACAATTCTTGAATTCCATGAGTACAGGTCCCACTGTCACAAATAAAAGTATTTTCCTTTTTCTTTTTTTAAGAAAAATGCAAGTGGTAATTAGCACCAATTCTAAAGTTGCTCAATATACAAATTTCACTATGTTTTTAATTACTGGTAAATTTTTAAGCATTTTTCTATTTTAAAAGTAACACATGATTATAGAAAAATACTTCTGATATTTAAAAGAAGTTTCCCATAAAGCAGATAGCAAAGACTAAAAAATGTAAAAAGCATCCCAAATTCTACCAACCAGGCATAACCACTTCTGTTAATATTTTCAGTCTTTCCTTAAAGTCTCATTTACTCACTACATATGTTTTACATAGTTTACTACATACACACATGTGGGCACGTGCATACATGCACATCTTTATTAGTGTGTTGAAGAGAGAAAGAAGGAAATTTCAAAGAAGAAATACTAATGAAAAAGTTTACCATGGGCGGGTTATAAACATCTTCAACTGTAAAAACTTAATGCCTCCAGTCACTCAGCATGAATTTAAACACTAAGTAAATTATTAGTCGAAAATCTTGGCTATGAAAATGCCCTTTAGGATGTTAAATTCAACTATGCTTTGGAGAAGGGGGTAGAGGAATAATCCTCTTGACATACTATCAAAATTGTTTGAATAGTTCTGCCATTATTAGCAAATCAGAACCTGTTCTTATTTTAAATGATAAGCAAGAATGACAAGCAATTTCATATAAATTGTGAATATGGAACATGGCTCAAAGAGCAGGTAGACTCACATGGAGATAAGAATGGATGAAGGTGAGGAAATCTGCCAGAAACAGTGAAGGCTGAGCTTACAAGTCAAGCTACACAACCCAACTGACAATACAACATGACTAGATTCTTGAGTTTAGGATATATACAAAATAAAAACCCCATCTGTGACAGAATAAGATTCACTGTATTAGACAGGTAAGCCAGTAGCACTTCTCCAGTGCCAGAGTGAAAGTGTGGTTTGATGATGCCGTGCTTCCTCTCTTGAGCAGCAGCATCCAGGACATCTCGTGTGCAATGCGGGTCTGCCTCCAGCTCCCAGAACTAGCACAGAAAGCTGAGAATCTGCCTCAGAGTTCAATAAGAGTTTCTTATTGAATCTAAATGTGCTCAATCATAGAACATCTGATAATGAAACTTACCTCCTGACAGAGTTGTCCTTTTGAGGATAGAAAAACTACCATTTCCTGCAGTGGCCTTCAAAAGGGTCAAGGTCTCTTTAACTCTCAGTCCAGGAACAGAAACAGATGGAAAATTACAATAACACGTTTTATTCAGGAATAATCTGGTCCAAGTGTGAACATGTCTCAGGAGTGATTTCTATGAAATTCCTGACAGTGATTGGGGTTTTAGTATGATGGTTTAACCCAGTGATCATGCCCTGCAATGCTCCACTGTAGGCTGTGAAGTGCTTCAGGAAACACCATGATAAGCTGGCTCACCAGATACTCCTTCCAGACTTTCCAAATCATATGCCCAAATGCAAGATAAGCAGAAAATACGAGAACATGCCCCTTCCCTTGTGATCCTTCCCATCCTTAGTGAAGTGATTAATGAGGAAGAATGTGTCAACACACAGGGGGCTTGATCCTATCAGTAACCCCAGTCCACAAACCTTAGCAATGCAAGGGATGTCAAGACATTGAAAGGGAAAGGGACACTTAACCTAGTTATTAAATGACATGAGAAACCAATGGTCAGGAATATCAGAGTAATCTGCTAGAAATACTCTTCTCAGCTTTTGTCTTCACCTGCCAAATATCAGGTTATGCTAAGGTTACTCATTACATCTCCCAATTTCCTCTAAGAATTCTTGCTCTTAAGTATTTTTACTCATAGAACAACTCTGTATGTATTATGCAAATGTTCAATGTTAAATACTAAACGAAAAAAATTATGTAAATGTTTATTTTTCTCCAGGAGGATTAATTTAATATAAAATACAGTTAAACTTATGGCTTATTTTGAAAAAAAAAAAAAAAAAAAAAAACCTGCTACAAAAAGAATTAAACTTAGAAGTAGTAAGTCATAAAATTGAAATATTTCAGCCATAGTACTTCAGGGGTATATACACACATGTATGCATACAATGAATGTTAACATATTATGAATCAAGTATGAAGCTTTATAAATGTTGGTTTTAGATTCATAGCTTTTTCCTACACTCCTTCCCCACCTCCACCCCCCAAAAAGAGTTGATGAAAAGGCATTTCAAGTGTTGGTGGTCTGGGAGAGTTTTTCCCCACATTATTTGATACTGAACTCAGGGACGCTCTACCACTGAGCTATACTCCAGACCTTTTTTAATTTTTATTTTGACACAGAGTCTAAGTTGCCCAGCCTAGTCTCCTACCTTGACCTCCTGAGTTGCTGGGATTACAAGTGTGCACCATTGTGCTTTAGAATACCTTGTTTTAATAGCAAAAAATAAAATTATCCCCCCCCCACTTCAAAATGTGCTTTGTACACTCAAAACGCAAAATTTTAAGTTGCACTCAGTGTATCAGTATTCAGAAATAAGTACATAAAACATTTTTAGAATTGATTTTTACAAGTGGTTAAGTAATAGTTAAAACACACTAAAAGGATTTTGATTTTTAGATTGAAGCTATCAGAGAGAGATTAACAGTGAGAGGATCGTTTTACATCTGCTTGGCCCTCGGGTAACTGAAGCTCCAAAGCTGCAGAAATACCCTGAGCCCATGAAAGCTCAGAGTAGGATAAAAGAGTTTTGGAACCTGGATGCCTAGAGTATATACAAAAATCCAGTAAGGTTACAAAGTCACCATAAAATCAAATACTCCTCCTACAACCCATCATGGGAGGAACATATTAAAAGTCATCAGACACTAAGGAGCCATCAGCAGAAAGACACTCAGAGACAAAGATACACACTCACTCACACAGGTAGAGCAGGCGGTATTAAATAAGACCGGAGAGGCCCCTCACAAGTTGAAGCCCTGTCTCCATTTTTTCCCTTTAGAAGTATAAAACAATTAAAACAGGCAAAGAAAACACAACTTAGCAAATACTTTGATGATAGATAATAATCATGACCATATGGCAATTGACTGGCACTTATCATGGTTTAGCACTAAACTACACATTTATTCATATTATTATTTTATATACAATTGCTATCCCTATTTAACAGATGAAGAATAAAGGTTTCAAGAGAAACTGATCTCTACAAGAAATTGCTGAAGGTCACACAAAAAGTAAGTATAAGCATCAGGATTAAAAACCCACCCCAGCCAGGTGCATCAGGCACCCCTGTAATCCCAGGGGCTCAGAAGGCTGACAGGAGGATAACAACTTCAAACCCCACCTCAGCAACTTGGCAAGGCCCTAAAACAACTTTGTGAGACCCTGTTGCAAAATAAAAAAATAAAACGAAGTTGAGGATATAGCTCAGTGTTAAAGCACCCCTATGTTAAAACCCCAGTACAAAAAAAAAAAAAAAAAAGAAAAACAGCAACAACAAAATCATCCTACTCAACTTCATTTATTCAGTCATTCAGGACTGTGTACATCCCAACTCTATGATAAGTTTTATGCAGCACCAAGGTTAAAATGGTGGGTAAAAAACAAAAAGCAAAAGGACATTGTCACTGTTAGTATACATGAAAAATTTTATCAAATTATCACAAGAATAAATGTGATATACATGGGTAAAGGATGATGAAGAATAAGCAAGACATACAACAATCACTGACCTGTCTCTGAGGAAATAAGGACAACTTCTCCGAGGAAATGACACGCTGAGATCTGAAGGATGGGATGAAGTGGGGTGACGAATCAGGTGGGGTATGTGTAAGAGACATTACAAAACACCACAGGAGGAGGGAACAAGGCACAGCTCACACAGGAGGGAAAGAGGGAGAGAGCACAGGAGAGTTTGTGCCAGTGCAGCAGGCCAAGGAGGCAAAATCCAAAGCCTGCAGTCCATGGTAAGGGTTCTGTGCTAACAGCAGTGGGAAGGCAGTCGAGCATGAACAGATGAGGAAACATGATATTCTTTGTTTTTCAAGAATCACTTTGGCAGTGTGGAAAGTAGACTAAATCAGTCATAATACTACTGAGGTTGTCCAAGAGAGAGATTGTGAAAGCTTGGATTATAGCAGCAGCAGTAGACACAGACAGGGACAAAATGCAAAGCTATTAGGGAAGAAGAATGGTGATGTGGGCGAGGCATCCAGGTAAGGACTGAGTTTATAACATGTGAGACTGGACAGAGCGTATGCTCCAGAACATGTTCAGGATGAAGTGCCTTGGAAACATACAAGAGAAATGTCAAGTTAATGGCTAGATAACGTGATGAGAATTCACATAAACATTTGAGTCATCAATATATAACATAGAAGACAATTCAAACCATGACCATAAATAACCCAGCTCAGGAAGAGTATACACTGAGGACAGAACAGAAATTGGTTAAGTTATGGGGAATTCTGACATTTAATGACAGGTAAATAATGAAATTTGGCCAGGGTTGAGGGGAGCACAGCTCATTTAGGAAGAAAACAAGACAGTGGGTTTGTTATGAGCATTTCAAAAGAAGGGAAGTATTAGTAGTGAGGAAGGCTACAGAGAAGTCCAGAGAGATGTAAGATGAAGAATACCCTGTAAGTCTAGTTTCACTGAGACCACTGGTCATCTTTTCAATAGAAAGATGGAAGTAGAAACAATATGACAAAGATGTAAGTTGAGGCAGTAAGTACAGACAACTCTCTTCATGAGAAGAGTTGCTAAGTAGAGGGACGGTAAGGAAGGACAGAACTCTTGTTTAAATATGCAAGTGTTGAGCATGCTTAAATGCTGATGGAATTGATCCAGTTAAAAGTGACAAGTTGAGTATTCAAGAAAGGGGTAAGATAAATTGGTAGTACACACTCCTTAGGAAGACAGAGGTGGAATTCAAACTCAAAATGGAGATATTGACCTGGAATGTTTAGCAAAAGGAAAAAACACTGGAGATATACACAGGTTTTAGAAAGAATTTTCTTTTTTACATATTTTACTGGTACATTATAGTTCCACATGACAATGGACTTTGCTGTTACATTTTCAAACAGGCTAGAAAGTAGAATTTTCCAAAGTAGAATACTGAGGGAGGTTCTACCAAATGGCTTCTTTTTCTGCCATGTATAAAGTGAGGTCATCTGTTGAAAAGGTAGAGATAACAGAAGGAAGAAGGAAAGCTTTGAGTCAAAGGAAAACCTCACAACAGTTAAATGATGACCAAAATCACAGAATTGCCAAGTGCCACCATTCTAACCTGTTTTAAACTTCCATTCAGCCCTCATGACACTTCACATTAGTGGTTGCTCTGTCCCCCAGTAATGTATGATTTTTCTTTGCATCATCTCCCCAACCCCTGACTCTTATGCAAAGAAATACTGGTTACTAAACACACAGGACCCCTCTGAGATATGTGGGTATTATCTAAAAATTGACAGGCTTCTTTTACTACTCATGGTTCTGATTTTAAATAACAGAATCTAATTTTAGTGGTATCAAACAAGGAATTAATGGGAGCGAGATCATATTGGTCATAGAATTGTCACAAGGACTGGAAAACAATTTTCCAAAAAGGGTCAACAATCAAGAGAACCTATACAAAGCAAAATCCCAACAATGTAAGGGCTGACTAGGCCCCCACTAGGCTGTTGGGCCTACACCTTTAACCAGGGAAGGTCAGACTGCCCTCCCAACTAGTTTGCATGACACACCAACTACCACATATGAGAGTTTAATGAAAACTTTACAAGCCCTCCAAGAGAGTAAATTGTGTCAAATCCAGTTAAATCCTGTGTGTATATTAGCAAACTTCAACGTCAAACATGGTTTCAAATTGGCTGTGATTTATTCTTTAATGTTTATGTATTATTTAGAACATAAAAGGAAACACAGCTGTCAAAGATTACTCTTTAGTCAAAAACCTAATCTGAGAGTTCTTTATTTAAAATTACCACCTGACAGGGGACAGGGCAATGAGGGAATTATATAACCTGAAGGAGTTTCGATAACTAGACTTTCATATTCATTAATTCTTCAATTTATGACAACTGAGCTGTTTTAGCCTTTGAATAAGTTTTTAAATTGATTCATTCAACGTGACTAAACAAAGTCACTTGACCATACACAAAACTTTTTCTAATCCCTTTGTCATTTAGGCAAGGCAATGTAACTCTTCAAATAAGGAAGGCCTAAAAGAAAAAAAAAAAATCAGGTTATTAAATTTGGAAATTGTGTGAGAATTTGGTACAAACCAATTGCTATGACATACTATCATATCATAAATTATGAGAACTCCTGCTTTTCTCCTTAAAGCACATTGCTAAATTATTTATGAGCATCACAAAAATATTTATCAGTTATAAAAATCTAAATTTTTATATTTAGAGGATCCAAAAACCTCCTCCAGAAAACTTCTAGACCTCATCAATGAATTCAGCAAAATAGCAGGATATAAAATCAACACGCATAAATCTAAAGCATTTTTATATGCAAGCAACAAAACATCTGAAAGGGAAATGAGAAAAACAACTCCATTTGCAATAGCCTCAAAAAAAAAAAAAAAATAAAACACTTGGGAATCAATCTAACCAGAGAGGTAAAAGATCTCTACAATAAAACTACAAAACATTGAAGAAAGAAATTGAGGAAGACCTTAGAAGATGGAAAGACCTCCCATGTTCTTGGATAGGCAGAATTAATATTGTCAAAATGGCCATACTACCAAAAGTGCTATACAGATTCTGCAATTCCAATTAAAATCCCAATGACGTACCTTATAGAAATAGAGCAAGCAATAGTGAAATTCATAATGAAGAATAAGAAACCCAGAACAGCTAAAGCAATCCTTAGCAAGAAGAATGAAACAGGGAGTATCGCAATACCAGAACTTCAACTATACTACAAAGCAACAGTAACAAAAACAGCATGGTACTGGCACCAAAATAGACAGGTAGATCAATGGTACAGAATAGAGGACATGGACACAAACCCAAATAAATACAATTTTCTCATACTAGACAAAGGTGCCAAAAATATGCAATGGAGAAAAGACAGCCTGTTCAACAAATGATGCTGGGAAAACTGGAAATCCATATGCAACAGAATGAAACTAAACCCCTATCTCTCACCCTGCACAAAAATCAACTCACAATGGATCAAGGACCTTGAAATCAGACCAGAGACCCTGCATCTTATAGAAGAAAAAGTAGGTCCAAATCTTCAACTTCTTGGCTTAGGATCAGACTTCCTTAACAGGACTCCCATAGCACAAGAAATAAAAGCAAGAATCAATAACTGGGATAGATTCAAACTAAAAAGCTTTCTCTCAGCAAAGGACACTATCAGCAATGCGAAGAGAGAGCCTACAGAGTGGGAGAATATCTTTGCCACTCATACTTCAGATAGAGCACTAATTTCTAGAATCTATAAAGAACTCAAAAAACTCTATACCAAGAATACAAATAACCCAATCAACAAATGGGCTAAGGAAATGAATAGGCACTTCACAGAAGATCTACAAGTAATCAATAAACACATGAAGAAATGTTCACCATCTTTAGTCATAAGAGAAATGCAAATCAAAACCACCCTATGATTCCATCTCACCCCAATTAAAATGGTGATTATCAAGAATACAAGCAACAATAGGTGTTGGAGAGGATGTGGGGAAAAAGGTACAATCATACATTGCTGGTGGGGATGCAAATTAGTGCAACCACTCTGGAAAGCATGTGGAGATTCCTCAGAAAACTTGGAATGGACCCACCATTTGACCCAGTTCTCCCACTCCTCGGCCTATACCCAAAGGACTTAAAATCAGCATACTCCAGAGATACAGCCACATCAATGTTCATAGCTGCTCAATTCACAATAGCCAGACTGTGGAACCAACCTAGATGTCCTTCAACTGATGAATGGATAGAGAAACTGTGATATATATATACAATGGAATATTACTCAGCTATAAAGAATAATAAAATCATGGCATTTGCAGGTAAATGGATGAAATTGGAGAATATCATGCTAAGTGAGATAAGCCAATCTCAAAAACTCCAAAAGACGAATGATCCCACTGATAAGGGGGGTGGGAGGGGAGCAAGAATGGAGGAAGGAGGGACTGTATAGAGGGAAAAGAGGGGTGGGAGGGGTGGGGGAGAGGGAAAAGAGGGGTGGGAAGGGTGGGGGTGAAGGAAAAAATAACAGAATGAATCAAACATCATTACCCTATGCAACAGGTATCCCATTTGTTTATAATAAAAATAAATTTTAAAAAAAATCTAATTTCATCAAAAAACAAAAGATATCCTTAATTTCAGCTATTTGTTGACATAAGTATCTGCAGCTTTTCATAAAGATATTGACTAAGAGTCTAAAGCAAAATTCCTAAAATTATTAATTCACTAATTAAACCTTCTCAGATACAGTGGTTTTTTCACCCATCTCTGTCTTTTGCAAACTATTCTTAAGGAAAACATAACCTAATCATTCCAAAACTAAACTATGGCAAGCAGGTATGTGACCCACCTTTAATGTGGCTGTCCTTGTTCTATAACTTGGCTGAGGAAAAATTAGAAAATATTTTTCCATCAGAACGATAAGTGTTTTATACCTGAAACACATCAGGAATCAAGACTTTACAGAACTCATAATGCCATTTACCATCTTAAAATATTATCATATCATAATAGACAACAAAACAGACTTCAAATAAATCCCAAAACCACTTAATTTTTAAATGTTGGACAAAAAACAAAGAAAAATCACTCTTTGATAGTCAACAAGTAGGCAAGTTTCAGACAGTTAACAACAAACTATATATTGAGAAAGCTTAATAAATGTAACAGGCACCTTCTCTGCCTACACAGTATTTTTCTGTCCCCAACCCTGCTCCACTATATTCAAAGGGCACAGAGTCAGGGAAGGCCCTGCCCCAGACTGAAGACATGAACCATGACTGGTCTCGATCAATCTCATGGCCCTGGTTTCTAATCCTGAGGGTCTGAGTGACTGAGTTCTGGCCAATAAAATGAAAGCACCACTGTGCCGCCAGACTTGAGAAGGCACTTCCTTTCTTAATTTTGAAAAAGATTAAAGACTCCTTTGTCCCTTTCTCCTGTTCCCTACTTCCTACATGGAACAGAAAAGAGATGACTCAAATATGGAGCAAAATCACAAAGATGAAAAATAACAGGTTAAAGGGAAAAAAGCAGAAAGACAGGAAGAGACTGGGTTCTTGTTGGCAATGGGAACCAACCTCACACTGACTACTGGTCAACTTTATAGAGAAACACACACACACACAACATTTGAGAAAGACTTGTGAGCTTTATATTGTTTGAAACTAAAAACATTTAAAAGTAATAAACCACACCAAAAAACCACGGTAAATGAAAGCATACCTTATTCAAAGAAGGGTGTAAAAAATGTACAACAAATACAGTATCAAATTCCTATTTCATGATCTAAGTTTTTAGGGGAATAGAAAAATTCTCATGTGATATATTGAGAAGAAATCCAAAAGTCATAATGAAATAACAAAAAAGTCACAGATGTAAAGAGAATATTGTAAAGATGCCAACTGCCTCCTAATCTATAGATTCAATGCAATCTCATTTAAAAAAAAAGTTTTGTATTTATGTACACATGATTTGACACATGAATTCCACAAATTTACATGGAAATACAGAAAGGTCAAGAAGATCAAGACAATTTTGAAAAACATATTTAGAAGATTTTCATTACCAAATATATGTTTTTGTTTTGTTTTGCGGTGCTGGGGATTGAACCCAGGGCCTTGTGCTTGCGAGGCAGGCACTCTACCAACTGAGCTATCTCCCCAGCCCTTCATTACCAAATATAAAAGACTATAAAAACTCCAGTAATTAAGACAGAGGTGTCAAGGCACATAGAACAGTAAAACAGAATCTCTATTTCCTAGAGCATATACAAAGAGTTCCCCCCACAACACACAGCCACTTGATTTATAACAAATGTGATATGCTACTACCTTGTAGAAAGGATAATTATATTAATAATGATGCCATATCAAATAGGCATCTACATAGAGAAAAGAAAAAAAAGCTTTGACCTCCACCTCATACCATACATAAAAAACCAATCCCAGGTAGATTGTATACCTGTAGATTATTCTATTTCTCACCACAGCTCTGAAAGGCACTTTACAAAAAAAAAATTATCTGAGGTAAAAGTAGGAGTGGGCTCTTGTTAGAAAATAACAGTTGGGTGTGGTGGTGGGTACATGCCTATAACCTGGAGACTTGGAGGCTGAAGCAGGAGGATTGCATGTTTGAGGCCAGTCTCAACAATTTAGTGATAATTTGGAGGAGGAGGAGGAGAGAGGAAGAGGAGGTAGAGGAGAGGAGAAGAGAGGAGAAAAAGGAGAAGAACAACTAAGAATGGAATGTGGTTCAGTTGTAGAGCACCCTGGTTCAATCCCCAGTATGGAAAAAAGAGAGGGGAGGAGGGGAAGAGAGAGGGTCAGAGGTGGTAAAAGAGAGAGAAGGGGTGGTAAAGAGGGAGAGAAAAGAACACAACAGGAAAGTTGGAAGATCAATTTAGGAAATGTCCCATGAACAAAAAGACACAGATGTGACAAACAGGAAATTTGGAAGATTAAATCCAGAACATTTACCTTTTAGGTAGAAGGAGTTCATTTATTCACTCATTCATGCAATGAACACTTACTGTGTAGAGTTCATACTCTATAGAGACACTGTTCTAGGTACTGGACAGTCAATGGAGGAGACACAAGTCCCTCTACCTTTCAAGTTTATATTCTAACAGATTTTCAAATATAGAGGAGAAAGAAGAAAGGGGAAAAGAAAGAACATGGTCAATTTTCCTGGGATGGGGGAGGGGGCAACAACATCATTAGTTTCCATACTAAAAAACCTACCACCTGGCCCAATGCAAATTTTTAAAACACCAAAGATAAAGAGACATGAAAAAATACAAAGTATAAGAGTCAGAGTATCATTTCACTTCTTAAAGAGAATCTCTGGTCACACCAGCAATCCCAGCAACTCAAGAGGCTCAGGCAGGAGGATTTTAAATTTCACACCAGCCTGGGCAACTTTGTGAGGTCCTGTCTCAAAATAAATAATCTAAAGAGTTGGGGATATAGCTCAGAAGCAGAGCAACCCTGGGTTCAATCTCTATACAGGGTAGGGTGAGAAAATGAATGTGAATGAATCACTGGAGGCTGTGACAATGGGCAACATTTTGAACATTCTGAAGGAAAGTTATTTCCAACCAAGAACTGAAACCTAGACAAGTGTGAGTAAAACAATATTATAAAAGATTGAAGTGTCTAAAAATCTACTTCTTATATATATAATCTCCAGAAACCCTCAGGAAGTATCCTCCAACAAACAATAAATAAACTTAGAAAGAGGAAAACATGGAATTCAAGGAATTAGAGAAAATGTAAGAGATCAGAGAAAGAAGACCGATGGAATGACAGTGGCATGCAGTTCCAAGATGAGAGTGTGGAGAAGGCCCAGAGAACAAGCTCAGATGGAAGCAAGCATGTTTCTTTTTTGAATATTCACAGTGAAGAGAAATGAAAGGCAGTGAGTCAGCTCGTATCTGTGCCATGGTAGGCTGATTTTTGTAAAGTGTAGGAATCGACTAGTAAGTATTTAGAAAACCAAGCAAAATGGAAACCTAAGAAAGGAGTTGCCTCATAGTGCACTGGCCTCAGAGCCAGGCCAACTATGAGCAATAATTAATAGTCATAAAAATATAAATACCAAATGGTGATTTAACCAGAAGCTGTGAAGCTGTCAGGAGAACAGAAGAGGGAGGAGGTGTACAGCACTGGGGAGAGGTACAAGGATCATGATGCTAAATATTCATCCTGCAAAAAAGAACTCTGAAAGGTAGAAAGAGGCAGACAAACAAGTTAAGAATGGGAGGATTGGAGGGAAAACATAATGGCAGGATGTGAGGTCCCACCTAAGGGAAAAAAGCAAATGAAGTCTGGCATTTCCTGACCCCCAAACTAGCAGAGGTGGCAGCTAAGGTAAACTTCTTCTTACCTAGAACAAAGGAACCCCAGCAGTGACAATCAGGTGAGCACAACAGCACCAGAAATGGGCTCAATAGAACTACATGGCAACATCAGCCAGAAGCAGCATGTGCCCTCCCAGACCTTCCTCTCAAGTCCCCAGGACCCAGACTAAGGAAGCACTTTCTGCACCCTCAGGAGGCATCAGTAGGGGTCTGTGGGAGGCCAAGAGGGAGGTGAGCAAAAGAGACCAAAACAAAAAGACAAAAGCACTAAAAATCAAGGTCTCACTGGAACCAAGGCAAGTCCTGAGTGCCAAACCTAAACAGGGTGACCATCAACTAAAGTAAATGATTTAGTCAGGATCAGGAGTCTTCTAACATGATAACCAAAATGTCTAAGATACAGTTAAATATCTCACATCATATCAAAACCCAGTACAATCACAAACTAAGCTAGAAAAGTGATCAGCTAATGACACATAAGTTGGACTTAACTGACAAAGAGTTCATCTAAAAGTGCATTAGCAAACAATTGCATATTCTCTTAGAACAAATGAAAAGAAAAAAGAATATTTCAACAATGAACTACAAGTTATTTTAAAAAGAAAAAAGAAAAAAACCAAGCAGGAAATTTACAGTTATGTAAATACAGCAGCAAGACAAAACAAAACAAAACAAAAACACCTCCCTGGAAGAGCTCAATGAGAGAATGCCGATAACAAACAAAAGAGGGTAAAAAAGAAAAAAAAAAAATCAATGAAATAGGAGAACAGCAGAATTTACCAATAGCAGAGAGAAAAGAAGCCTGGGGAAAGAGTGGAACCTCAGGACTTGCAACACAACAAAAGGCATAGCACTGTATCACTGGAGCCCAAAAGTGAAGACAAAGGTAGTAAGGCTCAAAGAATATTTGAAGAAATATGGCTAAAGTATTTTTCAAACCTTAGCAAAAAAAATATAAAATTACATAGTCAAGAGACTAAGTAAAACCAACACAGAATATATCCAAATAAATTCATCCTAAGAAAACTGATGAAAAATAAAGAAAAAGAAAAAAATCTAGAATCCAGTCAGAGAAACACCACTTACAGAGGAACAGCAATTCAAACAACAGATTTCTTAACAGAAATTATTAAGGCAAGGTCATCAACATAACAGTTTTTAAGTTGTAAAATAACAGTCAACCATGAGTTTTCTATCAACAAAATTACCCCTGAGGAATGAAGAAGAAATGAAACCATCCTGAGAAAAGGCAAACTGAACGAATTTCTGAAGAGCAAATCTTTTCTCAAAACTTTCAAATCTTTTCCAATTTGATCCATTGATGTACTACAATTCCTATTAAAATTTTAGCGTGAATTTTTGGAGATACAGACGTGACTACTTAAAAATTTATATGAAAAGGCAAAGAATCTAGAATCTAAAAACAATCTTTTAGCTATTCAAGTTAGAATAAAGTGAGAAGAATCACTCTATCCAATATCAAGACCTTTTACCTAGCTATAATAATCAAGACTGTGTGGGTACCAGTAAAGTGATAGACACCAATGCATGGAACAGAGTAAACAATCTCAAAGTATTATACATGTCAATATGCTCACCTCATTTTTGACAAAGGCGCCAAAGAAATATAGTAAGTGAATAGCCTTTTCAACACATAGTGCTGAAGCAATTGACCAAAATAAATTAAATAAAATAAAAATAAATAAAATATAAAAGAACCTTGGTCTAAGTCTCATATCTTACACAAAAATGAACCTAAAAGAGATTAAGGACTGATAAATAAAACTTAAAACTATAAAACTTTTATAAGAGAGAAAGAGAATCTGCTACACTAAGGGAAAAGAATTCAAAAAGTGACACATTGAACATCACTAAATTAAAAACTTTTGTCCTGGAAGAACGTTAAGAGGATGAAAAGACAAGCCACAGACTGGCAAAATGTAATGGCCACCTACATATCCAGGGAGTGCCTAAGAAATACGAAAAACACTAAAAACTTGACAGTGAAAAAGAAAATTGGTACACGACCAGAATGAACATCAAATGATATTCAATATCAATTGTCATTAGAAAGAAATTAAAATCACAACCAGACATCACTACACATCTATGTGAATGAACGTCTAAAACATATAACACTACTGTCAAGGATGCAGAGAAATTGTACCACTCATACATGGCTGATGACAGACTAAACTGGTATGGCCACTCCAGAAAATAATTTGGCAGTTTCTTATAAAACTAGCTGTACAATACCTATACAATCCAGTAATTGCACTCTTGAGCATTTATCCCAAATGAAAAGTTATGACCACATAAAATCCTGTACCCAAATGTTCACAGCAACTTTATTGGTAATAGCCAAAATCTGGAAATAACCAGAAAATCCTCCCATGAGCAATGGTTAAACAAGTCATGGTACAACCAAGTCACACAGCACTTCTTGGCAAGAAACATGTAATGAAGTACTAATAAACACAAGCACTAAGATGATTTCCAAGGGAATTTTGCTGAATGAAAGAGTGGATCCCAAAATAGTAACTTCTTTTTTTGTACTGGGGATTGAACCCAGGGGCACTTAACCACTGAGTCACATCCCCTGTTCTCTTATTATATTTGATTTAGAGACAGGATCTTGCTACGTTGCTAAAGGACTCAATAAGTTGCTGAGGCTGCCTTTGAACTCACAATCCTCCTGCCTCAGCCTCCTGAGTTGCTGGGATTATAGACATGTGCCACCACACCTGGCTCCAAAGCTATAACATTTTTGAAATGACAAAATAATAGAAGCAGAAAACAAATTTGTTACTGCAGTGGGTTAGAGGTTGGAGAGGGAATGCTTGTGCAAGGACAAACACAGGGACCTTTGTATAATGGAATTATTCTGTATCTTGAATGGACCAAAAATCAACACTTGTATAAAACTACAGTGTTATTTAAATGTGTACACAAAGTACAATGTGGGAAAACATGAAAAAAATTTAAACACATTTATTAACAAAAACAGAAGGTCATTTTTAAAGGGAAAATCTAAAAGAAAAACCAAACGAAATTAAAATAAACAGCAAAGATGAGACTCTGGAAACCAAGTTTTATAATCTGCTTGTATCAATTTCATTTGGGGACCTAATTTTCTTTTATGTACATTATATTTACGTATTCTTATTTCATGCCACCTTAAAATTTTTACCGATTGAGACATATACAAATAAGTCAACAACCAGTTAACCTTAGGCCCAGACTTATGTAAGAAGTTAAAAGAGTAGTATGAAAAAGAAAAGTGTAGCATAAACTTTTTAATGTATGACAAATAAAAGTAAATTATAGGGGCTGGGGCTGTAGCTCAGTGGCAGAGCACTTGCCTAGCACGTGTGAGGCATTGGATTCAATTCTTAGCACCACGTAAACAAACAAAATAAAGGCATTCTGCTCATTTACAACTACAAAAAATATCTTTTAAGTAAATTATAATGAAAAGTCACCATTGCAATAAAAATGACAAAGTTCTCAACAAACATACACAAACACACATAACCTATGATTCCTAAAATTTCCCTTATTTTTTTTCCTTCTCCTTCAACACAGTCATTCATTGCAGCAAAACCAAGTAATGAATGGGATTACCTTACAGACCTGGATTAATCCAGATTAACAGTTAATCCAAATGTGCCTGAACCACAGTTCCAGAACTGACTGGAGGATAAAACTGCCTCTCAGTTCCATTAAAAAGTACTGTCCAAACATCAGTCTGAGACACTAAGTGTCTTGCTAAGCTGAATGCAGGTCAAACAGCAGTGACAGTCTCCCCTTCAAACAAATATTGTCAAAGTGAAAAGAGGTGAGTTCCTGCAATAGAACTATCTGTGCACTAGTCAAACAATGCATATTCCTGGGTACCACCCAAAGCTACTTTTATCAACTTCCTGCAATGGTCATAACAAAAGACTTCAAGAGTTTTCTCAATGTGACATTTGAGTAGTAAAGGTTGTAATTTATTATTAATGCATACTTATGATACATGCATTTGGATCCAATAATCATAAGGTTAACTTTATTCCGGAGATGTTTATGGTCAGAATTTCCCTATGATTCAAAAGCAAATTAACTTTTATTTACATCGCTCACCATACATCAGTCTCTACTAGCAAACATTCACCTCTGGGAGTGAAATAAATCAGAAGCTTAAACCAAGGCAATAAATAGAGCCAATGTCTAAGAATTGGGACACGTATTATCATCCCAGAGTCCTTAAAAAAGTAACTGTTTACCCAGAGATTAAGATGAAATTTAACATGTTCTAACAAGAAAGCTGATTTAACAAATGTTCCAAATATGTTGACCAGATAAAACACAAAACTGCTTGTAACTTAGTTATTTTAACCATGAAAGTCACCTTAAATAACCCTTGAAAAATTACACAATTTAATTCAATAAATACTCAGTCCTCTGTCACCTGTTTTAAAAACGAATTTATTCACTTTAATGCATTTTGAAAAAATTATTTTTTCTATATACAAAAAAATTAACAACAGAACTCATGAGCTGGGAGACCTTCATTCTATGCTAACACTCCCATTTGGAGTCTATTTTCTTGGCAACTGGCCAAATCAACACCTATATGTGTGCCTCTAATTCTCTCCTTTATGCTGATTCAACAGGCTGTACTCAGTTGGCTTTTAAATGTTTATAGTTAGTTGAGAGAAAGGATGTGCACATTTTGAGTCAAACAAAATGGACAGTACCCAGAACAGAACCCTGGCAGTCAACAGAGCTATTTAATTTCATGTATGTATCGTTAATTAAATATTTACTGTAGCTTAAATTTTAGTAAATTGTTCAGTTCTACAATAAATATAAGTTTTTGGCACGAAACCATCTTACATGGTAAGAGAAAACAAATAAAATGCTATCTCTTTTCTTCTGATGCCTTTGTTGATTCTCTGGCTAGACCACTGACCACTGACCATGATCATTTACAGAGACATCATCATGAGGCAGCACTCTCCCTGGTCCTCAGATCTCTGCCTCTCCATCTCTCCTCCCCTTCATCAGAGGAATTTCTTAATTCAAAGAAAAATGCAACAATTTTAGTTCTTTCCCTGTTTACTCTCCCTCCACCCAAACTCACTTGTGGCTCACATCTTCTCCTTCTCCTCCCCCTCCAGATTCAGTGGGAAAGGAGTCCTTGTTTCTTCCTGAGAGCACCATGCTCCCCCAGTTACCTCCTTCTTCTGTATTTTCCCCTTCTATTCCCCAGATTCAGGACATTACACTAGTCCCACTCATCTTAAATACACACCCTTCTCTCAGTCTTCTAGCTACTGCACTGTGAACCTGGAGTCCACTCACTGAAGCAGAACGCACAATACACTCTATACTTGTCTCCAGTTCAACTATGCTCTCTCTCAGTGCCTGAGACTTACCATCTATCAGTGCCTCTCCAGAAAACTGCTCTTGTCTACATCACTGATAACTCTGTATTGCCCAAATCAACAAGATGCCATTGAGGCTGAAGTGGGTTGAAATCTTTGTCATCTGACAACAAGAATTACTGCTTCCTTTATGAAACCTTCTCTTCTCCTGGCTTCCACAAAACTGATCTCTATTTTCTTCCTTTCAGGCTGTTCCTTCTCAGTCATCTCTAAGGATCCTCTGCCTACATCTTAGATGTCTACACCTTTAGCTCTCTTCTCTTCATGTAATTTTTCCTTGTATACAATTTCAATTTCTCCCATAATCAAAAACCATTCCAATATTGAAAATGGGAAAATCTCCAACTGTCTTATGTGCTAAGATCACATCTACACAGCTCCCCAATAAATATCTTCATTTCTTCCCAGGAAAGGCCTCAAAATGGATTAAGTCCAAAACAGAACTTAGTATCTTCCCATTCCCAAACCCATTTATCCCCTGATTTTCATCAAACTTCACATACCCACCTGCTCCACTCCAGAAATCTAGGTGTCATCTAAGTCCTTTTATTCCACAAGTCCTAGCAGTGCTACTTCTTAAAAATCTCTCAAAGTACACCCACATCCATCTAAAACATTTCTCATCTGGATGATTCTGCTACCATCCTACTAGTCTTCACGACACTGCACTTAGCACCTCAGTCACACTTCACTCTGTTTCCAGAGAAATCTCAGAGATGATGAAGAGATTAATCCCCTGCCTGAAGTCCTCCTTCCGGATAACTCAGTTTCCTCAGTTGTGGGAAGAGGTCATCCTCACTATGATTAGTTCTACACATCTTCTTTTACACTGATAAACATATACATGTACACTTGCAAATGATCCAGTTATCCAGACCAATAACTTAGACTTCACCATAAACCTTACATCTATTCTTCAATGTGTACATCTACCATTTACTCCAAACTAAAAACTCCCCTCCCCCCAACAATCTTCACCCCCTCTTTCCTGGCAAATGCCTTTCATTCTTTTGAGCTCAACTCTAATGTCACCCCCTCCAGGAAGTCCTTTAATTACCCCCCCAAGCGAATCTGATTTGTTTCCCCCCTCTATATTCTTCCAGTACACTGAGTATTCACCTGTTAATACGCAATGTCACAATGGTATAAATCTACCTGAGTCTGCTGGCTTGCAGGCTAAGGGAGAGCAAAACTACACCCTTCATCTTTGTTCTCCAGAACTTCACAGACTGCCTGAAGAGTAGCTCACAATTGGTAAATACTATTAAATGAACAAACAGGTTACACAATCAGTCTCTGCTGCCTAATATATTCTGAGTTTATATTCTGGATGTCTACTAAAGATACTACTTTATCATGAACCACTTTACAGTAGAATATTTACCTACTACACCTACCTATTCATCAAAAACACAACATTTAATAACTGCATGCTATTACATTCCTAGGAAGTAGCATATTGCATTTGCTCATGTCCTTACTGTTGGATATTCAAGCTGTTCATAAAGAGTTCTTTGTTCTTCAAGAGTCTATTTTCTAACTACAAAGATGATCTGTCAATACAGTAATGTAATATATGGTCAAATCCCCTCAAATCTGTAGTTGACACAATTTTTCTAGCTACTTTCTAACTAGACATATTGAAATTATTTTGCCTCTCCATCACTCGCATAATGATGATTTTGAAAAGCATGATGATTTTGAAAAGCATGATGTTGTATCACCATGCCCAAGGACTTATTTCCACAATGAATGAAAGTAAGATACATCTGGTTTTGATCTTCCTTTGAACCCAAAATAAAATCATGAAGTAGGCAGTTTGCCTTCAGCGCTCTCCAAAGGTACAGCTTTGAGACACTCAGTCCCAAATAACCCACATCCTTACTTGGAGAGTCATCCCCACACATCCTGTGCCCTGAAGGCTTTAAGCAATCCTAATTGTTTATGTGTCCGAAAAGAAAAGAAAAAGAAAAGGGGAGAGATTGCTTTCTTGGAGCTCCTGAATGATTTTCTTTAGTGCTTGTATGTTATTGCTCTTGTGGAAGAATTGACTAAATATCCCAAATTCCCCCATTTTTTGCTACATACTGAGTAGTGGGTTTGCTCACAGCAATAATCCTTCCTGTGCTTCCGATTTTAGTCTGCAACAATAAAGAGTATCAGGTAGCATTTGACATTTTGAGCAAAGAGAAATAACCTTTCCAATTTACTAAATCCTGCTCTTAAAAAGTCATTACCTTGCTGAAAATGGGTTAAGCTGGGAAAGAAATGCAATCAATTAAATATTTTTTTAAAAAATACTGATGGCATTTAAATTCAGAGAGGAAAGGATGGTTTATTTACTAAATGGCGTTAGCATAATAAATGGCTAGATCTCTACAAAAAGGCAAAGCTCTGCTTCCATATCTCACCATATATGAAAGTAAATTCCAAATGAATTGAAAATTTCCACATAAAAAAGTAACACTCAGCATAAGAGTTTAAGAGAATATTTTATAAAACTAAGGAAGATGGGATATACAATAAATATAGAAAATACATTTTATTGTTCTACAGGAACAAATACCTTAAATCGCTATGAAATGTTATAGATTAGAATTATTGTTTCCCAAATTAAAAAAACACCACAGTTATCCCTAATATAGAAATTATTCTCACAAAGTGAAAAGTAAGGGACAACTCAATGGGAAAACGCACAGACAAATGATACAAAGGAGCAAAAGACACACAAGACAAAATTGAAATGGTCAACAAACACAAAAAGATGTTCAACCTCACAATTTCCGTAAATGCAATTTAAATCAACATGATACCTTTTTTTTGCCCACATCAGCATAATTTAGAGTGATAGCAACTAGTATAATAAAGATGTGAAAAAATTAATACTCTTATATGATATTTTTAGGAATAATTTTTATAGTAATCATTTGAAACAGAAATCTGGCACTATCCATACAAAATTAAGTATACATATCCTTTGACATAGCAGTACCATTACCAGAAATCTACCTTAGGGGGAGAATAATCATTGCTACATAAGAATAAAGACATATAAATAAAGATGTTTATCACCTTGTTGTAAAGATAAAAAAGAAAAATTCACAGGCAACTACTCAGATAACCATCAATGGGGAATAAGTGAATAAATTAGTACACCCATACTATATTCTCTCTATTGTCCTGGAAGATTGAGGGGGAGGAAGACAATTTACAGAGTAGTATCAACATACTAAAACAGTCCCATTTATGAAGCATATAATTATGACTAAAGTACAACACATGTGAACTGTGCATGTGTGTTTGTGAGCACTGTGCTTACTTGAACATGTGGGAGGGTTTGGGAAAGAATACAATGCTAACCTTAGAGAAGAAACTGAGCTCAGGTTGCTTGGGAAAAGACTTTTTGCTTCATAGTATTTTGTTTCAGTTGCTACAATTAAGATATTTAAATTTTGTAATTAAAGAAAAATATTAAATACAAAACCCACTGTTTCCTCTAATGTAGTTCAATGTATAATATTTAACATATTAAAATATTTAACATTAAAATATATAAATACTGACTTATAAACCTGTTCAGAGTATATTTTTAAATGATATTTATTCTATCTGCATCCTCAAAGATTTAATAATGTTTCAAGTTCAGAGCTTTATAACATGTCCTTTGCATAAAAATAGGAACCTAAAGCCCATCCTTGCTTGTGTATATTCCAGATTGTTTCATTAAATCTCCCTTCGTGGAAATCATCTGTCCCTTTTCAACCTTTTCTTTGACTGTTGTTCTACTGATTACATGTTATTTAAAAAGATGAACCAGGCAACTGCAAAGTGTGAAAAAGATTTTGAAGAGAGTACACAATAAAGCAATAATCTCATAAGCAAATCCACTTGAGTGTATAGTTTAATATCTACTAACTCTTGTGCTTAAAAAAAATAACCTGGAATACTAACTAAATTCCATGTAATGCTACTGATTTATGTTATTTATTTCTTGGGGGTTGAGTTCAATAGAGTTTAATCTTGTTTGAAAACAAGTATTGTTTAAAATCATTAACTTGTTCTACAAATTCTATTTTATAATACATTGTAAATCTATTAGAGAAAATTAACAGCAAAGACTTGGTCGAGTTGAAATAATACAAAATATTTAACATGATAAAGTTTCTGAAAGTATGGTGATTTTTATACATATCATATATTTAAGATTCTACTTTAAATATTAGTCAAATAAAACACTAGTAAGAATTTTTAGGTACTGTGGCTATAGCTGAGTGGCAGAGTGCTTGCCTAGCATGTGTGAGGCACTGGGTTTTGATCCTCAGCACCATATAAAAATAAACAAATAAAATAAAGGCATTCTGTCCATTTACAACATAAAATTTTTTAAATTTAATTTTGTTGTGTGTGATGGGATGATAGAAATTTGTTAGCTCTAAGATTTTGTCCAACTATCTACAACTGTATGGAAACATGTATAGAAAGTATTACAGAATTATACAATTCTCAATTATTCCTTAATTTTGAGATTGGGCTAAGTTAATGTACTTCCATGAGCCTCAGACTCCTTCTCCACAGAATGGAGATAATAAAACTCACATGCAGGTTTTCATGGGAATTAGAGCATACCACATGCCAAGGATGTACCAGGTGCTCAATGAGTTATAGTAATTAATACTGTGATTAGCAAAATTAAGATTTATGCCAAGGGTATTAAAAATTCTAAAAAAGAAAAAACAGACAGACATAAAACAAGTACAAGTTAAGCCAGCTGAATATTATTTTCCCCTAAGAAAAAAATAATCATTAGTAACAGCTTCCTGACTTCTGACTTCACACCAAAATGAAGCAGACATACTTCTCTCTGGTCCTCTTGCTAAATACAACTAAGACCCACCCCCCTGGACATTCTATATCAAACAAACCTAAAAAGAATCTTCAAGGTGGAGAGAAGTCAGATTTGGCTAGGGTCCTCAGGGCCTGATTCATGACACAGTATCACATTCCCTGTACTTTCTTTGGGCTTCATCCCAGATTGGATGCTGGGGAAGAGAGCAACATAGGAAAACAAACAGAGACAGAAAAAAAAAAAAAAAAAAAAAAAAATCTCCTGGAAAAAATGCGTTATCTCTAATCAAAGGACCAGGAAAGGGGCAACGTCCCAAAACCAAAACAAAAACAAAAAAAAAAAACCAAAAATAAACAAACAAATAAAAAAACTTTTAGACAATAAGCCATGGCATGGGGACTGGGGTGTAGACCAAGCCAAGTGGGTAACCTAGACTCCCACCCTTGTCTGACTGTATCAAGGTACTTCTCCCTCTCTCCACCAGAGTGATATCAGAGAAGGCACAGTGGAGCTGGGGCTCTCACCATCACCTAGCTATATCAAATCCTAGCCTCCTCTCCACATGATGTCAGGGGAGGTTGTATGGATGAAGACACTGGATTTCCATTCACCCACAATGGATACAAGGTACCTTTCTCCATCCCCACCAAGGGAGCATCAGATGAGAATAGGTGGGAACCAGGACTTTCACCATCACTCACAGGTCTCCGCCCCCTATAGTGTGAGTGAAGCTGTGTGGAGAGCAGTAACTAAGTGACCTTTCTTCCCAAGCCAAGAAAGTGTCAGGGGATCCTACCAGAGTGTGTGGAAGCAGTAACAAGGTGATCTTCCTCTCTAAGCCAAGAAGGTGTCAGTGGACCTAGAGGGGAGTTTAAGATCCTACTGCCACCAAGCAGCAGTGAAGAGCCCTGGCCCCTGGGCTGTCAAAAAAGGCTGAATGGGAACTGTGAACTCCCTCACCCTAAAACCAGCAGGAAGGTGAGGGCACCCTATTACCCAGCATATATAGTGTCTCAGAAGGCCTATCAAAAATAAGGTTTAAATAAGATCCAGAGTCTTACAACATAATATCCAAAATATCTAAGATAAAATAAAAAACACCTGTCAAACCAAGAACCAGAAAAATGTCTCAACTTAAATGAAAAAAGACATTAACAGATGCCAACACCAAGATAAGAGAGGTGTTAGAATTATCCAACAAGAATTTTAAACATCATAAAAAAGTCTTACAAAATATCTGAAATAAAAAAGAAAAATTTTAAAAGGAAATTATAAAACTGAATAAAAGAACAAAAATTTAAAAAGAAAAATGAATGGATGAGATCCATGCCAGCATGGAGAGGACAAAAAGAAGAATCAATGAACTTGAGGACAGCACAACTGTAGCATCCACTCTGCACAACAAGGAGAGAAGGGTCTTAAAATCAACAGAGCCTCAGGAATCCATGGTACTATAACTCAAGATCTAATATTCATGACATCTGAATTCAGGAGAGGAGAGGAATGTGTGAAGCTGAAAAAGTATTCAATAAAGTAATAGTTGAAATTTCCTCTAATTTGACAAATGATTTAAGATTTTATTAAAGATTTGCTGCTTGCCAAGGAAGGACGCAAAAAGCTGGGAACCTGGGTTCAAGAGGTAGCAACCATCTGTGTCTTATAACTGATAACAGAGTTCAACCTGTCTTTTCCAGGGAGCAAAGTAGGAAGGAGAGGAAAGATGCAGGGTAAAGTGAAATTCACTATAGCAGTATATCAGAAAGAGGGAGAGAGTAAGCTGGCACAGGCGGGAAGACCGCACAATGGTGCCCTGGAATGCAGTTGCCTCTTGTCAGGTTTCCATGCTTATTGCCAAGACAACTGTAATTGCTTCCTAACTGCTCTAGACCACATCTACTTTGGCTCACTTCACTTCATTTCTCAATGGCAGTCATAGAAAATCTTATCAAAACTGAAATTTGATCATTTCACCTCCATTTCTTAATCTCTCCAATGGCTTTCCCCACTCTTAGCATAAAGACACATCTTTCAGGACCCTGCAAGTTCTGGCTCTTAGTTAACACTCCAGAATCCTTTGAAACTTCAAACCCCCTCCTTTGCTCCAGCCTAACTGGCCTTCTGTTAAGTGCCCAAATCCACCATGTTCACCACCATAGGGACTCTCTACCAGCTGTTCCTCTATCTGTACACCCAGAGATAGACAAAGGGTCTATCTTTTCATCTGTTCAACTTCAGCATTATATCCTCAAGGAACACTTTCTTCATCTCCAGCAAAAAGGACAATAAAATGTTCCTACTCTTCAGAACACCTACAACAGTTAGAATTGTTCATATGACTATCAATTCTCTACCTCCCTATGAAGTATAACCTGCTTAAATCTGCTGAAGAATTTGGCTCATCACTAAACTCCCAGCAATAGTTTAGTGTCTTATCTTTAGTAAGCTCTCAATAAGTACTGGCAGATGGAATAAATGCCTGGAACCAGGAACAAGAGCTCCTTATAACTTGTGACTTCTGAAGTCAAACACACCCGATACACACACCTGCCATTATGCCTAAATTCATCAGTCAGGGGAACAGCATTTCTCTTTTATATTAAAGCAAATACCACATTAGATGATGCTAATGAATGACGCTCCTGTTATTAAACTATTTCTGTTAATAACATTCTGCATTCAACTGTTCAAGTCATATTGGCAAATCATGTTCTGCTTAGCTTTAATTGAACTTGAAATTACCAGTTTGTATTTTATTATGGAAATTCCAATGGTGACCTCACCAGCCTGACAACAATAAACTTTTAATAAAGGTTCTAAAAAAGAAAGCCATTGTGCTTGCTGACCACCAGCAATATTACCTACCTTGAGGGTGACTCAGAATTGAATTTAACATATTCTGCTTCTCCTTGGCAATCACAGACAATAAGCACATATCAAACCAGAATCAAGACTTGTGAGGTTTCTATTTGTGACAGCTGTATGGGAAATATTTAAACTTGGTATTCAGTTAGCACTATGGATTTTGTAACTAGTCATCATCTCCCTCATTAATAAGCAGTTAGTGACAAAATTAGATCACATCATCTGTGCAGTTAATTACAAACTGGAAAATATTCAAGGTATACAAATTTTATTAGCATGGCTGACATCTGTCAACTATTTTGGTTAATTACTACTGAATTTGGATTCTAGCCTTCAACTACTTCAAATTTTAATATATTTGACATAAATGGTTGTCAAGTTACCAGTATCTGTTGAGTATTTGTCTTTTTCCTATTCTAAAATTATCAGAAATGAGTACTGCTACTTCTCCAATACTGACTTAATTCATATGTAGGTAAAGAATTGTTAATTGGCAGAATACTACCTATCACACAGTTAATTTTTTTTTTATCAATGCTTGTTAAGTACTCTAAGTGTCGCTATATCAGACATAAAATGTTTTTAACTCTCTTAATTACGTGTTAAGGATATAACCCAGAAAACATTACCCTACTTTGGAATAGGAAAAAAAATATATGACTTTTTAATAGGTTGGGTATGCACAGGTTTTTTTGTGTGACTTTGTAAGTAAACATGTTTCCCACCACTCTTCCAATCTACAAGTAATCTGTGGTATGTGACAGCAGGCTTCTAGGAAGAAATTAGTTTTGAAGTCAAAAGAAGCCTGACCAAAGTGAAGAGTTCAAAAATGCATGAGGGAACTACAGAGGTGAAACAGGATGAGTAGAACAACTAATGTACAGAAAATAAAGCAAAAGCAGTTAACTCATCATACAGTCCCAATTTTTACAGGTAGTCAGTGGAAACTAGAACATACCAAATGAAAATCAAAAATAGAGAAAAAAAACATTGCACTAAAACCCCAAATTAACTGCACTAATCAGTAACAAATACACATTTTTAACCTCTCCATGTTATTAGTATCATTTTCCATATCCTTCAAGAAAAGAGAGAAATTAAATGAAGCCCCAAACTTTAAAGCTAGCAAGCAGCAGAGTGGTAATCTGAATCCAGGTAGGTTAACTTCACGCTCTCAATCACAACACTGTGGTTCAAAAAGGCACATTATGCACTGAAAAGAAAGTTCTGCTCTTCATGACAAATATGTTCTGTATTGTCTTTTAAGAACTGGTGGTTCATCAATACTTATAGCAGCTCAATTCACAACAGCTAAGCTATGGAACCAACCTAGGTGCCCTTCAACAGATGAATGGATAAAGAAAATGTGGTTGATAGATACACACACACACACACACACACACACAAAGGAATTTTACTCAGCCATAAAGAAGAATGAAATTATGACATTTGCCAGTAAATGGACAGAACTGGAGACTATTATGCTAAGTGAAATACAACTATCCCCAAACACCAAGGCCAAATGTTCTGCTGTGCAGATGATAACACACAATTTGGGGGTTGGGGAATAGCAGTTCATCGAATTAGACAAATGGAAATGA
Organism: Sciurus carolinensis; assembly: GCF_902686445.1. NCBI lineage: Eukaryota > Metazoa > Chordata > Mammalia > Rodentia > Sciuridae > Sciurus > Sciurus carolinensis. Next base: position 11,348,172 of record NC_062230.1, on the reverse strand, counting down.
AGGGAAGGGATGGGGGATGAAAATAGGAAAGACAGTAGAATGAACTGGACATAACTTTCCTATGAAAACACAACCAGTGAAACTCCACATCATGTAAACACAAAAATGGGAAGGTATACTCCAAGTATGTATATCCAAATACACTTTCATGTATAACTAAAAAGAATTTTTAAGAAGAGAAAAAAGAACTGATGGAAAATCTGCATCGACCAATCACCACTCTGTTATTGATCATTATGTAATAATCATTATGTAATTAATCAAACAGAATTGTGGGCATCAAACATGGTGGCAATGAATAATCCAGCTGACACATATGGTAGGTAGTCCAACCTCATACTGCAATCAACATTTTAGAAAAATATAAATCCCTAACCTAAAAAGTTATGTTCTAAAGACACTGCTACCTAGACACCTATGGCACCTTAATCCCTTTCCTTCCTGACTAAAATTAGGTTGCTCCCATTAATAATGGCTTAGGCTTTCAAGTATCTGCCTTTCTTGCAGGACACACCTGGGAAAGGGTGGTTGATAGGGGAGAAATTCCATATTGTTGGATCTCAGGTATCTCACTCTGAATGCCCACTACCAACTATGGGTCAACAGACTAGGTGAGTACACATACTAGGTCAAATGGTTGCTGTGGGTAAGGGTGCCTAAGCAGAGTTCAAGGTTCCATTTTTGGGTAAGACTTTCAATATTTAGACACACATTACATAACCATTTTATTAATCAAGCAGAAAGACCAGTTCCCAATTCTCTGCTTAATCTAACTGCAAGGCACTCTAAGAATCCCCTTTTGCTTCCTTTCTGATCTGTAATCCTGAGTAGTACACATGTTAAACCCAAATAATAGTTCTTAAATTCCAGAGATTCAGAGACTCTGCTCATGGTCTAAAAGACCAAAAGTTGTTGTCAATTCTCCCTTGATCTGTAGATTAAATGAAAGCCCAATCAAAATCTCAGGTGAATTTTTGGTCAGATCTGATAAGTTGCTCCTAAAATTCCTATGATATAGCTCCACCAACTTTGAAAAACGACAACAAAGTTGGAGGATTAACACTAACTTGACCTCAAGAAGTATTAGGATGCAACAGTAATCAAAACTGTGATTTTGATATAAAGATACATCAATTAATTGAACAAAATAAGAGTCTAAAAATGAACACACACTTTCATGGATTAATTATTAGTAAAAAAGCAATTCATGGAGGAAGGAATATTTTTCAACAAATGGTACTGGAACAATCAGATAGCCATATACAAGGAGGCGAAAAGAGATTTGGAACTAGATCCTTATCTCATACTATACAAAACCTAACTCAAAATGGATTGTAGGCATAAATGTAAAACCTATAACACTTGTAGAAAAAAGCTTAGAAGATATTTATGACCTTGAGTTTGACAAAGATTTCTTAGATGTGATATCCAAAGCACAAATCCATAAAAGAACAAACTAGAAAATTAAACTGCATCAAAATTAAAAACCTCTACTCATCAAAAGACACTATTAAGACCATGAAAAGATGAATCATAGACTGGGAGAAAATCTTTCTAAAGTATATACCTAATATACTTGTGTTCAAAATAAAGAACTTTCAAAACTCCAAGAAAACACTCTGACGTAAAAGCTTATGAAATATTAAAACAGTACTTCCCAAAAAAGACATAAAGATGGTGAATAAGCATATGAAATGATCTTAAACATCATTAGTAAGGAAATGTAAATTAAAACCTAATGAGGCAATCCAAGATGGCGGCCTAGAGGGTGACTGCACCCCCAGTCGCTCCAGAACCCAGGAGTTAAGAAGGGGAGGCATTGAGAGACTCGGACTGAAATAGAGCCACGGGTGAGTCTGCCCACTGGGTAAAGCTCGGCCCGGGTGGCAGGCCCAGATAGAGGTGGCTTATCGGAGCCGGGCAGAACAAGCTCTGACTCCCGACACGCAATCAGCTTCAGGGACGAGGATAGGGCAGCCAGAGACGTCCCCAAGTAGCCTGGACCCCTGCGGTGGGAGGTGCCTTTCAAGGCTAGCTTCTCAGACCAGACCGCCCAGTGAGAGGTTTTCTACATAGAACCAGCCACAAGCCCCCGAACCAACGGAGAGCTTCGATCCGCAAGCAGCCTCTGGGATCAGGGCAGGGCAGCCAGAGACCTCTTCAGGTGGCTCTGCCCACTCCGGCTGCAGGCTCTCTTCACGGGGCAATCCAAGATGGCGGCCTAGAAGGTGACTGCACCCCCAGTCGCTCCAGAACCCAGGAGTTAAGAAGGGGAGGCATTGAGAGACTCGGACTGAAATAGAGCCACAGGTGAGTCTGCCCACTGGGTAAAGCTCGGCCCGGGTGGCAGGCCCAGATAGAGGTGGCTTATCGGAGCCGGGCAGGGCAGCTAGAGTCTTCCCAAGGTAGCCTTCCACACTCCGGCAGTGGGCTCCTCCCACACGGCCAGCTGCACGGTGCAGGCCCACAGTGAGAGCCTTTCCGCATAGAGCCAGCTCCAAACCGTGGAACCAGTAGGGGGCTAGGGGCAGTTTTCTTCGGATGCACTCCATTATCAGATTCCTCCAAGACATCAGGCTACTGAAGGCTGGGAGGTGATACACTGGAAATCTACCGGGACACTATAAGCCAATAGCGGAAAACTGCAATATCTCAGGGTCCCACTGACAGATGACCAATATGAGAAAACAGGGAAGAAAATGTCCCAAACAAACCTAGATACTACATCAATAAAACCCAATGACAGCACAGCAGAAGAAATGTCAGAAAGGGAGTTCAGAATGTACGTAATTAAAACGATCAGGGAAGCTAATGAGGAGATGAAAGAGCAAATGCAGGCATTGAAGGAGGAGATGAAAGAGCAAATGCAGGCATTAAATGATCGCACCAATCAACAGTTAAAAGACCAAATACAGGAAGCAAGAGATCATTTCAATAAAGAGTTAGAGATACTGAGAAAAAAAAACAAACTGAAATACTTGAAATGAAGGAAACAATAAACCAAGTTAAAACTCCATAGAAAGCATACCAATAGGATGGAACACTTGGAAGACAGAACCTCGACACTGAAGACAAATTATTTAATCGTGAAAACAAAGTTGGCCAAACAGAAAAGATGGTAAGAAATCATGAACAGAATCTACAAGAATTATGGGATATCATGAAAAGGCCAAATTTAAGAATTATTGGGATTGAGGAAGGCTTAGAGAAACAAACCAAAGGAATGAACAATCTATTCAATGAAATAATAACAGAAAATTTCCCAAATCTGAAGAATGAAATGGAAACCAAGTACAAGAGGCTTATAGAACTCCAAACATACAAAATTACAACAGACCCACACCAAGGCACATTATTATGAAAATACCTAACATACAAAATAAAGACAGAATTTAAAGGCCCGCGAGAGAAAAGAATCAAATTACATTCAGAGGGAAACCAATAAGAATATCAGCAGATTTTTTCAATCCAGACCCTAAAAGCTAGAATGGCCTGGAACGACATATACCAAGCCCTGAAAGAAAACGGATGCCAACCAAGAATCTTATACCCAGCAAAACTTACCTTCAAATTTGACGATGAAATAAGATCCTTCCATGATAAACAAAAGCTAAAGGAATTTACAAAAAGAAAGCCAGCATTACAGAACATTCTCAGCAAAATATCCATGAGGAAGAGGATGAAAACGACGATGCAAATCAGCAACAGGAGGCACTAGCCTAAAGGAATAGCCAAATAAGGAGAAACCAAATCATGTCAAAAACAAATATGTGTCAATTGACTGGGAATACAAATCATATCACAATAATAACCCTGAATGTTAATGGCCTGAATTCATCAATCAAAAGACACAGACTGGCAGATTGGATTAAAAAGAAAAATCCAACAATATGCTGCCTGCAAGAGACTCATCTCATAGAAAGAGACACCCATAGACTAAAGGTGAAAAGATGGGGAAAAACATACCATGCACACGGACACAGCAAAAAAGCTGGAGTATCCATCCTCATCTCAGATAATGTGGACTTCAAACCAAAACTAGTCAGAAGGGATAAAGAAGGACATTACATACTGCTTAAGGGAAGCATAAATCAGCAAGACATAACAATCATAATATCTATGCCCCGAACATTGGCTCATCCACATACGTCAAACAAATCCTTCTCAATTCCAAAAATCAAATAGACCACAACACAATATACTAGGCGATTTTACCACACCTCTCTCACCACTGGATAGATCGTCCAAACAAAAATTGAATAAAGAAACTATAGATCTCAACAACACAATCAACAATTTAGACTTAATGGACATATATAGAATATACCATCCAACAAAGAACGAATACACTTTCTTCTCAGCAGCACATGGATCCTTCTCTAAAATAGACCATATTTTATGCCACAAAGCTACTGTTAGCAAATACAAGAGATAGAGATACTACCTTGTACTCTATCAGATCATAATGGATTGAAATTAGAAATAAATGACAGAATAAAAAACAGAAACTTCTCCAATACCTGGAGATTAAATAATACACTATTATATGATGAATGGATAACAGAAGACATCAGGAGGGAAATAAAAAAATTCTTAGAAGTAAACGAGAACAAAGACACATCATATCAAATCTATGGGACACTAAGAAAGCAGTACTTAGAGGAAGATTTATTTCATGGGGCGCATTCAAAAAAAGAAGTAGAAATCAACAAATAAATGACTTAACACTACAGCTCAAAGCGCTAGAAAAGAAGAGCAGACCAATACCAAAAGTAGTAGAAGACAGGAAATAGTTAAAATCAGAGCCGAAATCATTGAAATCAAAACAAAAGAAACAATTGGAAAAATTAACAAAATAAATAGTTGGTTCTTTGAAAAAATAAATAAAATTGATAAACCCTTAGCCACACTAACAAAGAGAAAGAGGGAGAAAACTCAAATTACTAAAATTCAAAATGAACAAGGAAACATCACAACAGACACAAGTGAAATACAAAACAGAATTAGAAGCTATTTCGAAAATCTATATCCAACAAAACAGAAAACCTCGAAGACATCAACAAATTTCTAGAGACATATGAATTACCTAAACTGAACGAGGACATACACAACTTAAATAAACCAATTTCAAGCAATGAAATAGAAGAGGTCATCAAAAGCCTACCAACAAAGAAAAGTCCAGGACCAGATGGGTTCTCAGCCGAGTTCTAACAAAACCTTTAAAGAAGAGTTCATTCCAATACTCCTCAAACTATTCCATGAAATAGAAGAGGAGGGAACCCTCCCAAACTCATTCTATGAAGCCAATATCACCCTGATACCTAAACCAGACAGAGACACATCAAGGAAAGAAAATTTCAGACCAAAATCCTTAATGAACATCGACACAAAAATTCTCAATAAAATTTTAGCAAATTGCATACAAAATATATTAAAAGATAGTGCACCATGATCAAGTGGGTTTTATCCCAGGGATGCAAGGTTGGTTTCAACATTCAGAAATCAATAAATGTCATTCACCATATCAACAGACTTAAAGTTAAGAATACATGATTATTTCATAGATGCAGAAAAAGCATTTGGTAAATACAGCATCCTTCATGCTCAAAAACACTAGAAAAAATTGGGGTAGTGGGAACATTCCTTAACATTATAAAGGCCATCTACGCTAAGCCCATGGCTAATATCATTCTAAATGGTGAAAAACTGAAAGCGTTCCCCCTAAAAACTGGAACAAGGCAGGGATGCCCTCTTTCACCACTTCTATTCAACATCGTCCTTGAGACGCTAGCCAGAGCAATCAGACAAACCAAAGAAATTAAAGGGATATGAATAGGAAAAGAAGAACTCAAACTATCCCTGTTCGCTGATGACATGATTATATATTTAGAGGAACCTGGAAATTCCACCAGAAAACTTTTAGAACTCATAAGTGAATTCAGTAAAGTAGCTGTTACAAGATCAATGCTCATAAATCCAATGCATTTTTATACATAAGTGATGAATCTTCAGAAAGAGAAATTAGGAAAACTACCCCATTCACAATAGCATCAAAAAAATAAAATACTTGGGAATCAATCTCACAAAAGAGGTGAAAGACCTCTACAATGAGAACTACAGAACACTAAAGAAAGAAATTCAAGAAAACCTTAGAAGATGGAAAGATCTCCCATGTTCCTGGATAGGCAGAATTAATATTGTCAAAATGGCTATACTACCTAAAGTGCTATACAGATTCAATGCAATTCCAATTAAAATCCCAATGATGTAACTTGCAGAAATAAAGCAAGCAATTATGAAATTCATCTGGAAGAATAAAAAACCTAGAATAGCTAAAGCAATCCTCAGTAGCAAGAGCGAAGCAGGGGGTATTGCAATACCAGATCTTCAACTCTACTACAAAGCAATAGTAACAAAAACAGCATGGTATTGGTACCAAATAGACAGGTAGATCAATGGTACAGAATAGAGGACATGGACACAAACCCAAATAAATACATTTCTCATACTAGACAAAGAGGCCAAAAATATGCAATGGAGAAAAGATAGCCTCTTCAACAAATGGTGCTGGGAAAACTGGAAAACCATATGCAATAGAATTAAACCCCTATCTCTTGCCCTGCACAAAACTCAACTCAAATGGATCAAGGACCTCGGAATCAGACCAGAGACCCTGCATCTTATAGAAGAAAAAGTAGGTCCAAATCTTCAAACTTGTTGGCTTAGGATCAGACTTCCTTAACAGGACTCCCATAGCACAAGAAATAAAACCAAGAATCAACAACTGGGATAGATTCAAACTAAAAAGCTTTCTCTCAGCAAAGGAAACTCTCAGAATGTGAAGAGAGAGCCTACAGAGTAGAGAATATCTTTTCCAACCATACCTCAGAAAGAGCGCTAATTTCCAGAATCTATAAAGAACTCAAAAAACTCCACACGAAGAATACAAATAATCGAATCAACAAATGGGCTAAGGAAATGAACAGACACTTCACAGAAGAAGATATACAAGCAATCAACAGATATATGAAAAAATGTTCAACATCCCTAGTAATAAGGGAAATGCAAATCAAAACTACCCTAAGATTTCATCTCACCCCAATTAGAATGGCGATTATCAAGAATACAAGCAACAATAGGTGTTGGCGAGGATGTGGTGAAAAAGGAACACTCATACATTGCTGGGTGGGGTTGCAAATTAGTGCAGCCACTCTGGAAAGCAGTGTGGAGATTCCTCAGAAAGCTTGGAATGGAAACACCATTTGACCCAGCTCTCCCACTCCTTGTCCTATACTCAAAGGACTTAAATCAGCATACTCCAGAGATACAGCCACATCAATGTTCATAGCTGCTCAATTCACCATAGCCGATTGTGGAAACCAACCTAGATGTCCTTCAGTTGATGAATGGATAAAGAACTGTGGCATATATATACAATGGAATATTACTCCGCAATGAAGAATGATAAAATTATGGCATTGTAGGCAAATGGATGAAATTGGAGAATATCATGCTAAGTGAGATAAGCCAATCTCAAAAAACTAAAGGACGAATGATCTCGCTGAGAAGCGGATGAGGACATATATTGGGGGGCGGGAGGGGTTAGCATTAGGTTTAGGGTTAGGTTTAGGGTTAGGGATAAGGAGAGCGGTAAGAATGAAGGAAAGAAGGACTGTATAGAGGGAAAAGAGGGGTGGGAGGGGTGGGGGGGAAGGAAAAAAAATAAACATCATTGCCCTATGTAAACGTATGATTACAAAAAAATAAATAAAAAAAATAAAAAAATAAATAAAAATGTAGAAATGCCTCCCTGGCATTTTAAGTGAAGTTTGTATTTGTGCACAGTAAATAATTACAGTTGAAAATAAAAAAAATAAATAAAAAAAAACCTAATGAGATACCTCTACACACTTAACAGAATTGCTAAAATTAATGACTGACCATATTAAGTGTTGGCACAGCTGTGGAGAAACTACAATTATCCTAGAACACCTCATAAACACTTTGGAAACAGTTTATTGAAAAGCATATTAAAAAAAAAAAAGAAATGCATATGACCCCACCATTCCATTCCTATATTTTACCCAAGAAAAAATATATATGTTCAAACACTTATAACAGGATGTACATACCAGTTTTATTTGTAATAATCCAAAATTGGACATAATCAAAATGCCTGTCAATAGAAGGATGAATAAACTCTGATATATCCATGGAATGGAATACTAACTCAGTAATTAAAAGGAACAAACTATGAGTACAAGCTACATAATCGCAAAATAATTAGGTCAAATGAAAATTCACTGTGTATGATTTCTTGCCATTTAACTCTAGAAAATGCGAACTGATCTACAGTGACAAAAAGGCAGATCAATGAATATATGATGGGGATACAAAAATTTCTCAGATACTATGCCTAACTTATGGGGAACATGATGGAAGATTACATCTCCACTCAGTGAAATTTTGGGGAAAGAATATATTTTTTCACTGTCACAATGTTGGTGATGATTTCATTACACATTCATTCAAAACATATCAAATACATACTTTCACTATTTTTCATTTCCTCAATAGAGCTGTAACTTCTAAAAATAGTCCAGTTTCAAATAGTTTGGGAATTGGCCTATTCTAATCCACTCAGAAGCTTTGAGGGGACAGCATCAGGATCCTGTGGAAAGAAGGGAGGTTTCTGTGTATGTGGTTACAACTTTATGGTCATTTGGACTATCTCACAAAGTTGGTGGATTTAAATCATGATGATAGAGCTAAGTCTTGTAGGAATGAAAAGATTCTTTCTGTTCTATAAATTATGATCTCACCCAAAAGGGTCTTAGATAACTAAGAAATCAATCTAAAAGAAGAAATATGCCATTCTTCTCACCCTCTCAGAGTAGTAACTAAATCCTACAGGCAACCCTTCCATACTGCCTGCCAGGACTCCTGCAGTCCTCACAAGCATCATGTGGTATTCTGGACTTCAATGTATGCCTCTGGGCACATAACTCGTTGCTGTCCATTGAGTCAATGTCCCAGGAAAGGCTGGCCACATTCCAAAACAACCTAATGTCACTCTTGACTAGTAATCCAGAGATTTGTGAGTGACCCTCGTGAAACAGCTGAATCTAAAGCCTGCATGTGCCACAGGTATAATCACACCTTGAGAAACATTAGCTTTATCAGTTTGAGGGAAAAAAAAAAAAAAAAAAAACCAGGAAGGTGATAAATTATGCTGGAAGAGAGATGATATACTAAAAATGATAACCTAGTTCAATGTTTTTAAGCAGAAATCACATTCAATGGGAATATGAAATAAATCTGAGTAGCAAATTTCAGTTTAGCGTTAACTTGAATAAATAAAAGCAAAAGAATTTTTTTTTAAAAATAAAATTAAAAAGATTTTAAAAAGGAAAACAAAGCACTGTAGAGTGTGTTTGAAAGATTTGGGGTGAAGATTAGTTGCAAATATTAACTATGTGGCCTTAGATAACTTAATTATTGGAAGTCTGTTTCTTCATCTGTAAAATCTAACAACAGTCTCACTTGCCTTATCAAAATCGCAAAACTAAGAGGATTAAATGAGAATATAAAGAAACTGTCTCACTTGCATAAGCAGCATTCTCATGGCCACTACCTTATTCTATAGATGTTACTCATACCATTTCTTCACCAGTAAGTCCAGTACTACAGAAGGAAGAACTTCCATTCAGTCAAAGTCCTGAGGTTTCCAAGTAGTATTTTGTTCTCCTTAAACATATCTAATTTTTTCTGCTGATATCTACTAGGAAATTACAGGTTTCTAAATTTTACTATCATTTTAAAAACTTCTTGCTTTTCAAATACTGTGAAACAGTTGTGATATTGTGCTAAAACATTCTTTATATAAAGTAAAATTCTGACCTTGAAAATAATCGCCATCTTTTATTCCACCCCAAAACCCACCCATCAAATCTGAGAAATAACATTAGAAGACTGTTTCCTTAAAATAAAAAAAGAAAGAAAAGAAAAGAAAAAGAATTTATTACTTAGGTTTTCAGATATTTTTTGCATTAGAGTATCTCCCTTCATTCCTGAAGGCCACTGGACAATGACAGTGAAAGACTACAGAACATCTTCTATTGATTTTAAGGACTGTACTAAGCATCTTTCAGTGACCTGGGATCATGTGGCAGGAACAGCCTTTAAAACCAACCAGGGTCTCCTGGATAACTGGAGGGCTGCTGCCCCTTGGTAGAGAACCCAACAATGATCATCCTATTGTCTATGCAAATTCCTGGGAAGGGAGATGACTTTTTAAAGAGCAGTCTAGCATTCTCCTGCTGTTCATAACTCTAGAGCATAGGTTTTAGGGAAAGGAGAAAGAGGATGAAGACAAAAATCGTGCTCTAATTTAAATATTCTTCACGATTGAGCAGTAGTTACTTCTTTTAAGATTCAGTCGCCTTCAAAATATTACACAAAAAGAAAAAAATTATGTGGTTTGTAACCAAAAACATTAGTAAAAGTACCTCTATAATGTAATCATTACTTTTACTTTCTATTCAAATTTTTTTCATTTTTTATCATCTCAGTTGCCAAATCTCAATCTTCATTGATTAAAAACACAGAACTCCTTGCATACAAATTTATTCAGGTTTGCAAACATTAAATCATCATTAGATTAGAATGACAAGCATGACAAAAATTAATATACCAACAGAGGTTCAGGGAAATATAAAATCTAAACTGTATTGAATTAAGTTTTAAATTGAACCCATACAAGCTTAAGTTCAATGAAAACCATATTGCATACTTTTTAATCAATTACTTCATAATCATCCCTCTAAATCCTTTAATTTACCGAGAAATCCTATCTAAAAAGTTTTCTAAAGTCAACCATAAAATACAATTGAAATGCAAATTGGATCTAAACTTCCACTAAATCCATCAAATGTCACCTTACTTCCATTCATCAAATCACTTTACATGAGTGAATCTTAAAAATGTCCTCAGTGTTCATTAGTGTTACAATTAAGAACCATAATATAGCGAAAATAAAATGACATAATTATTTTGAACAATTATGGATCTAAACTCTTTTTAAAAAGCTTATCATGCAAGCCACATGACATCAAGCTCATTTATAACCTAACACATAATGTAGACCTAATTTCCAAAGCTAATGTGTACTCAAAAGCAATAGTCCTGCCTTTAAAAATATTTTAATGGCAAGAACCACCTTTTTTTGGTTCCTTGTAACAATCTTCTGGTTAACAAGTGATTGAAGATGAGAGGTTAGGCTAAAAACAAAGTAATCATGATAAATTTTTTGAGAAAGGATGGGACCCCCACAGAGTGAATACTCAGAGCAGGCAACAAGCCAGAAGATGCTGGTAAAGACAGGCAAACAGGCTGGGTCAGAAGGACATGTAAAATAGCACAGAGTACTCTTCCCCAGGTGTTAAAATAATAAACTAAACACCAACTAGCACACACCTTTTGAAGGTGAAAGCATCTGTAGTTACAGCAGAATCACAAAGGGCTACAAAATTCATCTCCACTGCAACATTCACTGGAAGCATGTTGAAACCAAAGGAATACAAGTAGTTAACTAGACAACCCAGGCGAGGCCCCGTGTATTCTCTGGCCTCCCCTGGTTCTACTAGGACTTGCTGAGAACTGTGTTGTCACACTTGGAAGCAACTGGTCAGCCTAACTTATGTTGCCTGGAATCTCTGAGGATACGTTTTGCAATCAAGAAGAATTCTCATCTGGGAAAACCTTTCTCTAAATTGAATGGAAAACTAGCTTAACTCAGATAGAAACCTCAGTACAATGTAAAAGAACTTTTAAAGATTCTAGTCACTCTTTTCTGTAAATGAATATTTACAAGTGAGTAATAACAGGCTATGAATCTGTACAATAATGAGACTCATCCATGAAATTCTTTCCAGAAAAGGTGGAACAGCATTATTCATCTTCCCAAATTTTCAGTCTGGCTTGAGTCTCTTTTAGAGGGAGAAAATAATTTCATTTGTGTGTTACAAGCAAATTTTATTATATTTGGGAGTGTGAGTCCTTCAAACCAACTTAAATGTGAGTCTGTTTTCACAACCCATTCAACCAACACCCTTCTACAACAGTGCAGGGCACAGTCTACAACAGAAGACAACAAACCTAGGTTCTGATTAAAATTCAGGTACTGTCTGTCTCTAGCTACTCTGTGCTCCAAGAGCTTTTCTATGTAAAACCTGGCAGAATATATTTCTTCCCTATAGTATACTTTAAAATAAGACTATTACATATAGTCAACATAAATATGTGACAATCTACTACTTGTCCTCCCACTTTAAGCCTTTGAGATTGTTTATACATTAGCTTTTAGGATATTTTGCCCTCTAGAGAATTAATTCACAAGAAGACATAAGATTGTCATGGTACAAGTCAATCCTTCAGTGATGCTACATCAAAATTCTAGCAGTAGGTAAAGTGAAGCTGCATACAGTTGTTCTTGACTGGGGCAAGATGACATGGTTCCAGTGCGTGCCGACTTGGCACCAGTATATGTCATGATGCTAAGACTGGTGTGATGATACTGATATCAACACCATAGCCACAATTTAGCAGAACTGGAACTAATATCTCTTACACTGACAGAAGCTTATCCCAAAATCTAGGGTATAGAAATATTCTTTGTTTACTGCAGCCAGAAAAAGACAATTTTTAAACTATTTCACATAAAATCACTGAGTTCTTTTAATTCAATGAAACACTGCAGTGTGTGTGTTTTTCACTTCAACCACTGTCTTTTTAAAACTAGTATGTATAAAATTTTTGTGAATCAAATGTTAAACAATGGAGAATTCTCGGGAAAATCTTTTTTGAAACCACAAGCTTGATATAAAAAAGAAAAAAAAAATTCTTGATTTGTATAAAATCTATTGTTGAGTATGCTCAAATCTGAATACACCTATATTTCTACTGAGTAGATCCCATTTTACATATGAAGAAGTAGACAGAGGCTAATGTTCTTTCTCAAGGTTGCAAAGCTAGTCGCTTGCAAAATAGATTATATCTCAGAGCTCTAAATTCCCCATTCTCCCCTTAGTCCACTGGGCCATGCTGCTTCTCTGACTGAACTGAAAATAGATTACAATAAAAGATTACCATAAAATTTTGATTCTTCCATTCACCATTTCATGGACTGTCTTTACAAGTACAATACTGAAAAATTGAGTTGGTATTCATCTTTGATATTTTTTACTGCAATGAAGTAGCACAGAATGTGACCAAAAAGCACAGTATTAGTCACAGACCATGCCAATGTGTTTTCAGACCAATCAACCAAAGGGTCAGCAGGCTGTTAGGAGGCTGGTGAGTAAAATAAATAAATTAGCTTGAAAAAAAATCTTGTATATTTTTAGAGAAAAATCTGCTATTGATCTTTCTTTGTACTATATAGTTCTTTGGAAGCTGTTTATGATCAGGGAGAGTATGGATGTAAAAGTGTCATCTGGAAGCATAGAACGTGCACTTTCTTAATATAAAAGTACTAAAAAGATAGAAACCCAGCATCAAAAAAGCTAAATGCAAGTGAGTGACAAACTTGAGCAGCAGCCCCCATTCTCCATTTTATTTCAATAGAAGGGCGAGATCTAGCAGTGGTGAAGGACAGAATTAGGACACTCTGGTCCACTGACAATTGTGCTAGCCCTAGACACTTAACTAGCATTGGAGAACTAGTTAATGCTGGGCTCCTTACTCCAGTGGACCAAAGTCACCCTATCGTCTAGAATTCTAGAATCAGGTCACAGACAATCATTAGAATCTGGCCACTGAAAATGATGGTAATAAAATCACAAGTTGGTTGACCTTCAATGGGATCATGTGCACAGAGGTCTAGGAAAACGTTATCGAGAGAGAGGAATGAAGCTGACAAGCAAGGAAGAGCTTATGTCAAGTAACCCCTAGGCCAGAGAGGCTAAAGCAGAGACCTAGAGTAGGCAGGCAGAGAGAACCTCCTGACCATCTAGCCAAGTTCTACTCCTGGCCCCTTGGGAGTGCTCATAATTTCAACGTGAAAGACTTCCATAGTCTTAATATTGGTCTTTTTTAAATTGGCTACAGTATGCTTCTGTTACTTTGTGCCAGAATAACTTCAGTGACTCATTAGAGTACAGTCCCCAAACACAAAAACAATTGACTATGGATGTTTGTATGGTCTGAGAAACTCAACCTAGATGGTATAGAGCCCTTTCATTTCCAAATTAAGGACACCCGATGCTCACTGAAATGGCTCCTTCTCTTACAAACATGCAGAGATGAAGACACACCAATTGCGTGCACATGCAAACATTTACAGAAATACTGGTCCTTCCAGATATCCACAATGCTACTACTAAGAATGGCTGCCTTCAAGGTAAGGGGTAGAGTTTCCACTGTCCTCAAGTTGGGTGGTACTTGAAATTTAAGATTTTATATGATGATTACATGCATTTTAAATACAGAAAAAGATACACACAGAGATATAGAAACACAAGAGATATGCATATAAATCAGGCTTTTGTGCAGAGCACAAAAATCAGTATTTTCAAACATTTCTAGAGAAAAGCACATTTTGTTATTTTTTTAGATACCTGACAGTAGAGTGTACTTTGAAATATTATGCATACATTGAAAACAACTTATTCTAATTAGTATCCCATTCTTCTTGTTGTACATTATGTAGAGTTTCGCTGGTCATGTATTCATATATGAACATAGGAAGTTATATCTGATTCATTCTCTCTCCTATTCCCATCCTCCATCCCTTCCCTTCATTCCCCTTTGTCTAATCCAATGAACTTTTATCCCCCACCCCCCGCCTTTTGTGAGTTAGCATCCATATATCAGAGAGAACATTCCACCTTTGGTTTTTTGGGATTGGCATATTTCACTTAGCATGATAGTCTCTGGTTCCATTCAATTACCAGCAAATGCCATAATTTCACTCTTCTTATGGGTAATATTCCATTGTGTGTATATACAGCACATTTCTTAATCCATTCATCTGTTGGGGGCACCTAGGTTGGTTCTGTAACTTTGCTATTGTGAATTGAGCTGGTATAAACAGTGATGTGGCTGTGTCACTGCAGTATTCAGATTTTAAGTTCTTTGGGTATAAACTGAGGAGTGAGGTAGCTGGGTCAAATGGTGGTTCCATTTCAAGTTTTCTGAGCAATCTCCATACTGCTTTACAGAGTGGTTGCCCGATTTGCAATCCCACCAGCAATGTGTGAGTGTACCTTTTTCCCCACATCCACAGCAACATTTAATGTTACTTCTATTCTTGATAATTCCCATTCTGGACTACAGTGATAGAATTCGCAGTGTAGTTTTAATTTTTCTCTAATTGCTAGAATGTTGAACATTTTTTCATATATTTGTTGAACATTCATATTTATTCTTCTGTGAAGTGTTTGTTCAGGCTCCTTTGCCCATTATTGATTGGGTTATTTGTTTATTTTGCATTAAGTTTTTTGAGTTCATCGTATATCCTGGAGATGAATGCTCTGAGGTAAAGGTGACAAAGATTTTTCCCATTCTGTAATCTTTCGGTTCATATTCTTGATTGTATCCTTTGCTGTGAAGAGATTTTTAGTTAATACCATTCCATTTATTGCTTCCTAAACTTTCTTCTTGCACCTTTAGGGGTCTTATTGAGGAGTTGATTCCTAAGCCAAAATGATGGAGAACTGGGCCTATATTTTTTTACAGTAGGTGTAGGTCTCTAGTCTAATGCGTAGGTCCTTGATGCATTTTGTGCAGGTTGAGAGATAGGTGTTAAACTTCATTCTACTACATACGAATTTCCAGTTTCCCAGCACCATTTGTTGAAGAGGCTATCTTTTCTTCGATGTATGTTATGGCACCTTTGTCTAGGATGAGATAACTGCATTTATGTGAGTTTGTCTCTGTGTCTTCTATCTGTTCCACTGATCTTCATGTCTTTTTGGTGCCAATACCATGATGTTTTTGTTACTGTAGCGCTGTAGTATATTTAAGGTCTAGTATTATGATGCCTCCTGCTTCACTTTCTCACTAAGGATATTTTGAATATTCTGGGCCTCTTATTTTTCCAAATGAATTTCAGGACCTGCTTTTCTATTTCTTATGAAGAATGTCACTGAGATTTTAATAGGACGTGCATTAAATCTGCATAACACTTCTGGTAGTACAGTGAGTTTGTCAATAGTAATTCTGCCTATCCAAGAACATGGGAGATCTTTCCATCTTCTAAGGTTGACTTCAATTCCTGTAGTATTCTGTAGTTTCATTGCAGAGATCTTTCACCTCTGGTAAAGAACATCATTTAAAGTTCATACAACAGGCAGTGCATGATTAAAAATGAGATATGCATCCCCCAATTTTTTCACTTTTTGGTTCTTCTCCGAGGTGCTGGGGATTCGAACCAGAGCCCGCACACACACTCGGCAAGCGCTCTATAGGGTGAGCTATTTGGCCCGCTCCAAATTTTTTTAATAATATTTTAGCCTGATTGGTATCTTTAAGAGTATGTGATATATTTAAAAGGCCTTGGTTTAAAAAAAAAAAAAAAAAACTCCCTTTATTACTTACTAGGTGTATGACCTGAAAAAAGTAACTTAATGTCTTAATCTTTAAAATCATAAGCATTAACATCTACTAACAAAATCTTATAAGAATTACAACACTAATTTTTTAAAAAATCACGCATAAGATGGGGTGCAGTAGTTCCTGCCTATAATCCCAGGGACTCAGTAGGTGGACACAGGAGGATCTCAAGTTCAAAGTCAGCCCCAACACTTTCCAATGGCCTTAAACAACTAAGCAAGACCCTGTCTCAAATTAAAATATAAAAAGGACTGGGGTGTGGCCTCAGTGGTAAGCACCCCTGGGTTCAAACCCCAGTGCAAAACAAAAAAGTCATGCACAAGGCTTATTCTTTTAGAGGCACTAAATAATGCTAACATTTTGTTCTTTAATCACTGTTTTTCCTCATTCTTCATCTCCCAGGCCTGAGTGCCAATTGTTTAGCCCATATCCTTCTCACAGCTCTTCTGTATCCTAAACACTTCTGGAAGTTCCAATTGAGCCTCTTCAACATTTGACAAGCTAGGCTGTATCTCAGAATCAAACCCCACTGAGATTAACTACTTCACATGGATCCTCTCATCAGGAGACCAGGATACTGAGTAGAGACTATGGTGAACCTATCCCGATGCCCTGAAGCTAATAGTCAGGTCACTTAATATCCCCACTCACTACTGTTGATTTCCCATCCTGACCAGGTTTTTCATCGGTAACTGTCAGCCCAGTTTTCTCCACTTGACTACTGGAATCTTTCTTTCATTCTCAGGAATTTTTTATTTGCTCTGGGTTGGTCCCTCTAAGGCTAAGGACTCTTCATTCTAAGAACAATCTCATGTAAGAGCAGATATGTCACTGGCTTTCAATAGCTTTGTACAATGATTAGCTTTTCATGTCAGCCCTGGCAATCTTACATGGTCAGCTGAGCTAGGCAGAAATAAGGAGTTCCTACAAGGCTGCAGACCTGATTAGACATGCCATTCCTTTTTTCAAAGATAATCCATTTGTAATTTGGACTACGTCACTATTTTCTTTGACAGAAGCATAGGGACAGGCCATGTCTCTTCTAATATTAAAGATCACAGACATTTAAAAGTCACATTAATGGATCTGTCAGCTTTTAGCTGTATGATTGAAGGCAGGCAGGTAATATTCCTAAGACTAAGTTTCTTCATTTGTGGAGTAGTTATAACTTACTTCACAAAGTCCTTGCTTTGTGAAGTTCTGAGGTACATGAACTTCAGTTACCACAGTTTAATATCGTTCTCCTCCAAAACAAGGCTCAAATGTCAGTTATCATAGTACATTAGCCATTAGTAATTACATGAAAGACAAACTTCACCACAATTTCTTCAGTGCACAAATCACTACATAATTAACATGTGGGTCATGATCATAGCTCATCTATCACTTCTGTCAAAGTCTGTCACTGTACATCTTAATTTATACACAGACAGCAGAGAGGGTGGCAGTGTTGCCTCCACGTTTCCAGTGATAAACCCACTTGTCATTTGACAATGGGTAATTCAATAGTCAACTTGCCAACAAAGGTGTAAGTGCAGCAACAAAACACTGGTAACACTGGAAGTGAAGTTTAAATCAAACAGAGTAGGGAAGAAACAGCTAAAAGTAGGAATGTTGACACCTCTGCATTTGAGAAACACTGTGTATTATAGCCACAGGGACTTAGTTAAGGCAACTCAACACAAATGAGCAAAAGGATGAAGATGTCCCCAAAGAAGTGATGTCAGAAGAAACTTCATATTAAAAGAACTCTAGAAGATATTCCACAACATCAAAAGCACAAAGGATAAACTGTTGGAAGCTGATTCAAACTTTTGAGTAGGGATATGTACCCAGGTATAGAAAAGATGCTTGTCCCATGCCATGTGTTTTCTTTTTTAAATGTTTTTAGTTGTAGATGGATACAATACCTTAGTTTTGTTTATTTAGTTTTTCTTATGTGGTTCTGGGGATCAAATCCAGTGACTCACATGTGCTAGGCAAGCACCCTACCACTGAGCCACAACCCCAGGCCCCCATGTGTTTTCTGACAAAATGAAGGCAGGCACTGTTCAAGCTACACATGCACATGATATGTTTTTAATTCTACATATTTCCCACGTTTTATGTTATATTTGTCCTAAATGAATATTAGTGTTTCACCACTTTTTCATTTCCACATGCATTTACTCAGAGTTTTTAATGTTCTAACAAAAATTCCACAGTCCTCTAATGCTGTAATGTTTCCTGCTGATTAAGACTGCCTGGGTGGTTCAGTTTCCATCACCATCCTTACAGCCCTGCAATTTATGGAGTAAGGACAACCTACATATTCTTTGGAAAGTTATAGTAAGAATTACAACAGATAATATTCATGAAGTACCCGTTGGGAGAAGACATTGGAAAAGCAACAAGGGCTAACATCTGAAGAACTTTCCTGTGTTTAATGTTGAAAATTAATTATAAATTCGTTAAAATTACAGAGAACCACTGGAGAGATTTAAGGATAGTGACATTTTAGAAAAGTAAGGACAGTGCATTTTAGAAAATTAATCGGTCATAATGTGCAGGATGGAGTTGAACAAAATTTGAGCATAAGAAGAAATTGAATTTATATGAGAGAGAAAAATCTCTAAGGCTATGGTGAGGATCCAGAGGAAAAATGATCTTTTAAAAACATTAAATCAAGAATTGGTCAAAGGTGGTGACTAGCCAGAGTGTTGAGAATGATTGCAGATGACTACCACAAGGTCATGATTTACTAATATTTGCTGACTGCTATGCACTACTGTCCCAAAGGTTTTACATTCACACATTAACGCAATTCCCATGAGAAACCAAGGAGGTAGGTTCTCTTACTATCAGGATTTAGAGACAGGGTAGAGAGAAGGTATCTCCCCCAGCTGCAGAACTAGCACCTACCCAGGAGGGGCCGAGCAGTCCAACGTGGGACGCAACGAATGACACGCACTCCTGAACCCATTCCCATGCCACTCCTCCAGTGGGCCCCTCACCTGGAGCTCTGCACTCTCCTCCTACAGACTCTTCCCTCTACTCTGCTCTCCTTCCTACCTACTGAAAACACTATAGGACTACCACTGTCTTCTGCCTACTATTGTAAAAGTTCTCTTCAAAACAGCTAGGACCCACTGGGGTTGTGGCTCAGTGGTAGAGCACTCGCCAGCATGTGCAAGGCACTGAGCTTGATCTCAGTACCACATATAAATAAATAAAATAAAGGAAATGTGTCTTCCTACAACTGAAATAAGTAAGTTAAGCCAACATCATCCTAAATGGAAAGAAAGAAAGCATTCCCTCTAAAAACTGGAAGAACACAGGGATGTCAGCCACTTCCAGATCCCAGACCAACCGCACCCTGAGCGGGTGCAGCACCCACACTGCGGCTCCCCAGCAAGTCTGGAAACTGTGCAGACATCTTGAATTATCCCTGAGGGGGTGGCTACCATCTTTGGGTGGGGTGGCTCCTGCCCTGAGACACCTGCAGGAGACTGGAAGCTCTTTCATAGGTACCTCGCTTGCATCAGGATACTGAGGACCAGGAAATTTGACTGGTGGATAACTGTGTATCACAGATTTTTTTTATTTTTAATTTTCATTTCCTCTTTTTTTTTTTCCTCACTCTATTTTCCTTTTATTTGCCTGTTCCTCGGGGTCTCTTCTCCCTTTTCTCATGCTAAAGACCAACTTCTTTTAATTCCACTCTCACTCTTCCCATGATCTAATACCTCTATATACTCACTTCTTATTCCACTAAGGGTTACATCCTACACCCTTTCCCATCCTCTTTGTCCACCATTAGAAATTTAGAGCTCACTGAAAGTCTATTAGTTATACTATACAAAATAATAAACTCATCCTGTTTATTAAAATAATGCTAACGTCTTTATAGGGGCTATCTGGTTTAGGGCTGCCTATTGTTTGTATTGGATGCTACTAATATTGATCTCCCCCTCAAAGGAGAGGTATTAGAAACCTCCAGGGTCACAATAAGCCTACAGAGGGGAACCTGCAATACATCAGATCTTCACTACTACAGGAGAAGATACAGGAACAATATGAAAAAAAAGGGAAAGAAAGTGTCCCTAACAAACCAAGATGCTATTTTGATAGAATCCAATGATAGCATGGCAGTAGAAATGACAGAAAAGGAGTTAGAATGTACATAATTAAAATGATCCATGACGCAAAGGATGAATAAGAGAGCAAAGGCAGGTAACGTACAATCACTCCAATTAACAGTTAAGAGAGCGAATGCAGGAAGCAAAAGAACATTTCAATAAAGAGATAGAGATTCTGAAAAAAACAAATACTTGAAATAAATCAAAATACTCAACAGAAGCATCATCAACAGAATAGATCTCGTGGAAGACAGAATCTCAGACAATGAAGACAAAATATTTAGTCTTGAAAATAAACTTGACCAAACTGAGAAGATGGTAAGATATCATGAAAAGGAACCTCCAAGAATTATGGGATATCATGAAAAGATGAAATTTAAGAATTATTGAGATTGAGGAAGGCACAGAGATACAAACCAGAGGAATGAACAACCTGTTCGATGAAATAATATCAGAAAATTTCCCAAACCTGAAGAATGAAATAGAAAATCAAATACAGAGACTTATAGAACAGCAAACCAAATGCTCAAAATTACAACAGATCCACACCAAGGCACACTGTAATAAAAACATCTAAGTAACAAAATAAAGATAGGATTTTAAAGGCTATGAGAGAAAAGCATCAGATTACATATAAGGGGAAAATAATACAGATATCAGATTTCTCAGCCCAGACCTTAAAAGCTAGAAGAGCCTGGAAAAATATATTTCAAGCTCTGAAAGAACATGAATGACAACCAATAATCTTATATCCAGCAAAACTTACCTTCAGATTTGATGATGAAATAAAATTTTTTCATGATAAACAAAAGTTAAAAGAATTTACAAATAGCCTGCACTACAGAACATTCTCAGCAAATTATTTCATGAGGAAAAAGTGAAAAACAATAATGCAAGTCAGCAAAGGGAGGAACTACCCTAAAGGAAATGCAATCAAAGAGAAACCAAGTTAGTTAAAAACCAAAGTAAGAAAAAAATGACCAGGAATTCAAATCATATCTCAATAATGACCCCAAATGTTAATGGCCTAAACTCATCAATCAAAAGACATAGACTGGCAGATTGGATTAAAAAGAAAGACCCAACAATATGCTGCCTCCAAGAGACTCATCTCATAGAAAAAGACATTCACAGACTAAATGTGAAAGGATGGGGAAAAACATACCATGCACATAGACAAAGTAAAAAAATCAGGGGTCTCCAACCTCGTATCAGAAAGTGGACTTCAAAATCTAAGTTAGGGGGCTGAGGAGATAGCTCGGTTGGTAGAGTGCTTGCCCTATAAGCACAAGGCCCTGGGTTCGATCCCCAGGACCCAAAAAAAAAAAAAAAAAAAACCTAAGTTAGGAGGAATAAAGAAGGACATTTCATACTGCTTAAGGGAACCATAAACCTTGAAGACGTAACAATTGTAAATATTTATGCCCCCCAAAATGGCACATCCATATACATCAAACAAATCATTCTCAATTCCAGGGAACAAAAAGACCACAACACAATAATACTGGGTAACTTTAACTCATCACTTTCACTACCGGATAGATCCGCCAAACAAAAACTGAACAAAGAAACTACAGAATTAAATAATACAATCAATGATTTAGACTTATCAGACATACACAGAATATTTCATCCATCATTGAGCAAATACAGTTTCTTCTCAGCAGCTCATAGATTCTTCTCCAAAATACACCATATGCTATGCCACAAAGCAGCCATTACTAAATACAAAAAGATAGAGATACTACCTTCTATTCTATCGGATCATAAAGGAATGCAAATAGAAATCAATGATTAAATAAAAAAACAAAAACTACTCCAACACCTGGAGACTAAATACTATGCTACTGAAAGATGCAATGATAACAGAAGACATCAAGGAGGAAATAAATTCTTAGCGGTAAACTAGAGTAATGTTATAATACATCAAAATCTCTGGGACACTATGAAAGCAGTACTAAGAGGAAAGTTCACGGCATTGAGCTCATACATTAAAAGAATAAAATGTCAACAACTAAATGACCTAACATCACATCTCAAAGCCCTAGAAAAAAGAACAGATCAACACCAAAAGTAGTAAAAGACAGGAAATAATTAAAAGCAGAAATGAAATCAATGAAACTGAAAGAAGAGAAACAATCAAAAAATTGACAAAAGTTGGTTCTTTGAAAAAGTAAACAAAATTGATAAACCCTTAGTCACACTAATGATGAGGAGAGAGAAAACTCAAATTACTAGAATTCATGATGAAAAAGGACAGATCATGACATACACCAATGAAATACATAATTAGAAGCTACTTTGAAAATCTATATTCCAACAAAATTGAAAATACGGAACACATCGACAGGAAGACATACACTATTTAAACATCAATTTTAAGCACTGAAATAGAAGTCATCAAAGCCTACCAACGAAGAAAAGCCCAAGTCCAGATGGATTCCAGTCAAGTTCTACAAGATTTTTAAAGAACAACTAATACCAATACTCCTCAAAGTAGTCCATGAAATAGAAAAGGAGGGAACCCATCCAAACTCATTCTGTGAAGCTAGTATGACTCTGATGCCTAAAACCAGACAAAGACACATCAAGAAAACTTTAGACCAATATCCCGAATGAACATAGACACAAAAATCCTTAAAAACCAGGCAAATCGCATATAAAAACATATTAAAAAGATATTGCACCATGATCGAGTGGGGTTTATCCCACGAATGCAAGGTTGGTTCAACATCTGGAAATCATTAAACATAATTCATCACATCAATAAACTTAAAGTTAAGAATCACATGATTATTTCAATAGATGTTGAGAAAGCATTTGACAAAATACGCCACTTCATGCTCAAAACACTAGAAAAAACAGGGATCGTAGGAACATACCTCAACATTGTAAAGGCTATCTATGCTAAACCCATGACCAAAATCACTGTAAATGGAGAAAAACTGAAAGCATTCCCCCTAAAAACTGAAACAAGACAGAGATGCCTTCTTTCACCACTTCTAGTCAACATCGTCCTTGAAACACTAGCCAGAGCATTCACACAGAAGAAATTAAAGGTATACAAATAGGAAAAGAAGACTCAAACTATCACTATTTGCCAACACCACGATTCTATATTTAGAGGGTCCAAAAAAACTCTACCAGAAACCTTCTAGAACTAATAAATGAATTCAGCAAAGTACCAAGATATAAAATCAATATACATAAATCAAATGCATTTCTATTCGTAAGTAATGAATCCTCTGAAAAATGAAATTAGGAAATTCATTCCATTCACAATGACCTCAAAAAAAAAAAAAAAAAAAAAAAAAAAAAACTTGGGAATTATTCTAACAAAGGAGGTGAAAGACCTCTACAATGAAAACGACACAACACAAAAGGAGATTAAAGAAACCTTAGAAGATGGAAAGATCTCCCATGTTCTTGGATAATTACAATTAATATTGTCAAAATGACCATACTACCAAAAGCTCTATACAGATTCAATGCAATTCCAATTAAATCCAAAATATGTACCTCATAGAAATAGAGAAAGCAATCATGAAATTCATTTGGAAGAATAACAGATCCAGAATAGCCAAAGCAATCCTTAGCAAGAAGAGTGAAGCAGGAGGTACCATATCAGATTGTCAATTATACTACAGAGCAATAGTAACAAAATCGGCATGGTATTGGCACCAAAAAATCAGAAACACCAATGGTACAGAATAGAGGACACAGAGACAAACCCACATACATACAGTTATCTCATACTAGACAAAGGTGCCAAAAACACAAAGGAGAAAAGATAGCCTCTTCAAACAAATGGTGCTGGGAAAACTGGAAATCCATATGCAGCAAAATAAAACTAAATCACTCTCACCCTGTACAAAACTCAACTCAAAATGGGCCAAGGACCTAGGAATTAGACAAGAGACCCTGCACCTAATAGAAGAAAAAAAAGTAGGTCCAAATCTTCAGCATGCAGGCTTAGGACCAGACGTCCTTAACAAGACTCCCAAAGCATAATAAAGAAAAGCAAGAATCAATAAATGGGATAGAGTCAAGCTAAAAAGCTTTTTCTCAGCAAAGGAAACAATCAACAATATGAAGAGAGGACCTACAGGATGGAAGAAAATCTTTACCACACATACTTCTGATAGAGCACTAATCTCCAGAATCTATAAAGAACTCAAAAAACTTTACACCAAGAATGTATTATCCCAATCAATAAATGGGCTAAGGAACTGAGCAGACACATCACAGAAAAAGATTTACAAGCAATCAACAGACAGATGAAAAAAGGTTCAACATCTCTAGTAATAAGAGAAATGCAAATCAAAACTACCCCCAAGTTTTCATCTCACCCCAATTAAACGGCTATTATCAAGAGTACAAGCAACAATAGATGTTGGCAAGAATGTGGGGGGAGGGGAGGTACACTCTACATTGCTGGTGGGGTTGCAAATTGATGCGGCCACTCTGGAAAGCAGTATGGAGATTCCTAGAAAACTTGGAATGGAACCATTTGACCCACCTATCCCACTCCTTGGTCTATACCTAAAAGACTTAAAATCAGCATACTACAGTGATGCAGCCACATCAATGTTTATAGCTGCTCAATTCACAATAGCTAGATTGTGGAACCAACCTAGATGCCCTTCAATAGATGAATGGATAAAGAAACTGTGGTATACATATCTACAACGGAATATTATTCAGTCATAAAGAATAAAATTATGGCATTTGCAGGTAAATGGATGGAGGTGGAGAATATCATGCTAAGTGAAATAAGTCAATCCCCCCAAAACCAAAGACTGAATGTTTTCTCTGATAAGTGGATGATGATACATAATGGGGGGTAGGGGGCAGCATGAGGGAGGAATAGAGGAAGGATGGATTGTGTAGAGGGAAATAAGGGGTGGGGAGGGGGCGGGGGGGGGGAAGGAAAGATGGTAGAATGAGACAAACATCATTACCCTATGGACATGTATAATTACACAAACAGTGTGACGCTACCCTGTGTACAACCAGAGAAATGAAGTTGTACCCCATTTATGTACAATGAATCAAAAAATAAAATTTTAAAATAAAAGTAAATAAATGAATAAAGGTATTGTGTCCACCTACAACTGAAATGAATATTATATTTCATATATTGTATATTCATAATATATATTATATGTAATATATTTATATATTTTACATATATTTATAAAGCTAAGACCAACTGTTTATCTCCTCATCAGTCCTTTCTTCCATGTCATTAACTGTTTTAGTAACACAAATGACTAGAACACAAGTGAGATAAAGGGCCATTTATCTGAAAAGATTAAAAAAAATTGAATAAATGTTTTATCTCTTAGATGCCATTTAAATATTGTAAAATACTGTGAGGTGAAAAGAGACATACATGAAAATACTGGTGTCCTTCAGTATCCACAAAGAATTATGTCTAGGACTCCTCCACACTGGCACCAAAATTCAAGGATACTCCAATTTTACATACGATGGTGTAGTATTTGCATAGAACCTACAGTTCCTCTCGTTTTTTAAATCACCTCTGGATTCCTATGTGAATGCTATGTAAATGTCAATATACTATATTGTTTAGAAGTAATGACAAGAAAAATCATTTGAACATGTGCAATATACAACTTTCCTAAATGTTTTTAATCCATGGTTGGATGAACACACAGATAAGGAACTCAAGACATCCAACTATACTTTTAACCCATCTGACTTCTAGCTTTCTTCACCAAGAGGGTCCACCCCTCCTGTTGTCATCCCCTACTGTTAGGGAAGTATTCCCCTCTTCTGAAAGGAAACTTCTTAAGAAATTGTATTCAACACATTGTCAACTATTTCTTCATGTGCACTTTCCTAGGACTTCCAATAAGAGGTGTCTCATCTTCCAATGTTCTGGAAATTACTTTTTCTATCTACCCATTTTCCCTAATTAATGCACATTTTATCATAAGGATCTTTAATATTAAAAATTGAATTTCTTACATTTTCCCTCTCCAGCCTAAAGAGTGAATATAGCTATGGGCACAGGAGCAACCGGGGAGGTAGAGCCAGGAGGCTCACAAATTCAAGGGCAGCCTCAACTTAGTAAGACCCTTAGCTTGTCTCAAAATAAAAAACAGAAAGAGCAGAGCATAAGAGTGCCCCTGGGTTCAATCCCCAGTACAAAAAAAAAAAAAAAAAAAAAAATTTAGTGTAGTCATGTTGTTAATTCCCATTAATGAGATAACTATAAAATTTGTTTCCTACTCTATTAACTATGTTATTTATGGAGGTATATAAGGAATCCAGGTGAATTCTAGAACAACCTAACAGAGAAAAATAAATCTACCATAGTTTAGTTATTCAATTTATATCAAAATATAGAAAATTGGTAGATGACAATGTAAATGGGTTATCAAAGTTACTCAGAAACCAAACACTCATACATTTATGCTGAAAGAGAAAAATATTCATTCAATTATTGATTTATACCAGTCATTCATAAAAGTCTTCAACAGACAAAAGTCATAAATCTGTCTCAATAAAAATGTAAATCAGTGTCACAGGAGGATAACAACAAGCCTGTCTCCAAGATCACTGAACTGTTGAACAGCAGCTGACACGAAAAGAGAAGGTAGTTTTTAGTTTAGTAGTTCTTATAACATTTCTACCACTTGTTTAAAACAAAAAGACACTTTTGTGACTATGAAGAGAGAGAAAAACAAAAGTATGAATGCTTTTACCATGGAGGAGATACAATAACTACATTAATTAGCAAATAGATGATTTAGCCAAAAATGGCTTTAATCATTCCTTGCAACCTGAAAAAAAAAAAGGAAAAGCACTTCACTGTTCTTTTAAATAGTTTTTGTTTTTTTTGTTTTGTTTTGTTTTTGTTTTTTTGTAAGACTGAAAGATATCTGTGAAGGAAAATTCTTAGAAAACCATGTATCAACTAGACTATCAGTAAAAAAAAAAAAAAGAAAGTAATTAAATGGAGGCAGTAAGAGGAGTCATAAATGAAACATATTCTCACAAATCTACCATATTATCATCTTCTCCTGTTTGCATCAGGATGAATGAATTCCCTGAATTAGTTCACACTGTTCAAAAACCCCTTGTATCTGAGGGTAGCATAACTTTATTTACATGTTTAAGAATATATTTCCAAAAAAATGATTTATCTGAACAGAGGTATTCTAAACCAGTATCAAATATTTTACAGCAAGCTACTTTGGTTATTACACATCAAGGCATAAGATAATTTCTCTTTTTATGATTTTGTTTCGAATGAGCTATAAAATAACATCCCCCAAACTAAATTGGTATGCATTTACCAAAAAGCATTCATTTTTCAGAACATATAAACAACAGAGCAGTGGTTTTATAATATGTATTATTTACTGAAAACTGGAAATATTAGATAAATGAAAATTTTCAGTTTATCTGATCATGTATTCTCATTTTCTTAAAGGAATTTTACTAATCCACTCAGTCATCAAAAGCAAAACTAAAGTATGTTTAGACTTCAGAGTTTCATAACACAATACCACCTAGAAATATACCTCCATTACATTCTTAAATCTCCTATGGGAAATACAAATAAAGCAGCATAAAAAGCAATTGATTCCATGATTAAAATACAATGCCAGGTCTTTTATCCATTGACTTTTCATCTTGAATTTACTGCTTTTATGTTCTCATTGCCTGTTATGGTTTGCATGAGGTAGCCCCCAAAAGTTCATGTGTGAGACAATGCAAGAAGGTTCAGAGAAGAAATGATTGGGTCACGAGAGCCTTAACCCAGTGAATTAATCTCCTGATAGGATTAACTATTGCGTGGTAACTGAAGGCAGAGGAAGTGGAGCATTAGGGGCATGGCTTTGGGCTGTGATATTTTTGATCCCATGAGTGGAGTGTCTTTCTCTTTCTCTCTCTCTCTCTCTGCTTTCGAATCACCATGCAAGCTGCTTCCTTCCACCACACTCTTCCACCGAGATGTTCTACTTCACCTTAAGACCTGAGGAATGAAGACCTCTGAAACTATGAGCCATCAAACTTTTCCTCCTCTACAATTGTTCTGGTCAGATCTTTAAGTCACAGCAGCCAAAAAGCTAAAACATTGCCCTTTCCCCAAAAACAGTCTCATGAAAGCAGAGGAACCTGCTTATCTCCAGAAACTCTTTCGGTTAAAGATTTAATTACTCCTATTCAGCCCATCTGCTCAATAGTTCATTGTTCTTTTGATAGGAATCATACAAATTCACTCCATATTTTCCTCTAAGACAGAAAATTCAGGGCCTGGTTCAGTGATAAAAAAATTTTAGTGTTCTCTACTATCAAATACAAACCAGGTCAACTATAATTAGCATTAATGAAAAAAACAATTGTTAGAATTGCTTGTGCTTAAATTTTTCTGGGAAAGGGTCACATCTCTCACCAACTTTTATTCCTTTATTTCCACATGCCAGATCAATCATGGTTTCCCTTCAATTCCTTAATGATTACTCCCTAATCTTTTCAATTTAGGAGTTAAGAGGAAATATTTTAAATCACTTTAAAATTAGAGTATCTACAATACCAATAAAGGTTCATTACATTTTTTTTGCAGGCACATTAACTGGCCTGTATGTTATCCCTGATAGGATATCCCTAAGGTAACAGAAACAAAGTGGTCAGACAAAATCTTCAAACACTGAATAAACATTATCCATTTTTAATATTATTTCAGAAAATCAGATCAACTGTCTCTGGTATTTGACCCTGGAATTGAAAGGCTATCATCTTATCATTTTCTCTCCCATCTCCTAAATGCCCCACTTCTTCCCCCATCTTTCATTTCCTGCCCAACTGTTATGTTGCCACAGAGTTTTTTAGTCAACTTGCATGTGAACTCAAGAGTTTCAGAAAGAAATAATTTGATGTCTTAAAAGGAACTCCACTGTTAGCAAGAAAAAAATTGGTTGTCTTCTATATAATATTGTGTCAATGAGTTCATTTACCTTCTGAACCTATTAGTACTTATTTAGATTCAAGTTCTATTCGTTGCATAAATTAAAATTTTTTCATTCCTATTAGTGTTGAATAGTTCACTCTTGATTTTGCCACTGTCTTAAGTATTTCATAAATTTTTTTGGAAAGGATTCACAAAATAATAGCATATAATCAAATATTAATCTTTTAGACACCTATATAATAGTACTTTAGCTGGGTACAGAATATTTGGATCTGATTCTCTTTGAAAATCTGACTTGAAAGTAATATGTTTTATTCTAATTAGAAACTTACTGAATTTTCTATTTTGAAATTCAGAAATCTGATTATATGCCTTTTGTTGTTGTTGATGATGAGGCCTTATATCTACTAAGTTGCTCCCAATCAAGAGCTGACACAGAAAGCTATCTGTTGCCTAAAGATACCCTTTAGTGGCAGACTATCACACAATGTAGGAAAATTTCACTCTCCATAAATTTCATTTCACAATGTAATCAGTTTACATATGGTAGCTCAATACCAAAACTATACACAATGGAATCAACAAACTTAAAAAGTATCCACAAATACTTATTCTGAAACTTAAAAAGTGTTTACAAATTTTTAATTTAAAAGGTTTCAATCAGAAAGTTACAACAAAAAAAATGTAGTTTAAAAAACTTTGGTAGTTGTGAACATCATATTTAATGACAAATGATAAACTTAGCATTGTCAACTAGAAGTGGAAGTATAAGGAAACAAATTTATTGTCAAAAAGCTTTAAGTTTTTCTCCTTCAGGAAGCTATTTCAACAACAGAACAATGAAACAATTCAGGTACTATGCTTAAAAAAAAATAACTGTTTCAACACATGGCTAATTCTTCCATCAAGATCCTCTTTGTTTTAAAAGGAATATAATGACAAGCCTGGTGCCGTGACACATGTTGGTAATTCCAGTGATTTGGGAGGCTGGAGCAGAAGGATCACAAGTTCAAGGTCAGTCTCTGCAACTAAGTGAGATCCTGTCTCAAAATAAGAAAAAAAGGCTGAGGATATCGTTCAATGGTAAAACATTCCTAGGTTCAAGCCAAAAAAGGAAGGAAGGGAGGGAGGGAATATAATGACTAAACATTCATTTTCTCCAAAACAAATAATCCTCCTTACTATTGAGACACCTAACACACTATGTAGGGAACAGGGCGAATCCCAAAATGCAATACAATCTCCCCTAAAACCCTTCCCAAAAGATTAGCAAGACTATTAACTGTTGTGACAGACAGACAATATAAAAGGGGCAGGAGGAGTTCATTAGCACCTGACTACCTATACAGAGAAATGATTACTGCTCTGAAGGAAAAATTAATGAGAAGAGGAAAATGCAAAAAGATCAGAGGGTGCTGAAACCATGTTCCCTGCTGCTGGCAATCCATCAAACTGTGCTAAATAAATGCTATTTCTTTTAACCTTTTAAAATCTTTTAGATTAAACAATACTTTCAAATTCATGATATCAAAAAATAATGGGAAAATTTTTAAAGCTAATATGACAATATTGTTAATCCTGCTATAATATTACTAACACTTTAAAATTTAAAGAATACCAATTGAGTATTAAATAGCATTCATTTTGTTTTTACTCCAGGGCATTCTTTTCTTTGCACATAACTATGCAGCCTCTTCAATTTGCCACTGACAAGAAAGTTCAAGTGCCAGAGAAATACCTCAGAAACTCTAAGCATTGGTGGCACATTTCACAGTCACAGGGGTTCAATGTGTTTCTCATTATTACCTACTTCTGAGTCATTGGGACATCTCTAACAGCTTTGCATATTTTCCAGTTTTACTTATTTATCTTTGCTTTTCCACATTTTGCCCTTTTGATTGTGGAACGTCTAGGCAGGGATTAATACTAGGCCACACTGAGCTTATTTTTGTTCTTTAGAGAAAGCAGTTAATTCTCTTTTAATAGCATAGTGCATTTCTTGAACATTGGGAACTTCAGTACTTAAAGCATACACAGGTATTTATCAACTTAAAAACAGATTATGTTCCAAAAGTGCACACATAAATCAGTTGTCAGAACTAGGAACACACTCTCCCGTATGGTCAACACTGTGAAGGATGACTATGAAATCTGAATGGCATTCAAAAATCCACCCAATCCTCGATAAGCTCTTGTTACAAAAGGATCCTACAAGAAAGATGAAGGTGTCCACTGAACCTGACATTTTCCAAAAATAGCAACACCCCTGGAAGTCCTGACTACGGGAGGAAGAAGATAGTCTATGGGTCCACAAGACACTCACACTGGAGGCAAAGCAAGGATAGGTAATTTAGGGTCAGGAATGAGACCCTAGGTGGCAGGAAGGCAGAAGAGGGAATAGCACTCAGTCCTAGGGCTGACTTTAGACTTCAGGGTTCACAGAGGTACAGCACAACCTGGTAGGTAAGAACACAGATTTCTAAGGGTAGACACCTGAATTCAAATGCCAATGCTAATGTGTCAGGTAACTTACAGATCTGTAAAGGACTTAAGGGCAACTTTCCCACAGAAATTGTTGCAGGAAAAAAGTGAGTTAATACACACAAAGTGGAATGAGGATATAGCTCAGTTGGTAGAGTGTTTGCCTCGCAAGCACTAAGGCCCTGGTTTCAATCTCCAGCACCGCAAAAAAAAAAAAAAAAAAAAAAACCACACACACACACACAGTGTTTAGAATAGTTACTTTGCCCAAATGTGTATGCATGTGTAATAACTGTTAACTACAGGTAATATGCACAGTACTGCCCACAGCTCCCACAGTACACCCTGGAAGGTCTTAATGATGGAAGTTCTCATAAGGCATTTCCATTCTATAAGGATTTCCAAATCATCTCATGCTCATACCAAGAATTCATTTTTTTAAAGATGTGTTTCAAGTCCTGACTAGTATAAAGATGAAAAAACACATTTTTGATGCCACTGATATTTATTAAAATAAATGACTATATTTTTGGCTCAGTGATAAGCACAGGAGATCTAAATCATCTGGGTTAGTCTATGCTCTTTCCCAAGCACAGTGCTCTAACTTACCTGGCTGTGAGTATTTGTACTGAACTGAATATTCCATTCTATTACTATCCACTGAGAAAAGAAGTCAGAGTACCATGTCTTGGGATTCATTTCTTATCCTACTGTTGTAATCTGGCAGATTCTGACAGTGCCTGCTGAATTAGTAAAACATGAGAAAAGTTGCAATCAGTAAATTACCTGCAAGTGTTCCAATATTTTACAGGGCATACTTTTGCTTTTATCAGATAATTTTAAAACTCATTTCATCTTCACCATTCTGCTAGAACTAGTTCTTCTAAAACATTTGATGACTTCCACTTGCCGATCTATGAGATACCTTTCAGATGTTGACTTGCTGTACCTTAGCACTGTAAGTCAATGCTGAACACTGCCATTTCACTCACTGACAGATCTCTATTAGGCACCAACTGTGTTCCAGGCAATGAACTACACAATGAAGAAAGAACTAACAGGTGTAGGCAGTGAGATAGGCAATGGAAAAATCTCTGCTTAAGTAAATATTTGATTGCAATGTAACAAATGCTACAAAAAGGAAACAGGATGGGTGGTGAGAAAGCATCCTGTGGTATATCCTTCTCCGTACCCTAAGGCATTCAACTTACCTCAAAGGTCAGAAGGAGTGACCCTCAAATGTAAGCTTAAAGAGTTAATAGAATTTCACCACAG
Source organism: Sciurus carolinensis (assembly GCF_902686445.1). NCBI lineage: Eukaryota > Metazoa > Chordata > Mammalia > Rodentia > Sciuridae > Sciurus > Sciurus carolinensis. The sequence continues at coordinate 11,314,740 of NC_062230.1, read as the reverse complement.
AAAGAGGTACAAAATGGTTGAGGTACGAGAATACGGGGCTGAAGGAGGTCTGATGAGCTTGCAACACTAAAAGGTGATCATACAACAGGGTAAGAGAAAGATATATATAAAGCTCAGAGCAGTGGCTGGATGGAGGGACAGGAATCAAACCTTGTGCCCCCTTCATTTGTTCTTTAAAAGTGGAATTATACATACCTTATCGAATAGCCAGAGCAAGAATCTCCTCCTCTAGGTGGAAGGCTCACAACTATCCACGCCCACCCCCCCACTTTTTTTTTTTTTTTTTTTTTTGGTTCTAACAAACTGAACATTACCACAAGTAACTGGCAGGCAGATGAGGATCAAGACCAAGCTTCTGGAGGCCTGGTAGCGTATGATAACTCCAACCCTGGGGAATGTACGGCTGAATCCAACCTGGGCCTCAGGGCAAAATGGGGCTACCTGCTGTTCTCCCTGTAAGATCTGAAGGCAGCGAGTTCACAGAGTAAGCCTGTGTGACCTATCCAAGCAGGGGAAGGCTGACACCCTGGACCAGGAGCAGCAGAGGCAAGCCTGGGCCCACCAAGGGCACCTTCCAGTCCAACTTACTTCCTAATTGTAGCTAGCAATTAGGGAGGAGAGATGGCACCTTTTTCACTCCACGAAGCACACGGAGAAAGAGAGAAGGATGGAGGCCAGGTGGAAACACAATGACTTACACCCATGTTAATGTCAAGTTCTGAACTTTACAATTTGTCACTCTTCCCCATGGGGAAGAGTTAATAAAGGGAAAGGAGATGGGACCTTAGAGTGGGGGCACAGGTCTCCACCATAGGAACTAAGTGAGACCAGCACCCTCCTAAAAGGCAGAAATTTCAATAATACTGCTTCCAAATCTGATCACAGACATCTTTCTTTCTACAACTACCTAAGCTGTGTAATTTGACACTTAATACAACAAAGCTATAAAGATTTATATGATCCATAATCATTACCTTGACAACGAAAATAAAATCTACTGAGAAATCATAAAATACTCTATACTTTAAAAGACACGGCAATGACTTTTGCAGCAAACTTGTCCTTTATCCTGCCTGTGTGCACACACCATATGCTTTATTATGTGTCATGTCACATGGAACTGCTCTTATAATTGCAAGTCTCGTGTTATGACAACATCAACGGAATAAGAAGGTACTGAATAGAGACAATGAGCAGTAAGGGGAAGAATGACCTATTTATTAGCCTTACCCTCTATCACTCCCAATATAATTTAAACAGCATAGAATTTATTCGGTCTTTCAAAAATATGTTTTCCCATGTACATGCTAAGCAACAGAGGTCAGACAGTGAAGAAAACATAGTACCCACTCTAAATAAATGTACAGTGTTGGAAATAATTAATTAAAAAGTTAAAGAAAAATGGCTAGGATTTTAAAACTCAGGAGCAGGGATGCAGAGCAACAATTATCACAGATTGGTGGGGATCCTCCTGATTACTTTTTATACTTTGTGTGTATGTGCATTTATATCATGAGCAATATACAAATAGTATTACTTTGAGATAACATTAACAATATAAATGTCAATCTGCAAGTCATTTTTTTTCTCTTACCATGTTTTTGAAAATCTACTTTAGTGGGGATTGCATATTTGTATATTTAACTGCTATAAACACACATATCCCTGCAATATAGTCTTCTACCATGTGAATATTACACACTTAACATACTCCTTCTGGCAAACATATATTTAAGTTTCCAGTTCTACCCTATTTTAACCAATGCATTGCTGAACTTCATTTTAAATATTTTTGTGACATATACAAGTTTTCCTCTAGCCCATCTAATCCTCTCAATCGCTGTTCCCTTGATCAGTAATTGTGATAAATAAATTCTATAAAGACTTTCTAAATAGTAAAAGTCCTACATAACCTAAAACATGTAAAGAGTTCCTAGACATTCCACTCCCAGGTATTCAACCAAGAGAAATGAAAACATGTCCACAGATTAACTTGAACACTGGTGTTCACAGCGCATTATCATAATAGCCAAAAAGTGGAAGCAACCCAAGTGCTCTTCATTTGATGAATGAATTAACAAAATGTGCACAATGAAATATATTTTCAGGCATAAAAATGAAGTAATGACACATGCTACAACATGGATTACTCTTGAAAACATACTAAGTAAAAGAAAGCAATCATAAAAGGCCACATATTATAGGATTCCATTTATAAAAATGTACTTAACAGGCAAATCCCTAGAGATAGGGTTGCTCGGGGCTGAGGGAATGGGAGTACCTGTCAACAGTTCCAGGGTTTCTATAATGTGATAAAAATGTTCTGGATTCAAATACTGGTGGTGGTTGTACAACCTTGCAGGTAATGCTAGAAATTGCTGAATTGTGCACTGTAAGATGGTAAGTTTCATGGTATGTGAATCATATCACAAAATAAATTTTTTACAAAAATGTAAAGTATTACTTTTTTAGTTTCATAAGTTTGCAAACTTTGTCCACTATTTGTGAAGGAGGATGTACAGATATATATGTAGAAGGAAGATAACAAATAACAAAGAAACCAACATTCTCCAGATTTTGGAACATTTCCTGTGATCATGGGATGTTCTCCCCACCATAATCCTCCAGGCCTCATGACAGGTCAGGGTTCAGAGATGCCCCATTTCCGAAACCCAGGAGTGGTTCCAGTTCTTTGCAACTGCTAGTCCTGCAACCTTTACTCAAGACTTTCACACATGTTGCTTCTTTATATCACCCAGGCTTAGCTGAAATGTCGCTTCCTCAGGGATACCTTCTATGATGAGTCTGCCATTTTTAAAATGTCCCCCACCAGTCATCATCGCATTATCATATTTATTATCGTCATAGTATTTAATTTTCCCTGGAATTATTATACTTGTTTATTTACTAGAATATAAGTTCCAAGAGAGCAGGAAAGTCCTGCTCTCTGATTTTTCCCTAGAACCAAATGGTTTGTGATAAATATGCATCGGATGGCTTGATCTCAGCTGGGCATTAGGTTGAAAGCACAGTGATTAAAAATAATATGCATTAGGAAGGTCACATTCCTTAAATCTTCCAGGCATGGATTACTTATTAGCCCAAATAAATTCCTAATTGGCAGTTTATAGCAGACAGCACAGAAAAGACATTGGCTTAGAATTAAAAGTCTTTCACACACTTACAGCCTCCAATAGAGGCTATGTCCTTCCATATCCTGACTGTACCTACCTCTTAATTCTGCTGTTCCAGGAATTGCCCTACGGCTTTATAGCACATGTGCGAAGTGACACATGTAAAAGATTATTCTCTGTACCACTTTGTATAATAGCAAAATATTATATGTTCATCTGTAGCACTTTGTAAAACAGCAAAAGATTATATAATGTTCATCAATAATAAACTGGCCAAATATACTATGACAGTCATATAATGAGACTCTGAACAAAAGAATGAAGAAGCTGCCTATGTACTGATTACATATTGCTTATGAACCATTTCCAAGAAACACAGTAAGGTGGGGCGGGGGAGGCAAGGTGCAAAAGAAAGTGAACAGTCTGACACCATTTTAGAAAAGTTTAATTTCTTTTTACAGCTAAATTAGAAATTTACTTCCTTAAACATGCCTTCTCTCAATTTTTGCTGGGTATGCCTTCTTTCCCTTTCTTCTAATGAACTCTTACATTCCTTTACACAGTACACATCAAATCTTATTTCTTTTGCCAACTTTCATGTACATGATGAACCCTGTTAAAAGTGATTTCTCCAAGAACATCTACAAGAATTTGCTGGTAACCATCTTAGACTTCAGCACTAGCTACTTCATATAGTTATTCCTCTTTCTAGTACAGACTCCATCTATTTTTAGACAGTAAACTTCTCCAGGAAATGTGCAGTGGCTTACTTATCTCTATATTCCCCCAAAATATCTGGCAAATAGGTTCTAAAATTATAGTTGCTACATTAATATCATGGGCACCATAAATATCATCATTCAGGGTTCATTGGAAAACTCAACCATAGAATATACCAGTCTTACCTTTTCTCTGCCCTTTAGTAAAATGAAATATAGTTTTAACTGAAGAGGGGGAGGCCATCCTAGTAAGGCAAGTGAGTTTTCAGGTTATAGAAGTACCATGGTATGTCATCTTATAATACTGGATGAAAGACTGCCTGAAAATCTTTAGTCAAGGAATCCCAGAGACTTCAACCAAACTAGTTTACAGGTCCTCGGGTCTACCTGTAACTGTTCTGATCAGGATCTTGGGCTTGGCTCCATGATGTTCCCACTTACCATCAGGGCCCACTACCTACACACATACATATGCACTCAAAATTACAGAAAAGCCTGAGTTTCATTCATATATATATATATATATATATAAAAAATTACACCTAAGGGCAATATACCTTGTCTGATTTCTGGGGGGGTTTTTTATTTGTTTGTTTTTGCTATTGTTAATTTAGAAGCAATGAAATAATTATGTGCATGATGTCACTTTCAGATTTTTAGAAATGTTATCAATATGAAGCCCAATGGAGAGTTCCTCCATTCCTTCTTTAAAATGAATTCATCAAAAGACTACTACACACCAGGCACTACTATTATGAGCAATGAGTTCCTATTTTGTGAACAGAGTCCCAGCTCCCATTTAGCCCTCAAAGACAAACAAGTTAGTCTCCAAAGTTCATAGTCTGTTGCTCTCAAATGATAGTCAAACCAGGTAACAACTTTTTAAGTATGAAGAGAACAGATACAAAGAATGCAGAAAAATGAGAAGAATCAATATGAGTAAGAGACATCACTGCATTAAAAGACAGTTTTTCCAGGTTAGCATTAGCACAGTTTTCACTTCATGGCAGCATGTCTATTGCATTTCATATGTGCTGAGAAGCATTACAGATACATAAGATTGCTGAGTTTTGCAACTGGATCTCTAAGCTGAAAAATGTCACACATCACTCAATACTTGAATTTTCTATTAGTAAAGCGTGAATTGTAAAAGAAAAAGGAATAAATCCAGGCTCCAAATTTTAACTACTAATTCAATTAAAAGAATTATAAGAAACTAAAAAAGGTTCCCATTTCTTATACTTGTACTTAAACCAATTGGTTTTAGCTCTAAGGATAAATAATTTCACCTGCTAACACTAAAATGTGATTTAGACTGCCATGTAGGTCTCACCCTCCTTGACCTCCATGTAGTACTTAACAGGGTCAATCAATAGGTTTTTGTTTTTTTTTGTTTTCATTTTTCTGTTTTGGCAGGACTAGGGAGTAAATCCAGGATTTTGCACTCATGCAGCTTCACACCTAGTCACAACAGGCACTTTTTAAAGCTCCTTTGTCCCTAAATACAGAAATGACATGATTCTTTTGCCTTCTTGTTTTGACTTTGCTTTGCCCTATACTGATCTTTTCCCTCTTCCTCAGTAGCCTAAATGTCAAGTTTCATTCCTATCTTTCTATAAGACTCTCTCTTAAAATGATTGTCATTTAAAAGTCCTCCTCATATGTTTGGAAAGGGCATTGTCCATTTGATACTCAAAACAACCCTATTCATGTCAGGTGTTTTGCCCTGTATCTCCCCTCTATAGAACACAATCTCTGCTGAGGAGATTATTTTCACAAAGGGAGGAGGGAGACAAAACAGGTATATGGTTTCATATGGGTTCAAATTTGGACCTTGTAACTTAAGAATTCTATGATCTCAAGTTCCTAGAGACACAGCTTTCTCCTCCATAAAAAAGGTATAATAATACCTCTTTCCAAAGGAGCACTAAATTCTGAAAATAACATTTAAATATTGTTGATTATGTGCTGAATACTATTAAGCACTTTACACATACAAACACATTGAATCCTCAGAAGAACCCTACTGTTATAGTCCTCCAAGATGAAACAGGTACAAACAGCATGTTTATAAAGCACTTCTCACAGTAACTAGTAGGCACTAAGTAAACAGTGGCTGTTGTTATGACTGCCTCTATGCTATGGCTCTCAAATATATATCCCATCAAGTATGTATCTTCATTTATGTCAACTCTGATAGGAGATTTCCATACAAAGACTTATTAACAAAACATAAGAATGTCAAAAACCAAACTCCACATTCCATTGCCCTGCACCCAGCACTCCTATACACAATGCATGGCTCTCCTTCTTCCTTGAGGTTAACAGTCACCCTGGGAGTCGCTGCCATCACTACTGCTGCTGTCTTCAACACTGCTCCAGACTTGGGAATTTTCCCTACTTGCACAGCCCTCCACTTCTACTTTCTATAACCCTGTCTTGCCAAAGAACTGGATTCTGGAGCCAACAAACTCTAATAAATGTACATTTGTAGAATAACTCTGCAATCTATGTAGAGTTTGGTGGAAATATGAGCAGCAACACCTCAAAGTCTCAACCATGAAGGACACCTGAAAGGCAGTGGAGGGCGCAGGACAGAATTAGACCACCTGACTGCAGAGGCAACAGACAGTAGTAAATGTGTGATCAGATGGTCATCTATCCTCACAGCAACCAAAAGCATTACTCAAATGGCCTTGAAGGCATCCAAAAAACAAACAAACAAAAATCACAATAGAATCTTAAAACAGATCATGATATGGGCAAGCAGGATAAAGGATATGAAGATTAGTGAAATCTCAGTGAAGCAAAGAGGTAGAAAAACACTAATGTGAAACTGAATAAGAAGACTCAGGTTAATCAGAAGCAAAAATATCAGTTTACATTATCTGGTTTTGTTTTTATCTCATGAAAATGAACGCCAATTCATATATGAAGGGTGGAAAAAAAAGAAGTTCACCACAGTGATATATTCTTCCATGTCGCATTCTAACAACTCTGACAGGCTAGCACTATGGGCCTCCAACTGTCAATAGGGCTGACAGAACCACTTAGTCTAATTAACTGGTTAGGTCTTTAAAATGCAACGGGAACTGCACATCTGCACTGCTTAATTATTTCAAGACTACAACTGCTAAATAAATATTGTAAGTCTTTGGCAAATAAATAGCATTGCCATTTTTTGGTTATCATTATCAAACCTTAGTGGATACAGCTGAGTACTCAAAAGCCAAGTTCTAAAAGGGGAATTTTTAAATGTATATTAGATACAAACTTACAGTTCATTAATAGAGCCAATCTACAGTATGGTTGAACATATCAAAAGCAAAAAGTTAATTCAAGTCTAGGTCACATCAATACATTTTTTATAAACGGGTGCCTAAAAAGAATGATCATGCCAACATACAGAAAGCAAAGAGCAATCAGCTAAAACCTCCTTGAAGACCACAATAAATGGATTCTCAAATGTATTATTTAAGTATTTTTTTCAGGAATTTGTCAAATGGTAAGCTGGATGGAATTCTGATAATAATTTCTTTAGGAAATAATAACTAGAGTTTAAATTTTTTAAGAAGTCAATAAAGCCAATGCTTATAATTAAAGACAAGATTATTTAATAATATGAAATAGAGGAAAGCAACATTTTAGTCATAAAGTGAGTTGATGTGAACCAAAATGAAGAGTGAATGATGGTGTTGTCCATGTTAGTATGAAACACTGGCCTTTACTCAATTCTTTCTAGGTTCTGTCTAGAGCTCACCTGCCCCCTGTCTACACTCATCTCACAACACTAAGTGTGCTGCAGGAAGGGCTATGTTTGCTTCTTCCAAAGCCTAGAACAAGGTCTGACCCATGGCAGCCACTGAATAAGAAAGTGAGAAGATGTATTTTCATGGTTCTCTCTGCTACAAGAGTAGGGAAAACAATTTCATATTTATCCTTGTATGTTCAGTGCCTAGAACAATGCCTGACATATAATACTCAACTTCATAATATTATAACAACAACATATAAAAGTAATAAACCAAAAAAATTCATTTTTAATTTATAGTACCCAGTCTGGAAGTTTATAATGTATTATAGTATAGGTTACTGACAAAAAGCTAGTTTCCTAAAAGTATATCTTATTTATTAAATAAGAGCAAGTTGCCCAATGTAACACAGAGATAAACATTTTAGTACACTGTCACTATATCTTTTCCTTCACTTATCTGTTCATTCATATCTTTTCATTACAGATATTTGAATAGGTTGCTGAGACCAGTCTACCAAGGCACTGGTCACCAATAACATCACCTAGCAAGATGGAAATTCCAAAAAGCTTATCATATAAAAGGTCTCCCAAAAGCTTTGTTTTTGATCAGCCACAGAAGGAACAATCATTTAGTAATAGATATCAGCGAAGCTTATGTAGTTTGAGTGGGGCATGATGACTCATACCTGTGATCCCAGCAATGGGAGGCTGAGGCACAAGGATCACAAGTTCAAAGTCAGCCTCAGTAATTCAGCAAGGCCCTAAGCAATTTAGTGAGATCCTGCCTCAAAATAAAAAAAAAAAAGGGTTGGCGCTCTAGCTCAGTGGTTAAGCACCCCTGGGTTCAATCCCCAGTACCAAAAAGGAAAAACATTAATTTATGAAATTTTTCCTATGAAGTTCCAGGAAGCACAGTATTCTGAGTAAATTATGAACTGAAAGGAAAAAGGAAGTCCAAGTATAAATACCTCTTTCAACCCACACATCCCAGTGTTCCTTGTCTCTTTTATTGGTTTGCTTACACTTTGTTCCTACCCCCAATAGAGGAAAAGCACAATTTTGGGTGAAAGGATGATCTCTGCCTTCTTCTCTAGCATTCTTGATCCCACTGACAACAAATTCTTTATGGCCCACCTACTCTGTTGTTTACTCCATCTCGTCCAGAGGTAAAAACTAGAATAGGATATTCTCTACTTATTTCTGAATGAAAGTAGGCTGCTTACATTATAAAAGTAGTATTTCACAGAACAGAAACTCCTTTATTTATCACTTAACTTTCTAGATTCATTTTGTGTATATATCTATTTTGGTACACAAGCATATATATATAAATCCCCTTATGTATACATGAGTATGTTTATATGTGGACATTGTGTATGGCTTCTCAACCATTCAAAAAGTCTTCAATGAAGAATTAGATAAATATTTTCCCCTAAAACTCATACCTTTGCAAACACATCCAAAAACTAGGAGATTGGTTTATCCTTCCCTTTGGTACCCTAGTTTGGATGGTAAAGCTAAGTGCTTTTGAGTATGATATTTCACTAAATCCCCAAACTATAGAGTGAAAGGGAAACCAAAGCTCTGACAGATTAATAAACTGGCCAACAGCTGAAGAAAGAGAGGCAAGATCCGAACAAGGACTGACTCCAGGCTATCTAGTCCTAACAGTATTCCAAGGCAATGCAGGAGGGGAAGAAAAACTAATCCAGCAAACAACAACTCCACAGAGAGTAGTTTCAGTTTTCTATTACTGTAACAAATACCCAGATAAACCAACTTAAAAGACAAAAGTTTGCTTTGGCTTTAAGTTTCAGAGTTTTAAGTCCATTGTTGGTTGGCCACATTGCTTTTGGGCTTGTGCAGAGGCAGCACATCTCGGCAGGAGCATGTGGTGGAACAAGCTGCTTACCTCATGGTGGTTAAGAACCAAAGAGAGAGGAAGGGGCCAGGATCCCAATATCCCCTTCAAGGGCACACCTCTGATAACCTGACTTCCTCCCACTAGGCCCCACCTCCTAAAGGTTCCACAACCTCCCAATAGTACCAGGATGAGAGCAAAGCCTGAAACACCTGCGCATTTGGGGAACACTCTAGATCCACACTACTACACTGCTAAAGAGCATCAGGGGCTGTTTATTTTGCCTGGCTACGAAAAGTTTTCTACAGATAGAGAGGTCTTCAAAGTCAGGATTCTGAGGCATAACACATCCAAACTCTGGGCAAAAGAAGCTCAGTGAGATGCTAATTGACTGAGTACACATTTAAAGCCATCAGCCTTTAAATCAGAGAAAAAAAAAAAATCACATGGATTAACCACTTGACTAACTTATTCTAGAGTTTGTTTGGAGATTCAACACAACAATTATACTGACAGAAGGTAGTAAGATCAAGATGACCAGTGACAAGTCTCTTACAGAGATGTTTCCTCACTGCTCCTCATGAGTGCTCCACCAATCCTACATAGTGCTGCTAAAGTGAGCTTTCTCATAAGCACATCTAATCACACCACCACCTGCCCAAAGTACTCCTCTGTCCACACTAGCCCAGAGACAAGGAAAAGAGTGCAGTGTAAGACTAGAAGGAGGCAGAGAATGTGGGAGCTGGAAAGCACAGACACCTCTAACAGTGTATAAATTCAAACTTCCAGCCATGCTCTGTCTAGCATAAACATTACAACACGTGGCCAGCCCACTAGCTATTTGCTTCTACCTTGTATACCTACTATGTAAAATCTGTGTTGCTTTTGCTAGTGGTAAGAATGAATTTTCTAACATTACAGGTCCAAGTTTTACCACTAATTTCTCTACTCTTCCCCTCAAACCTCAACTCCTATGATACCAAAGTACTTAGAGAGCTACCAGTACGCCCCTGTATTAGTTTTAAAGCATTCTGAGACTAAGGAAAGTTTTACCAACGAGGAATTTGGACTAGGCCAATGCTACACTAGAGCCTCTTTAAAAACAAGAAACCATGGTTTGCCAAAGTCACAAAGGTTGCTGTAGGCAGGCGGTCACCTAAGTCCATTCCCTCTGACACCTAGTTCAGTTCTTTTAATCCAACCAGGTTTTTCTCCGAAACTTTATAAACACATCAATTCTTTTTCTCTACAAGTCTCATTTATTTGAATATTCTCATTTACATAATATCTTGATTTTGTTATATACATTTTAAGACACAAAATTAACAAGTTACAATATTTAAAACTTTGTGCCTTTGAAAATGCTCCAGAATAGCTCTCTCAAAACACATTTGTTAAAATTCCAATTACAGCAGCATTTATAAGAATCCCACATTGTATTGCTAGACAGAAATAAACCACATGCCAAGGCTGCAGTCCAGGCTCTGAAGCAACTGACCTCAGTCATGTGAAAATACTGACAAGAATCAACTGGCCTTCAGCCCGGGAAGCTTTCAAACCAGTTGGCCGTATTTAATACTTTTAAACATTTCAAAACTCCTTTTTCATTGAATATTCCAGCACCCCCAAAAGGCAGACTAGTAAGTTGTTCATTAGGTAAACAAAGTCAACAGATCCCATTAATAATAATGCTATTGATTCTGCATTACCTAGACTAAATTAACTTGTTTATCAACCATGGCAAGAAATAATAAACCATGTGGGAAAAAATGTAATTTACTACAAATCAGGGACAATACTACAATAATAACTAAGCCATAGGCTAAAAGAAATCTGTATACTTAACAAATGTTAAGTATACAGATCTAGATGTATATGAGATGTATACTTCATATGCCTGTAACACAGAGTGAAGAGACACTACTCCAGTTCACAGGCGATACAAAGTTCCCGCCCTTCTGAGAGTGCGCACGAGTGAGTCATCAGCTTGGAAATAGAGAGCAGGAACACACCATTTTAAAAGGTAGTAACCACTGGCCTATTTTACAACAAAAAAAGAGTATGATGTTGAGTCTCCGTTTCTTATTATACCTGTGTTCTTTATGCAGATGTCTAGGTATATGCCACTTTCCTCATAATATCTAAGTCATTCTGCAGCTACCTCAACAATTCCTCTTAAATTATAACCAAAATACCTGCTTTTCAGCAGCATTTGTAAGTCATTACCACCAATCAGAGAATGCTGTCAAATAATCACAATATTCAAATAACATGAGATGGATAATAATAACTGATAAATCTCCAGAACCAGTTTCCAAAGTTTTGAAAGATGCAATCATTCATTATTTTTATGAGAGGGGGGGAAAAGTAAAATAAAATTACAAAATTGTAAAAATAAAGGAATCTTAGAGATCTCCTAATGAGTAAGCTCATGAGAAATATACAAAAATGTTCGTTTAATTTGTAATAAAGTATATGAAATTAAATCTCTATAAATCAGAAGCCATAACATTTATGTAAGAGCAAAATAATCTTATTAGTTTCCACAGAGTTACAATGAACTCTACTGTGGAGTTGAGGATAAAGTTTATATTCACTAATAGGTTCAACAATGTTGAGACTTAACCACATTGGTTTTTATTTTTAAGTTACACAAATAGAGATGAGAAAATTGCAATCAAGAAGAAAAACAATATTGTGATTTATTTAAACACCTCAAAATGTCATGAAATGGCCCATATTAAAAAAAAAAAGGAACTACTTCAAAGTATTTGCCTTTCACAATGCATACTCTAATTTCACTTGGAAAATTTAATTGTGTTTTGCATGTGACCTTTAAAGCATCACTGTCACAGCTTGATGATAACATCCAAATAATTTCAGTGAAACATCTACCACAGATGGGAAGTCATAAAATCATAATAGAAATACTCAAACTTTATAATAGTATTAAAGAGAAATTTCTTTTCTAAAAGTCTTTCCCTCTTCAGAAATGAATATTGTGCTTCCAAGTGAAATCTTGAGAAGACACAATAAAAACTATTGAAGTACCTCCCTCATTACTCTCTGAATAGCCAAACTTCACCGTCTTTTGTATTCGATCATTCAGTTCAAGTCCTCATTAAAGTCTTCCCTAAAAATCAATCAGATTTTATACATGCCCTCTATACATCCTACTGAGTGCAAGACTAAACCAAACTGAGCTTTCCCTTTAAGTTCTTTTTGCATTTATTTTCTGCATATTATTCTCTTTAAATGACACTTCTTTGTCATTATTGATATAAAAGCCACATCTCACAAACCAGACTGAGTTCTAGGACAGTAGGATTCAGTTTGTACTTCTTTTAAATCTCCCATAATAGCTAGCACAAGGTACATACATAGCAGGTGTCCTTACCTCCTGACGAACACATTATGAGAACTTCACAAATATATAAGAGCATGAATATAAACTAGGAATGCCATGCACTGGCCTTCAAGTCTAGAATAATGATGAATTATAATGGTTCTGCATCTGTACAAATGTCATTTGCTCATTTGGTCGATATTCAAAGGTTGTTTTACAATTTAAGTATCTGAGAAACTAAGGAGTAATTTTTGTATCCTAATATTATTAGATATAAACTCATTACACATGGGCAGTGTCATCCCCATAGTTCATATATGTAAACTAAGGCTCAAAAAAGTAACATAACTTCCCAAAGTGCAAGTAACAGGTACATCTTGAAATCAAACTGGGTTCTTCATAACAGTAAACTATGGCTGGCTTGGCCTTTTGTGGCCAGATCCCCTGGAACAAACATATGAGCCATGAGCAGTCTTGTTATTTTTACTAGCAAATCATAAAATTACCACTTGCTATGGGAGCAATACATGAGAAAGTTTGTGAAGTACTGTTTGACTCAACAGGTGCTCTCTCAAAAAGCTTTTCAATGAAACACTATTCAACAATGGTACTCCAATACTTAAGATGCCATGTTTACTCTTCCATTACAATACAGTATTTTCTTTTCCCAATACTAGGGATTGAACACAGGGGTGCTCTACTGAGCTGTATATAGCTCCAGTTCCACATTTTTTTTTTTTTTTTTTTTTTTAGACATATTCTGACTAAGTTGCCCAGGCTGTCCTTAAACTTGCAACCTAGCTCACCCTCCCAAGTTGCTGGGATAACAGGCATGTGTCACTATAACTGGGTATAAGATAATATCCTTTAAAACAAGCAAACTACAATTATTTAACTTTCCATTTTCTTACATACCTTTTATCCATATCCTGCCTCCACAATACCATGCTTAACTTATCTTGACTATAATTTGGGTATTCCCCACATCTTTATTCATAATGATTATAAGAAAAAATTTCTCTTGAACATTTGTCTAATGGGTTAACATCACGTATGAACTTGACTGTGGATAGCATGATCTGTGTATTTTACTGGATTCTCTTCTATGTGTACTAAAGTTTTAAGGAAACACTGTGGAGCTGAGTGCTCTGAGGCTGCAGATGGCAGCTGAGATCCAGTCAGGGAAAGTCTTAGATGGCTACTTATCTCCAAGTGGCAAGAGCTGCCACTGCTCTCTTCTTCACCAGCCCCGTCCTGACACTAGAGTTAGGCCAACTTAGGCCCACGAAAGGCTGGGCAGTGATATTCCCCCACCCATTTATCTGGCCATAAAAAGGGCTTTGAAGGCTGAGATTAAACATCCTTTCTAAAATTCTGCTGCATAACAGATTCTCCATCTCACCTATTAATGTTAAAACAAAAGAATACAAAGTACCTTTGATTTCATATTTTTAATAATGTAATAAGAAACCATAAACCCACTACTCCAAAATAAAACTATACACTAAAGATAGCAAACATTAATCCCTCTATATCTGCAGTTTTACTTTTCATTGTTTCAGTTACCCACAGTCAAGCACAATCCAAAAATATTAAGTGAACATTCTGTAAATAATTCATACATTTTAAATAACTTATTAGAGTGCATTGCTATAATTATTTTACATTATTAGTTTTGTTAATTTCTATCTGTGCCTAATTAGAAGTTAAATTTTATCATAGGTATATATGTATAAGGAAAAAACAGCATATATAGGATTACATGCTTTCTGCCAATTTATATATATTTATATAAATATACATAAGTCGTAATGGACACAATACTTTTATTTATTTATTTTTATGTGGTGCTGAGGAATGAAGATGGTACCTCACATATGCTAGGCAAGTGCTCTACTACTGAGCTACAACCCCAGCCCAAAGAACTTTTTTTTTTTTTTTTTTTTTTTTTTTACTTGTTATTAAAATGCATCCATGCCAGGCATGGTGGCACATGACTATAATCACAGTGGTGGGAATTAAAACAGCTGGGTTTCTGGCATTTTAACTCCATCTACTGTACCCCAAAAAACCACAGTGCAACGGTCATGGGGAAGGGGTGGGAGAGGGTGATTTAGTTCAAAAGTCCCCCAAAGGCAACAATTCCACAGCACTGTCACTACATGACCTGTCTCACAGCTCCCTGGGAAAGCCCCATTCACAAGGCGTTACCATTATTTGATGTCATTCAGAGCTCACTCAACAGAAAAAGCCTTATCCCTAGGGATTTTGTCAGAAAAAATTGGCTGCAACTGATTAACATCACAGCTAATAATTTTTTCATACCAGTTGGGCAAACAAAAAACTCCAGTCAAAAATTTAAAAGGGGATACTGAACAACTCTGGAAATATTTATGGGGGTCTAGAACTCCATGCACAAATGCAGGATTATGTGCATACCCAAAAAAAGACCTGAAGAGGCCCCTAATCTCTCACTTCTGGATGAACTTGGACTCCTACACAATCAGAAAGTAAAGACTCACAGATGACCTGAGTGTTGAAAATATGCCCCAAAAGAAACAGCCTCCAAGAAAAGGCTGGGAGAATTATGATAAAAGAAGTTTAAGTAAGTCATTGCCTTGTCATTAGATAATCACAATTCAAACCAAGCTGAGACTTTAATGGCCACACACAATAAAGAAAATTAAGCCTTTATAGGATTTTTCCAGGAAAGTTACTATACAAATAACAGCCACATCAACAAAAAGATACCTTGGGGACATGAGGAATTTGGAGTTCATATGTTAAATCATTTAATATTTTCAATGTGGTCTTGGGGTGTAATTTAGAGGTAAAGGGCTCACCTAGCAGGCACAGGCCCTGCGTTCATTACCCAGAGGGGGAAAAAATTCCCATGTCTGACAAGAACTTATGAGACATGTAAAAACACAGGAAAGCCCATTCACCAGAAAAAGAGCAGTCAAGAGAAACTCTCTCTCAGGCAGTCCAAATGTTGAACTTAAGACAAAAACTCTAGCTATCATAAATATGTTCAAAGAACTAAAAGAACACATCTAAATTAAAGTATGAATACAATGTCTCACAAAATAAAGAACTTCAATAAAGAGACAGACTTATAAAAAGGAAATAAGGAGAAACTCTAGAGCTGAAAGGCACCATAAGGGCTCAACAAAGAAAAACTGGCAGAGGAAAGAACCAGCAAACTGACTGAGGTTAACTTGTCTGAGGAATAGAAAAAAGACACAATGAAGAAAAATGAACAGAACATTTTATATTAACAGAACATTATATATTAACTTGGGACATCCCAAGTTAATATATAAAAGGAATCCCAGGAGAGGAGAGAGAAACAGGCAGAATGAATATTTGTAGTAATAATGGGACAGTCAGATTCTGCTACAACATTTAATGAGTTTGAAGATCCATCCTTACAATAAGAAATATGCTGAAATAAACAACTTTTCATCAGAGAATTGAGGTCAAAGGGCTAACAGCTGTGTCAAAAACTGAGCATTCAAGGCCAACATCATTCTAAATGGAAAAAAAAAAAAATGGAAAGCATTCCTTTAAAAACTGAAACAAGGCAGGGATGTCCTCTTTCACCACTCAACATCATCCTTGAAACTCTAGCCAGAGCAATTAGACAGACCAAAGAAATTAAAGGAATACAAATAGGAAAAGCAGAACTCCAACTATCACTATTTGTAGATAACATGATTCTATATTTAGAGGATTCAAAAAATCCCACGAGGAAACTTCTAAAATAAATGAATTCAGCAAAGTACCAAGATATAAATCAATATACATAAATAGAAGGCATTTCTATTCATAAGTAATGAATCCTCTGAAAGAGAAATTAGGAAAACCATTCCATTCACAATGGCCCCCCCCAAAAAAAAAAAAAAAAAAAAAAAACCACACTTGTGAATTGTTCTAACAAAGGAGGTGAAAGACCTCTACAATGAAAACTACACAAAAGGAGATTAAAGAAAACCTTAGAAAATGGAAAGATCTCCCATGTTCTTGGATAATTACAATTAATATTGTCAAAATGACCATACTACCAAAAGCTCTATACAGATTCAGTGCAATTCCAATTAAAATCCCAATGATGTACCTCATAGAAATAGAGAAAGCAATCATGAAATTCATTTAGAAGAATAAGAGACCCGGAATAGCTAATGCAATCCTTAGCAGGAAGAGTGAAGCAGGAGGTTGCTTATCACCATACCAGACCTTCAACTATATCACAGGCAACTGTAACAAAAACGGCATGGTACTGGCACCAAAATAATCAGCTAGACCAAAGGTACAGAATACAGGACACAGAGACAAACCCACATAAATAGTTACCACATGCTAGACAAAGGTGCCAAACACACAAAGGAAAAAAGATAGGTTCTTCAACAAAAGGTGCTGGGAAAACTGGAAATCCCTATGCAGCAAAATGAAACTAAACCCCTATCTCTCACCCTGTACAAAACTCAACTCAAAATGAACCAAGGACCTAGGAATTAGACCAAAGACTCTGCACCTAACAGAAGAAAAAGTAGGTCCAAATCTTCAGCATGCCAGTTTAGGACCAGACTTCCTTAATGAGACTCCCAAAGCATAAGAAAGAAAAGCAGGAATCAATAAATGGGAGAGATTCAAACTAAAAAGCTTTTTCTTAGCAAAGGAAACTATCAACGATATGAAGAAAGAGCCTACAGAGTGGGAGAAAATCTTTACCACATGCACTTCAGATAGAGCACTAATCTCCAGAATCTATGAAGAACTCAAAAAACTTTATACCAAAAATACAAATAGGGCTGGGGTTTTGGTTCAGTGGTAGAATAATGGCCCAGCATGTGTGAGGCACTGGGTTCAATTTTCAGTACCACATATCAGTAAATGAATAAAATAAAGGTTCATCAACATCTAAAAGTTATTTTAAAAATACAAATAACCCAGTCAATACATAGACTAAGGAACTGAGCAGACGCTTCACAAAAGATCTACAAGCAATCAACAGATACATGAAAAAATGTTCAACATCTCTAGTAATATAGTAATAAGAGAAATACAAATCAAAACTACCTACGATTTCATCTCACCCCAATTAGAATGGCAATTATCAAGAATAGAAGCAAAAATAGGTGTTGGCGAGGATGTGGGGAAAAAGGTACATTTATACATTGCTGGTGGGACTGAAAATTGGTGCAGCCACTCTGAGAAGCAGTATGGAGATTCCTTAGAAAACTTCAAATAGAACCACCATTTGACCCACATATCCCATTCCTCAGTCTATACCCAAAGGACATAAAATCAACATACTACAATGACACAGTCACATCATTGTTTATAGCTGCTCAATTCACAATAGGTAGATTGTGGAACCATCCTAGAGGCCCTAGATGAATGGATAATGAAACTGTGGTATATATATATATGCAATGGAATATTATTCAATCATAAAGAAGAATAAAATATGGAATTTGCACGTAAATGGATGGAGTTAAAGAATATCATGCTAAGTGAGACGAACCAATCCAAAAAACCAGAGGCCAAATGTTTTCTCTAATAAATGGATGCTGATACATAACAGGTGGTTGCGGGGTAAGGGAAGAATGGAGGAACTTCAGATTGTGTAGAGGGATATGAGGGGTGGGAAGGGGCAGGGGGAAGGAAACATGGTGGAATAAGATAGACATCATTCCCTATGTATATGTATGATTACACCAATGGTGTGACTTTACATCATGTACAACCAGAGAAGTAAAAAGTTGTACTCCATTTGTGTATAACGAATCAAAATGCCTTCTGCTGTCACGTAGAACTAAATAGAACAAACAATAAAAAAGTAGTAAAAGGAATTCATATCGAAGGCAAGCAGTAGTAAGAAAATAAAAATAGCAGGAATTAAAGAAATGTAACAGAAAACTAATACAGAAAATGATTCCAAAGATGGTTTTTCTAAAACATCAGTAAAATTAACAAACAGGTAGACAAACACTTAGCAAGAGAATGAGAGAGCACCATCTACAAATATCAGAAATGAAAGAGATAATCCTGACCTCTCAGAAATTAAAAAGATTATAAGGAATACTATGAACAACTTTATTCCAACAAATTCAACTACTTAGATAAAATGGACAAGAAATTCCTAGAAGTCACAAATGAAAAAGACTGGAGGAGGAACAGGAAATCTGAAAATATCTGTAATAAGCAGAGAAACTGAATGAGCCATTAAAATAATTTTCCAAAAGAAAAGTGCAGGCATATATGGATTCACTGGTGAATTCTATCAAATAATCAAAGAAATAATCATCTTAATACTTGACAAATTCTTCCAGAAAATAGGAAGAGCATGGAGTACTTCCCCAACTAATTCTAACAGACAATAACACCCTGATACCAAAGCCAGACAAACCATCACAAGAAGGAAAACTACAAACCATATCCTTCACCAAAACAGGTATAAAAGTCCTCAATAAAATATTAGTGGATCAAATCCACCAACATGTGTCAAAAAAGGTTGTATGCCATGATTCCGTAGAAATTACTCCAGGAATGCAAGGTTAGTGTGACAGGTGAAAATCAATTAATATAATATAGTATATTAGTAGAATAAAGAATAAACCACATGAAAATCTCAGTAGTTGTGTAAGGGACATTACCAAAACTCTGATAAAAATTCTTAACATACTTAAAAGGGCATTTCTTTACCTTAATAAAGAACATCTGCAAAAAATCTGCAGCAAATACAATACATAATGCCAAAACACTGAATTTTTTCCCCCTAAGGTAGAGGGAAAAAGCATGGATGGCTTTCTCACCTCCTCTATTTGACATACTACCAGAAGTCCTACCCACTCGAGGAAAAGAAAGTTTGTCAAGGATGAAGCAAAACTGTCTTTATTTCCAGATGAGATGATCTTTATACAGAAAATCCCAAGAAATCCACAAAAATACTACTAGAATAAAAAAGTACATGATGGTCATAGGATAGAAGAATACAAGATCAATACACAAAAATAATTATTTCCAGCGATAAGCAATAAACAACCCCATTCACAATAGCATTAAAATGAGTAAAATATTTACAAATAAATTTAACATAATAATTGCAAAACTTGCACCCTGGAAATTACAAATTTTTCTCAAAAGAAATTAAAGATCTTTAAAAACTGTGGAACATTTAATGTTCATAGACAAGAAGACTCCATATTATGAAGATGGCAATCCTCCCCAAATTGATATATAAATTAAATGCCATCCCTATCAAAATTCTAGGTTTCTTCACAGAAACTGAAAATCAGAATTTTTATATGGCAATTCAAAACATTTAGTGTATCCAAAACAATTTTGCAAAAGAACAAATTTAGAGAACTTTCGCATCCCAATTCAAAACTTACATAAAGCTACAGTAATCAAAGCAATACAGTACTGATGAAAGGACAGAAATTGATCAATGGAACATAATTGAGAATCCAGACAGGAATCCTGTTTTTTACAGTTCACTGATTTTCTTTTTAATATGCTAAGGCAATTCACTGGGCAAAGAAGAGACTTCAACAATAAAACCAGGGCAATTGTATGTCAACCTATAGAAAGATGATCTTAAACACCCTTCCCTTCTCCCTCCATACATAGAACTTAACACAAACTGGATCGTAGACTTTAAATCTTCCTGACCTTGTTTAGGCAAATAGTTATCAGGTAAAATATCAGAAACACAGTCCATAAAAGAGAAATACTGATCAATTAAACCTCATCAAAATCCACAAAAATTTCTTCCTCAAAGACACAGTTAAATAAATGAACTGACTAGGAGACAAAGTTTGGAAAGCATATATTGTATTTAAAAAATTATATGCAGAATTTACAGAGAACCCTTATGACACAGTAAGGAGAAAAACGACCAAATCAAAGAATGAACAAGAAATATGAAGACATTTCACCAAAGCAAGGGTAAGAACAAGTAATAGGTTCATGAAAAGATGCTTAACATCATTTGTCACTAAGAAAATGCAAATTAAAACTGCAATGAGATATTACTTCATACTCAATAGAATGGCTATAATAAATAAGACAGACAATAACAAATAAGTATATAGAAAGATGGAAGTGTTAGACACTGCTAGAGGAAGTGCAAAATATAAACTCAGTTTGGGATATAATCTGTTTTTCAAAAACTTATACACAAAACTACCACACTATCCAACAAGTCTACACCTAGAGAAATAAAAACATGTCCACAAAAAGACGCTCATATAAATGTTCAAATAAGCATAATCCAAACAGCTAAAAACTGAAAAGACCCAAAATATGCATCCACTAGTAAATGGACACAAAAAATGTGTTTTATCCATACAATGAAATACTATGCAGCAATAAAAAGGAACAGACTATGTCATGGATGGAACTTAAAAACATTCCTCCAGATGAAATAAATTAGACATAAAAGATTAAACACTATACATTACCATTTATGTAAAATATCCATAAGTAAATTTATGGAGAGAAAGTAGATTGTTTCTTTGGGATGGGGGAAGAGGCGGAGACAGATTAACTATAAATAAGGAGGGACCTTATTGGGAGAGGAGGATGAATGAAAATATTCTAAAACAGTAATGGTGATTGTTACATCACACAACAAAGTCAGTAAAAAATCACCAATTGTGCATTTGAAATGGGTGAATTTTATGATAAATAAAATACACCATAAAAAGAAACTAAAAAGCTATTAAAATTTTGTATCTATTTCACTGCATAATGTATGACTGCTGTATAGTGCTCCAGTGTATAGAGTTTATGCAACTATTCTTTTAGTGGGCAGTTTGGTTGCTACAAAGATTTTTGCAATTATGAACAAAACTGGTATAAACATCATATACATACTCCTGACATATATGGTAAGGATTTCTCATAGATATATAACTATATGACATATATGGTAAGGATTTCTCATAGATATATAACTAGGGTGTGTGTGTGCGTGTGCACACACATGTACACATATATATACAACTTATATATACAACATATATACATAAACATTTATATGTATATATATATATGTAAGTGCTGAGTTGTAAAGTATATGAATTTTCAATTTTATGATATAATATCAAGCTGGTTTTCCAAACTAATAGAATAATTTATGTATTAATGCTCATACTAGAAATGGGTCAAAATTTTTGTAGGTTCATGTCCTTTCCATCCAACTCTTGGTTGTAGACTTAAACCTCTAGTGATTAGAGAAATGCAAATCAAAACTAAGATTTCATCTCACTCTGGTCAGAATGGCAATTATAAGAAAATAAGCAACAATAAATATTAGCGAGGATGTGGGGGAAAAGGTACATTCATACACTGCTGGAGGGAATGCAAATTGGTGCAACCACTATGGAAAGAAGTATAGAGAGATTCCCCAGAAAACTTGGAATAGAACCACCATTTGACCCAGCTATCTCACTCCTCAGGTTATATCCAAAGGACTTAAAATCAGCATACTACAAGATGCTACATGTAAATCTTGTCCATTCATTTTAACTGCTAAATAAGTGTTCTGTTGTGTGAATAATCCAATTAACATCCTCTTTCTGGATTCATAAGTTAGTTGTTCCCCTATTTTTCACTCTTAGGTATGCTGAAATAAATACTTCTGTGTAGCTACCACTGAACATCTGCTAGAATGGCTACACTAAATAAAAGGAAATTAAATGTTGTCAAGGATGTGGAAAAAGTAGAACCCATGTACTTTTCAGGTAGGAACGTATTATGGTGCAAGCACTAAGGAAAATAGTCTGGTAGTTCCTCATAAAGTCAAACACAGCATTACCATGTGACCAAAGCAATGTCATTCCTGGGTGTATGCCCAAAGGAACTGAAAACAGGGGTTCAACAGCATTATTCATAACAGCCAAAAGGTGGGAATCCAAGTGTCTGTGAACAGATAAGCAGATATATGAAGTGTGGTATATACGTACATACACTTGAACATTAGGAATGAACTTTTAATACACGTTATAATATGCATAAGTCTTGAAAATGTTATAAAAATAATAAAACGATGAAATAAGCCAGAAGCAAAAGAACATTTATCATATGATTCCATTCCAAGGAAATAACTAGAACAGTAAAATTCATAGAGACGAAGTAGATTATGCTGGGCACCATCTGGAGTTCCAGCTATTTGGGAGACTGAAGCAGGAGGGTCACAAGGTCAAGTCCAGCTTTCGCAACTTGGTAAGATGCCCATCTCAAAAAAATAAAAGGGTCTGAGGATGTAGCTCAGGGTCAGAGTGCCTCTGGGTTCAATCCCCACTGTGGGGATAAGGGGTGAGGGGAGTAGAATGGAATTTATTAAAGTCTGGGGGAGGGAGAAATGGGGAATTACTGATTAATGCTTGAAGACTTTTTGTTCGGAGTGATGAAAAATCTGGAAATCATGGTGGTGGGCCAAAATTCTGATTATAATTAATGCCACTAAATTACATGCTTAAAATGACAAATTGTATTCTATTTAAATTCATAATTTACAACATATATTTATGGATAGATATAAATTACTATATATGTAATTTACTATGTATATAAGTATGTAAATATATATATCACATCACACAACAGGGATTCAAGAACGACCAAATGAAGTCATTTTAAAAGATCACAGGATCCAACTTGAAAGTGCCCCAAACAACCAAAGATGTGCATATCAATAAAAACTAGTGACAGACACAAATTAATACCACAAATACCTAAAACTTCTTAAGTCAATGATACATTTAAAAAAAATATTGGTCAGCAGAAGACTCTGCTATAATATTATGATAAAGATGGTTGTGAATCCTTTCCTACTCCTCTACTTAAATCCAGGCTGGTCTTAGTGATTTACCTGGCCAAAAGAATGCAATAGAACTGATATTCTGGGACTTCAAGGCTAGGACATAAGAAGCTTTGCAGCTTATACCGGGAGTTCCTGGAATATTCTCTCAGGGAATTCCGAGCTACCACAGAAAAAGTCCAACTACCCTGGGACCACCATGCTGGATGTGGCAAGTATAATCTCTCTAAAGGAGGGTCCCAGCTAAATCCCCCTTCTTTTTTTTAATTTTTTTTAGTTGTAGATGGACATAATATCTTTATTTTATTTATTCATTTTTATGTGGTACTGAGGATTGAACCCAATGCCTCATGCATGCCAGGCAAGCGTTTCTACCACTGAACCATAACCCCAGTCCCTAAATTCCCCTTCTAACTCATCCCACAATGGCACCGGACATGTGAGTGAAGCTACCTCAGACCTTCCAGACCAGCCCATCAACTTGTTAAATACCTATTCCACAGAGAAGAGAATTGCCTATTGGAGCCCTCCAAAATTCTTGACCTATCAAGTCAAGATGTATAATAAAACTGCTGTTGTTCTGTGCCCCTTGAGTTTTGGGGTAATTTGTCATGCAGCTATGGATAACCAAGCAGGCATCAGTTCATTACTTTGAAAACTGGTAAAGGAAAAAAACAGAAACCAAGCATTTATCCTGTCCTTTTAATTGAAACTTTTTCAGAGTAATTATATAACTGATAGGGATGGTTCTATAAAGAATCATAGCTAATAAAAGCATAAGAAATTATATAATGAGAAATACACTGTTTTATAATCCCTGAAGAAATGATTCTGAGTAACAGTAACCACTGAAGGCCAAAACTTCAGGTAGAACACCTGAACACATGCACAAACACAAATTCAACAAATAACTACATGAAGTAAAAAGAGGGGAGGCCAGTATACAATAAAACAGGTTTAAGAGATAGAACAACCAAATACAGTAAAATACAATGGTGGCACTTTGTTTACATCCTGATTCAAATAAACTTACTGTAAAAAGCTATCTTGAGAGTCAACTGGAGAAATCTGAATACAGATAGAAAACTAGCTGACATTAAAGAATTCCTACAAATTCCTTTAAGCATTAAAGTAGATTTGTAGTTATGTCGAAAATGATCATTACTTACCAGTTAGAGATGCAAACTGAAGCAATTACAGTTTGCTTCAGTAAGGCATGAAGATCTTTGATCCTGCTTTAAAATCCTCCAGGAAAACAAGAAAAAAAACTAAATCTGTGGACTGTAACAAAATTGTCAAAATGTTAATTTTCAAAGCTGGGTAATGAGTATGTGGGGTGCATATTCCTATTCTCTTTACTTTTGTCAAGTTTGAAAATGTCTGTGATGAAATGTTTTAAGTGTTCAGTAATTTATTGGAAGTGAATTTGTGGATTAATGTGAGGACAATAGCCATCTTTACAATATTGATACTTTTCTAGCATGAATGTAGTACATGAATGCATTCATCTGTCTCCTTGTCTCAGTAAAGGCCTTGCATGTTTTTTGTTAAACTTAACCTCAGTAGTGTATAGATTTTGCTATTACGATTATATGGTTAACATACCTTTAAAAATATTTCAATTGTTCAAGTTACAGATATGTACTTTTAAATTGTCTTTTAACACATTTTGAAACTAACATTATTTGCACCTATTTCTTTGTGAGAAGGTATCTTTTACTCTACAATGGAAAAACTAAAAGCAAAAACATTATTTCACTTATGAATTACTTTAATACAGAATTTCCAGGAACAACTCTATTCCACAAAATGAGGCATCCTTTTACTTTCGGCACTGCTAGAAGTTAACTGCTTACATTCAAGGGGCACTCCTCAGTCCTGCACTACAGAACAAAGGTCATATGTGGTTGACAGGTCAGAGGAAAAGAATGATATAAAAGTCACTTTTAAGAGCTGACTTCTACTGGGTCTATCTTCCTGGTCAGCCCAGGACGAGTGTTATAGGGAAAGAAACAAACAGCAGATGTGGCAATACTAATTTATACAACTGTGCTTCCAGTTCTTTCTTGTCCCTTCTTGGTTTGATAAAATGTTTGACTCTGTGTCCAAGGTCTTTTAACTTCATTCTAAATCTGATCTGTATAAAAGGGACGAAAGGTTTAAGAATTACCCAAGGAGCTAGACGCAGTGGCACATGCCTGTAACCTCAGAGGCTTGGGAGGCTAAGGCAAGAGGATCGCAAGTTCAAAGTCAGCATCAACAATTTAGCAAGGCCCTAAGAAACTCAAAATGACCCTGTCTCTCAAAAAATATATAAAATGGGCTGAGGATGTGACTCAGTGGTTAAGGACTGGTTCAATTCCCAGTACAAAAACAAAACACAAAAAAAACAAGGATCTATGGTACCTAACTCAGCTCCTAAAACCAAATTTGGAAAACAGCCACAGTGGACGCTGGCTGTGTGGAGAAGTAGCATTTTCTGTTGACTTTTAAAAGTTAATTCGTTAGAATTATCATTTAACCCTTACTTATCTAGACATGTTAATTCCATGGGGCTGCTGTAACAAAATACCAAATTGTTGGACTTAAAACAAGGTATTTATTCCCACAGCTTTGAAAGCCCAAAGGCCTCCATCAAGGTGCCAGTTCCTACCCAGAGACTCAGAGGCAGGAACTTTCCATGCCTGTCTCCTAGTTTCTAGTGGGTACTGACAATCCCTGGTGCTCACTGGCTTATGGCAGTATCACTTCAGTCTCTACTTCCATCCTCAGATGGCCCTCACCCTACATGTCCCTGCACCCAAATTCCCCTGGTGTGCGAGGATACCAGACAATGGATTTGAGTCTATCCTAATCACACATGACTTCATTCTAACTTGTTGTATTTCTACTACTTCCAAATCAAGTCATAGTCACAGGTCTCAGATAGATGTGAATTTTGGAGGGACACCATTCAATCCAGTACAGAAGAAAGGCTTCCAAATAGTTCATAAAATAATGAGTATGCCCAGTCTCATATCTGTACTTAGATCAGTGAAGCCATTGCCAGTGATGAACATTTAGAAGGCTGATGAGCAAATCCAAACCCTAGTGTGTGACATATTCTTGACACTCATCGATAAACATCATACCCTACAAGCTTTCTACTTAAAAAAAAAAAAAAAAACAGGAATGAGACTCTTCGCCCCTAACCATCAGGAAGAAGCTACAGAATAAAGACAATGGTCGCACCCCAGGCATCTATAAAAACAAAAAGGGAGTAATATTGGCATCAGATCTGTTATTTTGCTGACGTCATTATTCTGCCTCCTCCACACCACTTTACAACCCAGACTGTTAGCCTGCAACCTCCTAGTCAGCCACTGGTCCATTGTTATTAGCCCGCGAAATTCCACTACTTAAGAATAGTTCCCCCGCCATTTTCTCCCTCCTCTTCACTCTTGCTCCCTCTCTTGCGTGTGCGCATGCTCTCTCTCTCTCTCTCTCTCTCTCTCTCTCTCTCTCTCTCTCTCTCACACACACACACACACACACACACACACACACACCCTGCAGGGAGACACTCTGCCTAGCCGCTTAATAAAATCTCTTGCCTCAGTTCCTGCATCCGGAGTGGTTTCTGGGTTCCTTCACAAACCATGGCACTACGCTCCCAACCCTTTTCTATTTTTTGAGTTGGGATGTCACTAAACTGTCCAGGCTGACCTTGAACTTAAAATCCTCCTACCTCAGCCTCCCAATAGCTAGGATTATAGGTGTATGCCACTACAGCCAGAAAAACAACAGAAATAAATTCTCCTACAGTACTGGAGGCCAGGAGTCCAAAATATTACTCTAAAGGAGCTACAGTCAAGGTGTTGACAGAGCTGCATTCCCTGGACTGTGGCCCCTTCCTCCATCTTCAAAACCAAGGGTGTGATAGGCATTTTCCCCATCTCTGTTTCTGCCATGTGGTCACCTTCTCTTCTGTAATCAAAGCTCCCTCTGGACCCCTCTACAAAAACACTTGTGTAGGGCTGGGTAGATAGCTCAGCTGGTAGAGAGCTTGCCTTGCAAGCACAAGGCCCTGAGTTCCATCCCCAGTACCGCAAAAAAAAAAAAAAAAAAAACCACTTGAGTTTGCACTTGGAGTCCACCCAGATAAACTAGATGATTTTCCCATCTCAAGAACCTTAACTGAGTCACATCTGCAGTCTCTTCCCTGAAAGTCAGAGTCACCAGTTCCAAGGATTAGGATGTGGGCCTCACAGGGGCCACAATTTGGCTTTCCACACTCACTGGGAATGCTACTCTTCTCCCACCTTCACCTCTGCCCTTATTCTTCTCAGCACTAGTTTTCTTGTCCTTCTCTCAACTTTTACTTAAAATGTCACCTTCTCCGAGAGACCTCCCAAACCACCCTATTAAAAAGTTGACCCCATCAGTGATTCTCTATCACAGAATGCTACTATGTCTTTCCCAGCAGGTATCTCAATATCTATTGATTTTATCCACTCAATACTTCAGCTGTTGACTGCTTTACCACTAAAATGCAAAATCCATTTGGGCAGGTTACCTTCTCTCGACCACCTCTATACTCCAAACATGATGCCTTATACTCAGAAAAAAAAAATCTATTAATATAAAAGATTATGTTAAACTACATTTCACATCATACCATATAAAACAATTTCTCTTTTCCCTTAAAAATGTTAAGGAACAATATTTGCTAACTTATCTCCAATGAAGTCCAAAGACAGCTTATAAATTTCAAAGTAGAAGGTTTATACAACTATTACCTCACTGCACTGTGACATTATAATACCACATTTAATATTTGGGAAACATCAGGAGGCTAAGGCAGGAGGATCCTGAGAACAAAGCAAGCCTCAGCAACTAACCAAAGCCCGAAAGCAACTCAGCAAAACCCTGTATCAACATAAAATATTAAAAAGGGCTGGGGATGTGGCTCAGTGGTTACGTGCCCCTGGGTTCAATCCCTGGTACCCAAAAAAATAATAAAAATGGAAAACAACTTTTCTGGATGAAATCTGAGAACAATTCATGTATTCATCCTCGATCACATAGCATTTGATGAATCAGACTCTACAGGTCACTTGAGACTACTGAATCTTATTCAACCTCAGAACCTTATACACATCCAGAACATTTATAATCAGAAGAGAATTTAACAATAAGCTTTATACAATCTTATTTTATAGCTGAAATTATGGAGATCAGACTATGCTCACAGTCACGATGTGGCGTAGTCACAAAGCTGGAATTGAGAACTCTAGCCACCAGATTTCCAGAGTAACTTCTATCTAAAGATAAATATAGAATAAAATTAGGACAATGTATATTTATGTTACTCTATTGTGACACCATGAGTTTTGAAGATAAACAACTTGGGCTTGAATCCTAGTCTCCTACTTAAGAGTAAGGCAACTCTGGGCAAATTATATAATATACAGCACAATTTTCTCATTTGGAAAATAAGGATTATTAGTTATTTACTAAGATTGTTGGTAGGATTAAGTAAATTGAACTATAATATGTAAAATGCTCAGAATGTTTCTGACATGTAGTTAAAACTATATGAACTTTATCAAGTATAATTTTATTAAGCAATATAATTTTTAAATTTTTATGTGGTAAAACAAAATCACCAATTTATTCATTTTAAGTGCATAGTTTGCTGACATTAAGTGCATTTGTACTGTTGTATATAACCATCACCAGCACTCATCTCCCAAAGTTCTTTAAGCAATATTTTTTTTTAGATATACATGACAGTAGAGTATATTTTAAAAGTTATGTCTGATTCATTCCACTGTCTTTCCTATTCCCATCCCTCATCCCTTCCCTTCATACCCCTTTGTCTAATCCAGTAAACTTCTACTCTTCCCTCCCCATACCCCCTTATTGTGTGTTAGCATCCACATATCAGCAAGAACATTCAGCCTTTGTTTTTTTGGGATTGGCTTATTTCACTTAGCATCATAGTCTCCAGTTCCATCCATTTACCAGAAAATGCCATATTTCATTCTTCTTTATGTTTGAGCAATATTCTATTGTGTATATATACATTTTCTTTATCCATTCATCTGTGGGGGGCACCTGGGTTGATTCCATACCTCTTTGCTACTGTGAACTGAGCTACTATTAACACTGATGTAGCTGAGTCACTATAGTATGCTGATTTTTAAGTCTTTTGGGTATATACTGAGGAGTGGGATAACTGGGTCAAACAGTGGCTCCATTCCAAGTTTTCTAGGCAATCTCCACACTGCTTTCCAGAGTGGTTACACCAATTTACAGTTAAGCAATACACTTTAACAAATACAAAAATGAAAGGGAAATGGCATTTATCTTCAAAATATGGAGGCCTGATATAGGATTTAAAACTCCAGTGTGAGGCATATGTAGCTCTTACATGATGTTGGAGATTGTTAGATTCTATTAAAACATAGCTAGGAAGCAACTTAGTCGAAGGATAAGATCATTACTGGTGCCAGTCACCAAAAAAGGACATAGGACTTGAGTAAACAAACAGGCATCATTAGGGTAAACCCAGAGGAGGTGGAAAACAACAGTCACTCTGCCTCTGGCTACCTCTGGATTTTGAGGATATGAGGGACCTTTAAGAAAGCTGAGGGTGAGGTGGGGGCTGTTAAAGGTGGGCTTCATGCAGGGCCACATATGTGTGTGACCCTGCACAAAGGTGCCCAGATTGGGACATACAGGGGCTAAACTCATGCCCTATTACCATGTACCTTGGCTTGGGACTTTTTTTTTTTTTTAAATAAATTATCCAGTCTGTGGTATTCTGTTATAGCATATGCCTAGACGGGTCACCTCCTTGTGATCTGTCAGTCCAAAAGGGACATATGCACGACCTCTGAAATGCAAAAAAGGTACTTATGTGCAAACAACAGTCCCAACTAACTGAAGATGTGTATGCCTTAACTCTAGAATCAGAATGCTTAAAACTCATGATCCACAGTATTCTCTGAGCTCTCCTCCCTTCACTACTCTCTAGTATTCACTGGAGCCTTGTTTTAATTAAGACATGTTGTGTACTCTTGGACCATGATGTTAATAAAGGATCAGCACCCATTCCCCTGAAAGATAATTGTAATTAGTAGAAAATTCCCTAAGAAATTGAGTATCTGAGATTGATCCTAAGCTGCCCAGTCCAGATGCACTCACTCCCTGCTTACAGAAACTGAACTAGAAGGTCTGGAGTGGACATTAGGAAAGCAGCATTTCCTTCCAAATGCCAAACAGGTGGGTTAAGCATAGTTCCAGAAGGGAAATGTTTATAGAAGCTCAGAGAGTCTACCTCAAGAGGAGAGGAATAGGAAAATATCTCAGGAGAAAACATGGAACATAATTTGAACATCGTGAATGACCTAAGGAAAAAAAACTAGAAGGTCCTAGATTCTCTTTTAACTCTGAACAAAATGTTTGAAGTTACAAAAGTCTACAATGTGAAGTTAAATCATGTTCTTATACTTAACCTTTCTAGAAAAGAAGTATTTATTTTACTTAAAATACTCAGATTCCTAATAGCCAAAGTTATTATCTGCATGGTAGTAAAAGTATCACCAAAAAAAAAAGAAAAGAAAAACATATTTCTAACAGATATAATAAGCTATGATTTGAATGTTCCCTCTGAAACTTGTGTCAAAATTTCATTATCATTACAACAGTGTTAAAGAGGTAGGATCTCTGGGAGGTGATTAGGTCATGAGCACTCTACCCCCAGTCACGGATTAATGCTGTTATCATGGGCCAAAGGCTGAGTTTAGCCATTTTCTCTATCTCCCATATTCTCACTTGCCCTTCTGCCAGACTGATGCAGTATAGAGGCCCCTGTCAAATACCAATGCCCTGCTCTTCCCAGCCTCCAGTCCATGAGCCAAAAAAAATTACTTTAAAAAAAAAATTATCCAGTTTGTGGT
Source organism: Sciurus carolinensis (assembly GCF_902686445.1). NCBI lineage: Eukaryota > Metazoa > Chordata > Mammalia > Rodentia > Sciuridae > Sciurus > Sciurus carolinensis. The sequence continues at coordinate 11,283,149 of NC_062230.1, read as the reverse complement.
ATTCTGTTACAGCAGCAGCAAACAGACTGAGTGTAAAACCAAATCTTTCACATCTTCAAACATCATTAATCTTACATTATACCATCAGTTATAATTTGGCAGCATACTAACACAAAAAAGTCTTATTTTTACCAAATATTTCTTCAAAGTTTTAAGTTTCAAAACCAGCAGTTCCATTACTTCCTACTGAAGCCAGAATTAAAGACAGGCAGTTAGTGTAGAATAGGTAATCCGGTGGAATTGAGAAAATGGAAGCCAAACTATAAATTGGAAACTGCCCCTGGGAGATTGGAAGGTTCATGTCTCCAGAGCCCTTTGACATCACCCCTCCCAAAAAAGTTGTTAATGAAGCAACTCATGAGCAGACAGAGAGCTATTAATCAATGCCTCCTGGGCTGCCGCTCCCTTCCTGTCCAGCACCCCACCTTGGCCCTTCCAGTCTACCTGCTCACCCTCTGGCCATCCCACCGGCATCTCCTGGGTCTAGTCACTAGGCAGGAAGGAAAGAGACAAGGGGGAAGACAGCAGGAGAACAAAGGAAACTTTAGTCTATAAAGTGGGCAGGGCACTTTAACTTCTTGGGATCCCAGCCATGACCTGCTTCTTCCTCCCGGGAGAAGTCTGGGTTGCTACCTCTAAATAAAACCTGCTCTATATGCTTTCTCTGCGTGTTTCTCTAATGTTGAAACTTCAAAATTTGAGGAAGCAGAACTTGTCACCATCAACCAGCAATATCACTATTGCCGCCTACTCCATCTGTCAAGGAAAGTATTTTCCCATTACTTAATTTTCTTAAAAAATTATAACATTTTCTAATCACAGATTCCCTCGTGTGGGAAAACAATTTCCATGCAGAAAGAGGAAAGAACACAGTATTTTGATAAAATTCTATCAGAATTTTACAAAAGTCTCACTACTAAGTAACCTGTATATCTGACAGTTTCATCAGTTGTAAAATGCTGAAATAGGTATGAAAAACTGTACAAGCCAACAAAAATTTGCTTCAAAGAAATTTTTATATTCAGAATTATAAATGTTGCAATGATTTACTAATCGCTATAGACTAGGGTCTTCCATTTACCTCACCAACATGTAAAAACATGCCTGAGAGTGATCAGAATTATAAAGATAAAACAAGGAAGGTTAAAGGGAAAAACAGACACATTCAGGAGTTTTCAGGTGGTCAGGAAGGTGAAAGGTTAAGCGTGAGAGCTAAACTATGACAGAAAAGAAGGGACAAGTCACTGTGTGTGGAAGATCAGGCAGAGGGGACCAGCAAAGGATCTGAGGCCAAACAGGAAGACATTATTTTGTTTTGGTTGCAGGGTGGAGGGGAGTAAAAAGTACTGATCCCAGGGCTGCTTAACTATTGAGTTACATCCCCAGTCCTTTTTATTTTTTGAGACAAGGTCTAAGTTGCTGAGGCTGGCTTTGAATTTGTGATCTCCTCCTGCCTGAGTCTCCCAAGTCAGTGGGATTACATGTGTGTGCCACTGTACCCTGCTAAGTTTTTTTAATTAGGAAAAGGTGGAAGTTTTTAAACAATAGGAAAAGACCACTCACTATTGTCTATTAATAAAAAATTACATTTTCTGTTCATTGTTCATTCTGTTCATTTTCTCTTCATCAAAATAAAATAGAAATATTTTTTCTCAAAAATACATATGGAATAGAAAGTTTAGGTTAATCACATTTATTTTTTAATAGAGCTTTATTCCATAAAGGGAAAGATACACATTTACAGCATTATATCAATTTAAGTAAAAATAATTTTTTGATGCATTCTGTATGTTAATTATATTCCAACCACATTACAAACTAAGAATTGTCATCAATCATGAGAAAAACTGAGGTTCTGAGAAAATCCATAATTTGCCTAAGGTGACATGAGTGAAAACTGGTAGAATCCATGCCCAAGTCTAGGTCTCCAGACCCAAAATCCAGGACCTCTTTTTATTAACATATTTAGTACAAAAAATAGTGTCCCAAGACAACCACATCTGCATATATCAGAATGTCACACCTTGTTGAGCCTGATGGAAAGGTTTTCTCCACCTTAAAGGAAATAGTTAAAAATATCTCATTGACTGGTAAGATTTTCTCACCCATTTATGTCACATTTTCTGATTATACTGCTACATACTGCAGGTAGTGTAGTGAGTAAAACAAATATATAAGCATCCATGTGTGTATGTGTACGTATGCTTATAATATGTACATTTATAGATACAGGTATTGATGCAAGAATGTAAGTAGCAGACACACACAGCTACCACATCTGCATGCTGAAGGGCAAGATATGGGAGGTAAGTTCCAGTTAATATGACAGTACATCACAAACGGCTGCACAGAACACAAAGTCACTCGAAGTTCTTAAGATGCTCATGAACACTGCACAGAACAAGAGTACACATCTGTTGTTAGATAAATTTTGGAAACTCCATATTAGATGATGTTACATTGATTTAATTCTTTGCTGCAGTGTTTCTCAGATTCTTCACTAGTTAATGTAAACAATGACTCTTCTAGAAAGAGGAGTCGGTAGATACTCTCTACATTTATTGAACCACAGAATTCTTTTTGGAAAAGCTCTCAAAGGAATTAGGATTCTTCAGAACATCCTTCAAGATATGCTCCTATTGAAAATAAAAATGTATTCCAGAAAACTACTTTGGAAGCACTGTTGACTGTAACACACTAAAAAGCAAACATAAAAAGAAATAATAAAAGTTTAAGAAATACATAACAAATGAAGGCATGGCATTTCAAAAATTTTTTAAAGTTAGTATTAAAGTTTTATTTTCTAAATAGCTAAAAAAAGAAGTTTCATTTCATAAATCTACAGTAATAATTGCTCATTAATTCTAATTAATTTAAGGCCTAAGCTGTCTGTATAAAATAAAAATTTATTTATAAACTTTAATAATGCTACAAAGTGAAGATAATAAATGATCTAACAGTCAAAATATCTTTTGAAATGTAAGAGGCTTTGATGTCTTATATTTTAAAATATAATAATCGATTATGGCCATACGACTGACTTATTTCAGTTCTCCAGGTGAAAAATCTAAAAATGTTTTCCTAAAAAACAATACAAAAAACAAAAACCACTATTTGCTGTTATCCTTTGGATGAGACCCAGTTGTCCAAGAAGTATTTTTCTAGTTACTTAAATTATTCAAATGATACTGGCATTTAATAGGCTCTATGCATCAAAGATGTTTGACAATCATTAACCTTTTAGGGCTACAGTAATTTGTGCAATTAACTTAGGGGAAATTATTTTTCTCGGTCATGTAATTAATTGTCCATGCCTTTTAAAAGAACTCTTGTATCTAAACTAAAAATTACATGAAAATACCAAGACCATACAGTTTAAGATCAGGTCCTCAATACAGACAGTGCAATTAGCCAGACATTTTTTAAGTCAGACACTTTCCACATGTCTCAATTATGCATGCAATCCAATTGATAATATAGAGAGAGGCCCACCCCCCAAAAAGGCCAAAGTCCCTCTACAAGTTTTACAAGTAACAAAACATTAAAATGACATTTTTAAAAATCTTTTTGAAGATTTTTGAATTGTTAAAAAAAACACTCCATTTCTAAGTTCATAATTTTAATGTTTTTTTTAACTGAAATACAAGAATAAAAGAGAATATTTCACTAATAAAGTGTAAGTGGGTACAATGGTTATTTTCTGTTGTTGCTCACAATTTGGGAATGAAGTGAGGAAATAAGAGGGCATTCTTTCTCATCACCAAGAAAGAAATAAGCTGCATTAATGAAAGCATCAGAGTAATCTTGAGTCAACAAACACAATAAAACAGAAAACTACTGAGTTACCCAAAAAAAAAAAAAAAAAAACACAGCAGCCCTTTTGGAGACTACATTCAATGAATCAGATGCTGTGGAGAATTTAAAAAAAAAAAAAAAAAATCACATAAACTACACTCCACATCCTATCAAACTTCTACATCTGTCAACGATTGTTTCCTTCCTCTTCAAATCTGAGACCTGACACCTCCGCTAACACAGCAGACAGGTTTCTTTTCGTCTGTCTCCTAGAGACAGAGCCCTTCAGTTATTTCTCCTATGGTTGTCACCAATTACAGAAATCCCTTGAGTCCACACACCTGCCCCCCTCTCAGGGAAGCAGAGGTGCTTTGTTCTTCCTTCTAAGCTTATCCCTGGATCTGACTCCCTCCACCTGCATAGGGACTACAATCCTTCTACTCCTCAAAATTAAACTTGGTCTAGTATCACCTGCACTTAAAAAAAAAAAAAAAAAAAAAAAGAATAAAGAAGGAAGAAGAAAGAAGAAAGCCATCTCACCCCAATTAGAATGGCGATTATCAAGAACACAAGCAACAATAGGTGTTGGCGAAGATGTGGGGAAAAGGTACACTCATACATTGCTGGTGGGGCTGCAAATTAGTGCAGCCACTCTGGAAAGCAGTATGGAGATTCCTCAGAAAGCTTGGAATGGAACCACCATTTGACCCAGCTATCCCACTCCTTGGCCTATACCCAAAGGACTTAAAATCAGCATACTACAGAGATACAGTCACATCAATGTTCACTGCTGCTCAATTCACCATAGCCAGATTGTGGAACCAACCTAGATGTCCTTCAATTGATGAATCGATAAAGAAACTGTGGCATATATATAATGGAATATTACTCCACCATAAAGAATGACAAAATTATGGCATTTGCAGGCAAATGGATGAAATTGGAGAATATCATGCTAAGTGAGATAAACTAATCTCAAAAAACTAAAGGACAAATGATCTCGCTGATAAGCAGATGAGGACATATAATAGGGGGTGGGAGGGGTTAGCGTTAGGGTTAGGGTTAGGTTTAGGGTTAGGGTTGAGGAGGAAGGAAGGACTGTATAGAGGGAAAAGAGGGGTGGGAAGAAAAAAAAATAACAGAATGAATCAAACAACATTACCCTATGTAAATTTATGATTACACAAATGGTATGCCTTGACTCCATGTACAGAGAAACAACACGTATCCCATTTGTTTACAATTTAAAAAAAAGAAGAAAGAAGAAAGAAGGAGAAGAAAGAAGGCGGCTTTTCTTGACCCCACTTCACCCTCACTCCTCCATTGTGTTTGGCCTTGGTTTAGTCATGCGTGCTCACTTTCACAACTTTAGACCTCTTCATTCTGTACCACTGAAAATGCTTTTCTTCAAGGTCACCAAGGGCTTCCTCTACTAAACCTCAAGTTCATACCTCAGTTCCCAAAGGAACTACTCACCAGAATATAAGAAAATATAAACTCTGACTTCCTTCACACAACTTGCATACACCACACCCCTCTCCCAGTGCTGACAGAACTGATCCTTCAAGGTCATTCTTTCCTGGCACCCCTGAAGAATACATATTCCTTTGCCCGTCCCTTCAACTCAAAAGTTCCTGAGGGTTCCCTCACATATTCCCTCCCATACTCTGTTAACATCCCTTGAGTAATCTTAACCATGTTTCTATCACCTTCTATAAGCCAGTAACTCCAGAAAAAACAGAAACATAAAAGCTTGATTTCTTTGGTTCCCCTGAAGCTAATGATGGCTCTGTGACACATTTCTGGCCACAGCAATGTCAATGCAAGTTTAATGGGTGAAATTTCTGTGAAACCTATGGGTTTTTGTTGTTGTTTTTACACCAAAAGGGACAAATCCAACTAGTGCCCCCTTCCCCCTTTGCCTAGGTGGTCCACAGATAAAATTTCTAGAAGAGCAGCAGCTGCTCTGTCACTTGAAGCTAAAGTCACACTATAAGAGTGGTAAGTCAGTTGGTTCCTGATGACCTAACTACCATACCTGAGCTGAACCTGAAAAAAACTACAAGTAAATGTCAAGTTTGCTCTAAGTTATTTAAGAAATTACCTATGTTTGTTTTCGTACAGCTGAAAACAATCCGAACTGATCCAACAAAGTTAGTCAAATTGAGTAGTCAACTGCTCAAACGCATTTTAGGCCTGAATATGTGCTGTTCTGCAAATGCTTCAATTTCAAGGTAGGACCAAGTGAGAGCTTTCACATAACTCTTAAAACATTTTGTAGAAGACAAAGATTTAAAGTCTGATTGCTATGAATCTTTTAACTGCTTTAATAGTGTCATGAGGCACTAGCAAGAATTCTTGAGGATAAAGTAATTTTCTTCTATTGCATGGGTTGGTTTTGTTACCGATCATATGCCATTCCAAGTAAGTAATATCTTCATAATATTACAGTTGATATACCTAACAACTCTAAATTCTGTAAACCAACTCTTAATTCAGTTTAAGAGCTTTTCTTCCAATTGTAACAATAATCCACCCTCACAGAAAAGCTGAAACTCAAATTATAAGTTTCAAAGTTAATAAAAATTATTTTTCACCCCATCTTCCAAGAATATTTATAGTACTGCCATCCTGCTTTCCAATATTTTATATATTGTATGTGTAAATTTTAATGCTTTTCGCAGACTGTTATGGAGTTTAATTCATCATTCTTTGAAGTCTCCCCATTCAAGATTGTTCATCTAACTTTTTCTCCCCTCAAATCACATGAAACAGGAATAATCCATAACAACACTAAATATCCATGAGGAGTGACACTTCATCTGTCTGCAAGATCTTTTCACATCCTGTTCCATTTGGAACACACTTTTACCCATTCATCATCACTTGGTCATTCTTTCACTTCCTTCAAATCCTAGTCAACTGTCACCTGCCCAGGTAGACTTCCATAACAATCTCAGGTTTGCCTTTTCATATGCCCCCACAGTGCAATGCCCATGCTTTGCATGTGTAAATGAATTTTTTAATGCCTGTCTCCAGCACAAGATCATACATAATCTACTTCATGACAGGTTATTTCTCTTTGTTCATCTTTACTTCATAATGCCCAGCACACCATCCTCCACAATAACAGTTACAGAAAAGATATTATGAAATTCTGGAAAACTTTAAAATGGACAGGAACAATGCTGGCAATTCTAAAGTACAAGGATACAAGGAACTTGTGTCAGCTAAAAAGTCCCCCAGCAGCAGCTAAGAACAATCCCATTATCAGTGCAGCACAGGCTATGAGGAGTGAGCATGAGGACTAGCCAAGTAAAACTACACGCTGGAGGACCCAGCTTCCCTAGAGTCCCTGCTTTCAACTGATTCAGTCAACGCTCCAGCAAAGAGGTGGGAGGTCAGGGCAAGAGTGCAGTTTCTGACAGAGACATCCTAACACAGAAGACAACAGGGTCTCTCACCCAGTGGGACAGGCAAATGAAGACCCTGCCCTACAGCCTTCTCCCCTTCATTTCTCCCAAAAAGTCATCCAAGGCTCATGGCCTGAATCGGAACCTGCATTAGCCACCAGGTGACAAGGAATTCTCATTAGATTCGAGGAAATATGCTCAGTGGTAGATTCTTAACTATGAATGGGAAAAGAAACACAAGAAACACCAAATGTTTGAGGTAGACAAACAACATGGGAGAGGTGCCAAAATGAACAAGCAGAAGAAACATAAGAGAATGGGCTTTGGAGTAGAGATCCTGGATCTGAATCCAACCTTGACTTTAGCATTTCCTCCTGCACATGTACACTCTCCCAAACCTGAAGAGACAGGGAATATAGTGAGCAGAAGGAAACTCTATAAACTCAATGAGATAACATACCTATGGCGAAAAGAACAAGTCAATGAAACACAGGTGTCTATTTCCCCTCCCACTAAGATCTCCTCAACTGATGGGAGAAACTACTGCTTTTAACAAAAATTATAGAATCCTGGGGCTGGGGTTGTAGTTCAGTGGAAGAGCACTTGCCTAGCATGTGTGAAGCACTGGGTTTGATTCTCAGCACAATAAATAAATAAATAAATAAATAAATGTTCATCAACAACTAAAATAAATTGTAATAGTTTTTAAAAAATTTTTTAGTTGTAGATGATGCAATGCCTTTATTTTATTTATTTTACATGATGCTGAGGATGGAACCCAGTGCCTCATACATGCTAGGCAAGTGCTCTACCACTAAGCCACAACCAGAGCGCTAAAAAAATTTTAAAAAATAAAGAATTCTGGAACCAGAGCATGGTGCCGTCAGCAAACCATGTATTTTATGGAACACCTGACGAACAGAAAACATGTAGGGCAAAACCATGAGGGACCCTAGAAAGACAAAGCAATGTGCACTGAGGACCCAAAGACAAAGCCATTCCCAGATATCCAAGAGAAGTTAAGTCAACCACCACAGACAGAACTAGTTTAGCAATACACAGATTAAATATCAGTTTAACAACTAGGATAGTAAGCACCCACATATAACCCTCTGCCCTCAACACAGAGATGAAAAAAGAACCCCAGAGCAGGTGATATATCTGGGGAGAGCTCCATATGTACATATTTGAACTTCAGAGGGAACTGAGAAAGGAAACTCCTAACTTCTATGAAAGACAGGGGTAGAAGTCAGCTCAGCGAAAAGCTGGGGAAGAGCAGCATTTCTGTCTGAGATTAAGACCATGATGCACCTTACGAAAGAGTTAATAAGTCCCTGCATTGGTAATATGGAGGGAAGCCAGTTTGCCTGCTGCTTCCCCACCCAGACAGCACCCTTGAGGGAAGCTTACCAAGCACATGCTCCATGCTCTGCACAGAGCCTGAAGTAAACGCTCTCTTCTTGGGGACTACAACATAATTAAAGAGGAAACCTGCAATAGCCACCAATATTCATTAACCCAGTCCCTTCTTAAATATGAACAGTCAGCCAAGGACCATCTGGTCTTGAAGAAGATCTTTAAAAAAAAGAGGAGAGAGAGGAAAGAACCCTGGAATCACCAGGACTCTTTACAAACAAATGATATGAAGTTTAAAAAAATTCTCCATTAGTATCCTCAGAGATTTCAAGAGTTATTATACTCTTTACTGAGCAGAAACCTAGAAAAAAATAATTTATCAGAAAGTATTTCTGGAAGTTAAAAGTATTTGCCAAACTAAAATTTTCAAAGCAGGGTTGAATAACAGAATGGATGGCAAAAAAAAGAGCTGGTAACATAGAAGTTACTAGTACAGAAAAAAAATCAAAGGTTTGAAAAATAAAAGCACACTGTTGCAAAGTAGAGATCAGATTCAGAAAGGTCTCATAGAAATTTCTTATTAGGAAAATAGAAACAGGGAGAATCATGAGATAAAGACAGGAGAAAAATATGACTAGATGAACAAACTGGATTTCCTAATAATGTATACATCCACCTATTTGTGCCCAATTATTACTATAGGATAAATTTACATAAATAGAACATTCGAGAGCTGTTATGAGACTGCCTGAAAGTCATATAAATCTACATTCCCACCCACATTTTATTAATCAACTTGCCAATTCAGAAATCTGTTTAACATCTGTCAATCTAACAGGTAAAATGTGTTCTTTCATTATTCTTAATTACATTTCTTGGATAACTACTGTTCATACATTTACTCATATTTCTACTCTGTGAATTATCTGTTCTTGCCATTGGCCATTCCATCTACAGAGTCTTATTGATTTTTCAAGTTCTCAATAGCTCAAAGATATTTGCCTTTTGTAATACAGGTTGCTCACGTTTTCCTAATTTGTGGTTTGTCTTTCATACTTGTTTATGAGGTTTCTGTGTCATAAAAAGCATTCCCAATTTCACTTTATGGTTCAATTGCATAATTATAAAAGCAGGAAGTCCTCTTCCACCTCTAAAATATTAAAAATTTCCATTTTTTTCCAAAATATTAATTCTTCCACTTTGGATTCATTTGGAACTTTCTTGAAGCAAAGAGGACAGTAAAAATTCAACTTTTCTCTCTCCAAATACTACCAAGATGTTTCAACACCATTTCTTGAACAAGGTGATCAGTTTCTTAGTGCTATATAGAAAATTAATCCAAAGCTTAAAAGAACAGGAAACTTTCTCAAGTCTCTGTGGGTCAGGAATTAAATTCCATGGTTCTGGTTTGGTTACATTTCACGTGGTTGTAGGCAAGATATCTCACTGAGCTGCAGTCACCTAAAGGCTTCACCAAGGCTGGAGATCTGCTTCCAAGGTGGCATTCACACAGTTGACAAATGGATGCTGGCTGACCAAGACCTCTTTTTCTCTCCATGTGGACCTCTCCGTTTCTCGGTGTTCTTTTAACACAGTAACTGGCTTCCTCCAGAGCAAACAATCCAAAGAACATAGACAGAGATCACAAAGTCTTTTATGACCTACGCTTGAAAGTCAAATACTATCATTTTCATGTTATCCTATTGGTTATATAATCAGTTAACATAAGACAGGTCTATCTAAGGATGAGAATTCCAGGAGGCAAAGGTTATTGAGAGCCATTTTAAATTAAATTCCTTTAATTTAAAATAAAACACATAGGACATACACTAAACTCCCACATATACACTGGCTTACTCCTAGATTTTATTTCATTTTCTGTCTACTCCTAAACTAGTATTACATTTAGTATTTATAGCTTTATCATAAGTTTAAGTGTAAAGATAATTGTCTTCACTGGTGTTCATTTTCCAAGTTTTTCTCAAAACCCAAATATTTACTCTTGCAAATGAACTTTCAATTAACTTTATTATATGTGAGAGACTAGACTGACATCTGTGAAGCAGAGGATTTTACAGATAATATGTAAGGAAAATGCTGAAACAGCACCATTAAACATGTAATATTATGCTATTCAAAATATTTCATTAAATTATTGCACATTCACCAAGAAATATTTAGTAAATGTCTTATGTTGCAGATTCAATCAGAGGTGTTGGATATACAATGGTAAACTAAAGAGACCGTTCCTATCCTCTAATGAAATAACAAATTGAACTGTAAAAGATACTGCATAAAATATATGATCACATGACACAGTTTCAACCAGTGAGCATAAGAAAGGGAGCTAACTGATTATGAAAATTCAAACAAGGTCTCTCTGAAGAAGTACTCATTAATCTGTGACCTGAAGGATGAATTAGAGTTGGCTAGGTGGTGTAGGGTGGGGGGACATGGTTAGGAATGTAGAACATATACAGTTAAAGCTTTTGTAAAGGTCCTGGGGTGGTAAAGAACTTACCTTTTTCAAAGCAATGAAGAAGGACAGTAAAGATATACCATAAGAAAACTGGGAAGACATAAGAAGTACAGTGGCCAAGGACAGAGGCACAGTGAGGAGCTTCCAGAGGAAGAGGAAGACTGTACTGTTTCCAGGGCTGTGACTAGCTAAAAGGCTAAAGCAAAGCAGTCAAATTCCCCAAAGACAGAGTAAAGATGAAGGCTGAAAGCCAAGGCAGAAAAAACCCTCCTTTTTAATAAGCACAATGGCTGATGACAATCTGACTTTCAGGTTGTCTTCCATCAGGGGAGGAGTCTCAAGTCTTCCAGAAAGTTGACATATGCCAAGCAGAAAAAATAAGATCAGTTAAGTGAGGGAACTTTGCTACTGAGCAAAAACCACTTAAAGAAACAGTCCTGATACCAGAATCAGATAATCTCCCCATTGCCCAGCCCTCCAGTTACAAATTACACAATGCTGTGAATCCAAAGACCTCTGATACTCTAACTACCCTTGGTATCAGAACATCAAGTTGTTAAAAAAAAAAAAAAAAAAAAAAAAAAATGCACGATTTAGACTGGAATTACATTGAATTTAGAAACCAACACTGACACTTTACAAAGTTGACTATTCTTATGTAAAAGTAAGATACAGATTCATGTTTTCAAGTCTTTATGATCCTTTAAAATGCTGCAGTTTTCTTAACATAAATCATATACTTCTTACAAAGTTTGCTTCAAGCTTTTGGGTTCAGAATGATGAATGAAGTTTCCTCTATTACTGATTAAAAATGGTTATTGTTGGTGTGTATGTGTACAAGTGTATTGCATTAAAAGTACCTATTATTCCTAAAAACTTGTCTACTTTTGTTTTTCCAATCACATCTTTAAATTTCACTAATCTGCCTCCTCTTTGTTGCTGTTTACTATATATTTTCCAAGGTTAAATATAAAATATCACACTTCCAAACCAAAAATATTAAAATAGCATTGATAGCCTCATTTGGGAATTTGAAGTAAACATTTCTAGGGCTTCAGTATAAATAATGTTGACTATTAAGACACACCTCTGGCTATGTTAAGATGAAAAACACCCTTCAGTCCTTATGTTCTTATTACTAAGGGTTGTTATTTTTTTTCCCTTTGGTACCAGGGATTGAACCCAGGGGCACTCAACCACTAAGCCACATCCCCTGCCCTATTTTGTATTTTCATTTAGAGTCAGGGTCTCACTGAGTTGATTAGTGCCTGACTTTTGTTGAGGCTGGCTTTGAACTCACAATCCTCCTGCCTTAGCCTCCTGAGTCATTAAGTTACGGGAGTGTGCCACCATGTCCAGCAGGGTTTTCTTTTTAAAAAAATAAATGTTAAATTTTATTGAATAACTTCCTAACATCCATTGAGAGCTTATGAGTTGTTCCTTCATTCACTTGTTCATAACTTGAATGATATAAAGTTCCTTCATACTGCTCAATCATTGATAATACTGAAGGATGAAATTTTTTATATCAACTACTGGATTCTAGCTTCTAAATGTTAAGTTTCAACATCAAAAGCCTTAAGAATATTTTTCTCTACATTTTGTTCTTATTTTTTAAGAAATATAAAAATATTAGTTTCTAAAATGTTAGAATTTAGATCTAGATTTTGAAATAAATCCATCTTCTTCACACATTTGCAATTCTGCCATTACAGCTTACAATGTACACTCCTAGACCACACACTATCTCCCCAGTCTAGCTCTTTGTCATTGTGTATCACATACTATGTACTGAGGAACAAAAAACTCCACTTTGATAATTGACTGACCATCCCACATAAAGATAAAGCCAGAGGAAGAACCATTTCCAGATTCTTTAGTCCAGAGACTCAAGATGTTTTGAAAAACCCAGGTTCTACCCTCTCTTTGCTCTGCCATTCTCAGGGCATAAAATTTGTCCTCAGATTAGTTCTCTTCCTAGCTTCAAAATGATTTAGGAGGCAACTGAGTGTTGTGAAGCACAAAGGTTTTCAACTTTGACTAAGTTACATTTATCAAGTTTTTCTTTTATCACTTTTTTCATATCACATCTAAGAAAGGATTTGCTTAACCCCAGGTTTATCTTTAAAAGTTCTGTCATTTCAACTCTTAAATTTAGATCTGTAATACATTGTGAGTTAATTTTTGTGTTTGGTATAAGGGATATGATTCCCATTTTGGGTCTTTTTTGTTGTTGTTGTTTTGCATGTGGATATCCAATCTCTCTATCAACAAATGTTTAAAACACTATTTCCCACTGAATTGTCTCTTCAACAAACAGTGCTAGGACAATTTCTTTCCCATTAGTTGGCTCTTAAATCTAGGAGTCCAAACCATGGAGCTAAGGACGGAAGGGATTCCTGACAAAATCAGGAAAGCAAGGGCTAATGGATGGGAGAAAGACAACAATGTCGCAAAGGGTAAAAAAATAAAAGCAAAACACTGCTCATGTCTGTTAGAAACAATTTAAGTCAGCGCAGTATGATTTTCACTTAACAAGGAAAATTCTGGGCCTATGAGTTGCAGGGAGAGAGTGGGTAATTTATATTTTTCTAGAAAAGTACCTACTTTGTTTCTAATTTATAAACAATCACATAAAGCATATTTTCTTTGTTTTCATTCCTAGTTTTCTATACTGTTTGCTCTCAGTTTACCCAAAACCTTAATTAAAACACTGGACATTTTCCTCAAAGAAAAGTCCTTAGATGTATCAGCGGTACTGTTACTGGTTTTGTGCGTATTTTTTTTTTTACCTTTGATAGTATTCCTTATGATTTCCTTTACTTTTTAATGTCTAACCTGCAATGCCTGACTTTTATTCCCTTTTTCTAAAACAAAATAATTTTCTCTATTCTGTTGCTGTGATCACATCTCAGCGTTAATACGTATTCTACATCAATATTCTTTCTAGAAAATTTATAATCACAATTTTGCATATGTCTTTAACCCAATCAAGAATTACTTAGGAAATGACTTGGGAGATGGGAATAGAATCTGCTTTTTTAATGATTTTCATGTATAACAGTTTTGCAATTTCACCACTGTTAGAGAATAAATTTTGCATCACTCTCAGTTTGCTCAAATTTTAGATTATTTACAGCCTAGAATATGCTGCATAAGGAAAAACAAAATTCCCTGTGGCCCTGGAAAGAAGGTGCTTGTAGGGTACAGGTCTCGGTGTATTTCCCTTCAGTCATCCTTAATATTAGAAGATTTACAAACTCTATTATCCTTCCTCACTGTGTCACTTCATCTGTCAAAAAGAGGCAGTGTCTCATTACTCTTTCTTTGCATTCCCAATAATGTTTACTATGATGTCACTTATAAAAATTCATGGTATTTATCGTGGCTTATGCTTTTTGTTTCCGCCCCTAAGCCCCCATTTTGTTTTGTTGTTTTTGTAGTACTGAGAATTGAACCCAGGGCCTCACACATGCCAGGCAAACACTTTACGCTGAGATGCATCCCAAGCCCTTGCATTTTTTGAGACAAGTCCTCACAAAATTGCCCAGGCTGGCCTAGAACTTGCAATCCTCTTGCCTCAGGCTCCCAAGTAACTGGGACTACAGGTACAGGCCACCACGCCCAACCTTGTTCTATTTTTATGCTTTATCTTAAAATAGAATACTCCCATTCTTTGTTTGCATTTATCAATTTCTTTAAGCCTTTAAATCATTTTATTTTGAATGTGCCTTTCATAAAATACATATAGTCAGATTATTTTTTATTTGATGAGTGTGTTTTTAATACTCTAACTGTAATTCAGGACACATTTTCCTCTGAATAATCCAATTTCCTGATCTGATAAAACAGGCTACCCTGTACTGCTAACCACCCATCATAGAACATGACACATAAATGCATACCAATTTCCCAAAAGGTCAGGAGACAGTAAGACTTCATGCCAGTCTCTTCCTTCAAAATCTGAGAAATAAGCTAAAATCCAAGAATGATCTCTAACAGATGAAAAACATGTATTTAAGTAACTTTTTATAGGATGGATGGAACATGACTAAAAACAGTCATTAAATCATATATTAACAAAGTAGCTGAATACAGTTCTGGGCCACAGGCTTACACGTGTACATCTGCCATTTAATAGACAAGATGCCCGAGATAAACCTAATTTGTGCTCTTTTGCAGGTAACCTTCTCTATCTCCTGGGATTGCTTTATCCTTAAAATTCAAATATTTTGCTAGGCAGGTCTAAGCAGGAAACTTTCTCATTAATTTTGGTTGGTTCTCAGGGGTCCTTCTGCTATTTACTCACACTTTTCTTTGGTGCAGCAAAGTTCATTTTGATTTTCCTGATAACTGCTCTGGCTTCCTGTTCAGGAACACCTCCTGACTGAAAGGCCTTTATCTGCCTTCCACACCCACTTTCCTCATTTGCATATCTTCCTCTGTTTCTTCTGTGCACTCTGGGAGTGTTCAAGTTTGTCACCCATATGACTCTTCCATTGCCTCCATTTTAAGTCTTACTGAAATCGTTATTTCTCTGTGCTCATTCATCTCATCCAGTTTCTTTGACACTCCTGCTTTCATCAGTCTGTTTCTTAAGGGCCTCTGCTTTCTTCTCTTCTTCTGCCTGTGATCCTTTTTTCCCTAAGACACCAGGAAACTTGTACTAAATTACTAAATTTGTTACACGTTTTTCACACATAATCATGTTCAGAGACGTCATTCTTTCCTTTTATTTATTTGTGGCTTCATAAGCCACTCACTTTGGTGAGAAACTAGATCAGAGACTACTGCACAGACAGGTTAACACATCCTCAGCATCCTCAATGTCCACTAACTGCTAGCAAGTTCTCCTTTCAGGATTAGACATGAAATAATACGTGCTTTACCCTCAGCCTGACTGGTAACATGTGACGGACATTCCTTCCAGGCATCTGGAAAGAGCACAACTTCCTGGTGAGAGTCAGGTCCTCTCACATGCACCACAGGCAGTACACCAGCACACAGAATGCAGTTCTCTTCCTCTTTCCCCACGAGTTTTTAAGTAATCTCCAACTCTTCCCCACCCACCCCCAACACACACACACCCAGCACTGCGGATTGAGACCAGGGCCCTCAGAATGCTGGGCAAGTGCTCTACCACTGAGCTGTAGCCCCAGCCCTAAAAGCTTTTCTGTGACTTGCACCAGCACCCCTTGCATTTCCCCCACATTCCTGCTGCTGGGCCACACACTGGAAGCTGTAGCTTTTAAATCAAAGTCAAAAGAAGAGAAGCAGTGAAGACAGAGAGAAGAGGCTGGTGAAGGATCCTGGCATGACTGAGTTCAGAGTGATACATCTTTGCCACTCAGCATATTCCTCAGTTTCCAGAATGTAGGCACACTACCTAAGTTTTAAACATGCCCTACATTGTGTGGGGCCATTCATCCTGCTCTAGTTCAGAGAATGGAACATGTGCTGCATGGTCCAAGACTATTCTCAACCCATTCCACCAACCATACAGCATATGGCTTTTGCTTTACAGTACAACTGCTGTGTTTGTCATATTCATGGGTATTTTAATAAGAATTTGGTAGTAGTATATCAGGCCCAAGTAGCCTGCCACCACGTTATCCCAAAAATGTCAAACATTAAGAACTGGCTTCCATTTTGAAATAAGTCTATCATCTTCCACTATTTTAGTGAGAACTCAGAAATCACAGGCTGCACTTGTACATTTAATGCATACTTTTTTAAAACAGACAATTATTTTTCACATCATTCTGAAGTCAGAATACAGACTTATAAAGAACTGACAGCAATTGTCTTCTCTCCCTAAGGCTAGCATTTGTGTGGCTGTCTCTTGTTTGGCACACCCTGTACTGCCAAGCATGAACCATCTGCTTTGCTATCTGGAAACACCACTTGTCTGATACTCCCCTGCCGGTGAGGAGACAGTGCCGAAAACCCATGTACTCACAAAGCTGATCTGTTTTAGCCATTAACAATCACACTATCAAAACTGCACTCACTAAAGCCATATGCATATCTCCATTCAAAATCAGGACTAAATTCAAAGTTTATCTTAAGCCCACGTTCATGCTCTGAATCCAAGTAAAATAATAGTAATGTTTATTTAAAGAGTTTATAAAAGTTCTGTTCCTTTGGTGTTAACCTGTCCTTCTGGATGAAGGCCACCCGCCACTCCCTGCCCACCCCCACACAGCCCCCAGCCTAGAGTGCTGTGCTGTAAGTTGGTACTGCAAGCTAGTTTGGCTCCATACTGTCCTGAAATACTCACATTAAGAAGGTGAAATATTACATGATATAAATGTGAATAAGAATTTATTCTTAATAAGTCAAAAGCAATGTACCACAAATTTTATTGGTTTAGTTTTTCATTACGAACAAAGGAACAACTTCAAACCTTCAAATTAATTCACACAGGTTACTACAAATGGTAATGTTTTACTAATTTATAATAAATCTTCAAAATCAACTTTAGTAGCAATACAAATGCAAATCTGAGGAAGCACCGAATTTTATGTTATCTGCTTTTATTTGCTTCAGTGTGACATGTAAAAGAAAAGACAACTAAATGGTTTCTAAAAGCTGTTCTTTAATGAGAACATTTTATTTACTTTTACTCTGAATCAGAAAATCCTACATATAAAGATTAGCAACCTAGGGTCAAACGTTATTTTGTTTTGCAAGCCATATAAGCTGTAATATCTACTCACCTTATAGGCAGAGCAAAAGTGGCCACAGATAGTATGTGAACAAATAAACGTGACTGATTCAATACAACTTTATTTTCATTATTTATATTAAATGAGGCAGCAGAAAAAAATACCATGTAAAGAAGTATTCTAACTTGGGACAACTTAAGTCACAGAATGACAGATTTCCTCTCTTATACCAAGAGACAAGAGATAGCAATGTTTATGTTATATCTATCAGCAATCAAATGCTAGGTGCAACATCTTCTGTTCAGTTTTTACTCTGTGTCAAGCACTGTTCTAAATGACTTGCATTAATCATCGCCCTCAGTCTTATAAAGTCCAGGGGGTGAGGAACAGAGTGGGAAGAGAGGCAGTGCCAGGTTCCATCATAACACTTCTCACTTCTGGAAGCTAAAATGATGGGCAGACACCAAAGGTCCAAATGGCACAGATTTGACAAAGTCCTTGTTTCTAGTGGGCCTCCTCTCCAACAATCCTCCCTAGTTATCCTTCAATTCTACCATCCTATGACCTCAACCCCTCTGTGCTGATTCAGTTCTGAAGCATTATTTTCACTCAGTCCTCTTTACTACCCCACATTGGACATTCTCCTTTAAAACCATGAAAACTGGATGGAAACATGATAGAGTAAGAGATACTGAATATGCAATTCCTCTGATACCACCTAGAAGAGAATAAATGTTTCCCAGAGAAGTGATCTGCAACAGGTAATTTTTAAATGTTCACTTAAACAACCATCTTCCAGAAATGGTGTCAATGGCCGGTGTACGAACCTTCTGGCTCTCAGGAGAAGAGCCCTAAAAGCCCTTTCTCGTCTTCATAACACACAGACACAATCATGCCTCATATAACTGACTCATTCTTACATTTTTCATTCGTTTCAGATCCTTGTATTCACAGAAGCCATTATCACTGGGCTTAATTTTAGTTAGAGGACTGTAAAATACTCATAAATATGTGACAGAACTCCTTCCTATTGCAGATCACTCTCTCAGAATTATGACTTCTGCAGTAGAGCTGATGATGTGACTGCATCACTTTTTAATAGCTTCTTGGCAATGTTCAATCTTAAAGGGAATATTGTTAGCAACACAGTCAATAAAATAAATTTAAGAATTTCCTGGTTATCCTGATTTTCTAAGAGAAACATTTTCCTAATATTTATTTTGTGCTTCAATTTTGTTACAATGGTTTATATCAAAAAAATAAACAAGACTTAATCATCATCACCCAAACAATATACTGCCATCCCTATAGGTACATGGCTATATTATGATTTTATCTTTAAGGTAACTAGGATCTGACAGAACTCAAACTAACAACAAGGAAGTGGGCAGTTAAAGAGATGGAAGGACAGTTAAATTATGACAATCTAGTGCCCAGGCTTGCAGATTATGGTCCATGGACCAAATGTGCCTACTCTTTCCCTTCTCCTCTCAGCTCCTATCTACTTTTGCAAATAAAAGTTTCATTGAAACATAGACATGTTTGTTTATATACTGTCCATAGCTACTTTTATGTAGCCATGAGTAATTGTAAGAGAGATTACATAGCACAAAACACCCAAAATATTTACTTCTGCTCCTTTAAAGACGAAGTTTACTTTTCAACAAATAATGCAGAAGCAATGAGGCACTCGTGGGTTAAAAAAAGAAAAACTCTAATCTGTATGCAAAAATGTAACTGAAAATGAATCATGGAATTTAATGGAAACATAAAATGAATTTAAGAAAGACACACAGGAGAAAATCCTTAAGATTGAGGGACAGGCAGAATTCAAACTTGACACAAAAGCATGATCCACAAAAGGAAAAAAAACATTAATCTGAGTTCAACAAAATTAAAAACTTTTTCTCTGCAAAGGACTCTGTCAAAAATATGAGAAAACAAGCTTGCAGATGCCAATGTTGCCTGGACCTACCCGCTGCCTGCCATGGTCAGTCCTACTGTGTCCTTCAAGGTCACCATCAGCAGCCAGTTGGGGGCCATTTCTCCTTGAAGCTATTTGCAGACAAAGTTCCAAAGACAGCGGAAAACTTTCATACCCTGAGCACTGGAAAGAAGGGACTTGGTTATAAGGTGTCCTGCTTACACAGAAATCCTTCCAAGGTATATGTGCCAAGGTGTGGACTTCATATGCTATAAGGACACTAGAGGCAAGTACATCTACAGGAAGAAATCTATGAAGAGAACGTCATCCGAAGCATACAGATCCTGGCATCCTGTCCATGGCAGATGCTGGACTAAACACAAACAGTTCCCAGTTTTTCATTTGCACTGCCAAGGCTGAGTGGCTGAATGCAAGCATGTGGTCTAGAGAAGATGAAAATAAGATGAACAAAGTCATGGAGCACTTTGGGACCAAGAATGGCACCAGAAAAAAGATCACCATTGCCAACCATGGACAACTCTAGTGCATTTGTGTTTATTTTAACCACAAGACCATTTCTTTCAGAGCTAAGGCAAGCAACCCTCCACCCCAACTGCGTGCAATATCCCATAATTTCTGTGCTCTCAAAACAGTTCTTTGGGTTCCAGATTTTCCTTATTCCCTCCAAGTCTAGATGGATTGCAGAATTAAGTTTATGATTAAGAAATAAAAACCAAATAACAAAAATGATCGTGAAAAGGCAGCTTACAGAGTGGGAGAAAATATCTGTAAACCACACATTCAGTGAAGTATTAAAATATACAGAACCTTCAAAATTCAACACTGAAAAACAATCAAATTAGACAACAGAAAAGACAGGAACATTTTACCAAAGAGGACGAATACACAGATGACAAGCACACAAAAAATGTTCAACGTTAGGGGAATGCAATTAAACCCAAAATAAAGTATTCATAACACACCTATCAAAGTGACTAAAATACAAGGTATAGTAGTTCCCTGACTTTTTATGGTTTTAATTACCTGTTGTCAATGTGGTCCAAAAATATTAAATGAAAAATTCCAAAATAAACCATTCCTAAGTTTTAAATACTTTTATTACAATTTATTGTTACAATTATTCCATTTTACTAGTAACTGTTCATCTTTCATTGTGCCTCATTTATGAATTAAAATATTTATAGTATAGGAAAAAGTATAGTACATATAGAGTTAATACCATACATGGTTTCAGCTTTCCACTGTGTATCTTGGAACATACCCCTGCATATAAAGGGGACCACTGCAATGACATCGTTGAATGCTAATGAGGATATGGAGAAACTAGGTCATTCACACATTGCTATGTAAAAAACAATATAGCCACTTCAAAACAAGTTTCTTAAATACTAGACAGGCAATGAACACATGACCCAGCCATTGTATTCTCAGGCATTTATCTTTAAAAAAACACCTATACACAAATGCTTATAACAGCTTTATCTGTAATAGCCAAAATGTGAAAACAACTTGTATGCCCTTGATGAATTAATAGTTTAACAAACTATGATACACAAATTCCATTGAATACTACTCAGCAATAAAAAGAAATGAACTATTGATAAACACAACAAAGTGAAAGAATCAACAAAGAATTATGTTAAATTTTTTTAAATACCCACAGGTTCCAAAGTATGTTTCTATTTGTAAAATATTCTTGAAATAAGAAATTCATAAAAATGGAAAAGGATTAGTGAGGCCAGGAGTGGTGGGAGGGCAGCAGGAGAAAATAGGTGTGGCTATCAGAGGTCAACATGAGGGGTCTATACCTGAGCTACAGCAACTTCAAAGTCAGGATTTGACCACTGGGAGGAAGGTTTTACATGAAGTGGACAGAGGATGTCTCTTTTTTAATACAACTACATATAAATCTACAGTTGTCTCAAAGTTAATTGAATGGAATAAATAAAACTTTAAGTGGTTGAACCACATTGAAATGAGACACAAGTGATTATCATCCTAAAAATTACCCAACTTTTCCTTAGAAGTCTGGTAAAACATGCATGGAAAACTAAAAAGGAAAGTATAAACAATAATCACAAAGGGTACTTTCTAGATGGTTCATGAAAATGTCTTCCAGAAAGAAAACTGGTTGTACATTCATATAATTCTCAGTAAATATTGTTTTCTTCAAGTTAATTATACATTTCAATACTATTTCCACAATGCAGAATGTTCACATGCAAAATAAATGCAAATTTATTTTCTATAAATTAAGTTGAAACCATGTGTTCCTTCAGAAGTTTAGGAGGAAAAAATAAGTTATACTTGAAAATATTCAAGCCTTAATATTTTAATAGAACTTGTTATGGTACAGGAAATTATGAACAAAAGTGTTCCTTTAGCTATGGTGAATCCAAGAATAATTATGAATTATTCTGCTGCTATATATTAATATTCAAATACAACAAAAATCCTACTCAAACAGTAAGATTATCAAGATGACAATAAGAAGATTCAAGCAAGTGTTAGAAAAATGCTCTCCAGGGACTGGGGAGATAGCTCAGACGGTAGAGTGCTTACCTTGTAAGCACAAGGCCCTGGGTTCGATCCCCAGCACCCAAAAAAGAAAAATGCTCTCCAAAATGAGTCTTCAGAAAGATTTTTCAAAAAAGTAAAGGCAGACTGCATTTACACTCAGCTCACACATGCATTTGTGCACCAAACTATGTGAAAACAGATTACATGCAGTCATAATCGGCCACCTAGTGCCTCAGGGATATATACCGTTCTCCAAGGGTTAATTTCATCCAGATTCTACAGGAGGAGTTATTTATCACAGCATAGCCCTCAGATCAAAATGTTATTATAGGAACAAGGTCCCTTCACTCAGGAAAATTATTTTTTTCCCTTTCCTTTCCATCCTGCTCAAAATTTGCAATAATAAACTTTAAATCCTTTAGGTCTGAAAGTTTTAAAGCAATAAAGCATGGGTACCAATATATAACTCAATGTGGAGAAAATGAAGAGTGCCATTGAAAAATTAACCTGCTCCAAGGTATAGATCTATAACACAAGACACTTTAAGATTTTCTAATTTTGCATACAGCTGACTTTCATTGTACATTATCATTAAAGCACTTTAAATAATCACCCTGAAAAACCTACTACTTATTTTTAACTGATTGAGATTAGAAAGTTGACCAGCTATACTGCTCATGAAACAACTACAATGTTTTCCCTAATGATAAACCCACAGTGAACATCTACCTACTTAGCTGGACCAAAGGAGAATTCTAGTCAATGATTAAATAGATAGCCACAGGTAATGCATCTGGGTGCCTGCTTGTTTCCTATTTGAAACTGCTGATATTTGTATATCATTAAAAAATAAACCAAGGAGAGATGGTCAAACTATAGACTGAAGTGGAATGAATCAAAGAGGATGAAGACAGAAGATGGCAGAAACGGATACAGGACAGAAGAGGAGAAAGAAACCCTAGAACAAAGGGATAAAGGGAAGATGGAGAAAAGACAGAGCAAGAAACTGAAATAGGAAAAAATTAGAAGAAAGCCTATTTGTAGGTAGGACAAGAAAGTGGATCAAAGAATAAGAAACAGAGGAACTACAGGAGGAATAAACATTCTTACCACACATGTTTAAAAAGTAGTACTGATTTAAATTTAATGTCTTTAAATTAAACCATTTTAATATTTAAAAAACTACAGAAGAGATAACTAATCATATTTTTCTAAGATTTTGATACATGTTTAAGATAAACATTTTCAAAGTATAATAATGTGTCACTTTAAAATTCAACTGAAGAGAAAAGATGGTAAGACTGCCATTTCACCATTTGTTTCTTCAGTATCTGCACTGTAAATGAAAATTAGTGGCTTTACTATTTATGTGTGTTCAATTAAACACCACTGTCCATGCCAAGTAGGTCATATAACACACAGATGGCACCATTTCCGGTATGGAAGTGCCCAACTAAGTTTCATCCGCTCCCTCCCAGTGGATCCACAATTACAAAACAGAGTCTTCCTTTCCTCTGGGGACCAGGGACACCCTGGATAATGCGACCTTATTTTGACAGAAGGAACAGCTTCTCTCCATGCTACATGGTCAAACACATGGCTGGGGCTGTAGTGGGGCAGGCTTACAAAACCTGGGACAATCAACCCCATGCTTCTGATCACATACTCCTGACAAGTTTTAAAACACAACGGAAAGAAAGGTTTATGTTTCAACAGTAATTTTCAACAGTTTAGTTACTTCTATTGCAGAATATTAGGAAAACAAAAGAGGTCTACTGGTAAAAGAGAACTGAAAGTAAAATGTCTTCTTTGACTTATCTTTAGATACACACTTTCCAATTTTGTCCCCCCTCCCCACAGGCACTTCATTCATTGATATTACAGGACTGGCATCTGCATAAGCTACTCCAGAGCGACATAGTTAAGTCTCATTGCTTTAAAATACTCATGGTGGAGATCCAAGATGGCGGACTAGAGGGAGGCTGCGTTCCTTGTCACCCCGTAACTCCGGTTTCAAGTAGAGGATATCTGTTTCTCGGTGAGGCAGTTTTTGCTGCTTATCAATCCCCTGCTGTTTACCCCATTTGTCTGCTGTGACCACCTGTAGTCTGCCAGCATATGGACACCTTTTTTGAGTGCAGATTGCTCACTATCATCCACCTATCATCCGCCATTTGCCTGCCTCTCACCTGTCCATCGCCTGCCTTACACCTATCCATCACCCAATGCACGAGATTCACCTCCCAATCGTCCGACAACAGTCAGCAAACTGATCACCGACCACCAGTGGAGTACCGGTTGCCTGCTGTTGCCTGGAAGTTCACTGTTACAGTACCTGCAGGTTTGATTACATGTGGCTGCCACCATTTTGAGACAACAGCCAGGCCCCATAGGACCCCTGGCCAGACTGACTGAGCCCTGTCTCCAGAATCCCTCAGCCCGACCGAACACTCCCTGCCTCCGGGACCCTCACATTGACTGACTGCTCCCTGCCGCCAGGACCCCCAGACCAACTGACTGCGCCCAATCACCAGGACCCCAGACCAACTGCACCCAGCCTCCAGGATCCCCCAACCACACCCGAACTCCAGGACCCCTGCCTGACCAACCACACCCCGCCTCCAGGACCTCCAGCTGACCATGTCCACACCCTGACCTGCAGCTCCCCATTTGCCAACACATTTCAAAGCCAGAGTGGCCATCTTGGATAATCCTGGAAGCTGGAGCTCCGATCTTTAGGTGGGGAAAATCCCATCCTGAGATGCCTGCTGGAGACGTGAAGCTCAATGTCAGGTACCTCTCATGCATCAGGCTACTGAACACTGGGAGGTTTCATTAGTATATGACTGTTATACTGTAGATTTTCTTTTTTCTCCTTATTGAAAAATTTTAAGTTTTTATTTCTTTACTTTTCTTACTCTCTTTTCCTTTTGTTTATCTGTTCCCTCAGAGTCTTTCTCCCTTTCTTCATGCTAACATCCAATTTCTTCTGATTACACTCTAACCCTTTCTATTATCTAGAACTTCTGTATATTCTTTTCTTATCCCATTAACAGCCACATTCTACATCCCTCTGCATCCTCTTTGTCCTCCATTAGAAACTGCAGACCTTATTGCAAATCTGTTTGTTATACTGAAGATAATATTTGTACTCATTCTGTTTATTATGACAATTTTGTTATTGTTCTCATAGGGGCTATTTGGTCTAGGATTGCATAGTGTCTGAACTGGGCACTGCTAATATTGATCTCCCCTTAAAGAAAATGTTTTGGAAACCTATAGGGTCATTATAAGCCTATAGGGGGAAATCCGCAATACCCCAAATCTGCACTGCTAGAGGGGAAGATACATGAACAACATGAAAAAACAAGGGAAGAAAATGATCCAAACAAATCT
This sequence comes from Sciurus carolinensis, assembly GCF_902686445.1. NCBI lineage: Eukaryota > Metazoa > Chordata > Mammalia > Rodentia > Sciuridae > Sciurus > Sciurus carolinensis. The sequence continues at coordinate 11,257,577 of NC_062230.1, read as the reverse complement.
AGATTCTTTATTAATAGAATCCAATGACAGTATGTTAGAAGAAATGTCAGAAAAGGACTTCAGATTATACATGATTAAAATGATTCATGAAGCAAAGGATGAGATAAGAGAGCAAATGCAGGCAATGAATGATAATACCAATAAGCTGAAAGAGCAACTGCAGGAAGCAAAAGATCATTTCAACAAAGAGACAGAGATTCTAAAAAAAAAAAAAAAAAACAAACGGAAATCCTTGAAATGAAGGAAACAATAAACCAAAAAACTCATGGAAAGCATCACCAAAAGACTAGACCACTTGGAAGACAGAACCTCAGACAATGAAGACAAAATATTTGATCTTGAAAATAAAGTTGCCCAAACAGAGAAGATGGTAAGAAATCATGAACAGAATCTCCAAGAACTATGAGACATCATGAAAAGCCCAAATTTAAGAATTATTGGGATTGAGGAAGGCACAGAGATACAAACCAAAGGAATGAACAACCTATTCAATGAAATAATATCAGAAAATTTCCCAAACCTGAAGAATGAAATGGAAAATCAAATACAAGAGGTTTACAGAACACCAAATGCACAGAATCACAACAGATCCACACCAAGGCACATTATAATGAAAATGCCTAACATTCAAAATAAAGATAGGATTTTGAAGGCCACAAGAGAAAAGCATCAGATTACATATAGGGGGAGACCAATATGGATAGCAGCTGACTTCTCCACCCAGACTCTAAAAGCTAGAAGAGCCTGGAACAACATATTTCAAGCTCTGAAAGAACATGGTTGCCAACCAAGAATCCTATACCCAGCAAAACTAACCTTCAGATTTGAAGATGAAATAAAATCCTTCCATGATAAACAAAAGTTAAAAGAATTTACAAATAGAAAGCCTGCACTACAGAATGTTCTCAACAAAATATTCCGTGAGGAGGAAATGAAAAACAATGGAGGTCAGCAAAAAGAGGAACTTCCTTAGAGAAAAACCACTCAAAGGACAAACCAAGCCAAGTCAAAAACCAAAAATAAGCCCAAATGACTGGGAATACAAATCATATCTCAATAATAACCCTGAACGTTAATGGCCTAAACTCATCAATCAAAAGACATAGACTAGCAGAATGAATTAAAAAGAAAGACCCAACAATATGATGCCTGCAAGAGATTCATCTCATAGAAAAAGACATCCACAGACTAAAGGTGAAAGGATGGGAAAAAAACTACCACGCACATGGACTCGGTAAAAAAGCAGGGGTTTCCATCCTTAGATAAAGTGGACTTCAAGCCAAAGTTAGTCGGAAGGGATAAAGAAGGACATTTCATATTGTTTAAGGGAACCATAAATCAGGAAGACATAATGATAGTAAATATTTATGCCCCAAACAATGGTGCATCCCTGTACATCAAACAAATCCTTCTCAATTTCAGGAATCACATAGACCATAACACAATAATTCTGGGTCACTTTAACGCACTGCTGTCACCACTAGATAGATCTTTCAAACAAAAACCAACCAAGAAACCATAGAACTCAATAACACAATCAATAACCTAGACTTAATAGACATATATAGAATATTCCATCCATCAATGAGTGGATTCACTTTCTTCTCAGCAGCACATGGAACCTTCTCAAAAATAGACCATATGTTATGCCACAAAGCAGCCCTTAGGAAATGCAAAAAAATAGAGATACTGCCTTGTGTTCTATCAGATCATAATGAACTGAGAGTAGAAATCAATGACAAAATAAAAAACAGAAATTACTCCAACACCTGGAGACTAAATAATATGCTATTGAATAAAATACTTGTGGTTCTCTGGACCTATCTGGTAAGAGTCAACTCTCCCACCAGTTAACTGAAATTTAGATAACTTAGTACAACCTTCACTCACTCATTTAACGCATATTATCAAGCACCTCAAAGTTTTTTAAGGAGTGATATTAAAAAGAAAATACATGAAATGAAAGTCACTAGAGATTCTTGGGGAAAAAAATCAGGCAGAAATCCTTGAAATGAAGGAATCAATAAACCAAATTATAAATTCAATGGAAAGCATTACCAACAGACTAGATCACTTGGAAGACAGAACCTCAGGCAATGAAGACAAAATATATAATCTTGAAAATAAAGTTGACAATGCAGAGAAGATGGTAAGAAACCATGAACAGAACTTCTTAAAATTATGGGACAACATGAAAAGACCAAATTTAAAAGTTATCGGGACAGATGAAGGAGCAGACATAAAAACCAAAGGAATGCACAATCTTTTCAATGACACATCTGAAAATTCCCCAAACCTAAACAATGAAATGGAAAATCAAATACAACAGACTTACAGGACACCAAAAGTACAAAATTACAGAAGACCACACAAAGACACATTATAATGAGAACGATTAACATACAGAAGAAGGATAAAATCTTAAAGGCCATGAGAAAAAAAAAAATCAAATTGCATATAGGAGGAAACTAATTCAGATCTGAACTGATTTTTCAACCCAGACCCTCAAAGCTAGGAGGTCCTGGAAAAGTATATTTCAAACTCTGAAAGAAAACGGATGCCAACCAAGAATTTTTTACCCAGCAAAATTAAATTTCAGATTTGAAGATGAAATAAAAACCTTCCATGATAAACAAAAGTTAAAAGAAATAAAAACTAGAAAGCCTGCACTACAGAACATTCTCAACAAAATATTCCATGAGTATAAAGTTTAAAAACAAAAAAAGGGAAAACCCGCAAAAGGAGGAACTATAATAAGGAAATAAGTCAAATTAAAAACCAGAAATAAACCAAACTGACCAGGAATCCAAATCATATCTTAATAATAACCTTGAATGTTAACAGCACAAACTTATCAATAAAAAGACATACACTGGCAGATTGGATTAAAAACAAGACCCAACAATATGCTGTCTCCAAGGGAGACTCATCTCATACGCAAAGACATCCGCGGACTGAAGGAAAAAGGATGGGGAAAAAAATATCACTCATATGGATCACGTAACAAGCAGGGGTTTCCAACTTCATATCAGATAAAGTGGACTTTAAGCCAAAGTTAATGAGAACAAACAAAGGACATTTCATACTGCTTAAGGGAATTATATAACGTGTGTGTGTGTGTGTGTGTGTGTGTGTGTGTGTGTGTAACAATTCCATATATATGTTTTATATAGCTATACATAACAACTGTAAATATTTGTGCCCCAAACAATGGAGCATCTATGTACATCAAACAAATCCTTCTTAATTTCAAGAATCAAATAGATCACAACACAATACTAGGTAACTTTAACACACCTCTCTCACAGATCTTCTGAACAAACACTAAACAAAGAAACTATAGAACTAAATAATACAATCAATAATTTAGACTTAACAAACATATGTAGAATACTTCATCCATCAATGAGCAAATATACTTTCTTCTCAGCAGCACATGGATCCTTCTCAAAAACAGACCATAGGCCACAAAGCAACTTTTAGTAAGCACAAAAAAAGTTAAAAATGGAGATAATACCCAGCATTCTATCAGATGATAATGGAATGAAATTAGAAATCACTGATAAGATAAAAAATAAAAGCTACTCTAACACATGGACACTAAATAATACACTATTGAATGATGAATGGATAGCAGAAGAAATTAAAGATGAAATAAAAAAAATACTTAGAGGTAAATAAGAATACCAACACAACATAACAAAATTTCTGGAACACTATGAAGGCAGAGCTAAGAGGAAAGTTCCTTTCACTGAGCTTATTCATTCAAAGAATAAAAAGTCAACAAATAAATAACCTAACATTACATGTCAAAGCCATAGAAAAAGAAGAACAAATCAACACCAAAAACAGAAGACAGGAAATTATTAAAATCAGAGCTGAAATCAATGAAATTGAAACAAAACAATTCAAAAAACTGACAAAAAGTTGGTTCTTTTAAAAATAAAATTTGATAAACCCTTAGCCACGCTAACGAGAAAAAAAAAGAGAAAACTCAAATTACTAAAATACATGACGAAAAAGGAAATATCACAGTGGACACAACTGAAATACAGAAGATAATCAGAAACTCTTTTGAAAATTTATACTCCAATAAAATAGAAAATCTTCAACACATTGATAAATTTCTAGAGACATATGACCTATACCAAATGGAATCAGGAGGACATATATGATGTAAAAAGATCAATTACAAGTAATGAAATAGAAAATGCCATCAAAAGCCTACCAAGCGAGAAAGCCCAGAACCAGACAGATCTCAGTCAAGTTCTACAAGACCTTCAAAGATGAATTAACACCAATACTCCTCAAAGTATTCCATGAAACAAAAAAGAAGGGAACTCCTCAAAACTTATTCTAGGGGGCTGGGGAGATAGCTCAGTTGGTAAAGTGCTTGCCTTGTAAGCACAAGGCCCTGGGTTCGATCCCCAGCACCCAAAAAAAAAAAACAAAAAAACTTATTCTATAAGGCTAGTATCACCCTGATACCAAAACCAGACAAAGACACATCAAAGAAAGATAATTTCAGACCAACATCCCTGATGAACATAGATGCAAAAATTCTCAAAAAAATTCTGGCAAATCACATACAAAAACATATTAAAAAGATAGTGCACCATGATCAAGTAGGGTTCATCCCAGGGATGCAAGGTTGGTTCAACATATGGAATCAATAAACGTAATCCATTACATTAACAGACCTAAAAACAAGAATCATATCATCATCTCAATAGATGCAGGAAAAAGCATTTTACAAAATACAGTACCCCTTCATGTCCAAAACACTAGAAAATTAGGGTTAACAGGAATATACCTCAACATCACAAAAACTATATATACTAAACATGAGGTCATCATAATTCTAAATGGAGAAAAATTGAAAGCATATCCTCTAAAAACCGGAACAAGGATGCCCTCTTTCACCACTTCTATTCAACATCATCTTTGAAACTCTAGCTAGAGCAATTAGAAGAAATTAAAGAGATACAGATAGGAAAACAAAACTCAAACTATCACTATTTGCCAATGACATGATTCTATATTTAGAAGATCTAAAAATTCCACCAGAATACTTCTAGAACTCATAAATGAATTCAGCAATGTAGAAAGTTATAAAATCAACACCCATAAATCAAATGCATTTCTGTATATCAGTGATGAATTCTCTTTAAGAGAAATTAGGAAAACTACCCCATTCACAATAGCCTAAAAAAAAAAAAAAAGAAAAAAGAAAAAAACACTTGGGAATCAATCTAACAAAAGAGGTGAAAGACCTCTACACTGAAAACTACAGAACACTAAAGAAAGAAATTGAAGAAGACCTTAGAAGATGGAAAGACCTCCCATGCTCCTGGACTGGCAGAATTAATATTGTCAAAATGGTCATACTACCAAAAGTGCTATACAGATTCAGTGCAATTTCAATTAAAATCCCAATGACTTTCTTCATAGAACGACAAAAAGCAATCATGAAATTCATTTGGAAAAAATAAAAGACCCAAATTAGCCAAAGCAATCTTCAGAAAGAAGAGTGAAGCAGGAGGCACCACAATACCAGACCTTTAACTACACTACAGAGCCATAGTAATAGAAATGGCATGGTATTGGCACAAAAACAGACATGTAGACCAATGGAACAGAATAGAAGACACAGAGACAAACCCACATAAATACAGTTATCTCATACTAGACAAAGGCACCAAAAACATTCACTGGAGAAAAGATAGCCTATTCAACAAATGGTGCTGGGAAAACTGGAAAACCATGCTTAACAAAATGAAATTAAACTCCTCTCACCCTGCACAAAACTCAACTCAAAGTGGATCAAAGACTTAGGCACTAGAACAGAGACCCTACACCTACCAGAAGAAAAAGCAAGACCAAATCTTCACCATGTCGGGATGGGATTTGACTTCCTTAAGAGGACTTCTCAAGCACAAGAAGTAAAACCAACAATCAATAAATGGAATGAATTCAAACTAAAAAGCTTCTTCTCAGAAAAGGAAACAATAATGTGAAGAGAGCACCTACAGAATGGGAGAAAATCTTTACCACATGCACATCAGACAGAGCACTAATCTCCAGGATCCATAAAGAACTCAAAAAACATCAAGAAACAAATAACCCAATCAATAAATGGGCTAAGGAAATGAGCAGACACTTTACAGGAGAAATACGATCAATCAACAAATGTATGAAAAAATGTTCAACATCTTTAGCGAACAGAGAAATGCAAATCAAAACTGCTCTAAGATTTCATCTCACTCCAGTCAGAATGGCAATTATCAAGAATACAAGCAACAATAAATGTTGGCAAGGATGTGGGGGAAAAGGTCCACTCACACACCGCTGGTGGGAACACAACTGGTGCAACCAATATGGATAATGGTATGGAGACTCCTCAGAAAACTTGGAATGGAACCACCATTTCACCCAGTTATCTGACTCCTCGGTTTATACCCAAAGGACTTAAAATAAGCAAATCACAGTGACACAGTCACATCAATGTTTACAGTAGCTCAACTCACAAGAGCTAAACTACGGAACCAGGTGCCCTTCAACAGATGAATGGATAAAGAAAATGTGATACACATACACACGCGCACACACGCGCGCGCACACACACACACACACTCACTGGACTATTACTCAGTCTTAAAGAATGAAATTATGGCATTTGCAGATAAATGGATGGAGTTGGAGAATATCATACTAAGTGAGATAAGCCAATCCCAAAAAACTGAAGGTTGAATGTTTTCTCTGATATGAGGATGCTAATTCACAATGGGGGTGGAGGACTAGTGAAGAATAGTTACTTCAGTTTAGGTATATGGGAGTGAAGGGAGAGGAGGGGGCTTGGGAGTAGGAAGGATACTAGAATGAATCAGACATTACCACCCTATGTACATATATAACTAAATAACCAATGGGTTTCTATATCATGTATAACAAGAATTAGAAATTATACTCCATATATATGATGTATCAAAGTGCATTCTACTGTCATGTATAACTAATGAGAACAAATTTTATAAAGAAAAATAAACAAAATAAAGGCATGCTATCCATCTACAACTTTACAAAAAAAAAAAAAATTTAAGTTTCTTCATGACAGAGTCTGTTACTATACGTGAGGACAATAACTCCAGGCCAAAGCAGGTAACTCAAGATTCACTCAGTCAAAGAGCCTTCCTCCATTTGCCCTTCAGAACCTAAAGGTCAGGGCACAGTAAGAATTCCTATCACTGGGACTTAATTACTAAACATCATTCTTCTCTACATAATCCCCAAATGCTTTGCATTTACCAAAGAGTCCCACAAGCCTTTGAGATGTTCTCTTGAAATTGCTGAACTCTTGATACTTTTAACAGAGAGATAAGTGGCATGTCAGCCCTAGTGTCTCACAGTACTCCAAACAGGAAGCTCCAGAATCTTCTGGCTAGAACGTTAGTGCCAAAGGATCATCGCAGTAATCCTGTTTTTGCCACAGACATTTTAGAGAAGGTATCTAAAATGTCTTATTTAAATGGATTCCTGGCCAGGTATCAAATCACTCATCATAAACATATATACATATATATACATATATATATATATATGTATATGTGTGTATATACAAATGTGTGTGTGTGTAATTTCCAGTCATAGTGGCAGATACCAGTAATCCCAGAGACTCAGGAGGTTGAGACAGAAAGATCACAAATTTAAAGTCAGTCTCAGCACCGTATCAAGACTCTATCTCAATATATAAATAAAAAAGGCTAAAGATGTGGCAACACACCCCTGAGTACAATTCCCAGTATTGCCAATTAATAGTTAATTAACTTGTGTAAACACACAAAAATTTTTAAAAATAGTTAAACTGGCCATATTCCCTAAAGTAATATACAGATTCAATACAATTCCTATCAAAATATCAATGACATTCTTCACAGAACTAGAAAAAACAGTACTAAAATTCATCTGGAAAATTAAAGACCCAGAATAGCCAAAGCAATTCTGAGCCAAAAAGCAATGCTAAAGCCATCACAATAACTGACTTCAAATGATTCCACAGAGCTATACTAACAAAAACTGCATGGTAGTGGCATAAAAACAAATGCTTAGACCAATGATACAAAATAGAAAACATGAAGACAAACCCACATAGATAAGGTCATCTGGTCCTAAACAAAGTTGCCAAAAACATATGTTGGAGAAAAGACAGCCCTGAACAGTGCTGGGAAAACTGGTTATCTATATGTAGAAGAGTAAGACTCAATGCTTTTCTCTCATCCTGCACAAAAGTCAACTCAAAATGGATCAAAGACCTAGGAAACAAATCAGAAACTATGCAACTCCTAGAAGAAAACATGGGAGTAACACTCTAACATAAAGATTCGGTCAATGACTTTCTCAACAGGACCCCTAAAAACTAAGGAAATAATGCCTAGAGTTAATAAATGAAATGACATCAAATTAAAAAGCTTCGCACAGCACAGGAAACAATTAAGAATGTGAATAGGCAATCTACAGAATGGGAGAAAACTTTGGCTAGCTATTCTTCTGGCAGAGGATTAATACCAAGAATATATAAAGAATTTTAATAACACCACCAAAACCACAAATAACCCAATTAATAAATGGGCAAATGAGCTAACCAGACACTTCTCAAAAGACTAAATACCAATGAAGAAATGTATAAAAAATGTTCAACTCATTAACAATTAGGGAAAAGCAAATCAAAGCTACACTGAGATTTCATCTCACTCCAATTAAAATGGCAGTCATCAAGAATATAAGCAATAAATGCTGGAGAGTATGTGGAATAAAAGAGACTCTTTTGCACTATTGGTGGGATTATAAATTAGTGCAACCATTATGGAAATCAATATGAGGGTTCCTCAAAAGACTAGGAATGGAACAATATGACCCACTTACATTACTCCCTGGTATTTATCCTAATGAATTAAAGTCAGCGTACTATGGCAATACATACATACCCATGTTATAGCAGCACAATTCACAGTAGCCAAACTATGGAACCAGTCTAGATGTCCATCAACAGATGAATGGATAAAGAAAATGTGGGATTCATACACAATGGAGTTTTAGACAGAGAAGAATGAAATTATGTCATCTGAAAGAAAATGGATAGAACTTGAGAACAATATGTTAAGTGAAATAAGACTAACCAGAAAATCAAGGGTTCTATGCTTTCTCTCATGTGGGAGCAAAGAGGAAAAGGAAAAGAAAATTGGTAGAAATGGATCTCATGAATATCAAAGAGATCAGTAGACTAGAAGAAAGGGACCAGGGAGAGGGACAAGGAGTGGGAAGGAGAAATCCTGGGGAATGATAACTGGCCAAATTATTTTGCCTTGTGTGGATGTATGATATGTAACAACAAATTCAAACATTATGTACAACTATAATGTGCCAATAAAAATGTAGAAAATAAATATCATAAGATGGCAGAACACTTTGAAAATGCTAAGTGGGTTACTTAAAACAAACAAACAAACTAAAACCTAGCCTTTGAGTCTTTTAACAGCTTGCTAGTGTAATCCCCAACTTGCCATCCCACCTAAGGTACTGGTCATATCTCTCAATTTTACAAGGAGGTGGGGGGGACTCAAGACAGAAAGGGAAAGTATTCACCCTACAAGTGGTAGCCATGGGTAGAGGCAGAACTAGATTCCTAGACTGCCCTAGGGCTAGAGTCTATTGGCTCTGCTCCCTCTGTGTGCTGCATTCTGCATGGAGCCAGGAAGGTGGCCACTTGGCAGCCCACACACAACTAGCAATCCAACAAGAAAAGTCAGTCTTTCCTTGCCAGTCTGGCAGAAAAGCACCAAAGTGGACCCAGCTGACCTGGGTGATCACATGCCTGTTCCTTAACTAACATTGTGTCTCCAAGGTGATGTCCTGAGGTTCTGTATGGGTGAAAATGCAAAACAAACAAGTAAATTCCCTAAGGAACTCAAAAGTCCTGCAATTCTGAAGAAGAGTCTGAAACTAGGGTTCTAACTTAGATGTTCCTGAAAAAAAAACAAAAAACAAAACAAACAAACCAAAAAAAACTGCATGTTCAAAACCACACCCTAGAAATGAGTGTACCAAATTGCTATTGTTATCAATCACTATTTAACCCTTACTTGCCACTGAAAAGAGAGATTCCTAGTTTTAATAGTTAATGCTCTTAAAACCCACCACATTTTGGCACTAGCCTGGGCACATTCTTATTTACTATAGTGCATGTACACATAAAGGTCTCAGAAATCAAGTCTTCCAGAGGTTTTCTGCCAAATGGATTAGTTTTCAAAATCAATATCAATGCTCGGAGCTGCTACAACCTTCAATCCTTCAGAAAATTCCAGCTGCACAGTGATTCTAGAGTGCACTTAATTCTATTTTGACATTGCTTTTATAGAAAAACTCTTTTATGAGTCATACCTTAACTTATGCTGCAACCTTACAGAACAGTTAATGATTAGATTAGCTAATTGTTCCAAATACTCCCCCCCATTAAAATAACTTACTATTAAGAAGAAACTGTCAAAGATCACCACTCCAGTAAAAGAAATAAACAAGAACTGCTTATATATCAATTTAGGAATATCATTAATAGTTTTAAATTTTATTATTCTAGATTCCTTATGTTACTAATAATAGTTTTTTAAAATAAATATAATTATGAAATACTTGGCATAACTAAGACAGTATGCGAGAGAATAAGATGTGAAATCACAAATCTTAAATCCAATACAAAGATAGTTCACAGTTTATTTTCTTGTTTTTCGAAAGATACCAATACTGCAGACAAGGTGCTCAGTGGTCACAGGATTATCATGTGTACCTAAATCCTAAAAAGTGGGTTCCCAACTCTTTACTTATCAAGGTTGTTTGCCATTCTCTTCAGTACTGTAGGTCACCACTAGATAATCTCAGCATCTATGTCATTCATTTACAAACTTGGTTTTAGAGGCAATAGTTTTGGTTTCTGTATCATGTTCAATGAAAGGGAAAAGAGAAACATGGACAGAGAACTAGGCAGGGAAAAAACAAAAGGGAAATGACTGATAAAGGAAGAGTGAAAGACAGAAACAGACCAGGATTCTGACTTTAGATCACTAACATGGGTGTTTTAGAGTCTCCAAGAGATTAAGTTGTGACCATATCAACAGATGATTACAACCAAAAATGGAGGAGATGCTTAAACAGATAACTAAGGTCAAGCAAATTTCAGAGCAAATATTGAATGATAAATCACATATGTATAAGAATACATGAGTCTCTAAAATTAGTATCAGGAAACCATATCAAAATGAGGTTCATATTGCAAGTATGATTATGTCAAAGTGAACCCCAGGGGCTGGGGTTGTTGCTCAGTGGTAGAGCACTTGCCTAGCATATGTGAGGCACTGGGTTCAATTTTCATCACTGCATATAAATAAATAAATAAAAGTTCCATCAACTAAAGATATATATGAAAAAATTGTTTTTAAATGAACCCCAGTATAACTATAATGCACTAATAAAAACAAAGAAAAAAATGAAAAATAAGTTTGCTTAGTTACATTACATTGTAACTAACAATTATAGGCATTATACAACTCTATACCTACTTTCTCAATGAAAGTATCTTCAAAATATACATAGAACTAAACATCAGAATGAGAAAACATTAAAATCTAAAAATAAGTGAGGATATTAAAGGAGTAAATTTTACATACTCTAATACTAAATCACAGCCTATACTGCAGTAGTATGTGGATAAGCTCATGAAAGACCAGTCTTAATCTTCAAAGACAAGTACCCAAAGACTTCTGAGAGCTGGTAGTCCTGCTATTGGTCTGAGTAGTGCCTAGGTATTCATTTTACAGTTGGTTGAACTGTACTTCTGCTGAAAAGTAAAAAGGCTTAAAAAAACTGAAGGTACGGGATAATTGGAAAAGGGCAAATACTGTCCTCAATTTTCAAAAACTACAGTATGCATCCCTAGCAAGATTCTTGCAAATTAAGAATAGTTTGTGGAAGTCAGTGGAGCCAACATGGGAACTCACAATGTAAGACCTTAAAAGCTCCTTTGACAATGTTTTCAGGAACTATGGCCTGTATGAGTTTCAAGGCATCCTACTAGTACAGTGCAGGACACATGAAAAAGGAGTGAAAGTAGGGGACAAAATGGAAAACTTTCACAAGTGCTCCAACAGTTGTGATTTCCACACTTTGAGAACATAAAGGGAATTAGTGACAGGATCAAATTCATTCTGGAGAGAGAACTCTGAGAATGTGCTCCAAAGTTCTATGCCTGACCTCTTGACATGTGAATACAAAATCACAGGTAGCATAAAACACCAGATTCAATGATAATGAATTTAGGAATTACAGATCCATTAGGATGGAGGTATTTTCTTAAATTAGGGTCAGAAGGTACTGTTAAAAATAGAAAAGTAGGTGTCTATAGGGATAAATTTGTGGCAAGTAGGAAAAAGGAGTGGGGATGCCACTGATGACTTCTTCTGTGAAAGGCACCCATGAAGAGAGGGAATTGAGAAGAGTGGGGAAGATATGAAGAGCTGATGCAAAGAACAGATGAGATGTCCAACTGGAAACACAGCATTAGTATTAAGATTTAAGTTTCTAAATGGCAAGCAGTACAATTTGGGGCAATTTTCTCCAAGGATAGCTAATTTTTTCTTCTTCTTCTTGTGGTGGTGCCGGGAATTGAACCCAGAGCCTTATGCATGCAAAGCAAGCACTCCACCAACTGAACCATATCCCCAGTCTGGATAGCTATATTTTAAAAGTAACTCCATTATCTATATAAATGAATCCTTGTTATGATTTTTTAAGTTTTTTTAGATTTATGTGGTGCTTAAATTAAGCACCACATAAGAACCCAGTGCTCAGGACAGAACCCAGTGCCTCACACTTGCTAGGCAAAGTGCTCTACACTGAGCCACAACTCCAGTCCCCCTTGTTATATTTTAACAAACAACATTGGTCCTAATTTCGGAGAACATTCACAATTTTTAGATATAAGATATCCCAAAAGCTTCAGTTACTATGTTACAAAGGCTTGTGATAACTTTTAATAAAATATGAATTAACAAACAACATGACTAAAAGAGGATTAGATTTGGCCAGATACGTCCTACCCTAATTCAAAGAAAATGAGAAAATAAACTGTAGCTTAGTTATAATCATATAATTAGGGTTTCCCAATAGATAACAAGAATGTAAACCATTTCTGCAGGCATTAAATGTCGTCTGGTAGATTTTAAGCATCTATTATTACATAGCAATGAAGCGTCTTTAAAAATGTGAAAAACTAAGTGGAGTTTAAAAACCAATAGTTCCCCTGTTTGTGATTTTCATTTTGATATTCTTAAACACAATACAATCAATAATATTTTGCCCTTATCCTTCAGGATATATTTTTCTTAAGGGCAAGGACTAATGCCTTAGCTAGCAGGTTTCAACAGTCTGTCCACTCTAGACCTATAAAGTCAATATGAATTCTCAATGAAATATAATTAATTGTCTGTGGTTTAATAAATCTGTGGCTATGATATATAAGGAAAAATATAGATCATTTGATTTTCCAGTAGTCAAAGCACTAAATGACTTTTTCCAAATAAAATGTTAAGAATGTTAAATTTAACTTTTATTATATTGCCTAAATCAACAATTTACCCAGAAAATTAGTTTCTAGAACAATCTCAGGCACCAATAGAAAAAACGGTATGACAAAAACTAACTTTCTCCATATTCAACATTCCAGATATAAATATAAGGAATAAAATTAAGCCATACTGTCTTGTGACTAATCCACAACCTTGGTTTTAATTTTGTGTCTTAAAAATAGCCTGGATCCAGGGGGTCAGTGATGGAGCTCAGTGGTAGAGAGCCCACCTCACAGTGCAAGGTCCTGGGTTCCATCCCCAGCACTGTAAAAAATAAAAAATAGCCTTAATCTTGGCAGAATGGAAAGGGGTCTAAAGTGGACACTGAGCCCAATCCCACCACAATGTGTTACTTGGGCAAGTTAACTGACCTCTCTCTGGTTTGGTTTCCCATCTCCAACTTCAGGGAATGCTGTGGAGGACATGGAAAAGCATCCTGTGTGCAGCTGACATAGGGTATGCTCAAATGTTTGGAGGGCTAGGGTTGTAGCTCAGTCATAGAGCACTTGCCTAGCACGTGTAAGGCAAGTTGGATCCTCAGAACATTAAAAAAAAAAAATAAGTAAATAAAATAAAGGTATTACGTCCACCTACAACTAAAAAACTATTTTTTTAAAAAAAGTGTAGAACCTGAGGTAAATGGTCTTTCACCCAACAAAATCCACATGGCTCCTATAGAACTGTGTAAGTTAATCCAGTTATTAATAGATTCTACTTGTGACAGAGGCGAAATATCATCACCTGTAAAAGGTCTGATGTGGTGGGCATCTCCACAGGTACTCAGAAAAGATATCCAGCCAATTCTTGGGTAAAAACAGAAGAAACTACACAAATGGCACCACTAATGGAGAGCTACACATGGCTAGGGATATAGCTCAGCAGCAGAGAAAATGCCTAGCATGCACAAAGCTCTGGGTTCCATTCATTGTCCCCGTCCCCCCAAAAAGAGCTGCACACATTATTTTTTCGATTTTACAAAGAATAAAAAGTTAACTTATTAAACAAAGAGGGATATAAATATTACATTTCTTTCTGTTTGTCTATTAACTTATTTCAGAAATTATGGCTAATTGGGAGTCTTGCAAATTTATAAATCCAGTGCAATTTATAAATCCAAATGTGGGCTAAGGGGTTATTCTAAATGCCATCAATTTTCAAAATAACCCCCAAGAAAAAAGATAATCATTAAAGTTATTAAGTGGCTATCCAGAATTAAGTCAAGTACTTTAAGAAAAGGACAACAAAAAGGCTATATTTTTTCCATGCCAATTTTTCCCTGCCAATGCTTACATCACTTACATATCCACCCCTACTCAAAAATGTTACAAGTTAACAATAGGAAACAAAACAGAAAAAGAAAGACTGCCCTAGGAAAAGAAACTAAATTGAAACAATGCGGAAAATTATTTTAAAAGAGAGACAATGGGATATGATCACCAGAAAAACACACATATCTACCTAACACCTCACATACCTTTTTACGCCTTCTTTTTCCTTATGGTTCCTCCTAGAGTACATAGCTTTTTTCTGCATCCACATGACAATTTTTTCTTTGACCTGGTGCCTGTTCTGATTTTGACTCCCTCATTCATTCAAAACACAAGCCAGAACTCTTTTCCTACAAGTTTTAAATGCCTGAATTTTTGCATGCTCCTCAGAACTTTAAAGGGGTGGGGGTGGGGGACAATAACCTAAAGTCTATCTCCCCTCTTTTCCTCAGAAACAGATAGGAGAAAGGGTGGTGAAACACCTAACAACACATCTGTGACGGCCAGTGTTACTCTATTGTTTAAATAAGAATGTAGAAATAATCTCCTTCAATTTGTCTAAGGCCCAAATTTCTGTCTATCCAGAGACTCATAACTATAGGTTCAACTAGTCAACTGGCCTCTAGACATATGAAAGCCAACGCCACAACTCTGAACCTGAATCCATGTTTTCAATATCCCACACCACTCTTCTGCCACCAGCAGGGACCATCTCCTTCCCTGCTGAAGAATTAGCTCACTTGCCTTCCTAATCCGATAGATCACTAGCCACTGGAAAAGGAACATCCTCAAAAATATTGGTGCTCTCTAGAATATGTAAATATCAAATACTTGAACATCAAAAATATACGTACACATACTCCCAGGGCTGGGGGTGTGGCTCAGAGGTTGAGTGCTTGCCTAGCATGCAGGAGACCCTGACCCTGAGTTTCAACCCCAGCAACTGGGCGGGGGGGACCCTTCCTGCATGCTGTCAATTTTTAGTTACAAAGTTCGGCAACACCATGTTTTTGTTTTTTGGTTTTGGGGGGAGGAGGGTTGGTGCCAGGGATTGAACTCAAAAGTGCTTAACCACTGAGCCACATCCCCAGGTTCAATCCCCTGGGGATTATTCTGAGACAGGGTCTTACTAGGTTCCTTACAGCCTCAATAAGTTACTAAGGCTGGCTTCCAAACCTGCAGACATCCTGCCTCAGCCTCCTGAGTCACTGGGATGCCAGATGTAAGCCACCACACCTGGCTGTTTTTTTTTTTTTTTTTTAATGACAATGTTTCTTCCTTTCATAATATGTTAATACTTTCATAAGGCTTTAATTTATAAAATGTTTAATTTCTAGACATATGGGGATCTTCCTATCTTTTGATTCTTTGCTTAATTCCATAATAGTGATTTTAATCACTTAAAATTTGTCTAGATTTGCTCTAACAATCCTATACATAACCAATGTTAAAGTGTCTTATGTGCATGAAGAGTGGGTTACACAGAATTATTATGGTATGTGTATGTCTGAAATCAAATTTGTGAATTATGTTCTTGAAATTTAGATCCTTCTAAATTCCTGCCAGTTCATTAATTATCCAAAAAGATGTGTAAACTTCCCCTAGGATTGTGATTATTTTGTTTCTATGTATTTTCCCTTTCTGTAATTTGTTACAGTGGTCCTGAGTCCCCAAGTTCCTGTATTTGGTGAACTAAACTTTTTATACTATGTAGTGATTTTCATCTGTTAGTTTTTTGCCTTATTCTCTATTTTGTCTGTTATCAATATATCAGCTTTGATTACAATGAGCCTGAAATTTCCATTCTTTTGCTTTCTGTATCTTTGTGTTTGGGATATGCTTATTGCAAACTGAGCATCTCACACTTTTTTGTTCTTTTATCCAATATGATTACCCTTGTCTTTTCACTGAATGACCTATTTTATTTATTATAATCATTGACACTTGGATTTCTTTTCTTTTCTTTTCTTTTTCTTTTTTTTTTTTTTTTTTTTTTTTTTTTGCGGTGCTGGGGATTGAACCCAGGACTTTGTGCTTGCGAGGCAAACACTCTACCAGCTGAGCTATCTCCCCAGCCCCGACACTTGGATTTCTAACTACCATGTTGTTTTGTGCTATTTTTCCTGCCTCTTCTATGATCTTCAAGGTAGGAAATGGTATTATGGTTCATCTTTTTATTCCAAATTTCTCCCCTTGTGTTCTTTTTGAGTAATGACAGCACATTACAAGGTAAATAAAATGATTCAATTTTTATTCTTATTTTATATAAGTATAATTTTGTAATTAATAAATTCTCATATTTTTAGTTGACAGCAAAATACAGGACATAAAATGTTTATGGACTTTTGATACAACTGTAGTATGGTCTTTAAGATTAAGCAATCTATGTAAATTCAAGACTGTCCACTAAAGATGATGGCAGAAGATTCTCAGAACAACCGCTGTGTATGCAGCAAGTAAGCTGATTTCAAATGCTTTTATTTTTCTAACTTTATCCAATGAAACTAAGTTATATTATCACCAAATATATCTATGTACCACATATTATTGATCCTATAGCAACCAAATGTCACTAATTACTTTTACTCTGTCACAATGCTTTTGGACTCCCCCCACGAGGTACTGGGACTGAACCCCAGGCCTTGTGCTTGCCAGGCATGCACTCTACCACCAAGCTATATCCCCAGCCCTTTATAATTCTCTTGATATCTAACCCAAAATAATGACCAGGTGAAGTCAAATTTCTCAAAAACAGGGTTTTTCATTTTTAATGTTTTTTGTCAGTTAAAATACAATGATTTCAGAAAAACAAGAATTGAACAAAAGTTTGCCAGTGTCTATGGAAATTTAGCTTGAAAAATTCTTTTAAGTTTTGTAAAAATTACACTGTCTGGTCATGACAAATGAACATGCACAAAGTTTAGCATTATAAAACAGTGGTCAGTTAATGTATGACATGTTCAGTGACTGCAGAAGTTAAGCTGAGACATCATTAAGAAAAGGTTGCCTAGCCACTACCAACTGCCTCACAGACCAGCAGGCATGGCCAAGATCCTCCCTTGTGGCCCAATGACCTTACTTATTGCAATCCTAGAGTTAACTGGACTTAGGCAAAAGGCCTCAGGTCAAATTTAAAGCCTATCAATTTATGAATCAAATAAAATTATCAGTATTATTAGTAATTTGAAAGAAAATAAATAACTGCCAAGAAGACTGAACATTGAACTCTTTTGATCAATGTAATCTGTCCTACTAAACTACAATGGACATCAAAATCAAACAAATGCTCCATAAATTGAGAACCCTAATAAAGGGAGTCATCTCCTGGTTTCATAAGTTTACGGCATCATGATGCGTACACTTACACTATCAGTGGCAGAGTACTTGCCTGTCCAAGGATACCTCTCCAATAAAGAATATCTGCATAAGCACTGATGAACTCTTTCAATTGACTCTTGTTTTTCTGAGCTCACTGTTAAATGACAACCTTTTTTGTGTGTGGCATATTCATTCTATTTTTTTTTTCTGGGTATATCTCCTTTGATCCATTATATATTGATTGAATCCAAATGGACTGCCCTAATAAGCCAAATTTGTTGTCAGTGAGTACATCACCCATACTTACCAACACCATACTCTCATTATTGTGCTCCATAAATGAGATGTGCAAAGTCCCCAACTTCATTCTCCTCCTGCTACTTTATCAACAGGCAATGCACAAGGAGTAGCAATTGGAGGTGCTATTTATGATACACATACTCTAGCCCTCAAAAGCAGGAATAACATCATACGGCAACCTTACACATATTCTTCACTTCTTAGTCCTGTGCTTCTACAAAGCTAGTCGTCTCTAGGGCAGCTCTTTCCTAGAGATCTTAATCACACTCAAGTTGAGAATCAAATTTCACCCTATAGTAACCCAGAGTTCTTCCTAGCAGACTCCCCAAAACCCTATTCCACCCTCTAGTCTAAGGAGTTAGCTTCTTTGTCAGATAAGCAACTCCAAGAATGACTTTTCTTATAAGTGATAATGAGCTAAAGTCTAATAAGCGCCAGATCCTGCTCTTATCACAAAGACAGTCTTCAGAAAGTCAAAGTTATATACCTACACACAGGATTTTTTTATTTTTTATTGTAACCCCAGGAACAACTGAAGTCAATGGACTGAGGAAGGAAGCAACAAAAGTGAAAGAGAAGTAGAGATCTAAAGGGGATATGAAGAAAATTACAAAAGTGAAGTTTATTTCAAGATACTGCTGCCTAGGGGGTTAAAAAAAAGAGAAGGATCAGGTCAGCTACATGAACTCCACAGTAACAGGCAGAAAAAAAAAAAAAAAAAAAAAAAAAAAACGGGAGTGGAAAGCAAAGACAGGACAGAGCCCAATACATGCAATACAAAGTGCAGAACATCAGAACGTTTTATACTACGAGAGGTTTATTACATCTGCATCTAGAACTCTCTGCAGATGAACCTATTATAATTAACAAGAATAGCAAAGCTATTTTCTAATCAGTGTTTGCTACTATGTTCCAAGGCACACTACTTGGTACTTTCTATCATTTATTTCATGTGACTTACTCAAAAAAAAAAAAAAAAAAAAAAAAAAAGCCCTAACAATGAATAATAAAAATAATAGCTCAGTTTATGAAGTACTTACTTTCGCAACTTCTACTTATAGTATTATTCCAGTTTACAAGTGAAAAAAGCTGAATCACAGAGATTTAACTACTACTCACACAGATAGTTATTAGTGAAACCAAGAAGTGAACCCAGGCAGTGCACACAGGTGACATATTAAAACCTAAGAACACAACATTGTGCTGTCCCTGATTTAAACATCATCCCCACAGTAGAGATGAGAAGAACTTAGTCAACCCACTGAGTTCTCACAGGGCAATAGGGCTGAACTAGGATGAATCCACCACGTTTGTATTATAATAACTCTCATCTCATTGAAATATTACACATATTTAAGTATTTATGAAGCAGAATTCTGATATTCAAGCTCCACCTCTACTTGTTTTCAGGGACCCACTTCTCAAAAGAATTTTGGAAAACAATTCTAGTGTTTGTAACTGACTAGACACAAAGCCACACGCTAATGCATAAATTTTTCCCTGAGAATTAATAAAGTACTTAAGAAACTTGTATTAACTCTTTCAGGCCACCAGGGTACCATTCAGTGAACTGAAACCTTAATTTATTAAAATGGTACCCAAGAGGTTCAGAAGTATATAACTTCCTCTGAGAGCACAGGAGGGGAAACTTGGAAAGTCATTTAGGAATACACACTAAATACAGAACAAAATTAAAAACCAAGCTTTAGGGAAATACTGCTCTAGCAAATTTGTCTCTGACCCTCAAGCACTGGGCACAAATGGAGGTAATGAGAGACTGGAAATACCTAGGTCTTCAGGATGAAAAGTCACCTTGGACTGGCTGGGGGTAGACCTGACCACAGCAATAAAAACAGGTGAAACCAGAGAAAGCCGTTCTGCTCCTGTTTAATCAAGTACTGCTCCAGTGAGAGATGGCGGGGTCTTAGAAGAGTCACCACATCTCCACCTGACACACAATATCTTCTCACATGGCAGTTCTCACTTCGTCAGCAGTCTCCCTGCCTACAGCACTCCTCACCACCTCAGAATGGCAGCACATCAATATTCACAGGTCTCCAGCAATCTAAATCTTACTACAAATGTTGTACACAAAACAATATCAACACTACTAATGCCAAGTTGGTTATGCTCTTTAACTATAAACTATTGCTCCATCCACTAGAGTATCTGGAGATTTATGTCAAGTGCTGTCAGAGTAGTACATAATTGCTGTAAGAACACAAAAAATCATTTCTGGCTTATGCAGTTGGAGAGGAATTCTTGAAAGAAGTGGCATCTAAGTAGGGTCTGTGAGGACAAGTAAAACTTCACTTAACAGGTTACCATTCAGATGAAGGAGACAGCAAAGAAAGCAGACAGAACCACATGGGTACGATCAGAAGTAAGGAGGGACAAAGTCCCTCAGGAAGCAGTTGGACTAACTGCAGACTTTGGCATATGAAACAAAACTAGCTCAATTTCTCTGGTAGAGGAGGAGGAGAAAGAATTCTCCCCGCTGCACTGCTAACTTCTTCTCAAATATGATCTCACTGGCCTTCCTCTTCTTACTAATTCTGATGTTCTTCTCAATGTTCTCCTTTAGTATTTTTGCCATATTTCATTTTTAGTAAAGACATGCTTAGCCATACTTAGAGTAGCATAATCATTCTATTACACAATGTTTAACTTGTTCAGGTTTCTCTTTCTTAAAACAGTCTCTGCTACATTAACATTGCTATCCCAGTGTGCTCTACTTCTAGCCCTACTGAACTAAAATGCTTCTCAGCAAAGGAAACAATAACTTGAAGACAGAGCCTACAGAGTAGGAGAAAATCTTTACCACATGCACCTCAGATAGAGCACTAATCTCCAGGATATATAAAGAACCTAAAAAACTTAACACCAATAAAGTAAATAATGCAATCAATAAAAGGGCTAAGGAACTGAACACACACTTCACAGAAAAAATACAATCAACAAACATATGAAAAAAAAAGTTCATCATCTCTAGCAATTAGAAAAATGCAAATCAAAATGACTCTAAGATTTCACCTCACCCCAGTCAGAATGACAATTATCAAGAATATAAGCAATAATAAATGTTGGCGAGGATGTGGGGAAAAAAAGGTCCACTCATACATTGCTGGTGGGACTGCAAATTGGACCAAGCACTCTGTAAAGCAGTATGGAGACTTCTCAGAAAACTTGGAATGGAACCACCTTTTGACCCAGTTATCCCACTCCTAGGTTTATACCCAAAGAACTTAAAATCAGCATATCACAATGACACAGCCACATCAATGTTTATAGCAGCTTAATTCACAATAGCAAAACTATGGAACCAACCTAGATGTCCTTCAACAGATGAATGGATAACGAAAATGTGGTATATATACACAATGAAATATTACTCAGCCTTAAAGAAGAATGAAATTATGGCATTTGCAGGTAAATGAATGGAACTACAGAATATCATGCTAATAAGCCAATCCCAAAAAACCAAAGGTCAAATGTTTTCTATGATAAGCAGATGCTGATCCATAGTGGGGATAGGAGGGTAGGGAAAAATGAAGGAACTTTGCATTGTACAGAGGCAAGGGAGGGGAGGGGTGGGGTGGGAAGGATGGTAGAATGAGACAGACATTATTACCCTATGATTACATGTATGATTACTGGTGTGACTCAGCACCATGTACAGCCAGAGGAATGAGAAGTTATGCTCCATTTGTATATAATGTATCAAAATGCATTCTACTATCATGTATAACCAATTAGAATAAAAATAATAATAAAAAGGGAGGATTTAAAATTTGACAATTTAAAAAAAAAGTGACTTTGGACTCCATCCCTATAAAGGCAGAAAACTTCCATAAATTTTAAAAACATTAACTTTTAAAGTTCTAATGACTTGGTTTTCAAAAGTTACCTGGACCTAGTCATCATGGACTCGGTTCAAATCCTACCTCCACCACATCACAGTTATGTGATCATAATCAAACCACTTAGTCTCTCACCAACCATTTCATTAATGTTTACAACAGGCAATAATGGCACCTATCCGTATGTTCTTAAAATGACGATTAAATAAGATAATGCACATAGTACGTGTGGCTTAAGTGTTTGGTCAATGTTATCTCATTACTGTCATTACTGTGAAGGCACCAGAGAACACAGTACATTAGAAGAACTTCAAGTAGTTTCATGTATTAGAAACATAAATATACATCTTTGGGCTTGGCAGGAAGAAGAGAAAATAAGGCAGAGCCTTGGGAGAAAGCAAAAGTCTGATGAACAACTATATATGAAGGCTTGTTGGAGCTCCAGGAGAAGTCTGTAGTGAGCTGAGAAAGTTCCCAAGCATCATAACCAGCCCCAGAGCTTGAATACTGGACCAAAAAAAAAAAAAAAAAAAAAGAAGAAGAAAAAAAATAATCCTCATTACTGGTACCACATTCAGAACATGGTCAACTTTATCATGAGCAGCAGTCCTGACTGCTGAAGAGTTTCAATTTTCTTCTGAAGACCAGGGCCTCAACAGACTTTAAGCAGAAGACGACGAGGTATTCCAAGTTGCATTTAGGAAACTTAAAACTCTAAATCTTAAAAATTAAACCCAAAAACAGTTTACCTATGAGTACAAACACCAGAAACATCTAAAGACGGGATTGTCCTTAAAGATTTGTTTTAATTATTATACTAACAATGACAAAACACCAAAGTGACCACAGCTTGTGACAACAGGCTGAGAACACTAGATCACTGATGTCACAGCAGCCCAAGATGTCTGTTAGAGACAGGGTGATATGCATTCTAACAGACCAAAAAGTACTACCATAATTACTTAATTTGAAAAAAATTTCAAGAACAAGGACACTTACTACTGAGGAGGAAAGAGCCCGGAAAAACACTGAAACAGGAAAGAACAACAGAAAGGTATGGTCAGGC
The DNA here is from genome assembly GCF_902686445.1 of Sciurus carolinensis. Taxonomy (NCBI): domain Eukaryota; kingdom Metazoa; phylum Chordata; class Mammalia; order Rodentia; family Sciuridae; genus Sciurus; species Sciurus carolinensis. The sequence continues at coordinate 11,234,095 of NC_062230.1, read as the reverse complement.
CAAACACAATGCTGAAGGATCTTAAGTGGGTTGTGGTCCTGGCTTAAAATTTGGGTTTCCATAAACATGTCACAGGCCCTGGTAAGTGAAGTTACTTAACTCCTCTCTTCAACTCAAGGACAATTTTCTGGAAAAAGAAACAAAACAAAAAACCTTGTGTTACTAAGTGGTGATTTCTTCACTATCAAAAAAAATTTGCATTGCCAGATCTTGCTTATCGTAAAAAATGCGTAAACTATACTTAATGTGCTTGCATCACTGAGTATTTAAGGATACTATACAATCTTTCTCAGGAAAATCTGATCTCTTAAAAGTCATATCTACTTCTGTTAGCTTACTTGACATAACTATATTAAATTAAAAAGAGGAGGCGGTTTGGCCCAGCCACCAGGCCCAGTACCACCTGCACACATTTCCTGCACGGAGGAGGCCCACACCCCAGCCCTTGGTCTAGAACCCCGTGCTGCGGCTGACCATCTGTCAACATGTAGAGGGGCCTCTGCCCACTAGCATGGATTATTCCTGACCTGGAAGTCACCACTCCTAGTGGGGCAGCAACCTTCTTGGATCACCACACTATCAAATTCCTCCCAGACATCAGGCTCCTAAAGACTAGGATGTCTGAACAGTACAGTATGGTTTTATTTTAGAATTTTTTTATTAGTAGTATTATTACAAGTATTCCTATTATACCTACTATTATTCTTACTTTTATTAATATTTTTCACGCCCTCTCTATTTTCCTCTTATCTGTTTCCTTGGAGACTCTTGCTCCCTTTTCTTATGCTAACAACCAATTTCTTTTAATTCCACTTGTGCTACTCCAACAACACAGTACTTCTACAGACTCACTTCTAATCTCATTATCATTATATCCTACACCCCTCCCCATCCTCTTTGTCCACCACTAGAAATTATGGTCATTATTGCAAACCTATTGGGTAAGCTGTAGATAATAATCGAACTCAAACTGTTTATTTAGACAATATGGTTAATATCTTAATAGGGACTATTCGAGCTAAGGATGCATATTGTATGTATCATGTGCTGCTGATACTGATCTCTCACTTCAAAGTGAGGTATTGGAAACCTTCAGAGACAATGTAAGCCTATGGGGGAAAACTGCAATACCTTAGATTCGCACTGCTAGAGGGGAAGATACATGAACAGCATGAGAAAACAAGGGAAGAAAGTGTCCCAAACACTGCTACATAAATAGAATTCAATGACAGCATGGCAGGAGAAATGTCAGAAAGGGAATTTAATTCACATAATTAAAATGATCCAAGAAGCAAACGATGAGATAAGAGAGCAAATGCAGACAATGAATGAATGCACCAATCAACACTTAAAAGAGAAAATGGAGGAAGCAAAAGATCATTTCAATAATGAGAGAGATTCTGAAAAACAAAAATCCTTGAAATGAAGGAAACAATAAACCAAAGAAAAAGCACAATAGAAAGCATCACCAACAGACTAGATCACTTGGAAGACAGAATCTCAGACAATGAAGAAAAAATATTTAATCTTGAAAACAAAGTTGACCAAACAGAGAAGATGTTAAGAATTCATGAAAGGAACTTCTAAGAATTATGGGATAGCATGAAAAGACCAAATTTAATAATCATTGGGATTGAGGAAGGCACAGAGATACAAACCTATCTATTCAATGAAATAATCTATTCAATGACTCCTCACTGCCTCCCTAGAATGGAAGGTTTGGAGGTTCAGAATTGGTTTCGTTCGTTTGTTTTTTCCGCAATCCCACAGTGCTAGGGACTTGAAACCGGGCCTCGAGCATGCGAGTCAGGCACTCTATGTGAGGAGCCACCTTAGAAATGGCAAAAAGAGATTCACATTTTAGAAATTTCTTTCCAATGTGATAGAGTTTGGATCTGCAATGTCCCCCAAAGACTCATGTCTTAATAAAGGCTCATACCTCAGTTCCTCAGTTTGGTGATATTGGAGAAGACAGTGAACCACTGAGAGAGACAGGGCTTAATGGAAGATTCTAGATCATTGGGGGTGTGCTCTCCAAGAGGACAATGGGACACTGGTCTTTTCTTCTTTTTGCTCTGACCAGAAATTAGGTGAACAGTTTCCTCTGTTACACATTCCTGCCAGAGGTCCGCCAAAAATGGAACATAGCCACTATAGACTGAAACCTCCAAAACTTTGGGTCAAAATAAACCTTTCTTAAAAAAATAATAATAATAATAATCTATTCAATGAAATAATATCAGAAAATTTCCCAAATGTGAAGAATGAAATGGAAAATCAAATACAAGAGGCTTATAGGACACCAAATGTACAAAATTACAACAGATCCACACCAAGGCACATTATAATGAAAATGCCTAACATCCAAAGTAAAGATAGAATTCTAAAGGCTGCGAGAGAAAAGCATTAGATAACATATAGGTGGAAACCAATACGGGTATCAGCAGGTTTCTCAGCCCACACCCTAAAAGCTAGAAGGGCCTGGAATAACATATTTCAAGCTCTGAAAGAAAATGGATGCCAACCAAGAATCTTATACCCAGCAAAACTTACCTTCAGATTTGATGATGAAATAAAATCCTTTCATGATAAAAAAAGTTAAAAGAATTTACAAATAGAAACTCTAGACTACAGAACATTCTCAGCTATATATTCCATTAGGAAGGAATGAAAAACAACAATGTAAGTCAGCAAAGGGAGGAATTACCATAAAGGAATAGCCAAATAAAGGAGAAGCCAAGTTAAAAATCAAAAATAAGTCAAAATGACTGGGAATACAAGTCATATCTCAATAATAACCCCGAATATTAATGGCCTAAACTCATCAATCAAAAGACATAGACTGGTAGACTGGATTAAAAAGAAAGATCCAACAATATGCTGCCTGCCAGAGACTCATCTCATAGAAAAAGATACCCATAGACTAAAGGTAAAAGGATGGGATAAAACATACCATGCACATGGACTCCCATAGCACAAGAAATAAAAGCAAGAATCAATAACTGGAACAGATTCAAATTAAAAAGCTTTCTGTCAGCAAAGGAAACTATCAGCAATGTAAAGAGAGAGCCTACAGAGTGGGAGAAAATCTTTGCCACTCATACTTCAGATAGAGCACTAATTTCCAGAATCTATAAAGAACTCAAAAAACTCTACACCAAGAATGCAAATAACCCAATCAACAAATGGGCTAAGGAAATGAACAGACACTTCACAGAAGATCATCTACAAGCAATCAACAGATATATGAAAAAATGTTCAACAATCTAGTAATGAGAAATGCAAATCAAAATTACCCTAAGATTCCATCTCATCCCAATTAGAATGGCAATTATCAAGAATACAAGCAACAACAGATATTGGCAAGAATGTGGGGAAAAAGGTACACTCATACATTGCTGGTGGGGTTGCAGATTAGTGCAGCCACTCTGGAAAGCAGTGTGAAGTTTCCTTAGAAAACTTGGAATGGAACCATCATTTGACCCAGCTATCCCACTCCTTGGCCTATACCCAAAGTACTTAAAATCAGCATACTACAGTGATGCAGCCACATCAGTGTTCATAGCTGCCCAATTCACAATAGCCAGATTGTGGAACCAACCTAGATGTCCTTCAATTGATGAATGGATAAGGCAGCTGTGATATATATAAATATATGATGGAATATTACTCAGCCATAAAGAATGATAAAATTATGGCATTTGCAGGCAAATGGATGAAATTGGAGAATATCATGCTAAGTGAGATAAGCCAATCTCAAAAAACCAAAGGACGAATGATCTCGCTGATAAGAGGATGATGACACATAATGGGGGGTGGGACAGAGGCAAGTATGGTGGAAGGAGGTACTGTATACAGGGGGGGGGGGAAATAACAGAATGAATCAAACACCATTACCCTATGTAAATGTATGATTACACAAATGCTATGCCTTTACTTCATGTACAGAGAAACATGATGTATCCCATTTGTTTACAATAAAATAAATTAAAAAATATTACCTGTACAGTAATTGGTTTTAAATTCTTAAAATCATTAACATTTTAATGAGCTTGGCATCTCTGTACTCATTTTATTGGTTTATTGCAATATCTTTGTAGATACCAAATCAGGAAAAAGAAAAAAACTAGAAAGAAAAAGAAAAATTGAAAACATTTTCTAGTAATTCATTTTTCCTCATTATTTAGATTTTCAAACAATCCAAGTGTATACTGCTTACAGCCATTTTTAACTTGTCATGTTTTCTTAATAAATCAGTGCTTTTGGTATGACCTGGAAAAGAAAAAAAAAAAAAAAGAAAGAAAGAAAAAGACATTCAACATCATTAGCCCTTAGGGAAATAAAAACTAAAAACACAGGGAGGAACTGCTGCTAAATGGCTAAACTTTAAGAGTGATAGCACCAAATACTGTTAAGGATACAGAGATATGGCATTACTTATACATTCCCAATGGGAAAGTAAAACGGTACTTCGTAGAAAATACTTTCACTGCTTCTCACAAAACTAAACATACAACTACCATGCAACCCAGCAGCTGGACTTCTGTTTATCCCACAGAAATGAAAATTATAAAGATCAGAACACAAATCTTCCTAGGAGCTTTATTCTTAATACCCCCACACTGGAAACAACCCAGAAATCATTCAGTGGATAAATGACTAAACAAACTGTACTACATTTGTATCGTGATTACTTTTAACAATAAAAAGGAACAAGTATTGATAAGTGTAATGGAATGAATTTCCATGTTGAGTGACAGCCTATTCCAAAAGGTTACATCTAGCATGATTCCATTTATATAATATCTGAAATGATGAAATTATAGTGAGAGAACTGATTGATGGTTATCATTAGTTAACAAACTGATAAGAATGGGAAGGACAGGGATGTTGCTAACAAAAGGCCACCATGGGAATCCTGGTGATAGAAACATTCTGACTCTTGACTTGTCAGTGTCAGTAGAATGCACATGGAATTTGCACTATAGCTGTTCAGGATGTTGTCATGTGAAACTTGGTCAAGGGTGAACAGAATACCTCTGAAGTATTTTTTTTTTTACAACTGCATGTGAATTGATAACTATCTCATAATAAAAAGTTTAATTGAAAAATGTGAATGAATGGTTCTCTTAGAAGACAAAATTGGAATTGCCCTTAACACTGTTTATTACAAGTCAGTTGTTAAAGGGCATACAAATACAAAGAACTGGGTCTAAAGACACCATACAAACAGAAAACAAAAAAACAAGGAAGAGTAATACAGCACTTGAAACTTAAAAATGAAAACTCCTAACATTATTATAGGAAACACTGATGCAAAGCATTATTCATGAAGAGGATATAATAGCAAAGATGTGTAGACACCGCATCACTTAGTTGTGAAACACAAAATCAAAAATCAAAATATCCCCCTGCCTCACAAAAAAAACTTGAAATGCTGGTAAATTTTAATAAAATTTTTAGTTTGATCAAAGCAATAAAAGGAATGTCACCTATCAAAGTTTAAAAAGACCATGACGGAGGCAGCCTAAAGAGACTTATCTGCAAAGGGTGAGGCTCCCAGGCCCAGGAGGTAGGTCCGGGCCCCTGGGAACATTGCAGAGGAAGACTGCCGAGCCCAGGCGGCAAGACACCCCTCCCCCCGCTGGAGCAGTGAACACGGAAAACTGGGAGCTTTGTACAGGAGGTTGCTCAGCACAACTCTTGGTTTCGGAGCAACCCGCCAGGGCTCCAGTGGCTGCCCAGAGGAAGAGCTGCAGCGAGCTGTTTGGACTCAGAGCAACCTCCTGAACAAAGGGGTGGGGGGCTGCCCTGAGGAGGAGGAGGTGCGCAGTGAGTTGCTTAGTCTCCAAGTGACCACACAGAACACCGGGTGGCTGCCTGGAGGAAGAGGCATGCGGCGGGTCGCTGGGGCTTGGAGAGTCTGTATGAGGCTCCAGGTGGCTGCTCACAGGAGGGGCTGCATAGCCAGGCAATTAGGTGCAAAGCACAGTCAGGGGACCTAGGCGGCTTCTCGGTGGAAAGGCTGAACAGAGACAAGCTGAGGGGCGGAGCGAAGGTTCCAGGACTGCGGGCAGCTTCTCTGAGGAGGGGCAACCTAAGGAGACTCGTCTACGAAGGGCAAGGCTCCCAGGCCCAGGAGGTAGGTCCAGGCCCCTGAGAACATTGCCTGGGAAGGCGGCCCTGCCCAGGCAGTAGTTGTGGATTCAGGGGAACCTTCAGGAGGGGAACTGACCAGCGAGACCTCCCCACCGGGTGAGTGTTCCCTGCCGGGTGAGGTTTTCCCACAAGGACGGTAAAACCAGTGACACAGGCACAAACAGGCCTTGCCTCAGCCCGCAGCCTAGTTCCCCTTCGGTTGACCAATGGTCAACAAGTGGAGGCACCTCTGCCCACTAGTAGGGAATATACGCCACCTGAAGGCCACCACCCCTAGAGAGGCAGCTTCCTTGGGGAGCACCGCATTATCAACTTCCTCCAAGACTTCAGGCTTCAGGGGATATACTAGAAATCTTCAGGGACATTATAAGTCAATAGAGGAAATCTGCAACACCTCAGCAGTCCACTGATACCTGAACAATATGAGAAAACAAGGGAAGAAAATGCCTCAAACAAATCTAGATGTTACATCAATAAAATCCAACGACAGCATGGCAGAAGAAATGACAGAAAGGGAGTTCAGAATGTACATAATTAACATAAGGGAAGCAAAGGATGAAATGAAAGAGCAAATGCAGGCATTGAATGATCGCACCAATCGATAGTTAAAAGAGCAAATACAGGAAGCAAAAGATCATTTTAATAAAGAGTTAGAGATATTGAAAAAAAACAAAAACAAAAAATCCTTGAAATGAAGGAAACAATAAACCAAATTAAGAACTCCATAGAAAGCACAACCAATAGGATAGAACACCTGGAAGACAGAACCTCAGATATTGAAGACAAAATATTTAACCTTGAAAACAAAGTCAAACAAACAGAGAAGATGGTAAGAAATCATGAACAGAATCTCCAAGAACTATGGGATATCATGAAAAGGCCAAATTTAAGAATTATTGGGATTGAGGAAGGCTTAGAGAAACAAACCAAAAGAATGAACAATCTACTCAATGAAATAATTTCAGAAAATTTCCCAAATCTGAAGAATAAACTGGAAAACCAAGTTCAAGAGGTTTACAGGACTCCAAATACACAAAATTACAACAGACCCACACCAAGGCACATTATAATGAAAATATCTAACATACAAAATAAAGATGGAATTTTAAAGGCTGTGAGAGAAAAGAACCAAATTACATTCGGGGGAAACCAATACGGATATCAGATTTTTCAATCCAGACCTTAAAAGCTAAAAGGGCCTGGAATAACATTTTTCAAGCTCTGAAAGAAAATGGATGCCAACCAAGAAACTTATACCCAGCAAAACTTACCTTCAGAGTTGACGATGAAATAAAATCCTTCCATGATAAACAAAAGCTAAAAGAATTTACAAAAAGAAAGCCACCATTACAGAACATTCTCAGCAAAATATTCCACGAGGAAAAGATGAAAAACAAAGAAGCAAATCAGCAAAGGGAGGAGCTATCCTAAAGGCACTGTCAAATAAAGGAGGAACCAAGTCGTGTCAAAAATAACTAAAATGAGTCAGATGACCAGGAATACAAATCATATCTCAATAATAACCCTGAATATTAATGGCCTGAATTCATCAATCAAAAGACATAGAATGGCAGATTGGATTAAAAAGAAAGATCCAACAATCTGTTGCCTACAAGAGACTCACCTCATAGAAAGAGATACCCACAGACTAAAGGTGAAAGGATGGGGAAAAACATACCATGCACATGGACTTAGCACAAAAGCTAGGGTATCCTTCCTCATTTCAGATAATGTGGACTTCAAGCCAAAGTTAGTCATAAGGGATAAAGAAGGACATTTCATACTGCTTAAGGGAAGCATAAATCAGCAAGATACAACAATCATAAACATCTATGCCCCAAACAGTGGCTCATTCATGTATGTCAAACAAATCCTTGTCAATCTCAGAAACCAAATAGACCATAATACAATAATACTAGGTGATTTTAACACGCCTCTCTCACCACTGGACAGATATTCCAAATAAAAATTGAACAAAGAAACCATAGAACCCAATAACACAATCAATAATTTAGACTTAACGGACATTTATAGAATATACCATCCGACGAAGAGTGAATACACTTTCTTCTCAGCAGCACATGAATCCTTCTCTAAAATAGACCACATATTATGCCACAAAGCTAATGTTAGCAAATACAAGAAAATAGAGAGACTACCTTGTATTCTATCAGATCATAACGGATTGAAATTAGAAATAAATGAAAGAGTAAAAAACAGAAACTACTCCAACACCTGGAGATTAAACCATATGCTATTATATGATGAATGGATAACAGAAGATAGTAGGAAGGAAATTAAAAAAATCCTAGAGGTAAATGAGAACAAAGAAACATCATATCAAAATCTTTGGGACACTATGAAAGCAGTACTTAGAGGAAAATTTATTTCATGGAGCGCATTCAATAAAAGAAGTAAAACTCAACAAATAAACGACCTAACACTACAGCTCAAAGCCCTAGAAAAAGAAGAACAGACCAACACCAAAAGTAGTAGAAGACAGGAAATAGTTAAACTCAGAGCTGAAATCAACGAAATTGAAACAAAGAAATAATACAAAAAATTGATAAAATAAATAGTTGGTTCTTCGAAAAAATAAACAAAATTGATAAACCCTTGGCCACACAAAGAGAAGACGAGAGAAAATCCAAATCACTAAAATTCGGAATGAACAAGGAAATATCACAACAGACACGACTGAAATACAAAACATAATTAGAAGCTATTTTGAAAATCTATACTCCAACAAAATAGAAAATTTCGAAGACATCAACAAGTTTCTAGAGACATATGAATTGCCTAAACTAAACGAGGAGGACATACACAATTTAAATAGACCAATTTCAAGTAATGAAATAGAAGAAGTCATCAAAAGTCTACCAATAAAGAAAAGTCCAGGACCTGATGGGTTCTCAGCCGAGTTCTACAAAACCTTTAAAGAAGAGCTCACTCCAATACTTTTCAAAGTATTCCATGAAATAGAAGAGGAGGGAACCCTCCCAAACTCATTCTATGAAGCCAATATCACCCTGATACCTAAACCAGACAGAGACACACCGAGGAAAGAAAATTTTAGACCAATATCCTTAATGAACATCGACGCAAAAATTCTCAACAAAATTTTAGCAAATCGCATACAAAAACATATTAAAAGATAGTGCACCATGATCAAGTGGGTTTCATCCCAGGGATGCAAGGTTGGTTCAACATCAGGAAATCAATAAATGGAATTCACCATATCAATAGACTTAAAATCAAGAATCACATGATTATTTCAATAGATGCAGAAAAAGCATTCGATAAAATACAGCACCCCTTCATGCTCAAAACACTAGGAAAAATAGGGGTAGTGGGAACGTTCCTTAACATTGTAAAGGCCATCTACGCTAAGCCCATGGCTAATATCATTCTAAATGGTGAAAAACTGAAAGCATTCCCCCTAAAATCTGGAACAAGGCAGGGATGCCCTCTTTCACCACTTCTATTCAATATCGTCCTTGAAACTCTAGCCAGAGCAATTAGACAGACAAAAGAAATTAAAGGGATACGAATAGGAAAAGAAGAACTCAAACTATCCCTATTTGCTGATGATATGATTATATACTTAGAGGAACCAGGAAATTCCACCAGAAAACTTTTAGAACTCATAAGTCAATTCAGTAAGGTACCGGGATATAAGATCAATGCTCATAAATCTAATGCATTTTTATACATAAGTGATGAATCCTCAGAAAGAGAAGTTAGGAAAACTACCCCATTCACAATAGCTTCGAAAAAAATAAAATACCTGGGAATCAATCTAACAAAGAGGTGAAAGATCTTACAATGAGAACTACAGAACACTAAAGAAAGAAATTAAAGAAAACCTTAGAAGATGGAAAGCTCTCCCATATTCTTGGGTAGGCAGAATTAATATTGTCAAAATGCCCATACTACCAAAAGTGCTATACAGATTCAATGCAATTCCAATTAAAATCCCAATAACATACCTTACAGAAATAGAACAAGCAATCATGAAATTCATCTGGAAGAATAAGAAACCCAGAATAGCTAAAGCAATCCTTCGCAGGAAAAATGAAGCTGGGGGTATTGCAATTCCAGAACTTCAACTATACTACAAAGCAATAGTAACAAAAACGGCATGGTATCGGTACCAAAATAGAAAGGTAGATCAATGGTACAGAATAGAGGACACGGACACAAACCCAAATAAATACAATTTTCTCATACTAGACAAAGGTGCCAAAAATATGCAATGGAGAAAAGATAGCCTCTTCAACAAATGGTGCTGGGAGAATTGGAAATCCATATGCAACAGAATGAAACTAAACCCATATCTCTCACCGTGCACGAAACTAAACTCAAAATGGATTAAGGGCCTCAGAATCAGACCAGAGACCCCGCATCTTATAGAAGAAAAAGTAGGTCCAGATCTTCAACATGTCGGCTTAGGATCAGACTTCCTCAACAGGACTCCCATAGCACAAGAAATAAAAGCAAGAATCAATAACTGGGATAGAGTCAAACTAAAAAGTTTTCTCTCAGCAAAGGAAACTATCAGCAATGCGAAGAAAGAGCCTACAGAGTGGAAGAAAATCTTTGCCAATCATACGTCAAATAGAGCACTTATCTCCAGAATCTATTAAGAACTCAAAAAACTCAACACCAAGAATACAAATAACCCAATTGACAAATGGTCTAAGGAAATGAACGGACACTTCACAGAAGAAGACCTACAAGCAATCAACAAACATATGGAAAAATGTTCAACATCTCTAGTAATAAGAGAAATGCAAATCAAAACCACCCTAAGATTCCATCTCACCCCAATTAGAATGGCAATTATCAAGAATACAAGCAATAACAGGTGTTGGCGAGGATGTGGGTAGAAAGGTACACTCATACATTGCTGGTGGGGCTGCAAATTAGTGCAGCCACTCTGGAAAGCAGTGTGGAGATTCCTTAGAAAACTTGGAATGGAACCACTGTTTGACCCAGCTATCCCACTCCTTGGCCTATACCCAAAGGACTTAAAATCAGCATACTACAGAGATACAGCCACATCAATGTTCATAGCTGCTCAATTCACAATAGCCAGACTGTGGAAACAACCTAAATGCCCTTCAATTGATGAATGGATGAAGAAACTGTGGCATATATATACAATGGAATATTACTCTGCCATAAAGAATGATAAAATTATGGCATTTGCAGGCAAATGGATGAAATTGGAGAATATCATGCTAAGTGAGATAAGCCAATCTCAAAAAACCAAAGGAAGAAAGATCTCGCTGATAAGTGGATGATGACACCTAATGGGGCATGGAAGGGGTTAGTTTTAGGGTTTGAGTTAGGGTTAGGGAGGGGGACAAGAATGGAGGAAGGAAGGACTGTATAGAGGGAAAAGAGGGGTGGGAGGGGTGGAGGAAGGGAAAATTAACAGAATGAATCAACCAACATTACCCTATGTAAATTTATGATTACACAAATGATATGCCTTTACGCCACGTACAAACAGAGAAACAACACGTACCCCATTTGTTTATAATAAAAAAAAAATTGAGAAAAAAAAAAAAAGAGTGAAATAAGGATTCTCGAGCCCATAGTAACATCACTAAGTTCTTGAGTGACTTGGTCAATGAGGGAGATGGCACAAATTTTCCTGATGGAAAACTCTAAATAACAAATGTGGAAGAACTGTGGGAGGTGAAGGTCTTCATCAGCTCACCACAGGAATGACCGGGGGTCCAGGTCCTCTGAGGAGGCTTACGTGGGGGACCCTTGAAACGTCTGTCTGTGTGATTCACCAAGGGCTGCGATGCTTTCAGCAAATTCCCTAACCCTTCAGCATGGGCTGGACTTAGTGGCCCACTTCTAATGAAGCAGTGTGGAAAGGAAAAAGCAGGAGCTTCACAGTGAGGAGCCTGGGACTTGTCACCTTAACCAAGTGACTGAAGTCAACGCCATCAGGGGTGAGCCACGCTGATGCCCTGATCAGCCAAGAACTCTGTGGATGATCATGCTAAAAATTATATGGTTGAAGGGAAAACTGGTGAATCAGAAACCGAGTCAGAAGGAAATGTTGACTGAGAGACAAAAGGTAGCCACCTACATGGAAAGAAGGTGGAAAATATACCAGAAGGACTGACAAGGTCAGTGGGCAAATAACTCAAGTCCTGAATACAGAAATAGAAAAAATGGTGCAGAGGCAGTGTTTGAAGACCAAATGACTAAAAATGGATCGTAAACAACTATGAAAAGATACTTAGCCATAGATCCAAGAATTACTATAAATGTCAGCCTGGATATCATAATAAAATTTAAATTCATCATAACAGAATGAACTTGAAACCAGTATTACCCTTAGCCAGCTCTCACTAAGAACAGTGAAAACCCCAGAGCCATAGAGTGATGTCTTCCAAGTGCTAGAGAAGAATACCACTAGCTCAAACTCCTACGCCAAGGGAAAAGAATCCTTAAAAGCAAAGGCAAGAGAAAGATACTTACAGACAGAAGTGGAGAGGATGTGTCATCAACAAACTAAAAGGAATGTCAAAAGAGAAGCAAAATGTCCCAGATGACAGCTCAAAGATACACGGAAGGAAAAACGATGGACCTGTATAAATCTAAATGAATACTGACACTGTTAAATAAAACTTCCTCTAAGGTTTGAAATATGAAAAAAAAAAAAAAAAAAAAAAAAAAAGACCATGACATCGTATTTGGGGGAAAATCTTTAGAATCAAATGTCTTCAGTACTAAAGAACGCAAAGTTAAAAAATTCTACGTAACTAATTTAAAAAGTGCTTTTGAAAACTAAAAAACACATCTTAATTTTCCATTTTAACTGTAAGTTCATATGAATATATTCATATTCATATATTACACATTTTCATAATATTAAATACATATCTTTGTGCAACTAATCTCTAGAATTTCTTTTACCTTGTGAAAGTGAAGTTTCAAAGCTCAGGATTCAGTTTTCCACCTATTTAGTTGCATATCTGAGAGAATTCTGATTTACCTAAGTAATGGTTGTTAACTAGTTTTTAGATAGTTTCACTTGCAATTGCGAGATGTGCTTTAGTTATATTGAGGTAGAGCTTAAAGAGGAATTATAGGAAGTTTTATTTCTAAGCTGAATAAAAATGTGACAACTGCTCATATTATCGTAAATAGAAAAGAGACAGATTTGCAACAAACATTAAAACTACATTATGATCTCAGAATAGATGGATATCGTGTCCTCATTTGTTGTTGCTGGACAGAACATAATGGCATGCTGGAGGCACATTTCAGTGAGATGTGCCCAGGCTCTGTCTGGTATATAATCCAACTTGGCACATGTATGTTACAGAAATGTGGTTGATGGTACAGTTCTGTGAAAATGAACATAAAAATTCAATTTTTTAAAATTTGGAAAATGCTGAGTGGTGAGCCTTTATAGTTAATGACATGATTACTACAAGTTGTACTCTTATGTGGTAATCTTAAGAGATGGTTTACTGCAGAGTCTGCACAAACACAGAGTAACCTGACCAAAAAAGGTAGTGCTTTGGGGGGCTTCTGTGTGTAAAAATATGAGGTAGTTCTTTCCTGATTATCACCACTGTGCTTTATCAGAGATTTAAAAACAAATATGTCTTAACAAGTGTTTAGGGGAAACTTGAAGTGTTGCTGCAGAACCTGGGGGTGCCATGGAATGTGGTTTGGTTACTACTGAACAGCTGCACTGTGGTACACAGGAGGAACGCCATTAGGAACTGTGTTTTAGACTTGGAGAAATTTATTTTCAGACAACTTATTATATAGTGAAGATGTTTATGCTGATATGATTTATTTTCTGGTTTCTGTAGGACCTTTTTTCAAATGAACAGTATCTCCAGAGATTAAATATTTTCAAAGGAACCCTTTGAGTAAAAAAAATTGGGACATAATATGGGGTGAGAAACACATGAGAAGGTTAGCTTAAGTCTCTTTTTAATTTTTCTTAATTTTGATTCCTTGTACACAAATGGGGTACAATTATTGTTTCTCTGTACACGAAGTAGAGTTGCACCATTTGCATAACCATACATGTACCTAGCGTAATGATGATGGTCTCATTCTAAGATTTTTTTCCTCCCCCCACTCCCTCCACCCCTCATTTTCATCTATACAATCCATCCTTCCCCCATTCTTGCCTCCCTTCCACCCGGTTATGTATCATCCTCCACTTATCAGAGAAATCATTTGACCTTTGGTGTTTTGGAGTTGGCTTGTTTCATTTAGCATGACATTCTCCAACTCCATCCATAATTTTATTCCATAATTTTATTCCATAATTTTATTCCATAATTTTATTCTTCTTTATGGCTGAGTAATATTCCATTGTGTATACACACCACAGTTCCTTTATCCATTCACCTATGGAAGGCATCTAGGATGGTTCGACAATCTAGCTATTGTGAATTGAGCTGCTATAAACATTGATGTGACTGTGTCACTGTAGTATGCTGATTTTAAGTCCTTTGGGTATAGGCCAAGGAAGGGGCTAGCTGGATCAAATGGTGGTTCCATTCCAAGTTTTCTAAGGAATCTCCATACTGCTTCCCAGAGTGGCTGCACCAATTTGCAACCCCCCAGCAATGGACCAGTGAACCTTTTTCCACACATCCTTGCCAACACCTATTGTTGCTTGTATTCTTGATAATTGCCATTCTAATTGGGGTGAGATAAAATCTTTGGATAGTTTTGATTTACATTTATTACTAGAGATCTTGAACACTTTTTCATATATTAATTGCCTGTATGTCATCTTCTGTGAAGTGTCTGCTCATTTCCTTAGCCCATTTATTGATTGGTTTATTTGTATTCTTGTTGTAAAGTTTTTTGAATTCTTAATAGATTCTGGAGATTAGTGCTCTATCTGAAGTGGTAAAGATTTTCTCCCACTCTGTAGGCTGTCTCTTCACATTGTTGATTATATCCTTTGCTGAGGAGAAAAAAAAAAAAAGCTTTTTAGTTTGATCTATCCCATTTATTGATTCCTGCTTTTTTTTTCTTGTGCTTTGAGAGTCATGTTAAGGAAGTCTGATCCTAAGCCGAAATGCTGACGATTTGTACCTACTTTTTATTCTATTAGGTGCAGGGCCTGATTCCTAGGTCCTTGATCCATTTTTTAGTTGAGTTTTGTGCAGGGTGAGAGATGGGATTTAGATTCATTTTGCTGCATATGGATTTCCAGTTTTCCCAGCACTATTTGTTAAAGAGGCTATCTTTTTTCTCCATTGTATGTTTTTGGCACATTTGTCTAGTATGAGAAAACTGTATTTATTTGGGTTTGTGTCTGTGTCCTCCATTCTGTACCATTGATCTACCTGTCTATTTTGGTGCCAATACCATGCCGTTTTTGTTACTATTGCTTTGTAGTATAGTTGAAGATCTGGTATTATGATACCTGCTGCTTCACTCTTCCTGCTAAGGATTGCTTTAGCTATTCTGGGTCTCTTATTCATCCGGATGGATTTCATTATTGCTTGCTCTATTTCTATGAGGTACATCATTGGGATTTTAATTGGAATTGCATTGAATCTGTATAGCACTTTTGGTAGTATGGGCATTTTGACAATATTAATTCTGCCTATCCAAGAACATGGGAGATCTTTCCATCTTCTAAGGTTTTCTTTAATTTCTTTCTTTAGTGTGCTGTAGTTCTCATTGTAGAGGTCTTTCACCTCTTTTGTTAGATTGATTCCCAAGTATTTTATTTTTTTTGAAGCTATTATGAATGGGGTAGTTTTCCTAACTTCTCTTTCTGAGGATTCATCACTTATGTATAAAAATGCATTAGATTTATGAGCATTGATCTTATATCCTGTTACTTTACTGAATTCACTTATGAGATCTAAAAGTTTTCTGGTGGAATTTCCTGGTTCCTCTAAGTATATAATCATATCATCAGCAAATAGGGATAGTTTGAGTTCTTCTTTTCCTATTCATATCCCTTTTAATTTCTTTGGTCTAACTGATCTGGCTAGAGTTTCAAGGACAATGTTGAATAGAAGTGGTCAAAGAGGGCATCCCTGCCTTGTTCCAGTTTTCAGGGGGAATGCTTTCAGTTTTTCACCATTTAGAATGATATTGGCCATGGGCTTAGCGTAGATGGCCTTTACAATGTTAAGGAATGTTCCCACTACCCCTATTTTTCCTAGTGTTTTGAGCATGAAGAGATGTTGTATTTTATCAAATGCTTTTTCTACATCTATCGAAATAATCATGTGATTCTTGACTTTAAGTCTGTTGATATGGTGAATGACATTTATTGATTTCCAGAGGTTGAACCAACCTTGCATCCTTGGGATAAAATGCACTTGATTGTGGTGCACTATCTTTTTAATATATTTTTGTATATAATTTGCTAAAATTTTGTTGAGAATTTTTGCATCGATGTTCATTACGGATATTGATCTGAAATTTTCTTTCCTCAAAGTGTCTGTCTGGTTTACGTATCAGTGATATTGGCTTCATAGAATGAGTTTGGGAGGGTTCCTTCCTCTTCTATTTCACGGAATACTTTGAGGAGTATTGGAGTACATGAGTTCTTCTTTGATCTTATAGAACTTGGCTGAGAATCCATCTGGTCCTGGACTTTCCTTTGTTGCTAGGCTTTTGATGACTTCTTCTGTTTCATTACTTGAAATTGATCTATTTAAGTTGTGTATGTCCTTCAGATTCGGTTTGGGTGAATCATATGTCTCTTGAAACCTGTTGACGTCTTCAAGATTTTTCTATTTTGTTGGAGTACAGATTTTCAAAATGGCTTCTAATTGTGTTTTGTATTCAGTAGCATCCGTTGTGATATTTCCTTTTTCATCACGAATTTTAGTAATTGAGTTTTCTCTCTCCTTCTCTTTGTTAGTGTGGTTAAGGGCTTATCAATTTGTTTATTTTTTTAAAGAACCAACTTTTGTCAATTTTTTGATTTTTTTTGTTTCAGTTTCATGGATTTCAGCTCTGATTTTAATTATTTGCTGTCTTTTACTACTTTTGGTGTTGTTTTGTTCTTTTTTTCCTATGATTTTGAACTGTAATGGTAGATTGTTTATTTGTTGACTTTTTATTCTTTTCTTGAATGTACTCCATGAAATGAATTTTCCTCTAAGAACTGCTTTCATAGTGTTCCAGAGATTTTGATGATATATCTTTGTTCTCGTTTACCTGTAAGATTATTTTTATTTCCCTCCGATGTCTTCTGTTATCTATTCATCATTCAATAGTGTATTATTTAATCTCTGGGTGTTGGAGTAGCTTCTGCTTTTTATTGTCATTTATTTCTTATTTCAATCAATTATGATCTGATAGAATACAAGGTATTATCTCTATCTTCTTGTATTTGCTAACAGTAGCTTTGTGGCATAATACAATGGTCTGTTTTAGAGAAGGATCCATGCGCTGCTGGAAAGAAAGTGTATTTGCTCTTTGTTGGATGGTATATTCTATAAATGTCTGATAAGTCTAAATTATTGATTGTGTTATTAAGATCTAGGGTTTCTTTGTTCAATTTTTGTTTGGAATATCTATCCAGTGGGGAGAAAGGTGTGTTAAAGTCACCTAGTGTTATTGTGTTGTGGTCTATTTGATTTCTGGAATTGAAAGATTTGTTTGACATACATGGATGAGCCACTGTTTGGGGCACAGGTATTTATGATTGTTATGTCTTGCTGATTTATGCTTCCCTTAAGCAGTATGAAATGTTCTTCTTTATCCCTTTTAACTTTGGCTTGAAGTCCACATTATCTGATTTGAGGATGGAAACACCCGCTTTTTTGCTGAGTCCATGTGCACGGTACGTTTTTTCATATCCTTCCACCTTTAGTCTGTGGGTATCTCTTTCTATGAGGTGAGTCTCTTGCAGGCAGAATATTGTTGGATTTTTTTTTTTTAATCCAATCTGCCAGTCTATGTCTTTTGATTGATGAATTCAGGCCATTAATATTCAGGGTTATTATTGAAATATGATTTGTATTCCCGGTCATTTGGCTCATTTTTGTTTTTTGACATGACTTGGTTTCTCCTCTATTTGGCTGTTCCTTTAGGGTAATTCCTCCCTTTGCTGATTTACATCATTGTTTTTCATCTCTTCCTCATCGAATATTTTGCTGAGAATGTTCTATAGTGCTGGCTTTCTTTTTGTAAATTCTTTTAGCTTTTGTTTATCATGGAATGCTTTTATTTCGTCGTCAAATCTGAAGGTAAGTTTTGCTGGCATAAGATTCTTGGTTGGCATCTGTTTTCTTTCAGTTTGAAAAATGTTATTCCAGGCCCTTTTAGCTTTTAGGGTCTGGGTTGGAAAATCTGCTGATATCCGTATTGGTTTCCCCCTGAATGTAATTTGATTCTTTTCTCTCACAGCTTTAAAATTCTGTCTTTATTTTATATGTTAGGTATTTTCATTATAATGTGCCTTAGTGTGGGTCTATTGTAATTTTGTGTATTTGGAGTCTATAAGCCTCTTGAACTTGGTTTTCCATTTCATTCTTCAGATTTGGGAAATTTTCTGAAATTATTTCATTGAATAGATTGTTCATTCCTTTGGTTGGTTTCTCTAAGCCTTCCTCAATCCCAATAATTCTTAAATTTGGCCTTTTCATGATATCCCATAGTTCTTGTAGATTCTGTTCATGATTTCGTACCATCTTCTCTAGTCAACTGTTTTCAAGATTAAATATTTTGTCTTTAATGTCTGAGGTTCTGTCTTCCAGGTGTTCTATCCTATTGGTTATGCTTTCTATGGAGTTTTTAATTTGGTTTATTTTTTTCCTTCAAGGATTTCTGTTTGTTTGTTTTTTTATAAGTGTCTCTAATTCTTCATTCAAATCACCTTTTGCTTCCCACATTTGCTCTTTTAACTGTTGATTGGTGTGATCATTCAAAGCCTGCATTTGCCCTTTCATCTGGTTTGCTTCTCTCATCATTTTAATTATGTACATTCTGAACTCCCTTTCTGACATTTCTTCTGCCATGCTGTCATTGGATTTTATTGATGTAGCATCTAGATTTGTTTGGGACATTTTCTTCCCTTGTTTTCTCATATTGGTCAGGTAGCTACTGCTCTAGTAGTGAAACTCTGAAATATTTCAGATTTCCTCTATTGACTTACAGTGTCCCTGTAGATTTCCAATAACTCGCCTCCTAGCCTTCAGTAGCCTGAAGTCTTGGAGGAACTTGATAATGCAGTGCTCCACAAGGAAGCTGTCCCTCTAGGGGTGGTGGCCTTCAGGTGGGGTATAATCCCTGCTAGTGGGTTGAGGCATCTCCACTTGTTGACCAATGGTCAGTCAAAAGGGGGACTAGACTGCAGGCTGGGGCATGGTTGGTCTGGGCCTGTGTCTCTGGTTCTATCGCCCTGGTGGGAAAGCCTCGCCAGGTGGGGAAGACTCACCCAGTGGGGAAGGCTTGCTGGGCAGCTCTCCTCGGAGAAGTTTCCTTTGGTCCAGAACTACCCCCTGGGCTGGGCAGCCCTCGCCTGCAATGTTCCCTGGGTCCCAGAACTTCCGCCTGGGCCAGGGAGCCTCACCCTGCAATTGAGACTCTCATTGGTGGCTCCTACTCTGAGAAGCTGCCTGCAATCCTGTCCTGCCGCTGGTCCTGGGACCCTCGCTCTCTGAATGTTTTTTTCTGTACTTATTTGCCAGTTACGTATCCTCTTCCATGATACATCTCTGTTGTCTTTTGCCCATCTTCTAAATGGATTGTTCATTGTGTTCTGAAAATTCTTTTGTATTACAGATATCAGTGTTTTGACCAGTCGAGGGCTTATCTATTCATTCCTCTTAATGTGGTCTTCTGTAGAGTCAAGTTATTAAAAATGTGAAGGATTCCAATTCCTCAGTTTTTTCCTTAATGAACTGTGGTTTTGGTTTCAAGATTAAGAACTCATGGCCTAGTCCTGAATCCTGAAAATTTTCTATTTTTCTCCTAAAATTTTTATAATTTTTACACATAAATCTGTGATCCATTTGAGTTTATTTTATATAAGCTTCAAAGTTTAGATTGAGATTCATCATTTGGTCTGAGGATATATAAATTCCTCCAGCATCATTTGTTGAAAAATCTACCCACCTGTCACTGAACTGTTTTTGCATCTTTGTCAAAAATTAGTCTGTCATATTTGTGTGCTTCTTGAGTCACTGTCCCACTGCATTGATCTACATGTCTATTCCTTTGCCAACACCATATCACCTTAATTACTGTAACTATAGGGAAGGTCCTGGTATCAGCAGAGTGATTCCAACCACTCTATCTCTACTCTGCAGCCTATGGCTTTCCATACAATTCTTAATAATCTTGCCTGTGTCTCCCAAACAACAAACAAAATTTGAATTAATTTTTATACTAACTGCAGAAATTGAATAATTTGGGAGAACTAATGTGTTTAACTATTTAGAGTCTTTCAGTATATGAGCACTGCATATGTCAATGTCTATTTAAGTATTACTGTTTTCTCGGTATTTTGTAATTTGCAGTACAAAGATCCTATACATTTTCAAGTTTATACCTGCTTCATGTTCTTTGTAGCAACTACAAATGGTATTATGTTGATCGCAGTTGCTACATGTACATTAGGATAGAGAAACGTGATTGATTTTTGTGATCTTGTATGCAATGTGTTGAGTTCCCTTTAAGTTTTTCCCTAGATTCCTCATAATTCTCTACATATAAACAATTGTATAATCTGTAAATAGGAACATTTTGTTCTTCCTTTATCTGTATGCCTTCTAATTCTTTTCATCCTTTATTGCAAGCTAGAACTTCCAACACTACTTTGGACAGCAAGTAGAGTGCACATCCTGGTCCTATTACCAACCCAAGAAAAAACATCTCATCTTTAACTACCAAGTATGGTCTTAGCTGGAAGAGGTTTTTCATAAGATGCTCTTCATCCAATAAAGGAAGTTTTCCTGTATCTGGAGTTTTCTAAGTTTCTGATCATGAATGAATGCTGGATTTTGTCAAATGCTTTTAGGACTGAGAGATCATATGATCCTTCTTTGTCCTGTGATATGATGGATTACAACGATTTTCTAATGTTCAACTAGTCCTACTTGCCTGGAATAAATCCCTTTTGGTTGTGTTAAATTTTTTATACCTAATGGAATTCAATTTGCTGCTATTTTTGTTGAGGATTACCACCTCTAAATTCGTAAGATATTGGGGCTGGAGAGTTTCTTTTGTTGTGTTGCTGTCTTTGACTTTGCTCTCAGAGCAATACTAGATCCAGGAAATGAGTCTATAAGCCTTCCTTTTTCTTCTATTTTCTGGAAGAGACTGAATAAAACTGGTGTTAATTGTTCTTTAAATGTCGGTAAGTTCTCCAATGAAACTACCTGTGCCCAGAGGTTTCTTTTTCAGATTTTATACTAAGAATTCAATTGCTTTAATGACTGACAATATTCAAGGTGTCTATTTCATCCTGGGTGAGTTCTGGTAAGTTTTAAATTTTGATTCAAACAAAGACATTATCTTTAAGTTGTTAAATTTATAAGCACAGAATTGTTGGCAGTATTTCCTTATTATTCTTTTAACAGCTATGGAGATCTATTGTGATATTCTCTATTTCATTCTTTAAACTTGTGATACCTCTCCTCTCTTTTAATCTTTGTCTTGCTAGAATTACAATTCTATTGATCTGTTCAAAGAACCAGTCATTTATGGGGGTTTTTTCTTTTCAATTTCATTGACTTCTCTTTACTTCCTCCTGCTTACTGTGGGTTTATCTTCTCTTTTTCTAGTTGCTTATAGTAGCTTTGATTGCTGATTTGAGGTCTTGTCTTTTCAAAATATCATTTAGTGCTATAAAATTTCCATCTCAGCACTGCTTTGAATCCCACATATCATATTTTCATACATTTAAATTTTTCCTTAGGACAGTTTGACCTAAGGATCACTATAAATGTGATGTTTAATTTTTAAGTGTTTGAAATTTTTCCTGTTGTTTTTAGTTTGATTCCATTGTTGTCACAGAAGATACTCTATAGGATTTTAATCCTTTTAAATGTTTAGTTTTTATAGCCCAGGATAACACCTATGTTGATTACTGCTCCACAGGCACTTGAAAAAAAAAATACTCTGTTCTGTTGGGGTGAAATGTTCTGAACATGTCCATTAGATTTTGTTGGTTATACTAAGTTCTCTCATATTCTTGCTGATTTCCTGTCTAGGAATCCTATCATAGTTGCTGAGGATGGAATGTTGAAGACTCCAACTTTTATCTGATTTAATTAGATTTACCTATGTACAGAAAATCTACTTAATCTCTTATCCATTTCCCCTTTCAGCTTTTGCTGCTTCATGTATTTTGCAAGTTTTATTTTGTATGTACACATATAGATTCTTATGCCTTCCTCATGGATTGATCTTTTCCTCATTATGTAATGTTTCATTGTCTAGTACTTCCCTTTACTTCCCTTTGCTGTAAAATTCACTTTTTCTGACATTAATAAAAAAGGAGTGCCTATATTAATGTTTATGTGGTATATATGTCTGTATTTACTGTCAATCTATGTCATTATACTGAATTTCTTGTAAATAATACAATTTTGGATTTCTTATCCATTCTACCAATGTTTCCTTTAAATGGTATATTCAGACCATCTAACTTTTAAGGAAATTACAGATGGGGTGCATCCTAATGAATCTATCATAAGTTGAAAATACATCTAGTACAAAAATCATTTAGTACAACCAGGTACTTTAAATGTGCTCAGAACACTAATATTAAGCAACAGTTGGACAGAATCATGTCACACAAAACTATATTTACAATAAAATGGTTGAATGTCTAATGAAATTTAATGAATACTACACTGAAAGTGGAAAATAGAATGGTTGTAAGAGTATGCCTTCAAATTATGAAATTTGAAAAAACCGTAAGTCTAACCATCATGAGGAATCATCTATATTATTAGTATGATAGCCCTAAACCTATCATTTGATTGTTTCTACCTACCTTCCTGTAAACTTTTTTAAAAACTGTAACTCCATCTTGATTTGTACTGTTTTTGAGCATTCACTTTGCAGTTTTCTAGCAGTTGTTTTCACGATTACAATATGCATATATAACTTATCATGCACTATTGGTATTGACATTTTATCAATACAAGTATAGAAAACATACTTCCATTTAAGTCCCTTTGCCCTTCCTACTGTTAAGTATAATTATCTTACCTATTTCCTCTACATACATTTAGCAAATCTTAATTTTACCTCAACCATCAAATATTTAACCAAATGAGAAGGTACTCTTATTTACTTCTATTAGGACCCATTCATTTTTTTTTTCCTTTCTGAAAGCCCTCTTCCATTACCTCCTATACATTTAGAGACCTTCCATTACCTCATCTTTAAAGATATCTTTATTGGCAAAAATTCTGCTTTCCTTCATCCAAGGTGGTTTTCTTTTCCCCTTAATTCCTGAAGGATATTTCTGCTGCATACACAATATGTGGTTGACAGTTCTTTTCTTCAGTAGTTTAAAAATGTCATGCCACTTCCTTCTGGCCTCAACATTTTCAGACAAGGAAGCTCCACTCATTTACACTAGTTTTCCCCTGATAATCAGTGTGGCCTCTTCCTCTGGCTACTTTCAATAATTTACCTCTTCTTTAGTTTGCATAAATTTAATTATGGTGTGTACTGCCATGCATTTCTTGAGTTTATCCTGTTCAGGGTTCACTCAGTTTTCTGGATCTACAGCTTGGTATCTTTCATCAAATTTGGGAAGGTATCAGATTATTTCTTCATACACTTTGTGGTCCCTTTCTCTCCATTCCTTCTTATGGAACTGCAATGATATAAATTTTAACTCTTTTCTTATTGTCTCAGAGGTCTATGAAACTTTTTTTCAGCCTATTTTCTCTGTTGTTCACATTCAGTAAACTCTAAAAACATGGTGTATATATATACAATAGAATATTACTCAGTCTTGAAGAATGAAATGATGTATTTGCCAGTAATGGACGGAGCTAAAATGGCTAAAATGGCTTAAGAACCTAAAGCCAAGTGTTTTCCTCTGATATGCAGATGCTAATTCATAATGGGAGGGTGGCTAGGGAAGAATAGAGTTACTTTAGTTTTAGACAGAGGGGAGTGAAGGGAGAGGAGTGGGTGTGGGGGAATAGGAAGGGTAGTAGAATTCATCAGTCATTATTACCCTGTGTACATATATAACTATGCAACCAGTGAGATTCTACATCATGTATAGCCATAAAAATGAGAAATCATCTATTATGTAGGATGTATCAAAGTACATTTTATTGTCATAACTAATTAAACCAATAATTTTTTTAAAAAACTCTAATCTTTAAAGTCACCAATTATGTTCTCTATCATCTCCACTCCACTATTTTGCCCATTTAGGAACTTCTTATAAATTTTAGTTATTTTTCCATTCTATGCTTCTTTTTGGTTCTTTTTAAATATAAAGTCTGTTTCTTGGCTTAGATTTTCCGATTTCTTACATTTGTAATAGCTTGTTAAAACACTGTTACCATGGATGCTTTTAATCCCTGTCAGATAAATATCAGGGTTGGCACCTATTGATTGTTCTTTCTCATTTGAGTCATTTTCCTAGTTCTCGGTATGATGAGTGATTGTTTAGCTGAATCCTGTACTTTTTTAAATATTAAGAGACTTGGATCCTATTTATTACTCTTCCATTAGTATGCATATTGTGCTCCCCCACTAAAATGTGTAACACCAGGGACTTGTGGGTGTTCATGTTCAGTGACGTACTAGGCCCTCCCTTCCTGCCATAAACCTGACAAATGTGAGGTGCCGACTCACACTGAGATATTGAAGATAGGGTGGAAGTTCAGGTCACTGACACCTTCCCAGCAGAAGTGTAGCTCCAACTCAATTCTGTTGCCTCCCCATGAGGAGATAAGCAACCTCTTGGGTCAAGCTACCATCAGTAAAAGAAAAAACCAAGGGTTAAGTCATACCATTTCACCATTTTGTTGCTGCATACTGGAAACAGAAGCCCACTGGCCCAATGGGCCCCACACCAATTTAAATCAGAGAAAAAAAGGAGAAGAGAAGTGCCAAGTATCCCACATCTCATTCCACCTTTCTGGTGCCAGTGAATGTGGAGGCTTACCTCCCTACTGGGAGATGAAAGGGGTCAAGTGCAATAGTAATTAGCCACTAATTGCACCAGCTAGTTGTAGTTGGTTGGGGCTAGAAACTCAGCTCCAATAGGGACCTTACTGACAGTGCCCCAGCAGAGGATCTGGAGCACCACCTGCTTCTGCCAAGAGGCGAGTGGGAGATCAGCTCCCTGCTAGGCCTTGTCATCACCAATGGTAGGGGGAGGGCCACCTGCTTCTGTCAGTCAGGGAATGAAAGGTTAGCATGCCTCTGACCTCTGGGTGGGGAACTGGAGTGTACTGGCTGCTTTCAAAACCTGAGAAGATGGTAGTGAATAGTTCTGTGGTATTTGTTAGATCACCCTTCCCTGTCCTTTGGCTAGGGGGAAGGTCTCTAGACTCCTGCAATCCTCTTTTCACCTTTCAGAATCTTCCCATTCTCCTTGGTTACCTATAGTCCAGGGATTTTGAATTGTAAGGTAGAACCAGGAGGAATGGAACAGCTTCATCTTAGTAAAAATGGGAAGTCTCTGGCCCACTTGTATTTATTTCTTATGACTGACTTCTCAATTTTATACTATTTCCACTTTTTCTGACACCTGGTTTTGTCAGATTGCTATTCATTCAATTTTTTTCCCTTGCTTACATGAAGTTTGTACCCATCTCATTCCTTATGCTTATACTGGCTTTCCCTGTAGTACTAATCACTCATATTTTACTAACAGTTCTTACAAACTGCTCCTTCACAAAGTTCCTCTATTCTTCAATCTTCCAATTGGGACAAGATCTTAAAATAATCTCACTGGTCTTACCATCCATTCAATTATTTGCACATCTACTATGTACAAACAAAAAAAGAATAAAAAACAGGTAGGGGGAAAAAAGTTCTGCCTTCATGAAGTTTATATTCTAGCAAGAAGTAAGGGGGGTAAAAGGAAAAGGACTATTAGATATCAGTCCCAATGAGTGGGGAAAGCAGTTGCTTTAGAAACAGAGAAGAATTAAGAAGCAGCATGGAAGGAGCTTCAGTGAGTTAGGTAGACAACAATAAGAGGTGACGCCAAAAAGACCATATACACAGTACCTTGTAGGTCATTGGAAGGATTTCAAATTGTCTTCCAAGGGCAATGGGATTTATAACCAAAGAGAGCAGTGGAAAAACATGATTAGATTTATGTCAGTCTGGCTGCTGGACAAAGAGGTTAAGAACAAAGTCAGATCCCCCATTTAGGAGGCTTGTTAATGATGATGGTGGCCTAGAGTGGCAGCAGTAAGGTTGATTGCAGGGTATATTTTGAAAGCAGAGACAACAGAATTTGCTAATGGATTGAATGAAGTCAGAGAAAAGAAGAAAACAAAAGTAACTCCAAGGTGTGGGGTATGAGTTGCTGGGTAAATTACAAAGTCATTTATAAAAATAGGGGGACACTGGGTCAGAGGCAGATTTGGGGAAGAAAAAAAAAATCTAGAATTTGGTTTTAGACATAGTGAAAAAAAAAAAAAGCCTACTGGATATCAAAGAAGAGATGAATGTAGGCCATTAGAAATATATAACTCTTGACTTCTGGGAAGGTTGAAGCTAGAGATAAAATAGGGAGGACTTTGCCCACAAAAACAGAAGTAAAACAGAAAAAGGACTAAGCCATGGTCAGGAACAGGAGAAGATTCAACAAAGAAGGCTTAAGTAGATACAGTAAGCAAGACAGGAAAGAGAAGTATCCTGGACTGTAAACAAAGACAGATTTCCACAAAGGAAAGAGTAAGTTAATGGTGTGCATCAAATGTTCACAAAGGTCCTTTTTGGAGCCTCTAGAATGTATTCCTGTCCCATTCCTCACACTCGTCCTTCCCACCCCCCAGCGCCACTGCTTCAGGAGGCACGGCCTCCCTGGGGAATTTGCTGACTCCCACTACCTCCTTCCTAAACTCCAGATAAAATTGTCATAACTAGTAAGGTAATTTGAAAGGGACAGGAGGGAAGGATGAAAGAATTAAGTGGAGTTCATATCCACTTCCTTTTTTCTCAGGCTTAGGCTCCAGTTATCTGCTAAGAGAAAAACGGGTCAGAAAAGGACAGGAATTGCTGCTTTAAAGGACAAAAGGACAAGTGAAAGAACTGCAAGATAACTTTGAAGAATCAGTGATAGTTGCAAGGCATAAACTTGTGGAAACAATTGCAGACTGACTCACTCAAATCTACTTTAGCCTTCTCTTACTGAACTGCAGTGACTGGAAAGGTAAAAATCACACTGACCAGCTCTCTTGCATCAGATGATCTATCCATCAGATGATGATAAACATGGACCATGCAAACATGAATTTGTATGCTCCCACTGAGTTAAGGCTAAAACTGAATAAGTTGGGGGAGAAGTAATGTGTGTCTTACCCAGCCTTCTTGTTGTAGCCAAGGTCGTATGTTCTGGGGCCAGGAGTTGTGCAGCATTCTGACTGGCTGAGCGCTGGCTACCCTGGCAGTCAACGTCTGCAGGACGTATGCCCGAGTATGTTTTTAAGCACCCTCAACAATTCAACAAGAACAGTCAGGAGTGTGCATGACAAGACAGATCAACACAGAGACAAAGCAGTACAAGGGATCTCATGTGTGAGTTAGAGATGACCGTGGAATCCAGGCTCAGTATGAAAGGAAATAAAACCACTGCCAACAAACAAGAAGTGAGAGATAATGAAAGACATGGATGTGTAAGAGACCAACTAAAAGAAAAAATAAAACCTGAACATTCCACAGCTACAATAAAGCAATGTCTCTGACCTCACTAAAGGGTAACAGTTATGAAATGTAATATCTTCTCAAACAATGGATCCTTTCATTTACCATTAGTATGTACTTTCCAGAGCGTAGTGGACTCCCTAGAATGTCTACACATATTCCAGCTATTCTGAACATTGTAATTTTTGCGAAGAACAGGATATACTGGCTCTGTGCATTTTGGGCTTCATTAGGAGTCAGACACCCCCAGGGCAACAGAATCACAGGAAACAACCACGTTCACAAGTTCTTAAGAAATCTGAACTTGTACACAGACAACAAATTATGAAAATGCCAATATCAAACATGCTCATCAGAAGCTTTGTCTTCATTTGTTGGCATGGCCATTACCTGGGTTACAATATACTGACAGGGGAAAACGTACAGCCCTTTTCTGGACATTCGAAACCATTTCCCTGGCTCAGCTCTGACTTCAGTTCCAATCAGTGGTAATGTCAAAGTGGTAAGCTGAATAACCATTTAACTTAAAAATGTTAATAATATTTAGACACTTTCAATAATATGAGAATCACATAAAATGAATTTTGCAGATTTACCAAAAATATTTCCTGTATCTAGTCCCGAGGAGGAGGAAACATTCATTTGGAAATAGCAACACTTTATTGGCTTAATGTTAGAACCTTTAAAAGGATCACAGTCCCCTACAGCACATTATGACATTCCTAGAAACTCTTCCAGCTCCTACTAACTTTAATTGAATTATGAAATGCAGAGCCTTTCTAGGGCCTGGAAATATAATAATTCTTCCTAAAATAAACGGCAGGCCATTTACATTTATTACATATGGCAATAAAATGTGTTTTTTCCAAATAGATAACAGATTCTATTATCATTTCTTTATAATTACTCTGACTGCACTTTAAGAGTTATTGCTTATTAGAAATGTGAAGAAGGGCAATTTTTAAGTTCTGGAATCCTGTTGAACCATATCCCTTTTCACCCACAAAGTAAGAATTTATACCCACATAAGATATAATGCCAGAATAACAGGGATAATGTGAAAATAATTTACAGCACTGACATTAAAGGATGGAACCCTGCTAGGATTAATTTGTGCAACTTTAGTCATACTTATCAGTAAGTCATGTCCTGTATATTAATTATCCAGAAAAACTAGGGAGATTTAAAACTATAATTCAAATAGTAATTTTTTTAATTTTCAATGGATGACCAAAAACAAATCCCCAAAATCTGAGTTATTAAGGAGTCATTCAAAAATTATAAACATATTAGCTTTCAGAAGTGTAATAGTTTGTATAAAGTATTTTAGCCTGCAATAAATTAATCACCATCTTCTTAGCATAAAGTTTAATGCTAATCGAAATAAGGTAAGAGAAAGCTATATTCTAAAACTACAAAAGTAGATAAATTGATTTTTAGTACCTATAAAGTAAGCAATAACAAATACTTTACAATAAATATGCAAATCTACATTGTAGAGTCACGTTTTATTATAAAAGGTACATTTTCTCATCAAAATACCTTTGGAAGTACTTCCAAGTGTCCAAAAGTCAACAAGCACTGCCTTAAAGTAAGGTGCACCTGAGATGTCCTTCATGGAATGGGCTTAAGGAAAAACCACATTGAATATATCATGAACCCAGTTTCATCAAGCAAGTCCTGCCTTTAAAGATGTATATATAGGTATGACATCAAAGGCACAGGTGATAACAGGAAAAAAAAAAAAAAGACATCATCAAAATTATAAACTTTGTGCTTCAAAGAATACCATAAAAAAGTGAAAGAAAATCTACAGAATCAGAGAAAATATTTGGAAATTACATACATGATAAGGAACATGTATAAAGAATATACAAAAATCTATTACAACAAGAAGAAATGATAAAAATAGGCAAAGTATCTGAATACATATTTTTCCAAAGAATATATGTAAATTATCAATAAGCATGTAAAAAGCTGCTCAACATTATTAGCCACCAATGAAATGCAAGACAAAACTAACTGATACCAGTTCACACAAACTAGAGTGGCTGTAACAATTTATTTAAAAAAGGAAAACAAGACATAGTCATAAGGATGTGAAGAAATCAAAACCCTCATGCTCTATTGGTAGGAATCTAAATGATGCAGCTACTTAGGAAAGAATGCTTTGGTTCCTCAAATGCTTAAACACAGAATTAACCTCCATATAACCAGAAATCCACTTGTAAGTACACACCCAAGAATGATGAAAATACGTCCATGCAAAAACTTCAGTATGGTGGCATTATTTCCAACCATAGAAAGGTTAAAACAATTCAAATATTTATTCTTCAAGTGATAATGGATAAATAAAATGTGGCATATCCCATAAGAGACTACTATTCAGTTATAAAACACAATGAAGTATTGATGCACACTACAACCTTAGATGAATCTGGAAAACATTATGTTAAGTGATGGAAGTCATTCAAAAAAAAAAAAAAAAAAAACAAGTTGTTTGGTTCTAGGTACATGATATGTCCAGAATGGACCAGTCTATAGAGATGGACATTGAATAGTAATTACCTGTGATAGGATGATACTGTTTGGGTTATCCAAGACTATCAATTCATTTAGGTATAACACATTTATCATTTCATGCTAGGAATCAACTTTTCCAGTTTTCTTATCAAAACACTCAACTATGTATACACAAAGATGTTCATTCACTACATGATATTTTCCACTAAACAAAAACCAAAAGGCCCACCAGTTCAAGAATAGGCTGTGAAAGTTATGTTGCACATGGAATACACAATCACTAAAAAGAAAAGCAGATCTGCGCATGCACTATAAGAAGATCTCTAAGATTAAACAAAGCAACAAAATACTGAGCATGATCCTATTTATATAATTTTTAAACAAATACTGATGAATAAAAGTTTTTTTTAGAAAAAATACACAAAAAGATTAATACTTTAACATTTGGGTAGAAGGATTAACTTTTTAACTTAATACACGTTTGTGCTGTTTGATTTTTAACCAAATGAGCTGTTACTGTTATAAATACATTTTTAAAATCATACTACCTTCCTTTCTGTGTGAAGTTTGGGTCTTGCCTTACAACAACAAGCAATCTAGACTCCTTTTAACTAGGATGTTAGCATGATCTAAAATGAAATCATCTTCATCATTTACAAGCAACTTCAATATATATGCCTAAAAGAAAATTCTAAAAGCTCATAAATGTAGACCTTAAAAAGGGCCTGATTCTGTTTTATGATACATTACTTCATTTCAAATAATTCAAATTAACACTATAATGTACTAATCAGACTGGATTAAGTGAAAATATTTTAAAACATTTGTCATTTTGCCTCTTGAACTCTGTTCAACTGTTATAATATTTCAACCTTATTCTTTCCCATATTTTCAGAAGTTAAACATGTACAGAATAAGAATACCATGCAAATAACATGTTATTTTTAGTCAGTCCTATTCTCAATATGCTTTACATAATAATCTAATTTTCACAGCTTTAAAGGAACACATAGGGAAAGTATTATCCTCATTTTACATGTGCATAGTGATCAGGAATCAAAATACAGTGTACACCATTCAACATATGGGAAAACAACTCTAGGTATGAATAACCTTTGGATTAGAAATGTTCAGAATTCAGACTTTTTTTGGGTTTTACAAGGGTAATTACAGCATTACAAAACACCCCCTGGAGTATGGAAAAGTACACCAAAATCAAACACATCACTATTTCTGCAAAGAAATGGATGAATATTCACGACAAATGGGATAAAGACAGACATCTGTTCAGGTCAAGGTTTGCCTCCAAATGAGTTATGAAACATTTTGCTGCAAGGACTTGATTTTGAAACTAGAGATATGGGTTCTAGGCATACACAGGGTAGCTCTCAGTTGAAAAAATTATTTTTCACTACTTATAAGGCAAAAAATTCCTTTAAATCTCAAAGTTAAATCCTTCTTTGGAGAGATGGGTGTGTGAATAAAATCAGACAAAAATCATCTCAGGGTTTCCTGGAAACCCAAAACTATTTCTGTCACATAACTACACTTGCTTTCATCAGCCACATTATAAACAAGATCAGTAAAAGTTAAGCATGAGGAGATAAAATTGGTCACTAATTAGCAATCTCTTCCTTGTTCTCCTTGAAAAGTTTCCATATGCCACATCTTCAGATAGCTGTCTCTACCCATCACCCTCTTCCTTCAGTTTTACATTCTAAGCTGAAGACTCCCACCTGGTTGCTTTGACCATTCTGTGTGTGACACTATTCTCTAATTTCTCCCATGCTGGTGGCTCTCTTCTGGATCTGCTCCCTTGTCACTGTCTTTTTTGAAATGTGACATCCAGGACCAAAAGCTGCTGACCTTGCTTGGCCAGCATGAAATCTGGTTACTTTCCTGGAACTGAACATTATCTTTGCATCTCACAGGTTAAGATTATTAAACCTAAGTGCTAAGACACACTAATGCAATTGGTATAAACCTGGAGAAAGGAAATCAATTAACTCACTGTTAAATTTAAATGTATAACCACTTTGTACCCAATAAATATAGTAAAAGATAGTCTCAGTAATAAGTGAAAAAAGGTAAATAAAAATAATATATCATGGATTAACTCATTTAACAAAATGGGAGGAAAAGAAACAAGTGGCATATAGATGAAACAGATTAGCCATGAGCTGAAATTCCTGAAACTGTGATGGATGCCTATTTTACCATTGCTTACACTTATGTTTTTCATGATAAATAGCTGAAGCTGAAAATAAAAATAAGTGAAAGAAATACATATTTCTGATTGATAATAATTAAAATGATTGTCAATAAAGCATTGGAGAGTTGATGCAGAAATAAAGACCTAGTGGAAATGCAAATTAACCCTACCTTTCTGAAGGATTTTTTTGGTGATATGGGACAAAATGGACATAACCCTGTGACCTAGCAATCCTGCTTCATGGTATTTACTCTATCTAAGATGATTCTTAGATAAACAGAACAAGATGTAAACACCTAATCATATTCAGTGATTATTTATAATGGAGAACTAAAACAACTTCAATATCTATTAATATCAAAGGAAAATAGTGGAAGAATATGAAATCTATTGAAAACAATAGTGCATATCTATAGATATAAAAACTGACACTGTTGAGATTACAAACCAGTATATAATTTCATCCCACTTCATTAGATATGCATACTTTTACACAAGTACAAAAGGCATAGAGATTTCTAGAAATGTATACCAAAAATGTTGACAATGGTTATCTCTAAGTAAAAGGATTTGCTTTTATTTTCTTCAGATAGTTTTCTATACTCTACTTGCAATGAGTATCATTTTTACAAAAACTAAGCTGCTGAGGGACAATAAAAACTAACCACCTGATTACAGTTTTATTAGGAAACGGTATACAGTATCTTTACCAGGTATAGCCTAAACATGATTCTGTCCTTTCATACAGCTGGCTCTTCTCCCCATGGGAATGGACACTGGAGGCCATCAAATGACTTAAGTCCCTCAATGGTAGTATGCCAGATTCACACGGCCTAATTCTGGTCTGAAAGTCTACCACTTCTATTTTAACAACAACCTATATGATTTTCCTGCTTCAAGAAAAATTAGTTGAGTAAAATGTCAGAGAAATTCAACTGGATTGAGGACTATTTATGTATTTTTAAGAATTTATAAGACACTGTTCAGCAACTTTCCTGGTACTTTTTTTTTTAACAGATATATAAAACTATTATTTTGTAATAATTTTACACAAGAAGCTTAGTTTAAATTGTTCATAAACCCTTTTACTCTTTTATGACAGTTCTACAATGAAAATGATTGGTCTTATATTCTATTGTCTGTAATTAATAACATTATTTTGGTCCCCAGGAACTGGAATTATATAAAAGAGCTTCTTCAATTGCTTATAATAAAAAGTGCAATAACTAAGTTCTCACTTTTAAATATATCCATGGTTTTCTCCTTAAACTCATATTCACCAATTTTTTTTGCGGGGGGGTGCTGGGGATCAAACCCAGGGCCTTGTGCTTACAAGGCAAGCACTCTACTGACTGAGCTATCTCCCCAGCCCTTTACCAAATATTAATGAAATACAAAGTAAGATTACTTGTGTCACTTATAAACACAGGCAATAATTCATAAGGTTAAAACAATACTGAGTAACAAGTAAAGATACTACATGCAAAGATGAGAATGTTAACTAAAAAGGTTTATAATTACTATAATATATGTAATTAAAAAAATAAGCAATTGAGTCTCAGCTCATGAATTCTTATATACTCAATATTTAAAATGCAGGGCAGTGAGTTCTCAATTCTCTGCATTGGAGAACCACAGCAGAATCTGAGACTCAAACATTACCAAAAACTAGCTGGGCAGTGAACTTTAAGAATCATCTGTCCCAGAGTTCAGGTTTCTTGTGGTCACAGTGATCATCAATGCAGTTCAGGAACCCCTAACTAATAGTCATTCCACTAGAATTTCCACCACTTCATGTGAGGCTTGAATGTAGTTTCCCAAAGTTTGTCCTCTGATGAAAAAGAAATATTCAACAAGGAAAGTTTAACCTGTTTAAACGGAAAAATTAAGCATGGAAAAAAGACATTCTTTCAACTGTTCAACCATGAGAACTTTCAAACAGATTCTGAAATCTTGTCCTTCACTTTTTGTGGGCACAGGTTTAATAAAATTATAAAAGAAAAACTAGAAATATTGGTCATAAAAATAAAATATAAAAGTCAGCAACCACTGCAAATTGACTGCATTAGGATGACCTTCCTAAAGAGCACTTTTTCAGTTTCTATTTTAACAGCAAAAGTAAAAGCCTACTATCACTTTGATTGCAAAACCCATTTTTATAACTAAAAGTTACAGTTATATGATGGGAGTTTATTTCCTATTACCAAGAAAATAAGGTATCTAGCCCCACCCACATCATCTTTGATCACTAGGTCCCATACTCAGCAGCAGACAAACCTGAGATCTACCTTCTATCTATTCTTATTCCCTTCTCTAAAACAGTCTGAGGATTAGGTTTTTATACCTACTTCTCAAATTGAAAGAAAATAGCAATGATAAAAAGGATTAAGTAAGCTGAAAGTTCATCAAATTAATAGGTAAGCAAAATGCTGCTTTTAAAGGGGTCATCAGGTAAGCAGGGTTCTGGAGTCCTGGTAAGTGTTCTAATACTTTTATCTGGGTATTAAATACATGTGTTTGTTCCCTTTTTGAAAATTTACCACGTAATATTATTTCTCTTCTGTATATTTCAGTGAATTTATTTTAGAAATTCTGCTTACAATCAAAACAATCTACTCAACGATTTCAAATGCTAAGACTTTGGGGACCAAATAAATGACAAGAAAAAAAATCGGCCAGGAGTAGTGATGCACACCTGTAATCCCAGCAACTTGGGAGCCTGAGGCAGGAGAATCACAAGTTTGAAACCAGCCTTGGCAACTTAGCAAGTTTCTATCTCAAAATAAAAAAGACTGGGGATATAGCTCAGGAGTAAAGCACCCCTGAGAAGGAGGGAAGAAAAAAAGGGAGGGAGACAGAAGAGAGAGAACAATGTAAACCTAAAATTGCATCTGCAATTTGAGAAAGGAGTGAACTATGTTTCCTTCAAACAATGCATTCTAGACTTCACCATGAGGGCCAACAGCCTATTTATACACTCTTTTCTCTCAATCTTTTTTCTACCTTATAAGATATATCACATGACAGATCCTTGTCACATACAAAGGAGGCCAAAAGGTTTGATGAATTGCTAACAGGTAGTACAAACCTTGCAATCAAAAGGCAGAGAAGAAAATACTTCATTGACTAAAGCAGAATCATAACCCAACTCATCATTACACTATGTGCACTGTAATGGGCAGAAATTTTTTTTTTTTAATGTTGTTTTCCAAACCCTAGAACCTGTGACTAAGATGAGATCTCACTGCTGTGAGGAAGTCACATTCTATGGCACATTTGGCCTGAAGACAATATTTTCCTGGTGGACACGATACAGGCACACAGCCCTTCAAAGCAGAGTTCTTCTGTCCTGAGGCAGGTCAGACACACTTAAAGGCTCAACATATGAGGAAGACCTGACGCATGGTTGCTGGTTTGAAGATGGAGAGGCCATTAGAAGCACAGTGTCCCCAACTGTCAGCCAATAAGGAAACAGACCTCAGTCCTACAACCACAAAGAACTGAATGAGCTTTGAAATGGATTTTTCCCTAGAACTTCCAGGTATCTTCTTTCTTACTGAAACACTGGAAAATATTAACTACCCCTTCCTACCTTTTACAGCAAATTCTAGAAATTCAACATGCACTGGCAGAAATGATAATAAAAGAATTATACAATTTATGTATTCATTCAGCTAACATTTATTGGATTCCTCTTATGGCACTGTGCCAGAGCAGGGAATATGACAATGCATAAAATAATCCTGTCTTTTGAAGTTCACAGCCTGATAAGAGATTGATAACTTATAACAAGGAAGGTACAAACTGGGAGGAGATGCAGAGTATTGTGGAAACCAAGGCAATTCTTGATGTAGAGGGCAGAGAGACCAGAATAGACTACAAAGAGGCAGTGATGAATGAGCTCAACATCAACACATGAGTCTAAATTTGCTGGGTCAGAATGGAGTAGGGGAGAGGGAGGAGGTGGCAGCATTCAGGGTTAAAGAGACCTGCAAGTAAAATCCAAAACACCATGGTGTGGTGGGAGCAAGGAAGCAAAAGAGTGGAACTCCTAGCAATTTAGCATTCTGAGAGTGCCAAGTGAAACCCAGAGAATACAAATGCAATGCAAAACAAGGCTTAGCCTATAAAGATCCCAGAACACCACAGTAAAAGCCATTATAAGCAAGACCTATGGTGAGATTTATATTTTGGATGCAATTGGTGGGGGGGGGGGATTTGAACAAGAATATAAACAGAAAGTTTAGTCAAAATAATGACATATTTGAGAAGTATTTACGGTAAGAGTAAAATCTTCAGGATCTCAAGATTGACCATATGGCAAGGGTGGTCAGGAAAAAGAGCTAGACTCAGATGAGCCTCAAGTTTCTAGCTTAGGAGACTCTGATAATGCCAACACCAAAACATGGAAACTATCCTAAACTGCCGGTTAAAACACAGACCAGGAGTTGGGGATACAGCTCAGTTGGTAGAGTGCTTGCCTTGAGTGCATAAGGCCCTGGGTTCAATCTCCAGTACCACAAAAAATAAATAAATAAATTTTAAAACACACAGACCAATTACAGAAGGAAAGAAAAAAGAATACAAATGTGTTTACATATATATCTCAAGAATGATGTAGAACTTTTGATGCTAGACTCAACTCAGAAAATTTTGTGGAACCAAAGGAAGTTTCTAAAACTGGAAAGGTGATTCAAAAGTATTATTTAGAAAAGCTGTTAGTCAAAGCTAAGGCTGTACCTCAGTGGTAGAGTGCTTGCCTAGCATATGTGAAGAAGGCCAGGGTTCAATCCCCAATACTGCAAAAACAAAACAGAGAAAAGCTCTTAGTCATTATAATTGTCCAGACAGTGAGTGGGCCCACATTCAGGCAGTAGAAAACAGCAGGGAATAATCATACATCGCACAGTGTTTTCTGTCAACAACAAACCACATTTACCAAAGTGGTCACATGGAACTGAAAAATTCTTGCCTAGTGAATACACAGCTGAAGAGGTAAGAGAAAAAGGAAACTGCAGGTGAAAAAAAAAAGAACCTACAAGAATATTCACAGAGGTTTTAAGTTTATCCAAGTCTCAACAAGTTCCTTACAGTTTGAAAACATGGATCACCAATTCCCAAAGGTTTTCATTAACAGAGAGGAATGTTCATAGTAAATTATCTACTTAATAAGCAAATCTAGGATAAAAAAGAAACAAACCAAGCAAACCCCATGAACATATTTCTGAAAAGAATGACACATCTGAGCTGGGGTGGCTCAGTGGTAAAGCATTTGCTTACCATGTGTGAGGCAATGGGTTTGATTCTCAGCACCATATAAAAATAAATAAATATGAAGGTCCATCATCAACCTTCATATCAATAATTTTTCCATCACTGATGTACAGAAATGCATTATATATATATATATGGAATGACACATCCTTAAGAAGTTCCAGCAGGTCCTTCAGGAGGTTTCTCCATGCATGTTATCACCCCTGAAGACCTCCCAATTGGAAAAGATCTGAGGTGGAAGTCAGTGATATTGATGAAACCAACCCTGTTTTTGTGTCTTACTTTTTAACAACAAAAAATTTAAGTAGAAAAACTTTATGGAATAAGGATATAAAGAAAATGTTTTTATACAGTTGTACAATGTATCTGTGTCTCAAGCTAAGGGTTATCGCAAAAGTCAAACATTACAAAAATTAGTACTTATAAAGTTACAGTCAGCTTAATTATTTAGGAAAGAAAATTTTCTATAAATTCAGTGTAGCCTAAGTATGCAGTTTTATAAAGCCTACAATAGTGTACAATAATGTCCTTCAAATCACTCACTCACCACTCACCCAGAGCAACTTCTGGTCCTACAAGTTCCATTCAAGGTTAAATCCCTACACACTGTACCACTATTTATCTTTTGTGTCATTTTTTACTGTAGTCTTTTCATGTTTAGATACACAGATACTTACCACTGTGTTACAATTGCCTATGATATTCATCACAGTCACAGGCTGTATAGGTGTGAACCTGAGGGGCAAGAGGCTAGATCTATAGCCCAGGTGTAGGAGGCCATCCCACCCCGGTTTAAAGACACTCCATGACATGTATAAAAGGTATTTTTCAGAATGTGTTCCCATCCTTAAGCAACACATGACTGTGAAATACTTCCATGTAAAAACAATGGGGCCAGCAACTGATCAGATAAGTGGCTTCAAAGGGTAAGGTAATTTTCCTAATTTATCATTTAGTGGATCCATCACTGATTACAGAAATGCATTTGATTTATGGGTATTAATTTTATATCCTTTTACTTTGCTGAATTCATTTATTAGTTCTAGAAGTTTTCTGGTGGAGTTTCTGGATATTCTAAATATAAAATCATGTCATCGGCAAATAGTGAAGTGCAAGAAGTAAAATCAAGAATCAATAAAAGGGATATACTCAAACTAAAAAGCTGCTTCTCAGCAAAGGAAATGATCTATAACATGAAGAGAGATCCTACAGAATGGAAGAAAATCTTTACCACAAGCACTTCAGAGAGAGCACTAATCTCCAGTATATAAAAAGAACTCAAAAAACTTAACAACAACAACAACAACAAAAAAAAAAAAAACCCAGTCAATAAATGGGCTGAGGAACTGAAGACACTTCACAGAAGAAATACAATCAACATATGAAAAAATGTTCATCATCTCTAATAATTAGAGAAATGCAAATCAAAACTAAGATTTCATCTCACTCCAGTCAGAATGGCAATTGTCAAGAACACAAGCAACAATAGGTGTTGGTGAGGCTGTGGGGGAAAAGGTACACTCGCGCACTGCTGGTGGGAATGCAAATTGGTACAACCAGTCTGGAAAGTAGTATGGCAATTCCTCAGAAAACTTATAATGGAACCACCGTTTGACCCAGTTATCCCACTCCTAGGTTTATACCTAGAGGACTTAAAGTCAGCATACTACAGTGATGCAATCACATCAATGTTTATAGCAGCTCAATTCACAATAGCTAAACTATGGAACCAACCTAGATGATTTCAACAGATGAATAGATAAAAGAAAATGAGGTACATTTATATACACAGTGGAATAATACTCATCCTAAAAGAAGAATGAAATTATGGTGTTTGCAGGTAAATGGATGGAGCCGGAAAATATCATGCTAAGTGAAATAAGCCAATCTCCAAAATCCAAAAGCCAAATGTTTTCTCTGATAAGCAGATGCTGATCCATATGGGTGCAGGGGAGATGAAGGGACTTTGGCTGTGCAGAGGGAAGTGAGGGGAGGGCTGGGCTTGAGGTTATGGGAAGGATAGTACATGTATGATTATACTACCAGTGTGACTGTGCCATGTTCAGGCAGAGAAAGAAGTTGTGCTCCATTTGTATACAATGTGTCTAAATGCATTCTACTGTCATGATAACTAATTAGAACAATTTTTTTAAAAATTTATTTAAAAAAAAAAAAAAAAGACAAGGTGGACACAGTGGCACACACCTGTAATCTCAGCAGGGTGAAAAGCTGAGCCAGGAGGATCTAGAGGTCAAAACCAGCCCCAGCAACAGTGAGGCACTAAGCAATTCAGTGAGACCCTGTCACTAAATAAAATACAAAATAGGGCTGGGGATGTGGCTCAGCATTCGAGTGACCCTGAGTTCAATCCCTGGTACCCTCAAAAATAAAAATTAAGCTAAAAAAGTTAGATGAAAAATGTTTTTGATCATTTATGTACTTATTCCAAAGACAAAAATACTTGCCTCAGGCTGGGCACAGTGGCACACACCTGTAATTTCAGTGGCCTGGGAAGATGAGACAGAAGGACTGCAAACTGAAAACCAGCCTCAGTAACTTACCGAGACCATGTCTCTAAATAAAAAATATAAAAAGGGCTGAGGATGTGGCTCAGTGGTAACTCCCTCTGGGTTCAATTCCCAGCACCAAATATAAAATTTTTAAAAATTGCCCCAAGTCATCTAGATAATGTAACGATGACTTTGGTTGTGGGGTCTGAATTTGAGGTTACAGTAGGGTGAATCAGACCCAAAACATAAATAAGGAAATACAGCATACAGATGAATCCGTTTGTTTAGGAATGATAGTGCCAAAGAACAGATGAGATTACAAGGTAGAAAAGGCCACAGGTGAAACCTGGAGCACATCTCCAAGTATGTAGCAGAAGAGGAGAAATCAATGCAAAACCCTACATATTAATTTACTTAAAAAGTTCAGCTGTAACTGATTGAGCATGCAATGTCCTGAAGTCTGAGAAAGAAAATCTCTGGACTCAAGGAGTCCATAGCACCACCAGAGTTTATTCACATTTAACACTAGACAGAAGCTTCCCAGTACTACAACAAAGATTCAGAAAAATGCTGAAAGATGGGGGGATATTCTAGCTGGGTGAAGTAGGGAGTATGTGTGAAGGAGAAAGCATCTGGGTGACCCTTCAAAGGGAGAGAAGT
This sequence comes from Sciurus carolinensis, assembly GCF_902686445.1. Taxonomy (NCBI): domain Eukaryota; kingdom Metazoa; phylum Chordata; class Mammalia; order Rodentia; family Sciuridae; genus Sciurus; species Sciurus carolinensis. Next base: position 11,192,902 of record NC_062230.1, on the reverse strand, counting down.
TTGAAGCCAAGGCAAGGAAATAATAGAATAAAAGGAAATAATAACCAGCAACAGTGGGGTGGGGTTGAGGGGCCTTTTTGTTTGTTTGTTTTAGTTGTCAATGGACCTTTATTTTACTTATACACAGTACTGAGGATTCAACCCAGTGCATCACACATGCTAGGCAAGTGCTCTACCACTGAGCTACAACCCCAGACCATGGGGGGGGGGGGGGGGGGGTTACATTATTTAAGTCAATCCTTGCAACTACTCTCACTTTAAAAAGGAAGGAAAGAGATACTTTAGAAGGCTAAGTGCAGGCCAGAGTGTGGCTGTGGCAGAGAGGAAGATATTCTTCCTCAATTTGCTGCAGATCTGTTATCCTATAAGCAAAAATCTAAACTCAAAGTGGGTATTCACGTCAATGTTAAGATTTTCAGTTGAAGATAACAGATCATTTGGAAGAAAACCTATTTGAAATGGGCACAAACCTCTTGTATTTAGAGTTTCCCATTATAAAGTCTAACTATTAAGCACTATAAAATACTACAGTGCCAGTTATCAGAGGCAGCTAATGTTTCTGGGTGAGCCTTAATTCTGACAGTATAAATTCTTACAAGAAGAATAAAGGTATAAAGGTACAAAGGTACAGTGTAGTGGGAACAGTAAAGGAAAAACTAAGAGTAAATAATTTTCTCTCGGGGATTTCATATTTAAAAGACTACAGACCTTTGCTGCAACAATTGTACTTCCACAAAGGTGCACAAAGGCTAAACTATCCATATGCAGGATTCAGTGATAACCGTTTGGAACAGAAGACTGGCAACAATAGAGAACTGTGATTCTGCCATACCAAACCCTCCAACACTTCTGGGCAATTCCATCAGGTAAAGAGAAATTTATTTTCTCTCTCTCTCTTTGAAGACCCTGGTACAGTCTACCTGCCATTTCTTTAAGTGCTCAAATTTTTAGGAAAATAAATGTCAAAATGTAAAAAAGATTGCTAAGAAGGGGTTATGTTTGGGCAAATGAAAAACAATTTAATATGAAGAAAAAGCAGTAACAAAAGTGAAATCCTTGAGCAGAACATTTAACTGTATTTCAAGTGCTAAGTTCCATTTCCTTCACTGCCACTATATGGCAGAAGAGGCAGTCCAGCTGGCAATGAACAGACCAGAAACAAGCAGACCATCACCAGATACCTTGGGAGTAGATGACAAGTCCTTCCTCATCACATAGCATACGATGCTATAAACCCAAAAAAGACAACAACACTAAGATTAACAAACAGTCCATACATGTATCAGATGTGTAAAACCTGTCAGACCAAAAAGCCAGACAATTTTTTTTTTTTTTTTTTGATACTGAGGATTGAATCCAGGGGCATTTAACCACTGAGCCACATCCCAAGCCCTTTTTTGTACTTTATTTAGAGAGAGGGTCTCACTGAGTTGCTTAGGGCCTCAATAAATTGCCGAAGCTGGCTTTGAACTCAGGATCCTCCTGCCTCAACCTCCCGAGCCATTGGGATTACAGGCATGCACCACCATGCCCAGCTAGAACTTACTTTTCAGGAGAATATAAAGCCAACTCTGACTCTTAAGTCAGATGGGCAAGACACACCAGCAGAAGGTGTGGATGAGTCATACCGATGCTCTTGAGGAACTCAGTCCCTCACAGTTCTGGGAGAACCCGTCCTGACTTCAACAAGCATGATGATCTGGCGGACCTATCCCCCTTCAAGCAAAACCCATCGCTATACTGTGAAGAAGGGCAGGGGCTTCCCATTGCTAGATAGCTTGCATTCTGAGGCCAAACAGGACACAGCAGTAGCCCAGGGAGGCTGATTTTCCAACCCACACCACGTTTTTCTGTTTTTCACACACACATACATATATATACACACACACACCACACCCTGCAAGGCATTACTTATGAAGCCCCACTGACAGTCATCATGCCAAAGTTAACTGAACCGTACAATGCATTCAACACCTCTGTCCCTACACACTCCCTCTTTTGACTAGCCCCCAGGGACAATCCTCCTGGCACCATCCCCAGACAAGCCCTGACTGGTGAAGCACTTCTGTGGCATCTTATCCTACATTTACTACCCTCACCCAAATACCATCTGCATCCAAGCCTCAGTTCTATTCCTTCTGAAATCCCAAACACAGTAAGAATCATCTTGTCTAGTAATATAAACAAATTTGGTGGTCAATATTTAATTTACTCTGGAGTATCACTAACAAAAATATTGCTAATGTTTTTATATAAGCTACAAATGATAGCACCTAATTAATGCCATATCAGGAAGGATATGTTAGGTCAGTAAAGTCAACAACAAACCAAGAAACCTCAAAATAAAAAATAAACATAACGTGTTGGGAAACCAGTGGGGAGAGGGGATGTAAACAATGGAACTAGAAATAAAAGATAGCCAAGATAAGGTAAAAAGGTCACAAAACAAGTAAGAAGTAAAAATATCTTCTATGTACTTTATTTTAGTTGAAGGAAAATCATGAGGGGTTCATTTGATCTGATAAGTTAATGAGCACAATAGCTGTGATTTACTAAATAAGACACTGTGCTAAGTGCTTTACACACATTATCTCTTCTAATCCTTACAAAAACCTTGTGAAAAAGATTAACTTTGTTTTACAAATAGGAACCTGAAACACAGACAAGTTACACAGGTTGGCCAAGGTCACAAAAATCAAAGAGCAGAGTCAGGATTTGAATCCAGCTCTAAGATTCATGATGTTCTCATATTATAATGCTAATACACTACACTGAGGCAGATGGCTTTAAAGCGTATCTTTTATGTATGCAGGTTTTAACAAGATACATCCATATGTGCTTACATGTGAACTAATCTCTCAGATACATTAAGTGAAAAAAGACAAATACACCAAGGTCAGCCTCTAAAGTAACAGTATGATACCATATGTACAGAGTCAAAGGATTGGGGACAAAGATACATATGTCTATGTATGGATAAAATATCACTGAATGAAAGTTTTTGAAACAGGAACAGTGACAGCCTCAAGCAGAGGGAACTATGGGATCAAGGGTAAGAAAAACAGACTTTCGATACTACATTGGTGTAACAAATTCACCTACTACAGTAATTTTCATAAGAAATAAGTACTACATAATAAAATGACAATTGCAAAATCAAATTCTGTAATGAAAACATACCTCAGACTCCTCGTTTCACAAGTTAAATAAAGAGCATTAAGAACAACAAAGTCATGCTTATTTTAACTGAACAACCTTTTTAGATGTTTTTCACCTGTAAAGGTGCCTATTAAGACTACACTTGCAAGTGGCACAAGCCTGTAATCCCAGCAGCTCGGGAGACTGAAACAGGAGGATCTCAAGTTCAAAGCCAGTCTCAGCAACCGCAAGGCACTAAGCAACTCAGTGACATACTGTCTCTAAATAAAATACAAAATAGGGCTGGGGATGTGGCTCAGGGGTCAAGTGCCCCTGAATTCAATCCCTGGTACCCACCCCTCCAAACAAAAAATACTACACTTACACCCCAAACATGGAACAAATGTGCAGTCATGCATGGAAAGGAAAAACCAGTTCCTATGAACACAGAAGAGGAGACTGCAAAAACCCTAAAGGAGATAGAGAGGAAAAATCAGCTTTCATTATTATAACACACTGTCAGTATTCTGTTACTATAACAAACATCTGAGATAAGAAAGGAAAAACGTTTATTCTGGCCCATGGTTTCAGAGGTTCCAGTCCATGATTGGTTGGCCCTGTTACTATTAGACCTATGGTAAGGCAATGTATCATGGAAGGAGTACATGGCAGGGCAAAACTACTCACTTCCTCAGCCGAATTCTATAAGACCTTTAAAGAAGAACTAATACCAATACTCCTCAAAATATTCCAGGAAATACAAAAAGGAGGGAATCCTTCCAAACTCATTCTATGAAGCTAGTATCACTCTGATACCAAAACCAAACAAAGACTCATCAAGGAAACAAAAACTTTAGATCAATATCCCTGATGAACACAGATGTAAAAATCCTTAACAAAATACTGGCAAATCGCATATAAAAACATATTAAAAAGATAGTGCACATGATCAAGTGGGGTTTATCCCAGGGCTCCAAGGTTGGTTCAACATCCAGAAATCAATAAATGTCATTCATCACATCAAAAGACTTCAAGTTAAGAATCATATGATTATTTCAATAGATGCTAAGAAAGCGTTTGATAAAATACAGCACCCATTCATGCTTAAAACACTAGAAAAAATAGGAATAGTAGGAACACACCTCAACATTGTAAAGCCTATTAATGCTAAGTCCACGGTCAAATCATTCCTAATGGAGAAAAACTGAAAGCATTCCCTCTAAAAACTGGAACAAGACAGGGACACCCTCTTTCACCACTTCTATTCAACATCATCCTTGAAACACTAGCCAGAGCAATTAGACAGACCAAAGAAATTAAAGGAATATGAAAAGGAAAAGGAGAACTCAAGCTGTCGCTATTTGCTGATGACATGATTCTATATTTAGAGGATCCAAAAAACTACACTAGAAAAATTCTAGAACTAAAATGAATTCATCAAAGTAGCAAGATATAAAATCAATATGCGTAAACCAAATGCATCTCTATTCATAAGTGATGAATTCTCTGAAAAAGAAATTAGGGAAACCACTCCATTCATAATAGCCTCAAAAAAAATAAAATATTTGGGAATCAATCTAACAAGAGGTGAAAGACCTCTACACTGAAAACTACAGAACACTAAAGAAATTGAAGAAACCTTAAAGATGGAAAGCTCTCCCATGTTCTTAGATAGGCAGAATTAATATTGTCAAAATGGCCATACTACCAAAAGTGTTACACAGATTCAATGCAACTCCAATTAAAATTCCAATGACATTCCTCATAGAAATAAAGAAAGCAATCATGAACTTCACTTGGAAGAATAAGAGACCTCGAATAGCCAAAACAATCCTGAGCAGGAAAAGTGAAGCAGAAGGTATCACAAACCAGACCTTAAACTGTACTACAGAGCAATAGTAACAAAAACAGCATGGTATTGGCACCAAAACAGACAGGCAGACCAATGGTACAGAATAGAGGAAACACAGAGATGAAACCACATAAATTCATCTCATAGTAGGCAAAGGAGCCAGAAACATACAATGGAGAAAAGATAGCCTGTTCAACAAATGGTGCTAGGAAAACTGGAAATCCATATGCAGTGAAATGAAATTAAACCTCTATCTCTCACCCTATACAAAACTCAACTCAAAATGGATCAAAGACTTAGGAATTAGACCAGAGACCATGCACCAAATAGAACACAAAGTAGGCCCAAATTTTCATCATGTTGGTGTAGGATCAGACTTCCTTAACAAGATTCCCAAAGCACAAGAAATCAAAGCAAGAATCGATAAATGGGATGGACTCAAACTAAAAAGCTTTTTCTCAGCAAAGGATATAACCAATAATATGAAAAGGAGACCACAGAGTGGGAGAAAATCTTTTCCACATGCACTTCAGATAGAGCACTTATCTCCAAAATTTATAAAGAATTTACAAAACTTTACACCAAAAATTCAAAGAACCCAATCAATAAATGGGCCAAGGAACTGGACAGACACTTTACAGAAGACACACAATTAATAAATATATGAAAAAGTGTTCAACATCCTCTAGTAATTAGAGAAATGCAAATTAAAAACTCTAAGATTTCATCTTAATCCAATTAGAATGGCTCTTATCAAGAACACAAACAATAATAGATGTTGGCATAGATGTGGGGAAAAAGGCACACTTTTACATTGCTGGTGGAGTGGCAAATTGGTGCAGCCACTCTGGAAAGCAGTGTGGAGAATCCTCAGAAAACTTGGAATGAACCCACCTTTTGACCCAGTTATCCCACCCCTCAGTTTATACCCAAAGGACTTAAAATTAGCATACTACAGTAACACAGCCACATCAGCTCAATTCACAATAGCTAGATTGTGGAACCAACATAGATGCCCTTCAACAGATGAATGGATAAAGAAACTGTGGTGTATATATACACAGTGGAATATTATTTGGCCATAAATAATAATAATATCATGGCATTTGCAAATAAATGATTGGGATTGGAGAATATCATGCTATGTGAAATAAGCCAAACCCAAAAAACCAAAGGCTGAATGTTTTCCCGGATAAGTGGATGATGATATATAATGGGGTGGGGGGGAGGTTGGGAGTGAGAGAAGAATGGAGGAACTTTAGATTGTGTAGAAGGAAATGAGAGGGAGCAGGTATGAAAAGTGGTGGAATGAGACAGATATCATTACCCTATGTACATGCATGATTACATGAATGGTATGAATCTACATCATGTACAACCATAGAAACAAAATGATCTATCTCATTTGTGTACAATGAATCGAAATGCAATCTGTAAAAAATAAATTAATTAAAAAAAAAAAAAAAACTACTCACCTCATGGCCAAGGAGCAAAAAAAGAAAAAGAAGGGCCTAATTTCATTTGTTGTAATTACATAGATAATAAACCATTAACATTCAACATATGTTCGATTGTCTTAACTTTAAGAATTACAATTTTATGATATGATTCAAAATTGTTGGTAATGCTTATTAAACATCCTTTCTCATTTTTAATAGGTTTGAATACTGTGCTCAAAGAAAAGCAACTCTCGATAGTTTAAGTAAAAAACGGGGATATATTGGAAAACAAATAGATGAAAAACTGAACATCCAAATCTCAGGATGGGCAAAATCTATACCAACTCCAGGCTGCAAGCATTTGTAGAGCTCCATAAAAACAAGTCAAGAGATGACAAGACAGAGAAATGGCCAGTGGTGCCTCTGCCATGTACCAGTGCATTCTCAGAAAGTGGTGCATCTTAGGGGATGGAGCTCAGGCGTAGAGCACTTGACTGTAGAAAATGGTACATTTTGTAAGTCAGGTGCCACCCAGTTGTTACCTACCACACTACAGCATACATACATCATGCTCTCCTAATTTACATTTATATTTAGTATACTTTAATTTTTAAGAACTAAATTTACATTTAATTAAATTTAAATTCACTCCTAATATTCATTTACAACTGCATGTTTCAATGATTTTGAGCACAGTACCATAAAAAATTTGCATGTACTGAATGGATTCAATATCTGAGTTGTTATTGGGAGAATTTGACAGTAGAATCAAAAAGATTAAACAGCCCTAACCAGAAATCAATGGTACAAATGTGTTTATCAATCCATCTTTCAAAATAGTTTTTTGTTCTTATAAAGAGCCTGTAACTTAAGATACTGCATGCCTTTTTCAAGCAGATGAACAAAATAAGGCCAAAACAATAATTTACGATCCAATAGGGAAAAAAAAGACAAAATTCCACATCCCCAATCATGTAATCTCAACCTGAACCGCTAAACCACTTTTATACCATTTTCTGCCTCAAATCCACTGATACCACATAATGGTAAAGAATTTTAATTGCTTTTGCAATTCTAAAAAGTTATAAAAGCTCACAGTGTGAAACAGTATATTCAGAAAGAAAAGATCTCTCAAAAACACTTTAAGAAGTGTTCAATCATATTGCATCACACTATAAATCACAATAATTTCTTACCTGTTTTTTATTAAATACTCCCATTTTTTTCATCTTTATGCTTCTCTATAAGATTTAACATTATTTCTTATTTCAAAAGCAAACTGAGCTCATTATAGAAAATTAGAAAAACAGAAAAGTTCTTAAAAGGACATCATAATTCTACTCATCAAATATTAGTTTCTAGTCCCTTTTCTACTTTCACACATGTGAAAACCAACATGTGGAGGCTTCCTGTGATGGGGCTTATGGCAGCACAGTGAAGGACTAAGAAGTCCTCAAAGATAGCTAGTGCTGCATTCAAAGCCCAGTTTCACCACTTAAGTGAGTGACCTTAACTTCTCTGTACCTACATTTCCTCATCTACAAAACAGAACCTAAAAGATATTGCATAGAAATTCCTCAGTACTGTGCCCCTTATGTGAAAAGTGTTCAGTGAAAACGTGCTATTAGGCTGTACGAAGCATTTTGTAAACTCATTTCTCACCTAATACTAAACCATCCTTTCATGTCAATTAGAACCACTTCTACATTCTTTTTAATACCAACATAGTAATCTTCTCAAGTGTCACACCAGCCACTACAAAAGAGAAAATTCAGATCCTCATGTTTGTCACAGTGACCTGCTGTTGACCACAGGGACACAGGACTCCAGTCAACCCAGGTTCCCCCTAAGAGAAAAGAAGTGAGAGGTTAGCACTCCCCACCTATCCTTAATAGCTGATGTGGGACAATCCACAGGTCACACAAGATTTGACTTTAAAAAAAAGTTTTTGATGTCAATAGTACCTGACAAAATTCAGATTATTCACCCAAAGACAGAGCAGTTTTTTTAATAAACTGCAAGTTTAAAAAACTTTTAAAAACTCAAGCATATTTGCAGCTAATAAAATGCCATACTTTTTGCTATATGGTATTAATCTCATCTATATAGGTGTATACACCACATCCTATGTTTCAGACCTTTTTGTTGTACACAGAAGAGCAAAGACACAGATGACCTTTGCCTTTCCAACATTACTTCTCCAATGGCACTAAATTTAAGCCATTTTTAAAGTTTAAGCATTAGTGAAAAACAACCAGTCAACCAAACATGTCAAGTTGCCACAAAAATAATGCAAACTACATTCTCATGTTATTTACACTCATGTATTGAGGCTATCAATCATATTCCTCTACTTCTATGCTTCCACTTGACTGTTAAAAAAAAAAAAAGTACTTTTAATTTTTTCTTTTTAGTTATACATGACAGTAGAAAGTATTTTGACATATCATAGAGCCATGGAGTGTAACTTCCCATTTTTGTGATTATACATGATACGAAGTTACACTGGTTGTGTATTCATATATGAACATAGGAATGTTATGTCCAATTCATTCTTTTCTATTCTCATCCCCCCTTTCCTCACCTCCCCCCATCTGATCTGGTGAACCTCCACTCCTCCCTCCTCACCCTGCATTGTGAGTCAGCATCTGCGTATCAGAGAGAACATTCGGCCTTTGGTTTTTGGGGATTGGCTTATTTCACTTAGCGTGATAGTCTCTTGCTCCATCCATTTACTGGCAAATGCCATAATTTCATTCTTTTTATGGCTGAGTAATATTCTACTGTGTATATGTCCATTTTATTTATCCATTCATCTGCTGAAGGGCATCTAGGTCGGTTGCATAGCTTAGCTATTGGGAACTGAGCTGCTATAAACATTGATGTGACAACATCACTGCAGTATGCTCATTTTAAGTCTTTTGGGTATATGCCAAGGAGCGGGGTAACTGGGTCAAACAGTGGTTCCAAGAGTTAAAAGAATTTTATCTTTGCACTTTCAGATAGCCAATATTCTGTAAGACCTTTCATAGTTATGACAATAAGACCCCAATTCAGAATGTAAAGACAGCATTCCAAATATATCAGCTAAACAGGAAGGTCTTGATGTTTGGAACTCCAGTTTGGCAAGAATTCTTTTATCTAGGGGTTGAGTTCCTCACTCCTGTTACTCAGACTCTTTCTACTGGAATCCCTCATCTTTGTGTTCCCAAGTGCTACTTTGCATCCCCTGACCCTAAAATACCTACTAGCATGCCCATTTAAGTTCTCATCTCCCCAATTTTGAGCCTTCTGTCAGGCTTAAAGGGCCCCCCAGTGTCGACTGCACTGCCTTGCATCTGCCAGTGTGTATTTGCTAATCAACCACAGGCCCCATGAAGGAAGAAAATGTTTCACTGACTGTGCCTTTGTTGCCTCATACAGTGACTTAACAAAGTACTGACTGAATACTGTTACTCCTACTTTCTAAATTTTATTTTAATTGGCAAAGATTGTATACAGCTGAGCCTTGAACAACATGCGTTTCAACTGCATGGATCCAGTTATATACAATGGTGTGGTGCTTTTTTTTTTTTTTTTTTTTTTTTTTTTTTAAGATTTGCAACAATTTGAAAAGCCTGCAAACTGCTTAGCCTTGAAATATTAAAAAAATATATATATTTTATGAATATATAAAATATGAATATATAAAATACATGTAGACTAATCTGTATCATTTACTACTATTAAATATACACAAATTAATTATAAAAAGTTGAATTTGGGGCTGGGATGCAGCTCAGAAGAGCATTTGCCTATCATGCATGAAGCCCTATGTTCAATCCTCAATGTAGAAGGAAAAAATTAAAATGTACCAAAACTTACACAGACAATACAAAGTACGGTACCATTCAAAGTGGAGAGATATAAAAACAGTAAAATGCAATATTAAATCATAACTGCAGGCTAATGGGAAAGCTCAGTAGTAGAGCTTGTGTTTACAATGTGCAGGACTCCAAGTTCAGTCCCCAGCAAAAAAAAAAAAAAAAAAAAAAAAAAAAAAAAAAAAACTTATATACAAGTAACTGTAGTCCACACTGCCCTAATAATTTCACAGCCACCTCCTGTCACCAGTGCAGCAAGTTCCAGTGCTGTGGGTATCCACTGAAAACACCATGTCACTAACCATCTCGACCTGAGCAGTTCTCTCCAGTACATGACATGCCACAGTAAAAAGTGATATCTTGTGGTTCCAGTTATTTCTCACTGTATATAAAACATATAGCATACAAAATATGCATTAATAGACTGTTATAGTACCAGTAAGGTTTCCAGTCAAGTGAAGGCTATCAATTTTCAGACAATCAAAAATCATTTACAGATTTTTGGCTGTACAGAAAGTCAGTGCCTCTAACCCCAGTGTTCTTCAAAGGCCAACTATATTTACCATACATAACATGTTTTGAAATAAGTATACATTGTGGAATATGCTAAATTGAGCTAATTAACATGTGCTATTTCACATACGTTTATGGTAAGAATACTTAAAATCTATTCTCAGCAATTTTCAAGAATAAAATACATTGTTATTCACTCTAGTTACCATGTTGTGAAACAGAACTCTTAAAGTTATTACTTCCAACTGATTTGTGTCCTTTGACCAATATCTCTCCAAACTCATCCATTCCACCACCACTCACACTCTTTAGCTGCCTGCATACACTACAAAGCATAGCTCACACTCTTGAGCTAATCTGTACACACTATAACATTGGCAATGGAAATTGCTAATACCATTGTCCCTCAGTATTCATGGAGAATTGGTTCCAGGATCTTCACAATCTCTCCCCTATAATGCACATTAAAATCTGTGGATGTTCAAGTCCCTTAAATAAAATGACATAGTACTTACAGATAAACTATGCACATCAACCCATATACTCTAATTCATCTCTATAATACTTGTAATACCTAATACAATGCCATATAAGTAATTGTTATATTGTATAGGAAATAAGAAAAAATGTCTGTACATGTTCAGTGAAGATGAAATTTACTTCCCAAATATTTCCAATGCAAGGTTGGATGAATCCATGGATGTGGAATCTAGGTTTACAGGTGGTCATTTGTACTGACTTTCCTCAAAACACAAGTATATACAGAGCAAATTTAAGGAAGGCAACACTACTTTGCTTCCTATCACTTAGCTGCTTGCATCTCATTCCTTCCAATTTCAATTTCCTTCTTCCTGAAGTACATCTTCTAGCAATTCCTCCAGCAAAAGCAAATGAATGAGCAACTTTTCTTTGTCTTTATCTAAAAAACCTTTATTCACTGTTTTTTAATATTAATTTATATGGAGACAGACTTCTAAGATGGTATTTTTTCCAGTTCAGTACTTTGAAGCTATTACTCAAATATCTTCATGACAAAACACCTGCCAATCCAAATATATGTATGCCTCAGATTGCTTTGTCTTACTTTCTAGTGTTTCATCTACAATGTATCTATCTAGGTATGAGTTTATTTTTACTAACCCTGTTTGGGGTTCCTTGTGATTCTGAACTCTTACGAACTCAGGTCTTACATTATGAAAAATACTCAGCCATTATGTCTTCTAATAGTGCCTCTCCTCTACTTTCTCTTTCTTGAAGCTCACAGAAGGTAATATTGGTCTTTCTCATTCTAAAGTTCATGAATCTTAACCACTGGTTTTCCATCTCTTTATCCCTCAGTACTGTATTCAAGCAATTTCCTCAAATCTCCTTAAAAATCAATAGTTTTTTCTTCAATTATATCTACTTGGCTATTTAACCTGTCCATTGAGGTTACTTTTTTAAATTTAATGACCATAATTTTCATTTCCAGCTCTATTTGGTTCTTTTCCAAATCTATATGTTCACTTTCTAATCTATTCTTTCATTATGGTCTTCTTTCATCTCTAATAATTTTAAACAAGTAATCTCTTTCATGTGTCCTATCATCTCTACCTCTTGGAGTACTAATTCTCCTATTTATAACATCTGCTGACTCTTCTTCATAGTGATTCATTTCCTTGTGTGGCTGGGCCATTTTTGTATTGCAAGTTCATCTTCAACTCGAGTTGTTTCTTCTGCAAAAGTCCTAGGATTTTAATTTGCTCTGCAGGACAGTTTCACACTTACTTCTGAGGGCTCTACCAGTTTCCATAGTTCTGGACCAGATTTTGTGCTAATTTCTCAGTGTGAGAGTTAATTGCACTTGAAGAAATGTTGGATTTGAACCTATCCCCACTGTGAGTTCCAGCCTTAAGTTTAAGATTATTTTTTTGTTTTTTATCCTAATTATCACTACCTAGGGAAGACAGCCATTTTTTTGCACTTTCCCAGACTATCAGGCATAGTTTTCCTAGTCCTTTTTTCACAGATGGGACAGCCCCTCAAGGGTATCTTTTATGCCAGGGTACCTCCACTCCACCTTCCAACTTTATGCAAACTAAGGCCAAGTCTTCTGGTCCTTCAGTAGACTCCCAGACCCAGACCTTGTACCCCACATCCAAATGTGAAACCACCACAGGCCTGGAGCTCCTGATTAATGCCCCAGCATAAGCTTTCTTCAAATTTCTTGCACCGGGACATTTCCTGGTCTTTCAAGCCTGGGAAAGTGTGTGCTTGTTCTGGTGTATTTTGTCCAGTTTCTGTGTGTTTACAGTGGTATGGGGATGTGAGTCCTCTACATCAGCTCTGCTAGCAATGCTGCTAAAAGCTTCCAGTAGTCACAAAATATGAAACTGAAATAACAAAATTGTGATGAATACGTACCACTTTGCCAGATAACAACAGCCCACATTTTTCCCCCAGTCTCAAGAACAGGTTTCAAATTTAGAAAAAAAAATAAGTATTCCTAAGGCATTTTAAGATCATTTTGTCACTATGCATTTCAAATACCTTGGTAGTTCTTTCACTGCTTGAGAATGTCCACAGTACAAGAACACACCTATTGACTCCATTCCCTTTCTACCCATAATCAGCTTCTACATACTTTATTCTTCAAGAACTCCAGAGAACTTATACTCAAAAAGATACTACTTTTCACCTCATCAACAAATCCAATGGTCTTTTCTTTGTCCCCATCTCATTCGCCTCTTGGAGCAATACTGACCATTCCAATTTTTCTACCCTAATACTATCCCAGTTCTAACATTTATTATTCCTATAATACCCCACCATTACTCACCCCCACCAGTCCACTCCCTCCCCCTGCAATTTATCCAGTAAATCATAGCCATATTACTACTACTACAATACCTCTCTAGTTGTGTCGATTGTTCCCACTCCCACTCTATTACAGTAGCTCATTAATCTCTAATGCTATGGAGGGGAAAAGGGATGAATGAGGCATGAGGCCGGTCCACCAGAGTGTAAATAACAATAGCAACACCTAGCATGTATTAGCTGCATCCTATGTACTTGGTAAGGCTCTAGACACCTTACCTGCAATCATATCAATCAATTCTCAAAGGCTACATTGAGTGTAATTTTTACACAATCTTCAGGGATAATAAAAATAAAGTTTAAAGAAGATTAAGTAGCCAACCCAAGGAAGCACAGTTAGCAAATGATTTTGCCAGTTTTGTTTTATGCCAGGCCCATCCTCTTAAGATACTATACTGTCTCCAATAAGTGTTTATGCCAAGCACAGACCTCTCCTCAGATTTCAAAACTCATCTATGCAGGTACTTTCTTAACAGTTCTCTCTAGATGCCTCCAGGATACTGCACAATAATACATTCAAAACCAGAATCATGACCATACATACTACTCAAAGTGAGGTGGTTTAACCTCAGTGAATGACTGCACTAACCAACTAGACACGCAAGCTAGAAACCTGGACATCATCTTTGATATTGTCTCACTTAGTCTCTATATTCAACCTATTACCAAATCCTGTTCATTTGTGGCCTCCTAATCTCTCTCCCTCTCTCTCTCACTCTAGCATTACCACCGTATTCTAGGCTGCCCAATCCTCCCACCTTCACTTCTGCTATAGCCTACCTCATCTACAGTCACTTATTCTGGTTTCTTCCACTCCTCCTTAGTTTTGCAACAACCAAAAAATGCCCCCCCCCCACAAAGATGATTTTAAAATACAAATCTGATCATTTCACAAATTTTAGACTCAGTATCAAAGTCTTAAGTCAATCTTTGTTTCAGTGTATGAAGTTATGAGAATGCAAAAGACTGGCTACACCTGGGTTTCAGTCACAAAGAGAAAGCAATTTTCATTGAGTCAAGAATAATACCAACACAGAAAAGAAGAAAACTGAAGAAGAAGAAAGATGAAGAGGGCAGTGCCTGAACAGTTGTTTGGCTGTTTTGTTTGTTTCACTACAGTGCTGGTAGTGGTACTAGGAATCAAACACAGGGTCCTTGGCTTTTGTTATTCCTGAGGTGGATAGAGCTTAATTCTAACTTGCCCAAGTTTCAAGGTATCCTTCTAGTTACACTGTGACACTCCCAAATGCCCCCAATAAAATCCCTTTCCCCCGCTCTTCAGCAGTTCAGGATTGAGTTTCTAGCTTGCAATCAGAACACTTGGCTAAGTGCGAGACTTTAAAAGAGCCAGGATGACATAATTTCAAAAGAGGGGGCTATGCCTACAAGGTAAAAATAAATTTTACATAAAGTAAAAATACCTTTGGTCAACAAATAAATAAATATGCTCAATGTTTGTAAATTCACATATCTCCTCCCTTTAAAGGTGTTACATAAAATGCTTTAGGGTAAGAACCACACTTTCTTTTATGTTCTGCAAATCATCACAGTTTACTATAAGAGATGAATAAATGCTGATTTTAAAAAGTAGAAGCATGACTATACAATAATATAAATGATAAAGTTACATCCCTAGAAACTCACTCCCTTTGGAAACAGTTTATGCATTCACTCATGGAAATAAAAATCTCTAATGATACTGTATCACTATTCTTTTGTGATTGTGATAATACATTGTCAGGTAATGCAAACTCACCAAGCTCTTAGCTAAAAACTTTATATCATAAGTATACTGAGAAGTGGTGTGTATCACAGAGGAAAACAAATTTTAACTTGGGAAACCACAGATTATATCCTATATAAACATTTTTTCTGTTGCCATCTGGTGGTTCATGTATAAAATCAATGCTGACATCCATCCTATAGAAAGGCTTCATCTCACAGAATCAAAATATTCGTTCTTTCTGTAACACATGTAACATTCAAGGAGAAGTCAAGACAGAACTTCCCTACACTTTGAAAATAGGCCTCTCCCATAAAAAAAAAAAAAAAATTACACACAAAATATCTCTGGAGATTATTACCCTAAATATAACGGGTTACATCTAATGTCATACAAAATCCCTCCATAGCCCAAATCTAAAATGTATTCCTCATTAGCCTGTTGAGCTGCTAAAGGTGCTCCCCACATATCCATATTACTCCCCAAAAGTCACTACAGTTATTTATTGATTACTTCACTATTTTTTTCTTGGAAATACCATTCATCTTTATAAAAAAAATCAATCTTTAAAACCTCTCATGGTAAAGAATCTGAGGAGAGTTATGAAAGGGAGAAAATGCAACAAAACAGCACCCAAGACTAATTTTGTCTTCATAATAAACAGTCCCAAGGTCTAGCCCATTTTCTCTAAAGCCCACTCTCCAAAGCCATGCCTTATCTATTAAAATTTTAATTTTCTTTAAAATACAATGAGCCAGGTGGGGTGGTGAATGCTTGTAATCTCAGCTACCTATAAGGCTTGAGGCAGGAATATCACAACTTGGCCAGACCCAATCTCATAATTTAAAAAATAAAAGGGTTGGGGATGTAGCTCAGTGGTAGAGCACCCATGGGTTCAATCCCCAGCAGTACTGCCAAAAAGAAAAGAAAAAAGAAAAAACACAGTGTGGCCAAAATACTGAAAAAATTATTGTCTTAGGTCATGTTCAACAAGTTGATCTCCAAAGGTCATTAAATTAATAGATTTACTTTACTGACATGTCAGCTGTCAAGAACCTGGATTGTTTAGTTGATAGCTGTTAACTTCAGTAGACAGTGTATTATCAACATAATGCCAGCTAAGCCTTTTAAAGTAAAAAATAATTGTTATTTTTAAGAACTCTTTGACTTACTAAAGTTCCTAATGAGAACAATTAAATCAACAAAACATTAGGTTGAGCACAGAAATATCAACAGACATCATCTGCTAATCTCTTTAATTACTGATGATCACTGTCCAGTAAATATAAACATTCTCATAACTCTCATTATTTCTTTTTATATTTCTGGCTGCATTGCCTCCAATAGATTTCAACTAGTCTTGTCCTTTCTTTTAGCCATTTACATAAATAAGCATCTCCTATTTTAAGAAAATTTATTTCTCCAAACTTCAAATTTACACTGATAAATTATGGCACTAATTTGCTTTATAAAACCTAAAATTTAGAGCATGAACCATTTTCAGGCTAAGGTAAATACATCATGTGTTAGATGACAGCACCTAAGGAGAAATATTATATTACACCTCAGTTGACTTCAACATTGTAAATACCCTACAAAAGTAAAAGTAAAATGAAATCAGTCCTGGGAGCTAAGGCATATGGAGTTATAGAATCCCCAGATAGCAGACACCCATAGACTCTGGCGAATGGTAGAAAGAATATAACATACGAAGATCAGAGAAACAGGGCAGAGCAATTTTGAACATCTAGTCTAATGCCCTCCTTTTAAGGTGAGAAAACAGGCTCAGAGAGGCTAACAGACTTGCTCATATTGACAGGTACTTTCAGAATAAGATAAAAGCCAGGGTTATTGACACTTAGCCCAAAATCTTTTCCACTTGCCACATCCCTGTTTCTAGGAAATATTTATTAAAGAAAATATTCTCATTCCAACAATACCCACAGGAGATTGGGGCCATGCTGACACAGTGAGTCTCTGGCTTTAGTCTCAGAAAGCAAATAACATAAATACTAGAATGGCAAATGCATAAACATAAGAGTTTCCTAAGGCAGTGCTCCCATAGTATTTTTTATTTCTCTATTTGGATATAGTAAAAATAGTGTTAATGTAGTGAAGTTGTAAAACTAATAATAAATTTCTCTAGACAAGGTCTCAGGTATAGGACCAATAACTGGCAGGCAGTGGTCTGTCAAACTGACAGACTTCCACATGTGGGCTACTCATTGAAAAGCTTATCACTGTAATTTTTATGTACTGCCATAAGAGGGCAGGAGGTGCCACACTTGAAGTCCCAGATGATGAAACCCCTTCTCCCTCAGGGTTATGGGTGCAATGTTTATGCCCTTTTGATTAAAAAATGTACATCATGTACAATCAGAGAAACGAAAAGTTGTACTCCGTTTGTGTACAATGAATCAAAAAGCATTTGGCTGTCATATATTACTAAGTAGAACAATTTTTAAAATGTACAAATTTATGGGGGAATTTAAGGCAATGCTTTATAAAAAATATTGAAGTTGAATTACAATAAAGGAGTCTAGATAAATTTAAATGCTCAATTACATTAGGTAGAAAAGCATCACTTATTTAACCAAATAAAACTTACATTAATACCTTTTATTTTAAAATAATTAACTCTTTATATTATACCTTTCCATTTATTTTCGTTTCCTTCCTTGACCTCACTCAACTTTCATGCACTATACTAAAGGGGGGTCTACTCTACCATATTCTTCACTTTTTAGAAAAATTTAAGCCATGCCTAGTTGAATTCCAGTGTTTCCCCCCTGTTCTGTTCATCCCAGGCTCTAGTGTCAGTGATCCAACATAACTGGTCTCTATCTCAAGGACAACCTAGGGAAAGTCAGAAAGCAGGCAGACACTATATGCTGCAAACCTCCACTACCTAAAATACCAAAACCCATTTATCAACAAAAATGATGCAAGGACCCATAGGATGAAAATATAAAGGTAACTGGTAAGTAGAATTTAAACAGAAAGTCTTATCTGATATCATTGAATTGCCTGTTTAATATGTAGCCTTCTACTTTGTTTTACCCCAAGGTTTGAGGTTTCATGAAACTTTCTGGCCAAGAATAGTCTCGGAATGTAGCTGAACTTAACAGATGTTAGACAAAATGCACGCTTAAAAAAAAAAAAACTAATAAATGACAGATTTGTACAAACTAAAAGTCTTAAATTCGTGTACTTGAGTGCAGATAAGAGACTTTACCAAATGTTCCTCACAGATATGGTTGATCCACTCCAATCCCATTCTGGAAAGGCCCAATCAAGCTCAACAGACTGCCACAACCCACAGCTCAAGTTATGTTATGAAAAAATACAGGAGGGAGAGAGAAATACACCAAAATAACAATAGCCATTTTATCATGGGAAAGTATACAGAGGGGTTATGCATATTTCTACATCTTCCAAATTACCTAATGTAATTTTTATTGTCTTTCAATCATAACTGTAAAGTAACCTGAGACTTAAAGCAAGGTAACTCAATATGGTATTTAAAACATCATTCTCCCATCTTCCCTGCAATGATCAGATTGTTCCCTATTCTCCTCTCTACTTACAAAGGCAGAGGCTACATGGGAGAAACTCTTATCCAACAGTTGCACACTCTGATTAATATTCACAGACTCTGGATCAAGCTCCCCACCACCCACTCCACCACCAATTCTGGGACGTAAGGCAAATAACTTCTCTCTCAGTGCCCATTTCCCTACTGGTAGAATTAAAAAAAAAAAAAAAAAGCTACCTGGCCCTCAGGAGTCATTGTGAAAAATAAATGAGCCTGTGATGCTTGATGTGTAAGGGTTCATTGAAGGAGAGGCTACAGGTGGTTACATGCACATGGATATACAAGTGACTAGGTGCCATCTGTAAAATATGAAGTGGTCTAATCATATTTGATTCAGTAAGTACCTGGGTACTATAGCATAAGGTTACATACTGACCAGGCATGATGGTGCACACCTGCAAATCCAGCAGCTCGGGAAGCTGAGGCAGGAGGATCGCAAGTTCAAAGGCAACCTCAGCAATTTATTGAGGCCCTAAGCAACTCAGTGAGACCCTGTCTCTAAATAAAATATAGAAAAGGGCTGGGGATGTAGCTCAGTGGGTTCAAGCACCTGGGTTCAATCCTGGTACAAAAAAAAAAGGACTATATACTTAAGCAAGATGGTCTGGAAACCAAGTTGTGAGGGGAAGGGTTCAGAGGGGGAATAAAGCACTTCAGGATTGAAGGAAACAAATAAGGGCTTGAGAGGAAGCTAGATTTGTAGTAATCCCAATCAACACTGTTTTGTAATTTCTCCAAATAAGCTGCCGAAAAGCCTAATTAGTGAACCTTACCCAAGCCTGGGAAATGGCCTGAAGAAAGTGGCCCCAACTCTAGGAAATCAGAGTAAAAGTGACACCACTGGATGAAATTAGGACAGAAAGAAATGCAACGCAAAGAAAGAAAATCACTTGTAGAGCTTTTCTTGAAATGCATGCCTCTGAGAACCAACAGGTCTGAGGTGGAGCCCCAGTGACTATATTTTCTAAATTTCATTAGGGATTTTGATGTACACCCCAGAGAGCACAAAGCAGGAGCTCAACAGTTTCAGTAAAAATAGTACACATTATTAAAAAAGCTAATCAGAAAGCTTGTATAAGTGAAGATAGCATCCAAGTCCATAAAAGTCACTGGAATTTAGAGGTTGGGAGAGGACTACACATCCATGAAAAAGTTAAAAGGGAACTGGAGTCATGTTAATATCATTTGAAAGGGTTGAAGCAGCGGCTCTAAATTTGTCTGAACATCAGAATAACCAGGGAATTTTCAACAGCCTGATGCCCAAGTCAAAACTCAAGAAATCAAAACAAATTCTGGAAGTGAGATCCAGGCATCACATTGGTTAAAGCTCCTGGGTGACTCCAACTGCAACAAAGTTTGAGAAACACAGGTTTAGAGATTTCAGGAAATAGGCAGATGATAAGAGTGAGAAAAGCAAAATAATGTACATTAATGCTTCTCAAATACCAGCATACATGAGAATTACCTGGAAAGCAAACTGTGGCTCCATAACAAAAGAATTGGTCCTCTGTAGTTCTGCCAATTATCCCTGGTGATTCTAACACAGCAATGTGTGAAAACCACCATTCTAACTCCAAATGAGAAACTGAGGACTCTGAACAACCCAAGACATTATCATCCCTCTTGGCATGATGGATACAAGCTCAGACTATAGGGTGTTCTAAGCATGATCAGAAGCAGTAAGTCTGTAAAATGTCTGAGAGTAGAGCTAAAGAAAGGAATGCATGTGATAACTTAGGAGGCACTCACTGCCTCAGAAGTCATCCTTCTAAACCACTCACAGCTGGCTCCTTAGTAGACAGCATAAGGAAAGCATGCATTGCCACCTGCCTTTCGGAATCAGATTTGGCTTCTAAGGAATACACAGAAATCAGACACACCAATAAGCAGAGTATATGTGAGGAATTCCCATTACCATGTAAGAAGAAGAAACTAACATATTCAAGTTACATTTGAAGATGAGAATCTGGCATTTCACACATTTCCTGCTTATAACTTCAATAATACACATGTAACTTTTGCTGAGAAATGTTGCCCTCCCCCGCCCCCAGGATGCCTTGACAAAACCTACCCACATGAAGAAAAGTGCCAAGAGAAAACACTTGAGCAATTAGGAATAGCTTCACCCTGCTACATAGTAATAATATGGTACTTATCACCAGTTCCAACTTAGTGGTAACTATTCCATTTAGAATGTTACATTTTATCTGATGAGATTCAAGAGAATGCATTCCTGTGCATGTGACCAACTCATCATTCCATCAGAAATCTCTATAGCAGTACCAGAATTTTCATTTTCAAGATACATGAGCTTTTGTCAAATGGTGACATCTCCTCTGTAATATGAATTTTCAATATGATATAAAAAAAGATGGATATATTACACATTTCACAGAGCACAGAGAACAGAAACCTGTCAATGAATTTAAAATTTGTGACAACCTATTTGAAATTTTACACTAAAAGATCTGTATACTTTCATAAACCATATAAATGTAAAATAGGTACCAATGATTTTACTGGTAACAAAAATAAAACAGTACTCCATAACAAAGTTCATGTTACATTTTAATTAATGGTTTTCATTAATGTTTCAGCTGTAAAAATCCAACACTTTTTATGGCCTTCAAAGCACAACCCATGACCATGCAATGTACTTCAAACCAAAACCACTGATGGATTTTTTTCCCCATCATCTGAATTTCACACTAATCTTCATATAGCTAAATATGGCTTACTATAAAGTGCAAGTTACTTTTTTAAAAGAAACAAACACCATTCTTATTTTCTAAAGTACATCCTAAGTGATTCAGATTTCTCCACCCCAACCTGACTTCTGACAATCTAGATTCCATGATACAAAATGACTCAATTCTTTTCTCACAGACTAAATCATTAAGCAAAAAGCACAAATAAGTCAAATAAAATTTTACAAGTAATGGAAGAGTTAACCAGAAATACAGCAATTTGTTTTCATGTAGTAAAACACAAAAGGAGGCATTTATGAAAGCATGAGGGAGACAACGACTCAGAAAACATTAGATAAGCATTAATTTAAAAGTTACGTTGTTGAGCTATCTGATCATAAATGAGTTCAGACCTTTAAAATATTATCACATTGAAATCACTGGCACATTTAAATCATCTTCACCTGACACAGGACACAGCTAATGCTGGCAACTTTCATCAAACCCAGAGTACACGGTTTCTTAGTGTGGCAGTATTTCAGGACACAGGTAATGAATACCACAGTTAATTTTTCTAAAGCAGCTAACAGTAAAACGAGTTCACTAATGTGTTTTAAAGACCCCACCAAAGAGGAGTATTAACATTTTATTTTTAACAGCAAACTTCTGTGAAAGACGGCGCTGCCTAGCTGGCTTGATAAAGGTTTAGGTGGAGAATTCAGATTTAGGTGGGAAAGCTCTTTCACCAAGAGATGGCATCTCCGTTTTCAAAAGGTCATTTGAAATCAGCAGATCCTCTTTCCCTGTTTTAGAGATCACCACTGTATTCTAAATAGAAGTCAACAGAGGGAGAAAAAGCGAAGTGGCAAAACCGTGGACGCCGAAAGTTTTGCTCCACCGATTGTACAGCACCCACTTGGGGTCGGGAACCAGGACTTGGGGGACTGGGAGGACAGGGCCCTGGGGAGAGGGCTGGAAAGGGCGGCTCGCGGTGACTGGCACCTGACATTTCAAGTCCACCGCCGATGTCATTCATCGTTAACAAGACTCTGCGGTGCTCAGACACTAATCAACCCACGTTTAATCAGTGTAATAGGACGGGACTCGGGCGTTCTTTTAAGGAGCGGATGGCAGGGTCGCAACTTTAAAAATCTTACATGGCTTCGCTTAAGGGGGAAAAAAAAAAAAGAGCCGCAAACACCGTGCATTCTCTGGATAGCCCGGTTTCCCCCTCCTCCGATTCCTGCGCGGATTAAAGGCACACTGCATTAACCCCTCGGCTGCCTGGCACAGAGCGATGCGCAGTCCCGACCCGGCGGCTCGGAGGGAAAGTCGGGGACCCGGCCTCGCAAAGTTCGCGATGCTGCGCCCCCGGGTCGGCGCCCCGGAGCCGGAGCCCACCCCGGGCGGCGCCCCCCGCAGAGCCCGCCCGTCCTGCGCCCACCCCGGGCCACCCCGGCGGCGCCCCCGGCCTGCGCCCACCCGCGCCCACCGAGGAGGCGCCCGGGCCCGCGCCCACCGAGGAGGCGCCCGGGCCCGCGCCCACCCGAGCCCGCCCCGCCTGAGCCCACCAGCAGGCCCGCGCCCCGCGGCGGCGCCCGTCCCCGGCGCCCACCTACCTTGCGCCAGCGCCCGGAACAAGTGCAGCTGGAGCGCCAGCAGCGCCCACCATCCGCGGCCGCCGGGGCCGAACTTTGCCGCCCACCGCCTCGCGCCGGGGCTGACGGTCTCGGGCGTCGCATGGGGCCCCAGTGGGCTGGCGCCAGGGTCGGGGCCCGGCGGGTTCCCCCGCGGCCGCCCCGGGCCCGCCAGTTCAGGGGGCGCCGCGCCGCCGCCGGCCATGCCGCGCGGCCGCCACCCCGGACGCCGGGGTGGGCAGGGACGCGGCGACTGCCCCTCCGCGGGAACGCGCCCGGCCGGCCAGCGGCGCGGGGCTGAGGGGCGGCGTCCCGGGCCCGCGAGCCGGCCGGGAGAAGTTGTCGGGGGCAAACGCCCAGCACGCCGCCCTCGCCACTCGCGGCCGCCGCCCCGCGGCCGCAGCGCCGGGCCAGTCGCGCTCTCCAAGGGGTCCGCGGGCGCCGAGCAGCAGCAGCAGCAGCAGCCGCCGCCGCCGCCCCCGCCCGGCGCTGAGGAGAAAGTGCGCCCGCCCGCGCGCCGGCTCTCGCCTCGGCCGCCGCGGCCGCCGCGCCCCATTCACAGCCCGGTCGCACGCGCCGCCCGCGCCCGCCGCCTGCCGCTGATTGGCGGAGAGAGGCGGCTCTGCGCCCGGACCCGCCCCCTCGCGCTCGCCTGTTTTCAAACTCGCCGCGCCCGCCCGCCTGCAATTTCGCGCCGGCCCCGGCGCTCTGCTCGGGCGGCTTCCCGCGCCGGCTGCGCCCCCTAGGGACCTGCGGCGGACACTGCAGACGGCGCCGTCTCGGCACGCGCTCCGCAGGCGGGCTCGCGGGCCGGGCGTGCGCGGACAGGGTGGCACCGCCTCGCCCCGCCGGTGGCTGTCGGGCGCCCAGGTGCTGTGGGCCAGGTGGGACCCGCCCAGGTGCGGCTGGGCGAGCGAATACTTTTGGGTCGTTGGGCCGGAGGCATGCGGGCACGCCCCTCCACGCATCCCGGGAGCCGCCCTGCTCCCACCCGCGGACTCTGTGCTTGGGTGGTTAGGCGCCAAGTTGCTGTAATTGCACACAAGAAACAAGCGCAAACGGGTTTTTTCATTCCTAGCAACAAGAGGTACCTTCCGGCACAACCCCGCAGCCGGTTCAAAGGAGTGGACATGGCTTTGGAGAAGAGTCCAAGGTCATGTTTGGCCAGGAGGATCGCAGCGCCGGCAGCTTCCCGCCGTGCAGTGGGCGGGTCGGGGAGAAGGGCCTTCCAGGGAAATGATCCCAGCGCCGGGCTTGGGGAGTCCGCGGGGGTGGGAGTAGGTATGGGTTGGGGATGGGCGCGGACGCTCGGCCGCATGTGGTAAGCATTAGCTGAGTTTATGGGGTGAACTAAGCGCTCTGGAGCTGAGAGGCCAGCATTTTTGTGGGAGGAGGGCTGGAGAGTGACAGACTGATGCTGCTGGGAGTTGGCCGGGAGGAGCCTGGGGGCATGTGATGGTGATTGAATGAGGTCATGTAGGGGAAAGCCGCGGGACAGGGAGTGTGTCCACACAGTGCCGGCTGTCCAGGAAGTATTTAAGGCGGACTTGTTGGTATTGTTTTTACTGTTCCAGCCCAAAAAAAGACCCCAGGTGGGAGTGTGGAAAGCAGGTCACTGGGACTTGGGGTTTGAGAGTGGGAGCTGGTGCCTGTTTACAGAGCACCTGTGGTGAGCTATCTCGGTATTAGGGTCTGAGCACCACCCTTCACAAGTCTTAACAGGGAAGGAAAGGTCGGGAAACTGAGGCCCGAGAACGGCAACCAAGTGGAGCAGGTGGATTAGGAACTACATCTGACCCCAGTCTCATCTTTTGTCCCCTTCCCTGTGCTAGAAGAGACACAAGAGTAAAACGCATCCCAAAGGCGCCCTGTTCTCTGAGAACATAGTGAGGGTCCCTAAGGGGCACCGGCTGCCAGAGCCCAGTAGTGCCCTTTCTAAGACCCTGGTGTCATGAGGATATGTGCTTGAGACTGGGAGCGGGAAAGGGCTGTTTTTATTTTCTGCTGCCAGCCACATGGGCTTCTTCAAACTGACAAAGTTATGTGAAAGCTTAGGGGAAGGAAAACAAGCAATACCTCCTATGCATTGAGCGCTCGCTGTGGGTCAACCTTCCACAGTAGCACCATCTTACCCAGCGTGAGAGATGACTGTCATTGATACAGATGGGGAAACTGAGGCTTCCAGGGGCAAAGTGTCTTGCCCAAGGTCAGGAGCTCAAATCCTGTCTTCTCCACCTCTAAGCATCTCTGCTTTGCTCAGAGATGGGGTGGGGGATAGATGTTCCAGTGGAGCTGATTGAGGCTTGGAGAACTTAGCTCTGTTCTTTCAGGTTGTGAAATTTGGGCAAACACTGGCTGTAAGTTCCTGGAAAAAGTTAAGAATAATTCCCACCCCTCAGGGTTGCCTCAAAGTGAACTAATTCACACTCAATAAATGCTAGTTTCCCTTTCCCCACACCAATGCAGAAGTGCTTGTCACAAACTACCCTTGTTCTGCCCACCCATTGAGTTTGGTCACACTTAACTTTTTTCATTTCAGAAAGCAATATATGCCCATACCCCCTTACAGTATAGGCATGAATATGACTCATAGCTTCTTGACTTCAGGATACTCCAAAAACTGTCCAAAGCCTCTTTTGCTGTGATTTATTTTGCAGTTAGCAGAAAGCTTTGTGGAAACTGGCTTGGAAATTGGAAAGCCAGATCAGTATATGATAAGTTATAAGAGATCAATGACATCACCGCTACTAGAGAAGGTCTGGAGACCCCTCTGGGAAATTTTTTATTCCAGTTTCATCTTGGGGAGGCAAGACTCTATTATCATCTCCATTTTACAGTCAAAGAAAGAAAGCCAGAAAAGTTTAAAATATGCAAACCAACTGTGTTGAAACTAGAATGAGAATCCAGTTCTCTGGTGTCTTGGTCTAAGACATTTCTCCTGCTAGGCTATTTTGCCTTTTACAAGACCCATCAGATCACTATCTTGAGGAGTGTTTAGACTACAGCTGTTCTAAAAAAAATAAATAAAAAATAGAGAAACCCCTACATAATGTTGGGAAGGGGAGCTAGCCAGAGCAGGGCTGGAATTTTTCTACCCAAAAGACTAATTAATCTTTCATCTTAATTTTATCCAGCTGAACATGGCTTCAAGAAGTGAACATTTCATTTGAAAAGGGAAAAAAAGTTTATAGTTCAAAATGGTAAGAAAAAGTATTATGGGATATTTCTGGCACTTATGAAAATTATATCTTACTGAATTTGGTGATATTTGAGGTATTCTTTAGCTTTTAAAATTTTGTAATGGATTGTGATTTTTCTCTTTCTAAATGTTCACTTCTGTGTTTAAAAAAAGTGAACATTATAAACTTGTACACTTACCTTTAAAAATTCTGGGTCATATGCCAGGCACAGTGGTGCCTACCTGTAATCCCAGGGACTCAAGGGGCTGAGACTGGAGGATAGCAAGTTCAAGACCAGCCTTGGCAACTTAATGAGGCCCTAAGCAACCTCAAAATTAAAATAAAAGGAGCTGGAGTTGTATCTCAGTGGTAAGCGCCTATTGGTTCAATCCCCAGTACCAAAAAAAGCAGGGGGGCATATATTATTCTAAAAGACCATGGGTAGAAGGCTATTACTTTATGAATACTGATGCATTTTTTTTTTCTTTGAAAAAATGAGCTGTGGCTGTCTCCTACTTTCCAGAATAAGAAGTTGGGAATATAAGCTTAATTAGAGAGGGAGTGTTTCCAAACACATGATAAAGTGGAATTAAAATGATCGCTGAGTCCACTAATGTTTTCCCCCATGTTGCAATGGAAAGCCCAGCTACTCCAGATGTGGTCCATGGACCATCCAACTCATCTGGGAGCAGGACTGAAATGCATATTCTCAGGCCTGCCCTGGACCTACTGAATCCAATCTGTACTTTAACAAGACCTCCAAATGATTCCTATGTAAGTTGAAATTTGACAGTCACTAAATAATCGCTTTGTGTCTCTTAGGAATTTTATAAGCATGAAAATAACTGCCCTGTGTCTTTTCTTCCTTTCTGCCTTCCTTCCTGTTATGGGCCATGAGATTAAACAGAAAACTTTTCTAAATAATAGATATATAAATTTAGTTTTAAAGAAAAGATATGCAACTTTCTAATAGAGGCAACTGTAAATTAATACATTCTATTCCATCATTCCAGATGTGAAACTCCTATAAAAACTTTAATCAATCAACAAATATAGCTCTTATGGTAACTTTGAGGTAATATTTTAAAAAGTATGTTCACAGAATTGAAGATTTAGGATGAAATGGGCTTAAAAACAAAATCATCTTTATGGTACTATAAGAAAGTATTAATATTTATACCAGTAGCTTTCCTTCAAGAAGAAAAATAGATGAACAACTCCTATAGAAAATGAGTAAAGAACATGAACAGGCAACTCTCAAGAAATAGAAGGGACACAAATGTTTGAAAAGGCAAAGAAATTAAGCCCCCCAAAGAATGAATAACAAACTCGTAATGGGTTTTCCTCCACGGTGTCACTGGGTAGGACATGAGGAGGTCCCCCAGAGGGAGATAAGAATCTCAATTTGGCCCTGGCAGGTTCTTGACTTACACCACAGAAAGGAATTTCAGGACACATCAGAGGAGGCACAAAGATTTATTTAGGGAAGCGAGAAGATTATTCAGAAAAGCACGTGATAGAGCAGGATGCACAGTGCAAGACAGAAGGGGTGCAGGCACTCGAGAGTGAGTCTCATTTGGGGCTCACGGGATTCTCTTCTTAAATGAAATTTGGCAAATAGTGACCGTGAGAAGTGCCGAGGTGTGGAGGGCAGGGTGGTGTCAATCTGCTGAGCGTAACTCTCTTGATCCGGAGCGCGTTGGCCCGGAGTGGGTTGATGTCATCCAGTCGATGGATAATGTGTGGAATATACCCGTAAGTCTCTAAAGATATCTTCCCCTTGACTTTATTTTGTCTAAAGGAAACACATTATATAAGCTAGCAAAGTATGTGGCCATTAATTAGACTCACAATACTGTAATATTCAAGGTCCTTTAAAGAATTTATTTCTGGAGGAGGACAGTCTTGGGGAGTGAAGGTAAGGGTGTTCATGCAGCTTCTCAGACTTAAAGGTACAGTTTCTTTGTTGGTCTCCTTTCTACCTATCCTTATTTATTCTGTCTCTACCTCAAGGAGACATGGAATTATATTTTTTCCTATTCTTATAAAATTTTCAAATGTGAATATATATTTTATAGTAAACTAGTAAAGCTTGTTTTTTAAAAAGTAGGTTGTGATGAGTCTAATAAGTCATTTCTTACCTCACTCATTAAGAAATGTCCCTAATGGATTCTCCATGGTTCTTCTGAGAAAAATAATCCCCAAGCCCATTAGAAGGCAAGTTAAAATCTGAATGTGTCCACATGGGAATATCGTGCATCTTCCACGTGCAAACTAAGGCCCCCAGTCCCATGGTGGGGTGGTCCTTGCCCCTGGCCCTGTGGTCCTCTCCTGAGGAGAACTCTACCCTCAGGATGCCTCCGCGATTCACTCTCAGATCCCTGCCTGTGGCTAATCCCAGTCTTAGTCTCGCCTTTGTTCTGTTGCCTGGCAACCCATTAATGAGCCGGGATCAGCTCCAGGTGCTGCCTTAGAGCCCTAATGGGAGGTGTGCTTTCCTTACTTCAGAACCCACCTAGTTTTCTGAAAACATTTTTAGGAGCTAAAATCTCACAAAATGTTCCTATGAAACAAGCTACGAAAAAGAGAGGTACTAGAAATATAGCAAGCCTCCAGAAATGCCTATCTGCTTCCTTGAAAAGTAACTATTACTCACCTAAAGGGCTTGACATTGCATAAAACAGTTCTTAATGTGAGGTCCCTGGTCAGCCTCATCAGCACCTCCCCAAACTACTTACTGAATCAGAAACTCCAGGGGTAGAGCCAGCAGGCTGTGATTTAACAAGCCCTCTAGGTGGTTCCACTGCAACTGAAGTTTGGTCACCATTGGTGGAAAGTAATTGCTTTCATTCTAAATTTTGAGCAAGTATTTATCAAACACTTGATTTTGGCCAGCCCTGGTGCCAGACAAGAGAGAAACAATTACAGTAATTATATGACAAGCAAAAATACTTCAAGGAACATCTGAGAAGTGATCTGCAGCCTTGAGGAATCAGGGAAAGTTTTCCAGGGGAAGTAATGTCTAAAGTGAGACCTTTAGGATAAATAAGATGGAATCAACAGCCAGGACAAAGGGTGTTCCTGGTGAAGGGAATCCCAAATGCAAAAACCTAGAGTTTGACTCTTAACTGAGTACCACGAAGCCTTTTCAATAGGGGATTACATAATCCAAAACATTTTTAGAAAAATTTTTGAGGCAGTGGACTGGGTTGGGGTTAGGCAAGATTGGAAACCAGAAGACCTGCTAGGAGACCATTGCTGCAATTTAATTAAGAAATTACAGAGGCAGCTTGCATGGGAGAGAAGCAGCAGCTTAAGGAACTATTTAGGAGATAGGACCTGTGTGATTTGGATCTGCAATGTCCCCAAAAGGTCCCTGGTATAGCAATGTTCAGAGGTGGGGCTTTTGAGAGGTGGTTGTATTATGAAAGCTTTAAACTCACCAATGTATTAATCTATCCATGGATTCATAACAATGAATTTTTGGGAGATGGTGGAAACTAGGATATGGGGCCAATGGAAGAGAGTAGGTGCTTGGAGGTCTGCCCTTGAGGACTATATATCTTGTCCCTGGTGTGTGTATCTTTCTCTCTCTCTCTGTCCCTTTCTCTCTCTCTCTCTCTCTCCCTCTCTGCCCCCCCATCTTCTTCTGTCCCCCCTCCCTCCCTTTCTCCCTCCCTCTCCTTCCTGTCCACTGTGAGTTGACCAGCTTTGCTTTCCTGCATATTCCCCACTTTGATGTTTCATCTCACTGCAAGTCAACAGCAGTGGGGCCAAACAGTAAGCTCATGGCCCACAAATGACGGAGGCAGGAGATGGGAAGCAAACCTCGGATCAGCAAGCTTTCCTTTATTCTGTAGCAAGGTCCATGGATCAGGCATGGGAAGGACCCATTTTCTGGGTATGGAGCTGGCCCCCCAGGTTTCAGAAGGAGTCTGGGTTTTATAGTTTCATTGGAGACTGCAGATGTGCAGTTTGGGCAGTCAGGGGCTAGTTGTGCAGGTTAGAACTTTAACTTAGGAGGATAGTTGTAAAAAGGTTGAAATTCATTATTATCTGGGGAGATCGGAATCCAGATCCTGAGGGATGAGTACTCAAATCTTGCCCGTTGCTTTTCTTTCTCTGGGATCCATTGTTTCCCAGAGTTTCAATATTTGCCGTGCCTTCATTTAGGGCTAATTTGCAATGGGGGAAGGTCAAGTCCAGGGCCCAGCATTTCAGTATTTGCCTTCTTCCTTCAAGATGCACTGGGGTTAGGAAGGGGTAAATGTTTGCTTTTGGTGGAGATGCTGGGGATGAACCTGGGAAGGGGTGAAAGTTTGCTTTATCCCCTCAGGGCACATTGTTATTGGGAAAGGGTGTATTGGGAGAGGTTTGATGTTTGGCTAATTTTCTCTCCCTCCTCCTGAGCCACACTGTTCATCCATTTTTCTTGGAGAGCTGTCTTGTAGGGATATTATTTTCCATAATCCTTCACAGACCATAAGCCTAATTAAATCTTCCCTCCTTTTAGTTGATTTTCTCAGGTAGTTTGTCACAGCGATGGATATCTGGCTCACCCAGGACCCATAACTAAGAAAGGGCATTGTCAAGGATGTATCCTATTTTTCAGCTTACAAGTGGCCATTTCATTTCTGTAGGGAGAGAACACAGGTGGAGAGACAGAATTGGAGGGACATTGTACAGAAGACAGTGCCAAGTCCAATTTTGAATCTGTTGAACTTTACAGGTCTGTGGGACATCTGCACACAGATGGGATCATTAGATATGTGGATGTTGAGTGCAGAGCAGAAGGAAGCAAAGAAAGATAACTTCAATCTGTCTTCAACAGCAAAGTGTCACAAAGTTAAGGACTGAAAAAGTGACCTCCATATTTCATGACAAAGATGTCCTTACAGACCTTAGGAGAGAAGTTTCAGTGGAAGTTTAAGCCAGCCCCAGGAGGTTAGAGGAACAGGGGGTGGTAGAGATGGCAGAGTTGGCATTGGGAAGAGCCATGGTGCCAAGGTGAGGCAGAAGATGGCAAGATGGGTACAAGCATGAGGGAGTTTTTTTCCTATAGAAAGGTGTACCCAGAAGGAGGGGTTGATGATCAAGAACTCTGGCCTTCAACTAAGAATGTCCTGTGAAGTGGAGATTTAGCCTTAGCCTGGGGAGAGGGTACAGCTGCACTGGAAGAATTTAGCAGGGGAAGTTTTTCTCCTGTTGAATGTGAGGCGAGGGGGACTTGGCAGTCTTTTTAGAACAGGACATAGAACTTTTGAGATATTTACTTTGGAGAAAGGGAGGGACCTTCGCAATAGATTCAGCAGACATCCCTCCACCTGATTTTTACATAAGCACTTTAATCCTCACAGCAATCCCTGTGCGAGAGAAAGTATGTTTTTCCATTATATTGAGACTCAGATAATATTTTTTCCTGCAGTGCTGGGGATGGAACCCAGTGCCTCCCATATACTAGGCAAGTGCTCTACCACAGAGCTCTATCCCCAGCCCTTCAGATCATTTAAATCAGTTACTGAGGGCCACCCAACCAGTGAGAGGGGGAACTGGGATTTGAGCCTGAGTTTCCCATCACTGCCTCCTGCTGTTGTGGGGGAGGGGGACAGAACAAAAATGGTACAGAAAGCATCATGCACACTTAGCAGAAGGGATCTGAACGAACATTGTATTTAAAAGCAGAAGTATTAAACCAAAGAAAATAGTTTTCTTAAGTCTCTGCAGGAACCAAATGTGGAAATGATGGACTCCCAGACCTGGAAGGGAGAGGTGTGAGTGACCTCAGCACTCTCTAAGTCAATCAGTCACCCCCACGTGGCATTTCCCTATCTCCCCATCATCCTTGAGGTCCTTCCACTTGCAGAGGCTCTGGTTACTGCTGAGATCTGAATCGTAACTGTTACACTGAACTGTAACCAGCCATTCGGCAGCATCTGCTTACCCCTCCTTATTCTGTACTCTGGAGCTACAACCAAGCAACACCATGCTCTCCCCAGTTCCCAAAGCAGCACACCGGGCACTGCAGACAATAACATTTGTTGTCAGGACAAATGGTGGAAGGACCTCTGATCAACAATTGTGAAGCCTGGGTTTTAGTGCGGCCCTACTAACCAGCTGAATAACTTTAAATACGCCACAATCCCTCTTTAGGTTTGAGTTTTGTCATCCAAAAATGTGGTATAAAACAATCATTTTTACTATGCTCACAGGTTCCGGGGGTCAGGAATTCAATAGCAGGGAAATGGCTGGGGACTGGAATCATCTGGAACTTCATCAAACTCATGCCTGGGGCCTGAACTGGGATTACCTGCAGGCGGGGCTGCCTGGGGACTGTTAACCCGAGTGCATTTCTGTGGTTCCTCATGCAGCCTAGGATTCCTCACTACATAGCAGCCAATTCTGAGCGAGGATGTCTGAGCAGGAGGGTTGGGAAGCTGCTCCATCTTTTCTGACTTGGCCTTGGGGTCAGGAAGCATCACTTCGACAGCACTCAGTTGTTGCAAGCAAGTCATGAAGGCCACTTCAGGCTCAAGAGTTGGGGCTGATGAGGGGAGGCAAGGTCACACTGCACAAGAGCAGGTCACAGCAGGCAATACTGTGGCCGCCAGTATTGACACTCCTTAAGGACTCCCAGAAATACTTGGAGGCAAGATACTTTGCAGCGGCCTAGAGGCCACTTTTGATGCTGATGAGATCAGATTGCAAACAGAAAGCCCTCTGCATAAACCAGTTCTTCCTCCAGTGGAAGGTAATTCATATGTTGAAGCCCGTACCCTCAGTACCTGAGAATATGACATTTGGAGACAGGACCTTTAAAGAAGCTTCTGAGTTAAAAATAAGGTCATGCGATAGATGGAATCCAATATGACTTGTGTCTTTGTAAGAAAAGGAGATCAGAACACAGACCCACAGGGAGGAACAACCCTGTGAAGACACAGGGAGACCATGTTTACGAGCCAAGGAGAGAGGCCTCGGAAGGAACCAGCGCTGTCCACACCTTAATCTTGGACTTACAACCTCTGGAACTGTGAGAGGATAAGTGCCTGTTATGTAAACCCCCAGTCTGTGTGGCATTTCATAAGGGCAGCCCTAGAAATCAGATATGGTGAGTGACTGGGCACCTTTCTTAGGAGACACAATCCCTAAGAACTGCCACTCTTGCTTAAGGAACCTTTTCTCACATCCCTGTGCTCCCTGGCATTGCTGCCTCAACCGGGACATTTATTATGTAGGTTTTCAATTATGGCATCTTACCTCAAATTTGCTTTCTAACTGTTGGTGTTTTCTTCCTTGCTTATGGGACTTAGGGTTCTTGGAGAGAAATTAGGGTTTTGTGTATAGTTTTTACATTTTACTCTTCCATTATATCCAAATAGGAAGTGAAATAGTTTATGTAACCTGCCATTCTGAAAAGGTACTATCTGAAAAAGGAACATCTCATACACACATATAAAATCTCCCATATACATATTATATGCTTAATAAAATTAATAAAGTTTATATTCTTTGCCCAAATTATATTTTGGTCAGTATATCTCTAAAATACAATATCTCCAGATAAAAATGAATGTCTGTACAAAAATGGTTATCTCTGCATTGAGGTAAGAGGAAAAAAATTAGAGTCAGCCAAAATGTCTAAAAGTAAGTATTATTATGCATTATGGTTTACTGCTTCACGGAATACTGTGAAATAATC
This sequence comes from Sciurus carolinensis, assembly GCF_902686445.1. Taxonomy (NCBI): domain Eukaryota; kingdom Metazoa; phylum Chordata; class Mammalia; order Rodentia; family Sciuridae; genus Sciurus; species Sciurus carolinensis. The sequence continues at coordinate 11,158,724 of NC_062230.1, read as the reverse complement.
TATATTTTCAAAGAATAATGGCAAGGGAACATGGTGAAGATAGTGTTAAGTGGGAAAAATTTTAGGCCATTTTTCTCTTACACAATTTGGAATATATGGGTTTGTATTAAAAGGGTGGATGGATGGGTGGAAGGATGAATGAAGGGGAGGAAGGAAGGAAGAATGGATAGGAGAAGATGCACCAGAATATTAGTGGTCATTCCTTTATAGAATCATAGGTGGATTTTTTCTTTAAATTTTTCTTTATCTTCTAAGAATCCTGAGAAGAATATGTTTCACTTCATCCTTGCACAAGGACCATGCTAATCTTCTCCGTATCATTCCAATTTTAGTATATGTGCTTCCAAAGCGAGCACTATGTTTCACTTCAAATGAGTAAGTAAACTACATGTGATAAGAAATGTTTTAATGTGGGGGTGGTGCTAGCAACTGTCTTCCCCCAGATGAGGCTGAACTCACGCTAAATGACATCTGCTGTTCTTAGTAATTCTGCCTCTTCCCGCCCTCTCCTTCCTTTCTCTTCGCCTTTACCTCTCAGAGAACATTACAACTGCAGTAGCCTCTGACCCAGCTGGCTTCATTCTGGGACTGATAGCGGCACCAAAGAACATTTGGTGGGAGGACAAAGAATCACAAAATTTCAGAGCTGGAAGGGACCTCAGAAACTATCTAGTCCAACCTAGTTATTTAATCCTGATGTGAGCTGGAAAAGCAAGAAATGGACAACAGAACATCCCAGTTTGCCATAATAAGCCATTATGGGTCTCTCAACCATGAAGTTGCCTGAATCATTTTTGAAGCTATTTGTATTTTCAAGTCTGTACCATTTCCATAAACCTGCTGCCCATGGTGCAAGGCCCTGGCTGGGGGACAGGGTATAATAGCAACACATGTAAGAAAAGCCTCCAAGCTGCTCTCTCAGTCTGTGAGCCCTGTGGGACCCTCAGTGGTGGTCCAGGGCTGTCATTGGGTCAGCGTGGTGTGCAGAAGCAGGGACTGCTGGCCAACACTGGATAGAATGACCATCCCCCAGAGCAACGTATTCAGCTCCTGGTGGTACAGCTTATGAGGCACAGCCACAGGCTAGAGCAAGCAAGGTTCATGTAAGATGGTTGACAGAACAAAGGGTATGTGGAATAAAACGGGAAGACGGGAGGTGGATCTGCGGACTGCTTCAAATCCCTGACTCTGTGTACTGAACTCTACTGTAGGACCAGTAGGTGAGCCCTGTCCTGTGGCCATTTGCAATTCAGTTTTAGGGAGAACTTTTCTAACATTTGAAGCATTCCCTGAAAAGTCTGCTTTGAGAGGTAGGGAGTTCCCTGCAGGTGGGACAAGTGGAGATATCCAGTTTTCAGTGGTGTGACAAATGAGGAGAAGCAACAGGTAGAAGGTTGAATTCAGCAAATTAAGATCCCTCTTACCTCTTCTTCTCTCTTATTTATCGACTCTGATAATAAGGGTCAAGTTATAGAAATAGGCAAATTAATCTATAGTGATAGGAAGTAGATCAGCGGCTGCCCAAGGTGAGGATGAGGGTGACTGACTGCAAAGGGGCATGAGGGGACATGGACATGATATGTACCTTTTCACTGATGATGATTACCTGGTGTGTTCCTTTATCACAACTATACACTCAAAATAGGTGCATTTAATTGTATGTAAATTATACCCAAACAAAGTGGATTTAAAAAAAAATACTAATGTGCATACCCAGAAAGATTCAAGTCAGCTGCCATTCATTTGAAAAATACTTTAAGGTGTTTCTTAATCATTGAGTTGCCTCCTTTGCCTAGTACTCTGACCTTGTGAGCAGGTCACCTTCTCCACACTGTTCAAGAATTCTGCTGTGTGATTTGTGTTTTTGCTGTCCCCTCTCCAGATTGGAGAGCCTCCCTCCCTCCCTGGTGTCATTGCAGTTGACCTGGGACTTCTTCCAACTCCATGGGTCTGTTTTGAGGTAGGGAGTTGATCTGCTCCCCATGCATGCATCCCATAAGTACAGTAACTATTGAGTACCTATTGTGTCAGAAGCATCTCATGTTTTTGAGATCATGGTACATGGGATGAACACTAAAGCATGTGAACATGATTTTTTGGGGGTGACCTGAGTAGAGAGAGCTGGCATTAATGGTGAGCAGCCATGGCCAGGTACATGGTTGGGGATGACCTCGTAGAGAAGGAGGTTTCTGAGTTGGAAATTAAAGGGTGCAGGGAATTCTTGACACGGTGGGACACGCAGAGGAAGACATGATGAATTTCAAAAGCACAGAGTTACAAAAGGGGACAGGGAAAGTTAAGAAGAATCCCTGGTATAAGGGTATAAGGTAGGGAGGGAGAACAGCAGAAGAGGGAAGAGGAGGCATTTCAGAAACCTGAGCAATAATGAGCTATGTCATCTGATGGCTGGATGCCCTTCCTTGTGATGGCTGAGGTGATCAGCAGCAGTGCATGTGCCTCCTCGGTCCTTTCCTTGGGTCACAGCTGACCTCTCCACTTTATTTTTCCCTGGATGAATTTCCAGGGTCTGCCCCAATGCAGCTCATTTACCACCTCCCTGCCCATGTGCTCAACCCTGAAGACCTCTGACGTCTGTCTCCGTTGGTCTGACATTCCACTACTTGGGAAGGTCCAAGGTTACATGCTGCATCGCTGACTTTACTGGGCACATTTTCCTCCAGATCATTTGTAAAAACATCAGCAGGGACCATTTCCAGTGTTCCTGGCTGATGCCGGCAGCTGATACTAGTCTTGCCAGAGTTGCCTCTGTCTCCTCCCTACCTTTATAGAATCTTCTTTTCCATTTGATCGACCCACACTGCCCACCCCATACTATGCTAACTACAGGTTTCAAAACAGATTTTTATACAGAACCTTGCTAAGGGCTCTTTGAACATCTAACATATTATTTCCATGTGTTTATTGCCTCTTGACAATAGACTGGTTTATTTCCTACAAGATCCATCACCAAGCCTGATTTTTCCACCCAAATAATGACACTTTTCTCCCGGATTTCATTTCCTTTGGGGCTGGATGATGGTATTATTTATTCTGAGTCTCCATTTTGCCCAGAACACAGTGATATTCACTTGGCTATTCATAGGGTCCTTGCTGGACAACCTCCCCACAAAACTCATTTTCACCAACGTGCTTCACTCTCACAGTGGAAAAGGTACATCCTCAGTATGAAAAGGACTGAAGAGCCCTAGGCAAGGTTATTTTGGCAAACTCTTTTAACAGAGGAACTTTTTTGTTCCACAAAGTCTTATGAAGACATATATTCATTCAATAATATTTATTTTAGTGTCTACTCTGTGCCATTTCCTTTTCTAGGTCCTTGGAAGCTATCAAGGGACCAAAGTTTTCAGTCTCTGGAGCTGACAAGGAATTGCAGGGAGGTAGAAAGAGGAGGAAGAGAGACAGAACAATAAACATAATAAATAAATTGTATATTCAAGGGTGATAAGTGTGACAGTGCCAAGGAAGACAGGGTATCCCCACGGAGAAGGTGGCATTTGAGCAAAGGTATGAGAGAGGTGAGGGTTTGCACTGTGGGGTTCAATGTGGGAAAGCAATCCAGATAGTGGGAATAACTCTATCAAGGGAGGCTGCCTGGAAGGTTCCAGGAACACCAGAAAGGACACACTGGTGGAGCAGGGTGAGGTCTACAACTCCACAGGGAGGAGGACCTTCCAGGCCATGATAAGAATCTTGGTCTCTGGGGAGCGGTGGTGGTATTTTGAGCAGGCAACTGCCATGATCCAAGTGATGTTTTAAAAGGCCTACCATGTAGCTGGGCATGGTGGCACATGCCTATAATCCCAGCAGCTTGGGAGGCTGAGGCAGGAGGATCTCAAATTCAAAGCCAACTCAGCAACTTAGTGAGGCTCTGAGCAACTTAGCTAGGTCCTGTCTCAAAATAAAAAAATAGAAAGGGCTGGGGATGTGGCTCAGTGGTGAGGCACACCTGGTTCAATCCCTGGTACATAATAATAATAATAATAATAATAATAATGTCTACCATGTAAACAAGATAATAGACAAGCCACTCTGAAGGGAAGAGGAAGAGGCAGTCTATCAATGCCCAAACCCTAGAGGATCTGCAAAGTCCAGTTTCAAATCTCCAAGTCCATAAAATATATGTGTTTTAAAACATAGTTTTCATTGTTGTTTAGATACGGCAAGTCCAACAGCTCAGAGGAAGCTGCCACTGAAGAGGTAGCTTGTCGTGTTCTGTTCCCAGTTAGAGAGGGCACCACATGGCATGAGTGCCACACAGGGGGCCGGGGGATCTCTAGCATCAATCAGAGGCAGAGGAAGGGAGAGGAAAATGTGGGCAAGAGCCCTTAGTGTGGTTTCCATGAGAAGGAACAGGTGGGGTGGGGTAGACAGGTTTAGGGTTGACTTAAATAATTTCAGTAGGCTCTGGAGCACAGTGCTGTCCCTTATTATCTGGTATCTGATCCTGGGGAGAACAGGGCAGGTGATGATAGCCCAGGGAGTGAGAGGTGAGTAAAGGAGGCTCTTGGGGGCATGGACTCGACACGGGCTGGCTTGTGTTTGAAAAACCTACTCAGGAGAGAATTGGTTGCCATCTCTAGGAATTATCTAAGTCTGGGAGTGGAGGAAAGCCCCTACAGGATCAGGAAGACCCCTAGATGTCCAAACATCAATGATACAGAATAAGAGGACATGATCAATGCACAAAGGTTCTCATTAGTGCCGTGCAGGGCACTGGAGACCCAGAGTAACCCTTAGCTAATTGGGTCAGGGTATGGGGAAGCTAGGGAGTCTAATGCTCAGGCAGTGCTGAGAGCCATAACTCAAACACCCACCCCCAAAGACAGCCCCTAGCGGAGAGGCACAGAATAGGAATCCGATTGAGCCACCATTAACCCTAGGATCAGGACCAGGTCATTTTCCCTCGTAAGCCTTAGCTTCAGGCTCTCTGGAATGAGGACTATGTTTTGATTTCTACCTTGGCAAAACAGTTGGACAAATATTGTTCCTATTATTTTGCAGATTTCTTTACTCGAGAGCTTTTGAGTTCAGTTCAGAAGCTGGACTCTGGGTGACATCTTCACCTCTCTTCTCATTTTGCTTTGTATGATTGGTACTGGTGTACTTGGGTTATCCTCCCAGAAATTGCTGGGAGTTCCTTAAAAGCAATCAGTGGCCCTTCATCTATTTATCTGTGATGCAAAGCTGGCTCCAGGGCTTCCAATAAGTTTGTTGAATGAAAGCAAAAGGGTGTGACCAATAGTGGATCAAGAAACATAAGTTACATTGACTCCTTCCCCTCCTGTCTGATGCCTTGAGTAAGAAACAGCCCCTGCAAACACTTCCTTGCATAACAATGACATCGGAGGCTTAAGAGACAGGGAGGTCTTTATGAATTGTTAACCATCTGATGTCTCAGGGGAAATGCTTGTTTCCTGTGAATGATGGTCCAATTAGCAAGGGGTTAGGGTTATAACAATAGGGATGTTGCTTTTATTAAGCGAACACTTCCTGCGTTCCTACCATGTATCACACCGTTTAAAGGTCAGAGAAAAAGACAAATAAGCCCCTGTCCTCAAAGAACTTACAGCTTAGAGGCAAATACACACAGAGAAACAATGACTCATAATACAAATGATTATCCTGCTATCACAGCCTGATATAGATGATATTACAAGAGCTTAAAGAGACCCACCTTTAGTACATCAATTTTCTAAACTTAAAATGGAAGAAACCCAGCAAGCATGAGATACAGGCTTCTGTTAGAAGCTTCTGTAAGACCAGGAAACAGCCCTGTAACCCTCCCTAAACAAATAACTGGAATAAACAGCACGTGACCCATCCAGTGAGACATTGGGTGGGCAGAGCAGACAGATAAGCAAAGCCAGATTACATATCCCAACCCAAGAGCCTAAATAACAAGATGGCTCTTATGGACACATGGTAGCAGATGGAGATCTAAACAGAACTGGCATCTCAGAGACCTGGAGGCAAGGGAGCAATCGATGAGACAGACTTGTAGGCCAAAAAGTACATAAAAGAAGAGAGGCAGGTGAAAGGATGGCGGAAGCCTGCCTGAAGAGGAGTGACATGTGTTATAAAGAGCAAGTGATGGGTTGGCTGACTCTTTCCTACAATAGGTAGGTCAGGACCCTAGTGTGATAGTGAACAATGACTGGATCCAGAAGTCATGGTGGAAAGTCAGCAAAAAGTCAACAAAATAATAGTAACAACAGTAGCTACTGAGTATTTACTGTCTCTAGGGCAAATGATTGATTTCTCCATGGAGTATCTCACTTAATCCTCATAACCACCCAGTAAGGTAGGTATTGCAGACCTCAGAGAGGAACAGTGATTAGCCCATTCCACACAGTGAGTTAGTGGACCACCTAGCATTCAAATACCAGCCATCTGACTACAAGTGCCTGTGTTAGTAGCTGGTCACCTTCTAACCACAGAACAAGTTCAGCATCTTGGGGAAAACCATGTGTCCAAGATTTAACTTACCTGGCTACCTGTTCCCTGGAAAAGGATAATGCAGTCAAAACTAGACTTTAGAAAAATGCAAAGAGGGCACTAGAAAGAGCAAATAACTACAAAATCAAGAGGCTTACATTAAGACAACCGAAGAACTGTGCCTCCTTACAGATTGAATGTGCTTTCATTGGGCTGAAAATAGCCCACTCCAGTCTCTTTTACTGGGGGTGGGACTCAGTGGCAGAATGCTTCCCTAGCACATGTGAGGCATTGGGTTCAATCCTTAGCACCACATAAAAATAAACAAATAAAGGCAGGCTGTCCATCTACAACTACAATTTTTTTTTCTTTTAAAAGAATGGGCTCATAGTATAGTACCCCAATGCAGAGGCTATTCCCAGGTATTATGAGATTGACGCCTATTCAATCTGAAGGCCCCTCTTTAAGGGGGGGGGGGTTATTCATAAAATTAGAAACAAAAGTGAACGTTTATTTGGAATGAAGGGAAAAATCATTACAAAAGGGCATATTTTTAAAAAAATATTGGCCAATACCCCACACATCACAAGCATTGGAGAAATGATCATGTAGGTGAGGGGTCCAAAGAAGGCCACCTCTTCAGAAAGGTCCCCTAGGATCATAGAGCGCACCTGGTCTACAGTGGCACTCAGAGTCCTCCTAGGACTCGCTGCCACCTGGAGTTATGTTGCGTATCTAGTACTCGCCTGTTTGTGTCCAGCAGGGAAATATAAGCTCATGAAGGTAGGAGTACTGTGTTATTTACTAGTTCATTCCCAGTGCCAAGAACAGAGACTGGTACATAGTAGGACTGTTGATTGCATGAACAGATTCCCGTCTCAATGGTGACTGACAGCCCTTCATGAGGCACAGGTTTGCGAATGGTTTAAATCATCCATAACAATGAAAGAGGAAAACAGTAAAACATCTAAGCCAAAGGAGAGAATTCTATGAGACACTCATACATAATCAGGCTCAGAAAAAGTTAGAAAACCTCAAGGAAGTCACCTGAGAAGAGACCAAACCAGTCACATGAGAAAAGACCTTTTAATGATGTTAAAGAGGAAAGACTTCTAGAGAGAGACTCATTGGGAAACTCAGCTGGGGGCTGGATTGATCTAAGCTCTGGTTGCAATCAACGGGATCCCAACTTACACTAGCTCAAGCCAAAAAAGAAGGATTTATTGGCTGGCAAGGAATGGAGACCACAGAAATGGAGTCTAAGGATCCCTCCACTCATCACTCTCTATGCCTCTCATTCTCCCTGTCTCTTATTCTCATCATTCTTACCTGCTTCGAACATGCCTCCTCTGTTGGAGAAGTGAGAGAATGAACAAGAGAAGCTCTGGCATTATCTGCTTGAGGAGGAAGGTCCTCCCCCATGGGCTCCACTTAGAGAAACCTCAAGAAAGGCTACCAGTTGACCCACCCCTGGACTAATCATTGTGGCCAAGGGGATTGTATGTAGTGGCTGGTGATCCCCAACAGAACCACCAATGGATTGTGTGGGAAGCTTTTTCCCAAAGGAAAAGAGAGTGATACCGGCTGACGAAGTGCTGGAGTCAGGGCTACATCCAGCTCAGGTCAGTCTGCCTCTTAAAGCTGAAACTCTGAATCAACTAGGCAACACAACTTCCTGATCACAATACAAGGTCAGTACCCTACTAGGAGAGCACAGCCCGCCAACTCAGTTGCCATTCCATCTTTGGAAAGGATGGTGTGACTAACAGATGTTCCCTACTGAGGAAGGAATGAAAATATGCTTAATGGATTCTGTGGACTTCCAGTCTTGGTCGACAGAGCTATTTGAATAGCTTCGGCAGCACAGAGGTACTAGATCAAGCCATGGTCAATATCAGCATCTTCTAAACCAGATTGGAAGCAAGGAAGTGCAGCTAAATCACCAAAAGCAGATGGTATCCACCTGAGACAGTGGTAGGACCTCATGGACCAAATGGGGATGGTTGGTTGGCAGGATTATGAGACCTGTCAGTGCAAAGGGCCACTCTTCTGGAGAGGAACTCAGCTCACAGATGTGACCCCAGCCATAAGAGTGTCTGGGCCTGGCCTGGGGGAATAGCAGCACTGATGAGTCAGCTCTCAGCCTCCATCTGGATCAAACTGGTGGCAATCAGAATAAAGGAGAGAAGCTGTGGAAATGAAAAAACAAAAGACAGGGAATGAATGGGGTGTGGGGGCAAGAGGGACCACACAGGTGCTTCTCAGAGAAACCGTACTTGATTGCCGCACTAGAGTCCTCTGAAGCCCAGAGCGTGAGTCAGTGTGTGCACAACGGGAAACCAATGACTCTAGTCTCCGCGGGGGTGATGTACAGCAAGCAGCTGATATCTCTGGAAAAGAGTAGGTTTTCTGAATCACATTGTGCTGGCTCTAATCCCAGCTTTGCCACCAACTCAGACTAGGTGAACCTGGGCTGGTTGCAAAGTTTGCCTGTGCCTCAGTTTCTTCACCAAAAACAGGATAATTACATTGCACTCCAAAGGTAGTTGGGAGGATTAAAACTGATAAGAAAAGTATCTGGCAAGAAGTAGGGAGGAAATAAATGGTGGTCAGTATTGTCTACTACGTCTGGGACCAATGAATTTTCCAGCTGAATTCTACAGTGGGAACACAATCTTAGCAGCCACTGTGGAGGGTCTTTGGGGAGGTCAGGAAACAAATCTACAGGCACCTCCTACCAAAATTTCCCCCAAAATATCTGCTTCAACTATTTTTCCCATAAGAGTCCTTTCAACAAAAGGCAGGGCATAGTGGGAGTCTCTGTGTACCTCACCTTCCAGGCCCTCCTCATTGCTTGGAGCGGTCATTTAGCATGATTAATGATAGCACTACCTAAAAGTAATATGAGTTCATTTGCTTCTAGATTTATGATCCCCCCAGACTTAGCGGCACCTGCACCTTTCATGCAATGACTGAGACTAGTGGATCTGGAGCAAGGCTATCTGAGTCCAAACCCTAGCTCTGTCTTCACTCTCTGTATCACCTTAAGCTCGTTACCTAACAGTTCTTCTTCCTCAGTTTCCTCATCTGTAAAGTGGAGTCGACCATCATAATACTGGGTTCATAAAGATGACCTGAGGATGATACCTAGTTTTACTGCTGTGACCATCACCACCACCAACATTTTCTTCATCACCACTTTCGTCATCATCATCATGACCACTGTCATGGACATCAGCAGCAGCACCACCACCATCATCACTAACATTATCATCACCAACATCACCACTATTATCACCATCATCACCACCACCACTACCACCACCACCATCATCCTGACTATACCCACAGAAAACTGTAATGATCTTTCTTGCTGTCTAGATAGAACAATAACTAATAGTTTCCCTGACTTTGGGCAGAAAACCAGGAAGAGGAGGCCACCAGGACCCTGGATTGTGAGTAGATTGAAAAGGGAAGGTGAGGGGTGACCTATGGAAGATGAGTTCTCATACCACCCATATCTGAGGCCAATTTGGTAAAGACCTAAAAAGTGACCCAAACAGAAGGCTGTTTCTGTGCTGCACCATTACGTGGGCTCTGTTGTTATTCATAATCAGCTACCAATCAATCCAACACCTTTTCTGGTCTTGATCTAGACATTCACACTCTTCTAGAGGCTAGTAGTAGCATAACAGTGGGTGACCAAAGGTTAGAGTACAGGGAACAAATGCCAAACATAAAGAGACAGAGCCTTTCTTCTATAGGGAGGTGTAAAGAGCAAAACTCACGAAAGATCAGGGCTAGTCGGCTTTATTTAATATTCTTTTAAGGAACCAGAGGAGGTGGAGTTGGAGGGAACAGAGAAAGTTCTAGGTTTGCAGATGAAAGGACAAGGGATGGAAATTGACAGGAAAACAGGAAGATCTTAAGGCTGTGCTAGTGGGCAGGAAGGAGGGAGATGGGATCGAATGCAGTAAGTTCAAGGGATACACTTCACAAAATGGGCGTTCTTGGAGACCGCCCGGAACAAGCTCCTTGGCAAAGTCACCAGGTCTGACATCACCACGAAGAAAATTAAAAACGAAATGGAAAGATTACTCATCTCTTACATGTTAACATCATTAGCACCTTCTCCCCCCAGTTTCCAATATTTGGGGGGCTGTTCTGAGCCCCAGCTCAGTGAGATCCAGTAATGCCAAACTTGGGAACAGATGAATTGGGAGAGGGGGAGGTCAAGGGGGAAGCCTGCCATCAGCTGAGTGGACCATCTGGCTTATTCAAGGGCTAATGGCCTTGTTACCTTCCAGAGGATGACCTACAGAGAGGATAAAAGCCATAATGCTGCTATCAATTCCCAAGATGCTCCATCAACTCAAGTGGTAGATGACTGTGTTTTTCTCTCCAGAATGCTTGTGTTCGATCAGAGGTCCCCCATGCCCAGTGGCAATATTTGTGAGCCACAAATGCTTAGGATGAGCTGGTTATAAGGCTACTTCCTATTTCTTGTCCCCCACAGTTTAGTACCCAGGGACAATTTCCCTGTTGTTTCAATTTCCAGCAAGAGTTCATTGCATGAATGGCCCAAAAGGGCTCTCTGACCAGCTGGCTCTCCCAAATGAGCACATTCTGCCTTCTTCACTCCCCTGTTTTCTTCCATGAGGCTGAGTTTAAGAGCAAAGCAGACTTGGCTTTTAAACAGTATTATGTGTCATCTAAATAAATACATTTCACTGGGGAAAACATGCTAAATATGATATTCCCGTGAGTCACAGAGCAGCTGTTGGACTCTGCAGTGTAAATCTGCGCCTCCATCAGTAATAAGGATGGAAGAAGAATGGAGCAAGATCACATTTCAGAATGGGCAATCCCGGGAGAAGCAGGAAGTGGTCACCTCCTGGCTCCCTGATCGTACCTTCTGAATTGCTATGGCAAGCAAGTGAGTCAAAAGGTACTAATAAAAGCACAAAATAAATTCTGGGCAGGATCCAGGCAGCTCAGCACAGACTTCAAGTTGATGGAGAGAGAGGGAGATGGGTAGAGAAAGTTCTACAAAGGAATGATTAGATCTCCCAGTGCTTTGATTCCTATTATGGTTTTAAAAGATTAAATCAAACCTAACACACTCCCACCTACCCACTAGCACTGCCCGCCAAGTGCTAGGGGTCTTGAACTCATAAACAAATGAGCTAATATTTGCAAAGTCATTTAGTAAAATTTGGAGTGTTATTGCTAAAATTCAGTCATCATTTATGATCACGTAAAGGGTCATTTAGAGGTGTGGTCCTCTCTCTGGACCCTGTGTGACAGTAACAGGGGATTGAGAAGAAGGAAAGTCTTTAGACAAAAATCAACCCCCAAATTTCTTCCTTTCACATGTCAGAGGGTCTTAAAGAATGGTTTTTTGCTGTGGTCATGTTCAATGAATTCAAAATTCAGAAGGCAGTAAGGAAAAAAAAAAGTGTCTATTTTACTTTACTTTCCCCAAATGGCAATTTAGTTCTGCATTTCTCTAGCTTAATTAACGGGAGGCCATGCATGTCGTGGTGGGGGAAGGCTCTCTGTACATGACCATGTTTTCCTGCTGAACTCCATAGAGGTGAAAATTTGGGAAAGAATCTTTAAATCACACTTCTAGATAGCCTATTTTCTTGCAACACATTTTGAGACCACCCCCAGGAAAGAATCAACAGGCAAAAGAAATAAGGATATTATCTTCAACCGTTTAAAGAGTTTTAGGGAGATTATCCTAACAGAGATGTCACCTTCAAGTCTTAATCCTTTTAGACTCAACAAACAACCTACCAGTTTCCCTTCTCCCTAAGTCCAAGGATGCCTCTGGTCAAGGTAGCCTAAGGACATTTCAGGAGGAATGGAGGATCAAGTGAATGGAACCGAGATGCTAAGCTGCCCTCTGTGGACCACCTGTCCCCATAGCCCCAGCTGTGATTTTCCATCTTCCTGCCAGCTGCTCATGAACCTCTGAAGCGCATCAGCCTCCAATCTTGCACTGAGAATTACATGTGGAATACACTGTCTTCTAATAAAAAAAATATGAAATTAAATCCTTGCATCCTTTGATAGCATCTTTCAAAAGCAAAATTGCTTGCTCAATTATCCAGATAGCACTCTTTGCCTATACGGAGAAAAATGACACACAACAGAGTTAATATACTTAGTTTTACATTTTCAGAAGCATGTACCATAGAATATCTATGTTAGTGTAATTAATTTAATTGAATCATACCTACCACAAATTATATTGCTAGTTGAATAGGTGATATAATTATAATAAACTAACATTCTTTTTGCAAAAAAAAAAATCACATCATATTTATTGCCAGGTGATGGGAAGAAAGGGAGAGAGCGATGGAAACCATTACTGAGAAGGCTTGAACAACCACAATTTACTGCGAAGAGATAAAAACCAAACACCTCAGCCATGTTATCACCATAATTGCTTGCAGTTTGCCCATCTTGTAAAATATACGGATCATGAAATGTGAGAGCACGTTTCAAAACATACATAGAAGGTGTTGGAGGGATTACGAGTAGGCTGCCCCGCTTAATTGTAAATTGTTTTCCTTTCGGTGGGGAGTGAAAAGGTATTAATTAGTAATGATTTTGACCAGAGTGGAAGTCCACGGACTTTGGTTGAGAGACAGGTCTGGGGGCTCACTGGCATGCTTGGAGGGTTGGGGGTCTGGTTGTTTTCTCCTTAGCTCTTCATGGCATTTTGTTGTCTGCAAGAATTCACAGATCTGAGAGATAAATGCACAAGTGGTTCAGGTTTTAACACGGAGCTTTTCTCTCCTAACTCCAGGTGGCAGAGACGAAGGCCGGACAGCATTGTGTGGCCCCAGGGAGCCACAGACAGAGGACCAGAGCAGTGGCAGCCTGACCAGCTGTCTCTTACATCTTAGAGGCGCTGGCATCAAACCAAAATCCGACTCAACACTCCGGCCTAAGCCTTCCCCACCAACAGGTTCTCATTCTCAGCAGCCAAAATAATTTATTGTTTTCCTCCGTTCTCCTCGGCTGAATCCTCAAGTGCACAGACTCCCCGTTTTCTGGACGGAGTCTCCATAATTCAGCTGGCACCTCATCAGCACGGTGCTTCTTCCTCTAGTCGTGATTCTTTCTTCCTTCTGAAGTCACAAGCCAACAGATGCTACCCTGGAGTGCAGTTCGGGTTAAACAGAATGGGGAATGAACCTGACCACATTCTTACTTCTTGCCTGGGAAGAGCTCAGTTTCTCTGCAGCACAAGTAACAAGTCAGCTTCGCTGAGGCAGCAGACATCGCCCTTTGCTCTGGGTCAGTTTCTGGGATCTGTGTTCTCACTCACAGATCTATTAATTGCATTCTTTTCCTGCAGCCTCTTCTGGGTTTCTGCACGCCTTGTCTTACCTGGATAATTAGTGCTGCCCAAATGTATAGCGCAAAAACACAACCCGAGATGGTTGAGTTCCTTAATTAAAGTTGGGAATGGTCTAAATATGTGAGAAAATGGGTCTGGCAGGCAAATTCAGACTGTCATCTTTCACGATCGGCCCTTGCAGGAAAGCCTCTGATTAACCTCACCAGCGATGGGGGATGCTCCCGTCGCAGCCGATGAAACAACACAATCACATAGAAGCGAAAGATGAATCACTTCAAATGGAATTCTGCCGGGCTCTGTGCAGCGTATGTTTCATACCAGCCCCTGTTATTTTCATAGCTTGGATCAGACCTGCTGTCAGTCCATTAATTTCACAGGTACACTTCAGGGAACTGTGAGCAGTCAATGGGAGCATGGGGCTGGGTGTGATGGCAGACCAGGGACAGTGATCCACCTTGCAACTCCCACAATGTGGGAGAAAGTAAATGGAGCACAGCTCAGCACTGCCCAACACACAGGACACAGGTCTTATGTCGGGAAAATCTTACAGGGCTGCATCCTCGAAGCCCAGCTGAGAGACCCTCACCCCAAGTGTCTGTGGACTCAACCTTTTACAATAACGTATCTCAGTGCATTGTTAAAAATTTAACATTTTTAATAAAAATGTGAAGGATTTAATGTTTAAAAAAAAACAACACTGACTGGGAACACAAGGCAGTGAGACCACTCTATGATACTATAATGGTGGCTAGAATATATCTGTCTAAACATATGGAATGTGCAACATGGAGGGTAATCCCTGATGTAAACTACAGACTCTGGGTGATAATGATGTGCTAGAATAGGTTCATCAATTTTAACCTTTGCCACCGGGGTGGGGAGCGGATCTTGATGATGCGCGAGGCTGTGCACATGTAGGTATATTGGAATCTCTGTGCCTTCTGCAGACTTTTGCTGTAAGCTTACCTAAAATTCTCTAAAAATGAAGTGTATTAAAACAAAACAAAACAAAACCACAGTGGGTCATTCAACCACAGATCCTTTATGAAGTGAGGTCAACTTAAAATATTTTTAAAAAAACTATGCCGTACCTTTGGAGCGTATTTTTGTTCTATTTAATGGTGGTGGTGGTGAGACTGGCAATAAATGAGGGATGGGAATGAAGGTCCCCTAAAAGGGGCAAGTCTAACACACATGTCTAAAAATAATACCTACGCCTCCCTTTAAGACCGTAATTATTTTAACACCCCTGGTGAGCTGTCTGAGAACTGAACTGGGAACATCCTCCAGAGCCTCTTGTGTAGCCCCTGATACTTGGTTTGTTACTTTATATAAAGCAGACATCAGGCGAGGGAAGGAAACGAGAAACTGAGGGCTAGGAGGGACTTTGGGAACGTTGTCAGATCCACCCACAGCGGTTGGCAGGACACCAGCTCCCTCGACAGCCAAGGGTACACAAAGCCCCCTGACTTAGTTCTCCCTCCCAGCTTCTTCGCAGGGCTCTGGGAGTTAGGGATGAAGAGCTTCTCCGTGATGAACGCAGCTCTCCTGCCTTCTGATTGGATCAGTGCTGAATATCAGAAAACAGCTTCTCTGGACAAACCTCATAGACATGATGTTGAGAAGATGAAGCCAGTCGTTAGGAAATACTGTACAATTCTGCACAATTCCTTCATAGGAAAGTCAAAATAGCAAACACAATTGAAGGTGATTGAAATGCCAGCAGTACATCCCCCCGCCCTGGGAGGTCAGAGTCCCAGGGGGAGGAGCTTTCTGGAATGCTGGATTCCACACCATGCTCTTGAATGCCTTTGCTCTGTAAAGATTCATCAGGCTGCACCCTTGCAATGTGGGGACTCACTACATGCGTTACACCTCATTAAGCTGTGCTTTTACGTGGACCCGCTCACTCTCTTCCTCTAGCTTAGATACTAACGAGAAAGGTCCAACACAGAAACAGAGGGAATGAGGAGCCTTTAGGCTGCATGCACATGGTTTAACAAGTCCGACTATTTTGCTGTTTCCTCCAAATCTTTTTCTTTTTCTTTTGAAGAACTAAAGCATTCCAGGAAGAACTGAAACCCTTGATGTATCGGTTTCTGACGGCATTTCTGGGTAACAACAATTCTGCATTTAGCGTCTTTCGTTCTCATTCGTGTTTGTATACCTTTCCAACGTAAGTATTTTATGTAGCCATTAAGAATATACTGTGTTGTTCTGCAGGCCTTTAAACTATATAAATGGAATCTTATAGTTTCAATCATTCTGCAACTTGCCTTTTCGGGCAAGAGATTTCACTTTGAGGATTAGCCATATGGATCCATGTAACTCTATTTCTTTCATTTAACCACTATATAGTACTCCATTGTACAAATGTACTGCAGCTTATTTATCCATTCTCCTAAAGATAGACATTTAAGTCTAGTGGCAAAGACTGCTGGCTGCTTCCCAAATGCCCTCTCCTCTCCTTGGTAAGAGCCCCACATTTATCCAAAGCAATAATGTGCCTACTTGAAAGACTACATTTCCCTTACCTGTCTTGCTCCCCAGGGGTGGCCATGTCCACATTCTGGCCATTGTGACACATGCAGGATATGAGCAAAGCCTCCTTTAAAGAAGGGCAGATTGGTACATATCTTTTGCTCTTCCCCCCTTTCCTTCTTGTTGCTGGGAATGTGCATTTGATAGCTGAAACTCCAGCTACCATATTAAACCAGGTGGGGATGCAGAGAATAGAAGCCTCCTGCTAAGTGTGACAGAAGAGAATGGGGTCCTTGGTAATATTGTGCAGTTTTCATTCCAGCCTAGGTCTTTTTTGTAAATGTGAAAGAATAAATTCTATAGATAAGCCTCTGTTATTAGCAGCTGACCATTACATTACTAATTAATTGCATTTGAGAGTTACTACAAGTAATGTTGCAATGTACTTTCTTGGACCTGTCTTACTATACACGTGTGTTAGGTTTTCTATACAGTAAAATATAGATAGATAGATATAAATACATACATACATACATATTTGGTCTTTGTCACTGTTCCTGACACAGAGCTTCTAAGACCCTTGGAGGAGCTTCTGATGTTCTTCATAACAAGCTCCCTTCAACCATACCTGAGTTTGCACTTATGCATGCCTCTCGATAGCTTCAGGATGGGGTGGTGGCCAGAGCAACCAATTTTGTGATTATAGAGTTGGAATATCCAGTCTCACACCCCTGCTGTCCTCTGGGGAGGAGAGAGGGACTGGAGATTAACTCATCACCAGTGGCCAAGGATTCATGCCTATGTGATGGAACCTCCATAAAGCCCTAAATGATGGAGTTTGGAGCTTCTTGTTGATGCACATGCTGAGGAGTTGGGTGGCATTCCTGGAGAGGATATGGAGCTCTCCCATCTGCTGTGCCTTGCCTCGTGCACCCTCCCATCTGACTTCCTGAGTTGTCTCCTCTGTAATACATCAGGAAAAAGAATAAAGCACTCTCCTGGGTTCTGTGAGTCATTCTTGTGAGCTATCAAACCTGAGGAGGAAGCCATGGGAACCCCTGATTAAAGCCAGTAGGTCAGAAGTACAGGTGGCAACTTGTGACTCATGTTCAAAGTGGCACAGCATGTGGGACAGAGCCCTTAAGCTGTGAGTTCTGTGCTCATGCCAGGCAGTGGGTATCAGAATTGAACTCAACTTGTGGGCTGCTCATTTGGTGTCTGGCGAGTTGGAGAATTGGTGGGTGTGAAGAAATAAAGCCCACACCTTTGGTGAAAACAGCAGGGCACAGTCCTGGAAACAGCTAGACGGAGGGAGATAGCGCCCGTGAGTGTCCTGAGACGCTACCCATTGCTCTTCAAAAGTCCGAGTCAGTTCACACCTGCATAGAACATTTGAGAATTTCTACTTCTCTCCACTCTTGCCACTTGATGTTGTCAGGTGTTCATGTTCGCCTTCCTGACGGTGGGAAACAATATCTTGTTTTAATTTGTATTTGCTGATTCCAAGGGAGACTGGGCATTTTTTTCCATATCTTTATTTGCTGGGCAGATTTTCATGTCAATGAATTATCTATTCATTTTCTTTGCCTCTTTTTCTGTCAAGCAGCAACCTCTTCTCCTTCCTTTTCTTCTGCTTCTTCTTCTTCCTCTTTTTCCTCATCCCCTCTTCCTCTTTCTTGGCTTGTAGGAATGCTTCATTTTGGAAACCACACCTTAATTAGTTATCTCTTCTCTTCATCTGTATCTTATATTTTTACTTTGTCTTCTGTTGTACAGAGGTTTTATTTTATTATAGTCGCGTTTACTCATCTTTTACTTTACAGTTTGCACATTTTGTGTCTGCTTAAGAAATCTTTCTACATGAAGGCCCAAAATATATTTTTCTATATTTTTGATTAAAAGTTTTCCAGTTTTGTTTTTTATATGTAAGTCTTGAGTTCTTTTTGAATTTATTGTTGCATATGTTATGGAGAGGTAATTATTTTTATATGGATTTATATTTTTCTATGGATTATCAATTCTTGAGCAGACAAGGTCCTCACTTTTTAACACATGGTTTACTGAGAAAAACAACCAATAATGACCCACCTTTTCTTCCTGCCCCTTCCCACATGTGAGGGAACAAACATCTCCATTCCCAGGGTAGAAGGGTGATTGCTGATAGATATGGGTGCTCAGACCTTCTTTTCTTGAGATGTTCCAATTATACTAATTTCATAAAGTTTTGGATTGTGACTCAGTGGTAGAGCACTTGCCTAGCATGTGTGAGGCACTGGGTTTGATCCTTAGCACCACATAGAAATGAATAAATAAAATAAAGGTACTGTGCCCATCTACAACTAAAAAAATAAAAATAAAAAAAAAAGTTTTTGTACCTTTCTCTCTTTTGCTAGCCTAGGAGGCAGATTTGACAGGATGTTCTCTGGGGAGTGGAATGTGTGGTGGGAGTGTGGTGGAGGGCACTTGTGACTGCCAACCCAATTTTTTTTAATGGTTTTTGGCTTATTTATTATTTCAAAAATCTTAATTTTTAATTTAATAATATTCCATATATATTGGTTGATCTCTGTTATTCTTGTTTATTTTTCTATAAAATGATCAATTTCATCTAAGTTTTCAAACTTGTTAGAATAACATTATTTATTGCATCCTAATTAAAAAAATCTCAACTCTATTTGTATTTATTTATTCCTCTATTCCCATTAGTGTTTATTTATACCTTTTCTGTCCCCATTTAAAAGTCAATCTTGCTATTGGCTTGTTAATGTGTTTTGATTAAAAAGACAGCTTTTAAAAGTTCTTTCTCCTTTATCTTGGTTTTTCATTGTAATTTCACTAATTATACTTTTATGTTTCTTTTTCTTTTTTTTTCTTTTCTTTTTTCACCATACTGTGATGGCGCCAGGGCCTCACCCATGCTAGGTAAGTCCATTACCACTGAGCTACATTCCCAAACCCAGTCCATGAACATTTGTCAGTGTATTTCATAATTTTTTTGTGCTGTCTCTTATTTCTCTCTTTTCATACCTTTCTTCTGGGCTCACTTCCTTTTGAGAGTGAGCATGTACCAGTAATAAACTCTCTTTGTTGTTTATCTGAAAACATCTGTTTCTCTGTTTTGTCTTTACCGCTGAGTGAAAGTATAGGTAGGAATAGAACCTCAGGAAAGGCACTTCCCGCCCCCGTCTTGAGACAGCGTCTCTTTATGTTGCCCAGCTGGCCTTGAACTTCTGGGCTCAAGTAATCCTCCTAACTCAGCCTCCCGAGTAGTTGGAATTTCAGGCACCCAGGTATTAGAAAGGAATTTTTAAGAGATATTTCTTTATTGTGCATCTCACCTTTAATACTTAGACCCACTGTGTGATTATTTGAAAAAATGCTCATCTTCCTCCAGAATGATTTTTGCTTGTTCTGTTTTCTGTGTTTCCTCAGCCCTTGACCAATGCCAGGCACGCAGTGGGCCCTCAGTAAAGAAGTATTCTACAAGTGATGAATGGATCCTTTGCTAGTCTTAGGTTCTCTAAAGGCAAGAGGGGGCATCTTTCTGTGCAGGGCTGAGATACAGCACCTTGCTAGTGCCTAGAGTGGAACTAACTACCCATTTGTTGTAGAAATAAATGAAATTACCCATGTTCTAAAACGAAAAGCAAGAATAGTACTCTTACAACTAAAGTTTTTTGAAAAGGCAATTGTCTCATCTTCTCTCACAACTAAAGCTTTTCAGGCAATTGTCTCATCTTCTTGGTTCATATTTTCTTTTAAAATATTTTCCCTGGGGTTACCTGCAAGGGAATTAGGGGCTTTGGGGAGAGTGCCCCCTTCTACCATGATTTGTACAAACTTTCAAAGGTCTGTTCATAGAAAGGATAATATTCTTCAGCTTCACTGGGAACCTGACTGATCCTTGTTTCTAAATGGACTCTGATACATCATCACTGGTGGCTCCTTTAAGGGACCAGGGTGTCACAACAGAAAAAATGACATCCAGGTGCAGGCTGGGGAGAGACACAGTGACCAATAAAACACACAGTAGTTACTGCTGTAATTTCATGGAGGGCCCATGCCACAGCAGAGGAAAGTGTCACAGAGTCACTGATGCCCTGCAGGAGGAAGAGGGAAGAAGAGCATCAGGATTTTGCAGGAGGATCCATTAGGAATGTGGCAGGGGCCTCTGAGGCTCATTGTTCAGCAGACATGCAAAGACTCAGCCCCTAAGAGAACTTAAATGGTTCAACTTGGTCATTTATAAAGCAGAAGGAACCATTAGTACTCAGAAAAGACACTAGCCTGAACCACTTAGAGGACACAGGGGTCACCTGTATGTCAACAAAGCAAAAGGGACATCCATAAAGTTCTTAGTCTGTTTTTCAGCTCCCAAACCCAGCCTATCATTCCTAGGTAGCAGGGTATTTCTCCACTCTCTGGCCAAGTATAGTAATCGTGCACTGAAGATCCATCTCATCCCCAACGGTCTCAATATCCTAGCTCTGGCTAGCTTTTTAGAGAGACATGGCACTCTGTCCTGCTCAGAGAGTCCCCTTGAGGCTGGATGATGTTACAATTACTACTGTAACAGGCACCTTTTGCCAATTGGTGTTGGTGCTACCATGCATACCTCTGCCTCAGGTCACTCTCAAGACCACACAGTTCAAGGACAGCACAACTGGGTAGAAACCACAAAAACAGGAGAAAAAGGAGTGTTCAAGATGTCAAAGCAAATGCAGTAGTGAGAGTTTACAAACATGTTTTTCTTGGCTCTCAGAGAACAGGCCTTTTTGCAAATTGGGTTTCTCTCATCCATAACGTCTACTCAGAAACACGGAAGTATAAACAGGAAATATTCTTCCCAAATATTGGTTCAGATGTAGGCAGGACAACAGTTGCCGAAGGACCAAGAACAAATTCGGGTGTGAGAAAAGCAAATTATTTTTTGAGGCATCAAAGTCAGTTTTCTAAACAAAGACGAGTGCTATTTCTTTGTTGGAAGGGGAAAAAGGCACTGTAGACACACTGTATAGTCACCCTTTAATGTTGATATATGACAAAAATGTTTTTTGCTGCTCTCTTTCTCAGTGGGGGCCTCTGATCGGGGCCCACTGTTTGGTTTCGCTTCTCAGACTCTCCCCTGCTTTGGTGTCCTCAAGAAAGGGCTTTCTACCACTTTCAAGAATGGAGTGACAATAATAAGGTGATGAACTGGCCTTCAGTCTTGGCAAAACCGAAAAACATATGCTTCTGAGAGTCACTTCATTCACTGCTAATTAAGCTCCCCCTCAACACACGCACACAAAACGAAACTTTTTCTGAAACAGAAAGCCAGCTTTAGACATAAGGACATCTTGATGGGGCCTCATCTTCTCTTCTGAGGATCAAATTCTAGCCAACTTTCTTTGAAGTTTAGAGACCTATATGGAATCTGAGGCATGTTAATAAAACAGTGTTGCATATTTGGAATTGATGTCTCAAAATTTCTTCCCAGGGGAGATGTTGTAATGACAACTCACTAACTTTAGCCAAAAAAAAAGAAAAGAAAGAAAGACATGATGGTCTCCAAGTCACACTGTCACACTGATATTATGGAATCATACATATGTCTTCGTGCCACCCCAAGGACTTGGCCTCAGGGACATCTAGGGACGTCTAGGTCTCTTCCCATCGACACCAGCCCAGATGGTCACCAGCCATCTCCGCAGCAAAAGTCACTGAGCATTTGGGTAGATACACAGCTTATTTGTCTTCAGTTAGTGCAGCCTTGTGAAGCACAGATGTTTTCCTTTTAATCCTGTTTATACTTTGCAATGGTCACACTCGATGTCATTTGGCTGCGGGAAGCCCCTCCAGGAATGATCTAGCAATGGTGCCATCTGATTCAGGCTAGCTCCCTGCCTGTCTGCATAGCTGAGCACAGTTAATTTATTTGAACGAGTGAACTAGGTTATGAGAGTGAGAATGAACACATAAATACCCCCCCATGCACTTTTATTTATTTATTTATTTATTTTTTGGAGGCTAACTCTACAGGATCTAATCATTTGGCCCTTCAAGGTAAGTTTATGACTGTGTTTAATGTGCTTTTCTCTACCAGAATTTGCAAAGAGCCTCCCTGGCTTCCTGAGAGTCTTGGAACTCAAGACCTCAAATGGATAGCAAACAGCCTTGGCTCAAGCCTTGACTCTGCTGTTTCCTAGTTGTGTGAGTTTGGGCATATCACTTTACCTCTCTGGGTTGTTTCCCCATCAGGAAAAAGGAGCAAATACAAGTGCCTGCACCATGGGGGCAATTGTGAAGAAGAAGGGAGATACTGGACAGGGCACACAGAATGAATATGCAGACATATTTGTTATTCCTTTGTTTCAGCTATGTCCCTTGACCTTGACCTTGTTCCTCTCTTTACGTCCTTGATCTTTTTTTTTTTTAATATTTTTAGTTGTCAATGGATCTTTTATTTATTTATTTATTTATTTATTTTTATGTAGTGCTGAGGACGGAACCCAGGGCTTCACACATGCCAGGCACGCATTCCACCACTGAGCCACAACTCCAGCCCCAGCCGTTTATCTTTTTTAAGAAATATTTTTAGTTATAAGTGGACGCAATACCTTTATTTTATTTATTGTTTTATGTGAGGCTGAGGATTGAACCCAGTGCCTCACACATGCTAGGCATGCGCTCTACCACTGAGCTACAACCCCAGTCCCTAAGCCCTTGATCTTGACTGGCATAAAGAACCGGCTTCAGTTGAAGGCCATGTGTGTTATTTCTCCCCCAATCACCAAAACGTCCACCTTGCTTCTTTCTTTGGATCAAAGAATAGAGACTGGTATGAAACATGATCTTACCATGTTGCTCATGCCATTGTGATTCAGCGGTGTGAACTTTGGATTTACCTAGAGAGGACTAGCCCTAGATGAGTGGAACCAGGGTCAGATCTTTCTGGGTGCTTAGAGGAAGCTCCAGACTCAATAAGTACTCATGAAGGGGCCACTCTGTGCCAGGATATTGGTTAGGTCTATTCGCAACACAACAGGACTGACGTCATTGTGATCTACATTTCATGGAAGCAACTGCTGTAAGGCAACCTTTCCCAACCACCAAAAGGTACCCCTCCCCCAACCTATGGGATGAGTCCCCAGACCCAAAAGAGTCTCTGTGGTGTAACCCTCCATGAATCCGTTCACCTCATTTTCTCCTTTCCCTGCCTGCGCCTCACTATAACCCAGTGAAACCTGGGTCTTTTCCTCTTTTAAGAGGGACTCAGGCTTCAGCGGTCAGCAGTGTAACCAACAAGAACTCCACCTCCTGAAAGCACTGAACTTTATGAGCACCATGACTGACAATTTCTCATGGGAAACCTTCCCACACAGAGGGATGTCCTAAAAACCCACTTTTCACACCTCTCTCCTCAGAGCCCAGTTCTTCTGGAAGCTGCTCATCTTAGTTCCTTTTCTCCTTCGTTAATTCTTTTTTTTTTTTTTTTTTTTTTTTTTTTTTTTGTGGTACTGGGGATCCAACTCAGGGCCTTGTACTTGCGAGGCAAGCACTCTATCAGCTGAGCTATCTCCCCAGCCCTCCTTCGTTAATTCTTAAAGGCCACTCTCTTGTCCTCCTCTTCTTCCTGTGACTCTCCTCCTCACCTTCCTCAAATTGAGAAGCATGGCAGGCTGCTGCTCCTACGATAGTCTCTCTACCCCTTGTGCAGATTACCCTGGTGAGGGCCAGCCGGGAGGGCAATTAGAGAATTGCAAAGAGGGACGTGAACGTTTTTCAATTCCATGCACGTTGCACTGTGGAAAGGTGGGCTTGTGAGCGGTTCCTGTGTGGTGATGGGCTCCTGCTCAGGCAGGATGGTTCCTTCAGGGTGAGGGGTTCCTGCACAGGTGATGGGGTTCCTGCACAGGTGATGAGTTCCTACAGGTCCTGCACAGGTAACACAGGGGATGGCCTCCTGCACATGTAGTGGAGTTCCTACCACTGAGGTCTCTTATCGAGGCTTTTATTCTCACATCCTCTCCGCAATCTTCTTCTCCACTAACTCCTCATCCTCCTGCCCCAACACCCTTCTCAGACACTCAGAAGAGACCAACCCTGATTTAAGGGCCCCTTTACGTGCAGGAGGGCCAGGTGTCCCTAGTCTGGGCTCCCATACATCCATGATCACAGCTCATCTACCCTTACCATGCCCTTACCATGGGTCATTACCATGATTTGCCTCTGGGTCCATCTCCCACCACATTTTCTTGTCTTTCTCAAGGTCCCCTCGGCACTCTCTCCTAGGTGATTGCTCCTGTGGGGTCCTTTTTGGAGAGACTGAAACAAATACGAATTTGTTTTTCTCTGGAGCAAACACTCAGGAGCAAAGAGCACCTCCCCTGAGCTGGCGGGCGGCACAGAGGCAGCCTGTCCCAGGTCCTCCCACCTTTCTCCCACGGGAGGCCCTGTCCCTGCAAGAGGGCTCCAGAGACTACACAGTGCTGCTGCCTTCAGGGGAAGTCAGCACGGGGATCAGGTGGCAGAGCAGCTGCGTCTGAACGTCTGAACAGAGGTCAGGTGCCCAAGGCAGCAGCGTTCCTGTACCCAGCCTCCTAGCGGCCCTGGCCACTCCTGGGTCTCAGCTTCCCCAGGAAGAGCATGTTTAATGGAGCGTTATGATGTGCTTTGTTTTTAAATTTGTTTTTGTTCTTTATTGGAATGAAATTCACATGAAAAATATCACCATTTTCAAGTGAACAATCTGGTAACATTTAGTACATTCCCAGTGTTGTACAACCACCACCTCTGTGTGGTTCCAAAGCATTCCCCATCACCCCAAAGGAGATGCTACCCCTTAAGCAGTTGCTCCTCACAGCCCCCCCAACCCTGACTGCCCCTACCAAACCACCAATCTGCTTTCTGTCTCTATGGATTTGTCTATTCTGGACATGCCATATAAAAGCAGTCATACTTTATGGCCTTTTGTGTCTGGATTCTTTCTCTGAGCATGCTTTTGGGGTCCCCATACAGGTCCTTTGTTCCTTCTTAAGGACAAACAATAATCTATTGTATTGCCATCCCACATTTTGTTACCATTCATCTGTTGGTGGACATATGAGGGACTGTTAATGATGCAGTTTGAATCCAGGCACCCTGGCTCCGAGTCCCTCCTTGCAGAATGCCAAGGTCTGAGAGTGTGGATGGAGAAATGCATGGAGCAGGCGGCTGGGGATCCCAGGCTGCCCAGAGGAAACAAGGTCGCTCCTGGGAGGGAGGGCAAGTGGAGACATGCCAAAAGCCATTCTTGCTTACATCCTATTCTGCTGTGACCCTGTGGGTGTCTGCCCTTTGGAAACAGAACCTCCTGCACCCACTGAGAGCCACTGGGGAAATCAGGAGCCACGCAACCAGGGCTCATCCCACCTAGGCCTGCCTGGGCTGGAGCCCAGCTGAGGGCATTGCTCAACACTGGTGTCATCTTATGTCGCTCTTATTAGTAATCAGACAGGATTCATGGCCGGTGGACTCTTTATTCTTGCCAGAGGCTGATGAATTGACCAGATGCAAGAACCATTCTTCAATAATTAAAAGGCTTTATGGCTTGCAGGAGGAGGCAAACCTGGGAGCAACCATGGTGGATCTATGCATCCCTCCTCCCAGGCACTGTTCAGGGTCCTCTGTCAACTGGCGACTGCTCTCCTTCTCCTGGTCTCCAGTTCTCTCAGTTCAGTCCTGCAAAGGTCCTGTTCCCTGCAGGTTCTTTTGGATGTCCCTTAGGGCCTTGATATGGACCAAATGGTTCAGGGAAGCCTACAGATGGCTCCTGGGTGAGTTCAGCACCCAGGAGGTTTGCATGGAGGGACCTTTTCAGCTCCTTTTAATTTTCTGCTCTGGAAGCATGGAGGGATCTCTAGAGCAGAAAGAAAAACTGACACACTGACCTCAGTTCCCCAGGAAAGGACTCTGTCCTTAGGGTAGGACCAAGGAGAAAAGAATGCCCAACCATTGGCTTATGAAATGAAGGAAGAGCTGAGGGAGGTCACAAAAAGCCATCATATCAGATAAGCACAGCCCTGGCTGACTTCCTCTGCTCAGAAACAGACTTTATTTTAGAGTGAGCCATTGTAGCATCAGGCTTAAAAGCTCTGGGTTTGAGTCAAAAAGTTATGAGTTTGAATGCAGACTCTGCCATTTACTAACTGGGTGGCCTTGGTAAGTTATCTAACCTCACTGAACCTCAGTTTCCTCATCTACGAAATGATAATAACATCCATCTTGTGAGAATAAAAGAAAATAATCTGTGTGAAGCACAGTACTGGCACAAGGTTAAGAGCTCAGCAAACTGTAGCTATTAATGTAATTTATGTGTCCCCAATTCCCCCTTCCTTTGCCGTGGGAATCCACAGAAAGGCCAGGACCCCTACTCTCCCACCTCCCCTACTTCAGTTGTTCCAATCCAAGGTTTTGCAGGCTCTAGTCCAGCCAGGGCGTTTTTCTTAGGGGGCCCTCTTTGCCAGAATGGGCTGAGGATTAGAAAGTGTGGTTAAGAGTTTCAAGGTCAAACCTAGTACTTCCTATGAAAATAAAAGATGGTAGTACATTACGTTGTCAAGTTAATACAGGGTGATGGAGCATCTCCAGACTGCAGATCCTGGAAGACTGTAAAAGTCTAATAGATTTAGGGAAACTGTACCTCAGGGAGCAGATTAGACAGCGCTCATCAATGGATCAAAACTGTCTTAGAGACTCCCTTCCCAGCACGCAGCAGAACCCTTCTAAATGATTGCTTTCTCTCCAACAACCTGGAGATAAATTGTACTTCATACATTAACTTTGCACGAAGGGGGCACTTATTTGAGTGGAGAGTGCACCTTATTTTATCCCAAATGAAAAAGTATATCCTTTGATAGCCAAATTCTGTTTTATTTTAAATGATTGTGAAATGACATGATAACCATATTAATTCCCTTGTCTCCATCTGCTGATTTTGGATCTATTCAAACACATTTAGCTTCATGTTCCTATTGGTGAAATGCCTTCAATTATTTCAAAGGATGTTTTGATGCGTTTAAGTTTTGATCCGATTCAAAATTGGCATGCTATAAAGTTTATACATATGCTCTTAGAAAGACATCATTTTAATAAAATTTTATCCTAGTTAGAAATGCTATTTTACAAAGGAAATGATAACAAGAATGACACAGCTGGACCATACAGACTTTTTTTTTTTTTTTTTGTTAAAGAGTCCACAGCAATGTGTATTTTATTTTTAATATATTTTAAAATTCATTTTTATTGTAAACAAATGGGATACATCTTGTTTCTCTGTACATGAAGTAGAGACATACCATTTTTGTAATCATAAATTTACCTAGGGTAATAGTTTTGATTCATTCTGTTATTTTTTCTTCCCCCCACCCCTCCCACCCCTCTTATCCCTCTATACAGTCCCTCCTTTCTCCATTCTTGCCCCCCTCCTCCCCCCTATTATGTGTCATCATCCGCTTATCAGTGAGATCATTTGTCCTTCCACACAGACTTTGTAAGAATTAGAAGGTGTAATCATCAGTTTATTTCCCTGATTCTTTGCACCGCTAATATTACACGTGCTTTCCCAGTCTGAGTGGTCACGGAAAAGTCATTGTCCCAATGAGCTGAGGTTTGATGAGGAATAGGACTGTTGATGGATTTTTGTCCCCAGCTTCTCATGCATCTTTTCTGTTATTTGAGATTTAATCTCGTCCATGGGGAGGACTGTTCAAATTGAGAAATTTAAATATCCACAGTGACTAGACAATGCATCATGGTGCCTCTGGGGACCAGGCTGTTGCTAGGAGCATCCATTATAGGAGTCCTGACTCCTTGGGCAGGGACAAGATGCTGTGAGGGACCAACATTATTCTGGTTTTATCACAGCACGTCCCTTTGTTTATGGGTGTTACACCACTGGTCAGAGTGGGTGAGGAAGGGAGAGATCGTTACTGTAGTTCTGTTGCCAGCTGGAGAAGCAGACAGCCCGATCAATGCTGCACAAGATATCCCTAATTTAGCTTCTTTCAACAATAACGAACTGTTCTATCTCACAATGCTGTGGGCTTGGCATTTGAGCAGGGCTCAGTTGGGTGATTCTTCTGCATTTATGTGGTTTCGATGGAGGTTATGCTGTGTGACTTGGTTCACAGGTAAACTGATCTAGAGGGTCCAAGGAGGCTCCTCTCACCTGTCTGGAGCTTCAGTGGGTGCAGTTAGAAGTGGGTACTAATGAACAGAGCATCACATGAGTCCTCTCAAGCATGAAGATCTTGGGGTCATTGACCTCTTTCATAGTAGATTGGACTTCTGGAGGGAGTGCAACACAAGGTGTAGGCAGAAGTCACAATTCTGTTTAAAACCTGGCTTCAAACTGTGCACATTGCTTCTCCCATAAGACATTTGCCAAAGAGTCTCAGGCTAGCCCAGGTTAAAGGGAAAGGGAGGGGCCTTATCTGTTGATGTGCCGCCCACTTAACCCACCACAGCAACCCAGAGCACGTACCAGGCAGTGGTGGTTGTGTGGAAACTGAATGTCACTCCTGCTCGAGGCATGTTGTTAAACTGTGGAAAGGAATGCTGACAGGGCTGCATGTTCAACCAAATCAAAAGGAAATTAATTTCTAGACATTTTACACAGTAAATTGAACTTATCCAAAATTCTCATTCTCCATGTCCAAGGATCACTCAGTTTGTCTATTTTATTTTCTAAATATTGTGTCCCTACTACTACCACCTCCATCATCACCCCCACACCATCACCAACACTGTGACCACTGTGTTTGTCCAAGCCTCCCCACTTCGCTTCAGTCTGGTCACAGCCTCAAGCCTGCTTGCCACTCTTCAATGACTTCCCAGGACTCTTGAAAAGAAAACCAGTGGCTGGGCACAGTGGCACACACCTGTAATCCCAGCTGCTCCGGAGGCTGAGGCAGGAGGATTATTAGTTCAAAGCCAGCCTCAGTAACTTAATGAGGCCCTAAGCAACTCAGCGAGAACCCATCCCTAAATAAAATATATGAAAGGACTTGGAGTGTGGCTCAGAGGTTAAGGGCCCTGGGTTCAATCCCTGGTACCCCCCCCCCCCCCCAAAAAAAAAAGAAAGAAAGAAAATGAAACTATCATGGCATGCAGGCCATGTGGCCCACTACCTCTCTAGCTCCATGTCACATTGAGTTCTCCTTTCTTTGCTTGTCCCATCACAATCCTTCCAGGTTTTTCTTCTTGCCCTATTACCTTGACCCACAGGCAGACCTCCCAACCTAATGGCCTTTCCTCCCCTTGAATTGGAAGCTCCTATTCTCAGTTAGTGTCATCTTGGGCAAACCAAAGACTCTCAATTTTGGGGTCTCAGAGCAGTTCTTTAAGTTTTCTCGTGTGTGCACTCTGATGTCTGCTTGTGTGATTCTTGGGTTTATCTTCATCCTTCGCCCTAAACAATAAGCTCCTAGGGGCAGGACTGCTACCAACATGGCCCCAGAGCCTGGGAGTGGCAACCCAGAGGAGTTACTCAATAATATGTCTTTAATGAAGGAAGGAAGAGGTATTATGTTCATCATGAAGGTCCCATTTACCTCTAGCAAATTGTGAGAGTGATCTGAGGGTTTAAGATGGGAGCAAAGTTATGGCTGTTGTAAAACATATTTCCTGCTCGAAAAGAGAGTCTTGTAGGGAAAAAAAGCAATCAAAAAATAAAAAATAAGAGGGTGAAAGGAAGGTCAGTAGAGTAGAGGAAGGGGAGTAGGGAGAGGGAGGAAGGGAGGAAAGAGAGGGGACTGCAGTGGAATAAATAAATTCCATGCATGTATGATTTGGTCAAAATGAACCCAATTACTATGTATAACTATAATGCTCTAATAAAAGAAAATGAAAAAAATAGTAAAGTCTTACTTCCCTTGCTTTGCAATAGCATCATTGATAGACTTGTTCTGGTTAATAGTCAACTAATTTAACCATGGAAACTTTCATTTAAAAAGTGATACACTATGAAAAAGAACTCATGAAAAAGAATATTTTCATTGATTAAACATGAGAATCTGATCAAATGTTTTTATAATCCTGCATACTTGATGATTAGAGAAACTAAGCAGCAAGTCATCTTTAGCTTTTACTGTTTTTTTTTTTTCTTCAAAAAAAAAAAAAGAAAGAAAAGAAATAGAGCATTTCAAGTGAAAATGAAGTTAACTTTATATCCAACTCTGGGAATAAAATGGAACTCTGGTTCTATTATTCCACTGTCCTCCCTGGAGGCAGCCATCACTGTAAATTCGGTGTGAATTCATTAAGTCTTTGGTTTGATACTTTTCTACATATATGTGAAGTCATAAATAATGTATGGCAGGGCTGGGTATATAGCTCAGTTGGTAGAGTGCTTGCCTCACAAGCACAAGGCCCTGGGTTCAAATTCCCAGCACCGCCAAAAAAAAAAAAAAAATGTATGGCATTATTTTTTTTCTTTTTAAAATTTTGCAAACGGCATCATACTTTCCACATCATTCTAAAACATTTGTTTTATGAGATTGATTCATTCTGATACACAGGATCTGGACATTTTTTCCACGTTTTTATTGGTACATTATAGTTGTACATACTGATGGAATTTGTTGTTACATTTTTGTACAAGCACATGATATACAATTTAACAATACAAGTTGACCATTATCAATCCCCAGCACTTCCTCACACCCCTTAGTCCCTTTCTTTTTTTTTTTATATTTAACTTTTTAAAAAATTTTTGATTCATTGTACACAAATGGAGTATAACTATTGTTTATCTGGTTGTACACGAAATAGAGTCATAACATTTGCGTCTTCATACATGTACATAGGGTAATGATGTTTGTCTCATTCTATTGTCTTTCCTTCCCTCCCTTGGTCCCTTTCATTACTGATTTCCCTTTGTTTTTTATGAGATCTGCCCCCACCTTTCTTTTCTTTCTTTTTCTCCAGTTTCCACATACGTGAGAAAACATGCGACCCTTAACCTTCTGAGTTTGACTTATTTTGCTTGACATAATTGTCTCTAGTGTCATCCATTGTCCTGTGAATGACATAATTTCATTTTTCTTTATGGATGAATAAAACTCTATTTAGTGTACATACCACATTTTCTTTATCCGTTCTTCCATTGATGAATACCTAGGCTGGTTCCATAATTTGGCTGTTGTGAATTGTGCTGCTATAAACATGGGTATGCATGTATCATGGTAGTATAATGACTTCAATTCTTCAGAATAAATTCTGAGGAGTGATATAGCTGAGTTATATGGTGGTTCCATGACTAGTCTTTTGAAGAACCTCCATACTGATTTCCATAGTGGTTGTAAAAACTTGCAATCCCACCAACAGTGTAAAAGTGTTCCCTTTTCTCCACATCCTCTCCAGCATTTATTATTATTTATTATTTGTATTCTTGATGACTGCCTTTCTGACTGGCATGAGATGAAATCTCAGTGTAGCTTTGATTCCAATTTCTCTAATTGCTAATGATGTTGAACACTTTTTTTTGGCTATTTGTATTTCTTCTTTTAAGAAGTGTCTGTTTAATTCATTTGCCCATTTATTAATTGGATTATTTGATGTAACAGTTTTTTAGTTCTTTACATATTCTAGATGTTAATCCTCTGTCAGAAGAGTAGCTAGCAAAGATTTTCTCCCATTCTGTGGGTTCTCTCTTCACATTCCTAATGTTTCCTTTGCTGTGCAGAAGCTTTTCAATTCAATGCCATTTTGTTTATTATCTCTTGGTATTATTTCCTGAGCTTTAGGGGTCCTTCTGACAAAGTCTGCTTGTACCTCAAAGCTGGAGTGTGGACCCTAAGTTTTCTTCTAGGAGTTGCATAGTTTCTGGTCTGGTTCCTGGATCTTTGATTCATTTTGAGTTGATTTTTGTACAGAGTGAGAGATAAGGCTCTGGTTTCATTCTTCTCTGTAGGAATAAACAGTTTTCCCAGCACCATTTGTTAAAAAAGATGTCTTTTCTCCAATGTATGTTTTTGGCAGCTTTGTCCGGACTATATTTTTAACTGCATATGATATTCCATCATACACGTAAACCACAACCCATTTATCTACTCTTGTACTGATTGATGGTTTAGGTTGTTCCCAAATTTTTATTAGGTAAACTCTGTTGGGATAGATATTGACACAGGTACTGGAATTCCTTTACAGTACATGCTTGAATACAGAATTGTTGGCTGTGCTTATTTTCAATTTTATCATGTATTGCTAAATTGTTTTCCAAGTGGTTGCATTGATTTAACCTCCACAGTTAACATGACAGTTACAGTTTCCCTACAACTTCATACACTGATATTGTCAAACTTTCTAAAACATATTTTGCCAGCCTGATTAGTGTGAAATATCTAATTATGCTTTATTTTTTGTTTACTGGATAACTGAGGTTGATCATTTTCAACTATTAATTAGTGATTGTGTTTTTTTCCCTTGAATTTCTGAATTATTCCATTTTTAATTGGATTATCTTGCTTTTTCTGATAGTTTTTAGAATATCTTTATATACTCTGGGTACTAATTTTTGTTAATTATATATGTTGCAATTATATATATTGATATTTTGTCTCATACATGTTTCGTATTTCATATTCATGTTTCTCCCATTTTGCAGTTTATCAGTTTATTTCTAGTGTTTTAAAATGTAGTCAAATTTATCATTCTTTTCGTTTGTGAATTGTGATTTTTGTGGTTTGGTCCCTAGAAATTCTTCTACTCCATGAAGTAATATAAATAGTCTCCTGTACCTTCTTCCATATGTTTTAAAATTTTACTTTTCATATTTAGTTTTCAAACTCCTCGAACACTTATTTTAGGGTATGCTATGAAGAGTAATCTTCAATTTTACTTTTCCTAATGGAAAACTGGGGATCCTTATATTGTTACACAATATGTTCAATAGTCATTCTTTCTCCACTGACTTTAATATACAGTAGGATGATTTTTTCCTGTGTAAAATCATATGAATTTTAATACAAGTATGCAACTAGTAAACATCATAGTTTTATCACCCAAACATGTATGCACCAAACAACAGAACTACAAAATATGTAAAGCAAAACCTGTTAGAACTGGAAGGAGAAACAGAAATCACAAGTACAGTTGAGAATTTCTTTTTTCTCAACAATGGGTAGAAAACCAAGACACAGGAATTAGACAAGATATAGAACTCAACAAGGTCAAACAATATATTCTAATCAAAATTTACTGAATGTTTTATTCAATAATAGCAAAATATATGTTATTCTCCAGAACAGACAAAACATATACCAAGATAGAAAATAGCCTGGATCCCATACTACCAAAAGTGCTATACAGATTCAATGCAATTCCAATTAAAATCCCAATGACATACCTCACAGAAATAGAGCAAGCAATTATGAAATTCATCTGGAAGAATAAGAAACCCAGAATAGCTAAAGCAATCCTTCACAGGAAAAATGAAGCTGGGGGTATCGCAATACCAGAACTTCAACTATACTACAAAGCAATAGTAACAAAAACAGCATGGTATTGGTACTAAAATAGACAGGTAGATCAATGGTACAGAATAGAGGACACGGACACAAACCCAAATAAATACAATTTTCTCATACTAGACAAAGGGGCCAAAAATATGCAATTTAGAAAAGATAGCCTCTTCAACAAATGGTGCTGGGAAAATTGGAAATCCATATGCAACAGAATGAAACTAAACCCCTATCTCTCACCCTGCACAAAAATCAACTCACAATGGATTAAGGACCTAGGAATCGGACCAGAGACCCTGCAGATTATAGAAGAAAAAGTAGGTCCAGATCTTCAACATGTTGGCTTAGGATCAGACTTCCTTAATAGGACTCCCATAGCACAAGAAATAAAAGCAAGAATCAATAACTGGGATAGAGTCAAACTAAAAAGTTTTCTCTCAGCAAAGGAAACTATCAGCAATGCGAAGAAAGAGCCTACAGAGTGGGAGAAAATCTTTGCCAATCATACTTCAGATAGAGCACTAATCTCCAGAATCTATAAAGAACTCAAAAAACTCTACACCAAGAATACAAATAACCCAATCAACAAATGGGTTAAGGAAATGAACAGACACTTCACAGAAGAAGATCAACAAGCAATCAACAAACATATGAAAAAATGTTCAACATCTCTAGTAATAAGAGAAATGCAAATCAAAACCACTCTAAGATTCCAACTCACCCCAATTAGAATGGCGATTATCAAGAATACAAGCAACAACAGGTGTTGGCGAGGATGTGAGGAGAAAGGTACACTCATACATTGCTGGTGGGGTTGCAAATTAGTGTAGCCACTCTGGAAAGCAGTGTGGAGATTCCTTAGAAAACTTGGAATGGAACCATCATTTGACCCAACTATCCCACTCCTTGGCCTATACCCAAAGGACTTAAAATCAGT
The DNA here is from genome assembly GCF_902686445.1 of Sciurus carolinensis. Lineage (NCBI taxonomy): Eukaryota > Metazoa > Chordata > Mammalia > Rodentia > Sciuridae > Sciurus > Sciurus carolinensis. Next base: position 11,123,989 of record NC_062230.1, on the reverse strand, counting down.
ATACTACAGAGATACAGCCACATCAATGTTCATTGCTGCTCAATTCACAATAGCCAGGTTGTGGAACCAATCTAGATGTCCTTCAATTAATGAACGAATAAGAAACTGTGGTATATATATACAATGGAATATTACTCAGCCATAAAGAATGATAAAATTATGGCATTTGCAGGCAAATGGATGAAATTGGAGAATATCATGCTAAGTGAGATAAGCCAATCTCAAAAAACCAAAGGATGATCTCTCTGATAAGCGGATGATGACACATAATGAGGGGTGGGAGGGGTTAGTGTTAGGGTTAGAGTTAGGGATAGGGAGGAGGGCAAGAATGGAGGAAGGAAGGACTGTATAGAGGGAAAAGAGGGGTTGGAGGGGTGGGGGGAAGGGAAAAAATAACAGAATGAATCAAAGAACATTACCCTATGTAAATTCATGATTACACAAATGGTATGCCTTTACTCCATGTACAGAGAAACAACATGTATCCCATTTGTTTACAATTAAAAAAAAAAACAGAAAAATAAATAGCCTGGATCATCAACTAATTTAAAAGAATTAAAATCATGCAGGATAGATAGTAGAATGAAACAGACATTATGGCCTTATGTACATATATGACTGCATGACCAATGGGATCCTCCAACATGTACAATCAGAAAAATGAGAAATTATACTCCATTTATGTATGATTTATCAAAATGCATAAATGCATTCTACTGTCATGTATAACTAATTAGAACACATTTTAAAAATTGTTTTTAAATTATGCAGATACGTTCTCTGACCACAATGGAATCAAACAAGAAATCAACAATGGAAAGATAACAGGGAAATCTCCAAACACTTAAAAACTAAACACATTTATCAGTAATCCATGGGCCAAGGAGGAAATCTTAAGTGAAATTTCAAAATGCATTGAACAAAATGAAAATGAAAAGATAACATATCAAAATTTGTTGTTGCAGCTACAGCAGTTTAGAGAGGGGAATTTATAGCACTAAGAGATACTTAGAAAAGAGGGAAAGTCTCATGTCAGTAATTGAAGCTCCTGTCCCAAGAAACTGGGAAAATCTCCTTGCCCAAAGCAAGCAGAAGGAAGGACATAATAATGATAAGAGTAGAAATCAATGAATTTGAAAACAGAAAACATGAGAACAAATCAAACAAAAAGCTGCTTCTTCGAGAAAAGATAAAATTGACAAACCTGTAGCAAAAACGGCTATGCAAATATCAAAAGAAGGGCCAAGGGAGAGCCAATAAGAGGTTTTAGAGTGAAGGCCATATCACGGGAAGGATGATTGACAGAAGAAAGGATGACAAACCTCCATTTCCAAGTTGGGTTCTGTTTTTTCTGGGTTGCACCAAAGAACAGAATTAGGATACATGAATCGAAGTTAGGAGCCCTCTGACTTGTGCTCAGAAAAGACTAGAACTATCCACACCTGGGATGGGTTGCTTCATGTGGAATAAGAGTCCCATGCCCCAGTCAAAGCTAGCCAATGACTCATCAGAGATGTCTTAGAGACATCCCCTGTAGGGTTTTGATGACTTGCATTATTGCTTCTGATTCTGATTCTGTGTGTTCTAGTACTGGGGTGTGATATTTTGGAACCAAGTTTGGTAAATACAGCTGGCAAGCAAAATTCAACCTGATGCCTGTTTTAGTAAATAAAGCTTTATTGGAACACAGCCATGTTTATTCATCTGCATATTGTACATGGCTGCTTTCAAGCTCCAGTGACCGAGCTGAGTAGTTGCAAAACCTAAAACAGCAACTATTTGATCCTAAAAATTCTGGAAGATTTGGGCTTTACATTTGCTTCTCCTTTTGAGTAAGTTACCCAGCTTCTCTGTGATTTGGCAGCACACTCTATTTCAAAACTCAGTTCAGTGTCTGGGACACAGCTGGTGCTCAATAAATACTTGAATAACTGAGCCAGAGGGTGAATCACTAACTGGCAAGGTGGCATCTTACAACAAGGAGTCTGCAAATGTGTAGGCTCTGTGAGTGTGGGGACAATCTCCATGATGTTCCTGCTGCATCCCTAGGGTCCGGTGCATGGCCCTTTATATGGCAGGCCCTCAAGTGTTTGTTGAATTGAATTGATGGGCATGCATTTATGGCATATTATTTGCTAACTCTTGGCCACCACTTCAAGCTGCATCTTGCCAATGAGCCAGCAGTCCTGGTTGGCTTCGAGAGGCTTGAGGGAAGAGGTACTTTCTATCATGCTTTCGACGACATCTCTGTTTTTGTACATCTTGGGTTGGCCCAGCTCAGGGGCAGCAGCATGGTGGACAGACAGACTGTTCTGTCAGCTGAGCCATCATCTCCTTGTCACAAGCTGAGAGGAGGATGCCATATTATCCTGTCAGCATGCACTGCTCTTGGACTTGAGAGACCCACAATACTTGAATCGCACCTGACAGTCACCTGAGGCTTCACCCCATAGATTGTGTGCACATGGAGATCACAATCCAGATTTCCACCAGGACTGGTGAAGATCTGTCTAGTGGATCTTCTCTGTAGAACCAGAACAACTTTCTGTTCCTTTGTCTCCTTCTCATCCATCAAGAGGAATGTCCAGTGTCACCCTGTCCAGAAAATCCTCCAGAAAATCCTCCCCGAGGTCTCGCCTTTCCAAATTCATAACGAGGCCACAAAGCACTTCTGAAAGCTTCCATAAAATTCTGGCCCATCTTGCAAATCTAATGACGATTTAATTCTAAATCAGATAAAGAACAAGTTTGGGGAACAAGGACTCTGGAAGATGAAAATCTGATCTCAGCTTATGATTTTATTACCAACTCAATATTCAGGGTCTTTATCTGAGAAGGGGAAGAATTTCTGCCTTACCTCAAGAGACAGGTAATTCAAGTTTTTCACCTCAAAGAGCCTTCCTCAAATTTCCAGGGCTCTATCTTCTTATAACTTCACTGCCCTCATTATAATGTCCCAGTATCACACACAGTTTTGAGCCTATATCCCTAATGATTACTCACTAATGGTTTCTAATATTTTGGATTTCTTGCCCCAGAGAGCATATTTTGCATTTTTTCTTTCTCTTAAGTGATAGTGACACAGGGAAGCCTTCTGGTGGGATAGAAATATTCTATACCTTAGTCAGGGCAGAGGTCACCTAGATGTTTGCAACATCTGTGGAAGTCTGCACTTAACAGTTGGGAACTTGGGGCTGGGGCTGTAGCTCAGTGGCAGAGTACTTGCCTAACATCTGTGGGGCACCAGGTTCCATCTTTAGCATCACATAAAAATAAACAAAATAAAGGCATTCTGCCCATTTACAGCTACAAAAAGTTTTAAAAAAAAGTTGTGAACTTTACTGTAATATGTTGTACCTTCATGAAAACTCAAAGCAAGGCTGAGATGGGAGGATCACAAGTTCAAGATCAGCCTTAGAAACTTAGTGAGACTCTGTCTCAAAATGAAAAATAAAAAGGGCTGAGATGTAACTCAGTGGTAAAGTGCCTCTAGGTTTAATCCCCAGTACAACAAAACAAAACAAAACAAACAAACAAAAACAGAAAGAAAAAAGTAAACTAAAGGCAATCATAATGATGTAGTGATATATTAACACCCACTTTGCACTAGGCTAGTGGCCTTATGTACATTGTTTTTATCCTTACCACAATTGAATGAGGCTGGTATAATTAGGCCCATCAAACAAATGAGTAAAGGCTCAAGATGAGGCAATTTGCGGGTAAGTTCTGGATTCATGGGTCAAACTCAGGCAGATCTGATTGTAAGTCCTGTATTCTCAATTGAGCTCACACACACACACACACACACACACACACACACACACACGTACACATACCCACATACATGCACACAGATGTGTGTGGTGTTTACACTTGCGTGCACATACACACACACACACACACACTCACAGAACTTATTCAAGATGAACTTTCCAACTAAAATCCCAAAGCATTTCTTGTAGGACATGACCAACAGATTCGTCCCTGCCAAGGAAATGTAAAAGCCAAGAGCAATCCTAGAAGGACTTGTCAAGGATGTGCCTAGCAGAGCACTTATATGCACTGAAATCACCTGCGCATCTAAGTAAAATGCAAATTCTGGCTCAGTATGTATGGGGTGGACCCTGGAGTTGGAAGCTCCCAGGAGTTCAGGGAGAGGCTGAGGCTGCTGACCTGAGATCCACACTTTGCTTAGCGAAACAGCAGAGCGTATTGTGACATGCATGTGATTTTGATCAAGTCATTAGCAAAACACAAGAAATTGGTTAGGAAATGATCATATTTCCAGTTTCTCTGGTCAGGGTAAAAATTTAATTTTCATCCTAAGTAAATTTGATTTTCTGAGGCCTGCAGGTCGCAGGGTCCACCTTGTTGCCAGGTGTCAGGTTCCCCCATGGCTCAGCCCAAGTCACCGGATGGAGACACTGCAGAGAGGAGACTAGGCCCCAAATTCACAGCCCCCTCTAATGGCTTTCACACCTGCAGCTCCAGGTATGACACTGTGGTCATAACCAATCCCTGTGAGTCTGCGTTTGAAGATGAGCAGGATATACAATTCCTTGCTCCTGCCATCTCCTCCGTCCCTCCCTGTCCCCAGGATTTTGACCGAAGCCCATCTGTGTGTTGGCAGCACACCAGCAAGGGTATACAAGCTGCCAATTTACAAAGTCGTGGTCCTAAATTCAGACAGAATGTAGGATTCACCTCCAGGTCTACCTGCGGTGACTAGCTTATTTATTGCTAAGAGATCAAAATAAAGGTTGGTAGGCAACATCTAACTTAGCCTGACACACCGTTCAGCCCGTAACAAAGACAGCTTCCCATCAAACCAGCTCTTGTACCCTGATAACAAACTTGCTCCCTGAAATCACATAGTACTCAGTAAAAAGAGGTGTACGAGATCTATAAATATATTAATAAACACCACACACACACACACACACACACACACACACACACACAACACCCTAAAGGTATTTTGATTCTTGACACTAATGTTTACTCCCATATATAATCCAAAGCACAGCCCTGAGACCTCATCAAGAATGTCATTCCTCGATCTCTGCTGCAATTTTGAGCAATCTGTGCCAGGGAAAGAGTTTTTGTTGTATGTTTCTCTCTGTGTGTGCATTTTTTAATGTCCCAGGCAGACCAGGAGGGAATGACCATCCTAAGCATGGAAAGCATGGAAGGAATGTAGGAGAAATGGTGGGGGGCTGTGCTACGGTTCAGAAACGCAGCAGCAGTAATCAGCTGCAAGTTTGATTTGGAGCTGCCAAGAATCCTTCCCCTTGATGGCTGTCTCTTTTGTGGGATGCTGACATGCAGGCTCTGTACAGCGTTGCCAGCGGCTTTGTGGACAACCCTGTTGTAAGCCCTCCACAAAGATCCAGTTATTTGGCTGTTGTTATGGGAACGGTACAATTATGGCCAAATTGAAGTGGTGATGGGGGACAAAAAAGGAAGTGGATTGGGGGTGGGCAAAATTGCTATTTTTGTCCAAACGTATTTTGGCTGATTACCTGGACTGAATGAGAACAACAATCAGGACAAACAGGTAGCAGAAACCCTGCTTTGCTCTGGGGATTACAGACCCAAGTTTGTACTGAAAAAAAAAAAAAAAAAAAAAAAAAAAAAGATGCCTTTAAGAGAGGAAATATCACAACCTCTTATTTTCTTTGTGATTTTACAAAAATACTATAATTGTGCATCAGAGCAGGAAGTTCAATGGTGTTTGGAGATTTTATGTCTCTTCGTTACTTTTGTTGGCCAAGTTAATACATGTTTGAAATATGTAATTTTGCAATTTAAGGTCTTTGATTTGAAAAATCAAAAGAATAGGTAATAGTCTTCCAAAAGAATTGTTGTCATCATCCAGACGTAAGGCAGTTATCAAGCAAGTGCCTGACCATGAGCTCATGCAGACTACCTGAAATGCCAAGGCAATCCGTGCTTCATGAAACTGAACTTCCTTTTCAAAGCCATAGATAGGAAGAAATTACTTTCCATAAAAATAGCATCAGAAGTTCACATAATATTTTCCTGCTTCTTTCTCCAAAATCATAGAAATAGTGAAAAAATATATTAAAATATATTTTAAGCCTTAACTGCCTTTGAAAAAAAAAAACCATCTAGATTCTTTGGGTGTCCAGTATGTTAGGTAAGGGGAACAGAAGTTCTTCCGTGCATTCCAGGACTAACTATGGTTTGGGGAGGACTTTTCCCCACCAAGCACTGCACCGTTGGCCTTGGCAATTGCCTGAGGTGGCGGAAACAAGCAGACGATACTCAATCATATTGTATCAGTGTCCGTGGGACATACACCCTGAGCCATTTATACAAGCTGGTCATCAAGGACCTGGTGAGCTAGTGGAGCAACACTGATGCCCCTGGGGGCAAGGGGTGGCCACACATATGTGTACACACACAACAACCCTTCTGTTCTTTCAGGCTAAAATACCAAAGCACATCTTGTAGAAGATGATCCGCAAGGTCACTGCTCCCAAGGAAATGCAAATATGGGAGCAATCTGCAACAGACTTTGTGTAAGTATTATTTTCAGCCTCGCAGGTATAGGAGGGAACAACACCCACAGAACAAGATCAAGGAAACAAACAAAACATAGGTAGATAAGGATGAAGGAAAAAGAAACAATTGTTAAAAAAAAAAAAAAATCCTGGAAATGGGAACTTCCAGTTATAGAAAGATGATTGCCTGCAGAATACAACCAAAATAAAACCCAATGGGTGGACTTAACAAGAAAATGGAGTGGACTGAAGATCAGTGAACCTGAAGATTGAGCAATAGAAATTACCCAATCTGAACAACAGAGCAAATACATCGAAAAGCAAAAGAAAAAATAACAGTGCTTCAGGAACGGTGGCACTGTGGCAAAAGATCTAACAACCACGTCACCGGAGTTCAAGTGGGGAGAGAAGGGGTGGGGCTGAAAAATTTTCAAAGGAGGAGTGACTGAAAAGAAGCCAAATTTGGCACAAGACATAAATTCATAGATTGAAAAACCTGAATAAACTCCCAACAGGATAATCCCGAATAAATCCACATCAGAGTCAAGTTCTCTGACAGCCGTTCCGTTTAGAAAGAAAAAAAAAAAACTCTCGAGAGCAGTGAGAGAGAAATGAGATCTCACCCACAGGCAAGACACAAGTCACATAGCGGCGGATTTCCCATCAGAAACTGGGGAAGACGGTGACACAGCACTTCAAGCACTTAAGTAAAAGAACTGTCAATCCAGAACTGTCCATCCGGGGAAAATACCCTTCAGAAATGAGAAGGAAATCAAGATATTTTATTTTTTGAGTGTTGGGGATAGTTTTTATTTTAAGAGATGGGTGTTTTATTTTAAGAGATATTGTGTTGCCTGGATCTAGAACTCCTGGGCTTGGCCAGGCATGGTGGCACACACCTGTGATCGCCACTGCTGGGGAGGCTGAGGCAGGAGGATCACAAGTTCAAAGCCAGCCTCAGCAATTTAGCAAGTCCCTAAGCGATTTAGTGAGATCCTGTTAAAAAATAAAAATAAAAAATAAAAAGGGCTGGGGATGTGGCTCAGTGGTTAAGTGCCTCTGGGTTCAATCCCTGGTACCAAGAAAAGAAAAAAAAAAAAAGAAGAAGAATTCCTGGGCTCAAGTTATCTTCTTGCCTCAACCTCCCAACTAGCTGTGAACACAGATATGCACCAGTTCTCAAGACATTTTTAAATCATAAGAAGCTAAGAATCTGTCACCAGTAGACCATGCTAAAAGAGTGGTTAATGGAAGTTTCTCTGAACAGAAAGTAAATGACAAATGATATCTTAGAATATCAGGGCAGAAGGAAGAACACAATAGACTCCTGAGATTTGTTAATCATGGTGGATAGTTGAAGCAAATAGTATAACCCTGTTGGGTGTGATTCTCAGTGTATGCAGAGAGGATTATATCATAAAGGGGGAAAGATAAAGGAACATAAAGAGAAGTAAGTTTTCTACATTTCACTTGCTCTGCTAAAAATATTAGCACTAGTAGACTGTGAACTATTAGGTACATATAATAAAATACCTTGAACAAAAAACAGTAATCTCTAAAGATACATTCAAAAGCACTATAAATAAATCAGAATGGAATTGGGAAATAAAGGGTCAAATAAACACAAGAAAGCAGGAAAAAGGAAACAAGAATGAAAAACAGGAGCTTGGGGGCTGGTAAAGTGCTTGCCTGACACGTTTGAGGTACTGGATTTCATTCTCAGCACCACAGAAAATAAATAAATAAATAAATAAAGTAAAAAAAAAAAAAAGTCAGGAGCTTGGAAGTTTTCACTCCCATCTTCACAACAAGAAAACTTCTGACCAAACAGAAAAGCAACAACCCTTCTTAGATCCATCCCAGAATTGGGGTCACAAGGCAAAAAACACTGCCTTGAAATTTGGAGACATAGGTGAATATAAAGCATCAGTCTATAGAGAGCAGAAGCTACTGGAGTCAGTAACAGGTAGAACCAATTAAAATGTAACTGATTGACTGGTGGAGGTGGAATACAGACCATCTGTAGAGCTGTACACTCCTGGGACCCAACCTTTAGATCCCCCACACTTCTGTGAGTTCTACCCTCACGAGACTCACCAGGTTCTTCCCATGAAGACTCAGGGGAGGGGGAATCCCCTCATGCTTCAGGTAGGAGGAAGCAAAAAAGTCATCATTTTGAAATAAACCCAGAGAATTCTGTGTTCAATAACAAAATTCTGCTCCCAAGAGAAACTTCCAAAATCTTCTCTGATTGAGGGCAAAGGCCTTTAGATAACCAATACCCCTCTGGCATCCCTCTCTCACATAAGGGGAGAGGGGAAAACAACAGTTGAAAAACCCTTCTGAAAGTCAGAGCACAGGGATTCAGGCCTGCTAAAACAACAAAACCCTGAGATTTAACCATAAGATTATAGCCTGTGTCTCCTTTTCAGTCACCACACCAACAGGGTCCAGTATAATAGCAATGGATTATAACCTGGAAGAACTGCAAGACACAGACTCTTCAAAAGAAGGTTTTCAGGGAAACCCAAAGACAATGGGGGAGGAAAAACCACCACCAACAAACAAACAAAGACATGAGAGGAAATTGAAGCTTCTGACACCTACAGAGCCAGTAAACATTAAACTCAGCCTGACTCCCAGCCAGAAAAACATAAAGCCTCACATTAAAAGCCTGTTTGCCTCAGTTCTTGTTACCTGATATATCATGTCTGTATTTCAGCCAAAAATCAAAGGCATGCAAAAAGCAAGAAACACGATTGAAAGAGTCAAAGCAAGTATCTGAACCAGATACAGATATGATACCGATGCTGAAACCACCAGGTTGGGAAGGATTACTAAGTGACGCGGTCTGATGGGGACACCGTGGAAGAACAGATGGGCACTATAATGGAGGGATGGGCATGGTAATGAGGAATCAAAAGGAAATGATAGAATCAAAGACACTGGCAAAAATGCAAAGAACTTTTGATGGCATCACCAGTAGGCTGGACATAGCTGTGGAAAGGATCAGTGAGTTTGAAAAGTGTCAGTTGGAACTTCCCAAATGGAAATGCAAAGAAGAAAAAGAATTAAAAAAAAAAAAAAAAGAAGAACTAGAATATCCAAGAATGGTGGGATAATTACAAAAGGTGTAATATGCATCTAACGAAAACACCGGAAGATTAAGAAATGGAAGAAATATCCAAAGTATTAATGTATGAGAATATGTGTGACTAACAACAATCCATATTTCCAGGAACCTCAGGGAATATCAAGGAGGATAAATAACAAAAACTAAATTCCTAGGCATATCATATTCAATCTGCAGAAAATCAAAGATAGAGAAAATCTCCAAAGAAGTCAAAAGAAGAAAAGAACTTGCCTATAGAAGAATGAAGGTAAGAATTACCCCAGACTTCTCTTCAGAAACTATGTGAGCAAGAAGAGAGTGGAGTGTAATATTTAAAGGGTTGAAAGAAAAAAAACCCCACCAATCTAGAATGATGTATCTAGCAAATAATCCTGTAAGAGCAAGTAAGAAATACTGTCTCAGATTAAAAACTGATGAACTGTGTCACCAATAGACTGTCCTTTAAGAAATGTTCAGGGGCGAACCAAGATGGCAGACTAGAGGGTGACTGCATCTCCTGTCACTCTAGAACCCAGGATTCAAGAAGGGGAGGCATTGAGAGACTCAGACTAAAATAGAGCAACGGGGTGAGTCTCCCCCACCGTGTGAAGCTTGGCCTGGGCAGCAAGCATGGATAGGGGCGGCTTATCAGAGCAAGGCAGAGCAGCTAGAGTCTTCCCCAGGTAGCCCTGTTCACTCTGGCGGTGGGCTCCTCCCACGTGACCAGCTTCTCCAGCTTCTTGGAGCAGGCCCCCCAGTAAGAGCCTTTCTGCACAGAACCAGCTCCAAGTCCCGGAGCCAGCGTGGCGAGCTCCAGCCCGCAGGCAGCTTCAGGGACCAGGACAAGGCAGCCAGGGACTTCCCCAAGCAACCCGGCTCCCTCCAGCGGGAGGCGCCTTTCAAGGCTAGCTTCTCGGAGCAGACTGCCCAGTGAGAGCCTTTCTACACAGAGCCAGCCACAAGTCCCTGAGCCAGCAGAGAGCTCCGACCTGCAGGCAGCCTCTGGGACCAAGGGAGGGCAGCCAGAGACTTCTCCAGGCGGCCCTGCCCCCTCCGGCCGCAGGCTCTTTCCACAGGGCAATCCAAGATGGCGGACTAGAGGGTGACTGCATCTCAAGTTGCTCCAGAACCCAGGATTCAAGAAGGGGAGGCACTGAGAGACTCGGACTAAAATAGAGCAATGGGGTGAGTCTCCCCCACCAGGTGAAGCTTGGCCTGGGCAGCAGGCCCAGATAGGGGCGGCTTATCAGAGCAGGGCAGGGCAGCTAGAGTCTTCCCCAGGTAGCCCTGCTCACTCTGGCGGTGGGCTCCTCCCACACAGCCAGCTTCTCAGAGCAGGCCCCCCAGTGAGAGCCTTTCCGCACAGAGCCAGCTCCAAGCCCTGGAACCAGTAGCGGGCTAGGGGCAGCTTTCTTTGCAAGCACTGCATTATCAAGTTCCTCCAAGACTTCAGGCTACTGAAGGCTGGGAGGTGATACACTGGAAATCTACAGGGACACTATAAGTCAATAGAGGAAATCTGCAATATCTCAGAGTCCCACTGACATCTGACCAAAATGAGAAAAAAGGGAAGAAAATGTCCCAAACAAACCTAGATACTATATCAATAAAGCCCAATGACATCACAGCAGAAGAAATGTCAGAAAGGGAGTTCAGAATGTACATAATTAAAACAATTAGGGAAGCAAATGAGGAGATGCAGGCATTAAATGATCGCACCAATCAACAGTTAAAAGAGCAAATACGGGAAGCAAGAGATCATTTCAATAAAGGGTTAGAGATACTGAGAAAAAAACAAACAGAAATCCTTGAAATGAAGGAAACAATAAACCAAGTTAAAAACTCCATAGAAAGCATAACCAATAGGATAGAGCACCTGGAAGACAAAACCTCAGACACTGAAGACAAAATATTTAATCTTGAAAACAAAGTTGACCAAACAGAGAAGATGGTAAGAAATCATGAACAGAATCTACAAGAATTATGGGATATCATGAAAAGGCCAAATTTAAGAATTATTGGGATTGAGGAAGGCTTAAAGAAACAAACCAAAGGAATGAACAATCTATTCAATGAAATAGTATCAGAAAATTTCCCAAAGCTGAAGAATGAAATGGAAAACAAGTACAAGAGGCTCATAGGACTTCAAATATACAAAATTACAACAAACCCACACCAAGGCACATTATTATGAAAATACCTAACATACAAATAAAGACAGAATTTTAAAGGCTGCAAGAGAAAAGAATCAAATTACATTCAGGGGAAAACCAATAATAATATCAGCAGATTTTTCAATCCAGACCCTAAAAGCTAGAAGGGCCTAGAACGACATTTACCAAGCCCTGAAAGAAAACGGATGCCAACCAAGAATCTTATACCCAGCAAAACTTACTTTCAGATTTGATGACAAAATAAGATTCTTCCATGATAAACAAAAGCTAAAGGAATTTACAAAAAGAAAGCCAGCATTACAGAACATTCTCAGCAAAATATTCCATGAGGAAGAGATGAAAAACAACAATGCAAATCAGCAACGGGAGGAACTAGACTAAAGGAATAGCCAAATAAAGGAGAAACCAAATCATGTCAAAAAACAAAAATGAGTCAAATGACTGGGAATACAAATCATATCACAATAATAACCCTGAATGTTAATGACCTGAATTCATCAATCAAAAGACATAGACTGGCAGATTGGATTAAAAAGAAAAATCCAACAATATGCTGCCTGCAAGAGACACATCTCATAGAAAGAGATACCAATAGACTAAAGGTGAAAGGATGGGAAAAAACATACCATGCACACGGACACAGCAAAAAAGCTGGAGTATCCAACCTCATTTCAGATAATGTGGACTTCAAGCCAAAACTAGTCAGAAGGGATAAAGAAGGACATTACATACTGCTTAAGGGAAACATAAATCAGCAAGACATAACAATCATAAATATCTATGCCCCGAACATTGGCTCATCCTTCTCAATTCCAGAAATCAAATAGACCACAACACAATAACACTAGGCGATTTTAACACACCTCTCTCACCACTGGATAGATCTTCCAAACAAAAATTGAATAAAGAAACCATAGATCTCAATAACACAATCAACAATTTAGACTTAATGGACATATATAGAACATACCATCCAACAAAGAACGAATACACTTTCTTCTCAGCAGCACATGGATCATTCTCTAAAATAGACCATATTTTATGCCACAAAGATACTGTTAGCAAATACAAGAAGATAGAGATACTACCTTGTACTCTGTCAGATCATAATGGATTGAAATTAGAAATAAATGACAGAATAAAAAACAGAAACTTCTCCAATACCTGGAGATTAAATAATACACTATTATATGATGAATGGATAACAGAAGACATCAGGAGGGAAATAAAAAAATTCTTAGAAGTAAACGAGAACAAAGACACATCATATCAAAATCTCTGGGACACTATGAAAGCAGTACTTAGAGGAAGATTTATTTCAGGGGGTGCATTCAACAAAAGAAGTAGAAATCAACAAATAAATGACTTAACACTACAGCTCAAAGCCCTAGAAAAAGAAGAGCAGACCAACACCAAAAGTAGTAGAAGACAGGAAATAGTTAAAATCAGAGCTGAAATCAACGAAATTGAAACAAAAGAAACAATCGGAAAAATTAACAAAATAAATAGTTGGTTCTTTGAAAAAATAAACAAAATTGATAAACCCTTAGCCACACTAACAAAGAGAAAGAGGGAGAAAACTCAAATTACTAAAATTCGGAATGAACAAGGAAATACCACAACAGACACGAGTGAAATACAAAACATAATTAGAAGCTATTTTGAAAATCTATACTCCAACAAAACAGAAAACCTCAAAGACATCAACAAGTTTCTAGAGACATATGAATTACCTAAACTGAATGAGGAGGACATACACAACTTAAATAAACCAATTTCAAGCAATGAAATAGAAGAGGTCATCAAAAGTCTACCAAGAAAGAAAAGTCCAGGACCAGATGGGTTCTCAGCCGAGTTCTACAAAACCTTTAAAGAAGAGCTCATTCCAATACTCCTCAAAGTATTCCATGAAATAGAAGAGGAAGGAACCCTCCCAAACTCATTCTATGAAGCCAATATTACCCTGATACCTAAACCAGACAGAGACACATCGAGGAAAGAAAATTTCAGACCAATATCCTTAATGAACATCGTCGCAAAAAGTCTCAACAAGATTTTAGCAAATTGCATACAAAAATATATTAAAAAGATAGTGCACCATGATCAAGTGGGTTTTATCCTAGGGATGCAAGGTTGGTTCAACCTCCGGAAATCAATAAATGTCATTCACCATATCAACAAACTTAAAGTGAAGAATCACATGATTATTCCAATAGATGCAGAAAAAGCATTCGATAAAATACAGCATCCCTTCATGCTCAAAACACTAGAAAAAATTGGGGTAGTGGGAACATTCCTTAACATTGTAAAGGTCACCTATGCTAAGTCCATGGCCAATATCATTCTTAATGGTGAAAAACTGAAAGCATTTCCCCTAAAAACTGGAACAAGGCAGGGATGCCCTCTTTCACCACTTCTATTCAACATCGTCCTTGAGACTCTAACCAGAGCAATTAGACAAACCAAAGAAATTAAAGGGATACGAATTGGAAAAGAAGAACTCAAACTATCCCTGTTCGCTGATGACATGATTATATATTTAGAGGAACCAGGAAATTCCACCAGAAAACTTTTAGAACTCATAAGTGAATTCAGTAAAGTAGCAGGTTACAAGATCAATGCTCATAAATCCAATGCATTTTTATACATAAGTGATGAATCTTCAGAAAGAGAAATTAGGAAAACTACCCCATTCACAATAGCATCGAAAAAAATAAAATACTTGGGAATCAATCTCACAAAAGAGGTGAAAGACCTCTACAATGAGAACTACAGAACACTAAAGAAAGAAATTAAAGAAAACCTTAGAAGATGGAAAGTTCTCCCCATTCTTGGATAGGCAGAATTAATATTGTCAAAATGCCCATACTACCTAAAGTGCTATACAGATTCAATGCAATTCCAATTAAAATCCCAATGATGTACCTTACAGAAATAGAGCAAGCAATTATGAAATTCATCTGGAAGAATAAAAAACCCAGAATAGCTAAAGCAATCCTCAGTAGAAAGAGCAAAGCAGGGGGTATCACAATACCAGATCTTCAACTCTGTTACAAAGCAATAATAACAAAAATGGCATGGTATTGGTACCAAAATAGACAGGTAGATCAATGGTACAGAATAGAGGACATGGACACAAACCCAAATAAATACAATTTTCTCATACTAGACAAAGGGGCCAAAAATATGCAATGGAGAAAAGATAGCCTCTTCAACAAATGGTGCTGGGAAAACTGGAAAACCATATGCAACAGGACGAAATTAAACCCCTATCTCTTGCCCTGCACAAAACTCAACTCAAAATGTATCAAGGACCTCCGAATAAGACCGGAGATCCTGCATCTTATAGAAGAAAAAGTAGGTCCAAATCTTCAACTTGTTGGCTTAGGATCAGACTTCCTTAACAGGACTCCCATAACACAAGAAATAAAAGCAAGAATCAATAACTGGGATAGAGTCAAACTAAAAAGCTTTCTCTCAGCAAAGGAAACTCTCAGTAAAGTGAAGAGAGAGCCTACAGAGTGGGAGAATATCTTTGCCATTCATACTTCAGATAGAGCACTAATCTCCAGAATCTATAAAGAACTCAAAAAACTCTACACCAACAATACAAATAATCCAATCAACAAATGGGCTAAGGAAATGAACAGACACTTCACAGAAGGAGATCTACAAGTAATCACCAGATATATGAAAAAATGTTCAACATCCCTAGTAATAAGAGAAATGCAAATCAAAACTACCCTAAGATTCTATCTCACCCCAATTAGAATGGCGATTATCAAGAACACAAGCAACAATAGGTGTTGGCGAGGATGTGGGAAAAAAGGTACACTCATACATTGCTGGTGGGGTTGCAAATTAGTGCAGCCACTCTGGAAAGCAGTATGGAGATTCCTGAGAAAGCTTGGAATGGCAGCACCATTTGACCCAGCTATCCCACTCCTTGGCCTATACCCCAAGGACTTATAATCAGCACACTACAGAGATACAACCACATCAATGTTCATAGCTGCTCAATTCACCTTAGCCAGATTGTGGAACCAACCTAGATGCCCTTCAGTTGATGAATGGATAAAGAAACTGTGGTATATATATACAATGGAATATTACTCAGCCATAAAGAATGATAAAATTATGGCATTTGCAGGCAAATGGATGAAATTGGAGAATATCATGCTAAGTGAGATAAGCCAATCTCAAAAAACCAAAGGATGAATGATCTCACTGAGAAGCGGATGAGGACATATAATGGGGAGTGGGAGGCATTAGTGTTAGGGTTAGGGTTAGGTTTAGGGTTAGGGATAAGGAGGGTGGTAAGAATGGAGGAAGGAAGGACTGTATAGAGGGAAAAGAGGGGTGAGAGGGGTGGGGGGGGAGGGAAAAAAATAACAGAATGAATCAAACAACATTACCCTATGTAAATTTATGATTATACAAATGGTATGCCTTGACTCCATGTACAAACAGAGAAACATCATGTATCCCATTTGTTTACAATAAAAAAAAAAGAAAAGAAATGTTCAAAGTTCTTCAGGGAGAGAGAAATGGGTAAAGTTCATAAACTTGGTTGTACTTAAAGGAAGGATGAACTTAACAAAAGGAATAAATAGAGATAAAATAAAACATCTTTTATTTTTATTCTGAATTGATCTAATAGACAATGAATTATTCACAATAATAAGAGCAACTGGATGATTATAAGAGCAATTGGGTGATTATAACTTAAGGATAAATAGAATGAACAATAGCAATATTATAAGGGATATGAAGGAAAAACTGGGAACACTATCATTAGACACCTACACTACTCATAGACATATTGACAATTGACATCTTTTTTTTTTTTTGGTACTGGCGATTGAACTCAGGGGCACTTGACCCTATTTTGTATTTTATTTAGAGACAGTGTCTCGCTGAGTTGCTTAGTGCCTCACTTTTGCTGAGGCTGGCTTTGAACTCTCAATCCTCCTGTCTCAGCCTCCGGAGCCTCTGGGATTACAGGCATGTGCCGTGGCACCCAGCTCATAGTGATATCCTAAAGTAAACTCGGATCAGTTGTAAATGTATATTGCAAATACTAAAACACCTTTTAAAGAAAATATAATCATCATGATAATAGGGGAGAAAAAATGGAATCATAAAAGGCAGAAAAAAAGGGGGGAAGATAAGAAGAAAACAAAATAATGAAGTCCAAGGACTACAAATAAAACAAAGTTTTAAATGCGATCAATGTTAACCCAACCATTAAACACTTGTTTTCAGAGAAGCCTCATTCCTATCCCTGTCACTTCACCCCTGTCCCCTAAACCACCTAGATAATTGCTCTCATTGATTCCGGGTTCCTGTATTCCTTTTCAGAAAACACATACACACACACACACACACACACACACACACACACACACACACATGAAACTTAGCATATTATAGTTCTCTTTTGTACTTTGCTTTATTCGTTTAGCAATATATTCTGGAAATCAACTCAGCTGAGTTCTTTGAGAGCTTTCTCACTGTTTTTTCACCAGCATAGAAATCCTTTGCAAGGATCATCATAATATATTCAACATGTCTCCCATGTATTTAGATTGTTTCCAGTGTCTTGCTCTTAGGAACGGGGGCATGATAACTGGTTTATATGTAGTTTCCTGCTGGAGGAGTTGGGTCTTCACAGTGAATGCCTAGAGTTTGGTGGGGTCACAGGATAAATTCTTTGCAGTTGGCTGGATAGTACCACATTCCCTTGAGTAGGGTTTTCCATTTTTCATACCCACCAGCAACCTATAGGAGGGCTTACATGGCATCTCTCCAGCAAAGTGTCAACTCTCTTGAATTCCTGCCATAATGAAAGCTACCAGAGTACCTTGGTGTTATTTTAATTTTTATTTCTCTTATGAAGAGTGAAACTGCACATCTCTTATTTGTCAAAATGGCTATTTGTTGATTTTTGAATAAACTCTGTGTGTATCTTTTGCTCATTTTTTCAGTCAAGTTTGTTGTCTTTTACCCCTCCATTCAAAAAAGCTTTGTGCATGTTAGGGATATCTGTTCATTATATATAATATAGGTTGTAAGTATGTTCCTCAGTTTCTCTTTGGTTAGTTTTTCACTTTGCTCACTTTGACTTTCTAAACCATTAAAAAGTTAAGTTTTTAGGTATCAGATCTTGCCAATCTTTTAATTTATTGTATCCAGAGTTTTCATTATACTCAGAAAGCATTTCTCCAAATGCAGGTTATAAATGAATTCATTTGCAATTTTAAAACCACTGTGGTTTCATTACTTACACTTAGATTTCTAATCTGTTCTGAATTTATTCTAGTGTATGGTGTGAGGAATGGGTCCAATTTTTTCCAAATATCTACCTCAAAACCATTTATTTAAAAGTCTTTCATTTCCCCTGTTATTTGAGTGGTCACATATATCACATAGTGAATTTGCATATGTCCTTGTATTTACTTCTGGATTTTCTATTTTATTCCATTGGTCTTTCTGTTTATGTACTCACACCAGAGTCTTACTATAGAGGTGGTACAATAACTTTTAATATCCAGAAGGGCAGTTAGCCTTTATTGTCCTTTTGGGTGGTTTTCCTCTTTTTGTATATTTATCTTTTCATTTGGACATTCAAATAAACTTGTCTAACTCCAGGAAAAAAAAATTGGTATTTTTATGGATCTTATTAAGTTCACATCTTTATAATCTTGAGACACCTTACCCAAGAATAACAGATGTCATTCTAGGTGCTCAAGTTTATTTTTGTGGAAAGACTGAATCCTTAGTTATAATTTCCATATGCTGTACTGAATAGGATAGATATAAATAAATCCACACATAGATAATGCTTGAGAAGCTGCAGAATATTAAAGATGTTTAGGAAAAAGTTTCAGAGCTGGCTAAGAGAAACCACTAATTATTCATAAAGGAAGATAACTAGCAGGCATCTCATCAGCAACATTAGATGCCCAGAAACACAAAACTTCTGAGAAAAAAACAATTGTCAATGTAGAATGCTATACCCAGATAATCTATTACTCAAGCATGAAGGCCAGGTAAAAATATTTCCACACATAAAAAGATGAAGAGAGTTTATGCCACAGGTGATTTTACCTTCCCACAAGAGAGCTACTAAAGGATGTACTTCAGTAAAAAGGAAAGTGCACTCTGATGAAGGAGTGGGATGTTGGAAATGGGTGAGGACATCATTAAACATGTGGATTCATCTTAACTATTGACTTTTAAACAAGCTATTTCAAAAGGTACCCATGAACTTCTATAAAGCAATAACATGGAAAATCAGAGGAAAGTGATAGAATTGGCTAAGCCTCTTGCTTGAGGAAAGAACAGAGGACTGCATGATTTTAGGCTTTTGAGAAAAATATAAAGCATAGGAACTTATACAGGTAACAGAACAACAAAACAGTAGAAGAAAGAAAAGATAATAAAGGAAAACTTTATTAATCCATAGAAGTAAAGAAAGGAAGGAAAACATGATATGTAGAAAAACACAAAATAATTTGGTAGAATTAAACTGCTATATATAAGGTCTCATAATAAATGTGATTAGGTTAAACTTTTAAATATCAAATTGGATTTAAAATACAGTTATACGCTGCTTATAAAAGCACACTCAAAACCAAATGATTTAGGATTATCACAATCATGAAGTTGCTTTTAAGTTATTCTTACATATGTTACAGTTTTTTGTTTCTCTTATTCCCAGTGCAAGAATTTATATTTATTTTGGAAAACACCTTGTTTGATGGGCCCATCATGCTGGTCTTTGCAGTTGGTAGAGTTACTCTTCCTTGCAAGTTTATAGTCATTCTCCCTTTGACCAGCCTTGACTGGTTTTAGAAGGCAACTTAAAAGAAAGGAAGGGGCTGGAGTTTTAGCTCAGTGGCAGAGTGCTTGCCTAGCACGTGTGAGGCACTGGGTTGGATCCTCAGCACCACATAAAAATAAATAAATAAATAAGTAAATAAAATAAAGGTATCGTGTTCATCTACAGCTAAAAATATTTAAGGAGAGAGAAAGGAAAGAACCTAAGTCACTCTACTAAAGACCCCTAACTCACTAATAATCCTTATGTGGACAATTTTGCTCAATAAGTTACATGTTCTCAATCATTCTGCTATTTTCCACTCTTGCCCAGACATTTTAACATGCCAGGGTTTTGACCAAGAAACAGAGAGAACGCTCGTTGATAACAGACTTCCTATAAACCCCCAGCAACCTAAACCTAAACCCCTTTCTCCAGCAGGAGAAAGAAAACGTCACACTGCACTCCTGGAGTTTAATTAGCACATCGCCTGCCTCCTGTATGCAGAACGCCTTTGATGTCAGTCCTGTTTTCATTTTGGGGGTTTGCAGTAATTGAGAAATAAAGGTTCCAATTCAGGGAACAATATGGGAACAAAAGCAGAAGCCGTGCACCAGTCATTCGGTGTGTGTTAAGTGTGGGTTTCTTGAGAAGTTCCCCGAGCGCTCTGGGCGAGACGCACCGATAGGCACCTGTCTCTTTATACAAGAATAATTAATTACATGAAAATGACTTCCATTGGAGGTTAATTTATTTTGGCTGACAGTCACATACATACACAGATACGTCCTATGCTGCAGAGCTTTATTTAGAACGTGTTATTTATATCTTGGGTGACTTCACTCCTAAGAAATTGAGGAAGAGAAGGAGGTGGTGCAGGAGAGCAAGAAAGGAACATTCTCATCATTTTTTTTTTTTTAAACAAAGGGCAAACATGCCCTCAGAACTTGGCTTTCTCCCCAGGATGCGGTAGAATTCAGATGCACTGGAGAGGGGTCAAGTGCCTGTGGGGGGCAGGCAAGGGGGTCAGGGCAAGGGCAGGGCTGGCAGAAGTGGCTGGTTTCCTGAAGTCAGGTAAGTCTTCATTTTTGCACATCCTGGGGGACTGGGAGTGGGTCCTGAGGTTGCTGCCATGACAAGATGGCATGAATTTGGGTCCCATGATCCGTGCATTCACCCCTGATGAGTGTTACCCCAACCTCCCTGGAGGGCAAGGGGCATTCACCTTTGCAAATGGTGGTTCGACTTTAGTGTGGATTTTGGTGCATGTCAGCACGTCACAGCGGACCTTATCTCGTCATCCTCATTCTCTCTGTGAAGTCAGCACTATCATTGTCTCTATTTGCTCAGACAGATTAGGGAACTTGCTTGAAACTGCACAGCTGATCAATGAAGGAGTGAGGTCCCCAGGTCAGGAACAGGGCTGACTCTGTGTTTAAACTCGTGCCCACTCACCACACTGTCTCTCTGTGGTCATCCTTACGGAGACAAAGGGACCCACAACATCCCTGGCAGATCCTTTCCATTCCGGATGCATCTCCCTGAGCATGGGTGCTTCGTTTATCGATGGCAGGCTGGGGTGGCAGTGCCACCTCTGAGCCGAGGAGCTCTGAGGGCTTAGGTGGGCTTCCATTCACCACTACTCCGGCTGTGCCAGCACTCACAGAGGGCAAAGCCACAGTGCAAGAGGAAATTGCTTTTGATAGTGATCTGGTGAGCCCCTCCTCACTATCAGTCATTATTACAGTCAGCAGAAAGCCTGACCCTCACACAGTCCCACCGGTATGAGTCACAAAGGGGTGTCTGCTCAGGTTCCCAGACCAGCAGTCACAGTCCCCGCTAATAATACCCACCATTGCCATTTATCCTCTCCCTCTTATTAATTGCCACTCTGTGCCAGAATTTGAATCCAGATCTGCCAGTTCCATCTGCACCAGCTACCAGCCTGGCCGTCTGGGGGCTGGTCATTTTAAATCTCCAACCCCTGACTTCCTCTTGGGTACAATAAGGATAATGAAGCCTATTTTAAAAATAACATGTACCGAATTGTTGCTTTATCTACATGCTTTACTTGTATACATGATTTCATTCAACCTCACAAGAGCCCTATTAGGCATATACCATTAGGATGCTCGCTTTTAGATGAGGAGACAGAAACCTACATTGGGAACTGGGGCCCACAGAAGGGCACCCTTCAGTGCAGAGTGGGCACTTAGCCCAATTCTGGGTCACTCTGAAGTCCAAGATTTTAATCACAACAGGACTGTGGAGTATTAGAGATGATACGTGTCTAGAGCCCACCCCAGGGCCCAGCACATAGTAGGTCTCAGTAGGATAGGCACTGATGTTGGGATTACTGTCCTCACACTGGCCCTGTCCCATTTCCAGGGCAAGCCACTGCAGGCAGCAGCTGTGGTAATGCTGAGGTTCTTTGAGAGAGGTGACTTGATTGCAGAGAGGGTAACCAGATTGATAATAATCTTATTTTAAAACAAATACTTCTAAAAAACACCCAAAACCCAAAACCCGTTCAGCCAGACTGCCCAGTTTTCTTACACAATAGCTATCTTAATGAAATCTCAAGTTCATTTACTCTGAGAACCTCTTAAAGGAAAGGCACCTGCATTCCCCTTTCTGATCTAGAAATGGGTGGTATATCAGGGGTGACCTGACCCTTTCTGCAGCAGTGTTTTAGGGAGCAGAGAACATCACTAAATCTACAAGGGTCCTGCTTCCACCTCAACTGTCAAGGAGCAGGAAATAATCACCATGGAGAACAGGAAGGAGCTGCCTCAGTGCTGAGAGTGGAAGGGCTTTGCCAGGACCAGACTACCTAAGCTGAGATTCCAACTCTACAACCTTGGCCACTAAGAACCTCTCTGGGCCTGAATTTCCTTTTCTGAACAATGGGAATAAACCAGCCACCTCCACAGGGTGCTGCAGGGACCTGATGAATGGATTCATCTACATAATGTGCTTCAAGCAGTGCCTGGCAGTCATGCCATGGAAATTTTAGTGATGTCATATACAAAACGATCATAATAACAAATATGATTTCATTGTTGGGTTTGATTTCTCCACGGATATGCAACCCAGTTCCTGGCACTATTTTTACAGGGGGACTTGTTTGATTGAGAGGCTGTGGAGTTTTTCGATAGAACCTGGAAGCTAGGGTCGGAGTCTGCTGTGGGGAAAGAGCTGGTTGAGGACTGGAGGTGCGAGGTTAGGAAAGGTGCAGAATCCACAGGAGGGGATCCCTGGAACCTTCCCACAGCAGGGCATGAAGCACAGGGTTAAGGGAGGCCTCCTCCCTCTCCAGGGGAGCCTGAGACTAGCCTCTTTGCTCACCTCTGGCCTCCTGCTGTTGAGCCTTTCCAGAATTTGAGGGACCAGCTTGTTCTGGGGCAAGGGAGGGTAGATGAGAAGGTTCTAGAAGGGACAGGCCCAGAGGACACATCAGTTGACTCCAGGCAACTGATAGCAATTCTAAAATATCCACAAGCCATGAATTATTTTAGTGACTCCTGGAGAGTGACAATGTTGAATTTTACCTGAGCCCTGGGTCTCTGGGGAAAAGCTAAGTTAAGAACACCATGACCTGGCTTTGTGTCTGGGAAAGAGGTTCCTGCAAGCAAGTCCCCTCCCCAGAGGACTTGGGTGAAACTCAGGGATGACCCTCTCTACCTAGGCTCTCATTTGCCTCATAAACGGTGAGCAGAACTGCTTATCCCAACTGATGAACCGGAACAAAGTGCTTGTTAGCTAAACTTTGGTCAAGCTCCTGTCCTTCTCTCAGGCCCTTCCTGGGAGTGAGTGGGCAGATAGTCCCTCCTTACGTCCCTCCTTAGGAGGACGAGCTGACCTCATGGAAAATGTTTCCTCATCTACTCTCTGTACATGTTCCTCCATGTTCCCAGGTAGCTCTTTCCCACCTAGTGAATTCCTTCCCTTTTTGCATAACCTTGAGGTCATTGCAGATTTTCTGTTCAGAGTGGTCTCCCTATTGCAAATCTCTCTGTCCCTTTGCAAGTCACCCACTCCCTGCCTTGCGATAATCTTTTTGAATAACATCTTCCCTTGCAAAATCTGAATTTGTTTTTTATTTGACCAGGGAAAGCCTAGCCTGGAATCTCCCACGAGCTGTGGTTCTCTAAGAGGCGTGTCTTTTTCTCTGCTCCTGGTGACTTTCTCATTTCATAAGAAACAGAGCTCCAGCCCCCTACTAATCAGGCTCAAGAGAAGAGACTCCATGGAGGACCCATGTTAAAGATGGGTCTCCTGGAAGATGAAATACAACTCTTTTCTTCCAATCTAGAGCATCTCCACTCTCCCTGAATGGCTCCTTCATTTTCTGTTTTTTCTCTGTCTTTACCTCTGTCTCTTCCTAGCTTCCTCTGCTCCAGAACTTCAGCTTGAACGTAATCCCCTGACAACCCACACTTCACACAGCCACGCAGCCACGGAACTCCCATCAGTTGACAACTTCCTTCAGGGTTTCTTGGTACGGGGACACTGATTAGCTCTGGCCCATTCGAGACACCTGCTGCTGTTGCTGCTCTGCCTCTGGATTGGCTGCCCTCAGTCCAACCTTCCCCTCTAGTCCAATCGGAGGCCACAGGATGGGCCAACATGGCTGCTTAAGCAATAGGGCAGCCATGGTCAGGCTCTCTAGAAGTGGGGTGGCCAGAACATGCAATGATGACTTCCACTGCGCTCCTCCAAGCCGGGATCAAGAAAGCTGCTAAGCCTGGAATCAACTAAAGTTGGACTACATGGAAGCTTGTGTGAGTAACTTAATGTGGATTTGCGTGGTATAGCCCCCACCACAGGATT
The DNA here is from genome assembly GCF_902686445.1 of Sciurus carolinensis. NCBI lineage: Eukaryota > Metazoa > Chordata > Mammalia > Rodentia > Sciuridae > Sciurus > Sciurus carolinensis. The sequence goes on along the minus strand of NC_062230.1, from coordinate 11,099,521 downwards.
CTTCAGTTTCAACATGATCTCAAATAGGAGGAAATTTTCTATGGTTTTGCTTAGTCTGGCACAATTATTTGTTTTGTGTGTGTGTGTGTGTGTTTAATTCTGTATTTTTCACTGGTGCTACAGCAAACAGAATCCCGTTTCTTTCCCTAGTTTCAGTAGCTCAGGACGTTGGCCTGTGAGTGCATATGAGGAGTCACACTCTCTCCGATAGTGTTGGTTGTCTGTTGAATAATATAAAGGTGGCTGCCACAGTAAAATAACGAGGAGGAATTCATGTGAATGAGGTGGCCCTAGAAAGACTGAATCAGGGGTTCCCAGTAAGGAGTTCACAAACAACGTGAAATGCCATGTTCAGGATTGACTGCTGATAAGATGTCCCAGCTAATTAAAATGTCACGATTTCCTGGTGGGCTAAGATTTATCATCGGTCTGGGAGGTAACACTTGTCCGCTGGTCAGTTCCTGCTGATAAGAAGTTCTACTTGACAGTTACTGAGGTCTTTGATAAATAAAATATTGGGAAACAGATGAATTATTACTTAATAGATGCAGTGCTGTCTGGGTGATTTCCAGAGTGCAGAGGTGGTACACTGGCCGCCTGAGGGCTGGAGCCAATGCTTGGACATCTTCTACTTAGTCTGAACAGGATTTGGGGTTGTGTTTTATTGATTTTAGTCAATGTAGAAAGTAAGGAGTTATCTCACATATGCACATACCCACTCCATACGAATCCAGACTTGTAGCTTCCCTTAAGAACTGGCCACACTGGCTGCATCTGGGGCTGCAGGCAGTTATAGTGGAGCACTGGCTGATGACCTAACACCTGGGGACATCCTCCCCAACCTCGGACAGTGCCTGGGGCCATGCATTGTGTCCTCACACCTCTGCCAAAACGGGGAAGAAGAGAAATCAGAACTTGAGTTTTCTTTGCTCCTGGCCTATCTTACCCATTAACTTTGTTATTCCTTCTAGGTGAGGGATCAGTAAACTATGACCCAGGGTTCCACTTGTTCTTGTAAATAAAGTTTTATTAGAACACAAACTCACTTGTTTATGAATTTTACAGAGCTATTTTATGATTTAGCAGCAAAGCTGAAAAGCTGCACAGAGACTATCAGGCCCACAAAGCCTTAAATATCTCTGATCTGCTCCTTTACAGAGAGTTTGCTGACCCCAGACAGGTGAGTTTGTGACCTCTTGGGTAGTGATTAACCCTGCTTGCCGTTTGACCTATCTTCTCGGAACTTCAAGTACCTCATTTCTAAAACGGGTAATGAAATCTGTTCCTTGGGATCACCGAGGGGATTAAATGAGATAAAACATGCCTGACTCTCAACAGGGTGTTCAACATAAGGTAACTGCTGATGTTAGTCAAAGCCTTGGTTTCATAAAAAGAAAAACAACAGAGGTGCTTCAGATATTGAGCTAATGTGAAGAGTAATCACACAGGGACTTCAGCACCATCTGTAAATCTCTTCTTCTTCCCCCTCCCCAGAAAACAGAGGGTCCTAGGAATCTCTTGGCCAGGTCAGAGGTGGAGGGTGACATAATCCAAAGCTTAACTTAATTCCAGAAGGAAAATACATTTGAGGCACAAGGTCTGGCCAGAAATGTGGTCCCTGAGTAGTACTGACACGGCTTCATCTGGGAGCTCTTTGAAATGCAGAATCTTGGTCCATACTTTAGATTCATAGGGTCAGAACCTGCCTTTTCATATGTTGCACCTTGAGAAGCCCTGGGCTGGAGTCAGCTGGACAGGGGCACCAGGCTCAGAGCAAGCCATGGTCAAGGAGGCAGCAAGTCATCACCACTGAAGGAAAATGAGTGGGATGGTTCCGCATGTTTTGGTAGCTTGTTCCCTCTGATCTCAGTTATTCAAACGGTACTTATGGAGCATGCCTCCTAAGCAAGCTGCTAGTCTAATCAAAAAACAGTGACATGTGGGTTAGCAAATAGCAACAGGCTCTATGAGAGTACTTCCCCCATGAACAGTGGTTAATGTTTTCATTTATGCCAACAGGACAAGAGGAAAACACCTACAAGCTGCAACTTCACTCCTTTGTCAAAGATATGAGTGACTCTACTGAATCAAATAATGGCTGCCGAACATTGGAAGAATTATTTACCTCTGCGCTTCTTGCAATCTAATGATGACACACTTTTAATTTTAGTCTACATTATTAACATTTTCTTAGGTAAATACAATCAGTCATATAATATAGGGAGCTCTGATTTGTAGTGCTGGCTAATTCCTGTGGGGTAAAAACTCCTGCAATGACCAGTCAAGCTACCAACATGAAATCACTATGCACAGACTCAGGGAGAGATGCCTAGCTGCACATCACTGTGTGATATTTTCTCTGTACCAATGTAATGGGTACATTACAAATAATCTCAAGAGCAGAGATAACAGGAAAATAATAAGGGAGTGATGTGTTTTCACTATTTGTTAGCCTCATTTTCAATAAAATTGATTTAATTGGAAGCCTTTATAACTAACTTTTTAGCCATGGTTGTATTGAACAACCAGCGTGCAACGTTCCTGAAACTTCAATAGCTGGTCCTCCTAAGTTGGTAAAAGCTGACTGTGGCACAGCACTGTGGGGCAAAGCCAGGGGTGTGCAATCCCAGGTTCAGGGTAGATGCAGCTCCTGTCTTCTGAGCTTAGTGTCATGAAGCATGTTGACTTTCACTTAAAACCAGCTTCACCTGGACAAACAGCAGTGGGGTGCAAGCTGGACCTTGCTCTGTGGTTTGCCCCAGGGCCCCACTCTGGTCTAGGAATGCACCTTCCTCAGGGCCAGCACCCTGGACCAGATCTCCAACATGACCCACATGCCTTCTGTTCACAGTGGAGCCCTATTGGGACAAAGGGAAGGAAAAGAACCAAGTGACCAGAATGGAGAGTGTTTAGGAGAGAACAGGGCATGGTCACCTTGGCTTGACCTTCCACCTTTGGACCACCAAATGGAGGAAAGGATGACAGAATACCTATGCTCTTTAAGAGGGGCCTCCCACAACCAGAGCCTAGTCTATGCCAAGGTCAAACTCTCCTGGCCTGTCTGGAATCAGGAGGAGAACTGCCACCCATATCAATTGCCAACTGTGGGTAGGTTGAGTGACCCACCATCTCGCTCCACATACTCACTCACTCTTAACTCTAAAACAACCTGGTAGAGTTGGCCACTTCCTCTTACACAAGAAGAAATTGAGGCCCTAGGGACCAAGGGGCTTACTGAAATCTGATTCCAGAGCCCTTTGCCTGCCTGGGAAAGCGACCATGACACCCAAGACCCACAGCATCCTGACAGTGGGAAACTTTAACTAGCAATTTGTCCTGTGGTCACTGTGAGGCAGGCCTTAGTGGACCATTCTGGGGGACCATCCATGTGAGCTCTGGGGTCCCTTTCCACTGATCCCTTCCCTTCCAGGTTCAGTGTTATTTCCCTTTGTGACTGCTTTCCTGGTGATGTTACCGAAGACACTCTCTACCCCTGTCCTGGCTACAATCCTTACTACATTCAATTACCCTGGTTTATTGGGCTCTTTAAAGTTGTTTTATTGCTCTCTCCTTGCCATGACCCTAATCTCTGTTTTCCTCTAGCTTTCTCCAGGGTTATTGCTTGTAGAGAAAAAGGTCACTACAGCTCAAAAGAAACAGGGAAAAGACAACAGAAGGCTGGCTCCTAGTCTTCAGCTTTGTTTTCAGCAACATTAGATTGATAGATGAAGATGGAGGGCCCTACTACTTATAATTTTTTAAGTGACATCTCACCACAATCTAGTCTCAGAAATAACAATCATTATAATAATAATTTCTACTAGCATAACATTTCTCAGTGTATTTTTATGTATATGAACATCTTAGACAATCCTCAAAACAGTTCTGTGATGTAGGTAGAGTAGGTATTTATACCTATTTTACAGATAAAGAAAAAGGAGCTAAAGGCAGAGGAAAGATCACACCTGAACTTTCAGCTCTGGAAAAGATGGAGTAGCCCCATATCCCCCAGGTCCTTCCTCTCATAACTAAAAAAATCTCCAGACATGGCACAGCAAAGAAGCATTATAACAGTCTGCCCTCCTCTGCAGTCAACAGGGTCTACTGGGGAGATGAGTGTCTCCCCTCCTCTGCAACAACCAAACATGGGATTTGGCTTTCCACTTCTCCCACAACTATGGCAACAGACCCTAGCAGAGGGGCTCAGATACAACAAGAAAATACAAGCTGATGGTCCACTTTCATCAGAAAGGTGTCAGCAAGGCTGAGAGGGGAACTAACTACCACCCACCCACCTGCAATGGAGCATTGTGAGTCAGCACTCCACTTCTGCCAGCATGACTGGTGGAGTCCAGTGGGAAGAAGAATAGACAATCCACCCAACCCTCATGCTACATCCTAACAGGAAGACTGCCTGCAGAAAAAGAAAAGGTGAATAGGACCCAGAATCTCATTATATAATATACGAAATGTCCAAAATAGAATAGATCACTTGTCATATCAAGGACTTCATATCAAGTCACAATTGAATGAGAGAAAAAATAAAAGCAGTCAACAGATGACAATATGGAAATGAATCACAGGTTGAAATTATCAAGGACTTAAAAACAATCATCATAAGAATGCTTCAGCAAGCAATTATGAATTCTCTTGAAACAAGTGAAAACTTGAAACTCTCAATTAAAAACATAAGTTGTTTTTTAAAGAACCAATTGGAAATTAGAGAAGGGAAGAATACAATAATGTTGGGAGAGTCTTACTGAATGGGCATGATAGTACACATGATAAAGATGGAGTTAGTGACTTCAGGGATAAAGTAATGGAACTCACTCAATCTGAATAATAGAAAATAGACTGAATCAAACAAAAATAAAACACAGTCTCAGAGATCTGGGAAACAATAAGAAAAAAACTGACATTCATATCTTCTGAGTCCCAAAAGAAGAAGAGAGAATGGAACTGAAAAAGCAAAGAAATAATGGCTGAAAACTCCTCAAATTTGGAGAAAAGCATTACCCTACAAATTCAAGAAGCTGAGTAAATCCTAAACAGACTAAATGTAAAGAAATTCACATAATAATTAAACTTCTGAAAACAAAAGACTGTAAAAAAAAAATACTGAAAGTAGTCAGAAAGAGACAACACATTACTGATTTGGGAACATTAATTTGAATGATTGCAGAATTCTCATTTGAAACTACGGAGCCCAGAAGGAAGTTGCTCAGCATTTCCAAGTACTGAAAGAAAAGAACTGTCAACTGTGAGTTCAATGTGTAGTGAAAATATCCTTCAGAAGTGAAGAGGAAAGAAAACATCCTCAAATTAAGGAAAACTAAGAGAATTTTTTGTTGGTATATGTATATGTAAAAACTGGAAAAAAGGAAATTATCTAAACAGAATTTTATCTAAAAAAAGTTTCTTCTGAATTCAGAAATATATACAAGTAAGTACACACCATGACCAAATGAGATTTACTCCAGAGCTGCAAGTCTGGTTCAATATTCAAATATCAATGTAATCCACTGTATTAACAGGCTAAGGAAGAAAAATCTTGATCTTATCAAAATATGCAGGAAAAAATTGGCAAATTCAACACCAATTCATGATGAAAACTCTCAGAAAAACAGGAATAGAGGGGAAATTCCTCAACTTGATAAAGAGCATCTACAAGAAATCTTCCACTAAAATCACACTAAATGCTTCCTCTAGACTAAGAACAAATGAAGACTGTCTTCCCTCACCACTCATTCAGCAAGGGATTTGAAGTTCTTGCCAGCATAATAAGGCAAGAAAAGGAAATAAAAGACATAGATTGGAAGGAAAGAAATAAAATTCTCCCTGTTTGAAAATGGAATGATTGTCTATGTAGAAAATTCCAAGGATTCTTCACACACACACACACACACACACACACACACACACCTCCTAGAATGAATAAGTCAATTCAGCAAGGTGACAGGATGCAAGAACAACATACAAAAATCAATTGCATTTCTATGTACTCATAATGAACATGTAGAAACAAAAGCTAAGAGTACATTTACAATTGCTTCAAAGAAAATGAAATACTCAGGTATAAGTCTAACAAAATGTGTACAGGACCTATCTCTGAAAATCACTTATAAAACAAAGAGAAGAATTAGAAAGAGATATACCATGTTCATGAATTAGAGGACTTAACTATAGCAAAGATATTAATTCTCCCCAACTGATTTACAGGATTAATTGTGATGGTTATAAAAATTATAGCAGTAATTTCATAGTCAAATTCACAGGCTTATTCTAAAGTTTTTGTGGAAAAGCACAGGGCCTAGAACAGGTAATCTGTTCTTAAAAAAGAAGGTGTAATTGGAAAAAATTACTCAAAATTAAAACATTATATAGATGAAGTAACCCAAACAAACAGTGTGGAATTGGTGGAGAGATATAAAGATTTGATCAGTGGAACAGAATAGAGAATCCAGAAATAGACCCACAAAAATGTCCAAATGATTTTTGAAAAAAGAAAAAAAAGTCAATGGAGGAAAGATAGACAAATTGAACCTACCTAGCTCCCAGAGTGCTTAGGCTCGAAACACAGATTTCATTCTTCCTTCCTTTCTTCCTTCCCTCTGGACGCATTGCTACACAGCACTGGGGCCCCTGGGAAAGAAACACTGACATCCACATTCAGTGTCTATGCTGTGAGGCCGCCACCCTGCCTGGACTTTGCCACACAGCGGGCACTGCCCCAACTCAGGTCTTGGAGTTCGGTGAGTTAGTGGGTATTGAAACTACCCTGTAAATACCTCTCCATCCCAGCTCTTGCCTCTAACGCAAGTCCAAACCACCCTCACATCCCTCTACATTCCTGCAACAGGCTCCTCCCTGCTCTGCCTCCAGGTGCCCACCTGGTTGCCCACTTCAGCCTGTGGGTTTCCTAACATGCACATCTGTCTCTGCTCCCCTGTGGGAAATCCCCAGAATGAGCCCCCCTGATCCCAAAGCCCAAGCCCCTATCCAGGCCCAAGGGGTTTCCATGTGGTCTGGCTTATGCTTTCTTCCCACCCACTTTTTAGGATTCAACCAAGTGGTCCCTCTGTCCCAGATATAGGGAGATAATAGATGTATGTTTATGCTTCTTAGCGCTGGGGGAACTTGTTAGGCAGTAAGAGACAACTAACACAGCAGGTGTCGTCTCTCCTTATCTGGCAAGAGAGCCTGCTTGCTCACACAGTAGACACAGCATTCCTAAAGGAAGAGCAGGAGTGTGCAGAACCTCTGGGGCCTAAGCTTAGGACTGGCACAGTGTCACTTCTGCCACATCCCGTGGGCCAACACAAGTCACAGACTCAGGGGATCAGGAAATGCAGTCCATTTACTTATGAAGAGCTTCAAAGTCACATTGCAAGAAGTATAGACGTGATTTTGCAAACAATCCAACAGGGTCATGTTTCCAGAAATGTCTTGGCTTGCCCAGGCCCCAGGGCAGAAGGCGTATGCTGGAGCTGCCATGAAGGACACAGAGACAACCAAAGGTCACCCAGACTCGGAACTGGGCACTCAGAGTCCAGTGGAGAAGGGGAGGGGAGGACCTGGCTCTGGGTGACTGCAAAGACTGCTCCCCAGACCCTCTAGTTCTTCTACACCTCCACCTGACCAGCTTCCTAAAAGGATAATTAAACACCCTCCCTGCTCCCTATGGCTTACTCTGCAACCAAGGCCTTCATGGTCTGGCCTCCATTGGCCTCTCCAGCCTCCTACCAAAATCCCTCTCCACCCCAGCTGTCCTGGGTCCCTTGCAAGGCTGTGGGCTCCTCTCTGTGCTCTCCACAGCACCAAACCCCTTCATCTGCCCTGCTTTCCAGCCTTAATTCCAAAGGCTGCAGCCAGTTCTGGTCTCTGTGAGTTAATATCTTTGTGACAGGGCTCCCTGCCCCAGGGCATTGCAAACACTGGGGCCTCTGACCCTCTCAGCAGGGGCGAGAGAGTGAGTCAAGATCACATGCTGTGTGGGTTTGCCAAAGTACCATAAGCTGCTGATTAAATTACAGCCTGAGCCTTTAGCCTGGGGACTGGGTGCTGTGTCTGGACACCCAAGAAAGAGGTTAGCAACAGGAGAAAATCATGGTTCTCAGATGTTGCTTTCTGCACAGCAAAGCACAGCACTGGGCATATTGCCACACAGCACTGGGGACCCAAGGGAAGAGGCATGGACATCCACATTCAGCGTCTGCACTGTGAGGCCGCAGCCCTGCCTTCCCCTTCCCCAACACACCAGGCACTGTCCCAGCTCAGGGCCCGTGATGGGCTGAGCTGCATTCCCCTCAAATCCATGTCACAGTTCTTAATACCATAGAATGTGACTGTATGTGGGGACAGGGTCTTTAAAGAGGCAATTAAGGTAAAATGAGGCATGGAGATGGGTCCCAATGAGGAGATCAGGACATAAACCCTCCCTGAGGGACAACAACTTGAGGGCCCAGGAAGAAGACAGCCTCTACAAGCCAAGGGAAAAGGCCCTGGGAGGAGTCAGCCCCAACCATGCCTTGATCTTGAACTTGCAGCCTCTGGAACTTAGAGAGAATAAATGTCTGTTGTTTAAGCCTCCAGGTCAGTGATCCTTTGTCATGGTGACCCTAGCAAATGAAATAGGCTTTTGCACTTCCTGCTGCCTCAGCAGTCGCTTGGCCAAAGGCTCACTACCTCTGAGTCTTGGACAGATCTCACCCTCTCTGTTAGGCCTCCCCAGACACCCAGGGGCTCACACTCGGCCCCACACTCCCTTTTCGTCTCTGGTGCTTCTGGCTTCTAACATGCCCTGTAACATAGGTGTCAATTGAGCTGACTGTCCACGTGTCTCCCCAGCAGATGCCGGCTCCATGAAGCAGGGATCCTGATTTGCTTACAGAGTATCCCCCAGCAAGGTGCTTACACAGTGCTGGGCGCACAGTAGGTGCTCAGTAAACATTTGTTGGAAGAATGTTGTTCTATATTGGATCCTCTCCCTCCACCCTGCTGACAGTCTCTCTCCTGCCATGGATCCTTCTTTGGGGTCTTCAAATATACTTGGGTCTACCTTATCAATCACCCTCTGTCCCCCCAGAAGAGAGGGAGAGGGGGAAGGAGAGGAAGGAAGACAAGACCACCAAATTGCTCTCTGGCTGCTCCCCATCCAGTGGCAGGACCCTCCTCAACCTCCTGCAGTGGAGGGAGACCCCAGCCAGCATTTGCCTCTTCCAAAGTTGGAGCTGTGCATGTCTATGCTCCCCAGTCCTAGAAGACAAGGTTGGGAAGAAGAGGACCCTCATCTTATGCCTCTGGTGGTGCTTAGCAACCATCTCCATTGCTTGTTCATAGCATGGCCTGAGAGCTGCCCCTGGGACAGGCTTGGGAGCAGCCAAGAGCAGTGCTAGGGAGCAGTGGAATGACCAAGTCGCTGTCCTCGCAGCACTAACCCAGAGCCCGTGTGAAGCTCCGCGCGAGGGCGGGGCTGCATCCACCTGACTCAGGAGGTCTTTGCAGATTCGCCTCTCTCCAGCCGGGCTGTCATACAACAGCGCTTTCTCAGTAATCAATGTGCTTCAGCGATAGATGGGGGTGCGTTTAGCTTCCAGTTGGCTTCCCTCAGGGTGTTAGATAAAACTGCAATTTAGATTCGATCAATAAACATTTATTGAGCGTCGATTCTTTGCTTGGTGGTGTGGGCCTTGTAGGGGATGGGAAGGGAGGTGCGGTGGGAGGAGCCTACCTGGAGACCCCTCCTCTGCTCTGTGGGGTTTACCTGGGCCTAGAAAATGAACAAGGAAAACTGACAATGGAGAAGGGGAAGTGAGAAAGGAGAAAGAACGTCCTTGCTTCCCCTGGAGAGCAAGCCTCCGAGGGAGTGAGGTGTGAGTTGAGGGACTCGGGCAGGCTTCTCCTCCCAGACTTCTGCAGACGAAAATTCCACCATTAGCTATTCATTCCTCCGTTTACACTTTGCTCTTCCCTTTGTACACTTTTTTTTTTTTTTTTAAATAAAACTACTTCTAGAAAGAGGACACTCCATTTTTAACCCCTTAAATCAGAAATGACACATATTTTGACATCATGCCAGTTTGATTCCGGGTCTTGGTTTGCTGGAGTGCCATGTTGAGAAGGTCTGTAAGGCCCACTCTGTCCTCTAAGGCAAGGAATGGCAATTGATTGGTGATGTCTGCTGTGGGTGCAATAATGGCAGAGAGTAGTTACTATCTCTGCTCTAGAGTGCAGGAGATCATGGGATCCACACCCCATCCCACCAACCACTGTGACAGGAGGGTTTGCTGGGCACTGAACCTTTGCCAGGAGGAGCCTCTGAAGGAGAGGGAGGGACATAAGCAGGGGCTGTGACTGCCAACCTCATAACAGCACTTCCTGGTCTGTCCAGCATTCATGGGTCTCAGCAGCCTGGGGCGGTTGCCCTTGCCCAGGGTCTTCTCAATGTCACCTAGCAGCCTTGACCAGACCCTTGTGCTCTTTGGCTCCAGCCCCACTGAACTCTGTGCCAGACCCTGAACATGCCACTGTGCCACTCTTCTGAAGTCCAGGGCTCTGCATGGAGGCTCCACCTACCCACTCACACCAGCCTCACAGGTCATGTCCTCTGAACAGCCCTCCCTGACTGCTTGGCCTGAGCCCTGGTTCCCTTCTCTGTTTACCCACCTCCACCCAGAAGTCCTCATTCTCTGTCATCCTTGCCCTTGGATGGATGTCACCTTCTTGTGAGACAGAGCTCATGGGGCAGGGCTGGTGCCTGACCTGAGTCCAGCCCAGAGCCCTGCGCCCAACACACAGCTGTGCCCAACAGCCATTGGCTGTGTGTGGGAACGAATGGACGAATGAATGGATGTACTTCCCAGATGTGGCAGGTGTCACGTTGATGCTGAGACCCCTGTGCCCCTGCTTCTCTGTGTGTCCCTACAATGGCACACTGCCCTGGTAAATTAACCCTCAAACCTCTATGGCTTCATTATAAAGCTTCATTTCCCCTCCTACCAAGTCCAGCTGAGTGTGTGGCCCATCCACAGTTATCCTTGTGCTCACGTCTCTCATTTTCTATATCCAGAGCTCTGATGTCTAGGGTAAGACTGACCTGTAAGGGTCAGCTCCTCCCAGGCTCAGTCAGTTCCTAGAGGTGCCAGGCAACTTGGTTGTGAGTTCACTACTCAATCGTGTGCCAACCACCTCCTTCATCAGACCCTTGTCCTGTGGGTCACCAACCACCTGCCTCATTACCCCACAGTTGGGTGCCAGACAACTGGGGATAGCCCTGGGCCCAGTGCCGCTGAGGTTATTCAAACCAGCCAGCACCAAGCCTGCTTAGCTTCCTATTCCTGCCCACAGAAGCCACAGCAAATGTCTTTGTACACAGTTCCCTCCTCTCCCCCTGCCTCCTGACATGCTTCCCATGTGACCCTGCGTGGCATGGTGATCCCTCCTTTTGGTAGCTGAAAATCACAAAACCTCAATAGCAATAGCAACAAACTATGAGTGACAAACTTCTCAATAGCAACGTCTCCTGATCAATTGACCTCCCGGAGCCCCATCTCTTTGAATACACTGTCTTTTAAAATAGTTTTCCAATGGTGGCACACATCTGTCATCCCAGCGGCTCCGGAGCCTGAGGCAGGAGGATGGGGAGTTCAAAGCCAGCCTCAGCAACAGCGAGGCGCTAAGCAACTCAGTGAGACCCTGTCTCTAAATAAAATACAAAAGAGGGCTGGGGATGTGACTCAGTGGTCAAGTGCCCCTGAGTTCAATCCCCAGTACTAAAAAAACCCATAGTCTTCCATTAAGTGACTCAGTGTTCCAGGCTGCTCTCAGATGTGGCTCTAACATCTCCACCTTGGCCCTCACGCTTATAGATTGAAGGAGAGAACAGGAGCATCTTGTACCCGTCTTAGACACTTCTGCCCAGAAGTGGCACTGACCGCCTCTGCTCACCAGAACCAGTCCCCTGTGCTACTCAGGTACAAGGCATGTGGCTGGGAAACCTGGGGGCGGGCAGGTGCTCCCGTTTCCACCTCAGGTCACCATCTTTCCATCTGAATTAAGAACAAATCACCAATCTGAGATCAATCTATGTTTAGCTTAATATCATTCTGACATGATATGATTTCAGAGTCCCCTTTGCTAAAGAGATGACCTAGTTTGTCACCATAAAATATGGGAGCTGAATGTTAACAAAGCAGAGGCTCAAAGGGAGGGAGGTGCAAGGCGGATTGGCTCATAAATGTGCTCCTGCCTTAGGCCAAGAGGGAGACGAATGGGGTGGGGACAGCGAGCTCACCTGCCCTCTCCTCCCTGGGACAGAAGCAGATGGGAGCCATCCGAGGACAGCCGGCTGAAGCAAGGATGTGGCTGACGGGAAATCTGTGAACATCCTCCTTGGCCGTGGTCCTCTGCAGCCTGTAAGATATTTTCCACCAGATGTTTGCTTTTAGTGGTTGCATTAAGTGACAGTGCATTAAGACGCCGTCAGTCTGGATTGTTCATGACCTAGGAGGAGCCAGTACAGCACAGAAGCTTCCGGAATATTTGAAAGCACAGACGTGAATGAGCTGAGAATTCGAGCTTTTTACTCTCCATGTTAGCAGAGGCTGCTCAAAGATTGTATAGTGAACCAAGGTCTTACTACTTTCCTCTCCTACCCTGGGGGAAAGGTGAAGAGTACTGATCTTGAGCAGAGGGAGGGGTACGCAGGGACAGAAAAAGGACACCAAAGTCAGAGATGATGCACAGGCCCTTGGTCACACTTGGAAAAGAGGGAACTTTTTTGCTGGAGATGCAGGGGAAGCAGGCATGTGAAGAGTGGGCAGGGGCCCAAGGCCTAATTTCATTTACTCCTGAGTCATTCTGGAAGGAGGTACTAGAGTTTGTTTGTATGTGCAAATGAGGATGCAATATTTGGAGCAAGAAAGAGACAGGCTTGAAGTCACACAGGATGTCCACGGGTGACTTGGGCACAGTTCCAGTTCTCCCCCACGTGGCCCAGGCTACAGCCCCATGATCACTAGATTAAGGGTCATTCCCAACCCTTTGCCCACCCTGGAAAAGGTCATTAACCTGCAATAATGATTCCTCAACTCTTGGAAATGCCTTTGAGAGGCTGATGGAAGCTGTGGATTCTTCCTGCAGGCACTTCAATCTCAGGCCATTGGCAGATTCCCAGGTGGAAGCCTAGTGGTGGGCAGCAGGCAGGCAGATTTCTCCCCAGCCTGGTACCTTGTAAACACATCTTAGGCTAATATGTTGACACACTGTGGTAGAGTGCTGATTGACCCATGGCAGAGGAAGTCACGGGACAGGAGGACCCCTGGACAAGCAATCAGTTCGATATTGTTTCAAGTGTTTGGTGGCCGCCCACCTCCAGGTCTAGCCACCCCGCCCATGTTAGAACCTCACTATAGCCCCGTTTGTGCTACTATAACAAAATGCACTATGCTTTCTAAGGTGCAAATAAATAAATAAATAAATTCTCACAGTCCTGAATGCTGGAAATCCCAAGATCAAGGCTCTGGCACATTCAGTGTCTGGAGAGGGCTCTGTTCCTGTGTTCAGGATGGCTCTTTGTTGCTGCATCCTCCAGAGGGGACAAACCCTGTGGCAGAAGGGCCATAAGGGCCGGGCAGCCGTCTGAAGTTTCTTGCAAGGGCATTAATCCATTCCTGAGGGTATTGCCTTCACGACTCAGTCACTTCCTCAAAGGCCCCCACCTTCATACTATCACATCAGGGATTGGGACCCAACACGTGAATGACGGAAAGACACACATTCAAACCATGGCACCAGCTGTGGGAGGAGGACCTGTATGTCACCAACAACCTCTGTCCCCTGAAATGCACATCCTTCAGGACAGCACGACCCCCTCCTTTTCTTTCTGCAGACCCTTTCAGGTGACCTCCCCATTCTAGGATTTGGCTGTCACAGTCTCGACTTCAGGAAACCTCACTGGCCTGCAGTGAGGAAGATAAGCCCCAGTCACAGAGGGGCCAGGATTCTCGGGACCCTCCATGGGTGTTGGCCAAAGGGCTCTGCCTTCCACAAGTAGTAGAGACCTGGGGCTTAGGGAGAAACAGTAGCACTGCTTGGGCCTCCCTGCACCTCAGTTTCCCTGTCTGTATAATGGGGGTGGTGGTAGTTCTAGCCTCAAAGGGTCATTCCACCGATAAAGCACAGAGACCAGTACCGGGAGCTGTGGGATCGCAACACACCCGCGAACTGTGGTGATTGACTCCAGCCCAGCTGTCAGAGGGGAGGCCTCCATGTCCAGAGACATCAGATGGAACCCCATGAAGTAGCCACAGGGCTCTGCACAAGTCAAGTGATACCAAAGAGAGAACAGCGCACCCCTTCACTCTCCCATGACCTGTCAGGAAAGTCTCTCGTCTTCTTAAGGGATGCAGACGGGCCTGTTGCTTGGGAAGGCAATGGATGTTCCCTGAGCATCTCAGACATTGTGCCCATGGCAACGGCATCCTCTATGCCCACCATGCTGCCCTTGGGCCTGTGTGGCTCCTGGGAGCCCCTGTCCTTTTAGAGGTGTGTGCATTTGTGATCACCTGGGAGTCAGATTCTATGACTGGAAGCTTCTATGAGAGCCACACATGGAAACAATCTCAGTGGCGATTGGAAGATTGGAAGGGACCGTTTCTTTTCCCTGGTGGGCTCCTCCTTGGGGGGTGGCAATGGCTCAGTCACTTCAATGTTCTCCCTGTCAAGATTCCAGCAGGTGATGTAAGAGCGCCATGCCTTCCCAAATGACTGCTCATGCACGCCTCATCTGCCCCTAAATCCGTGAGCAATAAAGGTGGCCTCACTCACCCTCAGCCACCTCTGATTGTGTTTTTCAGCGAAACAGAAACCTCTATGTTATTCATGAAGTCAAGATTTGTGGAGAAACAGTGAGCTATCAGCTAAGATCTGGCCTTAAATAAATACAATTCACTCAAAGCAAGACAACGGGCCAGGAAAATACTGTTGGCACTTATCAAAGGAAAAGGATCCCCTTCGATAATATATAAATAGCTCCTACAAATCAAAAAGCACAAGACGGGCGACACAAGGAGAAGCGTGACAGACTCATGCTGAACTGGCAGCAGTCACGCCTTCCCCTTCCTAAGAGAGCATGGTTTGCTCAGGTCCCCACCCTACACAGACACATGCCTGGGGACAGCCCAGCCCAGTGCAAGGGAGTCTGGATTCAGCAATGGCTGTCCCCGTGTGACCCTTCTCCTTGTCCATGACCACCATAGTGGGCTGGGTGATGGACAGATGATTTGGTCTGTCCCTCTGTTGGGTCCAGGTGGAGGTGCTGGCAAGGAGGTTTCCAGGAAAAATTTCCTTCAATCTTGAAAAGAGACACCAAAAGGGATCTCTGCCTCCAGACACTGTGGTGAGGGTGTAAGGCTGGGATGGACAGATGTCTAGGTTCTTAAAGGAGCTGGCTAAAAATGTGGAGACCCCTGAAGATAGAGGAACAGAAAAAATGGCAGGAATCAGGACTTTTCTGACACTATGGGCTTCCAGATCCACTGACCTTGGGTTACTTTTCACTGATGCTTTCTTTACCTAAAACATAATTTTTAAAAATTGCAATATAGCTGCGTGCAGTGGTGCAGGCCTGTAATCCCAGCAGCTTGGGAGGTTGAGGCAGGAGGATTGAGAGTTCAAAGCCAGCTTCAGCAACTTAGTGAGGTGCTAAGCAATTCAGCAAGACCCTGTCTCTAAATAAAATTTAAAAAGGGCTGGGGATGTGGTTCAGTGGTTAAGCACCCCTGGGTTCAATCCCTGGTTAAAAATAAAATGCGGTATAATACATAAAACATTTTAGCCTTTCTTAAGGGTGCAGTTCAGGGGAACTAAGCACATTTCCATCGTGTGCAGCCAGGGCCATGTGATATCCCCCACAGAACAAGTTCAGCTTTCCAGACACAAACTGCACCATTCTGCTCCCCCAGCTCCGACAATCCCCATTCTACTGTCTATACCTATGTATCTGATGACTCTAGGAACCTCATGTGAGTGGATTCACACAGCATTTGTCCTTTGGGACTGGCATGTTTTTCTTAGCATAATGTCCCCGTGTTATTGCACATGTCAGAATTTCCTTCGGTTTAGAAACTGAATAATATGCCATTGTACAGATGGACCACTTTGATAATCCCTTCATCCGCTGGTGGACACTTGGGTGGTTTCAGCCTTTGGTTCTTGGGAATCATGCTGCGGTGAATGTGGGCGTGTAAATATCTGTTAGAGTCCCTGCTTTCAGTTCTTTGGGGGTACAAACACAGAAGTGGGATTGTTTGGTCATGTGGTGATTCCTTTTTTAATTTTTTCAGCATTCACCGTATTGTTTTCTATGCTAGTTGCATTATTTCACATTCCCTACTCTACAGCTCTTTCCATGTAAGAAGATAAACTGCTTAGTATTGAAACCAGTTGAGTCATGGTTTTCTGTTTCTTGCTCCCTGAAGCATCCTAATTAATACAGATATGAAAAGGCACTTTTATAGGTGAGATATGATCGACCAATAAACATGAAAATATGCTCCGCTCCAGTCGTTAAAGGGGAAATGCAAATTGAAATAGCTGGGATATAAATCGTACCCATGAGGTTGGTGCTATGGTTTGGATCTGGAGTGTCCCACAAAGGCCCCTGTGTTAAAGGATTGGCCCCCAGGGTGGTGCTATGGGAGGTGGTGGAATTTTTGAGAGCTGGGGCCTAGCGGGGGTCTCAGGTCATTGGGGCTTGCTTTGAACGGGGATTGTGGAACCCCCTCTTGTCCTCACTCTTGTTCTCACTTCTCGGCCATGAGGTGAGCCATTTTGTCCCCTTCATGATCTGTTGCCTTACCACAGGCCTTGAATAAACAGGGTTCAATCAATTACGACTTCCAAAATGGTGGGTCAAAATAAACCTTTTCTCTGTGTAAGTTCATTATTGAAGTTCTTTGTTATAGTAACAGAAAACTGACTAATGCAATCAGTAAGAGTAAAAAGACTGATAGCATCACACTAGGGAGTCCCTGGGGTCAGATAGCCACAACTGGTGGAGTGTTTGTTGGCACAGCATTATTCAGAGGGCAACTTGACAGCATCTACAAAATTTAAGTGCACATATCCTTAGCCTGGCAGTGCCAATTCAACCTATTTTGTAGAAACACCTGCACATATATACAAAGGAGTGAGTAGAAGAAAATGTTGATTTGGAGCAACGGTAATAAGCAAAACCAGAAACAAACAAACAAAAAATAAACAGTCCAAATTGCTTCCATGAAGGATTTGGGTAAATAAATCATGACGTCATTTACACCATGGAAAAGCATATAGCTGTAAAAGAATGAGCTTCGCGCCAGGTCTGCAAACACAGAGAAGCTTCTAAGACAGTAAGTGGAAGTTCAGGGGACGAGTCACAGGTGCACACACGTAGTATGTCTGCCCTTAGGTCAGACCCGACTCCTGAGGATGCACACACACATGTGTCCATGCACACCCATTGCAAATGCACAAAGGCAGCCCGCCATGTCAGCAGTGGGTGTCTCTGGGAAGGGAAAGTGGGCTGGTGAAAAAAAAGGGAAACTTCAACTTTTTATTCTCTGTTCTGTTGGAAACATTTGTAAGGATTGTATTTCTATGTTGTAGAACTTTTTAAAGAAGGCAAGACACTCAGGATGTTCAAAATCAATGTACAAAATATATACATGTTAAGAAAAAATGGGTTTCCTTGTATAGTGGTGCTTCTGCCCACCCACCCTGCTCCTCACTCCCAGGTGCCTCAGTGGGTCTCAAGGACCCTTGCACCTTGGAGCCAGTAGCTTGGAGGCAGAGGCTGCCAGAGCAACGTCAGGGACTCCAGTGCCTCAGCTGGCCCTGGAGACTCTCAAAAGCAGGGACATGGGCCTTGCTGATTGGCAGTCTCATACCCACGCTAATGTCAGCAAGTGCCCCTCCCATTTGTGGCCCCTGGAGTTGGTCATGGAGCTCTAGCCTCAGGCTGGAGTCAGCTGTCCCTGGAGACCAGATGGTTCCAGACATCTTAACCACACGCCAGAACCACGTTCCTGGTTCACTGCTGTGTAACCAGCCATCTGCTTTAAGGTGCTGGAGGTGCGTGAAGCTGCTCGTAACTACACCTTCTTCTCATTGGCATCTGACGACTCAGGAAGACAACCAGCCTCGTGAGAGGGCTGCTGACCTCAGGAGGCCCCGTGGGTTTCATCACCTCATCCAGGGTCCTAACCAAGAATCCACGCAGGTCAGAAGCTCCTGGGACAGGCACTGGCAATGTCCCCTGCCTTACTGCGCTTCTTCATCTCTCACCGTCTCTCCAGCTGTGAAATCCACCCTATCACTCAGCAGCAGTGGACCTTGGGGACATCCCCTATCCTGAGCTTAGACTTCCTCCTCTGTAAAATGGAGATAAGCAGTAACTATTCACAGAGAAGAAACCACATTCAAGGCAATTGTTTCAGCCAACTCTGTGTCACTGTGACCAACATATCCAATAAGAACAACTTAGAGGAGGAAAAGTTCATTTTGGTTCTTAGTTTCAGAGAGTCAGTCTATGGTCAGTAGACTCCATAGCTCTGGGCCCGAGGTGAGGCAGAACATCATGGCGGAAGGGCATAGCCAAGGAAAGCTGCTCACCTCATGGCAGTTGGGACGCAAAGAGACAGAGAGTGCTCTGCTTGCCAGGGACAAAATATAACCCCCAGAGGCACACCTCCAGTAGCCTACTTCCTCCAGCCACGTGCTACCTGCCTACAGTTACCATCCATTAATCCATTCAAATTATTAATCCATCAAATGAGCAATCCAGTGATTAGGTTACAACTCTCATAACCTGATCACATTTCCTCTGAACATTCCTACATTGTCTCACACAGAAGTTTTGGGGCTCACCACATATCCAGACCATATCAGGGATTGAATGTAGACCCCACCCCAACATAACAGGAGTGGCACTGTAGGAAGATCATGTGACTCGGGACATGATTTTTTTTTTTTTTTTGAGAATATAATCTGCCACAAAGACCAGTTAGGAAATAGGAAATATCTATTTTAGACTAAGGGGAAGGTAACATGTTTCAGGGCTGCCTTGGGACAAAGGTGACCAACTCGGATGACCAGTGGGAGCCACAATCTAGTCTGTTCTCCATTCACTGAGCTCTGTGCTCATGATGCTGCTACACCTACTCAGAGGAAGGGGACACTAAACGTAAAACAGGGTCCACTTGCCAAGCTGAGCATCCACAGAGCCGAGTCCACCCAGAGTCCACCTTTCTCTAATCCTTACAGGATAAGCATACAGACCTGCTTTCCTGGGTGATCCCATCCTGGGGCAGGTGAGTGGGAGAATGGGAGGCTGGGACAGGGGGTAAGGAGAGAGAAGAAAGGGGGGCCAAGTCTCAAGATTCAGGCTGCGCTCAGGGGTCTCCTTCCTTTATCATTTCCCCATCCCCCAAACACACATCCAGAGTTTCCCACCTCATTTTGGCTCAGCCGGTCAGGTTTCTAGTTTGTCCTGGTCCTAAACCTGGTGTACTCCAAGTTCCTAGAGGGGACTTAAGTGTTACCCATACAACCAAGGAGTAGACCTTCCCCAGTAGAGAAAGAGGCGGAACTCAACTCAACCAAGAGCCCAGACTCCAGATCTCCGTGGGGACACAGCCTCTCCCAGTGAGAAGAACGAAGGAACCAGGACAGGAAGTCGCTCCCTTCAGAGGCCCGAGGTGCCTCCAGCAGGAGGAGCGGACTCTCTCCAGCCAGTCCCAGCCCACGTCCCTTTGTCTAGCACTAGCAGCTGCTTCCCAGCTCCCCTCTGTGGAGATGGGCTATTTTGAAGAATGTTCAACACTATAAAATAAAGCTGAAACGGGCTTACCTGGGCGACCGGGGAGCCTGCCGTGGGACGTGTAGAACACAGACGGTGATTATACCGTGAAGGAGCCATTCGGCAAGAAACTCACAACTGGCATTTAGAATTAATTTAGCGCCTTGTCTGCTCTGAGGACATATGCTACATGTCTCCAACGCTGACACCGTCAACACCATCTGTGCGTGCTGGAGGTGGCCGGGAAGGACTGCAGGCCCTGATGTAGACACAGGCGGCTCCGGGCGCGCGATGATCACACCTCCCAGTGTGTGCGAACGCTGCCGAGGTGTGTGGAATCCCAGGGCCCTCGGAAATCAGTGGGCATATGGCGTGCGTCTTGCTTTTTGGCACTGGGCATAGAAAATAAGTGATGGGGTGCAATCTGTAGTTAGGCGGAATGTGACTGATGCTGTCTTTACTATCTTGACTTCGCACGATTGGCAGGTTCCCAGCATGGAGGGAGCAGATCAGCCCCTCCAGGGCTTGTGTCTGACACTACCAGAGCCGACAGTGGGGATGTCAGAATTGGACATGGGAACTTGCACCCACCTGTGTGGCAACAGGCAGCTCTCGGCAATATTCACATTTGAAGCACTTAAAATGTTATTGGGTACATCTGGTGACAGAGCTCAAAGTCCCTTAAACAGAGACTCCGAGACTGAGTGCCCAAAGGTTGAAGCTAGAGACAAATTATAGCAGCAGGTGGGGGCCACAGGCCACACCCACTAACACCATCGAGGGAAAGAAGCAGGGGAAGTAGCCATCGGTGCTGTGCCTTGTCCCCAGGGTGCCTAGACATTCTAAGAAGCCTCAAGACCCTTCTGCATGTTCCCTGGGAAGGCCAGGCCCAGATTTATCTGTGCACTCAACAAATGCTTATGGGGCACTCTTGGTGGAGCTAATTACATTGAAGAAAACGGAAGATGTCCAAACACCCACCGCAGGAGTCGATGTTCTAAGTGGGCAATAGGCAGAGACCATCCAAAGAACCAGAATACACGTGGAGCTCTGGCAGGGGAATTGGTAGAAAACCGGAGCAGGGAGGGTCTGGGGGTGCAGGGCTGATTTGCAAAGTGGATGATTATGACTGGGATGGGCCCATTGAGAGCTGGCATTTTAAAGGAAAAGGCCACTCAGCTTGCAGGGACCCAGGGAGGGGGCTCTGGGTGAAGGGCAGAGGGCATGTTAAAGGCATCGGGAGATCTCTGACTAGAAAGGTGGGAGTGAGGGATGCAAAATTCCGAGGGGGCCAGTGAGGTCAGGTCCACCTGCGGGGACAGGAGAGGTGGACCTGAGGGCGTGGGGAGGATTTGAACTTGGACTCTGCGTATAGTGAGGGATTCAGAGCGAAGGAGCACATCTCTGTTAGCCTTCTTCCATTTTAGGGGGACTATTCAGATGCTAGGTAGGGAATATTCTGTATCTGAGTTGTTATGTTTTGGATATGAGGAGTCCCCCAAAAGCTCATGTGTGAGACAATGCTAGAAAGTTCAGAGGTGAAACGACTGGGTTATGAGAGCTTTAACCTAATCAGTGCATTAACCTACTAATATGGATAAACTATAGGCAGGTAGGGTGGGACTGGAGGAGGTAGATCACCGGGGGTGTGCCTTTGGGATGTATTTTTGTCTTCAGTGAACAGAGGTCTCTTTCTCTCTGCTTCCTGGTGCCATGTCCTGAGCTATATTTCTCTGCCACATTCTTCTGCCATGATGTTTTGCTTCACCTTGGGTCCAGAGCTATGGAGTCTACCATCTATGAACTGAGACCTTTGATACTGTGAGCCAAAATAAACTTTTCCTCCTTTAATTGTTCTTGTCAGGTCTTTGGTCACAGTGATGCAAAGCTGACTAAAACATGATTAAAGGCTAAAAGACCATTTAAACAAATTTTCCAACTTGATGAGTTCTTGCTCTAGTCTCTGATTTCCAGTTCTATGTAGGACCCCATGGAGATAGCACTAAGTCACAGTTAGGGGACTTGGGGGATGTCCTTACTCTAGCACTAAGAGCCTGTGACTTGTGACAAGCTTGTTAAGCCACACTGCCTCCATTTCCCTATTTGTTCAGTGGAGATAATCATGGCAGCCCTCCATCTATCCATGGTGTTGAGCATGGGATGAAATTGCAGAAAGGCGAATATTGGAAGTAAAGATGTGCCTATGCTCTGGGGAGCAGAGTTCTGGGGTGAAGCCAACACTCTTCTCTGTGTCTCCTTATTCGGGTTGGGTCAGAGTGTGGTATGGAGGTTTGTAGCTGGCAGCAGAGATCTGGTAACTCCAGGTGTGACCATTGGGGCATTGCTGGTACCATGGCATCCAAGGTCACCCAGCACATGGATTTCTGGAACGCATGTGAAGTTGTGTGTTGTCAAGCTGAACAGAGATATCTGACTTGGGGCAGGTAGTCTCACCAAGAAATGTCCCCTGAAATCACCCTAAACCTCCACTCCCTGAAGCTACCAACTTGCAAGAAGTTGGTTTTTAATTCTTCATTTAACAATCACCAAATCCACCCGGAAGTGTACACAGCTCTGGATTTGAGAATAACATCAACTGTAGAACAAAAGAATTTTTTTAACATTAGTTTTTTCAAAACTAGGGATCATTTGCACAGAGTAGAAGATTCAAAGAGTACAAAAGAAATGGTGGGAGTGAGCCACCTCCCGCCACTGACCCGGTCCTCTCCCTGGATCAGCAGAGACTGTTGCCAATGCTGTGTCTCCTTCCAGAAGCAACATCTTTACCTGCAAATATGCATTTATGTTCTTTTTCTGCACACACAGTCTTTCCGCAGTTGCAGATTCCATACTTGGGAACTCGCCTACGCACTGACATTTGTTGATAACTCAGAATGAACACTCACTGGGGCTTTCCCAGTCAGACTCGGACAGGCGCAGAGCAGCCAAGGATTTCCACACCTACTCGCACATGCCATCTGCGGTCATACGAGGAGACGCCTGGCCTTGTTTCAGTCCTCAGACCGAGAACAAGTGTCCTTTTCCCGATCAATTCAGGGCCACGTTTTTCTTATTTTTGTGCTTATTGTTGGTGATCTTGCAAATGCTGAAGTGCTGTCTGGCATTCCTAAGTGCAAGAAGACTGTGCTGGAGCTTGGGGAGATAGGCTTCATTCAAGCTTGAAAGATGGCCATGTGCCCAATGTGAATGAACCAACAACATATAGTAAGCAAGGTATCCTTAAAGAGAAACACAGGTTATGTACGGATCAATTGGTAAAAATGCAACCAGAAGCTCACAAGATCCTAACCCTGTCTTTCCCCAGGGATCAATGGCTCAATATTTTCTGAGTCAGGGTTTGTAAAATGTATCTGTTATGAATAACAAGAGTCAATGATATATGATCCTTTCTAATTTCAAAAGGCTGAATATACCATACTCCGGTACCTTGATTTTTTTTCCTTTAGCAATAATCTTGGGTATTGTTCCATAGTGGAAAGCAAAGGACTTGCTGTTCTTTTCCACAGCTGCATTATATTCCATGGAGGGTAAGTAGCCTCACTGCTTAAGCACAGTCTGATCTGATGTGGGTTGCTCTCATCCCCTGCTAATCCCCACAATGCTGGAAATAATATGCTATGCAAATGTTTCTGAGCCCCTGTGTCAGCACTTCTGTAGGATAAATTCTGGTGGAGAAGCAGCTGGATCAGGAGGTAAGGTCACTTGGCTTTGAACTGGTCTCACAAAAGCACCACTGAGAGGCCATGTTGATTGCACTCCAAGTCCCAATGAGTGAGAGTCATGATTTTGCAGAAGGAGGTTGTCCAGGGCTGCCATAACACCGTACCACGAGATGTGGTAGAAACAACAGAAACGTATTCTCTCACAGTCCTGCCAAACACCAAGATCAAGGTGTCAGCAGGGTTGACTCCTCCTGGAGGCTCCAAAGGAGGAACTGCCCCACATCCCTCCCCAGCTTCTGATGGTGAGTGGCCATGCTGGGTGCTCGTTGGCTTGCAGATGCTTTGCCCATCTCTGCCCTCATCTTCCTGTGGGGTTCTGCCAGCATGCATGGGTGTCCAAATTTCCCTCTTCTCCCAAGGAGACCAGTGGATCATCAGATTTAGGACCACCCTGATCAAATATGACTTCATCCTCACTGATTCCATCTGTAAAGACCCTATTTCCTGATAAGTTCATCTTCAGAGGAGCTGGGGGTTAGGACTTCTTCTTGTCTTTGTGGGGACATAATTCCACCCACCACAGAGGTCCTATCAGATGCTTTGCTCTCTGTTGCTCCAAGAGACCCCAGGCGCTTTATATAGCACAACTGAGTATAGTTAATTGTAGAAATTCTGACAAAATGCCTGCTGCTCCAGACCCCTCTGGTTGCCTCAGGAGCTGCTATTGACACCTGTGGTCTCCTATCAATCCTGATTAGAAGCCCCCCAGCTCACTCACTGGCAGGTAGCGTGGGACACCGTATGATATTCCCCCAGACCACCTTCTAAGGAGTCTGCTGTTGCCAAACACTGGATCATTGGAATCACATTTCACTGGAGCTAAGACTATTGTAAAAACCTCGCAGAATCAATATTAAGCTTGAAAAGGACCTTTAGAAGTTCAAAAGCCAACCATCGATTTCTTCTGTCTTTGCATTTGAGCTGAGGTTTCCCAGGGGTGGCAGCACTTGGGGTCTCTGTGCTGCCCCCTGTGTGCATCAGGGATGCAGGATACACATCCCCTGTACTTAGGGAGGGATGCTCCGTCCAACAGCCCTGCGGCACCTGCTCTGCTTCACCCAGCCGTTCCTCCAGCAGGAACTTACCCTGCAGGTGGCTCACACCGGCCTGCAGAATCCAGCACACAGCATTGCAGAAACCAGCCAAAGCAAGACAACAACCAGTCAGTACACAGGTAGGACTCTGCTTCTTAGCTGCATATATCTGGCCTCCCTTCTGTAACCCATGCCTTCATCTTCCCTATCGCAGAGGCTGCTAGGGAACAAACCTGAAATGGTAAAATTCCCAGTGTGGACAGGCTCAGCTTACATGGCTTCCCTAGCTGTGGTCTGTCAGTAAGATGCATGGGCCAGAGATGGTGGTGGCCCCCAGGGACACAGAGGAGGCCTCTGACCGTCTCAGCAGCCCTTCCTTGCCCCACTTAGGAGGCATGTGTGCTCTACCTTCCAAGCCAGGGAAGAGGGGCTGCAGGAAACGTTCCTGCTTCTACCCTGCTGAGACCTAGCAGGACTCTGATTGCCATGTGTGGGAAAATCTAAGGGCAGGAAGCAGGAGCCCCTCCTCAGGGTCCTGGCAGAGGTGTAGAGAACCCTGGGGTTCAACCATGAAATATATAATGGACTGAGGCTGTCTGCTTTGGGAACTCTCCCCTCTGCTCTGTCCAACTACCCTTTCTCAGAATGAGGATCCTAAATGTTTTGGCCCATCTAAGTGATATTTAAAGATGAGTCTTTGTGTAGGAGGAGGCAGGGTGGGTTGGAGTTAGACTCCCCAGTAAATATTAGTTTAAGTAGTACAAAAAAAATGTTGTGCACAATTCCTGATTTATTGACTGACTTCTCCCAGTCAATTTCCCACCAGGGAGCAGCAGGGGGCTGAGTAGCAAGAGGTGAACAGATGGGAAGCCATGCAAAAATCTTCCAAATGATGCTCAGGAAACGGGGTGTCATCCCCTGAATATATTTCCAACTCCTGATAAAAATCCCTGAGCAAGTTTGGTGCAGTGATAGACACACATAATCCTAGTGACTTGGGAGGCTGAGGTGGGAGGATCAAAGTTCAAGGCCAGCATGGGCAACTTAGCCTTGACTCAAAAAAAAAAAAAAAAAAAAAAAAGTCTCTGAGCAGAATTTACTGCTGGGTGTTCACAGTTAATCAGGGCACAAACACAATCAGGACTCCCAAATATCATTTGAGAAATGACCCAAGATAAGGAATTTTATTTACCAGACATTTCCCATTAGGATTTCAAAGGGGCAGACTGGAGAGGGTGAGATGGTCAGAGTGACAGAAAACCCTTCCAAGGACTCCAAAGCAGGAGCTGGGCACAGGGCACCGAGTGAGTCTTCCAACCTTCCTAGAGCAGCCCAGTCTGGCACGGTTGCCTGCAGCCATTGCCCATGGAGGTAAGGCCAATGGCCGAGTGTTCAGGAAAGGCTGGGAAGGAGCTGGGCTGAGAGGTAGGAAAACTGGAGACTCCATTTCACACTGGAAAGAAAAAGGAAAGTTTTTGTTCATTGACCTTCTAAGTTTTTTTTTTTTTTTTTTTTTTTAAAAGAGCTATATCTGGGTACAATTTTATCTCCTTTAATATTTTTGAGAAGAAAATCCAACATTGGAGTTAATTTTCCTTGGAGTCTTTTAAAGGATTGTTTGTGACTATGTTATTCTGTACTGCACAGAGTCACGTAATGGGGAATACCAAGGCTGCATTTTGCTGGATACATCAGGATTCTGGCTTCTGTGTGTTGGACCCAGCATTTCCTGGGCCGTGTTTCCCTCTGACCTCCTGGCTCTGGACTTGGAATCTAGGGCTGGAGGGTCATCTGACTGGAACCACTCTAGTTCTTGAAAAACAGCTGCAAAGTCAGACAGACATTACACAGAGGCCACTGAAATCCAAACAAAAATTTTTTTTTCTGGAAAATGCACATTTAGGGCAGTATACTTTAGATGGAGACTCTCAGAGTAATACATGAGTTCAGTAAACTGAACTCATTGAGGAAGCCTTAAAAACCTCTTAAGGAGAAATCTGAAGGTTCGCATTTAAAATCAGATTGATATTCCACCTCCCAATTTTCACAGATGCCAAGATCTTTTTTTTTTTTTTTCATTTTGAGGTCTTTTCAGACATTGAGAGAAATTCATTATCAGATTAGTTCAAATTTGTTGCTCCAATTTTAAAGGAATTTAAAAACTTTGTCCCAGTCATCCCTTCCTTTGACCACTTACAAATTTATGGAATATTAAATAACTGGACAATACCAAGATCCCCCCCAAAAACGGGTTGCAGAAGTGTCCTCACATTCCACAGAACCAGGCACCTACAAGGTCCATAATAAATACCCAGGTCACCTGAACAGCTTGGCCACGGAGTACCAGGACAGGCCATGAGGGGTAAGTCATTGAGTCCCCTTCTCAAAGAATATAGTTCAGTGATTTGAAAAAGCAAACAAGAGAGAAAGATGGGAGCAAAGAGTCAGAGCTGATCAAGCAGCTCCATACCCTGGGAAGGGATCCCCCAAACACCCGTCTTTGTGCCTGCTTCTCTCCTACTGCCCCACTGCTACAGACGGCGTCACCCCCGTTCTCCACACCTGCCTGTGTCCACACCCTTTGACTGCAGTCCCTCCCACTAAAGGGGTGGAGTGTATTCCCCACACCTGACTTTGGGTTCACCTGGGTGACTGCTTTGCCTAGCAGGATGGGAAGGATGTGTCAATGGCTGGTTCCAGGTCAGGCTTCAAGGGTGCTCACATGTTTGCATTTGCTCTCTCATCCTTCTGCCATTTCATGGACTGAACATGCCTGATGACCCCACTCTCTCAGGAGGAAGAGAAACAGTGATCAGAGTCAACCTGGCCAAGCCCCATCTAGGTCGTCCATTCCTCTGCTGATCCTCAGAATGGATATTGCTATGAAAACAACAACAATGAGCCACTGAGATTTGGGGTGATTTGTTATGCAGCAATTTTACAGCAATAGCTAGCTGATACACCCCTACCTGTGGATGGCTCAGTCTTCTCCACTGCACGTGGTTGTCTCATCCGCACCTCTCACAACGCCCCCACAAAGCCCCAGTGGCTTCTCTGCATGCTGTTCTAGCACTGATTTCCTAGGACCCTTCGTCATTGATTTTTCAGTCTATTTCCCTCATGTAGATGTTTCCATCTCCCTTGAATCTTTCTCAGGCCCGTAGCACCCCTTGCATCTGGACCTGGCCACCCCGCCCTCACCTCCCTTCCCCTGCATTTGGCGCTCTTCCCTTCCTTCTCCTCCTCCCGCCTCCTGGCCTCATAGCATGGGCTGGTGCTCACCGCCCCCCAGACTCTCTTGAAGGGAGGAATTTAGAGGTGCTCTATGAAGGCATTATTCATACATGAGACGCTGTCACTGTTGACAGGGTAGGTAGGTCCCGCAGCGGGACTCAGTGACCTCCAATGCCAAGATCTCCTGGCAGAGCAAGCCCAGCTTTTGTGGAATAGACACAACCTTGTCTAGCAGCGTGCAGTCTCTGCCAACGGCAAATTCTGTCGACTGCGACTGTTATTTGACAGCATTTGTTAACATATTAATGACAGGAAGAGGCTTCTTGGCATAAATATCTCATCCCTCAGTCCTCCTCCCTGAAACAAAGGGATGGGGCTGAGTGGGGAGGTTAAAGCTGACCCAAGAGAGCTGATTCCCCCTGGAGAGGATGCCTCCCATTTCAACACTGTCTTGGGGTGTGCGTTCTCTGGGGCAGACACTCTGGGCTTCTCTGATGAACCCTAAGCCACACACTCGGTTACAAGGAACAGCAGCCCACCAGGGCCTGGCTCAAGGGAAGGAATGTCTCTGTCGGCACCCATCAGGAAAGATGGGGCACTAGCTTTGAGATAACTCAAGAGGGACTAAAGAAAAGGGCTGCTTAGAAGGGTTGAGAAGGCTGCCAGGAAACCACAAGGGAGTGTGATATCTTGGGGCTAATTACAGCAAGGTTGCTACCAAGGACAGAATAGATGATGGAACCAGGGAGGGGAGAGTCACATGGAGGGAGCCACCTTGCCACGTCCTCTGCTTCAGTGGAAGGGCACGACAGTCCAAGACCATCCCACACGAAGGAGTTGGGGAACCAACACACTGGCCTTGCTTTCTCTG
Organism: Sciurus carolinensis; assembly: GCF_902686445.1. Lineage (NCBI taxonomy): Eukaryota > Metazoa > Chordata > Mammalia > Rodentia > Sciuridae > Sciurus > Sciurus carolinensis. The sequence continues at coordinate 11,070,802 of NC_062230.1, read as the reverse complement.
CCCTTCTGGACGCCTTCTCGGGGGTTACCACTGTTTGAAGCCAACGGGTTCAAACACTAAAGACACAAGACAGAATAGTGCATTGATGTTGTCCATTCAGATTAGCCTCCTGGGCCGAGTAGAAGGGAAGGGATGGAAAGCTAAGCGTACCCCAGAGCTGTCCAGGGCTGGGCTCAGTAAAGTCTGGCCTGGAAGTGGTTCTGAATTTGAGACTGCTGCAGACCCCAGGGAAACTCCACCATGAGCCTGGCTCAGGGCCCTTCGTGGCTCACTGCTTTCTGCCTCGCCGCCAAAGGGCAAATCAAGTCTTCGTCTCTTGGTTTGAATTCCAAAGAGAGAATCTTACGGACCCAATTTTAGATTTTAGAACCAAAGCAAATGACACCAGAGGAGGCCTGTGAGCCTCCAGATTGCTAAGACCCAGACTGCTCGGGGCAGGCAGCGGGCACGCCTCCTTCCATTGCAAGGAGATGCCATGAGGGTCTGAGAACGACAGGCATTGGTTGTTCACTCTGCCTTCGTTGGCATTTTCCTAGGAGGAGACCCTGGGACAAGGATGCAACTGCAAGTAGCCGATTTGAGAGGTAGTCCAGGAAATAAGCAGGGGTGTGGAGAAGTGAGGCCAGACAGGACACGCATGCGATTACACTTGCTCCCACCAGCCAAGCACCACTGTGGGCAAGTGGGGCTCCCTGTTCCCAGAGTACCTGGGGTTCAGTGTGGAATGTACTCCTCAGGGCACAGTAGGCAGGATAGTTATGGTTATGCTTTTATTGTATTTTGATAATATACCTGTTAATTACACATAACATGTCAGATATGTTAAATATATGTATAATTGTGGGTCATAGGTTGAGGGCTACTGAGTATAGAAGGTCATTAATTCTCAAGTACTTTGGTCTCCAAGAGCTAGGGTGTCCTCAGGAGACCACTGGGTGGCATTACAAGGGTGTCTTCAGGGTGCCTAGGATTTGTCTAATTAGGTATGGAAAGGCACACACACCCACCATGACTGTTGGGAAGGAAATAAAATTTTTAGGAACCTAGAAACAGGAGTCAGGGCACTGAGGCAGCATCACATGCGGGAGCCCCAGGTGGGTCAGGGGGTAGAGGGAGGAGGGAAATATACAAGGGCCTTAGTTGTACAAGGAACAGGTGAGGCAGGGGAGGCCAGCTTAGGATTGGCTGGTTTGAATATTTCCAGCAGGCTCTGGGGCCTGGGGGCTGTCCCTAGTTGTCCATACCTGGTGGTGGCCCAGAGAATGAGGACCCACATGAAAAATGAGCTTGCAGGTGAGTCATTTGTCCTCTCTAGGAATTGGCTAAGGCTGGGAGGGGCTGTCCCTCCAGGGTCAGCAAGGCCCTAGACGTTAAAGCATCAGAATACAGAAAATAGAAGACGTGGTTAGGATAAATGGTAAGGCCAGAGCAGAAAGCGAGGGCTGTGCTGGGGGTCCTGACAGTCTGTGACACGTTCATTCAGCTATTTATTAGGAAGCTGTGTAGAGAGACCTGTATCAAAGGCAGGGGACATCCAGTAAGTGCCAGGTCCCTGCCCTTGTCACACACAGATTCAGATGGGAACTTCAGATCAGGCAGGTGGAACAGGAGTCCCTGTGGGCAGGCACCATGCACTCCGGGGGGCACAGGGAGCATGTTCTGGTCAGTTCTGGTCAGTGCCAAGAGTAGCCCTGAGAGCTCCCTTCTGGATCCAATTCTCTAAGCAACTGGGCACACAGAGCTGTTTCCTGTGCCAGGGCTGACCCAGGAGACGCTGCCCACCGGCTTTTCAGGATATGATATCTTCTGCAGAACAAACCCTGCTTCCTTCAAGGTCATTCAGGTAACATATGGGTCTGCCAGTTGGCAATGAAAGAAAGGGGTGCATAAAGGGACCCCAAGGTGCAGGTTGAATTGGGTAGGGCAGGGTAGTGCCTCTGGGCGAAAGATTCTTCTGCACAGGGCTCTCCTGCCAGCTTCTCTGCATTAAAAAAAAAAAAAATCACTTTGAAAGACAGGAACCTACAGAGGCTCCAAACAAACTCTTCAAACAAGGCAATTAATTTTTCCATTCAACCCCCACTCCTCCCTGAAACCATGAGAGTTTTCTTTAAACTTTGAACATTGGGTATTCAGTCACCCATGTTAAAGTGAGAGAGCCATGCACCAAAAGGTAAATGTAAAAAAGTCACAAGGACATGTGAGAAAAGAACCAATTCCTGGAGAAGCTCTGGGAAATAGCTTCTACTTGAAGTCCACCTGGGTCAGTGGGTCTCTAGGACCCACCTCCTGCCACCCCTGGAGACCAGAGCTGGCCTAGATCCCACTGGCCTCCCTCTCTGGGGAGCAAGCAGGCTCTCTGCTTTGGGATAGTATAGTAGAGAACATTCCAGCCCAGCCTCCTACCACTCAGATGCAGCTCTACCCAGAAACACGGAAAGCCCAGGACAGTTGCAAATGCCTTTCTTCATTATGATTTTTTTCCTATAGCTTGCTAATTAAATCATTAAAATTTTATCTTCACTTAACCATGGATAAGAAGCATTTGAAACATTTAATTAGTATGCTGCAAGAGATCCGAAGGAGCCAGGGATCTCTGCAAGTTGGACCTGTTGGAAGGGGAAGTAGATGGGGTGGGGGAAGGAAGGGACAGAGCCAAAGAGCTGGTGAGCCACAGGAGCTGGTGGGGCGGTTTATTTGGAAAGGAGCCTGTAACAGCTCTCCTGCTTTTGATAAGAGCTGGCAGAGGAATCAAACCCACCTGCCTGGTCATGCCCCGTGCCTGTGTGTGTGTGTGTGTGTGTGTGTGTGTGTGTGTGTGTGTGTGTGTGAGAGAGAGAGAGAGAGAGAGAGAGAGAGAGAGAGAGAGAATGAGGAAGCACATTTGGAGTTTCAGGACTCTTCGCCCAAAGTTCTAAATAGCATTTCAGATTCTACATAGATTTGCAGGTGGGTCTGCTGAGTTCTCTGACCTTCTCCCCATCCTGGCCAGCAAAGTAAAATATCATGACCTAAAATTGAGGTGGTGCAATGCCAAGGTGAGGGGGTAAGTATTCAGCAGGTGGGAAAGACCCCAGGTGCCTGGGAAACAGGAGCTGTCCGCCCACAGCCTGCGCCCAGCAGCTTGCTAAGTGTCCTCTGGACTTGCAGAAGCCCACCGCAGCCTCGCTGGTGAGCAGTTAGCATCTCCTTAGCGGTGACCGTGCTGTGATTGTACCGTCTCCTAGGGCCATTGTAACAGTGCCACAAACAGACGGCTCAGGGCAGCAGGCATTTACTTTCTCGTAGTTCCCAAGGCCAGGAGTCCGATGGCCAAGTGCCGCCCTCCCTCAGCCCCAGACTTTCTTGGTTTGTGGCACTCCGGTCCTCCCACAGCGGTCCTCCCGAGCCTCTTCGTTCACATTGTTTTCTCTCTCAGTGTCTCTGCGTCTCTGCACAGTCATGTTGGGTTAGGACCCATCCTAATGAGCTCACTGTGACCTGATCACTTCTGTGAAGACCCTTTCTTCCAATGGGCCTGCAGTTGAAGGTGCTGGAGTTAGGACTCCAACATTGGGAGGCACAGTAAAGACAGCACTGAGATTGCGAAGGTTGGCCAAGGTCACACAGCTGGGAAGAGTGGCAGCAGGATTTTCAAACAGATCTGACTTTTGTGTCACAGTCCTTACTATTGTGCTGTTGGGGGAACATTCTAGGACTGCTATAGTTGGTCCTTAAAAGTTCCCCAAAGGTCATCTGTTATAAGTTTGGTCCTCAGGGATTGGTGGAGCCTTTAAGAGGTGAGGCCGAATAAGAAGTCCTTAGGTCAGGCCTGGTGGCACTGCCTATATTTCCAGCTGCTTGGACGGCCGAGGAAGGAAGATGGCAGGTTCAAAGCCAGCCTCAGCAACTTAGCAAGGCCCTCAGCAACTTAGCAAGACCCTGTCTCAAAATTAAAAATAAAATGGACTGGGGGTGTGGTTCAGTGGTTAAGCACCCCTGGGTTCAATCCCTGGTACCAAAAAAAGAAAAAGAGAAAGGAAGGAAGAAAGGAAGGAAGGAAGAAAAGACAAAAAGAAAAAAGAAGTCCTTAGATCATTGAAGGAGATTAGATCAAAGAGGGAGATCATCTGCCCTCAAAGGAGATTGTAGGACCTGCCTCCACCTGGGTCATCATGTGACAGTTTCATATTACATGTTCCCACCGTAATGTGCTTCCTCACCACAGTCCAAAGCAATAGGACTGACAAATCACAGACTGGAACCTCCAAATCTGTGAAACAAAATAAACCTTTTCTCTTTATAAGCTGAGCGTCTCAGGCATTTTCTTATATTGACAAAATACTGACTCACAAGAGGCCTCAAACCCAGGAGCTTTAGCTGCCCTGGGGTCTGTCCTGGTCCTGGACTAGCCAGAAAGAACCAGGCAGAACTCCAAACAGGTCCAGACCCAACAGGTCAGGCATAGCAGGAACTGGCAGGCCTGGTGGACACCCAGGCAGCCAAAGCAAGCCTCAGGCTCTTCTCCCGCAGACTGAATGCTGCTGTCTGTCACCATTGTTTTGTGGAGTCTCGGGGTTCACTGCATGTGTGGACAAATCTCCAGGTGTGAGGGTTTTAGTAAGTTTTTTCTGGGGAGGAGGGTTTCACCCACTTCCTCACACCTGGTTGTTCACACCTGTCAGCTGGCTCCTGGGGAGGGCCAAGCCTAGGTCAAAGCCACACTCCTGTTGGCTGTGGATGTTGGGCTCACAGGTCCCTCCTTGGACCCTCCCCTAAGTCAAGCCTTGGCAGCCCCAGCCCACACACCTGGCATCACTCAAGGGCCCACTGGAGGGAGGCACCCATGGGCCTTCTCAGGGGCTTCATGGCCAGTCCCTGCCATCCAAGGCTTTCTGTTCTCGAGCTCCAGGATGTCACAGAGAGCCGGCTGAAAGAGACAGAGGCAGAAGCAGCCAGCTGGAACCGCCCTCAATCCCCTGCTGCAGGGTCCAGCGGGCAGTGTCTGGGGCTGTCTTCACGTTCACTCCTGTTAGAAAGCAAGCAGGCCTTGCCCCTGCTGAGATGCAGCCAACCCCTGGGGACCTGGCACAGTCACCGACTTTACTGCAGGAGGAGATTAGACGAGGGGAAGGATTTCCCATTAAACACAGTAATTATTAAAATCCTTTGAGGCAACATGCAGGAAAGAGTATGCAAAACATTAAAGGAAACTTCTGGTACTGAACCACTATTATGCTGTCAAGTTACAGAAAAACACACGGGTGTCAGCACTAACAAAACGCAGTGATACAAGGCTGTATTTAAAGCGGCAGCGACAGCTCTTAACCTGATCTGTTTGTTATGAGATAATGAGACTGTGCGATGCTTTGATTTCTGCTAACTACCTTGGGAGTTTAACCCTTCCTTCTGGAACAGGCTGCAGTCTGCAATGTGCCATGCGATCATGTGCCTTCCTGGCCAGTTCCCTCATGTGAGAGAAGCAGGATTTCAGATGCTCCGAGGGTAATGGAGTCTGGTCTCAGTGACTTACCGAGATTTCTTAAAGAGCTAGGGGAATGTGCAAGGGCTGGGAGAAGAAGGAAGTGAGAACTGAATGAAAAGAGCAGGGGAACAACCCCCCCCTCCATAACCACCTGCCACCATGCGTCTGCCATATTGTCCTATGCAGGGTGGCATGGGGACACCAGGAAAGGCCAAGCTGTAGGACCCCATGCAGACCTTGGCCCCAAAACACAAACCCAATGCCTCTCAAAGCTTGTTTCTCTCTTCCTAGGAGCAAGCCCCGTGTGTGTGTGTGTGTGTGTGTGTGTGTGTGTGTGTGTGCGCGCGCGCGCGTGCGCGCCTATGCAAACACTTCTGTTTAAATTCATGGGCCCGGCAGAGGGAGAGCAAGTGTTTTTATTTTCTCCCTTCCTCGTTAGGAGGGAACATTCCAAAGAACAGTATGAAGAATATTTTAGTGAGATGCTCCCTGAATCCTCTCTGGCCTTGAGTACCCCAGGTGATTGACAATGACCCAAACCTGAGGAGAGCTCCCAGTTACTCCTGTGCCTTTCCATAGTCCACTCCACCCTCCTTGGTCACTGGCTCCACTCACAAGACTACCCACGTTACTGACCGTCAACGAAGCTGGAATCTTTCTGAGTCAGGCCCTGTGGATAATGTCTCTGGTCCAATCATTACACACTGCATACATGTAAATTTGTACAATTAAAGCTCTACACACACACATAAAACTTATTTATTTTTTGGTACCTGGGATTAAACCCAGGGGGTTTAACCACTGAGCCACATTTCCAGCCCTTTTATATTTTATTTAAAGATAGAATCTCACTAGAGGCTGGCTTTGAACTAGTGAGCCTCCTGCCTCAGCCTCCCAAGCAACAAGGATTACAGGCGTGCACCAGAGCGCCCAACATATAACTTATTTTGAACAACTGCTTAAAGAAAGTTCCAGAAAGCGGGAGGTGGAGTCACTCTCTGCATGACCTGAGAAGCCCGGTGTATCCCGCCTCCCCTCTTCTGGCCCCGGCTTCGGGAGGTCTGCTCACCCTGTTTCTATACCCAGCCACTCTGCTGCCTAAACCAGTGTCACAGCTGATGGTTGCAGCTCCGTTGGCAGATGAATCAAAGCAACAGGTTCAGCTTTGAGCCAGGGAGCTGGGCAGCCACACCTGAGACCCTCCTGGTAGAGTTTACATGGAAGCCATCAGCGTCCCTGGGAACCATCCAGCTCCCACCAGGACAGGCAGGGTTGGTGGCTTCTGCCATCAAGAGAAGGAAAAGTCCAGGCTGCCCCCCAGAAGCCCCACCACCCTTGCAGGAGGCTCCTCATCCCTCCAACTTCACTCTCCAGTCCTTTCCCTCCAGATACATGGATGAGATTCCTTTGCCCCCAGGGAGAATTTAATTACCTCTCATTGACCACTTAGAAATCAAATACAAGTTGATGCCTTATCCAAAATGCGGAGAACCAGAAGTATTTCATTTTTCAATTTTTTTATTTTAGATTATTTGCATGCAGATAATGAGATGTCTCGGGAACGGGACTCAAGGCTAATCAAGAAATTCATTTATGTTCCATCTATACTTCATACACATAGCCTAGAGGTGATTTTATGCAACATTTTTAGTGCACCTGCGTTTTGACTGTGACCTGACACATGAAGCCAGGTGTAGAATTTTCTACTTGTGGTGTGGTGTGGGCACTCAGAAGTCTCAGACTTGGGGACATTTTGGATTTCAGGTTTTTGCATGAGGGATGCTCACCCTGTGGTCTGTAGGAGAGGGTCTGGCCCTTCTCTAGGTTTTCAAGGATTGGCAAAATCATGTCCAGATCAAGATCTGTGACCGTGCCTCCTCTGGGGTTTCTTTTCAGTGTTTCAGTTGCTTCTTTTTTTGACATTGTGGGGCAGAATGGAATGGTGGGATTCAGAGCAGACTTTCCTTCTAAAACTGAAACGTTTCTGGCACAGGATCTGAAAGAGAATAAACAGCGTGGATGGTTTTCCGCAGCCTTAGCTACTTGCATTTAACCATCCCCCTCCCTGGAAGCCCATCCTCCAGGAAGCTCCCTAGGCCTGACAAGGGGCTTGGGAGGAGCCTGAGGGTCTTGCTGAGATTCAAGGCCCCCTTTAGGGCATCGGTGCCTCTGACTGGCTCACCTCCTCATCTCCCTGACTCCTTTCCAAAGGGAATGAATTCAGGACAGCATTTCAGCTCCCTGCTCTGCCCCCTCCCACCTTCCCCAACATCTCTCTCTGGAAAAAAAGGAGGTGTGGGAATTCCCTCAGCTGTAGGGGACAGGCTGGTGAGGTAGGACTCTGGGGTCTGCATGGGTTGGGGGAGCAAGATGTCTACAGAGCTGAGTGGAGAGGGCTCAGAGAAAGGGGCCCAGACAGTTCCCAGGCGGCTCCCAGGAGGCTGGCTTTGAAGGCATCCCAGAATCTGGTTCAGAGTCAAAGCAAAGGGATGAATTTGTTAGCTGGAACGCAGCCCTGAATTCTCCCCAGGAAATTCACTGAAAGAGAGATTGAACCTGTGAGTGTCTGCACTGGGCTATGAATCAGGTCTTCCCTCCCGTCTTTCATACCCAACATTCCACATTTCTAGCTTGGGTTAGAGAAATTAATGCATAATATCCTTAAACTCCCAGGGTGCTTTGAAGTTTTCAAAGGGCCCTTCACTTGTATTGTTTTGTGTGATCCTCTGGGCAGCCCCAGCAGGTGGATGGCCAGGAGGTTGGGGTGATGGTCTCACGTACAGATGGAGAAACAGAACACTGCTGGGGTGGAGGTGGGGCTGTTAGGCTCAGGCCTGGCCTCTGTCCCATAGCCTCCCATCTTGAGGGTCACAGAATGTGGTCAGATCGCGGACAGATCATCTCTGTGGGCACTCTCCTATTTTAATAGCAGGGCCAGCTCTCTAGAATAGCTCTCGCCATACAACAATGTGACTTTTACAAATCTGAACTAATTTAAATTAAATAAAAATACAAATCAGTCCCTTGGTCCTGCTACCCCACTGAAAGTGCTGGATAACCACAGGTGGTTTGTGGTTCCCACATTGCACAGCACAGGAGTGTGCCCATCAGCACAGGGCTGAGGGGACAGCAATAGAATTGGGGTCAGACCAAGCACAGCCCTCAGGCCTGTATCGTCTGCTGCTTATTTTCATTAATAAATTTCCATTGGATCATGGCCACACCCATTCCTTTCTATATTATCTTTGATTACTTTCTTACTACCAGCAAGGACATGAAGATTAGTGACAGAAACCTTCTGACCCTCAAGGCCTAAAATAGTTACTTTCTGGCCCTTTAGTGAGAGACACTGACCCCTGCTCTAGAAGATATGGGAAAAGTTCCACTCAGGACCACTCAATATCACTCAGAGGCTTGGGATGATCCCAAACTGCAGAAATCCCTCCTGCCTCTACCTCTGACAATTGGTGTGTGTGTGTGTGTGTGTGTGTGTGTGTGTGAAATGTAGTTCTTTTATTAACAAGATCATTTCCCCACTTCTGTTCCATTTTAGCAGCCTTCTTCCAGATCTCAGGCATCATCCACCCACCCCCACCCCCAGCCTGCTCTAATGGCTGAAAGATGGCCCATCTGCTGCTCAGTCCAACTGCTCACTCCCTGGGACCCCAGGGTGATGGTGAACCTCGGGCCTGGTGTGTAAGCCCCACTAATCTGGTCTGCTTGGTACTTCTTTTCTCAACCTTTAATGAACTCTGATGGATCAACTTCCTACAACTATTTGGAAAGAAAGAACCCGGGAATAGCAACCATATTGATCCCTGCATCAAGCTCCAGATCAGTATTATGTCAGGAAATCTTCCTTATCCACCCATTCTATAGATGCACATACTCAGGTCTGTCCAAGCCAAAAAACATCTTTGAACCACTGTGCTCTACTGCCCCGGGGAGGCAGCCCTGGATGGTAGCAATGACCTCCTTCCAAAGAGAGATTTTTCCCTTTCAAATCTCCCCAAAGTCAGAGAGAACAGTATGCTCCGCTCCATGTGACTCTCACCCAGCTTCAATAATTTTCAGTTTACGGCCAATTCTATTTTGTCCATTCCTCTACCCACACCAGAGGAATCCTGGATTCTTCTGAAGCAAATCCTGGGTATTCTGTCACTTAATCTGTAAGTATTTCAGTAGGAATCTTTCACAAACAGTTCCACTAGCAAGCTGAAACTATTCATAAGTCCTGACTACCATCACAGATCCAATTCATGTTAAAGTTACCTAATTATCTCAAAGGAGATTTTTCCTTTGTCATTTTAAAATGTGGGTTGGAGTCTAGATAAGATCCAGGCATTGCAATGGGTTGATCTGTTATACCTCCTTTAACTCACACTTCCCTATTTTTCTTGCAATTTATTTAATGAAGAGATCGGGCACTCTGTCCCATTGAGTTCACCACAGTCTGGATTTTGGAAGTGACCTCTCTGTTGTGTAATTTACCATGTTCCTCTGTTCTCTGTATTTACTCTAAATTGGTCGTTGAATGTGGAATCTTGATCAGATTCAGGTTTTTGTTTTTGGTAAGAATATCTCATCATATGAAGTTATATCCTTCCATTGAGGGCACAAAATTCTTGGTGTGTCTTTTTGGCAGGTGGTGTTGGTGACCTCTGTTGGTCATTGCTTGGATCCTTTAGTTCATGAGGGGATACTAAATGCTAATATTTGAATTCTCCATGGCTGTTCATTTGTTAGCTGTAAAGCTTCTGCGATGAGGACCTTCCCCTCCCCACCATTTGGCCACCTGGCCTGAGGTATCATTCATAAGAGAGGTAGGATACATGTTTAAATTCTTCTCTATCGCCCAACTTTCAAAATAATGAGCTGATACTTCATGATCCTCCAAAGGTATTCAGAGGTTTTTCTTTCCTTTTTAAAAAAGTATCATGAATTCATGAATTTAAACCTAGTTGCTATATCCCAATCCATTGTTCTAGTTATTTTTAAGGATGTTGAATTGTTGAAGGGAATCTGATGGATCAAGTCCCCCTGCACCCCTGAGCAGCCATCAGCCTGGCCAGCGGCAGATAGGGTGACTGCACCTTGCCCACGCCACAGAAAAACTGACTCCAGCTGCTATCTGGCCCATCCAAGATCTGTGTGTGTGCAGGGACAAGACTCAAACAGGGCAGCAGAACATTCTAGAACCCAGCCAGGTGGTGGGAAGGACCATTTACCTCCCAAGCCACAAGGGAGACACTGGGACTCACTTTCCCATGGTGGAAATGTACCTGGTAGGACTGTAGTCCAAACAGGCACAGGCTGTAAGCCACACACACACACACACACACACACACACACACACACACACACTAATATGTGCACAGAACTGCTATTCTTGAGGAAAATGACTCTCAGACTTCTGTCCCCAACTGCAGAACACACAGATACTCTTGTCTTTCATAATTGGCCAGCTTATCTGGTTTGAAAAAGGAATAGATTCTTCTTAAGGCATTGCTACCACTACCTTTATGTAAATTTCATTTTTTACTCCTCTGGTCTCAGGACTCATACTGGCTATGGCTAAACAGTGAAATCCTGGACTAAAAAGTTTAAGAGGGATTTCTAAGGCCATCTCCAAAGCCTGCAGATATCCACCCGCATTCTGTTTATTTTACTGGCTCGGTCCCTGCTCAAGGCAGGATATTGGAGGTGAATTATTTATACCCCAAGAAACTAAAAGAAAGAAGGAGAGAGAAAGACAGAAAGAGCAAGGAACCAATAATTTCTGCATGGCTGTTTTTTAGGTTACTGCCAATCTCACTAAAAAATATTTTATTCTTATTTCATTTTTGAATGGAAAATTTCATTTCTGTACTGCCACTGGAGGATAATGTTATTGATTTATTTAAAATATTTATACTGAATTACAACATTAAGATAGACACATGCATTAGCAGGAGTGATTCAGAACAATATGCCCACGAAGTTTATTTTTGAATAGAAAGTTGAGAAGGCTGTGCGTCTACAAACATCGAATGACTCATTTTTCCACTAATTACTGACACCTGCAGCCGAATCACTCTCCTAAAAAACTCAGCATTTCAGTTAATTTCTGCTCTAATTAGTGTGGTAACAAATGCATCTCCTGCTTGATCCAGAAATGCAGAGGCTGTGTAATAACTTTAGGAACTTCGCATTTTCATCCTAAAATTTCTGAAAAGAAATCTAGAAATGGCAATAGTTGGACCTCACACATGTCCCAAGTGGTCAGAGTTTCTCAACCTAAGGCAGGGTCACTCCGAAGCCAGTTAGTTCAATCTCTTAAATAGGATAGTGGAGTATTCAGGAGTTGGGGACAGACAATCACGGGTTCACCTTTCTGCCCTGCAACTCACATGCTGTGTGACTTGGGCAGCTTGCTTAACCCCTCTGGGCCTTGAGATGGAGATTATGGTTGTTTCCATTGTATTGAGTCATCTAAGTAAAATCCTTGGAACACAGGGGATCTCCATTTATACTATAACTACAGTTAGTGCTCAGGATCAGACCCATTTTTGTTGACCCTAAAAGCAACCCTTGCAAAGTTGCTTCTCATTTCAGTTCCCTAGACTTAACTCCTGACAGTGTCCCCTGCCTGTTCTAGGTCCTGCAGCTGCTGGCTCCTGACTTCAACTGGCCCATGATGTGGGCTTTCTCTCACCTTAACTTGAACCTTTTTTTTCCCCAAAACCATCTTCTGTATGGCATATATATAATGAACACATTCACTCTGTGTTTGGCATCCTGTGTGCAAAGAGGGTAGTGACTTCTCTGTGGCAAGGAGCACATGAAACTCTTCTTTACAACCCTCAGGAGTAGGGGATACATACTAGCATTTCCCCCATTTTATGGGTGAGAAAACTGAGACTCCAAGAAAAATAATCCAAATAGCTAGAAACAATTCAAAAAAGAGAAAATCAAAATTGCGTATGGATCTTAGGAAAAGCTGTTCAGTCTTACTGGCGGTCAAGGAAGTACAAATTAAATTAATCACGAGACCATTTTTCATCGATTAGATTAGCATATGATTAAGGGCACCATGACCTCTGGGGCTGGCAGGACTAAAAACGAGGCACTCAGGTACCCAGTTCATGAGTGTGAATTGCCACAAACTTTACACAAATTAACTTTACAATGGTCATTAAAATTTAAAATGCATGTCCTCTGAACAAGCAACCCCACTATGGAGAATCTGTCCCACACAAATAAAATCACTGATGCACGAAAGACCTGAGCGAGGATGTTGTCTCCTCCTGTGGAACTCCGGAAGTGAATGGGAAAAATGGAAACAACTCAAGGGTCCTTCGTTTGTGGAGAATGGAAACAAACTAAATTTTCATCATCCCTTGAGTGGCTGGGTACATTTTAACTCATGTCTAATTGATACAGTTTCACACACCCATGTTACAAATACTGAGGAGCAATTTCAAAGAATGAATAAAAGTTCTGCAGCCGAGTGACAATCCAATCTAGTCCACCCCTTAAAATGTGTCATAGAGCAATGTTGGGGATAATGGGAGTCTGTCAAATTATTTTAAGTGGGAAAAGACAACTGCATTCCTGGCTTATTCAAACCGCCCCCCCAGCAACTTCCCTCAAATTACTAAAACTCTCCAACACCCATAGAAGTGTTTTTGCATAACATAGAGCATTTAAAACACCAACAACCTAATAATTTAACACTTAATGAGCCCGCTAGAGTCTGTGTGTGTACGCACTCAGGGTAATGTCTTCCTTCTCTACTGCAATTAACGTACCCTGTAATAAAAGCAAATAGGGAAATAATATGCTAAAGATACAGAATGAATGCAAAAGAAAAAGACTTAGCAAAAGAAAATAAACCAAGGAGCATTTTAATAATAGCAGTTTGCAGGTTGAAAGTTGTTGAGTGAGGAGGGAGGATGGTACTCTGTGAGGACCTTATTCTCCAGGTGCAGGTAGGTGCTGTGGGCGAGCAGCCTTCACCTGCAGGATCCACTTCTCTAGAGACCGTGTCCCCACGGTCATGCCCCTCCCCAGGCAACTTTCATCCAAAAACTGATGGAGCGGATCCTGAGCTCCCTAGTCTAGTAGACAGAGGGCAGATCTCCTGGCAGGTCCATCAGGAGGTCTATGACGTCTTCCACCTTTCTTCTTCCATCTGACGGCAGGGAAGAGAAGCCGAGGAGCTTCTCAGAGGAGGGAGGCTGAAGTGCATCCCAAGGGGTGAGCAGGTGTCTGTCAAGGACACACACAGGGAATAGCTCGATTCAGAAGGAGGCACTGAGGCTGGAAGACTGCAGTCTCCTCGAGGCTGGAATGGAAGAAGAGAGGCTTGGGAGATAAACAGAGCGCTGGCTTTGGGATCCAAATGGACCTACCGGGAAATTTGTCCTTTGCCTCTAAGGCAAAGGAAGAGGCTAAGGAGAGCTAAGCTGGGCTGGTGCCAGCTTCAGACGAACCTGTTCCATGACTGAGTGTGGGTTGGGGTGGGGGAGCCAATGCCCCCCTCAGTTTTTGTTGAATCAATGAACAGATGCAGTTAGCAGCTTCTGCAGGCAGGGATCTTGAAGGGGACCCAGTCGGGAGACATTAGGGATGTGGCATCAGGTTTGGTGACTGAAATGTGCATGTGTTGGATGAGGGGTGGACAGCAGAAGCCAGCCCGGAAGCTCTGGTGCTAATTTGGAAGTTGGGGTGTTGGTCCTGCAAGGCCACAAAGAGTGCATCCTTCTCATGAGAAAAACACACCTGCAATCCAGTCACTGGGAAGTTGGAAAGTATCGTGCTATTGACATGATGGTGATCAGAGGTGCCTGTGACAGCTAAAATCTGCCAACATGAGCTGAGTAACCTTAGGAAGGTATTTTATCATCGCTGGATTGGATCCCTCAGCTCTAAATAAAACAGAGGCTGCTCCAGGGGACACAGCGAGGACCAGCAAAATCACTGCCAGGGTGACTGTGACCTCGCCTCGCATCCCGTCCTCATGCTCCTTGGGGGTATTAAACATACTGCCCCGGTTGAAAGGCTCCTTTGCACCTTCCCTCTCACCTGTGCTTGGAGCCCCTGCTCCACAGAATGATCTGCACCTCCCTTTGTGCAACCGGATGCTGCCGGACCTTGGACTCCTCTTCGCCATCCTCCCAGATCTGCAAGGCTCTCTTAGCAAATGACGACAAACGGGAATGTGATCCATTCTGTGAGAGTCAGTCCTCAGAACAAATTGTAGCTGCATTTTTCCTTCTCATTTTTCTCCTGAGTGCTATGAGCTCCATCATCTTAAAGATCTCTTTGTTTGACAGATAAGTGCATTAGCGTGGACTGGGATGATATCTCTTCTCTGTTGTAATAATTATTTCCTCTTATAATTTCTGAGTTGTAGCAGAGCTTCGAACGTCATTCCGCCAGCCCTTGAAAGATTTCCACTGTGCTCCCGTAGCAAAGCCACATGCAAAAGGAATGACATCAGCGAAATCAGACAGATTTATATGAAGATCTTATAGGAATAAAGCAAATAGCACTGATTAGCTAAGCGGGATGAGAATGGTTACTGACATATTCATTTAGCAACCGTTCCAAACAAAGGCAGCATGATCACCGAGGCTTGGGGCAGCTCATATCATCTCTAATTATAAATAATTCTTTATGGAGGTAACTTGATTATTATGTTCAAACCTTTATCAGAGGGTTTGAGGGACCACTAAGGAATTCTATCTGCACATCTCAACATTATGAATAAAATTCCAAGGCTCCCAAATGTGAGAGGAAATGAAAAGCTATGCTTGGAAAGAACCTCATGTCACTATGTGCCACCAATATGCATGCTGCTCTGAAGCCATTAGTTGGTGATGTTCAGTTTTGCAGAGGTGGGCCAGGAAGTCAGGAAGTCATCAGGTGATGGCCACCTGGGACTCAAAATGCAGTCCTGGAACTAGTCACCTGGGTATCACCTGGAAGCTTGTTTGGAGATGTGGAGTCTCAGTCCACCTCAGACTTGCAGCATCAAAATATGCAATGGGACAAGATGCGCCCCGGGACCCGTTTGCATGCTCATGGTTTGAGAAACAAAGATTTAGAAAATAGCTTCCTGAAAGTATAGCCAAGACAGGGGTAGGAGTGGTCATGCAAAAAGTGGCTGCAACTTCAGGCAGTGACTATGACCTCATTTTGGCTATTACATTTACAAAGACCCTATATCCAACTAAGGTCACATTCTGAGATTGCAGGTGGACATGAATCTGGAGAGGACACAGTTCAGCCTAATATGGAGAGGATGGAGTGCAAGAACCCCAGGCACAGCAGCAGGACGCCCGCGTTCAGCTCCTGGCTGGGCATTCCCATGGGCCTTAGTTGCCATGTGTGTTTAAAAGGTGCCATTAAAGATCCTTATTTAGCCAGGTGTGGTGGCACACACCTATAATCCCAGCAACATGGGCGACTGAGGCAGGAGGATCGCAAGTTGGAGGCCAGCCTCAGCAATTTAACAAGACCCTAAGCAACTCAGTGAGACCCTGCTTCAGAATAAAAAAAATTAAAAGGGCGGGGGATGTGGCTCAGTGATTAAATGCTCTGGGCTCAATCCCTGGTACACACGCACACACAAAAATCCTTATTTAAATAATCATTTTTTTTTTATTCCAAGGTGACAGAGAAGCAAGTCATCCAGGGCAGAAGCAAAGAGGGCTGATGAAGGGAAGGATGGCATTTCCTCTGTGTATTAGCCCTCAGACTTTGGGGCAAGGACCCCAGAGTTTGGATAGCATCTCCAAATGAATCTTCCAGACTCCTTGGGTGGGTCCCTTGCCTCAAGGCTCTGTCCCCTCAAATTTAAAACTAAGCTCCTAACTCGGAACTCCCTTGCAGGGACATGGTAAAGAACTTGTATTTAAAATAAAATGATTCTTAAGCATGCTGCAGTTGTGAGGTGCCAGAGGAATACTAACTAGGAAGTAACGTATCAAGGTTCCTCAGATTCTAAATCTGGCAAGAGAGAGAAAGAGAAGGTGGGGTACAGGGGAGAGAGAAGGAGCTATTTTTAATTCCTGGCCAAGAAAAAAAAAATTTAAATCCACACTAATATTATGAGCTCAGCCTGTTCGAACAATGAATTCTGTTTCCATAATTGTCCTGTGCACAGTTAGTCTGATGGAGAGAACAAGAATCATGGTGATTTCTAATTTAAATCTGCCTGCTTTCCAA
This sequence comes from Sciurus carolinensis, assembly GCF_902686445.1. Lineage (NCBI taxonomy): Eukaryota > Metazoa > Chordata > Mammalia > Rodentia > Sciuridae > Sciurus > Sciurus carolinensis. The sequence goes on along the minus strand of NC_062230.1, from coordinate 11,054,124 downwards.
GTGGTAGGATGGGGGTGGGATGCTTTGGGAGCCCCAGGAGAGCCCTGAGGGAAGTGGACGGTGACCTATCCTGGGGGCAAGCCATATGACTCATAATTAATATTTAACAATGCTTTAAAAAAATAAGCGACAAGCCCCTTAATCAGCACACCCATTATCTGAAGTCAGGAACAGAAGAAACACATCTATTGATTGGGCTGCGTTTTACCCCTCAGCCTCATTCACGTGCCTCCATGTATGTTAATCGATAGTGTCTACAATGTCCAGTTTTTTTTAAAAGGTCTCCCGGTTCCAACCGTGGAACCCACCAACTCTTTCTGTACTCAACACTGCCTGCCAGGGAAAGCGTGGGGCAAGAAAGTCACTCATTTAAGGAGATGGCTTCCATCTCCTTCCCCCAGACCTCTCCAAAGTGGGTCTCTACTCTTTGAAGAAGAGGAGCGTGTCAGTTCAGTATGCAGATGCCTGTTGGTTGCTCTATTTAAAACACAGAGAAGTATGGAGCATAACAGAACAAATTCCCAGGTTCCCACCACCCAAAATGGACAGGTGCCAACATCTTCCCTTTTGATGTTTTTAAAATGTAAAATGAATGACAGTGACAGATCAGGTTAAGTCCCTTACAACCCCACTTGTGGGACCACTTCTCCTTCTTTCCCTCTTTTTTTTTTTTTTTTTGAGGTCCCTGGCATTGAACCCAGGGTTGCTAAACCACTGAGTCACATCTCCAATACTTTTTAATTTTTATTTTAAGGTAGGACTGAGGCTGCCTTTGAAATCAGGATCCTCCTGCCTCAGCCTCCTAGGCCGCTGGGATTACAGGTGTGAGCCACAGTGCCACTGGCTATCCTCTTTATTGAAGGGGGGTCATGTCCTCGGGTCACCTTAACAACTTCACCCTTGGATGGGCACATACAGGAGCAATTTAAAGTACTCTTGCTTGAGCTGTTTTAAAGTTCCTAAAACTTGCTTTGGTGATGACCTGTATGGCTCTTCAGACATCTAGGTTATTCATTTTGATTGCTGATAGAGTCTGTGGTTTGACTACAGAGGCCTTGTCCACCTCTACCCTGCTGATGGATGTTTAGGCGGTCTCCACTGTTTCCCTTTTGCAAACAAAGAGCATCCTCACCACGTCTCCCATTTGCAGATCCATGTCACATCTGGGTTGTGAGTTTGCACGTTTTCAACTTCCCTGGGCACTGCCAAGCTGCCCTCCAGAAGAGCTGGATCAACTTGCCCTGCCATCCAGGTGGCCCGAGAGCCCTTTCCCCAGTCCTCTCCCACGTCCAACATCACCCATCTTTCCTCCTCTCTGCCCACAACCTGGTAGGGGCAGGGGCTATTTTCACATTGCTGTTCCTCGGTTCTCTCTGTTAGAGCTACTGAATCGCAGCAAAGGGAACGGAGAAAGCCAGAGCAGAGAGCAGACGAGAGATGTCCAAAGCTGGAGAATCTGCCTGGCTCTGAAGGGCATCTCCGGAGACCTCCCAGCCAGGACATGGTCTCCTCACCTGTCTGTCATGACAGTACAGCAGGATAACACAACGTAAGTATTTTGAGAATGAGCTATGGATTTGGGAGGACCTGGGGCCACATGTGGACTCTAAGATAATTTCTAGACAATAGACTTCACTCTTTGGTCCTCAGTTTCTTCGGCCATGGAAAGAGAACAATAATCCTCGTCCTGTAGATCCAACAGGGAGTAAAAGGAATATATCTATGTCAGGCTTAGCACATGGCTTGGCATATAGTGTTCAGTAAGCGTTGATAAATGGTGCATTAAAAGGTTTTTAAGAGTGGGGGGCTGGGGCTCTAGCTCAGTGGCAGAGTGCTTTCCTAGCATGTGTGAGACACTAGGTTCAATCCTGAGCAGCACCACATACATATAAATAAAATCAAAAGTATTCTTTTTAAAAAACAAAGGGTTAAGAGTGCAGGCTAAAATCAGATTGAATTTCTTTCTTGGCTTGGCTGCTTGCTTGTTGTGTGCCTTGGTTTTCTTATCTGTAAAATGGGGATGCTATTCATACCAGTTGTGGAGATCAACTGTGACCATGCGTGTAAAGGACTTAGAACAGGGCAGGCACATAGTAAGTGTCCTATAAGTGATTTCTCACACTCCTAACAGAACAAATGATTGCAAACTGAGCTACCCCATGATTTGGGCAGAATCTGCTCAGGAACCTTGGCCCAGGAGCTCACCAAACTCAAACTGCAAACATTTCGCAGTGTGATGCCCTCTATTTGAAGTCTTCCAGAAATTGAAAGCTCCATTTTCCTGGTTGTGGACTTTGGCAGCCTGGAGAAGACAGTGTGGACACTGGGGAGGGCCCTGAGGACCCAGCTGTCCTTCTACTGCCTGGCTCTGCACCCTGAGGGTGGTCTGGCCTCCAGAGGCCTAGGAAGATTCCAGGTGGAAGAAAGGAAGGAGTCTTGAGACAGGAGCGAGGAGTGCCTTATGCAAGAACTGCCCCTTGGTGGGCCCAGGAAGAAAGCAAATTGGACTGGCTCTGCGATAGAGAAGCCGGCAGGAAGCAACATCAATTCTCTGCTCTTCTGAGATTTCCCCTGCCAGCATTCTGAGTGATAATAAATCACTCATTTCTGACATGGTTTATTTTTCAAAGCATTTTTATAAGAAGCATCCAGCCATCTCATTTCAAACATAATTCAAATGAAAAAAAATCCCGCTATGTTTATTATTAATTAAACGAGATTACAGGACCAACTTGGTAGAAATGGGCAGAGGGATGCAGGCACCATCCCAAATATTTTACACCCACCCTGCCAGACATGCCTGGGAGGGGCTTCCAGATGAGGTTCCTTCTGTCATAAATCCAAATATCTATTCATGCCTATCTGCATTTTGATGCTGAAATTAGATGCTGCATGTGTGCGGATGTTGGAATATTTATTGATAGTTAAAATTTCATGTTCCCTGGATTGATGTTTGTGCATAACGACAAATGACTAGTGTCTTGCAGGTAGTTTGAACAGGTGTAGAGTAAAGATTATTTAACACCGAGTTCTGCTTTCTGTCTTTAGATTCTCAAGGAAACAAGAAATCAAATCTCCAGGGAATATCCAGGTGGGAAATGGAAATAAATGATAAACATATAAATAAGTCAGTTCTGTTTCCTATTGGTTGGGAGCGAGCTTTTTCTTTTATGATCTTGTTACTGTTCCAAATTTATGAATTCTAAAAAATTTAGAGACTATTTGAAATATTTAAATGCATTTTAAAGACTCTGCGTAGGCAATGGAGCTATCACCTGACAACAGCCAAAGTGTTTTCCACAAGCCTGAGCTCTGCCCGGGGAGGGCCTCTGTCATCCGGGGCCTGAGCTCCATCAGCAAGATGCCTGAGCTGTGGAGATGACTGGGGCTGGACTTGGGATTAGAGCAACACCCACAACAAGGCTTTCCTGGAGATCTATCCAGCGTGTGAGCCAGCAATAAGGGATGTTTCATCTGTAGAGAATTTTAAAACAGCAATAAAACTGACTAAAAGTCGATCTGCTTTTTATTCTCACCATGCGCCAGCAATTCAACACAATGCCAGTGGTACCACCTGCCTCTCCCCTAGATCTTTCCACCGGTCTAAGCTCTACACAGTTACTGCGGTTACTGCCTAGCCTTCGTGATACAGCTTCTGGTTAGCACATGCTGTGGGTTTTTTTTCTTCTAAATAAACTGCACTTGATGGGGAGGTTGATTTGAAGAAGTCTCAGGCACACAGTCAGTCAGCATTCCTCCCGCCCGTACCCAGGGCCTCATCTGTACGGGTTCTTGTGAAGGGGAAGCTCGCCGAGGTTCTGAATTATTGGGCTCCCTTGGGGTGCAGTTCATATCTCCAGTCCCTGTGCATAATGTATTTCTGTGTTTAAACAGTAGATTCAAAATAAATGATTACACAGTTATTGTGAAGACAAAGAAACAGAATTCAAGTCATTTCAATTCTGCCCTTCGTTGTGGCCACTTAGAGTTTTATTTGTTTAACATTTAAAACATCAGAACAGAAAGAGAACTGAAGAGCATCATACTTTTGTTTGATCTGTACAAATCTTAGTGTGTACAGGAGTTATTTTACTGAACTCAAATAATATCTACTACATGACTGTTATGGAAATGATTCTGCCTTGCAGAGGAAGGAAGGGGTATTCCAACAATGGACCTCAGGTGTCTGTTTTCCTGGCACATTCCTGCCTCCCAGCGTGGGTTGGATCACCACCAGCTAATGCAACTTGGGAAATTCAATTCCACGTGCATTTGAAAGGTCAGGGTCCTGTGGTCACATGGTGACTGCTGCAACAGATATCTCTAAATAATGAATCCCATGGTGAATCATTTAACTATAAATGTTGTAACTGCTATGAGAAACAATGTAGGAAATTACTATAACCATTGTCTATTCCTGTGTAACAAATTAACCCCAAACTTGTCAGTTTAAACTAGGAAAGTACACTTATTATCTCATAGTCTCTGTGAGTCGGGAATTTGAGGGTGGCTTAGCCGGGTGGACCCGATTCAAGGTCTTGCATAAGGTTCAGTCAAGAGTTTGGCTGAGGCTGCATCATCTGAAGGCTCGACTGGGGCTGGAGACTCCACTCCCATGCTCACTCACGTGGCTGTGGGCAGGAGGCCTCAGTTCCTCACCAGGTGTGCTCCTCCAGAGGACCACATCCTCATGGGATGACAGCAGACTTCTCCCAGAGCAAGTACTCCAGCAAAAGAAGCAAGGAGGAAGCCACAATATGTCTGTGAGCTAGTGTCAAAAGTCACACTTGTCGCTTCCACCACCTTCCACTTGTTGGAAGTGAGTCTGTAATTGTCACCTACACTCAAGGAGGTGGTATGAAGTGGTCTCCATTCTGAAGGGAGAAAGGCCAACAAATTCATGGAATTATTTTACAGCTCTGCACTAACCCTGAAGTGTGAGGGGGATGTAGTTGGTAAAGAAGGGGGAAAGGACATTCTGGGCAGAAGAAATAGTCTGTGTAAAGGGCACAGAGTGGGAAGGAACAGAGTGACTGAAGAGCAAAGGGCAAAAAGGAAGGTGACTACAGAAGAGGGAGGGTGATGGTTGGGTGGAATCTCACCACAGAGAGGAGTGGGGGTGTTAGCCCCATAGGGAGAGAAGGGTGTTGAGGGGATTGAGGGGATCCAATTGCATCTTTAAAGGACATCCATGGAAATCAAATGGAGAATATCAAGAGGCATCAGGAATAGATGGAGAGAGGCTATTAGAAGGAGATCACTATAACCCACCGTGGAGGGATGTGGCATGGACCAGGGAGTAGCCCCCAGGGACCCCACAGGTATGCACTGATGGGCCATGTGGGGAGGCAAGAGGGAGGGATCAGATGATGATCAGGTTTCTGGTTGTGCAGCTGGTTGAGCAGGCCATGGGTGGAACCCTCACCTTGAGAAGAAGGGGTTACAGGAGCAAGATCACACACTGCGTTTTAGCGTGCTTAGCTTGAGAGCCCTGCCTTATATCCCAGTAGAGAGCCATGAGGTGTGTGTTCAGTTTGTTCATGGATTTAGCCTTGTTTGCAAACTTCTTTTTTCTCCTCTTTTGCAGGGCTGGGAATTGAACCCAGGGCCTCATACATGCTAGGCAAACGTTCAACCATTGAGCTCCATCCCCAGTCAATGGAGTTAGCCTTGTGGGGAGAGAGTGAAGGCAATTAACTTGGAGAAAAAGAAGTAGTAAAATAGAAGATGACATTTGCATTCCTTTATTTACCTAAAGTCTTGTCCACTTTTGTGGTTTGATTAAATAAGAAATTTTTCATTTAAGCACAGAGAGTCATGATTGGGTTTCTGTCACTCACATGCAAAAAGTTTGAACAAATACACAAGGTGCCTTGAGGAGAGTTTGTTTCTTCTTAGAGCGACAGACCAACTCTCAATCCACTTGGAAGATGAGACAGGATTTAATTTGCATGCAAAGGGAGATGGATGGTGACCTCTTGCTTATCAGCAACAACGTGCCCTCTTTCCAGAAAATAGAAACTTACACCCTACTTTGTACAAATCATACAGTACAGAATGGCAGCCTGAGGCAAATATTTCTTTCTTCTTCTTTGTTGCCAATTGCTAAGCAAGACCTCACTTGCTGTGTAAATGCTTCTTTAACCTTTGACACGATTGCTTCAGATCTTTCCTCCTGGGTGAAAGTTCCAGCTGAAGGGCCGTGCAGGGAGCTCTAATTAGAAAGCAAATCACCCGCCCCATGTGATCAAAATGCAGAGTGTGCCAGTCCCTCCCGGCTGGCATTCTAGGAAGAGCAGTTGATGGAAGGTGAATGTGTGTCCCTATCAGGAACTTGATCAGCATGTCGGTCCTGGGAGAGTGTGATCCCAGAGTCCTTTCTAGAAGAACACAGATTATCAAAGACCTGGCATGTTGGAAAAGAAGGAAGGATCTTGACAAAGTGACACTGAGTGTCACCTTGACAAGGTGATATTGAATATGAACCGGACACAACATGATATTCTTGGCCACAGTTGTCCTGTGCGGTGTTCACTGACTGCATGATATTCCATGTACAGTGTTCACCAGGTACTTCTTCCTGCAGCAGGTTCCCATCCTATGGGACTCAACCTCTAAAGGAGCCCCTGGGTTTAGAAATCCTGGTTCCTTCAGATTTAACGTCTTCCTTTTTAGCATTTTGAAATTTGTGGGAGAAAGTAGCAATGTCTCTTGATTTGCAATTGCTGCCTAGCCAATTTCTCCAACCCCTGGTGGCTTGGCACAACAATCACTTATGGTCTCGCAGTTTCTGGGGCTGGGATTCACTTTACCGGGTAGGTTCTAGCTTCCAGTGTCTCATGGCTTTGGGGTCAGATGTTAGCTGGGCCTGTGCTCAGAAAGCCTGAGGATACCCTCCCGAGTGACTCTCTTGGAGGTCCCACCCTGTGGACCTTCTGGTTGAGCTGCTTGGATGCTCTCACAAATGGCGGATGGCTTCCCTCAGGGTGAGTGAGTGATCCTAGAGAGGAAAGAGGCAGAAGCCACCAGGTCCACTGTGTCCTGTTTCAGGAATCACATACCATAATTTCTGCCACATTCTATTCACTAGACGCGAGTTACAAAGTCCAGTCCATGCTCAGAAAGACGAGAATTAGATTCCACTTGTGAAGGAAGGAGTCTCAAATTATTTGTGGCCGTATTTTAAAACCACATCTCTAAAAAACCAAAAAGTTGGGAGAACGGGCACCAAGTCAACACAATTGTTCATCGAATAGGACTAAAGAAACAAGCTCCATTACAGATCTTTTGCAGTGAGTCTTTGTCAATCAGGATCCTAGCAGGCAACAGATGGTGAATCCTCTCAATAGACACACAAAAGGCAATTGACAGAATCCAGCACCCATTCATGAAAAAGCCATCCCCAAACTAGGAATGTGCGAGAGCTTCCTCCACCTGATGAAGTGCAATAGCTGGCATCAGACTCCACAGTGAGAGACTGAGTGCTTGGAAATGAAGCAGAGAGCTCCAATCTCCCCAATGCCACTTAGCAGCATCCTGGAGATTCTAGCCAGAGAAGTAAAGGGAAAAAAGATGTCCCAATAGGAAGGGAAGAAGCAAGACTATTTTCATTCACAGATGGTATCATCTCATATGTTGAAAATCCTAAGACATAAACACACACACACACATCCTTCTAGAACTAATAAATTCAGTGGGTTTTCAGGATGTAAGATCAATATTCAAAAATCAATTGACATTTCCATACTAGTAATGAACAATTTGAGAATAATTTTTTAAAAAATGCATTCATGATAGCATCAAAAAGAATAAGACACTCTGGAACAAAATTAACAAGGAAAGAGGCTAGTACTTCTACACGGAAAACTATGAAGCATGACTGAAAGAAGTTAAAGAAAATGTAAATAAACAGAGCAATAGTCCATATTAATGGGTTGGAAGATTTAGTCATCTTAAAATGTCAATCTCCCTAAATGGATCTTAGATTCAATGCAATCCCTATTGAAATCCCAGCTGGCCTTTTCAGAGAAAGTAACAAGCTGGTCCTAAGATGTACACGGAAATGCAAAAGACATACAATTGCCAAAACAATTTGGAGAAAGGAAAACAGAGTTGGAGGGCTTATGCTACCCAATTTCAAAACTTACTGAAAAGCCACAGCAAAGAAGACAGTGTGATTTATTAGAGGAGGTACAGGCACGAAGAGACTGGAGGAGAGCTCGGTGGCTGAGCACTTGCCTAGAATGTGTGATGCCCTTCATCCAATCCCCAGTACTGCAGAAGAAAAAAGGAACACAGAGTAGGTACAGTGATGATGGCATAGAAGGCAAACCTTACATGCAATCAACTGACTTTTTTTTTTTAACAATCAATTTATTTTTAACAGATGCCAACACTACTCAATGGGAAGATGATCTTTAAAAAAGCAATGTTTTAACAATTCAATATTTGTATGCCAAAACAATAAGCCTACACCCTTATCTTACAAAGGAAATTAAAATTAGCTCAAAGGGGTGCAGATATAGCTCAGTGGTAGAGCACTTGCTTAGCATGCATGAGGTCCTGAGTTCAATCCCCAGCACCACCAAAAAATTTTTTTAAAAGTTCAAAATGAACCATAAGCCTACATATAAGAGCTACAATTATAAAACTTCTCAAAGAAGTCATAGAAGAAAACCCTCGCGGATTTGGGTTAAGCAAAAAGTTCTTAGAGCTGGGTGCAGTGGCACACACCTGTAATCCTAGCAGCTAGGGAGACTGAGACAGGAGGATCACAAGTTTGAGGCCAGCTTCAAAAGTTTATTGAGGCCCTAAGCAATTTAGTGAGATCCTGTCTCAAAATAAAAAGCAAAAAGTGCTGGGATGCTCAGTGGTAAATTGCCCCTGGGTTAAATCCTCAGCACCCCCACCCCATCAAAAAAATAGTTCTTATACATAACACCAAAAGTATGGGGCAGTTATAAAGTGGTCATCCTTAAAGTCTTAAGTGGTCTTGCAGTTTTTGGGGCTGGAATTCAAGACACCATTAGGAAAATGGAAAGACAGGATACAGACAAGGAGTAAATATTTGCCAGTCACATATCTGATGAAGAACTTACATCCAGAATAAAGAATTTTTAAAGCTAATAAGAAGGCAAACAACCCACATTTTTTAAATGAGCAAAAAACATAAATGGAAATTTTACGAAAGATGACATGCAGATGACTAAAAAGCACAGGAAAGGCACCCACCATTAATAGTCAGTAGTGAAAGGCAAATTTAAACCATGAGATATCACTATGTGCCTATTAAGTAGCTATAATTTTTTAAAATCAGACAACACTAAGTATGGATGAGGATGTGGAGAAATTGGAACCCCCATTCATCGCCAGGGAAAATGGAAAATGGTGCAATAGGATTGGAAAACAGTTTAGTGGTTTCTTAAAATGCTAAACATAAATTTACCATATGATCCAGCAATTCCACTCCTAGGAATCTATCCAGAAAAACTGAAAACATGTCCACACAAAGATGTGAGCACAAGTGTTCATAGCAGCTTTATTTATAGTTGCCCCAAGCTGCACACAATCCAACTGCCCATCAACTGCTGGACAAATCAACAAAATGTGGCTTATCCAGGCCGGGATGGAATGCCAGGCACGAATAGAAAGCATCGAAGTACAGACACATGCTACTGCACAGAGGAACCCAGGAGCGTTATGCTAAGACACAGTGTGTTGTCCAACTCCATTTGAGTGAAATGTCCAGAAAAGAGATCATCTGAACATTGTTTAGAACTACTTGTAGCGGTTTGCAACAGATTCAAGTGAACTTGGGGGCAGGGTGATGGAAGTGTTCTGAAATTGAGTTATGGTGGTGGCTGCATCATGTTATACAATGACTGAGAATCATGAATTGTACAATTGTAGTGGGTGAACTTCATGGTCTGCATCCTATGCCTTAATAAAGCTGCAAAAGGAAAGGAATTCTGCTGGGCATGTTGATACAGGATAGTAATCACAGTGACTCAGGAGGCTGAGGCAGAAGGATTGCAAGTTGGAGGCTAGCCTCAGCAATTTAGTGAGGCCCCGAGCCATTGAGTAAGACCCTGTCTCAAAATGAAAAATAAAAAGGGCTGAGGGTGTGGTTCAGTGGTTAAGCACCCTGGTTTCAATCCCTAGTAGAAAAAGAAAGAGAGAGAGAGAGAGAGAGAGGGAATTCCATATGTGATTCACAGAAATCAACCAGAAAGTGGGGGGCGGAAGTAGAGCTGGAGAGCTGGAGGGATGATCTTGGAATGTCTAGTCTCCCCAGTGGTTCCTCCGGTCTCCCTTTCCTCTTCTGCTGAACTACACTCCTGGTCCCTTTCCCCATGTTTGTTAACAACACTCCGATTCCCCCTGGGGACATTACCCTTCAGCACCCTCAAACACGTGTCTTCTAACCTCCACCTTCGGGGAGAAGTAGATGTCCAGGGCCTGCCAACCACTGCCAACCGGGCGGTTTCAGCAGAGTGGTGGGAAGCTGGTGCTCTGGGTTGGTAGGAACACAGGCGCCAGCCTGGCCGTGTTGGTAGCCCACTCTGCCACCCTCAGGAAAGGCGAGCTGGGAGAGAGGCACTCAGAGGGAAGAGCAGACGGAGGAAACTATAGGAAGACCTGTATGTGGGGGCCCAGCTACTGGGACCTCGCAGATGAGCCCTTGAGCCCCTGGGGGATGCAAGGCACCTTCTCTCGCTCCACCGCCCGCTGCCCTCCCTCTTCCTGCCTCTTCCCTCACTTCCTCCACTGTTTGCTTCCATCTTCTTTTTCACTGTCCTCTCACCTAACAGGCTTCGTGGGGCAAAAGGAAAGCAGCCACTTACCACCCACACTTCCTCCCTGCTCAGGAACAGGTGCCATCACTCTGAGTCTCTGCTACCTCTGCTGTAAGTTGGGGACAATAATATGGATGCTTACCAAAGGGTCAAACGGGGCAGTCCATGCCAAGTGTGACTCACGCAGCAGACTATCAATAATGTGACTACGATCCTTAGGCAGTACTGTCGCCAGCTGGCCCGACACACGGCATTTGGTCCTAGAAAGGTTGTCAAGCTCTGTATGCAATCAACCCTGTCATGTAACCGTGCGGACATCGGAGTTGACTTCGGGGCACTGTACCACCCCAGTGATGGCCGACGTCGCTGGCCCATGTTTCCTCAAAGGTGGGAGGACTCAGAGAAATTGACAAGAATTAAGAGCCATGGATTGAAATCATCTGGACAATCAAGATGCCTTCTGATGGCGACCTAATCCGGTGCTTCCCAAACTTGAAAGCGCGCGTGGTCCACGGAGATCTTGTGGGTGTGCTGTTCCCGTTCAGGTGACCCCTAGGACTCAGCAGCTTGGGGCGGGCCTGAGATGCTGAGGGGAGGCTGCCCCTCCGTGGACCACAGGTTGAGTGGTGAGGATTCCAAACAGTGGTTTAAATATTTGGCTGCACGTGGGACTCATTGGGGGAACTTTAAAAAATATTAATGCCTGGGCTTCGTCCTCAGAAGTTGTCATTTAATTGGTCATGGCTGTAGCTAGGTATTATCCCCAGGGAATCCTGGGGAGAGCCAGAATTGCCATAAATGAACCTTACACGTTTTCTCCACATATCTTAATGCTAGAGAGTGGCCCTAAGTACCAGAGAGAGAAATTGTCTTTGTTTACCGTTCTGTAAGTACCTCCCTTCCCTGCCCCCCAAAAGGGAACTAAGCGACTCCCAGCTCGAACCCTCACACTCTGAGACATCAACAGAAGGAGGACTAGCAGCTGAAAAGGGAAGATGTGCAAACCCTTTAACCTGATTAGAACGCTGGGCGATGCCGGGCGGAGGAGATGGGAGCTGTGCACTGTGACCAGGAAGCAGAGCAGTGACATTTTCACTTAGGGAAAGGGAGAGCAGTTCCCCAAATCAGGACCCTGGTGACACTGTGAATATTTTAGGGGAGCCTTGAATGTTAATGTATGCACTCTGGAAACAGCTTGGCCAAGAAGAAGAAAGTCTCTGCCTGGCTGTCTTGGCCCGTAGTTGTCCCTGGTCCCCGCTGCAGATGTTCTGACTTGCACCCATATTGTTCTGACTCCCGAGACACAAGCAGTGTGGACTTCTCCTCCAGTTCTGCAAACAGAGGGCAGTGCCTGTCCCAAGTCCTCACACAGGCAGGTGCCAGCCCTATAATAGAAGCCTTTGCTTATGCCCAACCAGTTACCTGGGGCTCAACTGGAGTGAGAGACCCTGGGCTGAGAGCAGGGTCAGGAAGGGAAGTTCAAGTTCTTTGCAAGATGGAGACCAACATCCTCACATTTGTTCTGAAGCAGATACTGGAGGGAACATTGGGTTTTTAAATTTTGGGTTTTGGGTAAATTTTTTTCTACTTTTTTTTTTTTTTTTTGGTACCGGGGATTGAACTCAGGTGCACTTAACCACTGAGCTACATTCTCAGCCCTTTTTTGTATTTTATTTAGAGACAAGGTCTCACTGAGTTGCTTAGGGCCTCACTAAGTTGCTGAGGCTGGCTTTGGACTCACGATCCTCCTGCCTCAGCTTCCAGAGCTGCTGGGATTACAGGCATGCGCCACTGTGCCCTGCCCTCCTTTTTAATTATGGTAAAGTATCTAAAGCAAACATTATCATTTTAGCCATTTTTAAGCACGCAGTTCAGTATGGTAACATCTACATAACATAAAACTTACCGTCTTAAGCACTGTTGACGTGATTTTTCGTGCGTGGTTCTGGTGGTCTCCGTCACAACCTCGCGCATGCTTGGCAAGTGCTCTATCACTGAGCGAGTCCCAGCACCCCATCTGCACCATTGTTAACTTGTTAACCATTGTTAGGTGTGCGTGGCACTAAGTACACCACCTGCTCTGCAGACACCACCAACATCCACCTGCAGAACTTTTTCACCTTCCCAAACAGGAACTCGGACACCATTAGACACTAGCATCCCATTCGCTTCCCCAGCCCCTGGCCCCCACCATGCCACTCCCTGGCTCCATGAATCAGGCAGCGCTCCAGAGCTCACACCCGTGGAATCACACAGCCTTTGTCTTGGGGTGTCTGGCACCTGTGACTCAGCATCGTGTCCTCAGGGTTCACCTGTGTGGTTGGTGTGTCAGGGCTTCTGCCCTTTGTAAAGTCAGGAGCATTTGGTCTGGGAGCCTGTTTGAATTCTATCAGGTAAAGGCTCCACCTCTCTCGGACTCAGTTTCCCCATCTACCCAGGGGTCACACTGTCTAGCAATCCCATTAGGTGGTGTACTTACTTGTGTGAGGCAGAAACCCAACCTCAGTGCCTCAAACACACAGTGATTTCACCTGCCCCAACATAACTGCAGGGGGCAGCCAGCCTGGCTACTTCTTCCACCATATTCTCAATGTCCCAAACTCCTGTTCACCCCATCAACCAGGATGATTCCTGTTGACTTCCATCTACATGGTCGTGATAGAGCTACTCTCCAACTGCTTCTTGTCCACATTACAGGTAGGAAGAAGAGGAAAGAAGCATTAAGGAGGAGTGGATAGAAGCAAAAATTTCCCAGCAGTCTCTGGCACATCCTCTCATCTCATTGGCCAGAATGTGTCACATGATCATTTTTATGCCTCAAAGGAGGCAGGTAGTATACGGTTTTTGTTTATCTCATTTCATAGCACATTTTACACTTGTCTCCTATGATTTCCTAATTTCAGATGTTCACAACTAAATGGAGGAGTGGTTTTGTTTTTATCAATGCAGATTTTTTAAAAAACTTAGTACCTTGCCATACTAAACATAATCTTGGGGTTCTATATAGTAAGGAACAGGGGGGAGAATGTTTTTGGGATAGGCACCTAGTGAAGTGCTGCTTCCAAGTTGTTCCAAGGATTAGATTGAGATGCTGCCAGCACTTGGTTAATGATAGTGTTTAGGACGGTGGTGATGGAGGGGTGTGGACATGAACCCTCTCAGGATAATAAACATTTTTGCAAGATAGCAGGTTAACCAGATTTCATTTGGATACCAGTGAGTGCTCACTGCCTACCTGGCACTTTGTAGCTATTATCTTCCTGGATCCTCATGACTCCCCCTTGACGTCTCCTGTCTTTGATCAGGCACATTCTTCAGGGTTAACTCCATCTCTAGCTTTTGAGAAGGGATAATTATCTGGAGCTTGATGTGACCAATATAATCTCATTCCCTGGGTTGTGATTGTTTCAGATATAGTCACATGACCCAAATCAGAACTCAGAGGGGAGTCTTAATGACCCTTCTTGGAAGGAAGTTTAGGAACACCTGCCCTCTCTCTGTGAGGCCATGTCTAGCTCTGGGATGGGTTGGTAGCCTTATAATTTGATGTTATGAAGCTGACATCAGTCAGGAAATGGAAATAGACAGGGTACTGTCTCCATTTGACTTGGACCTTACATTCTTTGCATCCGTGTGCACGTTGTACAATTACCAGCCCATTTTATAGAGGCTCAGTGAGGTCAGGGTCGCATGACCAATGAGTGGCAGGTCTGAGATTTGAACCAGGCAGTTGGGTGTCAAACTTTTTTTAAAATTTTTTACAGACTCCATTTTGATTCATTATACATAAATGGGGTACATCATTTCATTTCTATGGTTGTACATGATGTAGATTCACACCATTCGTGTAATCATACATGTACACAGGGTAATGATGTCTGTCTCAGTTCACCATTTTTCATACCTCCCCCCACCTCTCATTTCCTTCTACATAATCTAAAGTTCCTCCATTCTTCTCTCATTCCCCACCCCCTCGGCCCCCATTATATACCATCATCCACTTATCAGGAAAAACATTAGGCCTTTGGTTTTTAGGGATTGGTTTATTTCACTTGACCCAGTTATCTCACTCCTCGGTTTATACGCAAAGGACTTAAAATTAGCATACTATAGTAATGAAACCACTTCAATGTTTATAGCAGCTCAATTCACAATAGCTAGATTGTGGAACCAACAACCTAGATGCCCTTCAACAGATGAATAGATAAGGAAACTGGTATATATACACAATGGAATATTATTCAGCCATAAAGAAGAATAATATTATGGCATTTGCAAATCAATGGATGGATGTCAAACTTTAAAATACAATCACTCAGTTGTATCAAAAGAGTGTGCATCTAGCCGGGCACAGTGGTGCATGCCTGGAATCCCAGTGGCTTGGGAGGCTGAGGCAGAAGGATGGTGAGTTCAAAGCCAGTCTCAGCAAAAGCCAGGCACTAAGCAACTCAGTGAGACCCTGTCTCTAAATAAAATACAAAATAGGGCTGGGGGTGTGGCTCAGTGGTCAAGTGCCACTGAGTTCAATCCCCAATACTCGCCACCCCCCCCCCAAAAAAAAAACCCAGAAAAACAAAAACATAAAAAGAGTGTGTTCTTGGAGGAAGTTTCAAGTCTCCCATTCCTCAAGTGACTCAGGCTCTTCTGGTTTTTGTCCAAGAACGCCTCCCTTCCAGAGTAACTGACAGTTTCCATCCGAGTCTGACTAGGCGTCGGTGTCCTCACAAGCAGTGGTCAAGTCTGTCTTGCTTCTGTATTTCCTAAGCCTAATGGCACCACCAGTCAGGCCAATGAAGGTTGAGCCTCTTTGCCTGACCTGGGACTGAATCTGCTCCCGGGGAAGTGCTAGTTAGCTCCACCTAGAAGTACTGATTGCCTATTGTGGCTTTTCAATTAATAAACTTACATTTTTTTTAACCTTTCCTTAATAAGTGCAACTTAGTAAATAAAATATTTCAAAGTATCATATCCATGGGGAACACCATACAGGGGGCCTTTGCCTTCACCCCTCATAAGTGACACCAGCACCTCCGGAATCCTATTTCACATGATCTAGAAATTTCTCTCCTTGCCAGGTCGCCCAAGAATGAAGACTGAGGGAAAACCAGCTCCCACATGATGTAAGATAAATGTCATTGGATCCTTTCCCCCACAGTGGAAAAAAGGAGCAGTTAGGATGTAATGGAACCAGCTTCCAAAATGGGGTTCAGATGTGGATCAGAAACCGTGGGGCTCTGCCAGCTGCTCTCGGATGGAGCTCTGCGGGTTCTCTCAAAGGCTGTGGAGCGTTGCTGGAACACCCCACGCCAGGGAGTCAGGACGGGGCTCTTTACATGCAAATTCCAGTCCAAGAGGAGAAGGGAGAGCATGGGAGAGATGGAAAGCAGGTGGCAGAGAAGCCTCAGGACTGGAGAAAGGCAGCAGGGCAGGGCTCTGTGCTCAGGGGAGAGATGTGCAGGGAAGCCCTCCCTCATCTGTCTCTGCTTCTCTGTCTCTCTGTCCCTGTCTCACTCTCTGTCTCTGTTTCTGATCTCTCTCTCTCTCTCTTTGCCTTTCTCATCTCTTTGTCTCTCCAACTCTCTCTCTCTCTCTCTCTCCCTCTCTCTCTCTCTCTCTCTCTCTCCTTCCCCCATCTCCCTCTCTTCAGGGAAGTGGTAAATCCTAACCCAAGTTTCTCTTCTGATAAACCAGGGGTCCAGTTAGGGTTGCCATATAGAGTAAATGAAGACTTTTTAAGAAAAGTAAAAAAGGTATTATTGCTCATCCAAATTTAGGCTGTCAACCCTCAGCGCAGGGGCTGAGGGCCTGCTCCCACGGTCCACTCAGCCGTGCCAGCACCCACCCTGCGTCCCAGCGTCAGCTCCCCAATCTCTGTGGGCATGGATGTTGGAGTGCTGCAGCCAGGATGGAGCCGGAGACGGAGCATACATGAAACCAGACTTGTAAGAGGTCGGCGTGGCGAGAGACTGAATCCTGTGCCTCGGTAGGAATCTCACTTTGAAGATCAAGATGGACAGGAAAGAACAAAGAGGAGCATCCAACACCATTGCCTGAAGGGTTCGCCACTCCTAGTACACACTGCAGCCACTAGAGACTATACCCTGATCCCGAGGCCACCACTGTCCCCCTTCCCCACCACACTCAGGCTTTTTGCACCCAGACCCCTGTCTTGAGGCCGCAGACTATTCCACCTGTAGTCCCTGCAACCCAGGTCAATGTTCTGCCTCCTGCTCTGGGTCCCCCCCATCAAAAGCCCCTACTCTGACTTCTGGGCCTCACCTGGCAGTGGAGTGGAGGGAGAGAGGGTGCCCAGTCCTGTAAGCCAGTGCCTGAGCAGAAGCTGCTGGGCACAATGGAATCAGGTTCACAGGAAGCTGGCCTTTGTAGCTGCCCCCATCCCCATTGCCCGTAGTGAATGTAGTCACTTGGGGTCTTTGCAAACACAATTAACCACTTAGCATGACTGGGCCATTTCCTCTTCCATCCCCCACTGTTGAGTATGTAGATTGTTTCCAGTTTTATAAGGTCTTCAATCTTAAATTCTCAAAGGGGGAGAATGGAAGTCATAACAGTTAAGAATTTTTGAGCTATGTGCCCAAGCATCACCCCTATGTATTGTCGTGACTTGGTGTATTTGGTGATGAGTTGTGTAATTTAAATCAAAAGATAAATTTTAACAGGCCATCCATGGAAAACCCATAGTTCTGATCTAGAAGCTGAAAAAAAAAATGTGGGGATGTGGTAGACCATAAGTCATCTAAATGGAAATGATTGGTGATACACCGTGGGGGTTGTGGGGGACTAGCTTCCAGAAATGCTACATTTGTAAACATAAAATTATTGAAGGATAGCAGGAGACAGAGAACACCCTAGAAAAAGAGTCGCCAGTTGAGCCAGAGGTGACTCTAATCTGTTCTGACTCTGCTCTGGATCTTCATATCCACATCCTACTCACATGCCAGGAAACAGCAGGAATTCCTGAGTAAGGCATGGGTAGGGGAGGGAGTGTGTGACCAAGAAGGAAGCTGATCCAAATTGATAATGGAGTCCCACAGAAGCTTCAAGTCCAAAGGACCAGATAAGGCTAAAAGCAGAAAAATAATCAGTGGGCGATACAAGAGCTCAGATGGTGTCAGGGTCCAATGCAAGATGGTAGCAGGGCAAGGGGTGGGTGAAGTCTGAGGCTCCAGAGGAGCCAGTGAGCAGGAGGGAATTCTCCAGGTCCTTTCCAGTGGAGGAGTGTGGACCAGCATGCAGGAGCACATACAATGCTCAGAGGAATCTCTCGAAGCTGGCCCCCTGTCAGATCACTCTTAGATGCGGGACATCTCATCCATCTGCCTCCCTTCTCTGTCCATTCCCAATTTCATATCATGCCTGAGATTCCCCGACAGCTGTCAGCGACTACCCTATGCGTTTCTAACACCACCCCACCCTCGACTCTCTCCACCATGAAACGGGAGAATCATTTCTTTACATTCAGAAAGGATTGTCCTCCAGAGAGAAGCTGCCCCCCACGCACTCTGAATCATAAATCTAGGAGATAAAAATTAAAGACATCAGACTCGTCACATTGCTGACAAGCTACGACTCGGGAAAGCTAAATGTCAGCCGAGAAGGGCACGGGGAAATCCACTTGGGGAAATGATGCCTAAAGTTTACCGTCTCCGTGGCCTTCAAGTTTTTATTCTCCCAAATTGCAGGAAAAGATTGATGGTGCCGAGATCAAAGTTTCTCTTGGAAAAGGCATGCAACATGTCTTTGTTCCGGCACGGAGCAGCAGAGTGTCGTCTAATTTTCCTGCTGGGCAGTTGAAGAAGATGGCACAAAGACAGAGAAGCATGGTGCCCATGTGCGGGTTGCAGGCACGCAGCCTGGAAGAAGATAATCAGTTCGCTTGGGAGAGCTCGAGGGGAGAAGGATGCGAGGGTGAATGGGCACGTATGATCTATAAATAGGACGCACGCTTGGGAAGCAGCAACTTATCCGGAGGCCGCCTCTCCTGTCATCTCATTGATTCCCCCACATTAATGGTGTTGCTGGAGCTTACTATTAATCTAATGACTGTGCTTCGGAATAATAATGCTTTTCTCCTGCTCTGCCTCTCCCGTTTGACAGACAGCTTGGGCCTATCAGAGAAAGGGCCCAAGAACTGCACCTGTCGTTATGAACTAGAAATCAATAGAGTGCGCTACGTGAGGAAAGCCACAGATCTGCACTGTGCGGCAGGGTGCTAGCTCCGAACTCCAAAGCCCATCCCTGTTCCTGAGCTCCACAGTTCCAGTAGGCCCTCCTAGGCCTGTGAGCCCTGGAAATGCATGCATCAATTTTGGAAATTAATGTTGCCATAAGGGAGACCGGGGTTAGATGCAATGTTGGTGACATCCCCCAGAATTGAGCAAATGGCCAGTCCTGGCTCTGAGTTCCCCAAGCAAGTAGATTTCAGGGAGAATCCACATCTCTGGATCCTGGACGCTGTCTTGCAGACCCTGTCAAATTCAGCAGGCTGGGGAGTGGTTCTGTGGACCAGGAAGTGCCAGGAGAAGTCAGCAAAGAGGCAGGTGGAGGGACTGGCAGCCAGAGTGCTTTCAAGACAGGGTACTGGGGGCCATCAGGAAATACCAGCCAAGGAACCAACATTTCTCATTCCTCACTTGCTGGCTGGAGCCCTGCCTGGTTCCTAGGGAGCTGATTGGAGTCTTTCAATGTGGCTGATGAACGAGAGGCAGGGGATGATGAAGCTGCGTCTTGCCCTGGCTCTTCAGTACACGCCGTAAGAACAGGATGAGGGTATTGGTTCCAGAAGATGAGATCTGCTCTGAGTTGTTGACCTCAGCAGTAGGCACCCATACCCTCATGCTGGCTCATTCCATTCCTGTTCATCGTGTTATAATGCCAAACAATACCAGCTTCCACTTCCCACAGGTTGGTGATATTTGGGTCATTTTCCTGGGGGCCCCAGCCCAGTGCTCCCGATGCCAGGTTTGTCCCGGTGGCAGATGTTGTCAGGTCTTCCTTGAATCTCCCCCGTCACATGCCTTTGCCTTGACAATCACAAAGACTCCCCGTTGCCTTCCGATCTTAGTGGGCAGCTGCCTTCCAGCTACTGGAGTCCACTGCCCTGCCAGCACAGAGAGCCAGCTAATCCCACTGGATTGCATCCAAGTGACTTTTATGGGTTCTCTGTTGCTATGTATCAAGGTAACTTAAAGCCTAGTAGTTCCAAATGACCAAAACATTCAATGTTACACAGTTTCTGTGGGTTGGGAATTTGTGGGTGGCCCAGCTGGGTGATTCTGTTTGAGTCTCTGTGAGTTTGCAGTCAGGACACCAGGGGGCGCTGCTTCACCAGAAGGCCAACTGGGATGGGAGGAGGATCTACTTTGAAGACGGTGTCCTCATGAGGCCAGCAAGCCAAGGTGGCTATTAGCTGGAGGCCTCAGTTCTTCACAACAAGGGCCTCTCCACAGACAGCTTGGGCAACGTCATATGGCGGCTGGCTTCTCCCAGTGAGAGTAATGTCTCTTGTTACCCAGTCACAGAACTCTCACTCCATCTTTTCTACAGTGTTCCAGTGACACTCAGGCTCACCCTATCCAAAGTGTTCAAGGTTGTAACTAGCAGGAGGGAAGGTTGGTGGGTGCCATCTTGGAGTTGCTGGGATGGAGTTTTGTGACTTTGCTGACATCGGGCCTCCCCTTGGTCTCCTTCTTTTGTGGGTTCCAGTCAGTTTTTCCTGTAGATTTTCACTGTCACATGAATCCAGGATCTGCTACTAGGAAACCTAACCTAAAACCAGGAACCTTGAGAGTCAGCTTCCGACCAGCCTCTGGCTTGCTGGGGCATTGGAGTGCCATTTAGAACCCCCTCCCTGACTATAGCCTGAGCTCCCCACAACCCCCAGGCCTCATTCTCTCCTTTGTCTCAACAGTCACTGGCCAAGTAGTTCCTGCGAGAATACAACCACCACCAGAACCCACAGTACCCTTTACCCACTCCCAAAGGACCCTTAATAGCCACCTTTATTGTCTCCATTTTGCAAGAGAGGAAACAGATTTAGAGAAAATAGTTAACTTGTACAAGTCTGAATCAGACCACTATGTAGACCCTTCACATCTGCTCCGTGGTCATTCTCTCCATGTGCGGCCAAGCTGTGTCCCAAATAAGGATGTGCAGGGGGCCTGAGCCAATGCCGACCCATGTTCTGCTCCTTGTTCTGCTGCCCCTTCCCGTGGTACAAGTCCCCTCCTCTTACTGCACTGTCCCCACCACTTCCTGTCCTTCCACACTTGTAGAGGGAAACCCTACGTGCGTCTGCACTTCCTGCCTGGACCAGCCTTGTGCTGGTCACTCTAGGCAGGATATGTAGACCTCTGTCATGTTACTCCTTCACCCATCACCCATGGTTCAGGAATCCATGTCCTTCATGTCATCAGATGGCCAGCCTGGCTCAGAAGGTGAAAGGCCTCTTCTGATCACAAGACTTTGCTTCCCTGAGAACTGAGTTGGGCTCAGACATGTTGGTGCAGGGCTTTTCCCTGAGGGCAGGGTCTGATGGAAGGGTGAGGCAGTTTTAGTGCAAAGGGCCCCTTCAGGGAGGTATAGCCTGAGCTAGCAAACAGGGCAAGTTCCCCCACAAGAGAGGGCAGGGTTGGGGGAAACCAGTCCTGGGACCACAGAACCTTCTTGCTTATAAAACACAAGAACTCCCAGGGCTGCACACTAGTTAGCTGGTGGTTCTGCACACATTTTCCCTTTAAATTCAGGGGATTAAACCTACTCCTTGGCCACACTGTAAAGCCAAATTCAATTTTAAAGTAAAACTCACAGAAGGAAAAAGAACCCAGGCTGGGATTGTGGCTCAGTGGCAGAGCACTTGCCTAGCATGTGTCAGGCACTGGGTTTGATTCTCAGCACCACATAGAAATAAATAAATGTATAAAGTAAAGGTCTATCAACATCTAAAAAAAATATTTAAAGAAAAGAAAAACAACCTTCCATCTCCCTTCTTTCCCCTTGACCCTGTGTGTCCCCAGTTTCTGATATCATAAAATTAGTCAAGTAGGGGTCATATTGTGCCATTTTAAAATTGAACTATATGAACACACAATAAAATGCACAGATTTTAGGCTTTCAGTTCATGAGTTTTGACAATTGCAAACACCCAGGTGACAAACCCCCGAAACAAGACAGTTTTGGCTGATGGCAATATCATGAGAGCCACCCGTGTAACTTTATTTATTTTGGGGGGAGGGTACTGGATATTGAACTCAGAGCACATGACCACCCAGCCACACCCCCAGCTTTATTTTGTATTTTATTTAGAGACAGAGTCTCACTGAGTTGCTTAGCACCTCGCTTTTGCTGAGGCTGGCTTTGAACTCGAGATCCTCCTGCCTCAGCCTCCTGAGCCGCTGGGATAACAGGCATGCGCCACCGCGCCTGGCTTTAATTTACTTTTTACACACTTAATTTTAAAGTGTCTAGTACTCACATTATGAAAGGCAAAGATGAACAGGTGCAAATCATCCTCATATTGCATTTCAAACATGATGTTATTTAAAATATCATTTCAATACATAATTAGATCAAAATTATAAGAAACTTTACTCCTTTTTAACAAATCTTGACATATTTCACACTAATAGCACATCTCAATTTCACACTTTAAGTTAAAGTGAAATAGAGTTCTAGGAAAATCAAGTTGTATTTAAGGGCAACATGTTCTGTATCCTTCAGCTTTAAAATGTAAATTAATTAGAGTAAAATAAATAAAATAAGAAGTGCAGTCACTTTGTCCCTCCCTCTAGCCACATTCCAGTCATTTCGTGTACCAGACAGGTAAGGGCATTTCCACCTGACCAGAAAGGACAGGAACCTCTCCCCTACGTCCAGGTTCCTTCCTCCACACTCAGGCACCATTTTCTGGTTTCTATTATTGCAGGCTTCACATGATGGGATTGTGTGGAATATACTATTTTGTGCCTTGTTTTTGTTTTCCTCTCACTGTCATTGTTTTTAAGAATCATTCAAGCCAGGCGTGGTGACCCATGCCTGTAATCCCAGCAACTCGGGAGGCTGAGGCAGGAGGTTCACAAGTTCCAGACCAACCTCAGCAAGTTAGTGAGGCCCTAAGCAACTTAGGGAGACCCTGTCTAAAAATAAAAAGTAAAAAGTGCTGGGGGTGTGGCTCAGTGGTAAAGTGTCCCTGGGGTCAATCTTTGGAAGGAAGGAAGGAAGGAAGGAAGGAAGGAAGGAAGGAAGGAAGGAAGGAAGGAAGGAAGAGTCATCCACTTGTGTCTTGCTTATGTCTGTTGTTCTTTTTACCACATATGTGTCTATGAATGGATCCAAATGTATGGTACAAATTTGAGCTGTTTCATTTCAGGACTACACTGAATAAAGCTGCTATCTACATCCTTGTTCTAGTCATTTTGTGAACATGTGTTTTTATTTCTCCTTTATAAACACCAGAGGAACTGCCCAGTCCTAGGGTAGGTGCGTGTTTAACTTTCTAAATCTATGGTCCTCAAGAGAGGTCGTGCTGTTTCATGTTCCTGCCAGCAACATTTGAGAGTTCCATTTTCTGCATGTCTTCGCCAACATTTGATACTGTCAATCTTTTTTTAATTTTAGCTATTCTCTCTGCTATGGTTATAAGGTGCATACCTTAATGACTCAAGATACTGGGAACCTTTTATATGTTTCTCGAACATTTTTACATCTACTTTGGCAAGGGACCTGATCGAGTGTCTTGTTCATTTTTTAAACAAGACTTTTTGTCTCTTCACAGTTCATTGGTAGTTCTCCACATATTCTAGACACAACTGCTTTGTCAAATATAGGTATTGCCAATATTCTTTTCTGGTACATGGCTTATCTTAATGCCTTTTGAGGGACATTTTCCAAACACTCTCTTTCAATGAGCAGAAGTATTTTTAATTTTGATGAAGTTCAATTTATCCTTTTTTTTTTTTTTTTTTAATGGTTGGTGCATTTTGTGTCCTGACCAGAAAATCCTTGCCAACCTCAAGGTTATCAGATTTTCTCTATGTTTTCTTTTAGGACAAGAATCAGAAAACTGTATCTTGCAAGCCCAATTAAAAGTGCCACCTGTATTTCTATGCCTCCTGAGCTAAGAATAATTTTATGTAATTCAGTTGCTGGAAAAAAAATCAAAAGTACAATGCTATAGTTTATGAAAGCTTGGTCTTCAAGGTGGTGCTATTCTGAAATCTCTAAAACCACAAACAAATATAAACCTTTTTTCTCTAGAAGTTGTTTTTCTCAGGTATTTGTTATAGTGATGGAAAGCTGACTAACACAGAGAATAATGTTTTGTTCCATGTGAAATTCAAATTTTGATGTTTATAAATAAAGTTTTATTGAAACACCACCATGTTCACTCATTTGCCTATTGTTTAGGGCTGCCTTCCTACCTGTGGCTGCCTCAGAGACTAGATGATCCACAAAATCTGAAATAGTTACTATCTGGCTTTTCACAAAAAAAAGTTTCTAGAAGCTTCTATGGTTCTTGGTTTTACATTTTGGTCTGTGATATGTCTTTTTTTGGCAGAGGGTACTGGGGATTGAACTCAGGGGCACTCAACCACTGAGCCACATCCCCAGCCCTATTTTGTATTTTATTTAGAGACGAGTCTCACTGATTTACTTAGGTCCTCGCTGTTGCTGAGGCTGGCTTTGAACTCGAGATTCTCCTGCCTCAGCCTCCCAAGCCACAGGTGTGCGACACTGTGCCGAACCGATGATATTTCTTGAGTTAAAGTTTTTGTTTTGGGGTGTTTGGGGGTCTCCCTATGTTGCCCAGGTTGGCCTCGAACTGCTGGTTTCAAGTGATCCTCCTGCCTCCAGCTCCTGACTAGCTAGGACTACAGGTGCACATCTCCACAGCCAGCTCTTGAATTGCATTTTCCGCATGGAGCGAGATGGAGGTCAAGTTTCATTCAAACAGATGTTCTTAGATAATTATTTGAGTTGTGTGACTGATTAGGAGACGCAGGGTGCAGGCTGTTGTTTCTGGAGTGTGTCAAAGCCACCTCCTTTCTTCCTGCAGGAGAGAGGCCAAGCAGCACCCCTCCGCAGGCCTGGGGCGGGGGGCCCAGCTGAGGACCAGGAGCAATGGAATTTCTATTCCTGCAGGTGTCGCGGCTCTGGATGGTCCTATGAAAACTGCAGCTCCCTCTCCAGGCCCACTTCCTCTCCCATCAGGGACCTGGCTGCACCCCTGTTCTGGGGGCCCACAGGGGGTTCAGTCAGTTCCACACCGCTAAGGCTTCTGCGGCACAAAGCCTTCTGCTGCCCCCTCTCACCACGTGGCTATGAAATTGGAGCCCTGCAAAAGCAAATAATTAGTTTGGATCTGTTTATAGCCGGTCAGAGTTGTTCAGCTGGAAGAAGGCAGTTCAAAAAGTCATCCCTCCTAACGACCAAGCAGAAAGAGTTTCCTGTCATTGAAAAGTTCTGTAGCAATCAGGGGCTAGTGCACCTTCGGAGAGCTTGTCGTAGAAGTGTGCTGAGAGATTTGGCTTCAGGCTCCGGAAGGGCTTCGGGTGGATTTATTAACTGATTTTATAAGTGCTGCGTCCCTCGAATTCCGTGCTCTATCTTCTTCCTGTTATCTTTTACGTGAGGACTTGGTCGTTCTTTGCCTTTGTGAATCCTGTTTTCAATAGAAACCTTGCAGGCCACACACAAAATGCCTTAGGTGTGCAGCTCGCCAGCCTCCTGTTCCTCTAAGATGGCCACCGCGTCACTATGAGAACACTGCATCCTGCCACATCTTCCATCTGAGGCGGCGAAGGGCTTTGCAAACTACTGCATCATCTCCTTCGTTTTGCCAGTGGAGAAACTGAGGCCCGAAGATGCTGGTGACTCTGGAGATGACTCAGATGACTGACACCTAGAAAAATCGAGAGTCTTGCTCATAACTGCTGCCCCCTCCCCCCAGCTGGCAGGTCACAGAGCCTCCTACCTCCCTGGGCTTCTCCCGACACACCTCTCTGCTCAGGTGGATGATGGCGACATCTATCAGGAGTTGCTCTCTGTGCCTTTCATACACTATCTTCCTGGGTACCAGGTGGACACAGTGAGTCACAGGAAAGCTAAGAAAATCGCCCCAGGACATAAGGCTAGCATGGAGCAGGACTGGGATCCAAACCAGGCAGGAGAGCAAGGAAGACCTACATCTCACAGGACAGAAGGTGCTGCAGAAGGTTTTGTCCTCCTGGGACAGGCACAAGTGACCGTGGACATGGGGTTGCATCAGAGCCCGAGGCTGGAGCAAGCCCGTGAGCCAGGGACACAGGTTCCCATCAGTTTGAGCAAATTTAAAAGGATTTCTCCATGAGGCAAAGGAAAACAGAAAAGCAGATCCCCCTGCCCCCCGCGTCCACTCGGCTGTTACAAAGTACACTAAAGGGCATTTAGCCGAAAAGATAAATGGGCAACTATGTAACTGGCCGTGTGACCCATGGCATCAGAAAGAGAAGCAGTGGCACTCCCGGGCTGTGAAAACGGGCAGCAGGTGGATCCCACCTTAAAATAAGTGCGTGTTTTTCACACATGTGACCTAGAAGCTGGTCGCAAAGTGGAATAAACCCCACAAGCAAGAAAACAAAACGAGACAACCTGGATGTCCTCCTGCCTTGGCAGCCATCCTCCAAGGATTTTTCTGTGAGGCCAAGTAAATTTACGAGGTTGGCGTTTTACAGCGAAGTCACAAGTTAGAGTGGCCTAAGGTCACATGGAAGGCCAGTGACCCCTCCCCAAATGAACATTTGTTATAAAGCAGTGGAAGTGACTCATTAAGGACAGAGGGTGGCCCATGGTGGGGCCATTTCCCACCTCACCCCGTCCAACTGCTGAAGAGGGGGCTTCCAGCAATGGCGGGAACAGCAAGTCCTGGGAGGACCCCTCAGGCCTTCCCCCTGGAGGGTTCCCACCCAGGAAGTTGTCAGGCTATAAATGTCCCCAACATCCTTCTTTGAAAATGTCAGTGTCTTTCATTTGGTTGATATCATTCAACGTATTTAGTTGCCTGTTCCCTAGGATGATGAGTGACAACCACGGTCCCTGCTTATGATCTAGTGCGGAGCTAACCTCTGAGATTGAAGCATGACCAGGCAGGGAGCCAACCACGGACACAACTCTGGCCACAGAGGCTCAAGCCAAAAGCAGGTAACAAGAAGGTTCAAGTAAGAGCTACACCTACTCAGTGACGTTAGAGTCCACACTTGATCTATTAGCAAATCTCTAGGCCTGTACACCAGGATCACAAGGTGATTGCTGCAGCGCCAGCCATCCTGTCCTTGTTCTAGGCGGACAAAGGAGGGAAAGGGCGAGCTTCACTGTGCCCTCTTAATAGAAAAGGAAACATTTCCACAGAACCTTCCCCTGTGTCCATGGGCTCCCCCAGCTGCAAGGCAGGCTGGGAGAACCAGTATTCAGTGGGGCATGTGGTTGACTGAAACCAAACCAGAATTCTTTTTAGCAAGGGAGAGAGAACGGGGACTCTCAGGTTCCTCGGGTGTTACTGGACAAAGGTAGGGTTCTGACTGGACTGATTCCACCATAGCTGGACCCAAAGGTCAAGAATGCATGAATTTCCTGATGCTATGGACAGCTCAAACAGAATCCAGGAAGGAAGAAGTTCAAAATCGGACCAGGAAGTGAGCACCCATAGGCAGTAGAAAAGAACTCAAGCCTGTTGGTTTCAAGATTTCTTTAAAAGCAAGAAAACCCTTGGACAGGAAAAGGTGCACAGATCTCCCAGTCTGTCCTCCCAACAATGAGACAAAGATCCCGTGGGAACACAGGCGTTGGAGTCAGACTTGAAGCCCCCACGTGCTCGTCTGTAACAGGCAAGCAGCATGGCTTTAGGGTTACAGGAAAGCCTGACCTGGCACGAGCCCCAGAAGCCTCCAAGCTTGATGCACGTGAATGTGACGCCGGGTAGCCCTAGTGTGCTGTTCTTAAGTTCCCCCGCCCATTCTCAGCAGCCACCCTGACAACCACTTCATGGCCTATGCACCAACCAAGACCTGTCATGGGATAATGGAAGATGCATCAGCGCAGTCAATAAGCAAAAACCCTCCACCTCACACCCTGGGATGCACACACAGTAGGCACTTACTGTATGCTCAGCAACATTCATTGCTTCTTAAAATGTCCTTTGGCTGAGAGAGAAAGTGAAACTCTGAGCACTTCTGATGGTGCCCACGGGGACTTGGTATCATGTGTTTTCACACAAGGCCACTAACACGGCCACCTCTGGTTAAGGATGGTTGCTCTTGTTGGTGCGCCATTCAGGCTGCGTTAACTTTTAAGACCTAGTTAAACTTGTATTTCTTCAGGCTAAGTGGAAACTCAGTAGAAGCTTTTATTTATTTATTTTTTTCAAATTAAAACAGTGATATAACTGATTTGGAAGAAATAAAAGAAAACAAGCTCAAGGAGGCCAAACACATCTGTTTGTCAGTTTTACCATTACAAATAGAATTAATCCAAACATTTAAGTGGCTTCCATGGGCCATCCTGGTACGGGGTTCCCTCTGCATATTCTCTGTGCAGAATGTTATTAGGTGTAATTTATCCTCCTCTAATTTATTAGATTATGTCTATATACTGCTGTACTTATTTTAACAAAGAGGTTTTTAAACAAATAGAAGTAAATGTAGATTTAATTTATTTCACCAGGCGAAGAATTCTCCAGAAAATCAATTTTCATTTGCACAGGTATTCTGGTAGCCTGGACCCCCATTATTTCACACCTGCTCCTTCTGCACTGGTGTTTACATGACAGATAGCTTCATTTCTCTGCCACGATTCTATTACTTACAGAAAAATATATTTAAGGAGTATTAAAGGTCTTACTTAAACTGACAAAAGTCACCAAAGCTTGTGTTAAGGCTGACACCGTCTTTAACTTACTCGGGCGGAGGGACCCCAGCTGGGAAAGCGTGCTGCCTGGGACGGTGGCGAGTCAGCTCTTATTTGCAGGTCCTCGTGCTTGGTTAATTTATAGGGGACCTTGAATGCTACTTAAGGAGAAGAACGGGTGCAAGAAGTCCTGAGGATGGATTTTTCTCTCTTCTCTCCGAATCCGTGTTCTCAGGACCAAGGTGTGTCGAAGGGCGGTGACTCTGAGGTCTGCTCCTAAAAGCTCCAGTCCAAGCCATTTCTTTCCAGACCCAGGGCACAGGGACAAACATAAACGAGATCATCTCCATCCTCTGTTGGAAACCCTTCCAGTGCTTCCCCTGCTCTGTCCCAAGCTTCTCAGCCTCGCGCCTCCCGGTGGGCTAGAGTCAGCGTGAACCTGCGCATCTCTCCCCAGCTCCGGGTTCAGGCCTCAGGGTGGTAACTTGAAAGATGCATTTACACCCTGGTGATTGGCAGGGCTCTTTCTTCCCTGCTTTCTTTCTCGCTTTCATTTAGAGCCGGGTGTACGTGCTTGCCAGCACACCACTGCCTTGACTCCTACCATCACTCTGTCACTAGGCCAGGTCGACCCTCCTTTTGTTCCTTGGACACATGGAGCCCCTCCCTTTAGAACTTTTGTGTCTTCAGGACCCCAGTATGGAAAGCACCTGCCACAGAGGCAGAGGCTGTCTGTTCCCCGTTCACCGCCCGTGCTCTGACCCCTCCTGCACACAGGTTTCCAAAGACCAGCTGCCAGGCCCATATTTACCATATTTACATATTTACATCTTCTGCAGCAAAGAGTGCCCGGGAATGAAGGTGCCTGACCCTCCCACCCCCACGTTCCGTTAGTGAAGGCCCCCAGGAGCTGGTGGATGGACAGCCCAGCCCCCAGCGCCTCCCGTGGGGCAAACCTGAGATGCTTGTTATATACGACACCCTCAGGCCTTCTTGTCTTCTGTCTCATGTCCCACTCACCCAGGGGAATTTCCCCGGGCCACCTTCCACATAAACTTCTTGCATTTTCATTTCCATCTCAAGGTCTGTTTCTAGGAGAATCTAAACTAAGCATAACCTCCCCTTGCCTGGCTTCTTCTTCCACTTCAGGTCTCAGCTCACTGTGTCCTTGAACAAGCTCATCCTGATAACCACCCGTCTCGTGTTCCCCCACCCAACCTTGGGTCCTAAAACTGCCAGAGCTTGGTTTTAAACTGAGATCTCTCTGGCTTGAAGATCGTGGATCCCTGAGGCACGTCTCTGGGGTGAGGATGGAGGTTTTCAAAGGAAGGTTCTGAGTCTACATCTCTCCAGGGAGCCAGAGAATTACGATCTAGATATTTTTAATAAGTTTCCCCAAATGATCCTTATCATGGCAAATAGTCACAGAAGAGAATGCCCAGAGCGGATTAATGATAACGTACTGTCCTTGTAGAACTACTATAATTTAATTTACTACATATTTATTCATTTGACAAATATTTGTTGAACCGAGGAGATAGTGCTTAGCAAGACAGGCCTGCTGGGGTTTCTAGAGACACTTGTTCTTATGATTAGAAAGTGAATTGATCTTTGTGGGGGTTTTGTTGTTGCTATTGTTGTTGTTGTTTTGCTTTTTTTTTTGGTACTGGGGTTTGAATCCAGATACACTTTATGACTGACCTACATCCCTAGCACTTTTAATTTTTTTTTTTTTTTTTTTTGAGATAGGGTCTTGCTAAATTGTCCAAGCTGCCTCCTAACTTGGCCTCCCAAGGAGCTGGGATTACAGATGTGCACCCCCCAGCCCAGCATGAGTTGAGCATTTTTAAAAACAACAGAAACATCTGTATGTTGAGTAAAGGAACACTAGAAGGGACACTATGTTCTCCTTGGGCTACTGTCCCTCCCAGCAGCCTGTCCTCTTGTGAGCTGACTTACAGTTCGGAGGTCAGGGATTGGGGTTCTCCAGGCATTCCTACCAGCTGGCTCATTAGAACATTATTAAACATCCTAGGAAAGGGGGTCACACAGTCAAGTGACTTTGGTGGCCCTGCACATTATAGCCCCCTCTTGAAGGTGTGCAGTGCACATCTGCATATTAAAGGTTCTGAGAAGTCCCGTAGTGACGATAAATAACTGAAACACAGTCTCATCCAGTGATGTTTCGTGAATCTCGAAAAGGAAGACTTTTTATCTAGTTCCAAACTCATTTGACCATGGACTCTTTTTTTTTCATGGAGAACCTCCTTCCTTTAATCCCCAAATATTTATCTGATACCAAGTTTGCATCCGGTGCCATGAAGGACGCTGAGGCGACAGAGGTACGGCTCCTACCCTTAGACATCTCACACTCCTTAGGAAAACAAGCAACAAAGACAAGCTCACAACCTAGAAATTCAAATGGGTGCGATCCAGCAATGATGGAGAATTCTAGAAGCTAACCTGCCTCTTAGGGACATGAACACTGAACTCACCTCGGGAGACTTAGGTCTAGGGTAATGGTTCTCCAACTCTTCTGGGGGGAACTTTTCATGATTGAAGGACTCAAACACCCACCCACTTCAACCTCTGTCATTTCCATGTTCTTGTAGAATATTTCTGCTTCAATGAAAAGTAAAAAAGAAAAGAAAAAAAAAAAGTCGTGTTCAGGTTTGTGTTAACTTTATAAACCAAGTCATTTCACACCTGAAATGAAGACAGCAATTTCAAATTATGACTGTCACAAAAGCCTGCTGGCAGGCTTGTGGGAATTACAGGCCTGAGGTTCTTTCTGCTGGAAGGCTGGCCAGAGAGTTCTGGGTTCAAACCCCAGGGTGACACATGAGCTTTAAAAAGTTCCCCAGTCGTGCTTCTGCTAATGAGAATAACGATGCTTTTCTGATGTCCTTGTGGATCTTGTGCTGGAACTAAAGGCTGGAGACTGATTTTCTCAGAAACTAAGATTCCCTGGGCAATGAATTTACCAATTCGGAGGCTCCTCCACACTTCGGGGATCACCATTTTCTAGCTCTTGCCAGCCTGAGCTCTCACCCTGAAAACACTCAGTAGAATCGGGCCCAGAGTCAGGAAATATTCAAAAAAAAAAAAAAAAAAAAAAAAAAAACCTCCTTCAGTGAGAAGATTGTCTCCAGTTCAGGAAACCCAAGACCCATCTTGTCACATTGAGGTGCGTAATTAATGCCTGCTACACCAGGCGACACGTCTCTACAGGTAGAGTACAGAGATTCACTTTTCCCGTCTGTAAAACTTTAACACCTTGACTAGGAACACATTTTTTTTTCACGATGCACATTGAAAGACTACTTCCCAGGCAGCCCCTATCTTAGGGGGACAGAGAAGGAAGGTCTTTTAAGGGCTCTGCTTTTCACATTGGAACTCGAGGGACATTGCTGTGCTGAGGAGTGTCCTCTCACAGGGCAATCTGCTCAACCAAGGAGCCATGTACATGTTTTGGACTTTAACATGTGAACTGCCCTGGTCAAGACAGGGCTTCATTTTGATTACTTACTTACACACCAAAGACACTGAATGTGGTTAGAAGTCTCTTCTGTGATATAGTCTTTTGATTCCCCTCCAAACGTGATGCTGGAAGCAAATGTGCTTTTAGCTGCAGGCTTAGGTTCTGCTGGGTGTCCTTCTGCCCTCTGTTCAAAGGGGGAAAGATTTGGGCATCTGAGGGGTCCAGGCTGAAACTACTAACCTGCACCTGTGGGAACCTTCAACCTTTCGGATCCCAGGGGGACTCAATGCGGTTTCTACCCCGGACAGGCAGAGGTGATGTCTTGCTCAGGAGAGGAGGTGAAGCCCCAGGGAAGAGTCCTCTCTGGATCCTGTTCTGGGGATGTAATCGCCTGGGCACATTTACCTGTCCAAGATTGAGTCTTTCCCGTTGTCACAGAACAGGGGATGCATCCAGCCTCTTTGTTCCCTCCTATTAGTGCGTGTCTCTTCAGGCCCTGGCGGAGCCCCGCCGGGGTCAGGGTTCCTCTTTGGAGAAGGCATGAAAGGACCTGCAGCCACAGCCCCCCGACTCAAACGAGGCCCGGCTCAGCTCTTCCGCAGCCCTCCGCCAGGTGCCTCTTAACTTCCTGACACGAAGCAAAATCGGAAACCGAGGTTTCCCTAATTGGGGATCATAATCCAGAACCTGTCACGGGGTCTCTTAGAAATTAATTCAGCCCGATCGCTCTTCAGACCTTCGCCGAGGAGACAGCATGTTCCCTGTGACACCGACTTGTTCCATTTTCATCCCGAATTAGTTCTCTAACAAGGCTGCACCATCGGCGCTCAGCTTGCGGATGAGAACAACAGCGATGATTGCAGCAGCGACATCGCGGAGCTCCCACGCCGGCTTGCAGGCCGTCTCCTTGTGAGGCTTCCGGATCTTTCTATGCAAGTTGAAATTGGTTCCAGATGTAATTCCAGGTTTGGTTTTCCCCTCACTGCCCCCTTCACGGGTAGCTGTCACCGTGCTACATTTTCTTTCTTTTTTTTTAAAAAGACTTCACCTACTTACCCATCTCGTGGAAACTGGAACGGGGTGTGGAGTCGGAACAGTTAACGAAGCTTTCAAAAGTGTGCTCCAAACGCAGCCCCACGCTGCCCTGTCCTCCCCTGAGGGAGGACTCCTGAGCTAGCAGGGAAGGGATGTGGGATGCGTCCTGGACGGAATCCCGGAAGCTGTCAGGGAACCCAACCTGTCGTCAGCCTCCTGGAACTTCCAGTTCTAGTCCCAGATGGAACTGATGCCTTGGTCCGCCTGGAGCAGGACCGTGGGACTAACTGTACCCATCTGCCAGCCACTTCCTACTGACATTCCCACAGGTGAGTTATGGACCCCCTTGGGCCTCAGTCTCCTCATCTGTAGAAT
The DNA here is from genome assembly GCF_902686445.1 of Sciurus carolinensis. Classification (NCBI taxonomy): domain Eukaryota; kingdom Metazoa; phylum Chordata; class Mammalia; order Rodentia; family Sciuridae; genus Sciurus; species Sciurus carolinensis. Next base: position 11,020,539 of record NC_062230.1, on the reverse strand, counting down.
GGGAATAATCACGCGCCTACCTTTCAGGGTTGCTGGGGATTCGATGAGATAAGGAACATGGCGAGGTGACACTGCGCCTGGCAGAGGGGGTACCAGTCAGGCGATGTCCCTGTTCTCCCTTCCCTGAAGACCCAAGGTGTTTTCCCTCGAGTCTGGTGCCTTAGGCACTCTCATTTCTAAAGCCACTGATGTAAAGCAAATCACAGTTACAGCTACAAACATCCACAGCTCTGTCGCTTGTCCTGCTTCAGCAACCACCGATTCTTATCTGTGGGAACTCATGGGGCATCATGGGAGAAGTAATTGTGGTGTCAGAGTCCCACACTGCGCCCCATGCCAGGCGCTAGTCACTGAAGCAGGAAGCATTCATCTAGCCTGTAAGGCTGAGCTCGTCAGCAAAAGCTGAAGAGAGGTGAGGAAAAAACCTACGTGTGCTCAATGAATTGATTTTCATAAAATTAACATTCTACTGTATAATAGCGTTTTCCAATATAAAGTCTTTCCCCTATTAATATTTATAATGTTGTAAGGATTAAATCACGCCTTTGTGATTATTTTAATCTTTTTTTAGCTTTATTTTGTTTCAAAGATAAGGGCTCGTTGTGGGCTCTTTTTTTTTGACTTTTATCTTTAGAATGTTCTAATGACATTCTGAATTCTTCCAACAGGGAGCTATCCGAGCGGTGACAATGGTTATACATAATACATACAGGGCTCTGCCGTGGAGTTGGTGGGACTGAGAAGTCTACTTACACCCCCGCTTGGAAAAACTCGGATGCGTCCCTGTTTCACGTGCCACGCTCTCCCTTTCTTTGCAGGGTTCAGCGCTAGCGATAGAGAAGACCCACCGACAGGCACGGCTCCCGCCCCCTCCCGGCCCCCAGTCTGGGGCTCCTGGGTAGCAGAGCCTCTGCGGCAGGTGCCAGGCCAGCTGGCTATGGACGTCACGGCTCAGCACTGCTGCCCTGACCCTCCTGCAGGCTCCCAAAGCCCAGGACAGCCTGGCTCTTGAGCAGTGTGCGCAGAAACCACACACCCAACCCAACAGGCAGTGCAGGAAGTGAGGCCAGCAGCCTCCTCTCAGGGCCTCACTCGTGGGCTGGTGGATGCGGGCAAAACACACTCTTCTTCCTCTAGCAGCAGCAGCGTCTCTCTCTCTCTCTCTCTCTCTCTCTCTCTCTCTCAATATTTTAAATCTGGGCTTCTTTCTGAACGCTTGAGCTGAGTGATGACAAAAGGCACATCGCGGGCCCAGTCTCTCATCTGCTACTTCATGGGCCGGCTGTGACAGAGCACCACAAACCAGGTGGCTTAAGGGAGCTGATGGATGACGGCAGGGCTGTGAGGGAGGCTCTCCCCTCTCCGGGCCTTTCCTTCAGTCCTCCTCACACGCTGGTCTCCCTGCACGCGTGTCTGTCTCTGGGCCCAAATTTCCCCTTTCCATGAGGACATGGGTCACAGGGGATCAGGGCCTGCCCTAAGGACTTCATCTTTATTTGATATCTGCCAAGATCCTGTTTTCAAAAAGGTCACCTTCACAGGCACTAGGGGCAGGACTTCACCCATACGGGGTCCTCTCCTCTGTCCCTTCCCTCATGGCCCTGGTGCAGGCCACCATATCCCCTGGCTGATCTGGAGGACCGTTCCCTTCTGCACTGCATACTCTTCTACTGGAGGGTGGAGGGCCGGGAGCTCCTGGGAAGTCGACGGGGAGAGGGAGCCGAGGGTGCAGGAGGCCTCGTAAGGGTGCTCATGGGAGGAAGGGAGGAGGGTTGCGAGATCAGGCAGGGAGGACATCAGCTTCCAAGCGGGGATTCTGGAGACACGATGACCTTCAGCACCGTCCTGTGTTGGGGAGCAAAAGTCTGGGCCTCTGTGCCCAGGGGTGGTCAGGTCTCGATTCTGGCTTTCCTGGGGAGCAGTGTGACCCAGGTCAGCACCCGCTCCAGCAGATGCTGCCCATGAAGAGCTGGGAGCCCAGGGCTTCCTGCCAACAGGTCTCCCAACATCTGGAGAAATAGGCCTGTGTTTCTTCAAGGCTGCAAGGTAGGGACATTCCGGTGCCCATCAAAGGAGTCAAAGTGGTCTAAGACAGAGACTTAACCAAGCTACTTCCGTGGCTTCCCGTTGCTCTTAGGATCTTCTTAGCATGGCCCTTCTAGTTCTGCCTGTGGCATCTCCTACTGTGGCATGTCCCCATCCCTCCCTCCTCTGGGCTCATGCTTGCTGCATCCCTGCCTGCCCCAGGACCTTTGCAAATGCTTCCTCTTGACCTAGATTGCTCTTCCCCTTCTTCACCGACTAGACTCCATCTCTTCTAGGGTCACTTCCTCAGAGCAGCTCCCTTCTGCCCCTGCAGACCCTCAGAGGTCTGTATGATTCCTCTTGGTAGGAATGGCAATTTGCCATCTTACATTTACAGGGTTATTTGATTCTTGTCTAGACAAGTGCCGTGGGGGTAGGAACCACATCTGATTTCTCTTCACCCTTGTTCTGCTGTCCCAGCACCTGGCACATAGTAGGTACTCCTTGAGGACTTATTGAATGAATGAAGTTGCTCAGTGGTTAATTAGTAACTCCCCACAATGAAGGACGTCCCGGGGAATCTGTGATGCCCTTACATTTGCTGTGAAAAAAATCAAAGAGAAAGGAAAGAATGTGATGCATTTGGGTCCTTTGAAAGCCGTGAAGGATTGGCCACCCTGCAGGCTAACAAACAGCAGAGGGGCTTGGGGACATGCAAGGGAGCCATTTTTCCGGGTCAGCGCACAATTCGCTGGTTGAGGGAATTTAGTGAATAGCACCCTGGTGGGCTGAGAGCGCTTTTCAAGACCAGCCACCTCGGGTGGGGTCGCCTGACGGAGGGTGGGGGCCACAGGGCTGCTGTCTGCCTGGGCTACACCCTGTGGTTCTTTGCAACAGGCTTGCCTTCCTGGGGAGCATCCTGGGCTAACACATCGACAGCCAGGATGGGGGAGGAGGAGCTGAGGGTGACGTGCCGGCCTTAGAGCGCTCTGTGGTGAGTGAGTCCCAGGGAGTCCTGTTCAAGCCCTGGAGTTGCCATGATCACAGTCAAGTCGCCCAGGAGGTGCCCCCTCTGGCCACGCCTTTCACCAGAATCATTCCCATCCCTCCTTCTTCCTCTGGGTCCCCAAACCTTTTGCCAACACTGACAGCCCCTCTGGGTTGCTCCTGGGCACCAGGCACCAAGCTCCTGCATGCATCTCCCTTTTGATGTCTGTCGCAACCCAGAGAAGGACGCTCTGCCATCCCATTGTACAGAGGGGGAAGTTGAGGTCAAGCGATTTGCCAGAGCTCGAATTCCACTCGGCGTGTGGTCTTGTTGAAAATCTTCCATGGGGGACTGGCCTGCCCACAGGGGAGCTGCTGAGGGCAGGGGGCTCTTGAGAAGGAGAAGGCTCAGGGAGGGGTCTGAGGTGCTGCCCAGACAGGCGGGCACTGGTATTTCCCATCAGCCCAGCGACCACTCTGCTCTCCCTCCTTTCTCAGTGACTACCTCGCCAGGACAAAGACTTCACCGGCCATTAGTTGGAAGTTCACCTCATGCTAGGGTCCGAGGAGCAAGAAGCCAGCCCTGAATGACAATCTGGCTGCCTCCTCTGGCCCTGGATGCAGCTGTGGACATGTGACAGCCTGGCAGAGCCCCCAAGTGTTTTCTTTGCATCCAAGCCCTAAATGGCAAGCCAAGCCAAGCGCCACCTGCCAGGGAGAAGAAACACCCCTCGCCTCCCTGTGGCCTTCTGTTCCCAGACCTGCACTGGAAAGTAAATGTTATGCAGTGAATTCTTTCCTAACACATCAGCAGTGCATGACCAGGGCATTTTCCCCGACCGATAGGATCATCCATCAATGCCAGTAAGTGGGGATGCAGCTTTCCTGAGCTCCGCGGGGGCGGAGAGCGCACACCTGTTTCAAGAGGCCAGGACAGGAGGGTGACCCAGAAGGCAGAGAGGATTCCAGGAGGAAGGGCCGGGTCTGAGCCCCTCTTCCTCCAGGTAGAAAGAGAAAGCCTGCACCTCTCACACACCCACAGCCCCTGGGGTGTCGCCCCAGCAGAATGACAGCTGCAGCCACTGCATTTTAAGGTCCAGTTTCTCCCCCAGGTAGGAACGACGCACCTGGCCGTCTCGGTCTAAGGAGCCGCGACTTTTCTCAGGGGGAGAGAGGCAGCCATGGCTTAGAAGGAGCAAGCGTAAGCCTCCAAACACAAAAGTAAAAAATGACGCTCTTCCTGAGCCTTGCTGAATGCTTGCCCCGCAGCCCGGCAGTCATGGGGACAATGACACTCAGCCCTCAGCCCAGGAGGAACCCACACCCCGACGCATCCTCATCATAACTAATTCTTCCCAGGGTTCACAGTGGCCTTGTTTCCTGCCCAGGCATTTCGCAGGTGTGACATTGAGTTCTTTAAGAGAAGGCTCGACTGTCACACTTAAATAATAAGACGAGACCATCCACTTTTTTCTGACCCAACACCCCATCTCAAAATATTAAGTCCCTGCTTTTCAAATATATGGGCGGCATCTCTGCGGAGGTTCGTGAGGACAAAATAGTAAATATTATCTGTCTCTTCTGGCCATCAGCTGAGGACAGGAGGGAAACGGGGCTGTAATTCTTCTCCTCCAGAAGGTGAGCAGCTTCACCTCTGGGCTATTATCTAAATCTGACCTTGACTCTCAAGTGTTTCCTGCTCTGTCTTGCAAGCCATTGGGAAGAAGAGGCTCTGACATGTTGCAGCAGGAGCCTGGGTCACCAGGTGAGTGAGTGGATGCTCCCCAGGTTTGAATCGCTTATGTTTTCTAAAACAAAGTGAGCTACACTCACCTTGGTCACATGGTGCAGTCCTGTCCAGGGGCTCTAAAAATACACCACCAAACAGCCATCGGAAAGGGAAACCGGCAGTTCATTCACTGGGTTTCTATCTTTTTTTTCTCTCTCTCTCTCTCTTTTTCCTTTTTGATCTGTAGGATGCAAACAACTGATTTGGCTGATTTCTCCTATTATTTCCAGAATGTTCAGCATTCTGGACATATCTGGATTTTGATACATTAATTTCTATTTGTGTTGTTGGTGGGTTCACTTTGGATCGACTTCTCAGGCCTCAGCTGGAAGTGGTTTCCATGCTGAGAACCGTGGACTCCGAGTCAGGCACCTGGATTCCCAGGACAACTTTGTGCGTGTCTTTCCAACACTCCTGGTCAGAGCCCTGACGTTCTCATCTGGAGACTGTGGGCAACAGCTGTCCACACTTGCCTGTCTCCCAATGACCAAAAGTTCTTGGTAAGTTGCAAAGCTCCCGTCACTGTCTCTGCCCATCACAGGGTCACTTCAGGCTCCGACCAATGTCACCCATGCCTGCCTCTAGAATGTTCTCATTTAAGCCTCCCCCACCAACCTCACTCCTGCTCTTTGGTATTATGTCTCCCTCTGATGTCCGGAGAACGAAGGAGGACTCTCTCACCTCCCACAGGTTGGGTCTCCTGACCCCAACACCTGAAACCTGTCACTGGCCCTGCAGAGGGTCTCTTTGCCACATCTCTCGGGTCTGCTGTGGCCACCTCTCCCTGCAATGCCCCTGCTACAGGCCCCCCAGCCCAAGATACCCACCCTTATTTGCCTCCATCTATTGTCACCATAAACTGTTATGGCTTCTTGTCCATGTCAGGATGTCAATCAAAACATGCCCCCTTGGGACTACACCAGCATGCCACCTGTCCCCAAATGGAAGTGGCATCTCTTCCTCTCCCTGTGTTAATTGGTTGCCTGACTCCTGATTCTCTCCTGGGCATCTCTGTCTACCTGTTTATCCTCTTTATATACCCAGACCCCCCGCCATGGTCCCTATGTGCCCTCCAGGTAGCCATCTGACCCCTGGTTAACGACACTTTCAACACTCTCCTGGGACCAAATGGAGGTTTCCCAGCTGCCCATCTCTGTGATTGTCCGGGAGTGGCTTCTGATTCCGTCCTTTTGATGCACTGTGTACTACATACTTTGTATTAGCATAGGAAGTCAGTAATTAGCTGCAAAGCATTTTGTTAAACTTCTCTGTGAAAGATGCTAGAGAAAAATAAATTATATCGTATTGTATTGTACTCCTGAGAGAACGCCACACTCCTGGCCTGGCTCCGCTTTGCCCGCTGTATTACCGTCCTGGAAATTGCTATTCTTGTCTTGATGGCTGGATCTTTTCAGCCTCAGAATTAGTTTTCAGGGTACAGAGCAGTTTCCACCAACTTGATCTTTGTTCAGGAGGGTCTTATTTACCAAAGTTAATTTTGCTCATATTGCAACGTGCTTGAAAATAAGTATGAATCTTGTTTATTTTCATTTGCAGTGTTCCGCCAGCGAGTAGCAATTGGAACTAAATTACGAGTGTTCAAGGAATGTACTCACATATTTCAGAGCTGTTGAGAAACATCTTGCTGGACAGAGCTGGGTTCAAACAAAGCTATAAACCAATCCATTGTTAGCAATAGGACCCCCCCAGAGAGGGAGCCCCATGGAGGACTTGGAGGGGTGCATTCGATTTAGCCCCAAGGCCAGTCATGGGTTACCCTCCCCCTCGCCTGCACCACTGGCAGGCACTGAGGACAGCGTGGACTAATGGTTCCCAGCCCATTAGAAATGCAAACCTTTTTATTTCCTTGTAAATAAATCTCTGCTTCTTTCCAAAGCTGCCCAAAAGGAATAGGGCTGTCAGAAAGGACTTTGTTCTTTGCTCAGCAAGGTTATTCTCAGTTCCTTTCCAGAAAGCAGTAAGGCCCTAAATGCTAGGAAAGGGGACACAGTCAACCAACAGATACTGGGAAGACAGTCTGGGAAAGTCCCTGTCCTCCTGTGGTTTGCAATCCAGCAGACAGAGCCCACTAGAGCACACACAGGGACCCACTGCAGAAGCGCTGCTTTCCAGAGTCTCCAAGAAGCAAAGAGCACAGTCAATCCCTTTAAGTGTGAGACCCAGTCTAGGGCTTTCTGAAAGGTGACGCTTCAGTTCCCTCCTGAAATCGACTAGTAGCCAAGGTCAGCTTTTGGGTGGGCTCCAACCTGGTATTATCGTCACCTTTGTTATTTACATGTATAGATTTCCTGGGACACACCATAAACCTTAAAAACCCTGTCACTAGAAATTTTGTGGATGAACTTTGCGTTTTCCGATGGGCTTAATCTCAGGGAACCTTATCTTCCTCTCTGATTGATGGCCACTTGGCAGGGCCTCCTAACTCTGTCTCTAAGTGTTTCTGTCCCTCTTAAGTACCTCCAGTCTCCTCTTTCCCAGTCAGGAATGAGTACCCGTGATCCTCGAGCCACATCACGATGGTTCTGGAATTGGGAGATCCTATAGTGGATCGTCCTCTATAGTAAAGAAGCATTTTTTAATATGGAGAATAGGGTTCTAAATGTCTCAGACTTTAAGGTCAGATTTTTACACTCAAAATAAAACGTTCAATGATTTTCTAGGTTGGTGGCACAAATGGTCCATTTCTCCACCTCTCCCTAAGTCTTTGCCCTTCACCTCCCGACTCTGCAGCGTCTACCAACCGGAGGTGGGCGGGACCTGTTTCTACCCCTGGAATGCAGCCTAGCCATGTGACTTGCTTTGGCCAATAAGAAGCAGCAGAAGTGAGGGCGGGGCTAGTTGGAGTCTAGGCCTCCAGAGGTCCGCACATACATCTGCACTTTCTGTCTAGGAACCCTGCTTGGCCACAACACCACCTGGCAACCAGGCCAGCCTCCCAGCCGAAGCATGGGAGGGCGTGTGGAGCACAGTCACCCAGGACCCACCCAGCCCCTAATATAGATGAGCTCAGCCCTGGGCAGTGGGGCCCTCCAGCCCACCGGCAGACTGGGGCGATAATCAAAAGTTGGGGCATGTGTTCTTTTGCTAGGACCACCATAACAAAATGCCACAGAGACTTACATTATAGACATTTAGTCTCTCCCACTTCTGGAGGCTGAAGTCCAAGATCAAGGCGTGGGCAGAGCTGGTTACCCCTGAGTCCTCTTTCCTTGCCTTGCAGATGCTGTCTTGAGGACACAGGGACGTCCCTTTGTGTGTCTGCATCTTCACTGCCTCTTTTTATAAGGACCCCAGTCACATTATGTTAAGTGCACCCTAAGGAACTTGTATCACCTGTGTGGCTTCCTGCAAGGTCCTAGCTCCAAATTCAGTCACATTCCAAGGTACTGGGAGTCAGGGACCCACAAACACATGAATTTGGAGGGGACACAGTTCAGCATGTAAAGTTTCATGGCGTTCTGTGCAATTAAAGGATGCTCCTGGTAGGTGCCCAGTGCCCTGCATTTGCCCGGGGGTCATGAGCAAGCTCTAACCGGATTCCTGGCTCCCCAAGCCCCGGCCAGCCAGCCACAGATGTGTGCACGGCAGCGACACATCCCAGTCTGGAAACACCCATTGCCTGGCCCCCTTGCTCATCATCAGCCTTAGACAACAGACCCCAAGAAACACCAAGAAACAGAGAGAAGAAGAGAGACAACATCCGCTCCCTTTTGTATGTTAACTCTGTCACTTAATGAGCAGTTACATTTTGCTGCCCCAGGCAACAGCTTGTTCTTTTTTAATTAACTTGCCTTTTATTGAATTTCCATATTCGTCACCAAACGCCAACGCACCTTTATGTGTGTCTGTAAAATCAGCGGTTCCCAGCCGCCTGGCCCATGACAGCAGGGAGCAGCAGGGGGCTCCCATCCGGAGCTGATGGGTGTTTTGATTCTACTGTGGCGTGGTGGGGTGGCGGGCCCAGGGAGAAGGCGGGATGATGCCAGGAGAGTCCGCTTGCTGGGAGCCCAAGATTCCACGCTCCCCAGCGGCCCAAGAAGCACAGACAGGCAGATTCCATGGTGCCACGGCCCAGGGTGAGATAACATCGCGGTGGTGGCTGTTCGCAAAGCTCCCTCTATTCCTTTATATTTAAGAGCAGGAACCTGGCATGGTAACAGGAAGGTACCGCATGCACTCATGGAATTGAAGGAGTTGCCTGCTCCAGCGTCCAGGCGGGCCTTGGGGGAGGAGCTGGACTGACAGCCAGGTGGGCAGCACTCTCGGAACACATTATTATTATTATTATTATTATTATTATTATTATTATTATTAATTATTTGTGTTAGGGAGGTCTGAGCAGCTGGATGGGGGCGGGGCATCAACAGCTCGCGCGCGCCAAAGAACAACCAATCAGACGCCGGCAGATAAACCCTAGTGGTTTCTCTCAACCGCCTGTCAATCAACGGAGTCCCCAGTCAACTCCAGGGGACCACTAAACTCTCGAGCCTTCCCCCACCTATCCCGGACTACAAAACGCCGCCCCATCTGTCCGGAACGCCATTCCCCGGCCCTCCACCCTGCTTCCTTCTGGAGGACTGATGAATCTCTCCGACTTCCATACAGCTTTGTTCAGCCGCTTTTGGTCTGACTCTTTTTGGCTACCCGCATCCGACCTTACAATTTGGTACTGGAGATTTAACCCAGGGGTGCTTTACTACTGAGCTATATCGCCAACTTTTTATTTTTTATTTTGAGACAGGGTCTCACTGAGTTGCTGAGGCTGGCCTCAAACTTGCAATCCTTCTCTCTCAGCCTCCAAGTCCCTGGGATTGCAAGGGTGCACCACAGGCACCTATCTCAGAACAGACCTCAAAGTTCTACCCTTTGCCTCAAGACCCAGCGCACTCGCTATGGAAGGACCAGGGAACCTAAGATCTAGTGCCTAGTAATAACACTGATACACAGCTCCTGCCCCGTAGTGGTGATGGGATTGTTTTAGTGATTGCCTGGGCCGGAATCACCTAGCTCCACTCTTCACATTAGGGTCTGTCTGAGGTGGTGTCCTCCAGCCACACACCCTGAGGGGACAGCTGGGTTTCCTGGAGAACTGGTGAGGGAGGGGGATCAGAGGGCAGCAGGTAGGGAAGAAAAGGGAACCCAGCTCATGTATGGGGGAGAGCTGCGGGGTTAGGCTTCCCAGATGTTCTGACCCAGGGGAGGGAGCTGACCCCCACCGCCCCCAAGATCCTGTCCCCACTTAACCATGGAGCCACATCCCCAGTCCTTTCTTTGTATTTTATTTAGAGACAGGGTCTGACTGAGTTGCTCAGGGTCTTGCTAAATTGCTGAGGCTGGCTTTAAACTCGCTATCCTCCTGCCTCAGCCTCCCAAGTCGCTGGGATTAGAGGCATGCACCACCGTGCCCGGCTGGGATGGCTAATTTTATGCATCGCCTTGGCTGGATCAGGACACCCTAATGCGTAGTCTTACAAGACCAAAGGCTGGTGTTCCTGAAAAAATCAGGAATTCTACCTGCAGAGGTCCTGGGCTGCCTGGTCTGTGGCCTCACCCCTCTCCCCAGCACTCCAGCCTTCTGTCAGCCCTACAGGTTTGGGACTTGCAGCCTCCACAATTGCAGAAGTCAGTTTCCTAACATAAATCTGTGTGTGTGAGTCTGTCTCTCAGTTACACAATGCGTCTGTGAACACACACACACATCTATATATACGTGTGGATATTTATCCTCTTGCATCTATCTCTTTGGAGAACCCAGAATGGTCCACCTCCTAAAATCTCTCCACTGTGCGCTCTCTGTGTGCTCAGACTGGTGTGTGAGGAATCTGGACGTGACAGCTGTGGATGGAACTTCGGGATCATCACTGTGCCCGGGGTGCAAAGTCAGCTGCCTGCAGGGGTCAGGCATGGGGTGTAGACATGTGATCTGGGCCAGGTGTAGGAGACAGAGCGAGGAGGGATGGCTGGCTGAAGATGCAGCTAAAGCTCTTCCTGCTCATGGCTTCTGTGAAACAAGCCACCCAACTAAGCACCTGGGGCAGAGGCCATCATATCAAAACCTGCTCATGAGGCTGGGATCTGCTGGGCTCAGTTGGTGGGTCTGCTCCGCATGAATCAGGTTGGGCTGTGCTACCTGGAGCGACCACTGGGCTGGGAGGTCCAAGGCTGCTCACTCACTGGCTGGCACTCATGGCTGCTGGGAGCTCCCCCAGGTGGTCCCCATGTGGCTTGGCCTGGCTCACAGCATGGTGTCAGGTTCTGCTATGAGTGTCCCTGAGGCAAGGGTGGCAACTGCAGAGATCTTGGGGTCCTGCTTTGGAAATTCTGTGTTCTGTACTTTTGCTGGATTCCATTGGTCGAAGCCAATTGCAGGGTCAGTGGATTGAGGGTGAGTGGGACCACGCAGGGCATGAATACCAGGGGACATTGGGGAGAGGACTCAGCTTGGAAACTTTCTATCACCAACGAAAAATCAGATGTGCAGTGCTTCTTGTTTGTTTGTTCGTTTTACTGGGGATTGAACCCAGAGGTGCTTAACCACTGAGCCATATCCCCAGCCCTTTTAAAAAAATATTTTATTTAGAGACAGGGCCTTGCTAAGTTGCTTAGGGCCTCACTAAGTTGCTGAGGCTGACTTTGAACTCACGATCCTCCTGCCTTAGCCTCCTGAGATGCTGGGATTATAGGCAAGTGTCATGGCTCCCAGATGGAGTTTTTTAAGAGACTGTTAAGGTGCAAACATCAGCTGACTCAATCTGGTCTTCAAACTGGCAGTTTTAATTCTCAGGTTCTTTTCTAGCCCCCTGACTTTCCCAGAGGATGACTCCAAGACCTGATGGAAGATAAAGATGGAAGGAACTTCTTTTTCTAATTGAGGTAAAATTCACATAATATAAAATTAACACTTTTATGGGATTAGGGATGTAGCTCAGGGATAGAATGCTTGCCTAGCGTGCATAAGGCCCTGGGATCAATTCCCAGTGCTTAAAAAAAAAAAAAATCCACTGGATTTCAAAAACTTCATGTAAAATCAATTATTTTAAGTATATAATTCAATGGCAATGAGTACATTCACCATGTCATGTGACCACCACCTCTAGTTCCAACACATTCTCATCATTTAAAAAAAAAAAACCCCACTCATTAAGATGCCACTCCCATTACTCTCTCCCTTCAGTTTCTGGTCACCACTAATCTATTATCTCTATGAACTGACTTCTACATCATAGAAAAGGAACCCCACAATATGCGACCTCTGTGTCTGGCTTCTTTCACTGTACATAATATCTTCAAGGTCCATCCTAGTCTTAGTGATTCCCTTTTTGTGGCTTAGTAATATTCCATCATGTGGATATTTGACAATTTATATATCCACTTATCTATTGGTGGACATTTGGATTGTTCCTACTTTGACTATTATAAACAGGGCTAATGTGAATATTTATGCCCAATAATTTATTTGAATACAGGAATTTATTTTTGAGGTCATGCAGGCCGTTAGAGGCAGATCCTAAATGAAAATGTTGTTCTCCGATTCCCAGCTAACCTATATCCCTAGACGATGTTAGAATTAGACGCAGCCAATAGATAGGAGAGCAGGTGGGCAGGATGCCAGGTCTGCCTATTTCCGAGGTGATTTTTAACAATAAATCAGAACCAGAAAATTGTTGCTGTGTGGAATCCTTCTCAGATGTTCAGACAAGACTAATATCACACAAATAAAGCCACCTGGCAGTCAGGATTCAAAGAACTGGGTGGAGTTTGATCTTATTCTTTTCTTTTAGAACCAAGCATGTGCATACACACATATGCAAGTACACACACACACACACACACACACACACACACACACACGAGTTAGCTGAGTCCTGATTCAGTGCAAACACCATTTTCGATTCTTGGGAGCAGTTCTCAAAAGGTTCCTCCCAGCAAAGCCCCTCCAGGATGCCTATTTGGGCATGAGGGTGTCTTTCATCTTCTCAGACCCAGGAGAGCTCCTAGGGTAAATGACAACCGCTGAGAAAATATGAAGAGTGTGGTCAGAACAGAAAGAACCTGACCTTCCCAGCTTTTACAGCTCTGCATTTCACGGTCCCGGAACCGTCTTTGTTGCTGTGTTATGAACAAAGCATTCCCACCCCCAGGGGCTCCTGTAGGTTGCAGGCTTTGAGTTACAGCTCGGGATCTCGCTATATGTTGGTTGTTATGCAAAATTAATTATCTTGGTCATTTGAATGTTTTCCCCCAAACATAATATAATCTCATTACAGACTACTCCATACCAGAGTGAATCTCGAGCCAAATTCCATTTAGGAAATTGAAGGTAATTTAGAGTTATATGATTTGCAAAAAAGAAGCCCCTTTCTCTGCTAAATGCTAATTTGGTCTGTCTCCATAATGTAAAAGTGACTTTCATTTGCTTGGGGAATTGCTGTAAGTGTGTAGGAGACGTGGGGCGGCAGAAGGGACAGTTTGAATCTTTGAGTGAGTCTCCAGAAGGCTGCTCATGAGAATTCAGGGATGTGGGCAGCAGAGGACAAAGGCTGCTGGGCTTTCAGAGCGTACCACTGGTCTCCTCCCCAGGGAGGACACCTGCCAGGGGAGTCCCTGGGAAATACAGTCTTAGGGTGGGAGACAGATGTGAACAACAGGGGCGAGGCAGTGCATCTGGAGGAACCAGGAGAAAGAGGAAGGTGCCAACAACCTTGTACTGGCCAGTTTGAGCCTACGCAGTGTGTATCAGTCAGCTTAGCTTCAGTAACAAAAGTACCACCGATGAGGCATTTAAATAGCAAAAACTTATTTTATCACAGTGTGGAGGCTAAAAATCTGAGCTCAAGGTATGAGCATGCTGGATTTCCTGAGGCCTCTCTCCTTGGCCTGGGGAGGCCATCTTCTCCCTGTACCCTCCCAGGTGTCCCTCCTTGTGTGCCTGTGTTCTGATCTCCTCTTACAAGGGTCCCAGTCAGATTGTACTAGGTCCAGCCTCATGACCTCGCTTTACCTTAGTCACCTCCTTAAAGACCCTATCTCCAAATATAGCCACGTTGTCAGGCACTGGGGCTTTGGGCTTCCACAAGTCAAAGTACACAATCCAGCCACCATCGTGTGGCCCCCAGATGTCTACATAGCCTCACCTGGTGTCCCTGAGCCCACCTGCACCCTTTCTGGGGCCAGCATGAGGGATTTTCTTTTTCTTTTCTTTTCTTTGTAATATTGAGAATTGACCCCAGGGGCCCTCTAGCTACACTCCCAGCCCTTTTTTATTTTCTTATTTTGAGACAGGGTCTCACTAAGTTGCCCAGGCTGGCCTCCAACTTGCGATTCTCCCACCTCAGCCTCCCAAGCCACTGGGATTACAGGTGTGTCCCTGCAAGCAGCCTTATGTCCTTCAGGCGACCACCGAGGCATGTGCCCCTACGCCTCTGGTGACTCTGTCAAGTTCTGAGTATATGCACATTTCTCAACAGGCACCAGAGCAGATCCCCCTGAGACAACTGTCCTCCTTGTGTGTCCCTTGAGCCCACTGAGGCTGGGCGCTTCAGGGACTGGCCCTGCAGAGAGACTCTCTCTCTGCTTGTTGACAATCTCACCTTTCCTCATCCATGGGTCCCCCCCGAATGAGCTCTTCCTCGGGAGAAGCTGCCCTGATCCTCTCTCCACCTGCACACCTGTCTTGTTCAACAGAAGAGAGGATGGACAAGTGACAGAATGAATGAATGAACAGTCCAGGAAGCAAACAAACACCTCTGAGCATGACCATCGGTCACTCCAGCGAAAGCCAAGGACAGAGACAGGTGTCAAGGCCTGGACATCTGTGCCAAGGTAGCAACTCTACATAGTTGGGTGCCCTCCTCTCTCCCACCCTGTAAAGGGTCTACCAGGAAAAGCTCACCTGCATCTCCACCTACTCCCTGTGGGTACTGCAGGAGACCCCACGGCTATGAGGGTCGGGCTCTCTCTGGCCTGTGTCCCTCCCACAGACACTTTTCTCCCACCAGTTACTTTATATTAAAAAAATCACACACTGAAGCTGAGGAATGCTCCAAATGCAGGGAGGGTGTCCCCCCGTCCCCCCCCCCCCCCCCCGCCCCACTTCTCCCTGCTGTTTTTTTCTTGGATTATTATCATTCGAAAAACCTGCTCAGAGGCTGGGGAGATAGCTCAGTCGGTAGAGTGCTTGCCTTGTAAGCACAAGGCCCTGGGTTCGATCCCCAGAACTCCCCCCGCAAAAAAAAAAAAAAAAAAAAGAAAAACCTGCTCAAGCCAGGCATGGCAGAACACAAGTGTAATCCCAGGGGCTCGGGAGGCTGAGGCAGGAGCATCGAAGTTCAAAGGCAGCCTCAGCAACTTAGCAAGGCCCTTAGCAACTCAGCGAGACCCTGTCTCTAAACAAAATATTAAAAGGGCTGGGCTTGTGGCTCGGGGGTTAAGTGCCCCTGGGTTCAATCCCCCGTACAAAACAAAAACAAAAAACAAAATGAAAAATACCTGCTCAAGTCAAGTGCAGTCCACGCCTTGAAACTACGGTTTCCAGTGATCAACGATCCTCATAGAACTTAACGACGACCCTCAGTCTCAGGTAAGCACGACTGTTAGTGAATCCGACTATGACAAATTAATAAATGATTCCTTGAAAGACGGAGTCTCATTCCCTATGAAATGCTATTGTGGGAGGTGAGTTTACCCCAGAAGCTGTCGCTGAGGCAAGGATCGAGTTTATTGGGAAGCTGATCCCAGGAAATGTCGGTGGGCAAGTGAGAAGTCAGTCCAGGAAGAGGCGTGTGCGACTCTGAAGAATTCTACTCCCAGAAGATATGCGTCCTGATCCCGACACCTGTGGAATGCTATCACCATGTGGCAAAAAGGGACTCTGAGGCCGTGGTCAAGATCTCGGGGAGAGGATGTTATCCTGGATTATCTAGGTGGACCCTTAGTGGAGCTCCAGGAACATTTCTGCATGGGAGGCCAAGAAGGAGGCCAGGCGAAGACAGAGAGGCAGAGATAGGAACCGTGAAGCCACAAGCCAAAGATTGCCAAGGGCGGCTGATGGCCCACCATCAGGAACTGGAAAGGCAAGGAACAGACTCTCCTCCAGAGCCTCTGGCCAAGCATGGCCCTG
The DNA here is from genome assembly GCF_902686445.1 of Sciurus carolinensis. Taxonomy (NCBI): domain Eukaryota; kingdom Metazoa; phylum Chordata; class Mammalia; order Rodentia; family Sciuridae; genus Sciurus; species Sciurus carolinensis. The sequence continues at coordinate 11,004,598 of NC_062230.1, read as the reverse complement.
CTGACGCCTGACTTCAGTCCAGTGATGCTGCTTGGACTTCCAGACTTCAGAACTGTGAGAGCAGTGACTGTCATTTTAAGCCACCACGCTGGCCGTTGTTTGTCATGGCAGCCCCAGGAAACTGAGTAAGAAGAAATTCAGTGAAACGTGTGTGTCCCTAAGCAGTCACTGCTGGGGGAAACTGGGTCTCAGCCCTGCTGAGGACCCTGGGAGACAGAGTGGAATGTGCCTCCTGTCATTCAGCTGGGGGGAGGGAGCTGGGGGATGTCCTCACCGACTCCCCTCTGTCGTTGGCTGAAGGGTGTTCCTGGGGGCTCTGACTTTCTGTTCCACCTGTGAGCCCAGCAGGGACCAGGAAGACACAGAGGAAGATGAACACTAACCCCAAGCTCCACTGTTAGCTGTGAAAGAAGAATTAGCGCTGGAAGAGTGTCCACCTCCCCCAAATACTGGCATCCGTCTTTACAGTCACTGTCCCATAATTCTCTCTGGAGTAGGAGATGAGTTTCTGAGGGCTACCAGAACAAACTGCCATAAACCAGGTTGCTTAAAACGGTAGGAATGTGTTCTCCTGGTTCTGGAAGTCAGAGATCAAAGAGTTGGCAGGCTGGGTTCCGTCTGGGTCTGAGGGGGACAATCTGTTCCACGTGTCTCTTGGAGTTTCTGGAGGTTGTTGGCCGTCGTGGTGTTCCCTGACACCAAGACGCATGGCTGCAGTCTCCGCCTCCGCTGCGGTCTCTCCCTGTGGTCTCCTCTTAGAAGAAGACCCATCTTTGGATTTGAGACCCATCCTAGATTCAGGATTATCTCATCTCGTCCTTAGCCAGTGACATTTGCAAACAAGGTAACATGCCGAGGCTCAAGTGAGCAGGAATTTGGAGGCGGTTGCCCGAGGTCACAGAGCTGGTGTGTGGAGGACAGCTACCTCTAGCCCAGATTCGTAGGACATCCAGGTGCTTAGCCTTTCCCCAGCTGCCATGTGGGGGCTGGAGGGATTTCGAAGTATTGGAGAGAGAGAGAGGACTTCTTGTAAGAACAGCTCAGGTTGCCCAGGAACAAACCAAGCCCCCCCAAAACATGTGTTGCATATCCGAACTGAGTATTTCCCAAGACCCCCAAACTCCAGGTTCTAGACACAAATACTACATTTCTCTTTCATTTTGAGAAACTGGAAATTGTTGCCCTGGAAAATTGGAAGAAAGGAGTAATCTGTCCAAGGTCAGTTATCCCCAAGGTGGGCTTCTGTCTCCTGTGATCGTCCTTGGCATTGGAGACCCTCAGCCACAATCCAGTTGATACTTTATTGCTTTTTACCTGTTGCTCAGACATTTCAAGTCCCCTGGAACACCTTTCCTCCTTAATGGTCTGTTTTCCCCAAATTTACAATTTGGGAAACAAATTGAATAAACAGAGGAAGCCAAATCCAGCTTGATCCCAGCAACTCTGATCCAAACAAATTGGGTCTCCTTTTCAGTTTCGTTGCTCACTGGGCTTTCAAGGGTCCTATGAGTCATTAATTTGCTGGCTCTTGGAGACATATTTATGCAGAGCCATTAAGCAGCCCTAACCGTGGAGGAAGGTTGAGATGCTTTATGAGCATGACCCCTGACCCCCAAAGCCTGCTAGGCGGGAGCACAGGCATGGATTCAGGCTGTGGGGCTCCCACCTCACTGCAGCCTGGTTTCCAATCTCCACATAATAACTTTCCACCCTTCTCGCCTTTAGTCAAAATCAGAAAATAAAACACAAGAGGGGAAACTAAACACAGGGTGGGCGGGTTGGGGGGAGGGGAAACCTGAGTCCCAGAACAAAAATTAGTCACACTCCACAAAGTGACTCCTCCTTGGGATGTGTCATCATCCTATCTGTATGTAGAGCAACCTTCTTTTCTGAGGGTGAACTTGCCCTTTTCCATACTCCATCCTCCCATTCAAATTCAAATTCAACACCTTTTGACCTTGGCGGGTGGTCGGGCAGCAGACCCTCGGGACCACGAGGGAGCCCTCGCCTGGATACTCAGCTCCTCTTGGTGCTGGCCAGGGCCGAATGCTCACCAAGAGACCACGGGAATCTCCAGGAGACAGCAGACAGTGCTTAAAATCAGACAGACCTGGGTTTGAATCTCAGTTCCCCTACTGGCCACAGTGACCTTGTCGTAGCATCTGTTTTCCTGGGCTAGAAAATGGGGATGGACCCCTCAGAGTGGAGTAACCACAGCCAGCACAGTCCTGGGACCCCCTCCAGGCCACGCACACCTCTTGGCTTGCTAAGCAGTATCTGGGCTTCTAGGTCTAAGGGACGTGCAGTGGTATCAAACTACTCCAGCCCCTACCTTGCTCATCGGTGATCATCCCAGGCGACTGGACTTCAAAGCTCAGCCTCTACAGGGAGACGACAGTTAAAAGCACAGGTCTCCAGCTAAAAGAAATTAAGGTCACTCTTTCCCTTAACCACATCTCTCCAGCACCCCTGGGGGCGCTCACCGCCATGACTCCTTCCCTTCTGGGTCTCATTCCTCTCTCCCTGGGATGGTCTCCCAAATAAACCACTTGCACAGAAATTCCAGCATCAGAACCAGCTTCTGGGGAGGCCCAAACGAAGACATGAAATTATCACGGGGAATAACTGAGATACTACCCAATGGGCTCAGCATGGTGCTGGCACAGAGGAGGGCGCTTGGCATGGAAGACAGAGTTCCAGCATCGTGTTGGGTAGAATTTGGAAAGTCTTTGCAGAAAAGACTGCATTTGAGATTGGTCTTGGAGGGACAGCTGGGAGTTGCCCAGGTAGAAGACCAGGCTGCACTGCAGTGGGGGATGAAGTGACCAAAGCAGTGTGAGAAGGAAGGAGGAAAGCGCCCCAGGTGGTGACGGAAGTAGATCCAGGAGAGTAGAGGGGGTGGCCAGGGTCACCTACAGAGAAGGAAAAGCTTTACTTCTCCAAATTCTTGACCCCAGCAGGAATGAATGGACTTGATTTCCCAAGCCCTGTGCCCAACCCCTCCCATGGCCTGGCTCTGGGGGTCCTCTCCGCATCCAGCTCTGTCCTTCTGAGGGTGCCTTGTCTTTCCAGAGCCCACAGTTCAGGGGGGAAGCTGGCCTAGCCTGGACTCCTTTCTTCTTTATTGATGTTACTGTCATTTACACCACCCTGGGCGCAAAGCTTCTATTGTAATCCAAGCAGTGTTTTATATTCATCAACTGCCTTCCATCTGACACCAAGGCGGGAAACTTTAAAGAAGCCACACAGAGCCCCACTTGACCCCACCCTGAAGTCAGAGGCCAGTGTGGGGGGACAGGAGGAAACGACTGTCCCTGTCCTGCATTGGCCAAGCGCCGCGTGTCACCAACTCGTTTCGTAGAGGGCTCGGGCTCTTGCCCCCATTTCACAGATTCTGGAAAGAGCTTCTCAAAGACAACTTCCTATGTCTCCCGGGGGAGATCATTTGACCAAAGGGACCCCCAAGTGGAAGGTGACATCATCTCCACGATATTGTTCATCATGGTCCCAGAGATGCGCTGCCGCGTGGAAAGGGGTCCCCTCTCCTGCTGAAGCCAAATGGTGCCGCCCACTGGCCCACACCACCCATTCTGCAGAGGGATCGACGTGTCTTCAAAAGAAGCGGGAAAAGCACAATGATGTCGCATTGTGTGTGAAAAAGAGCTTTAAAAGTGTGCGATTTGGGGCTGGGGTTGTGGCTCAGTGGCAGGGCGCTTGCCTGGCACGTGTGAAGTCCTGGGTTCGAGCCTTAGCACCACATATAAATAAATGAAGGAAATAGGGGTCCACTGGCAACTAAAAAAATATTTTTAAAAGAAGTGTGTGATTTTGTAATTGCCCTTGGCACGTTGCCCCATGTTGGGAACTGTGGCAACCTGGAAAACTAGTGTGGCCCTGGTCTCTCCTAATCCCTGAGAGGCCCTCTCTCTGATCTCTCCCCCTTTGCCTTTTCCTCTGTCTTATGCTAGTGGGGAACACCTGGAAGCAGACTCTGAAACAAAGATTTGAGGTCAAATTGTTTATATAGGAGATGGTCCCAAAAGTCCCCAGTTGGGGGGATGCGGGTGAGGAAGTGAGACCGGCAAGGGAAGACAACATAAGAAGAGTTTCTTATTGATTCAGTGGTGTCAGTGGGCAACCTGGGCAACTGGACTTCAGCCCTGCTGGGGCCCCTGGGAGGCAGGGTGGAACATCAGGAGTCGGCCTGCCAGACAGGTGAGAGGTGAGTCCGGGAGGGTGTATCCTTCACCCATCTCCCTGCTTTGGCGGAGAGCTGCTCCTGGTGCTCCGCTACACCAGAGAAGGCCCTCAGAGAGTCCCAGGTGGTGGCCACTAGTGAAGATGGGTCTCCATCCTCAGAAGTGAGAGCACCAGGGGCCTTGGGCAGGGCCCCCAGGGCACCCTCCTCCTACAGCTGCTTCCGGAGCCCCCACTTCCTCTTTCAGAACCATCCATCCCTTTCCCCCCTGGAAACAGCTGCCTGGGCCCGTGGGCTCGCTCGAGGAGGCTGGCTCTCTCCGCTTCCCCTGCTCCGGGCGAGCTCCCTAGAAATCCCTGCCTGGCCAGCTGCGGACCGGCAGGGGAGGAGGGAGGTGTGCAGGTGGTTTCTCCCCTTTCTTTCAGGGCCCTCTCACTCCTTCCAGAAGCAGGTTAACCAAACTTTCCACTGTGAGGCGGGCAACCAAAGAGGCGGAGGAGAAAGGGGAGGAGGCTGAAGTGGAGGCAGCCCGTGGAGGCTGCACCACTGTACCCATTACACAGAAGAGAAACCGAAAGAGCGGTGCCGTGGGCCTGGGATCACATGACAAGTCGGCAGCAGAACCCAGATGCTGGGACACGCCATTCCGCTCCACTCGGGGGTCCTGGGACTCGAACCCTGCAGACCCCAGGACTGGTGTCTGTTCTCTGGACCACCACAGAGGCACTCTGGAGACCCCTGCCAAGGGGCTCTGTGCTGTGCTGTGAGGGAGGCAGGGAGGGGTCAGACATTGCACCTGCCTATGGGCGAGTCAGTGGGCACACGAGAGGGTGACAGGTCACAGGGGCTTTCAAGGGCCTGGAGAAGAGTGGGGTAAGCTTTGGTGCACCCTGGGTAGGGCGGTGAGAGCCATCTCTACTCCAGGTGCAGGCAAAATTCTCTTTGCAGAGAATTCAAAACCAACCCTAAAACCAACTAAAAGTCAGTGGGTTTCTATATCACCACACGCCAGCAAGTGTCCACAATGCCAGCAATCAACTGCTCCTCCCTGGAAAAGCATCTTACATTGGCCTAATTCTAAACAATTGCTGTGGTGACTGAGGGTTTTAGTCATGCATTTGTGAGCCTCAGATGAACACATATTTAGCACTTGAACTTTGATAAACTTTGTCTTCTACCTGGGAGCTCACTCAGAGAACTCCTGGTTCTACAGCCTGCCCCCCGACCCAGCCACACAGCTCCTTTTCAGAGTAAGTTCCCATGGCAACAAGACAAGGGTCATCCACTCTGCTCACCCCTCCTAGAGGTTCTAGCCAAAGCAATTAGACAAGAAAAAGAAATAAAAGGCATCTAGATTGGAAAAGAAGTAAAAATATTCCCATTTTCAGGTGACATGGTTTTGTTTAAAAAAAAAAAAAAAAAAAAAAACCTCAAGGAATCCCACCCAAAATAAAAAATGAGTTCAGCAAGGTTGAAAGACATGAGATCAATAGATGAAAATCAACTGGGATGGGCTGCGTCACAGAGGGTTGGAATGCCACGCTTGAAGGAGACTATCCATACCCAGAGTGATCCATGCAGCCCCAGCAGATCCAAAGAGTTATTCATAAAGTCATCTCTCCAGTCAAGTCCATGAAAATTGTATGGGCCATTTTGACATCGTAATTTAGTCTCAGCATTCCCTGGTTCAAGAGCTAGTGCCGACAGGCACTGCGTGTGTGTGTATGTGTGCGTGTGTGTGTGTCGCTGTTTGTTCTTGTGATTTTGCTGCATGTACCTCCTATTGGCAGTGCTCAGGACAGGTGTCTTAGACCAGCTGCCCAATGAGACTCCTCCACCTGGACAGCACTCGGTGCCTTCATTCAGTGCATTTAGCCTTGACATTTTGTGCTGAATATTATTGAACCTTATGGAGGCTTCCCAGTATTGGCTTCTGTCTGATCAGCGCTTCATTCTTCCTCTTGTGTTCAACCATTCTGTTCTTTCTTTGCTCCCTGTCTGATTTCCTTCTCCTCCAGCTTCCCTTCCTCCTGTTAGCTCTCACAGCTAACCCTTTATTAGCCGCTGTGCAGTTTCTCTGTGTTCTTACCCACCGAACTTGACTACGTCAGCGTGAACATTTCAGAGGGACCTGAGAGTCTCTGAGAAAAATCCAAGCTCAAAACCACATCCATTTCCAAACTCTCTATGTACAGTTCAGTTCAAAGCAGATAACAATGCACTTAATTTTACATGAGATGAAACATTTTAAGGCTTAAACTGAGAAGCGGCAGTAAGCGCACGGTCAGAAATTCAAATCATTCTTCTAAATAGTAGCTACATAACTGTCAGGCATCCGTGTCAACATTGACAAAGTGACAGGTGGTTTTCGCATTAATCATGGAACGCTTACTCCTTTGCTGGCTGGAGTGATCTTGCAACTCCTGTGCCCAGCCGAACCTTAGGGAAATATATTGGCGTGTGTTATGCACACAGATACTGAGAGACGCCTCATAAAAACCCAGACCACTATAAAACAGTTTGAGAACCACTGGGGTGTAGACGACTGTGTTTAAAGTGGCCAATTCTATAAGCTACAGCATTCCTATTTTTAATGAGCCCTGACTTTGCTACTCAAGCACCATGTGCTAAAAACAGACATAACTCAGAGTCATTTCCATTGCTTGGGTGTTTCTAGTTGCTTTCTCTAAAAGCAAAGGGAGAGGGGAAAGCAATTGGCAGGCAAGGTGATGGATGAGCAGGGCTAAATATCTTCCATTTTTAAACAGGGGGACCAAAAGCAAATATTGGGCTGTCCTTAGGTTCCACGTGGAAGGGAACAGACTCAAACTTGATGGAGCACCTCTCAGGCCTCAGGTAACCCAGAGCGTTTTAAAGCCTAATCAGTTACACACTGGTAATACAGTCCCCGAAGACAAACAGAACATCCATTATGTGCTCGCCGCAATGGCTTGCCACACATTTCTGGTCATTATGTGATTATTCATTATTTATGTGGAGCCGCAAGCACATCTACCACACTAAAAAATGGATGTAATGTGCCAATTACCCTAATGTTGATTAACTGGGAAAGAAAATGATGGTCCGGTTTGGAAACTACCATCTATCCATTCCCCTGGAAAGGAAAAATACACAGAGCACCAGGAAATGGGATGATCCTATGTCCTGACATCTGCCTTGTGCAAAGATGGCGCCTCCATGGAAAAGAGAGGCCCATATGGGACTTGGGCCAAAGTTCCCCAGCCCTCTCTGCGGGGTTGCTGCCTGATTCTGCAAGGGCCTTGCAATTTCTCCTGCAGAAGCACCTCCACTCAGCACCATAGTGGGTTTCAAGGTTATCTTTCCCCTCTGGGATACATGGGCTGCTCTTTCTTGTAGGTTAACCCAAGCAATTGAGAACCGAAGAATGTGCGTTACCAGTCTACAGAGGGGGAAGTTTTTCTCCTGGATAGAAGCCAAGTTTTCCGCCAGAATTTAAGAAAAGGAATAATAAGTCAAGGGTCAGCTAAGGTGTTCAGCAGACAGGAAAGTAAATGGACCTCTCAGCGGGTGATTTTTTTTTTTTAAATCGGTGGTGAGGGGCCAATGTGGACACGTTGATGCCTTTCTGGAATCATCTCTGCATAGGGAGATGGCGGGGAAACAATCCGAAATTAAGAGGCATGAGCTTGCAGGGGCAGAGAGAGCAATAACAGTATAAAAGTATCAAGTACGTAAAACATAATTAAAGGCCTGGAAGGTTCTGTCTTGCTTTCGATGCTATTTTGGGGGGTGTTAATATATACAATGGCAGTGAGGTGCCGCATCTGGGAAAAAAGCAATATATTAATTCTCAGATCAATAGTTTGTGAAATGCCTCTGTGCTGTCCCAGGCGTGTGACTGCAGCACTGATAAGGAATGATTTTCCTGGAGTTAAAGGCAGCCACCGATGGGATTGCTCTCGGAGGGGAGGGGAGGCGGGGGGCAGTAGCAAAGGAGGGGTCATTGGAGAGACAGTCCCCTGGGCTCTGTTCTCATTCCATTTTGCTCTCAGCACAATACAGAAATGTCTCCAAACGGCACTGGGATGGCTCTGGGGAGAGGCCCACCTCTCCTTTATCCCCTTTGTGATCTCCTGTGTTGGATCAGGCAGCCCATAAGCCACTGGATATGATCAGGGGGAGGAGCGGAGGACAGGGAGCCTTGGCAGACATGCCGAATGTTTGGGGGAACAATAATGGAAAAAGGGGAACATAGCAAATCAAGCTGACAATTCCCCCACTGGAACTCATCTAATGAACCAAATCAGATCCTGCAGCTCCAACGTGGATCCCTCCTACCGCTTCGCCCTTTCCATTTCTGAGAAGGCCTGAGCTCAGGAACCTGCCTGAAGGGGAGGCAGGCTAGGCACCTCTTCTAGGGAGACCACAATCCCCTCGTCCCTGCAGGGAGCCACCTCCACAGGCAATTCGTGCTGAGAGGAGGCTGGGACAGCGACATGCGTCCCCAGGGTGGCTCTTCCCTATCCACCCTTCTCCTAAAGTCTCCCCTCCATAAATCACGCTGGAATCCCCATCTCAGGGGCTATTTTAATTGTCTGTTTGGATGGAAAGAGCAGGAACAGCTGCACCCAGGCGGACGCAGGCACCAGGCAGATCCCACCTTTTTCCTGTGCCTCCCTAGGAGCAGAGATGGGGCTACTGAATTCTCCCAGGGGTGAACAGAGGAGTCAGAGAGGGGAGAGTGCAAGAGTCAGAGGTGAGTCTCAGCTGCCTGTGCAAACACTGAATGCTCTGTTGGGACTTGTAGGAAAGTTCTGGAAAAGGCTTCCAACTGCTCTTAAGCTCTAGTCCTGTGGATGGTGGGTGGGAACCTTCTGTGGCACCATGAGAGTAGACACCTCAGTGCCGGCTGCAGGGCAACCTCCGGACTAGATAAGAGCACAGCTGAGAGAGAGCAGGCTGCGGGTTGTACAGGAGCTAGGAGTTGGCCATGAACTCCAGCAGGGCAGGCAGCACCTGCACAAGGAATAGGCATTGGCTTGGAGACCTGAGCTAGAGGGTCAAGGCTCGGCACCCCAAGACGGCTCTTGACCCGCAGGACCTATAAACCTCTCTTCTCCCACGTGCTCTGAAGCCAGCTTAGAAGAAGGCAGAGGGAGGGGACAGCTATTGGAGAGACCAAGTGTCTTAATTCTAGAGAGACTGAGCACTCTGTAGAGGGACTGTTAACATTACTGGGCTGTGCTGGATTTTAGCAAGAAGGACTAAAGTTTTGTTTTTCCTCTTAACATGCAGGAGAGGACCAGAAGAAAGACAAGATTATTTTCAGATAAAAAAGAGATCTTTCTCTAAACATGCTTAGTTTGAGAGTGACCCAATGACTCCACTGCATACCCTAAGATACCTTGAATGTTTGAGCACAGAGAGGCCAAGGAACAAACTGATCAGGTCCCTCCCGAGTTTTATTACTGGGTGACTCATGGGTATGCATGCATGCATGCTTCTTGTGGAAATGATTAATTTTTAATTTAGGAAAGAGTGAAATGGATGTGGAAACAGACATTTGTCAGACGAGAGTGTGCTTATGGTTTGGATATAATTTGCAAACTCATGGAGGATTTTAATACACAAAGTCTTACATTAATTATCTTAAGAGCGTGGAAACTAATAGTAGTGTTTAGAGGTAAGACTTTTGGGAAGTGATTAGATTAGGTTAGGTCATTAGAATGGAGCCTCCATTCTTGAATTCAGATGGTTTTATAAGGAAAGGGAAAGAGACGAGACAGAGGTAGCCTACTGCCACAATGTGATGCAGCCAGTGGGGACTTTGCAGAGCCTGTCCTGCCTGAGCTGATTGGACTTCCCCTCCAAAACTATGAGCTGAAAGAAACTTTTATCACTGTACAGTTGCCTGCCTCAGGTATTTTATGACAGTAATGAAAAGTCACAACTGTAGGACCCACAGGGAAGGGGAAATACATCCATTTGGCCCCTGTTCACTCCCTTCCTAGTCAAACTCCTTAGAAATAACCACTTCTGACCAAATGAGACTTCTGGATGGCTCTGGCTTAAAATGCCCACTCTGCTATGTCAAGAGTTTTTGTTTTGGTACTGGAGATTAAACCCAGGAGTGTTCTACCACTGAGCAACATTCCCCAACCCTTTTAATTTTTTGTTTTGTTTAGAGGCAGGGTCTTCCTAAATTGCTGAGCCTGCCTCAGCCTCCCTGTAATCGCTGGGATTACAGGCGTGTGCCACCACATCTGGCTTCTTTTCAGTTCTTTTGACAGCCGCAATCCTTTTGCTAACTGGTCAGGGTCTCCTGAAAGCATTGATATATCCTGAGTTTTTCCCAGGCCTTAAAAACACAATTGTTTGTTTGTTTTTAGTACCAGGGATCACTTAAACACTGAGCCACATCCCCAGTCCCTTTTTAATATTTTATTTTGAAACAGGGTCTCTCTAAGTTGCTTAGGGCCTCGCTGAGTTGCCAAGGTTGACCTCGAACTTGCGATCCTCTTGCCTCAGCCTCCGGAGCCACTGGGATCCCAGGCAGGCACCACAGCGCCCAGCACACAATTGCTGTTTTCTATTGTTCTTTTTATTGCCTCCTGGTTTATTTTAACCTCTCTGTCTTCTTTCTGATCTCACTAGAGTCCCCAGGGAGCTTCTTCCTGAGGAGAGCTCGGGAACTGAATTTCCAAAGTCCCTACAAGTCTAAGAATGTGTTGGTTCTGCTCTCACACTTGAACTCTAAGTTTAAAGAAGCCCTCCCTGAGGAAGCCAAAGCACTACCCCATCCTCTGTCCACATCCCAAACCCCTTGGCTTCAGTACACTTGCTATCTTTCTCTAAAAGATTGAGAGTCTTCTCATTATCCATCTTTTTTCCTTTTTGTCTCAGAATTTCATGAGGATCTATCTAGGTGCAGATCTTTTCTTATTCATTCACATGATTCTTTTTTCCTTTTTCTTTTTTTGAGACAGGGTCCCACTATGGGACTAGGGTCCCAGGCTGGCTTCCAGCTCCTGGGTCCAAGTGATCCTCCTGCCTCAGCCTCCTGAGTAGCTGGGACTGCAGGTGCTCACCACCACACCTGCCTTAACCTGTTTCTTGTTGGATCTTCTCAAAGTGAAGTTCCAGCCCTGATTCATTTTATTACTATCTCATGATCAATCCCTCTCTCCATTTCTTCTCCTCTTGCTAGAGCTCTAAATAGACACTTGTTTTTCCCGATTGTTTCTTTGTCTTGACTTTTCTGATTTTTCATTTTAGATTGTTTTCATTTTCTGGCCTAGGAGGACATACTGGACAGACCTTCTTCAAATTTATGTTATATTTAGGAATTATATTGAATTTCATGAACTGGTCCTTATTTGGGCGACCTACCCCATAGTGACTGTTCTGGTTGTATAGATGTGATTTCTGCTTGAATTCCACCGATGCTCGCCAGAGGTTTTTCTGGTCTCCACGCTCCTTCCTCTTCCACCCCTGGAAGGTGCTTTACTATCTGCTCATCTCAGCCCTCCTCACTCAATCTGCCCAATCCTGTCCATGTTTGTCAAGGTCCAGGGGGACAATCATGATGTTTTCCTCTCCATTTCCACCTGGGACCTGGGGGGCAGGTGCTGGGGACAGCAGACCACCTTGATCCAGGCCCGTCCCCTGCAAAATCTGACCCGTGGGCCCACATCCTTAGGTGCACCCATCTGAGACAAGAACAGAAACTGAGACTAAGCATTTTGAAACTTTGATGGCACTTTTGACATTGCACAATAACCAAGCATGATCGGCTGGCTTGTGTCGTCGGTATCTTTTTTGAAAATTCCATTTTCTAGTAATTAATTTTTATTATATTTTACGGAAGAATCAGTCCGTAACAGATGAGACATTTTGTAAGAGGGGGGTTTGTCTTTCACTGCGCTTCTTTAGGAAACCCAGGCAGGGAGAGGTGAGGCAGGCTGCCCCGCTGCTGAATGTCACCTGCGCAGGGGTTTCCTGGGTCTGCTGCCCCCTATTCAGAGAGCACTCACCCCTGAGGTCTCCTTAGAAATGTTTCTCTGACTTCGGCCTCAGGGAGAGGCTGCAGTCACATGGTGGAAAGTTGGAACAGGGAAATGGAGACTCTCCTGTCCTAGCAATGCCGTCCACAGTTCCTCCATCCATCGTCTGCATCTGCCCTTCCCGCTGCTCCTGCCTGAGGCTCAAACCTGACTGAGCCAGTGGCCGAGTCGCCCAGGCTACCTTCCCCCTGCAGGCTTGGGCGGGGCTCCTGTTCACCTGCCTCCTGGCCTCCAGAAATGCATGGCTGGTCTCGCCTCTCTCTCCCACCTTTGCGACCCCTGTCTGCACTATTTCTTGTTGTCACTTTTCAAACAAATGTGCTCAGTCGTCCTGAACCAGAAGTCCTTGTTCAATACCTTTGGGGTCACCTCCGCTCTGGGGTCTTCGAGGAATCCTGTTTTCTTGGAGAGAGAGGACTCTGTGGGGGTGATGTAATGTTCTATATCCTACGCAACCCACCCAATAGAAATAAAATGGCAATGCTAAAAGAAACACAGATTCGATCGATTCCTTTTAATAATTTATTTTACCCAACTTACCTAAAATTTGCTTCAGCATGCAATCAGCATAAAAAATTTTAATGAGATATTTCGTATTCCTTTTTACACACAAAGTCTTCAAACTCAGCGGTTTATAGCACATCTGCTCAGATGTTAATTTTGCTTGGATATACTTGGCCTGTATTTAAGTTCTGTCAAGTTTGTAAGTGGATTGACATATTGAAATTGTTTCAGATAGACTTAAAATTTTTCCAGTAACAGAACAGTTTTTAGATTTAGATTAAGATGACTTAAAATTAACTAGAATTAAAAATTCAGTTCCTATTCACACCAGCCACGAGAAACATTCGGAAAACTTGGAAGAATTGTCAAGTGCATAATAGTTACATAGGGCTAGTGACCACCACACTGGACTAGGCAGTTCCACGTCTTCAAAAGGGTTTGCGCTATGAAGTATACACAGTTATCAAAACTCATTTCAGCAGAGAGTTAACATTTGGATGTAAATTTTACCTTATATAAGCTATCGAGTTAATGATATACATGATGGACCATTTAGGGTGACTTACACTTATTTTTAAATGCATCAAAAAAAAGGATTGGGACTGGGGGTTGTGGCTCAGTGGTAGAGCGCTTGCCTAGCATGTGTGAGGCGCTGGGTTTGATTCTCAGCACTGCATATAAAGAAATGAATAAAGTAAAGATCCATTAACATCTAAAAAAATTAAAAAATAAAAAATAAAAAGAAGGATTGATGGATGGAAGGATAGATGTGTGATAAATCAAATACAGGAAAATGAATTGTAGAATCTGTGGTGGAGTAATTCACTCACTACACAATTCTTCCAAGTTTTCTGAATGTTTAAAATTTTAAATAAAATTGGGGGAGGGCATGTCTTAATGAACTATACCTGCATCCAATCCCACTGATAAATCTCAAAAGCATAATATTGAGAGAAAGATGCCAGACTTAAGCAAGCTGTGCGTGCTTCCACTTATATGAAGTCAATGAACAGTCAGAACCAATCTCTGCAGCTGGAGGTCAGAAAGATGTTACCCTGTGGGGTACGGTAACTGGAAGGGGACACAAGGGGGATTCCTGGGGACACAGAAGTTTCATGTTTTGATGGAACACAGTGTGGGTGTGCATTACATGGTTGTGTTCACTATGAAAATTTGTGAAACTCTACACAGAATGTGTGCACTTGACCATATTCATATCTCAATAAGCAGTTTTTGTTGTTTTTAAGTAACACCTACCTTTCAGATCTTGCATGTGGGAAGCCAGAACTCTCCTTTACAGATTTAAATGTTTCACAAAAAGCAAGTGATCTACTTCTCTGATCCCAGGAGGGCAGTGAGATGTGTCATTAGGCACTGAGGACTCAGAAGCTGCGGACCTAGTGTTTATTTCAGGAACTTTCTCTGTGGTTCTTGTTAACATTCCTGAGCGAGATTTACAGAAAGCAGACCCATGTCCTGCCTGGTCCCCAGCCAGGGCATCAGAACCTCCGCCCTCCTCCACATGGCTCCTCTGTACCTTCTCCACATCCCCAGTCCCCAGTTTTCTTTATCTTCCTGAATAGCTGTTAATTTGTTGAATGCCTCCCCCCACCACCACCACTGCAGGACCTCAAAACTCTCCTAAGAATAAAAAGAGGAAGAGAAAGAAGGTAGTGGTAAACTGAGGCAGAAGGGAAGTGTCAGGGAAATGGGATATTGGCTACTCACAGGCAGAAGGCTGGAACCCAAGGCACTTGCCTGATCCATCCAGATGTTTTACATTTTTATTTATTTATTTATTTTGGCAGTGCTGGGAACTGAATCTCCCCCACCTCCACCTTGGGCATGCTGGGTAAGCGCTCTACCATGGAGCTACACCCCAGCCTTCATCCAGGTATCTGAGTCCACAGTTCAGGTAAGCTCTTGGGATGGGATCAGGTAGCACCTGAAAAATCAAATCAGGGACAGGGGCTCCCTGGATAACCTTTGGGGTAAAGTATTGAGATGCCTGGGAGAAAGACTGGCTTGGGAGCCACAGGCCTGAGAGAGTCTGCAGAATTTATTTCCTTGTTCTTCCTTTAGGTTTCCTTTCCACCTTTTTTTTTTTTTTTTTTTTAATTCCTTCTGTCCTACCTCAAAATAGGGATATTCAGAGATTGCCATTTCCCTGACAAGCGCTGTTCAATGGAATTTTAAGGCACAAGCCAGGCTGAGTGTGGGGGTCAAGGTTGTCACCATGAAGTGTCCATGGGGGATGTGAGAGGCCCTGGGAGAGGTGCGGATGGGCAGGCAAGCCCCAGGAAGCTTCCAGAACAAGGACTGAGGGAGGAAAGGGACTTGGGGTGCGTGGAAAGCTTCAGGATTCCTTGCTTCCCTTTCCTTTGTACTCCGTCCCTGCAGTGACTCCGGGATTCCTCAGGACCCCTGCCTGGGGTCGCCCATCAGGGCCTTGAGGAACCTAGAAAGGGCCCCTTCCCAAGGCCACATATGGATCCCGTGGGTTCTCTAGGCCGGTGAGAGCTGACAGCCCAGGCTGGACCCCTCGCCTCACCTGAAGCAGGTGACCTGGCCCCTGGATCCCCCTAGTCCCCCCCTGGCCCTCAGATCTCGCGTCCCCGCAGTGCCCCACCTCTCCCGCCCGCCCTCCCGAGCCCAGGACCAGAGCCCCGCCCTTCCCCCTCTTCCTTATCTCTTTTTCTAACCTTTTGCATTTTTTTAGTCTCATTTCCTGTCGGGTTTTGCATTTCCCTCCCCCGCCCCTCCCAGCCTATGACACACTTTCTCTCCTCTCTGCTCCCTCGGTCTCCTTGGTCTCCGGACTCCTGCCCGGGCCGCGCCAGCCCCTGCGGCCCGGTAACCGAAGGTGGGCGCGGGACGCGGAAGGCAGCCGGCGGCCTGCGCGGAGGAGGCGTCCGCTCCCGCGGAGCATGTGCGCCGAGGTAAGCGAAGGCGACACGCCGGAGGGACGCGGCGGGGCAGCGGGGCCCACCCGCTCCTCGCCCTCCTCCCAAGTCCCTCCCCGTGGCTGCCTCCCGTCGTTGCTCCGCCGGGCCTCCTCGGTGTCCCTGTGGCCTCCGCGTGTCTCCCTGGCCAAGTCCCCGCGCTCCTTAGAGAGGACGGGGCTGAATGAACGGGGGGCCGGCGGGCGCCCGTGTGCACCTGCCCCGGAGGCGGGAGTAGAACCTCCGCAGACACCTGAGAGGCCGGAAGCTGCCCGACCACAGCCAGCCTGACTCAGAGGCTCCGGACGGGTGGCCACGCGGCTCAGGCTGGGAGGTGACCCCCCGAGGGTGCGGAGGGGGCAGAGGACTGGGCCTTCCCTCGGCGTGCAGAGGGGGAGGGGGATGGCAGGGTGCCGGAGAGGGCCCTGGTGGCCTCGGCCTGAAGTCACCTCCCGGATGCTCCCACTGGTGCTCTGCGGCGCCCTCTCTGCTGAGAGGTAGGAAGGGCTTTTCTGGCCTTGGGTACCGAGCACCGTTGGAGGGAGTCACCGGGACACAGAACTGTGTTTCAGCTGGGTCTGCGTAAGGCTGTGGCCAGGACGTCACCTGAGCGGCTGCCTTGTGTCACCGCTCGCCGTCTCAGCCCAAGGCCGCCTGCACAGACTGGCTCTTGTGCCAAACTGACCTCTGCGTGCTCGGGGTGGTCTCGAAGACTTTGGTTTGTAGTTTTTAAAAATCATCTCCCGACACTGACGGCTTCTCTTGGAGGTTTAAGGTTACCGATCTACTAGAAAGCGGCGCGGGGAGTTGTTCTGTCACTCAACGTTTATTTAGTGCCTAACCGCGCATAATGTGTGCCGGAAAGCCCGGGAGCCGGAATTAATGCGAGGATAGGAATTTAGCTCCAATTCTCCACTGCTGTGCTTTGCGGGAAACTCCAGCTGTCTCCACCCCCAAGGCATCTGTACGCAGCAGATAGTTCCACCTGGGCCAGCGGTGCTCGGAGGGCAAGGCAGGCGGCCTCGTCCTTGTCACATCTCAGCGAAAGGGTGTGCACCTGCGTAGATTTTATGAGGCAGGAATCAGAAAGGCTGGTACCTTACCCTTCTGATTAGTCTCCAGTCTGCACATGAATGATCTTTGACGTGATTTAAAAAAAAAAGGTGGTAAAATATACATAACATAAAAATAACAATTTCAACCCCTTTTAATGTATGGTCCTGCGGCATTAAGTGCCTTCTCACTGTTGTGCAGCCATCCCACCGTCCACTTCCAGAACTCTTCCACCTTCCCAAACTGAAACTTTAAACAATAGTGTACCCCCCTCCCCCGCCCCCAGTCCCTAGCATTGCACTTTCTGTGGATCTGACTACTCTGGGAACCTCACCCAGGTGGAATCAGTGTTTGATCTTTGGTATCTGGTTACTTCCCTGAGCATCCCTTCTGTCCTCGAGGTGCATCCTGTGGCTGCCTGCCTCCTCATTCTAACTGATTAGTATTCTTTTTTTTTTTTTTTTTTTTTGGTACCAGGGATTATTACCCAGGGATGCATAACTACTGAGCCACATCCCCAGCCCTTTTTATGTTTTATTTAGAGGCAGGGTCTCTAAATAAAAAAGTTGCTCAGGGCCTTGCCAAGTTGCTGAGACTGGCTTTGAATTGGAGATCCTCCTGCCTCAGCCTCCCCAGCCACTGGGATTACAGACTTGTGCCACCATGCCTGGCTTCACCCATCCTTTATGCGATTTAAAAAATAAACTTTAAACTTAACTCTCCTGAAGGCAACAACATGTGTTTGAGCCAATGGTCACTGCATAGGTGGCTTCGTGTGGGAAGCACAAGGTCCTTCTCTAAGCAGGCTGTGTTGCACAGGCTGGGAGCTCTGTTGGCAGTGTGGCTGAGGACACCAGATGGGAAAGAACTCGGAGGAGGGAGGCTGGCGGAGGGAGTGTGGGGCTTGGCTGGGCTGAGGCAATGGTTCCAGGCTGGTGTTGTGCAGGAAGGCAAGGCTGGGATTCTTTCTCCACCTTCCTATGTCATGTCCCCCACTCTTCCTATTAGAGACTTCTTCCCAGGCCAGAAGGGATGTGTGTCTGTGGTTTGGGGGTGGCAGGTTGAGGTGGTGGAGATGAAGAGACTCCTGTGACTGTAGTTGCTTGTAGCACATAGTGCATGTGAGGTCTCATCGAGTCCTGATTTTCAGAGGACAATTATGAAAGATCATCAAATGCTGAACAATGCTCCAATCCGTGTTAAAAACCATCATCTATTCTCTTTGCTTTGAAGACAGTGCCTCTGGTCAACAGGATGGGGGTTAAGCCCCACGTGGGCCAGAATCCCAGATGGCCACTCTGACTCAGCAGGGCTGGGTTGCTGTGGTTTTGCAAAACCAGATCTGCGAAAGAGATGTGTGCATTGATGATGGAGGGAAGAAAGCAATAGGGCTCAACTTGCCTCCTTTCAGGTCTGGGTACTGTCCTAGCTGTGGGGCCTTGGACAGACTTGTCATTCCTTGAACTTTCTGACACCATTTCTCTAATGGAATCAGGATTTTAATACGAATTGTTTTCATCCTTGCCCACGGCATTGGGCATAAAATGAGAAAAATACAAGATATTACTCTTTTGCAATTGCTACTGAGATCTGGGCACAGATCAGAGGTTGGATTTCAGAGGCCAGACAGTACCTGCTTCCCCCTACAGACCTGCCGGAGGACTTCCTGGCTTAGTATGCCTTGGCCTTAGTTTCCCTGAGTGCAACCACAGTCTTACAGTAGAATTTTGAAATTTAAGAAAATCACAGAGCAGACACTCAGTAAATCTACCCTGTGAATATACTCTTCTCTCTGCTGTGGTTACACTACGCAACTGGTCTAGAATATATTTGGATTGAATGAAATCTGAGAACAGAAAGAAAAGGGAAAGACAACTTTTGAGAAAACCCTTAAAAATACTCTTTCGCTAAAGTAAAATTACAGTTTTTAAAATTCTTTCATTTGCCATGCTGGGATTAGACCTAGGGCTTCATGTGTGCTAGGGTGCCCTACCATGGACCTACCTGTCCCCAGCCCTAAAAAAAAAAAAATTAAAAAAGAGCAGATTCCTGGGTGCCAGCCTCTGCTGTCAGGCAGGACCGCATGGGAAGGACACGGCTAATACATGCTACATGCAAAGAACATGCCCCTGACTGCCCCTCACCCTCCTTGAGGCACCTGCTCTCTGGATCAGTGGTTTTATTGGGGTGGCTATTTTCAGGAGAGTAACCTTTGGGACTGTGATTGGTTCAAGGGCTCAGAGATTATAATGATCACTGTCAAATTTGTGTGATGGGTGTCCGTGGCCCAGTGCCAGGGGATAATAAAAGCTCTCCTCTTGCTTGGCATTTGCTCCCTCTTCCCACCTGCAGCTCCCACAAGCACATCTGTTCAACCTAAATGCTCTTGTCCTCTCGACCACTGCTGGGTGGGCAATGATCCTCGCAGGCCTAAGAGCCAGAGTGGTGTGTCTGTCCCCCAGGGGGCGTCCATCCTTTCCCACTGGTTTCTGTGAGCAGCATATAATCTTCCTGCCCCCTCTGTCTCAGGAATGTGTGACCTTTACTCACAGGTGTGACAGGGACAGAGTGGGGACTCCCCCATGTTCTATCCCTCGAATTTCACACACCCTGAGGGTATCAAAGGCAGTGCCCGCCAGGACTTTGCTTTTAACAATGACTATACGCCTGGTGTGGCCCTCATGCCTAAGAGGTAAGGTCCTGTTCTAGAAAGATCTCTGTGCTTGGGACCAGGCAACCAGCCATGACTGTGTGGCCTCAGCAAAGTCACATGTATCAAACAAGTATAAAAATACCTTCCCTAAATTAATGCTGAGCAGTGTTTCTAAACGTACCTACCACATGTGTCTCAGCGCTCGGTCGGCTTCTGCTTTTCGGTTGCGCTTCTGACTTGGTTATTTTGAGACCAGGAGGTGGAACATAGCGATGAGTTAAAAGCAAAACAGAATCCATGCAAGAAAGAGCCGTTTCCCTCATTTATCGAGAACACTTGTCAATCACTTAGGTAACAGAATCAGCACGTTTTCTCCTGGAAGGCCCAAGTAGTACATATTTTAGGCCTTCTGAGCCAGATGGGCTCTGTCGAAGCAACTCAACTCTGTAAGCGACAGATGGGGTGAGTGTGGCCACATCTGGCCCAATGCGCAGCACAGGCGGAGCAGGAATGGACCCTTGGTGACAGCTGACCAACCCCAGAGCTGGAGAATTCAGCGCAGTGGGAAAACAGCTAAGGATGCAACGAGCATAATCTGAACAGATCGGTCCAGGTGCTTCTGTCGTGATTAAGTCAAAGTCAAGTGATAGAAGAGGGACATCACTTTTTTTTTTTTTTTTTTTTTTTTTACCTTTTGAGCTGACAACACTCAAAAAGTTTGAAATGTGACGTTGGCAAGGGAAGGCGGAGGCGGGCATTGCTATACACTGTCAACGCCATGCTGTTTACCAGCTTTAGAAGTGAACAGACCCTCTGGCATGGGAATTCTGCTTCTACGAAACCGTCTTCTGGACACACTTGCACAAACATGCAAAGATTTGGACGTGCAGATGTTCGTGCGAGCGTTGTTTATTACAGGAAAAAGCTGGAAAGGGCAGGCGTGCTTCTCCAGAGCAAGGTCCAGCCGCGCAGTGGGATTCTGTGAGGCCGTTAAAGAGGAGGAGGCGGGTCTGTGGGGATGCTCAGCGAACTTCTGGAAGAAAACAGTAGTCCTCTCAGAGGCTGTTCATGGCAGGGGGAGGGAGCTCAGTGGCTGGAAAGGGGAATTTTAAAAACTTATTTTGTATCTTTGTCTTTCATTTGCATTTTTTGTTAACCATGAATCTCAGCTTTTCAGGATCCCTTCCTAATGCAAAAGGGGGTTTCCTCTTACAGTGAATTCTCATTTCTGCTGAGTCCTAATAAGAGGGCCATGCTAGGAATCACAGACCTCAGTTCTCCTGCTGAAAGGCAAAACTGGGGCACCCTTCAGTGAAAAATAGGAGTTTTTAAATTAATATATAACACACAGTACGCTTCACAAATCTTAAGTATAAAGCTGGGCATGGTGGCGCATGCCTGTAATCCCAGAGTCTCAGGAGGCTGAGGCAGGAGGATTCAAAACCAGCCTCAGCAGCTTAGGGAGGCCCTAAGTAATAGAGCAAGACCCTATCTCTAAATAAAATATATATAAAAAAAGGACTGGAGATGGCTCAGTGGTTAAGCACCCCTGGGTTCAATCTCCAGTACCAGGAAAAAAAAGAAAAAAAGGAACAAATCTTAAGCATAAAGCTTGAGTTTTTTGTGTACCCATGGAGCCAGTCACCCAGATCCAGGAATAACTTCTTTTGAGGGCACATGGGGACTTCTCAGGCCTCTTCCCAGTGTCTGGCCTTCCCCCAGCCCCACATGAGCACCCCTTCAAGCTAATCCCTGTGGCTTTGCCTCGCTTTGCCATCCATGTACATGGAGCCCAGGGGCTGTTCTCTTGTCCCCAGCTTCTTTTCTCAGCCACGTGTGTGAGGCTCATCCATGTGGTGCACAGCACCAGCCTATTGTTTCATAGTGCATTGTACAAAGGCATCACAATTTATCCATCCTACTCCTGATAAACATTTTTTATGGTGAAAAAAATGTGTATGTAGAATTAGCCAGCTGGACTCAGCCGAGATGATCCCAATTTCATTGGCAATATCAAAGCGTTGTTATCAGGAGCCAGTGGAACATATGCTTTCTCATCTTTGTCAGGCCTGATAGAGTATTGACCTTGGCTACATCAATGTCACAGAGCTTCTTCACAGCCTTTTAAAGTCCGGTGCTCATTGATCTTGACATCCACAGTGAACACGAGTGTGTTTCTTCTAATTTCATGGCAGACTCAGTGGAGGGGATGTGAGGTTGGAGATTTTCTCCAGGCAGCACTCTTCTGAGGATATCTGGACCCAGGCTGCCTCCGGAGCCACCTTGTCGTGTGTGTGTGTGTGTGTGTGTGTGTGTGTGTATGTGTGTGACCATGGTTGCCTGTTACGGTTTGGATATGAGGTGTCCCCCAAAAGTTCCTGTGTTAGTGCAGGAATATTCAGAGGTGCTGTAACCAGATCAGTTCGTCTTCGTTTGAATGGACTGACTGGGTGGTAACTGTAGGCAGCTGAGACATGCCTGGAGGAGGTGGGTCACTTGAGGAGGGGCTGTCCTGTCCTTCTCTGCTTCCTGACTATTCTCTGCTAAGCTATTTTCCTCCATCACACCCTTCCGCCACGATGTTCTGCCTCACCTTGGGTGCAGAGCAATGGATTCAGCCTCCCATGGACTGAACTTTTGGAACTATGAGCCATAACTTAGTTATTCTCATCAGGTATTTCGGTCATGGCAATGAAAAGCTGACTATCCTAACACCTTCTCGCTCTGCATTCTTGACCTTCAGAGCCTTGACATTTGTTCGGGCCCTGCGAGAGGCAGGAGGCTCTTCTTGGCTTCCAGCACCATCTTGGTGGAAAGGGTCTGTTGATAAGCATTTGCATGATTTGCACTTTGGGGCCACTGTGACGAAACTACTGTGAGTGTTCTCATACATATCTGCAGAATGATGTGGGTTTTTTATTTTAATTTTTTTTTCATCCCAGGGCAAACAGAAGCCCTGTGACAGTATTATTTGAGGTTTAGTGAATTATTATTTTAGTGATAAATGTTAGTGTGAAGTAAAACTGCATTTTATTGACACTAGTGCTTTGTTCCCTGCTTCTGGAAGGGATTATGTGATTGACTCAAGTCTTCTAAGAAACAGCCTTTTAAAAAAAGAGATCCAAGCAAAATTGGTTCAAGGGAAACATTCAGTTGAATGATAATGATACCCTGCACTTCTTCCCAGGCCTCCTGTCTTCAGTATCACATGCTCCTTTGGGAGCTGGGTAGGGCATCCCTGTTTGCAGAGAGGTAGACCAAGGAGCCCATTCTTATGAGCGTACACGCTAATGGAAAGGTGCTTCTGCCCATATTCTTTTTGACTTTTTTTTTTTTTTCTTCCTGGCACTGGGGATCGAACCCAGGGCTTCACACATGCCAGGCAAGCACTGTGCCCGAGTCACATCCCCAGCCCATTCTCCCCATATTCTTTCGGGACATTCTTTGACGGGGCTGTCCCAGTTTGGAGAGGTTCTAGACTGAAGAATGTGGTCAAGTAGGGAAGGAATGGTTTTTTTGGTTGCCACATTGGGGGTCAAACCCAGGGCCCTGTGTGTGCCAGGCAGGTGCTCCACCCTTGAGCCCCTTCCCATCCCTGACTGTGATGGGTAGGGAAGCATCGCTGGTTTTCTTTGACTGTTAGGTGTGGCCGCAGCATCAGCAGAAGGCTGTTCAAAGGCACAGATCAACCTCTCGCCCCTTGGTTTGTATAGAAATTTTATGTAACTTCATCTCTTTCTTACTTAATTTTAAATGCATTTTGAAAAATCCCAATCTTTTGTGGTATAGTCAGACAAAGTGGACCTAAGAGGCCATCCTGGCCCTAAGCCTGTGGCCCTACCTCCTCCTCTACCCGCTGCCCAAGCCCTGCCCTGTTTCCAAGATGTACATCTGTCCATCTGCCCTGCCCACCTCTGTACCAGGCCCCAGAGCCGCCTTGTCTATCCTGTGAAGTTCTCTGGTATCTTCCTCTCCTGCACATCAACCCGCTTCTCTCTACAGGATCATTTCTGTCAGAGTACTGATAGGCCACAGTTTCCCCCAGCTTTAGCGCCAACTAACCAACCCGTCTGGATTTCATATTCCCCTCCAGCTACCACTGCCTGTCTCTGTACCCTTTTTTTCTTTTTCTTCCTTTCTTTCTTCTTTTTTTTTTTTTTTTTTTTTTTTTTTTTTTGTACCAGGGATTGAACTCAGGGGCACTCAACCACTGAGCCACATCCCCAGCCCTATTTTGTATTTTATTTAGAGACAGGGTCTCACTGAGATGCTTAGTGCGTCGCTTTTGCTGAGGCTGGCTTTGAACTCACAATCCTCCTGCCTCAGCCTCCTGAGCCTCCAGGATTACAGGCCTGTGCTACCACACCACACCCGTTTTTTAAAAATGAATATGCTTGGACTGCCGAAACAAAGAACCACGGTCCAGGCGGCTTGAACAACACACATCCACTGTCTCACAGTTCAGGAGGCTGCGTGTCTGAGCTCAAGGGGCTGGCGGGTTAGTGCTTCCTGAACCTCTCTCCTTGACTGTGACAGCCACCTTCCTCTGTGTCCTCACCTGGATGTTCGAGCTCATCTCTAGTGTCTCTCTGTGTGTCTGATTTCCTTTTATTTATTTATTTGTGCTGGGGATGGAGCCCAGGGCCCTGTGCATGCTAAGCATGCACTACACCACTGAGTTGCACCCCCAACCCCTCTTCGTTGGATTTTTTTTTTTTTTTTTTTGCAGTGCTGGGATTGAACTCAGGTCCCCATGCATATTAAACAAGTACTCTGTCACTGAGCCACATCCCCAGCCCCCAATCCCTCTTCTTGAAGAACACTAGTCAGATTGGATTAGGGCCCACCCCATATAGCTTCCTTTTTAAAATTTTATCATGTTTTCACCAGAAAATATGCCATATGTTATTTCTGCTTTTCATTATTGCTTGAAATTTTCTCTGTGGCTAATTCATGGTGAATTTTTGTAAGGATTTTTCTATGTGTGTTTGAAAAGAATTTGTCTTCCCTACTTGTTCCATACAGAGCTCTCTGGTTCTGTTAGAACAGGTTGATTATCTTTGGTCACCCATTAATGTACCTGCTGGTCCTCTTCTCAGGGTCCTTTCTGAAGTTTCCCACTGACACCACCATCTTTCCCAGTGTCTTGTTTTCCCATCAGTTTTGTTGTGTTTTTCTCAGCCGTGTTTTGAGGTACAGTAGGGTTCATAGTCGTTGATGGTTCTCCATCGTATAGAAATCTCCTTTGTCCCTTTTAATGTTCTTTCCCTTAAATTCTATTTTTGCATAAAGAACAACAGTCTTAGTGGCTCCTTCCCCAAAAACCTCATTTAAACTTAATCTATTCTTTAAAGACCCTGTCTTCAAGTAGAGTCACATTCTGAGGTTCTGGGCCTGAGGATCTGAGGATAACACCTTTATAGCAAATCCCTTTGAAAGTGTTGTCTACCCTGGATGTCCCCAGCTCCTTTCCTCCCCTTCCATCTTGAACCCACTTTAGTGGGGCTTGTACCCGGGCACCCATTTAAACAGCTCTGATCTAGGCCACTTCTTAGTTCGTGATCTCAGCAGCACATGATACCATTGATTCTTCTCCTCCTGGAAACACATGTTCATTTGGCTGTGGGCCCCTCTCCTGGTTTTTCTCCCACTTAACTGATTGCTGCTTCCCAGCCTCTGTTCCCTGATGGCTCGTGTCCCCTGATCTCTGAGGCTCAGTCCTCTCTCTGGATGTTTTCACCTGCCTCGTTGCTTGAGAAGTCATCTGTGTGCCAGTGACTCCCAGGTTTGTATCTCCTGCCCAGGCTCCCCTCCTGAACTTGAATCTTGACATGTCCATTAAGAACCGATCCAGAAATCAAACTTGGGGTTTTTGAGTGTTAAACCCTCTCTTTCTCTTGCCGGTCGCTCAGGCAACTCCTGGAGTTGTCTTTGACTGGTACCTTAGGAGTAGTAATTTGTCCATTTGCTCAGAAAAACCAATTTTCCCGGGCAAGGTCATGAAAAGTCATTCTTCTGCCTTGTTAATGCATCTTGGAAGGGAAGATGCACATTCTTTGTGCAGCAGATGGGTGACAGCTGGGTTGAGAAAGGGGGATTTGGATTTTGGATCCACTCACCCATTGGACAGTCTTGATCAAGTCTCTTCTCTCTGGGGCTCAGTTTCTTCATATGTCAAGTGAGAAGATTAGGTAGGGCTTGAGATGATAAATGGATTTCAAAAGTAATGGGAATGCTTTTTATATGGATTGTATTGGTTACATACATGTCAAAACTGATCATATTGCATACTTCAAATATGTGCATTTTATTGTACTTCAATTTTACCTCAATAAAGCTATGGGGGGACAAAAGAGATGATAAATGGATTTCATCTTGGAGGCCAATCAACTAATAATGGCTTGCTGGAGCATTGTGTTGAGGATCCAAACTCTGGAAAAGAGTTCTGTAATTGATTGTCAATGACTGTGATGGGTGTGAAACAGAATTGAAACTTGGCTGCCCCCGCTAGTCATCCCTGCAGGACCCACTGTAAAAATCCACAATGACCTTGTGACCTTGAGCGAATCACTTCACTCTTCCAAGATTTTGTTTCTTCATGAACAAGATGGAGATAAATAATCCCTGCCTTCCTGCTACACAAAATTGCTCTAAGGAGCGTAGGAGATTAGTGGGTGAAAAATGGCGCTGGAAATACCAAAGCTTTCTATAAAGGAGAGGTTTTATTTTTATTAATTGGCCACTGTAAATTCTGTCATTGGTTGTGGCCTCCTCTAGACCGGCCTTGGCTTTAACCTTGACCGTCTTCCTTTGGCTTCTCTGCTCCGGTGCATTTGTGCCATTAGGGTTCCCCTGGGGTTGATGGGAAAGGGATTAACATGGATGCATGGTGTAGGATGTGGTCCTCCTGAGCTTGGAGCATCTCAGCATCTCAGCATCTCACGCCCTCGGGCCGGTGCAAGCCAGGAGGCTCTCTTCAGGGTCACCCTTGCACAATGGAACCCCAGAGTTCCTGACCCGCACCCTGTGTCCTCGCCTCCTAATGATGCTCTGCACAACTGCTCGACGGGTAGGGGAAAATCTTCCCAAATTAAGGTTTTCTCTCCCTTGGGGGGTTCATCCTTATTATCCAAATCTCTGCAGTTAAATTAATCCTCCAGTTGGGCAGTGAGGAGCAGTGGGCCTCCCTGGGCGCTGCTGCGTGGAGCTCGCTCTGGTTAATTTCTGGAGCAGGCAAGTGCCCTGCAGCTGGTGGGATCCAGTGGAGACATCCAGACATCTATTTTTGTTACCTGATGAAAACACCGTGGTCCCCAAATCTACAAGGCCTGTTTCTTTCACCTTGAATGTTGTTAATGTCCTGTGTTTTGTACCAAAATCCCGAACAGAGCTTCCGTTTTCAGCCTCCTGTATGTATTAACTTTTCCCAGAGACCCAGGGGAGCCATCTGTTCTTCTATTATTTGGTTTAAGCAAAGCTTTGGGGCATTTCTTCTTGCCAGTGGTATATTCTGAGTCGGATTCATTGCCTGGGCTCTTATTTATTAGCGTGTGTGTTTTATTGTAATGCGTTTCATTTCCTTCTGTCTTTTACTTTGGGCTTCATTCTCCAGCCTCTGTCGTGAACAATGTTTGGTGCCGTGTGAAATGAGATGCATTCAAAACTCTTCCAAGACAGAAAGTTAGGGTGGTGGTTTTTTTTTTTTTTTCTGGTTAGATTTTCTTCTTCTTCTTCTTCTTCTTCTTCTTCTTCTTCTTCTTTTTTTTTTAGAAACAGATAAATAAAGGACTTGAGTTTCCTGTAGCACTGGAAACAGTGAATCAGATTTTTGCTTTGTTTAAAACCTGAAATCTCAGTCTGGATGAAGCCAAATACTGTTTAGGGGTTTGAGTTGTCACTCCTTCCGGGCGGGTCAGTCTATGGGAGGGGGAGCCACCTACAGAGACGATTTGAGAGGGACCAGAATGGGTGCCTGACTCACGGTGCTGCTCCGGCTCGGTGGGCGCCTGACACTTCCTCTGCTGACTTGCCTGTACCAGGGTGACGGTGGGGGAGGGGGGACATTTCAGTGATTCAGCACCTGGCATTACTCATAGAACAGTGATTGTGATGGACACAGGCTCTGCTGCTGCCAGCCATGTGATCTGGGACAAGTCGCCAAACTTCTTCAGTTGCCTGTCTTCTTGTCTATGAAACAGGATGAGACCAGCACCCTTCCACAGCAAGTTAAATAAGACACCACCTCAGGGCAGGCCTGTAGCTGCCAAGGGCCAGTCTTGCAGTAGTTGCATGCCACTCATTAGCAGGATAACCCAGAGCAAGTTCCCAAGGGTCCCTTCCAAATATAAAATTGTGTTACGAACCCTTTGCAAAGCTTTTGCTCATATTCTCTTGCCTGCTCTCCAGCTGCTACGTCCATTACTCCTGCTACCCGCTGCTATGGCTTGAAGGTGTCTCCTCAAAAGCATGGCTGGAGACTGAATCCCCCGTGGAGTAGTGTTGAGCGGTGGGATCTTTAAGAGGTGATTAGGCTGGGTGTGGTGGCGCATGCCTTTAATCCTAGTGACTCGGGAGGCTGAGGCCGGAGGATCGCAAGTTTGAAGCCAGCCTCAGCAATTTAGCAAGGCCCTGAGCAACGTAGGGAGACCCTGTCTCGAAATTTTTAAAAAAAGGGCTGGGGATGCAGCTCAGTGGTTGAGCACCCCTGAGTTCAATCCCTAGTACAAAAAAAAAAAGAAAAGAAAAGAAGAAGAAAGAAAAAACAACAAAAGAAAAAAAAAAAAAGAAAAGAAAAAGAAAGGTCATGGGTTAATGCTGTTATCCCAGGAGGGGTTGGTTATCTCCAGGTCAGTTTCCCACCCTCTTCCGTCTCTTGCTCGCTCTTGCCCGTGAGCTTTTGCCCTTTCCCCATGGGAGGATGTAGTAAGCAGGTTCTTGCCAGATGCAGCCTCTTGCTCACAGACTTCCCCACCCCCAGAACCATAAGCCAAAGACATTTCTGTTGGTTATAAATGACCCAGTCCGTGGTATTCTGGGATAGCAGCAGAAGATGGACTAAGACCCCTGCGTAGGCATCTGTTTAACACATGCCCAGCATCCCCCCCCCCCGCCCGTGCAGACACTGCTAGGTGTGAAGGATAAAAAGGTGAAAAGATGGAGTCCCTGCTGCCACACGTCTGTCATCTGGTGAGGACACAGGCGTACAGTCAGTTGCAAGATGAGGCTGTCGCTCTGAGTGATGCCCAACATGCAGATAGACCCCAGGGAGAGGGACAGACAGGTCTGCCTGACAGAGTCAGAAAAGACCTCAGAGCACACGGAAGCTCAAAAGAGGCTGAAAACCTACGTAGGATTTTTTTCCAGGCAGAGAAGTAGGGAGTCAGCATGCACGAACCTGCAGGGGCCTGGGGACAGGGCAAGCGGGACCTCCAAGAGCCCCAGATGCTGTGCCAAGGAGGGCAGATGCTGTCCTGCGGGCCAGGGTGAGCAGGGGCTGTGAGCCAGGATGGCTGTACAGGTTACAGAGATCACAGACAGCAGTGAGGAGAACAGATGGGACCCCTGAGGCGAGAGGCCGGCCCGCGTTCAGTGGGACACGGGCCAGGTACAGTTTCATTGTTACTACAGTAAACTTTGCATGGAAGTGTAGTGTACGCACAAGAGACGTGTACAGATCCCAAGCGTGCAGCTCACAGTGCGAGCACACCCTGGTCACCAGTGACACCAGGTCAAGAAACAGAACGTGACCAGCTGAAAAACAATCGTGCAATAGAATAATAACTTTTAATGTAAGAATTTTTAAAAATAATGTTCTAATAGAATAGCAACCTTTAATATAAGAATTTTTAGTATAAGTATGTCCCAAATACTGCATTGGACATTCTTGATCTAAAAAATTGTTTATTCAAGAGACAAATGTAATGGGGTGTCCTGTACTTTATCTGACAACCTTATCCTTACCCATGTTGCTTCTTTAGCGATAGGTCATTTGGTTTTCGTTGCCAGTAATAATCCATTTTGTGAATAATCCAGATTTTATTTATACCACCGTGGATTGGCTCTTGTGAACAGGGCTGCTACGAAGCACTCCGAGGCATGTCTTTTGGAAATAAGTGTTTGCCTGGTGCAACCAGCATGGCCAAATGCTTAGGTTGGGCAAGGGGCAAAGCGGGATTGGAAAATAAAGATTCACAAACACAGATGTTGAAGACTGAGCTGGGATCAGGTGGAGGTCTGCCCTCCAATGGAGATGCAGATCTAAAGAGTTACGCCAGCAGTCTTTATTTATATATGCCTCATTATCAGGTTAAAGACTGTACAAGCATTACTCTTTGTATTCAGGAAAGTTACAGAAACCAGGACATTTATATAACTTTTCAGTAGCTACAATCCACAGTTGCAAAGTGCGATGTCAGGAGCTTTGTGTAGCTCTCAAGAAAGTTCATTGTTTAAAGTTACTGCGATCAAGAACAGGAGAAGGAGCTGGTGAAACATTGTGGTTGTCTAGGATAAGAATTCCTTCCTTCCCAGGAGCTGTGTGCCTGAGATCAAGGTCAGAGCTGACGGGACTCTTGCACAGCCTCCTCATGCAGGGCATTGCCTCTGCAGCTGAGCATCCTGTGCCCCTGCACAGGAACATTCCCAGGCACTGGGCAGGCCACAGCCATGAGGTCATCAGAGACCCCCGGTCTCAGTCACTGCCCTCCCATCCTCTGTCACTGCCCTACACATTTGCGCACCCAGGAGGGGGCTTGCTGGATCCTAGAACATGTTCACACTCAGCTCTAGTCGGTGTGCCCAACAGTTCCCCCAGGATGTCATTTCAGACCGTGCTGCTGTCAGTCATGGCTGAGGCTTTGTGTGCTCTGCCCTCTGAGACGATGCTCACTCACGGAATTGTCTGTCTCTTCCTTTGAGACATTCGGGTGGGTAGGTAGTCAGACAAACTACTCTGTGGTTTCAATTTGCATTTCATTTATGACTAATTAAATCGAGTGCTTTTCTCTTGTGTTTATTGGGCCAATTTGGATATCCTGCTTTATGAAGTACCCATTCAAGTGTTTTGCCCATTTTTCTATTGAACTGCCTTTCTTAGTGAACTGTATGAGGTGGCTACGTGTCCTTTGTCAGAGACGCGTACTGCAGATCTCTTTCCTTGGCGTGTGGCCTGCCTTTCACTCTCTATTTATGAATAGCAGTTTATTTTAATGTGGTCCAACTGGTACATGTGTATTCTTTCTTATGATTAGCTCTTTTTTTTTTTTTTTAAAGAATTGTCTTTTCAATTTTTAAAATTTTTTAGTTGTCAATGGACCTTTATTTTATTTATTTATTTATTTATATGCGGTGCTGAGGCTTGAACCCAGGGCCTCACACATGCCAGGCAAGTGCTCTACCACTGAGCCATAACCCCAGCCAGGTTAGCTCTTTTTGAGTCCTATTTTAGAGAATTTTGCCTACCCCAAGATATATGTTTCCTTCTAACATATTGTTTCACCTTCTGCATTTATCTATAACCGATCTAGAGTGATTTTTTTCCCTTTGAAGTCAATTTTATTGGGGTATTTTGTTCATACAGTGCAGTGCACCCATGGTAAGTGTACAGTTCAGCAAGTTGTGATAAATGTATACAGCCATGGAACTCTAACCTCAATCAAGATATCGAACATTTCCACCACGCCAAACCAGCAGCTTTAGTCTCAGTTTGGAGCCATCAGAAATGGCAGACTATGGGACCCTACCTCAGACCTGTTGAATTAGAATTTGCTCTTTAACAAGATTCCCAGGTACTTTCTTTTGGTGGTGGTGGGTACTGGGGATTGAACCCAGGGGTGCTTAACCACTGAGCCATATCCCCAAACCTTTCTATGTTTTATTTTGAGACAGGGTCTCGCTGAGTTGCATAGTGACTTGCTAAGTTTCTGAGGCTGGCCTCAAACTTATAATCCTCTTGCCTCAGACTCCTGAGCTGCTGAGACAACAGGCAGATTCCCAGGTACTCTGTATGCTCACTAAGGTTTAGAAACAACCTGAGCTCCTCTGGAGAAAGGTGATAAGCCAAATGTGTTGTTCCTTTTGTTGTAAATAGTGAACAGAAGGAAGTCCAAGTAAATGATAGATTACTGTGTTTGGGGAGATTGAGAGAAGGACTAAATTGTGAAGAAACTGTGACGCCATCATAAGAATATTCTCTGCTGGGGGTGGTGGCACATGCCTGTAATCCCAGTGGCTTGGGAGGCTGAGGTAGGAGGATCACAAGTTTGAGGACAGCCTTAGCAATTTAGCAAGTCCCTAAGCAACTTAGCAAGACCTTGTCCCAAAATAAAACATAAAAAGGCCTGAGGATGTGCCTCGGTGGTTAAGCACTCCCGGTTCAGTTCCTAGTACCAAAAAAAAAAAAAAAAAAAAAAAAAAGAATGCTCTCTGATCTCCTGGAACAAACACCTGTTTACCTGAGGTCTAGCCACACAATATCCTGGCAAGTATGCAACTTGTGAATTTGAGGGAGAAGATTTGGTGAGACCGAGGACTCGCGGAGAAGCTCCTTCTTGACTTGTGTGTTCTGGACCAGAAAGAAATCTTAATTTGAGTTAATTTTTTTTTTCTTCTAAGTTTAATTTTTATTTTTATCTAAAAATGTGCATATTTGGTTAAAAATATATATATATGGTTTAAAAAGCCCACTACTACCACAAGACTAATAATAGAAAGCAGGTCCCTGCCCCCATCCCTTCCCACCTCTGGATTCCAGGATAGCAGAATTGCCACCTCTCTGGATGCACTTTGTCCTCACTTCTGTTCCTGGGTCCGGGCCTCCCAGGCCTGATCTTCCACTGTGCAGACCTCTCCCTCTGCCAGGGAGGGGAGAGCACTGGGGCCACCACTGAGCCTCTGGCTTTTCCCGTGTGGCCACCTCCTGTGCGGCAGAGGCGTCTGCTGCCTGAGGCTTTCCGGGCTCTGCAGAACCAGCAGGTTCTCTTCTCTCCAGTTCTTTGACCACCAGGCACCAGGTTTCATCTTTCTCTCAAGTGTGCAGATATGTTTAAATTGTAAATTAAATTTCTTTTAAAAAATGCAAATGAAAGCACACACATATAATATAAAGATACTAGCCACAGGGGCCGGGGTTGTGGCTCAGTGGTCGAGTGCTTGCCTAGCATGGGTGAGGCACTGGGTTTGATTCTCAGCACCACATCTAAATAAATGAATAAAATAAAGGTCCATCAACATCTAAAATAATATATATGTTAAAAAGAAAAACTACCAAAGCAATTTGAAAAAAAAAGATGCTAGCAATAAGATTTCGCATTAACACATGTGGACTTTATTTATGTGAGTGGTTCATGGGAGAAATCTAATTAAATTTATTTCCGAGGGGACAGCCATCTGTCCTAGCACTGTCCTTTCTCCACGAATCTGCAATGCCGAGCTTCTTGCGTATCAGATCGCAGCTGTGGCTTTAAATCCGAGTTCTCTGTTCCGCTCCTGAGATCAACGTCTCTGTCTCTAATACCAAGCGCTCCCTCCCTCCCCTCGTTTTTTGCCTTCTTGGGTTTTGAGTGTTATTTGATTTCACTTTATATTCTTTTTTATTATTATTATTTGCTCTAATTAGTTCCACATGGCAGCAGAAGCATCTCGACTCATTGTGCACAAGTGGAGCTCAGCTTTTCATTCTCTGGTTGTACGGGATGCAGTCACATTGCTTGTGCAATCACACACGTGCACAGGGTAGTAGTGTCCACCCCATTCCACAGTCTTCCCACCCAGACCCTCTCCCTCCCTCCCCTCTGCCCAATCCAAAGTTCCTCCCCTCTTCCCTTGCCTCCCCCGCCCCCGTTATGGATCAGCATCCACTTATCAGAGAAAACATTTGGCCTCTAGTTTTCTGGGATTGACTTACTTCCCTTAGCATGTTCTCCAACTCCATCCACTTACCTGCAAACGCCATGATTTCATTCTTTATCACCTTATATTCTTTCTTATTGTATCAGCTATACTTCTTTAAAATTTTTTTAGTGATTGCCTAAGAGTGTAGTTTAGTTTAGTTTTGTTTTGAGACAGGGCCTCAAACTCCTGGGTTTGAGCAATCCCCCTGCCTCAATTCTGAGTAGCCTTGCCTACCAGCTTAGACTGACCCGCCCGGAAGGAGTGACAACTCAAACCCCTAAACAGCATTTGGCTTCATCCAGACTGAGATTTCAGGTTTTAAACAAAGCAAAAATCTGATTCACTGTTTCCAGTGCTACAGGAAACTCAAGTCCTTTATTTATCTGTTTCTAAAAAAAAAAAAAAAGAAGAAGAAGAAGAAGAAGAAGAAGAAGAAAATCTAACCAGAAAAAAAACACAGTAATCTATCATTTACTTGGACTTCCTTCTGTTCATGCTATTTACAACAAAAGGAACAACACATTTGGCTTATCACCTTTCTCCAGAGGAGCTCAGGTTATTCCTAAACCTTAGTGAGCATACAGAGTACCTAGGAATCTGCCTGTTGTCTCAGCAGCTCGGGAGTCTGAGGCAAGAGGATTATAAGTTTGAGGCCAGCCTCAGAAACTTAGCAAGTCACTATGCAACTCAACGAGACCCTGTCTCAAAATAAAACATAGAAAGGTGAGGATGGGGTTTGTGACTTCTGAGCTCTTTCCATGTTGATGCCAAAACCAGAGGTCGGGTCCCCGCTGTCTGCACACTGTGTGAGTTAGGGTGGGCCACACTGCCCAGCGCAGAGACCCCCAAAGGACCGTGTCTTAAAGAAGATGCAGTCTCTGTTTACCTCTCACGCTTAGCCTGGGGTGGGTTTCAGGACCACAGGTCAGCTGGCCTCCACGTGGGCCTCGAGGACCAGGGCTCTCCGCCATGCTCCTTGTGGTATCCTGGGGAAGGAGAAGGTGCACAAAGGCACACAGAGAGGCACCGATGAGGACCAGGCTGGAAGCTGAGTACATGGCTGTGTGCATGTTGCCTGAAACAGACTTAGCACTGTGGCCTCCGCCTGTGTGCAGGGAGGCTGGAAGTGTACTCAGAGGGGTGTCCCCAGAGAAGGCTGGGCCTCGGGGACCGCCACAACTCCTCACGTGCCTTCCCCAGGCTTCCCAACTGCTCTCGATGTCCGCAGGGAGAAACCACCTGACCGTGCCTTTATCCTGCGCATCTGACTCTCCCTTCTCCTCCTCCTCCTCTGCTCCTCCCACGCTGCTCCGGATCCGACTTCTCCTGTTCTGTAAGAAGCTCTGTGAGGCTATTTGTCAGAGTTGTATCGGATCCAAAGATCATGCTGGGGAGAACGGGCACTGTGTCAGTTAGCTTGTCTGCACTGTGACAAACACCTTAGGGACAAACTAAAGAAAGAAAGATTCTTGGTTTTAGGGGTTCCCATCCCTGGTTGGCTGGCTCCATTGATGTGAGATGGAAGTGAGACAGAACATCATGGCGGCCTGCAAGCAGAGAGGGAGAGAGGAAGGAGCCAGGGAGGAGATACAGTCCCCGTGGGCGCCCCCGGTGACCTACTTCTTTTGTAGTGCCCTTCAGTTTCCACCACCTCGCAGGAAAGCATTCAGATCGTGAGTCCAGCAAATGGATTAATCAGCTGATGAGGTCAAAGCCCTCACGATCCAGTCACCTCCTAAATGCCCCCACCTGTAACCACACCTGCGCTGGGGACCAAGCCTGCAGCACACCAGCCTTTGGGGACCCTCCAGATCCAAGCCACGTCAGGCATCTTCATGAGCATGTTTCCATCTTTGGACTTGTAGTACCTTTCCTTTTACTTTGGTCTGCTTTGTCTTTTGAAGAAGTTTTCTAATTTTCCCTGTGAACATCTTGCGTGGCTTTTGTTGAATTTCTTCCCAGCAGGTTCTGTTGTTTACAACATTATGAAGAACTTCTCTTTACAATTTGCATTTATGTCTACAGCTAGTGTAGAGAGATGCAGTTCGTTTTTAAATATTTAATCTCAGATTCAGAAACTAGGTTAGACTCTTTCAAAAATGCTAATAATCTCTACTTTTCTCTATATAAATGATAATATCCTCTGTGAATTATGACAGGTTTTCTTCTTTTTATACCTACCTCTTTTCTTGCCTTTTTTTCTTCTTTTTTTTGTACTGGGGATTGAACTTAGGGGCACTGTACCACTGAGCTACATCCCCAGCCCCTTTTTATTTTTTATTTTGAGTCAGGGTCTTACTGAATAACTTCATTAAGTTACTGAGGCTGGTCTCAAATTTGTGATCCTCCTACCTCAGCCTCCAGAGTCTCTGATATTGCAGGCTTGTGCCATGACACCCAGCTTTTCCTTTGTTTTTGTACCCTGCTGGGGAACATCCACAGTGAAGCATTGAACAGTAGCAGCCACGGTGAGCATCGCATTTTGGTCCCCATCCTGAGGGAAAAGCTTTCAAGGTTTTGCCTTTAAGTATTACAAGTTTGCTGGAGATTTGGGAGACTTTCCTTAATTAGGTTAAGTAAGTTTATTTTCCTTTCTGTTCCTACTTTACCAATATATGTTATCATGACTACAGGTCAGATTTTATTTATTTATTTATTATTGTTTGTTCTATTTAGTTCTACATGACAGCATTTCGATTCATTGTACACAAATGGAGTACAACTTTTCATTTCTCTGGTTATACATGGTGTAGAGTCACACCATTCGTATAATCATACATGTACGTAGGGTAATGAGTTCTGTCTCATTCCACCATCTTTCCTTCCCCCCGGCCCCCTTCCCCTCCCCTCATTTCCCTCTATACAATCCAACTTTCTCCATTCTTCCCTTACCCCCTCCCCCACCCATTATGTATCAGCATCCACTTATCAAAGAAAACATTCAGCCTTTGGTTTTTTGGGATTGGCTTATTTCACTTAGCATGATATTTTCCAACTCTATCCATTTACCTGCAAACGCCATAATTTTATTCTTCTTTACGGCTGAGTAATATTCCCACAATTTCTTTTTTTCTGTAACTTACTTTTTATTTATTCAGCACAGATAGGAAAGTAGATAGAGAGATGAGAGATAGAAAGATAGATAAATAGATAGATAGGTAGATAAAAAGATAACATGGAAAAATATCAACACCTGTTGAGTCTAAAGGGAAGATGCACAGGTATACATTGTACTGTTTTTCAATTTTTCTGTATATCTGATACTTTTCACAATAAAATATTGAGGAAAAACTAAAAAAGAAATGGTTATTTGAGAAAACAAAAAAGTTGAAGGACAAAAATAAGTGTCCTTTTCAATCTTTTCTTTATCTTTTGTGGTGGTTGCATTTCTTTGTAAATACTCGAAGAGCTTATTAACATCAGCCTTGGGGTCTTTTCCATTCTTTTTAAAAAATTTTTAAAGTTTTATTTGTTCTACTTAGTTGTACATGACAATAAAAGACATTTATACATTTTGATAGATCATACGTAAATGGAGTGTAATCTCACTTTTTTCTGATTGTACGTATTGTAGGATCACATTGGTCATACATGTGCATGAGGTAATAATGTGTTTCACTCTGCTAACATTTCTTCCCCCTTACCACTCCCCTCCCTTCGCTCCCCTCTACCTAATATAAAGTAACTCTATTCTTCCCTATCCCAGCCTTATTGTGAATTAGCATCTGCATATCAGAGAGAACATTCGACTTTGGTTTTTCGGGTTTGGCTTATTTCACTTAGCATGATATTCTCTAACTCCATTCATTTCCAGCAAATGCCAGAATTTCTTTCTTCTTTAAAGCTGAGTAATATTCCATCATATATATATATACATACCACATTTTCTTTTTCCATTCATCTATTGAAGGGCATCTAGGTTGGTTCCATAGTTTAGCTGTTGTGAATTGAGCTGCTATAAACACTGATGTGGCTGTGTCACTGTATTGTGTTGATTTTAAGTCCTTTGGGTGTAAACCAAGGAGTGGGATAACTGGGTCAAATGGTGGTTCCATTCTAAGTTTTCTGAGGAATCTCCATGCTGCTTTCCATAATGGTTGCGCCAATTTGCATTCCCACCAGCAATGTGTGAGTGGACCTTTTCCCCCACATCCTTGCCAATATTTATTGTTGCTTGTATTCTTGATAATTGCCAGTCTGATTGGGGTGAGATGAAATCTTAGAGTCATTTTGATTTGCATTTCTCTAATTGCTAGAGATGTTGAACATTTTTTTCATATATTTGTTGATCAGTTATATATCTTCTTCTGTGAAGTGTCTGTTCAGTTCCTTAGCCCATTTATTGATTATTTGGTTTTTTGGTGTTAAGTATTTTGAGTTCTTTATATATCCTAGAGATTATTGCTTTATCTGAGGTGCATGAGGTAGATTTTCTCCTAATCTATAGACTCTCCTTTCACATTATTGATTGTTTCTTTTGCTGAAAAGAAGTTTTTTAGTTTAAGTCCATCCCATTTATTGATTCTTGATTTAACTTCTTGTGCTTTAGGGGTCTTGTTAAGGAAGTCAGGTCCTAGGCCAACATGGCGAAGATTTGGGTCTCTTTTCTATTGTAGTGCCTAAGTCTCTGACCCACAGTGCGTTGAGTTTCTTGTGGGGTGAGAGATAAGGGTTTAATTTCGTTTTGTTACACGTGGCTTTCCATTTTTCCCAGCACCATATGTTGACTAAGCCATCTTTCCTCCAGTGAATGTTTTTGGCACCTTTGTCTAGTATGAGATACCTGTATTCATGCAGGTTTGTCTTTGTGTCTTCTATTCTGTACCATTGGTCTACATGTCTGTTTTGGTGCCAATACCGTGTTGTTTTTATTACTATAGCTCTGTAGTATAGTTTGAGGTCTGGTATTGTGATGCCTCCTGCTTTTACTTTTCTTGGTAAGGATTGCTTTGGTTATTCTGGGTCTTTTATTTTTCCAAATGAATTTCATGATTGCTTTTTCTAGTTCTATGAAAAAATGTCATTGGAATTCTAATAGGAATTGCATTAAATTTGTATAATGTTTTTGGTATTAACATTAAGTATTATTGAAGGCGCTCAGGCCTTCAATAGCCCTGCATTAGTCAGTCATCTTGCCATTTTGACAATTTAATTCTGCAGGATCCTGGGAGATCTTTCCATCTCTTAAGGTCTTCAATTTCTTCCTTTAGTGTTTTGTAGTTTTCACTGTAGAGGTCTTTCACCTCTTTCATTAGATTGATTCCCAAGTTGTTGTTGTTTTTTCTTTTTGAGGCAATTGTGAATGGGGTAGTGTTCTTTATTTCTATTTAAGTGGATTCATTACTGATGTATAGGAATGTGTTTGATTTATGGGTATTGATTTTATATCCTGCTACTTTGCTGAATTCATTTATTAGTTCTAGAAGTTTTTTGATGGAATTTTTTGGATCTTCCAAATATAGAATCATATCATCAGCAAATAGTGATAGTTTGAGTTTTTCTTTACCTATTCGTATACCTTTAATTTCTTTCTTCTGTCTAATTGCTCTGGCTAGAATTTCAAGGCCAATGTTGAATAAAAGTGGCGAAAGAGGGCATCCTTGTCTTGTTCCAGTTTTTAGAGGGAATGCTTTCAATTTTTTTCCATTTAGAATTATGTTGACCTTGGGTTTAGCATATATGGCTTCTGTGATGTTGAGGTATGTTCCTACTATCCCTAGTTTTTCTAGTGTTTTGAACATGAAGGGGTGCTGTATTTTGTCAAAGGCTTTTTCTGCATCTATTGAGATGATCATATACCACAGTTTCTTTATCCATTTATCTATTGAAGGGCATCTAGGTTGATTCAAAAATCTAGCTATTGTGAATTGAGCTGCTATAAACATTGATGTGGCTGCGTCACTGTAGTGTGCTGCTTTTAAGTCTTTGGGGTATAAACCAAGGAGTGAGTTAGCTGGGACATGATGTTCTTAATGTTCATAACGTAATTCTCTCTTGATCTGCTGCCTATATAGTTATATCTACTTTCTATTTGTTTTTAGAAACTCTTTATTATGGAAACTTTCAAGTATATGTAAAGGTAGAGAGAACAGTGTAGTGGATCACACTGGGTGTGTTCCCCAGGAAGACAACTTGGACTTGGGGCACTTGTTTATTGATGAGGGTGTTCATTAAGGAATTCTCATGGAAGGAACAGAAAAGAACCGGGATTAGGCCAAGGGAACACATAGGCTGTGGGGTGGACCCGTCATGCACTTGATCAGCAACCGGGGCTCTGGAACTGATGGTGGCTTTGAGTTGACCCAAGATGCTCAGGCCTTCAATAGCCCTGCATTAGTCAGTCATTGGCCATGGCCTGTCCTGGGAAGGCTATGATCATGAAAGAGGTGGGTCTTTAGCCGCTGCAAGGGGCTGACAGCCGGAGGCAATCTGCGGACTGCAGTCCCAGCAGCTGGGCAACAAGGCTTCCATTGTAAATTGTACAGTTTCAAGGTTGGAGTCCAGGTAAAATGCTTGGACTTCAGGCAAAAATCCCAGGATTTTGTTTTACTGGGACCTTGGATTCCGTGCAGTGCATTAACTAATCCATTAACCCACTACCTACAGGATGCCGTAAGGCCTGGTTCTTAAAATGAGGTATAAAAGGATGCATTAAAAGAATATGGGGGGCTGGGGAGATATCTCAGTCAGTAGAGTGCTTGCCTTGCAAGCACAAGGCCCTGGGTTCGATCCCCAGCACCGCAAAAAAAAAAAAAAAAAAAAGAATATGGGGTGCCATGCAGTGAGAGTCCACTTCCCCAGCAAGGGAGTGAGCCCCGGCCACTCACATGGCTGGAGGAGGGAGGAGGGCCGCCTCAACCCTGGAGATCCACAAGGACCTGGGACAAGTGCTCAAGCAGGAACATCAGGAAGGCACGTGACACAGTGGTGCCTTGGTCTTGTGTTTCTTCCCTTGTCTGAGGTTCCACTGAGACTCCTGGACCAAACAATCCAGTTCAGTTAAAAAATATTGTCACTCAGGGCCTGAACTCTCTGGCAAAGGCTGCACAGAGGCCCTGGGGACATGCTCATGTGTATCCAGCACAGGTTTCCAGGGACACAGCACAGCCCTCATCCGACCGTGGAACACCGTGACTCACCTGCAAATAAAATGCAAGGGACAATCAAGGGGAGGCAGAGGCGACAGGTTCCTCCCCAGGTCCAACCTTGAAATGATGGCAGTGAGGACACAGAACACGTCCACCTCTGGGTGACACCGTGGTGAAGGCATAGAACAACCGCAGGCTTCCTGGTGACAGCTAGGGCAGCAAGGGCACAGAAGACCACTCCCACGTCTCCAGGGCTGCTCTGCCAACCCAAGGCCTGGATGTACGTTAGGAAAATCTCTGTGGGCCCCCAAGGCTGCACGGCCGGCAGCTGGAATACTGACTGTCACACCAGGGCTTCAGGCGACCAGGGAAGGCCTGGATCTCGCCCCGTGACTTGCACAGATGTGGAGGCAGAGTCCCATTGGGGAAGGGAGGACAGTCAGACCCTGCGTTGGCCTTCTGGGGCCACCATGACAGAGCACTGCAGCCCGGGGGCTCAAACCACGGGCATTTTATTCCTCGCAGTTCTGGGGGCTACAAGTCCAAGGTCAAGGTGTAGGCAGGGCTAGTTCTTCTTGAGTCCTCTCTTCTTGATCCACTTTAAAGAACCTATTTTCAAATATTCGTGTTTGAGGCAGCAGGGGCGAGAGTGTCCCCACGTGAACTTGGGGAGACAATTAGCAGGTGCACCCTCCCTGCCACGGGGGTTTTAGCGCTGGGACAACCTGCCGGCCCTCCTCCCCCGGCAGCATCAGGTAACTCCAGACCTGATTCCAGAACCAACCAGAGGGTCGCTTACTGTGCTCTTGGATGTGTGGCACCCAAGTACTAAGGATAGCAGCACTGGGCTGTGCCCACCACAGGGCACCTCCAGGAATCCCAAGCCAATGCACAGCACGCTTGGAAACGGGCAACTCACCCAGGTGACAGGTGAGAAAGCAGCAGTCAGGGTCCCCGGGTCACTCACAGGTGTGTGTTCCTCTGTGCCCTCCTGCTGTTGTCACCTGCAGGTGTGCACTGCTCTGTGCCCCCTGCTGTTGTCACCTGGAGGTGTGCGTGGCTCTGTGCCCCCTGCTGTTGTCACCTGCAGGTGTGCATGGCTCTGTGTCCTCCTGCTGTTGTCACCTGCAGGTGTGCATGGCTCTGTGTCCTCCTGCTGTTGTCACCTGGAAGTGTGCATGGCTCTGTGCCCCCTGCTGTTGTCGCCTGCAGGTGTGCTTGGCTCTGTGTCCTCCTGCTGTTGTCACCTGCAGGTGTGCATGGCTCTGTGTCCTCCTGCTGTTGTCACCTGGAGGTGTGCATGGCTCTGTGTTCTCCCTCTATTGTCACCTGGAGGTGTGCATTGCTGTGTCCTCACCGCCATGCTTGTCGTCCCCACTACCATCAAGGCCTTTGTGGACTGAGTGCTGAGTTAATTTTTTAAAATTGGCTCTGCCTGACCCATCGTAGGAGCTTCTGGGAGTTCAATTTAAAGGCAGAGAGAGAAGCCGGAGCTGGCTGCTTCCCGGGCTCGATTGCATGTTAAATCTAGTCTGCTATCTTCCCCGCTTGGCACATTTCTTTTATGACAGTTGGAAGCAGACAGACGACAGCTCTGGGTGCCCTGCCTCTGCACTCGGGGGTCAGGACAACGAATGGCCTCATTACCAGGCCTGCGCTTCTCCCTCCCTCCTCCTCTGCTCCTGCTTAGATTTCCCATCACGCCTGTAAGGGGCAAGGGCCAGGGGCTCGCAGGGGTGATGAGGGGGATCAGCCGGTGCCGAGACCTTCTGCATACAGGGCCCGTGCTGCCCCCCAAGGAGGCTCCTCACCTGGCCTAGGGGCTCGCATCTGGCTCTTACGCACACCCGGCCCACCTGCCCTGCTGGGGACCTCTGCCCGGCTGCTCTCCCTGGACTGCTCACCTCCCACCTTCCCTGGGCCTGGCAAATCCCACCTCCTGCGCAGCCTCCAGCCCCGCGCAACCTCTGCGGCTGCCTTCCCTGGCACAGCTGCCTCCCGTCTCTGACTTTCCATTGCACTTTGTGAGGAAAAAAGAAATCATGGTGCGAAAGCGAGTACAGCTGCTGTGAAGCACAGCTGGGCAGTTCCAAGGAAAGTTCCAGTAGAGTAACCACTGGACCAGGCGCCTCCACCCCAGGTGTGCGCCCAGGGGGACCGCAGCCAGGTACACACTGCAGTCCCTGTGTGGGGGCGGTCTCAGCAGCACTGCTCGCAGAAACCCCAGGCAGAAGCAGCCCCCAAGCCCCCAGCAGGGCCGTGGTCAACAGATGTGGCCCGTCCTCGCAGTGGACGCTGATCCAGCCGTAAAAAGGCGTAAAGCGCCAGTACGTGCTATGGCGGGGTGAACCGTGCAGACGTTACGCTCAGTGCAAGAAGCCAGACGCTGAAGAGCGCACGCCCCATGATCCCACGCCTGAGAAAGTGCAGAATGGGAAAATCCTTAGCGACCCAGAGCAAGTTAGTGGGCGTAAGGGGCGGAGCACAGGGAGGAAGGGAGGCGTCTGCTGGGAATGGAGTGTCCCTTAGGCGTGGTGAAATGTTCTGGACGAGGTAGAGGCGATGGTTGTGCAACATGTCTAAATGCCGCTAAGTTAGACACTTGAAATGGCCCACTATATGTGATGTGACTCGTCTCAATAGAAAGAAAGCAATCATGGATGCTCTGAAGAAGGGACTTTCAACGGAGCCAACCTGATGGGTAATGTGAGACTCTTCTGCAGGGTGTCCCTATAGCACCCCAACCCGAGGACCTCTGCAGGGTGACCCCACTGTGCCTCCTACTCAAGGGCCTTGGAGTGTGCGGTACCACCTGGTGAGGAAACCCCACCTGGTGAGGAAACCCCACCCCACAGCCACACAGAGGGGGAAGGACAGGCTCCCTGCCTGCTCCCTCTTCCCCTCCCTTCCTTGCTCAGTGGCCATGTGGAACCTTGCATTTGCCTTCCACTTTGTAGCGTGGCATGGTACTGAGCAGCTGAACTTGGTGGTTAAGTCCTTGGGCTTGAGTTTAAACCTGGGCCTGGTCCAATAGCTGCTCTGCACAAGTCCCCACTTCCCGAAGCTCCAGTGCCGACCAGTGAGACGAGGGTAGCACTGGCCTCGCCCTCATAGACCCAGGCAGGGTGTGGGCTGGGGACCGCTGGAGCCACGCGTGGCAGAGTCGGCAGTCAACAAGGGTCATTATTGCTACTTCCGATCTCAGTCCTTTCCACTGTGCTTGTTGGGGTTTTCAGATTAGTCACCAATGTGGCCTTCTCCCTGGATAGTTAGGGTGACCATATAATTTATTGTCCAAATCAGGACACTTTTTGTTTTAATTAACATCCAGAAATTGGACTCCCTGTGATGTGTAGCTGTATGAATTTTAATGCATATGGGGCTTTGTAACCACCCTCTCATCAGAATGGCTCCATTCTTCTACCATAACTTGCTAGAGCTACTCCTCTATAGAACACCCACCTCTCATCCCAACCCTGGCAACTGCTCTTGTGTTCTGACATCACAGT
The DNA here is from genome assembly GCF_902686445.1 of Sciurus carolinensis. Taxonomy (NCBI): domain Eukaryota; kingdom Metazoa; phylum Chordata; class Mammalia; order Rodentia; family Sciuridae; genus Sciurus; species Sciurus carolinensis. The sequence goes on along the minus strand of NC_062230.1, from coordinate 10,960,716 downwards.
TTCCTCTTTGCAAGTGTCATATCTGTGGAATCATATAAGATGCAGTCTTTTGAGACCAGCTAATTTCATTCAATGTACAGCCTTTGAGATTCACCCATGATACTACATGTTCCATGGGAAACTATTTTGTTCCTTTTTGTTGCTGAGTGATATTCCATTGAATGGATGTACCACATTTACCTATTCACCCACTGGTGAACATTCAGGTTCCTTCCAGTTTGGGGCAATTTATGTACCCAGCCATTATAAACAGTGCACAGATTTTTATTGAATATAAGTTATATTTTCCAAAGGTGAATATCTAGGAGTGGGAATGCTTAATTTTATAAGAAACTGCCAAACTTTTCCAGGGTGGTTGTAATGCCACCTTGCAACCCTGCCAGTAACACATGAGTTCCTGAAGCTCCATGTCTTCTCCAGCACTTGGTATTGTCGATATGTTCTTTTAAATGTTAGCCATACTTTTCATTGTGTAGTGATAGCTCTTTGTGATTTTAATTTGCATTTCTCTAATGGCTAACCATACAGAATGGGTATGTCATGTGCTTATTTAGCATTCATATGTCCTTTTGTTTTTCAAATATTTTTTTAGTTGTAGATGGACACAATACCTTTATTTCATTTATTTATTTTTATGTGGTGCTGGGGATGGAACCCAGGGCCTCACACGTCCCAAGCAAGTGCTCTGCCACTGAGCCACAACCCCAGCCCCTCATCTGTCCTTTTTGGTAAAGAACCTGTTCAAGTCTTTTGTCTGTTTTCAGGTTGGGCTGTTGATTTTCTTTGTACCGACTTTTGGGAGTTCTCTGTATGTTCTGAAGTCCTTTGTCACATTTGTGACATGCTAATATTTTCCTCCCAACCTGTAGCTTGCTCTTTTCATCCTCCTAACAGCATCTTTTACAAAGCAAAATTTTTAGTTTTCAGGAAGTCCCATTTTTTGCTTTCATGGGCTGTTTGTCCTCCTCCTACTGAATTGCCTTTGAACCTTTGTCAGAATCAGTTGGCCTCATGTGTTCTGTGGGTTCATTTCCATGCCCTATACCATGGCTTTGACCCACAGGCCTTTGACCAATGCCACGCTCTGGTGACTGCTGGACCTTTGCAGTAAGCTTTAGAATCAGGTCTTCAAAACTACGTTGACTATGCTCGTTTCTTTGCCTTTGTGTAAAAATTTGAAAATCCTGCTGTGACTTTTACTGTACTTGAGTCAAATCTATAGATCAGCTTGGCGAGAGTTTATTTAAGTCTTCTTTGATTTCCTTCACAGTGTTTTATGGTTTTCAATAAACAGATTCTGTGCCTCTTTTGTGAGATTTATATGTAAGTTGTTTGGGGGATATTTTGGGGGGTGGTTAATGGGAGCTCCTCTCCATCACACTGGGAGGCTCTTGAGAACAGGAAGAGATACCCCAGGGCAAGTCATGAAACAGGTACAACTTAGGAAACAGCTGTGGGTAGGGACTCCAGCTGTGAACGTGTCCCTTAAGACGTGATGCTCAATGGGACACAAAGTCCAGATGTGACCTTACCCTTCTGGTGCATAGCTGGGCTGCCGCTTCTTGGGACCTGACACTTTAGTCTCAAGATTATGAAGTAGCCAAAGATTGCATTATTTTAAGGGGTTGTTTTTAAATTTTATTTGTTGTATTTCCAGAGTGAAAATATTCTCTCTCTCTCTCTCTCTCTCTCTCTCTCTCTCTCTGTGTGTGTGTGTGTGTGTGTGTGTGTGTGTGTGTGGTGCTGGGGATTGAACCCTAGGTCTTGAGTATACTGGGCATGTGCTCCATCCACCACTGAACCACATTCCCAGTCCCCAGTCCAGGGAAAATATCCTTTTAAAATTTTGAAATGATGTAGACAAAGCTACTAATTCCCTCCCTCTTCATAGCCCCAATCCCAGCATGCTCCCTGAGGCCCTGATCCCAGCATGCTCCCTGAATCTTGGATCCCAGCATGCACACTGAATCCTGGATCCCAGCTTGCTCCCTGAATCCTGGATCCCAGCATGCTCACTGAATCCTGGATCCCAGCATGCTCCCTGAGGCCTCAATCCCAGCATGCTCCCTGAATCCTGGATCCCAGCATGCACACTGAATCCTGGATCCCAGCTTGCTCCCTGAATCCTGGATCCCAGCATGCTCCCTGAATCCTGGATCCCAGCATGCTCCCTGAGGCCTCAATCCCAGCATGCTCCCTGAATCCTGGATCCCAGCATGCTCCCTGAATCCTGGATCCCAGCATGCTCCCTGAGGCCTCAATCCCAGCATGCTCCCTGAATCCTGGATCCCAGCATGCTCCCTGAGGCCTCAATCCCAGCATGCTCCCTGAATCCTGGATCCCAGCATGCTCCCTGAGGCCTCAATCCCAGCATGCTCCCTGAATCCTGGATCCCAGCATGCTCCCTGAGGCCTCAATCCCAGCATGCTCCCTGAATCCTGGATCCCAGCATGCTCCCTGAGGCCTCAATCCCAGCATGCTCCCTGAATCCTGGATCCCAGCAGGTTCCCTGAATCCTGGATCCCAGCATGCTCCCTGAATCCTGGATCCCAGCATGCTCCCTGAGGCCCTGATCCCAGCATGCTCCCTGAGGCCCTGATCCCAGCATGCTCCCTGAATCCTGGATCCCAGCATGCTCCCTGAGGCCCTGATCCCAGCATGCTCCCTGAATCCTGGATCCCAGCATGCTCCCTGAATCCTGGATCCCAGCAGGCTCCCTGAGGCCCAGATCCCAGCATGCTCCCTGGAGGCTTCCAGGCCCTCTCCAGGCATGTGGATGAAGCTACAGAAACAGACATTTCTGTTTTGTAGTTATTGTTCTGCTGAGTAGCACCACACAATACTTATTGTCCTGCAGCATCTTTTCTTCACTTAAAAATAGGTCTTGGTGGTCGTTCCCTGTTAGCACACCTCTGCTTCATCCTATGAACTGCTGTAGATATTCCCAGAAAGCACCAGGTCCCCTGAGGGTTCATCCTTTGCTCCTTTGGGTTCAAGCATACTTTTGCTGCAGAGGGGTGAATGTTTCTCTGGGTTAGGGGTCAACGTGGGATTGACAGGTGTCTTGAACTATTTGGGCTGCTATGACAAAATACCATGACCTGTGCGGTTTGTAAACAACAAACATTCATTTCTCACAGTTTGAAGCCTAAGAAGTCCAAGATCGAGGTCTTGGCAGATTCTGTGTCTTCTGAGGGCCCACTTCATCATAGATGGTGCCTTCTTGTTGGGTTCTCACATGGTATAAGGAATGAGGGTGTCTCTCTGGAGCCTTTTTCTTTTTCTTTCTTTCTTTTTTTTTGAACCCAGGGGTGCTTAGCTACTGAGTCACATCCCCAGCCTTTTTTTTTTTTTTTTTTAAATTTTGAGACAGGGTCTTGCTAAGTCACTTAGGGTCGTCCTAAGTTGCTAAGGCTGGCTTTGAACCTGTGCTCCTCCTGCCTCAGCCTCCCAAGCTCCCAAGCTCATCCTCCTGCCCAGTGCAGGAGCCTCTTTCTAAAGATATTAATGCCACTCTCATGAGGCTCCCCGCCCCGTAACCTAATTACCTCCCGAAGGTAATTGCTTCATTATCAAGGTGCCTCATTACCAAGGTGATGGGGTTCCAATCTCTGCATGAGATGAACTGAGGGGGAACACAAACATTCAAAGCCAGTGTGAGGTATTTGTGAATGGATATTGCCAATTTACCTCCCAAACTGCCTGGACTGACTAATCTTCCCATTAAGGCAGATGGACTTGCTGGGCGTGGTGGTGCACACCTGTGATCCCAGCAATTTGGGAGGCTGAGGCAAGAGGATGGCAAGTTCAAAGCCAGCCTCAGCAACTCAGTGAGGCCCTAAGCAACTCAATGAGACCCTGTCTCTGAACAAAATATAAAAAAAAAAGGGGGGGGGGCTGGGACTGGGGCTCAGTGGTTAAGCACCCCTGGGTTCAATCCCTGGTACCAAAAAAAAAAAAAAAAAAAAAAAAAGACGGACGGAACCTCATACCATCAGGCTTGCAGGTTTGTGCTGCGAGGCTGCAGCTTGCTGGCGATGACGGGGACACTGCTTGTGCTTGCCGGCCATGCATCCTGATCCCATCGCCGTTCCGGGCACCCTCCCTAGAACTTGCTTCCTGTTGGCACATGTGACCCCATGCCACCCTGTGAGGCGGTTCTTCTGTCCCTGGGTGCACAGTGGCACCTGGTTGCCACACGTTCGCACCCGTTGCTCGGGTGCCCCTGAGCTAATCATCCTTCCTGTTATTGGTCAGGTGACGTGACTGTCTCGGTTTCCCTCCTTCCCCCCCTGCCCTGCGCCTCGTCTTATTGATGGTGGGCACATTAATCTCTATTTCATATATTACAGATGTTTTCCTGGACCATAACTTACATTTTAACTTTGTTGTGCTGTTTTTCACCGTGCGGGAGTTTTAAATTATGATGTCCTCAAAGGCATCAATCTTTCCCCCAATGACATTAGCATATTATGCCGTGTTTAAGAAGGCCTTTCCTATCCCAAGGTTATAAGCATATTAAAAATTTTTTTTTTCTCCTAACACTTTTGGAATTTATTATTTAATTCCTAAGTCATTCATCTCTCTGCAAATTATTTTGGCAAAGTGGCAGGTAGGAATGTAACTTTTTCCAACTTGGTTAGCGAATTACCCATGGTTATGGAATGTGTCCTTTGGTGTCTGCATTCCTTTGAAATGTTATCCTAGTCACACACTAAATTTTTATACATGCGGGTTGTTTACTAGACTTTTGTTTATTGATCGAATTGTGTTTCTGCACCACTTTGGCCTGTGGTTTTATAATGTGGCTTAAAGAGGTAGGAGCTGACCTTGTATTTCACTACCTTTCATATTAGTTCTAGTACTTTATGTTCTCACTCTTGTTTACTTTTAAATAGTTTTTAATTTGTGTTTTCAAATTTCCTGCCGTCTAGAGGGGATGGTGTATTCTCTTGCATTTAAAAAAAATTGCCAGGTTTCTGTCAGCCAATATGCCCTGTGTTATGTCTGCTTTTCATTATTGCTGGAAATATTCTCTGTGGCTGATCCATGGTGAATTTTTGTCAGATATTTATGTATATTTGAAAGAAAAAAAATATGTCTTCCCCATTTGTTTGGTACAAAGCTCTCTGGATCCATTAGAACCAATCGATTAATTTGGTCACCTGTCCCCGCGCCTCCTGTCCCTTTCTTGGTGCCCCTCTGAAGTCTCTGACAGCACAGCTTTCCTGGTTTCTTCTTGTATTTCATCAGTTTTGCTGAGTGTGCTTCTCATCCCTGTTGCGAGGCACGCAGATGTTCACGGTCATCGAGGGCTCCTCTTGGTAGCGTAAAAATCTCCATTGTCCTTTTTAATGTCATTTCCCTGAATGTATATATTTTTCATTAAAAAAAAAAAAAGTCCTCTTGGTTCCAACCCACAAATCTCATTTCAACTTCCTCCTCTCTTTAAAGACCCTGACTCTAAACCGGGTCACATCCTGAGGCCCTGGGCTAGGACTCAGCCCTTGAGCTGGGCAAAGTGTTGGGGGGGCACAGTGCAGCCCGGTGCAGGCAACCGCCTTGTCGCTTCCATCCACTTCTTCCCCTTCCGGTCTCTTCTTTCCTTCCCAGTGCACCTCTTTTGGAGACTGTTTCACTAAAAGTCTGTGGATGAGAAATTGAATCCTGAGATGTGTGCAAACTATTTTTCTGCCTTTTTCGCACACTTGGGCCATTGTCGAGCTGAACTTTGAATTCTAATTTCAAAGCCGTTTTCCTGTAGGACCTTAAAGACGTTGCCCTCATTGTCTTCTGCGGTAGGTCTTGTATTGCCTGCGGGTTGGTCCGCTTCTGTTTCCTGGTGGGTTACCATCTTTGACAGCGTTTGGGATTTTTCCTTGTGAGCCTGGTGCCCTGTGACTTCCTGACGGCATGAGTGGATGCGGCCTTTCCTCCGTTACCGTCTTCCTGGCCCCTTGTGTGTCTTTTCAAGTGCACGATTCAGAGAACTTTTTCCCAGAATTTCCTTGAGTTTGTTTTTCCTCTCTTTTCTCTTAATTCTCTCCTTCTGGATCACCTCTCGGACAAATGTTGGAATTTCTGGATCCGTCTTCCATTCCTCTTCGTTTTTCTTGCATTCCAGTCTGCCCCTCCCCCAGCCCCATCACCTTTGTCTGGATTCTGGGGAACTCCCTCCGTCATCAGGGTCTGTCCACCTGCTCTTCTTTGTCTGTCTTTACTTCCATTAATTGAGCCAATATCCTCACACATCTTTTTGAGGGTCTCAAGTATGCATGTTCTAAGGCTCCTGCCTCTGAGCAACCATCTCAGAGGAGCATCCCTCTGTCACCCTGGAAGTCTTCCCTCAGAGGTCTGTTGTTCCCTAGTGAGGGAACCATATTCACGTGGGACAGTCTCATCATGTGTCTGCCACCACTGCCCCTGTTCCATCCAGCCTTTGGTGAGGACAAGATGGCGCCTGCTATGGAGTGGGGAAGATGTATCGGGAACTCCTGTTCTTGGATCTGAGGCTTCCTCTTCCTCCAGGAGCTTCCTTCACCCATGACATACCCATGCCTCACCCAGACACTGTGCTCCCTCTCTGGTCAGTCACCAGGCCTCCAGTGGCCATGGTGGGAGGATACCTCTGTGCCTGGCTGCCTGGCCATGAGGCGGGCTGAGGGGAGTTTGCGGAAGGTCAACCTGCTGGGTTGCTCTGGTCTCCGCTGAAATCTCAACTGGACTCCTAGTACCCTCCTTGTCCCTGGCCGCTCCCATCTTGGTTGGCTTTTCCTGCAGCCATTTGAACTTGGGTTTCCTCCTTCAGTCTAAGTCCAATGCCAACTGTCTAGGGATTTCTTTTCCACATGTTGAAAGACACGCAGCAGAGTTTGCTCAGCTCACTCTTTAAATTATACAATGAGCTCAGTTGAACATTTAGTGAATCAAACATCCACAGTGTTTTCTTCTCTTTTTTTCCTTCCTTTCTTTTTTATGTATTTATTTTGCATAAACTTCCACCGAGCCAATGCCACCCTATCCTGTCCTCGTGCATATTTTTTAAGGCAAAATTTACAGCACTTTACAGGGCCTAACACATGTGTTTTGGGTCCCATGTTCTCATCTGTTGAGTCATTTTCATTTTAATGAGTGCATTGGGGGGGGGGTACTGGGATTTAACCCAGAGGCACTTAACCACTGAACCACATCCCCAGGCATTTTTATATTTTATTTTGAGACAGAGTCTCACTAAGTTGCTGAGGCTGGCTTTGAACTCACAACCCTCCTACCTCTGCCTCCCAAGTCACTGGGATTACAGGCATGTGCCATCCTGCCCTGCTGATGAAGGAGCGCATTTATCTTATTAACTCTGTTCCCCAACTTTGTCTGACCAGGAGATCTATTAGTGAGGTCCTCCTCTAGATCTTCACTTGCCTCCTGGACAAAAGTGATGAACAAAAGGGGACGCAGAAATGAGCTCTTTGGTCTCACAACTTTAAGACCTTCTCCAATGTTTTTTAAATTTAAGCTCATTAAACATAATGATAGCGCTATTATCAGTACTCACCAGGTAATTTCGTTCAACGACCCATCGGTTCACCTATCAAGAAAGCCAATTCGTCTGAATTCTATCATCATTCTCTAGTATCACAGAAAATTGGCCAAAAGCTAAAATCAGATAGTACATTGAAATACATTCTAGGTTTCAAAGTCTTAGGATTGGAGGGGAGTGGAAAAAAGGAATGCAGAATCTGTCATTAACAACTTAAATTGATCTCATGTCAAAATGATTGTATTCGGATTGATAAGGTGAAATGTAGTGTACTGGTAAAGTTAGCTTCACCCATTGCTTCTGAGTTTCATGAGGCTGCCCCCAAATTTCAAATCTCCCCTGTGGCTGTCATGATCTCTCTATGGGATGGTGCTGTGTGTCCCGGAAGAAGCAAGCCCTTGACTTCCTCCATATTGTTGGGTTGTGTTTTGGTTGTTTTGATGGTTTTTTGTTTATTTGGTGCGGTAGGGTGGGGACCCAGGGCCTCACACATGCTGGGAAGTGCCCTGAGCTCCAGCCTGCTCTCTCTGCAGGATCCCTGGCCCCCTGACTCTGTTGGTTCCTTCTCATCATCTGAACCTTGACTCACATGTCCCTCCCTGACTGCCTTACCCCGTGGCTGCTCCTCTGCCCTACTCCCATCATTCTCTCTGTCCCTGGTTGTTACTCTCCTGGCATTAATCACACTGTGTCATGGTATATACTTTTTTTTTTTTGCACTGGGAATTGAACCCAGGGGCACTTGACCACTGAGCCACATCCCCAGCCCTTTTTATGTTTTATTTAGAGACAGGGTCTCCCTGAGTTGTTTCATGACTCACTAAGTTCCTGGGGCTGGCTCTGAACTGGAGAGCCTCCTGCCTCAGCCTCTGGAGTTGCTAGAATGGAGTTTACTTACTGACTCTTCTCCAGCCACTTTATGATGTGCCGAGCCTGGTCTGACTTGTTGAAGCTTGGCCACAACCTTAAGGGGGTAGCTATTTCCCCACTTTGCAGTTGGTACATGGGGATCCCAACCCAAAAGTCCAGCCCCAGACCTGGGCTAGGCTCTGTGAGGGCAGGTACCCTGCTTGCCTTGTGTTCGGTTTGGCAGGTGGTGGTGCCGTGTTCATATCTGTGAGCTTGCATGTGTCCATCAGATGGTGAACAGATGAGCAAAAAGTCATGTCTATCCATGAAAGAGTTCTCAGCCAGAGAGAGCCACCGAACACTGACAGGAGCTGGATGCAAAGTAGGATTCTGTTCATATGCAACGTCCAAATAGGAGACAGAAGGTAGATGCATGGTCGCCAGGGGCTGGGGAACGAGGGAGTGGGGGTGACTGCTGAGGAGTCCAGGGTCTCTTTGGGGGTGACAAACGTGTTCTGGAATTAGACAATGGCAGCAGTTGCACAACCATGTGACTATACTAAAACCCTCTGACGTGTATGCTTTCCATTGGTGACTTTCATCATGTGTGAATTACACGTCAATTAAGATAAATACACACAGAGATATTGCATTGATTGAATAACCCAGCACAGAGGCAGATGTAAAAACCCAGACCAAGGGGCATCCAGAAGGAAATGCATAAAGTGGAAGTGGTACCTGTTTTGCCTTTGACTCATCAGATGTTCCTCACACACCTGCAGGCACGCTGGGAAGCTGTGCCATGAATAAGACAGATGGGGTCCCTGTCCTTTGAGGGCCACCAGGGAAGATAGGTGCTTCTCCAAGTACTTGCATGGATGTGTGACCCTGGAGCAGGGTTCTAACCTGGGGCCCCATGGATAGAGTTCAGGATGCCCATGAACTTGAACTTGGGTGGGAGAAATTACTTTTTTTCCCCCTAGAAATAACCAAAATTTAACATTTCCTTCTCTTATGAACATGGTGACCAGCCACAGTGGTGGTGTCAGTGCACTGGGACTTTGTCACTGATGGAAATCCTATTATAGTTTTTGCAGATCCCACAGAATATTGTCTATAGTTGTTAGACCCTCGTACTAGAGAGTATTCAATACATTAATAAAGAAGCACAGGTACTAGAATATTGTAACTTTTAAGATATTTTGTGATTATTATTTCAAGATGCCTATTTTCCTTTGTAATCCTCTGTGTGTTATGCACTTAAAAATATGCTGGAAGTAGTCCCAGATAGTAAACAGATTCTAGAATGTCAAAAATAGCTGTCCCTTGGGAAAGAGCTTCCTGTATGGGATACATCCTGGGTGACTCCCACAATGAAGGAGTAGCCAGGCTGAGAGGCAGGGAACAAAGAGAGGGCCTGGGTGGTCATCAGAGAGGTGGCCGACCAGAGGCCCCGGGAGGGATGCTCCTGTTTAGGAGGTGGCCACCAGGTAGAATGGGGATCGCCATATCAGTCTTTGGTGGAGCCAGGGGACCGTGAGTTGTCCTGTGTTGGATGGATGGCAGGATGGACAGAAAGGTCTTCAGGGTAGGAGAAACCATTCTCTTCGCCAGCTCTCCTTGTGGAATTGGACTTCTTTGCTCGAAAAATGCTCTGAAGGAATTAAGATGGAAAAAGTGCCAACTACTTTTCCGAAATACACTGCTGGGGTTGGCGAACCATCCTTAACTCATTCCGGTGGAAGAGGGGAGCACCCGTTGTCGGAGCAGAGATTAAGCACATGGACGATTTCTGCTGCAGAAATCAGCTCGTTAAGGATGGCACGTCAGCCGTCACTGTAAGTCTCCTGGTTTTATGGGTCTGTGTCACAACCTTAACGTTACTTAAGTGGAGTTTGGTGGTGCTTTTTATTACAGTCTCCCCTTCTTTTGCCATGGCTGCCAATATTTTGTGCCGCTCCTCCCCACTCTCCTGTCACCCATTATGCGTCACTGTCACCACCCTGCCAGGATGTCCTTGCAGAGAGTCTTAATGGAGCTGTCCTGGTTAAAGAAATTCGATGTGATTGAACTGCAGCGAAGAATCAAAATCCAAACATCTGAAAGGGATGAATAATAACTAGGTATTAGAGCTTATTGGTTATTTATTACTGGCAGAAGGCAGGAAAACATTAGCATGCAAAAAGCTGTAAATTAATCATGGCGGGTGATAGGAAACCTGAAAAGTCACCTCTGTCTTTGTTAACTCCGCTTTGTTATTCCTGGTGTGTTACTGAGTCCCCACTTCTGTCCTTCTGTAATAGATTTTTATCCCCAGCCGCCTAGCTGCAGGCAGGAGGGGTGCGATTAAAAACGAAAATGGTTAATCTCACATCACCTGGTGCTCAGAAGAGACAGCAGAGGAATGAGCGATTGAAGTCCTAGCCATACACATCCTCCTGGGACCTGAGAGGAGTCACCTGATCTCTCCAGATGTTGGGTCTCCAATCTGCAAAATGAAACGATTCTAAAACCTTCTTCAAAGAGTTGTTATAAGGATTAAATGAGATTCTTCCTTTGCCTGTTTAGTCCCACGGGTGATGGCAGCTGTTCAGGACAAAGGGGCCTTGTTTCTCAAGATGCTAGCAGTGCACAGAAATCACATTCAAATGCAGCTTTTGGGCCCCCTCTGACTTCCCATGTTAGAATCTGCGTACTACAAGACCACCACCACCACCCTGCCCTGTCATTGACCTCAGCACTGATAGAAAGTGTCCTTGTACTTTTAAGGAATTGTTAGTGAATTGAAGAAAAGGTGTCATGTATTACCAAAAAAAAAAAAAAAAAAAAAGACAAAGATTTGTGCATGTTGAAGAATTGGTTGACTGTGTGAACTGGGATCTTTCAATCCTACCCTCTGACAGATGAGGAAACTGTGGTCCAGAGAGGTTGGACATTTGCCCATGGTACAGAAATGGTATTCTGGTATGTCATATATAATCCAACCAACTCTTAGTAGCTTAAAATAATGACCTTTGGTTTAGTTCATGAATTTGCAATTTGGGCAAAGCCTGGCAGGGGAAGCTGTATCTGTTCCCTGGGGCATCAACTAGGGTGGCTCAGCTGGAGGCCAAGGGATCCCTTCCAAGATGGTGCAGTAGCAGGCTGGCAGGTGCTGCAGCTGCTGGCTGGGAGTTCAGCCGTGGGCTGGGAATCTGGTTCCTCTCCATGGGGGCCTCTGCACAGGCTGCTGGAGCTTCCTCATGGGATCTGTAGAGTGAGTGTCCCAAGACGCAGACCGGGGAAGCTGCCCTTTCCTTAAAGCCTGGGCAGGCCCTGGTCCAGCATCTCCCCCACTTTCCTACGTGTGGAGCAGTTACAGTGCCCAGGTTCAGAGGCGGGGGAGGAAGCCCCAACTGTGGAGGGGAAGAGTGGCAGAGAACGTGAGGGTCTCTGAACCTGGGCTCTGTAAATGTTCCTCCTGTAGGAAGAGTGACGGTTCCCAGTCCTTGGCTGAGCTCCCAGCGGGTGGCCTTAGCCACTTGCCAGCCTACTGTGCGCCATCTTGGAAGGGGATCCCCCGGGGAAGAAGCTCTGCAAATGGACAAATCACATGCCCCAGAAATTCCCCACCTAGGAATGGAGGGCCGCAGTCTCCTTCGCCAGCTCCTGAGCAGCGCTGATGGAGGGTCCTGGCAGCACCTCGGGCCTGGTGCTCTACCGCGTTCTGCAGGAAAGGCTTCGTGGGACACAGAGACGCAAACAGTAGCCGCAGATCTGATTGCTTTTCCCCTGTTTATCTTTGTGACGAAGCCATGGAAGCTCTGGGTTTGGGTGGCGTGATGGGGCCAGTGATAGCATCGCTTAGGATTTGAAAAACACCCGCAGTGCACTTGCCATATCCAGGGCCTGGTCCTGCTGATGACAAGACAGGACCCCTGCTTTGAAGGGCAAATGGCTTAGTAGAGGCAGACAGACTGACTGAGAAGCACCTTCTGCCATGATGAGGGCTCTTGTGAGAAGCAGGGCTTGGGAAACATGGAGGAAGGAGACCCCGGGGAGCTCAGATAGAGGTGAACCTCAAGGGCTGCGTAGGAGTCTGCCAAGTGGACATATGGGGGAAGGGCATTCCCAGCACAGGGAACAGCAGGAACAGATGCCCAGAAGCATGAGAAATGTAGTCGTTTGTGCTACGTGGCTCTGTGCTTCCTCCAGTGCTAGTGTTGCTGCTTACAGAGGTGGGGGACTGTAGCAATTCAGAGGAGGAAGTTCCATGAAACATGGAGCGATCATGGCGGTGTTGGAAAGACTCCACAACAGACGGGGCGAAGTCTGTATGCATTCCACCGTGCGGGGAAGAGGTGGTGTGCTCAGTTACCGTGGGGACTGGATTGTGCCCCAGTCACCACCCAACAAAGCCCTCTACTGAAGACCCGGCTCCCAATGTGATTGTATTTGGAGACAGGGCCTTTAAGGGGTTTGTTTTAAATAAGTTCATAAAGGTGGGGCCCTCATCCACAAGACAGGTGTCCCTATAAGAAGAGACACAGAGTTCATGTGCACAGAGGAAAGTTCCCGTGAGGACACAGCAACACAGTGGCCGTGTGCAGGGCAGGTAGAGGCCCTCACCAGGAGACGACCTGGCACCTTGGTCTTGGACTCCAGCCTCCAGCACTCTCGGGCACCCAGTTCCTCTTGTCTAAGCCACCCAGTCTCTGTTATTCTGCTACGACAACCGAGCAGATTGGCTCAGTTCCCGAAAGATAACTGCGTACTGAGGCTTGAACCCAGGGGCACTCTACCCCTGAGCTACATCCCTAGCCCTCTTTATTTTTTTATTTTGAGACAGGGTCTCACTAAGTTGCTAAGTCTGGCCTTGAATTTGTGATCCTCCTGCCTCAGCCTCCCGAGTCTCAGATTACAGGTGTGTGCCGCCTTACCCAGCAAGTAACTGAACATTTTTATAACAGGGCATCTCTAATCCTTTGTGTGGACTTCTGAGTGCCTGTCTGCTTACCTGTAGAACTCAGTTCTCCTCAACCTTACAAATGTATCTTTTCTCATCTATAAGCAATGCTGGTTTTGTTTTGTTTTTCCTGTTTTGTGGTTTGCCTTATTGGGAATGGAACCCAGTGCCTCCCACATGCTAAGCAAGTGCCTTATCCTTGAGCCACACCCCAGCCCCCTTTTCCAAAATTCTCCTGCCTCCCACCCCACCACACACACACAGTTCCCTTGTGCTTGGAATTCCTGTTAGGAGGGGATAGCTCTGCTCACTGTTCCTAACGGGTGTTGGTAGGACAGGTGACACATTACCATGACCAGGTTCCAAAACCTGAGCAAGGAGGACTCGGAGGCCATGATCTGCCTGAGAGTCAGGCATAGCTGGGTGTGGATGGGGCTGGGCCAGTCCCTGCAGGGTGACCAAGGCCTCTGAGCCTTACTGCAGATAGGACACCTGCATCCCAGGTGAGTGAGAAGCACACTTCACCTGAGAAGGCAGCTGGTGACTCGGAGTTTCTGCTCCATGTGCCTTTCCTGGAAACAGACTTAGGGACAAAATTAAAAAGACATAAGGGGCACCTAAGACATGGTACTCGGAGTGTCTGGTGGAGTCAGATGGGGACCCCTCCGGATGGGAGGAGGCTGGTGGGGTGTGCCCGAGACAGGTGTACCCTGCCTCAGAACCTGCAGGAGGTTTCCCCGGCTGAGCATCAGTTATTCCTCCTGCTAAAGGTTAATTCCTCTGTGGAGAGAGCAGAATGGCCTTACCCTCTTGGAGAAAGGGCAGAGGCAAGGAAAGCAACTCTGACCCAGAGCAAGGGCGTGACCTTGGCTTTCTCCATGACGGGAGCCCCTCCCGGGAGACGTGGCAGCGTGGTGGTGTGTCCTCAGAGTTCCTTCGGGCTCTCTGGTTGTGGTGATGCCTCTGGTCCAGCAGTCAGCGTCGCCACCACCAGAAATGCACCTTCACCCCAGGAGCCCGCAGCTGAGCCCCTGCAGCCCTGCATCCCAGGGCGAGTGGCCTGCAGCTCACACTTCGCTCTTTTGGACTTGACTTCGGTAGCCGCATGTCCCAAACCCACCCATGGGCAGTTCAAGGTGCCCTTGATGACCCAGGTCCCAGGCTGCTCCCTGAAGCCTATTTTTGCCACCATGGAAGCTTGCCTGAAGTTTGGACTGGAGACTGACGGTGGTGCATGGTATCCCCCCGATCACTGTCTGCCTGCCATCTCGGAATGAGACCTTGCTTGGAAGTGGGGTCCTTGCGGAGGTAACTAGATAGGTTAGAATCGAGTCATACTGGATAAGGGTGGGTCCTCTACCCGAGGACCCGTCTCCTTCTAAGAAGAGGACAGGCTAACGCCCAGGGGAGAAGGCCACCTGGCTGTGGAGACAGATGGGAGTGACGCGTGGGGAAGGCGAGCGCTTTCCTCTGATGTGGTGTGTCCCCCACGGGTCCATGCACAGGAAGTCCGGTCCCCGAAGTGGTGGTGTTGGAAGATGGTGTGGAACCTCGAGGAGGCGGAGCCAGGTGGGGAGTCCCTAGGGAGCTGCCTATGCAAGAGATTAAGGTAGCTTTCATGGTCCCCTGAGCTCCCAAGAGAATGAGCTGTTAGCAAAGCCAGGGAGCCAGGCAGGATGGGGCAGACAGCTGATCTCTGGCTCCTGGACACACTGCCACTATAATGCCATTAGCCCCTCACCAGGGTCCAAACCAACTGGGCCACCTGATCTTGAACTTCCAGCCTCCAAAACTGTGAGCTAGATAAATCTCTTTTCTTTTACAAAGTCACCTGCCTCAGGAATTTTGTTACAGTAACTAGCTTTTTGTTACAAGAGACTAACAACACCCAGGAATACTAAGGATTTCCAGCAACCACTGGACACCTCAATTGTGGACTTACTGCCTCCTGAACCTTGACAGAATAAATTTTGATTGTTTTAAGCCCCTGGTGTGTGTAAATTTGTTACTGCAACCTAGGAAACAAATACAGATGCTGTCTACTTTAGTAGATAGTCTTCTATTAGTAGGTGAGGTTCACGTGTGTAAATAGTACCCAGGGTGGGACAGAATTCACCCTGAGTGGTTTGCCGAAATTCTGTCCCTCTCCCCACATCCACTGAGATGTCGTTTCAGGGTTCAGATATGTGAGAACGCAGTATTATATTAGGGGGTCACCTCAAAACCATTCTGATTTCTTTCCTGAGTTGAGAGGTAATTCATACTCTGCAATGCACAGATCTTCAGTGCACAGGATACAGTTTAATCCTTTTTTGACAGATAGAACCCATACCCTACCAAGAAAGAACCTTTTCCATGCCCCAGAAAGCTCCCTCGGGCCCCTCCCGGTCTGTTTCCATCTTTCCACAGGAAACCCTGGGGCCGGCCTGCCTGCCGAGAGGGTCTGGCTGCTGGAATCTCACGGTTGGTGCTCTTCTGCATCAGCTTCTTCCGTCTGGCCTGCTTTGGAGGTTTTTCCGTACATCGTGGGTGTCCCTGGTTCTTTCCTTTTTATTTCTTGTCGTTACCACCACCCGTGCCTGCATCCTCCTGTCGATGGGCATCGTGAATGGAGCTGTTACCGATGTTCGCGTGGAAGTCTGCTGTGGACCACTTTTTATTTTTCCTTGTGTAAATCCAGGGGGTCCTGAATCACAGAACCTCTCTTTGCTGAGTCACAGGGATGGGTAGATTTCATCTGCCAAACCATTTTCCACAGTGATTGTACTATCTGATGCGTCCACCCACTGTGTGAGAGAGTCTGGTCGCTTCACATCCGCACCACATTGGGTTTTGAAGCTCACATCTGATTGGATGTGAGCTGGCACTTCATTCCAGGTTTTTTTTTTTTGTACCAGGAATTGAACCCAGTGGTCCTTAACCACAGAGCCATATCACAGCCCTTTTTTAAATTTATTATTTTATTTTATTTTTTAAATTTTGAAACAGGGTCTCACTTAGTTGCTTAGGGCCTCACTAAGTTTCTGAGACTGGTTTTGAACTTATAATCCTCCTGCCTCAGCCTCCCGAGTCACCAGGATTACAGGGATGCACCCCGACACCTGCCTCATTGTGTTTTTGTTAAATTTGCATCCCCTGATGACTCAGGGCACGGGGAGCTATTTCCTGTGCTTATTGGCCATTCATGTGTCTTGCTTTCCGAAATACCTGTTTTAAGTCTTCACCCACTTGTTTATCTTCATAGTTCTTATTTGAGGAAAATTTTGTCAGAACTTAGCAGTGTTTTCTCCAAGTCTGTGGCTTACCTATTCATCACTGTTAATGTTTTTGATAAGCAGTTTTTTATGTGATGAAGTACAATTTTTTTTCCTTCAATTTTGAGGCTAAGTGCGTCCTGGATCTTCTCCAGGTCACCATTGCCGACCTCAGGTTGTAAAGGTCTCTTAGATTTTCCCCAGGAGACGTTGTAGTTTTGACTTGTATGCTTCAGACCTGCCTTTTCCTGTGTAGCGTGAGCTAGGAATTAATGCTCATTGTCCCATGTGAGTATCCAGTTGTTCCAGGATCAGTTGAAAAGACTTTTCTTTCATCGTTGAATTGTCCTGGTGGCTGTGACAAAAATTAATTGATTCTATATATAGAAGTCTATTTTGAGACCCACTGCTTCTGTTTCAGTGCTGAACCATTTATCTTTACCCAAAAACCACTTTGTCTTGATTATGGTAGCTTTACAGTAACCCTCGAAATCAGGCAGTATGTAAGTCCTTTGGTTTTGTTTTCTTTGCTTTTTCCAGAATTGTTCTGGCTATTCAGAGTCCCTTGCTTTTCCTAGGATATAAATTTAAATTTATAAATATGAATTCTAGGATCAGTTTGTTCATACTCTGCCAGAAAAGTTTGTTGGGATTTGATTGAAACCGTAGATCATTTGGGGCCTAGCAATGATATTTTAACAGTATTAAAGTTATATATATATATATATGTGTGTGTGTGTGTGTGTGTGTGTGTGTGTGTGTGTAATATTACTCAGTCATAAAGAAGAATAAAATTATGGCATTTGCAGGTAAATGGATGGGGATGGAGAATATCATGCTAAGTGAAATAAGCCAATCCCAAAAAATCAAAGGCTGAATGGTTTCTCTGATAAGTGGATGCTGATATATAATGGGAGGGACAAGTAAGGGAAGAATGGAGGAACTTTGGATTGTGTAGAGGGAAATGAGGGGAGGGGAGAGGGCAGGGGGAAGGAAAGACGGTGGAACGAAATATCATTACTCTGTGTACATGTATGTTTACATGAATGGTATGACTCTACATGGTGTACAACCAGAGAAGGCTCTACTCCATTTGTGTACAATGAATCAAAATGCATTCTGCTGTCATGCATGACTAAATACAAGAAACAATAAAAAATAAATAATTAATTAAAAAGAATCTTCCAGTTAATGAACATGATAATGTGTTTCCACTAGACTTAAGAGTTCTTTAATTTTCAGTTTTCAGTGTAGATGTTTCATACATCTTTCATTATATTTAAATCCCAAGGATTTTATGGTTTTGGATATTAGGCTATTTGATTTTCTATCCTTACTAATTTAGATAATAATTTTCAGTTTATTATAATTGTTATTCTAGTAGATTTTTCTATAGCTTCTTTTGGATTTTCTTTTCTTTTTTAGGCAATCATGTTGTTCATAATTATTGACAAATTTGCCTCTTCCTTTCCAGTCTTCATCCCTTCCATTTCTTTTTCTTGCTTTATTGAATTGGCTAGAAACTCTAGTGCAACATTAAACAAAAGTGTGAATATCATTGCTTTGTTCCCAGTCTTGGAACACAACAATGCACCATCAAATAAAAACTGCTATTATCAGGCCAATGACAATTCTTTGTACACTAATTTGCCAAGAGATTTTAGTATAAGTGGGCATCGAATTTTGCCAAATGGATTTTCTGCATCTATTAAAATAATTGTATAGTTTTTTTCCACCTTTATTCTCTTAAGATGGTGAGTTACATTTGTTGATTTTTTTTTTTTTTAATGTTGAGCCAGCTGTGCAATCTGGAATAAATCCCACTTGGTCATGACATATTCACCTTTCTACATATTTCTGAAATTCAGATCTTCTATTTCTTATGTCATTTTTTGGAATTTCTGTTTTTGAGTAATTTGTTTTTATCATCTGTGTTGTAGAGTTTTGGTGCATAAAGTTTTCCTAATAGCCGCTCCTTCCCAGGTGTTGATTGTTTGTTTGTTTGTTTTGTTTTCCTTAATCAATCTAGCTGGAGGTTTATCAGTCTTGTTGATCTTTTCCAAGAACTGGTTCTCGGTTGCATTGATTTTTCTGTACTCTTTTAAAATTTTCTATCTTACCGTTTTCCACTCTTATCTTAACTCCTTTCTCTTCTTACTTTGGTTTTTCTGACTTCTTATTGTAGAAACTTAGATCATTAATTTTAAATCATTCTTCATTTCTAATGTAATTATTTAAAATAGCAAATTTCTTTCTAAGTATTGCTTTAGCTGCATACCACAAATTTTAATGTTTTGATTTTGTTTCCATGCTGCTTATAAAACTTTCAAATTTTCCTTTTGGTTTCTTCCTTGACTGGTGGATTATTTCGGATGGTGTCATTTTATTTCCAAATATCTAGGGAATTTCTAGATATCTTTTTATCGTCACTTTCTACTTTGGAGTCAGAGAACACATCTATAAATCTTTAAGATTTTCAAAGGGATAGAGACATCTTTTGTGGATCAACAGGAGATTTTGGTGAATATTCTGCACACCCCTGGAAAGCAGGTGCATTCTGCAGGTACTCTGTGGTTGCTGCTGTGGGGTTTGGTCAACGTGGATTTGGTGGGGTGGTAGGTAGCATTATTGAAGTCCTCCCTATCCTTGACCTTTATCTACTGACTCTCACAATCTGTGAGAGAGGACAGCTGAAACCAACTTTAATTATGCATTTGCCTAATTCTCCTTTTTGGGGTTTTGTCTTGTTGGGGTTTTCCTTGCTGTTTGCTGGTGCTGGGCTGGAACCCAGGGCCTCTCACAGGCTGGGCAAGGGCTCCACCCCTGTGCGAGCCTGGCCTCTCTTTCAGTTTTACCCATTTTGGTCCGGTGTGTTTTGAAGCTCTGGAAGTGGCATTTGGGATTATTGTCTTCTTGATGAATAGACTCTTACCCTGAAATGCCCCTCTTACCTCTGGCAATCTTCCTTTGCCTTAAGTCTATTTTTTTCCTTTGGACTTTAGTATAACCATTCAGTTTCGTGTTTCCATCTTTTTACTTTTTATCTGTCTTTGTTTTTAAAGTGTGCCTTTTATCAACATGCCCTTGAATTGTATTTTGGTCCACTCTGATCATCTCAGATTTTTCGTTCAAGTGTCTAGTCCGTTAACATTTGCTATCTAAGTTGTTTCTTCTTGATGCATCTGTGCTCGGTTTCATTGTTTCCCCCCCCCCCCCGACTTCCTTGCCTTCCTTGGGATGAATCAAGGACTTTTTTGATTCTCCATTTCATCACCTCTACTGGCTCATTAGCCTGCCTCTGTTTTATTTGTGTATGTGCATGGTCGTTCTGTGGCTTATAAAACGCATCTTTAATTTATCGCAGACTGCTTTGTATTAATATAATATTACTTCACCTATACTTTTAGAATCTACAACCATATACTTCCATTTAACCCTCTCTTGTCCCTTGTGCTATTGTGCTCTGTGTGTGTGTATATTATATATATATTTATATATATATATATATATATATATATATATATATATATGTTTTATTTATTTGTTTGTTTTTGGTATGGGGATTGAACCCACGGGCACTTAACCACTGAACCTCATCCCCAGCCCTTTTGGTTTTGTTTTTAAAATTTTGAGACAAGGTCTCACTAAGTTGTTTAGGGCCTTGATAAGTTGCTGAGGCTGGCCTCAAACTTGCAATTCTCCTGCCTCCATGTAATGGTTAATTCGACCTGTCATCTTGATTGGATTAAGAGATGCCAATGATTAAGAGTATTCTGGGAGTGTCAATGAGGCGTGTCTAGGAAGGACTGGAAGGTGGGATAGTGAATGAAGTGGAGACTCTCCCTAAGCATGGGCGGCACCGCCCAAATAGGATGGTGGCTTGGATGGAATAAAAGTTTGAAGAACAGGGAAGCAGCTGCAGATGCAAGCTCGACTCTTGAACGGGTTCTTGATTGTTGCTTCGATCGCCCGAGGATATTGGCCTCTTGCTTTTTCACTCTTCCAAAGCAGACTCTGCCAGTGATTCTCCAGGAGGTTTCCAGAAGCCTTGGTCTCGAACTAGGGTAGCATTGTTGATCCCTCTTGTTTTGAGACTTCAGACTCTTGGACTGCATAGCTACTGATTTTTCCAGCTCTCCAGCTGCAGACGGCCATTGTGGACTATCCAGCTTCTGGTCATGTAAGCCAGTCTAATAAATCCCCTTTTTATACTCATACTTCCTGTTGATTCTGTTCCTCTAGAGAACTTGATGAATACACTCAGCCTCCCAGGTTGCTGTGATTACAGTTGTGCACCCGCTTGCCTACCTATTCTGCTGTATTTTATTTCTACCAATATTCCAAACTGCACAATAGGTTATTACTTTCACTTTAGACATTTTTCTTTTGGAAGAACTTATACATGATAAAAAATATGTTATCTTCACTCACATATCTAACTTGAGGACTCAAGTGTACTGAACACTTGAGTCCTTCCTGCAGATCCAGATTTCCATCCAGTATTATTTTTCTTCAGTCAGAAGAGTGTCTTTTAATAGTCCTTATATTGCAGTCTGTTGGTGACTGATTTTTTTCAGCTTTTGGTTTAATCAAAGAAAGGACCTTTGTTTCATCCTATTTTTGAAAGATAGGTACTGTATAAATAATGCCCAGTTGACTTGTCTGTTTCAGCATGTTACAGTTGTTCCACTGTTTTTGACCTCATGTTATCCAGAGTGAGCAGCAATCCCTGCTGGTGCTTCATTATCTGCAGCATGTCTTCTTTTCCTTCTGCCTGCTTTTAAGGTTTTCTCTTTATATTTGGTTTCAGCAATTTTATAAAGACATGCCTATGTACAGTTTTGCATTTAGTTTGCTTAGGACTCACTGAGTTTCTTGGATCTCTGAGTCAGTATTTTTTTTGGGGGGGGTCATTTATTTTTTTAAATGTGCTCGTTATTTTTTTAAAGTAATACTTTCTCTGCAATTTCTGTCTTCTGCTACAATCATAATTACATGAATACTAGACTGCTGAATATTGTCCCACAGTTCACAGATTCTCTGTTCACCGTTTAGTCTTTTCCCACTCTGCGCCTTGGTTGTATGGTTTCTGTTGCCTTCTGTCAAGTTCACTGATATTTTCTTCGGCAGTCGCCAAATGGTTGTTAAGTCCATCCACTGAATTTGTGATTTGTACATTCTAAGTTTTAGTTCTAGAATTCCCTTTAGATAGTTTTCATTTCATCTCTTTTCCCTTATTATGTTCATGTTTTCATTACGCCTTTGACATTCGTATAGCAGCAGTGTCCTTGTGCAGTGAGGAGTGGGTGGGCATGTGCGACTCTCCTGGGGAGCTTGTTAAAGCAGATGCTTCTTAGTGGTGGGTATAGGGAGGCTTGAGAGGCTGCAGGTCTGGCAGGTACCTGTTGAGGCTGGTGCTGCCAACCAGGAACAGCACTTTGATGGCCAAATAACCTGAGTCTATGAGCAAGGTTTGCACGGGGAAGCTCCTTATGTGGGGAGCCAGCTGCCCTGAGTTCCATAAGTGAAGAGGAAAGGGTTTGATTTACACAAACTTGGCTTTCCCCTAGCACTTACCACTTGAAGCCGGCTGCACCTCTTGGGGCTGATGATTATACCTGAAGGCACTCAGGCCCCCGCATCCCAGAAATCTCAGTAGTGACCCCAGGAGGATTCCTGCAAAGCCACCAGGAGCCAAAAACATGAGCTATTCTTTCTTGCCTGGGAGCCAGAACCCAAACACCTGCAGAACTGCAATATACTTCTTTTAAAAATTAAAAAAAAAGAAAGAAAGAAAGAAAATCCCTCAAAAACTCTATTACCTCCTGCCATAAACTTTTTTCTAGAATACGATGATGTGTGCTTTGACTGCAGACTAAGTCTAAAGTTTCATGCTGCAGATTCCACCAGGAGGGAGCGTGGGTTTCTCCCGTCTCCCCGTGGGGAGTTCATGCGCCCACGTGCAGAACGCATGCCGGAGAGCATGTGCTGACGATCGCATTTAGCTGAGCTTCCTGGATAGTGCATGGAATGGTCCATCTCCTCTCTAGGTCTTCGATCTCGGTGAGTTCTAGCTTTGGATTTAACAACCAACTCATACAAGGACGACGGCCAGGGGGCTCCCATTCATTGAGCAACTACCATATTGCAAGCACGTGTCTTAGAAATGCACTTAGGCACCACTCAAATCCCATGAGCTGTGGGCATTATGATTCCTACCTTATAGAGAAAAGGAGGGCGGGAGAAGCTGGAGGAGCAGGTGGGTGTTGGGTTGTGTGGGTTTCATGAAGGGTGAAGGCGTGACTGACCTTTGGGATTAGGAACAGCAGCGAGCTGAGGTTCCCACCAGGAGGCCAGCAGATGCCCCTCACCGGGCTGCTTTCCTCCCATCCATGGCACGGCAGAGTGGGCCCTGCTGTTTGTTCGCCACTCACGTCCAGCGTCAGGCAGAAGTAGCCGAGCTCTTCCTAAGCCCTGGTGGTTTTTCCCTTAAGCTCCTTTGCAGGGATACTGCGTTGTTCCTGGTCCCTCCTTCCTGCTGTGGACAATGCTCCATCGGCTAGAAGAACCAACAGGACATATAGAGACCTAGATAAAGGAGATTTAATAGGGGAACTGGCTCGTGCAGTTAGAGGCTGAGGAGGCCCATCCTGTGCCACCTACGAGCTGCAGAATCAGAAAAGCCCGGGGTTTAATTCTTCCAAGTTCGAAACCCTGATAATCAGGAGCTCTGAGGTCTAAAAGGAGGAGAAATGGACATCCCAGCTCAAGAGAGAGACTCACCTTTCCTCCACCTTTCTATTAGGGACCTCAACAGACTGGATGATGACAGGGAGGGAGGGTCGTCTTGACTCGGTCCACTGATTCAGATGCTGATCTCTTCCAGAAATGCCCACCCTCACGGTCACACCCAGAACTGTTTGACCAGCCTTCTGGGCAGCCCTTAGTCCATTCGAGTTGACATATAAAATTAACTCCATGTGGAATGCATGGCTGCTATGCCCAGGAACTTCCTGGAGACCCAAGAAGGGGACACCAGAGCCAGGACCCACACCCGGCCCTGCCCCAGTAAGCAGCCCCTGCTTGTCCCCCCAGGTTCCGGGCCGGCCACTGCAGGTCCTGGCTCACTGCAGCATGTGACTGTTGGGAAGGGCAGGTCGGGGAGGGGAAGGGTTAACCAGGCCACGGCTTCTGTTTAATGCCACTCTGCGTCTCCAGGCTGGCTTCCATGGCGACTTCATTAGCAGCAAGCTGCTAATTAGATTTCATATTTATGATCAGAAAATAAAATCATTGGACCTTTTTGAAATAGGATTTTATGAGTTTGGGCTCCGGTGGCTGAGTCAGCAGCTGAGGGCCTGCACCGTTCAGAACCACGGTTTCAAGGCGGATATAAATAAAAACAGCGCCAGCAGCGAGGTTGGGCCCTGGGGTTTGGGGCGGACCAGGTCCTGCGCCGGGGACTGTCAATCCAGGTCCGTTCTGGGAACCGTGTGGGAAGAAGAGCCCCATCCTGGCCCCTTGAGCATTGGGAGGCTGGGGCTCGGGCTCATGTGTCAGGGACCCTGGCTGCAGTCAGCATGCTCTGTCTCTGGGTGCCCAAGCTTCTGTGGGGCTGCTGTGTACAGGGCCAGCTGTTTTGTTTTCTTGCTGCAGTAGAAAAATCTTTCCTCCCCCATCAGCTGAGACTTACACTCCACTGAGGTGCATGCCGGAGGCTCTCTGAGGCCACTTCCTTTCCATGTGACAGTTACTGCCACCTTCTCTGAAGAGAGGGTTTCCGGGGTCCCCTCTCCCCTTTGGCTTGAGTAAACCTCTTGTCTCAGTGAGAGAATTCAGCCCTCTTCTTGGGTGGGGGCTCGCCTCAGGATGTCCCCGCACCCTCTGCTGGAGAAGCCTCCACCATCTGTGTCTTGGCCTCTCCAGTGGGAATCAGCTCAGAAGCCAGAGGTGGAAGGACCTGGCGCCATCTTGGATGTGACTGGACTTCCTTTCCGCTGCACCTGCTTTTGCAGGGAGTGAACTTCTTGGCATCACCATTGCTGGCCCCCTGGACAGGTCAGCTCTCTTGAGGGTCGAGAAGAGAAAAACATGGGTGATTGAAAGATCGGCCAGCAGAGCTACAAGCAGACCAGGATCAGTCCCTCCTCCTTCCCTAACTCCCTCGAGGGGTCCCCAGCCCAGTGTTCACTCCCTGCCACCTCCAGACCCTCTTCTCCAGTGTGGAGGCCAAAGTGACCTGTCCCACAGCAAGCAAGGCTGACAGGAGGAAATGCAGCTAAAGGACCCAGTGGATTCTGCACGTAGTTGGCACCAGACAATTCCTGGACGGCTGTACCTCGTGGGTCACTCATTTTACTTCCACCCCCTCAGCTGTGAGGTAGATGGGGTGCGGTGGCCTGGAGGACCCCTCCCAACTCAGAAGTTCCTTTACCTTATGCTCTGAGTCTGTGGAGTTGAGCCTTCGAACTCATTTGCTCAGGGAGTCATCCCACAGGTGACAATGTCCTGGTGATGTCCCCGCAGAGCAGGTCACAAGAGGGTGGTTCCAACCTTGCACTGAGACAGGGCAAGGGCTCCTTCCATCCCGCACAGATCCAAACCAGGAACTTCCTGCCGCCTGCACGAGAACTTGGGCAAATCCTCCTCCGGCTCCTCTGAGGCCCAGTTTCCTGGCTGTGGGGCTGCTGCCCCGAGGGCTGCTGGGAGGGTTAGAGGAGATGCAGCTTCTGCCGTGCCATCCCCACGGCAGTGGGCTTCCAGATCAGAGTCCCCAGGAACTCGGAAGAAAGAGGAGCCTCCCGCCTCCTTCCTTCCCCACTCTGAGTGCTCTGAGCACCAGGTGACCGTGGCGTCCCTCCCCTGCCAGGAAGTGCTCCTCACACAGTGAGCATCCCCGCAGGTCGCTGGACCCACCTCCTCCCTCACTGCTGCACAATTGCCTGGGAGCTCCTGCCAGCACCCCTGAAAATTGTCCCTTTCTTAAACTCCCCTCTAGAACCAGCTTAAATGAAGCCTGTTTCCTTCCTGCTCCAGTTTGATTCAGAGGGGACATCTTGCCCAAGGTCATTCAGCTGGTCATAGCCCTGCCCTTAGCCACTGTGGGTCCCATCTGCAGGTCCCTGCGTCAGGGGACGAGCACACAAGGTGAGGGCAGCCAGGAAAAGCTTAGTGGAGGAGGCAGCATTGGTGAGGGAGGGTCCTGAGGCTGGGTAGGAGTTTGATTGGCAGAGAAGTTGGAGGAGTGGGGTGTGTATGAGTTTCCTGAAGCTGCTGTAACAAATGACTATAAACCAGGTGGCTTTAAACAACAGAAATTTGTTCTCTCACAGCATGGAAATCAGAGGTCCAAAATCAAGGTGTCAGCAGGGTCATGCTCCCTCTAGAGGCTCTGGGGGAGGACCCTTCCCTCCTCTGCCAGTGTGTGATGGTTGCTGGTGTCCTTGGCTTGAAGCCTCTTCACTCCAGTCTGCCTCTGTCCTCACTTCCCCTTCTCTGAATCAGTGGCATCTCCTTTTCTTATGAAGACACCTGTCTTGGGGGGATTATATTCTACTTCCAAATGAGATGCCAGGGAAGGGGAATGTCCCCACCAAGGTGGGAAGCATGGGGTGTGCAGAGTTAAGGGAACAGTGTCCTTATTCCTGAGCAGAGACACAAGAGTACAGAGTCTGACACAAGTAGGGATGAGCATGCCAAGGAACTCAGACCCTCGTCCTCTGCTGGCAGGACACAAAATGCCATAAAGCAGAGTGTACACCCACCCTTTGACTCAGAGTCCTACTCCAGCGTATTTCCTCAAAAGAAATGACAACCTGTGTCCCCTGGAAGACTTGAACAACAGTGTCACAGTCAGATAGGAAACAATCCAGATGTTCAGCAACAGGTGAATGGATGGACAAACTGGGGCGTGCATCAGTGAGATACAGCTGCATAACAAAAAGAAGGAGCTACTGACACCCCTTCCCCAAATGATGAGCCTCAAAGTGCTGAGCAAAGGAAGCCGGACTCTCAGGAGCACTGAGTATGCTTTTCTGTTTCCCTGAAGTTCTAGAAAGTGCAAAAACGGATAGAGACCTCAGGAGGAGCAGTTGCCTCTGGCAGGGGAAAGGAAAGGCTGGGAGCACCCTCCAGGGGGTGGCCCACTCCAAGTCTCCATGGGGGTCTTGGCTGCATGGCTGTCTTCTCTTCATAATGCACTGGACTGTGGACTTGCAATCCTTGCAGCTTACTGATTATACCTCAGGTTTTTGAAAAAGGAGAGGGAACATCAAATAATCTTAGACTGGCACAGGCTGGGAAATAGGCTTCGGGCTAAGGTGGCAGATTTGGCCTCTGTCGTGCGGGGCTGGAGTCATGGAGCACAGGTAAGGAACGCAAGTTCAGTTGTATGGAGTGGAGGGGCCATGACAGCTCTCAGGAACGGAAGTGACTGACTGTTGGCTGCCCACGTGCCCAGGACACTGGACAGATGATTTTCACACACTGACTCTGTCTGTCCTTCCCATAACTCTTCTTGCCCCCTTCCCCATGAGGACACCTGCAACCCGTCTGCACCCCAACTGTCTACACCGCAGGGCCTGCGGGGAAGGAGGCAGTGGGGTGGAGACAGACACGGGCAGGCAGAGGAACAGCTGTCCAAGGGACAGCTGGGTGGTGGTGGCATGGGAGGAGTCCAAGGAACGTTGGGCCCCCCAGTCACTATCAAACAACAGAGTCCCAAAGAGAAAGGATGGACTGTGGTGTGCTTGTAGATGCCTCCTCCATGGAATGTTCTCGGCCCCGCACTCTCTTCTCAACGGAGTTCAAAGGTAGAAGGGTGGCCTCCTGAGTGAGGTGGCACCGTGGCAGGGCCAGCAGGGAGGGTGGAGCTGCTGCCTGCCCCCAGCCCTCTGCCCCGCGCAGCAGATGTGCCACAGCACACGGCCCCCGGGGCCAGGCAGAGCATGGCTCCCTTCTGGGTTCCAGCCTCCCCCTCCTGGGGTTGAAGTCAACCACAGACGGCTCAGAAAAAGAGAAAAGAAAAAAAGGGAAGTGCGCAGCCCACCTCACCCCCATTCTGCTCCTGCTAAGAATAGAGGCAGCCTCCAAGCAGGGTGCTGTGGGCTTCCGGGGAGGCGCTGCACCCTGTCAGCGCCGGCGTCTTCTGGAGGCCTCGCAGACCGCAAGCAGAGGGAGGGAATTTGAGAGAAACACCCAGAGACTCCCCAGCCAGGTCCAGACGTAGCTGGTTTGCAAACCCGTGAGTATATTTTCCAGGTGCTCCGTAACTGCATCCCGCATGTCCCTGGGGCTGCTGCCGGTCCCCTCTCTCCCCGACCGGGTGCTTCTTTTGCTCTTATCTGCACGCGTATGCCCAGTGACTTCAGAGGTGACCCTGCTCGTGCCCTAATTTCTGAAACAAGACGTGCAACCCCTACGGCTGATGCTGGGCCCCATCTCATGTTCAGCTTGCCTGGTACCAGGCCAGGAACTGAAAGGGCTCCCCAAGTGACAGGAGCCTCCCGTTATCACAGCTGGTCCCTTTTGTCCTCTGGCTGAGGACAGTGCAGGGTGGAGAAGGGGGCTCAGCACACAGATTGTGTCTTATGCAGGGACCGTGATATCCGTGGCCCCAGCCTGGGCAGGGTCGGGTGAGCGTGAGGCATCTGCTTCCAGATGCAGGACCTTGCCTGCGCTGGAAAGGCGGCACAGCAGCCTGGCTCTCTCTGGCTCTGGGAAGGATTCCTGCCCACCCTCCACCCCCCGCACCTTCCACAAAGTCCCTTGTGAGTTGCTTGAGGTGCAAATGCAAAGATACGAGCCTTTTGCTAAATGTTGTCCAGCAGTCTGTTCAAGGCCACCCCTGCCCACAAGCAGAATGGAGTGGGAAGCCTTTGTAAAGGGAGCAACTTCCTAAAGGAGGCAGGAGGGCCAGGGATCCCAGAGGGGAAGTCCACCTCCCCTGGGTCTCTCATGGGCACCCAAGAGGGCTTCTCCCTTCCTGATGAAATGCTTCAGGAACCCCCTATGTCCCGAGGATCGAGAGACTTTGGCAGCCCCAGGAGATCTTTTGCTAATGCCATCTTTTTTGGGGAGATTAAATTTGACTTCACTGGTTTGAAAAAGTCAGCCAGGTCTTAGAGACTGCCTTTAAAACAGAACGCAGAATGATACATTCACACGGTCTCAAAGTCACGCAGCGGATAGCATCCCCCAGTCCAGAAAACGCAGGGCGGCCCCGCTGTCAGCGCCCGCTGGGTGGAGCCCCCGCCTGCGCTGGCTGTGTAACCTTCAAGCCTGGCTTCCTCCACCCGCTCACTCAGGGTTCCTGGCACACGGGGAAGAAGAGACAGATGAGAAAGCGGCCGAGTTCCCCCGCCCCACTGCCTGGGAAAGGCGTCCCCAACAACCCTGAGTCCAGTAACGCTGATTGGTGGTTTCTGGGTACAGTTTTGATGGGTGCCTTATTTCATTACTGGTGATTGTGTCATTTGGCACAGACATAAAAGGCTTCCCGGCTGGCATCTGATTTATTCTCGTTCACCTCAGTGGGGAGAAGGTAGAGATGCTCTCTGGGCACGAGGAGTCCCAAGTTCTGTCGCCATTGCGTTGGGAGTCTGGGTTCCCCGTCTGTTCAACACAGCTGTGGTGTAGGAAGCACAGCTTCAGAAAGACGCAGCCTGATGTTGGCTGCTGTGTTTTCATAGAGAAAGTGAGAAGAACACCCACAAGCCTCCCGCCTGACAAATTCATTTAGAGACATTTTTATACCCTAGATCATTACAAGAGCGCACTGCGCAGGGATCTCTGCCCTGAGAAGGAAAATGGGTGTATTTTTGAGATGTTTTGTGGCTGTCAGTTCCTGACCCCTCTTACCATGCCCAGTGAGGTGGAAAGTGTGAGTCTAAATATTTTTAAGTTTCGAGATCACCGGGAGCTTTAAAACAGGTGAGCCAGACTACGGGAAATTACTCAAGTTCACGTTCAAGTGGCTTGCGGTCTCTGGAACTCAGAGGAGGAGGGATGTGACCTGAGATGGTTGCACCCCGCACCCCGGCCAGACCGGCCCTCTCCCTGTCTGGCCCACGCCACCCCCGCCATCTCCCCTCTCTGCCTTTCTTTGTTTCTCTTTCCTTTTCTCATCTCTGCACCTGTGGGTACTAAATAAAACTCTTTAGTTCTTGTTCCCTTTTCTCCGTCACAAGCCCTGTGTCCCCATCCTCTCTTCTAACGCTCATCCCGCCTTCTTCCCCAACTCTGGTGCCTCGTGCCTGCCCCAGGGTCCCCCAGAAATCGTTCCTGCAATTCCCAAGTGCACCGTCTCTTTCAGGGACCTCGCTTTGAAAAGCCGCTGGAGTCTTCCATTGGCCCAGCTTCCCACAACTTATCTCGCCCTGTGACGCCCCTTCCAAGTCCCCGTTGTCGCTGTCTTCACCAAAGAGGATAATATTTCCGGCCAGGCTGTTTGGTTCAGCCTGGCCGCTGTTCACATGTGTTCTGGAAATTGAAGCTGATTTAATTATTTTTTTATTTAATTAAATTTGTCGGCATAACATAAAATTCACCATTTTAAAGGAAAGAATTCAGGGGCGTTTAGTCCATTTACCATGTTGTTTAACCACCTCCTCCATCTAGTTCCAAAATATTTTCATCTCCCCAAAAGGAGACCCCCATACCCACTATCAATCACTCTCTCCATTCCCCCTTCCCCTGGTCCCTGACAACTACAGTGGTCCCTTGGTGTCTGCAGGAGGTTTGTTCCAGAACCTTCCCCCACCTCCATGGATACCAAAGTCCAAGGATGCTCAAGACCCTTGCATGAAATAGCATAGCGTTTGCCTACAACCTATGCACATCCCCCTACCCTTTAAATCATGTCTGTGACTTAGGATGCCTGATACAATGTAAATACACTGTAAGTAGTTGTTACACTGTTGTTCATGGAATAATGACCCCCAAAAAGGTCGACATGTTTAGCACAGAGACAGTTTTTTCTGTTGGACATTTTCAATCCTTGAATCCAGGGACCCGTCAATGCGACTGATTGGCCATCCTAATCCACTTTCAGTCTCTATGGATTTGCTCGTTCTGGGCACTTCATATAAACAGACTCACACCACATGTGGCCTTTTGTGACTGGCTGATTTCACTCAGCATAATGTTTTCTGCCACGTGAGAATGCATCTCAGAACTTAGTCCTTTTTATGCCTGGGTAATATTCCATTGTCTGAAGAGATGGGTTTAATTTCGGTGTTGCTGGTTTTAAGAGGGCTTCTGAGACTGAGCAGGAGCTGGGCAGGGGGAGGTGGGAGAAGAGCAAGTCATGTTTAACCAGAGGCAGCAGAGAGGCAACCGGGACACTCTCCACAGTCTGCCCCACTCCCCCCACGGGGAACCCTGTCTTGTTGGAGAGGGAAGAACTGGAGCCAGTGCTTCCAGGGGCCTTTTGGAGAAGCGAGCGGCCGCGGCCAGCCCTCCCGAGCTGCCATTTGGCTCCATTCCTGAGCACATTATAACAATTAATTACAGCCAACCCTTGATTATCTGAAGTAATAGGGGACAGAATAGCACAAAGCTAATTGAAGCGCGGGGTTGCGGGGGCGTTGGGAACGGCGGGGACCCCGCTCCATAAGAGAGCTGTTTATCTTGCAGTTAATTACAAGTAAAGAGACCCTTTCTGAGTCTCCCTCTCTCTTCACCTCTCTCTCCCTCTGAGAAGCCTGTCATTTCATTGGACGCACAAACCTGTTTTGCTCCCAACATAGTGGCTGCTCAATTAACGCATTTTAACTAACACGCTCCCTTGGCATCTCCCCGGCAGAGCTTTCCAGGAGAATCAGACGGGCTTGAACATTGCTTCCAGCCAGCCAGCCCCCCGTGCAAAGGCTCCATGTTAGAGCCGTCACAAGGCCCCGGCGGAGGGAAATGCTACCACCAGACACACGGGAGGCGGGAAGCAGGACAGACCCGGAGCTGGGAACCTCCACCGTCTGGGCCGCTGGCCCCAGGGTGAGAGGTGGCTGCTGTCCCTCTTTTCAGGTTACTCAGCAGCTTCCCCTGAAAGAACGGGGAGGTGAAACGTGCAGACACTTCTCTTCATTTCCTGTCCAGTTCAAAACGAAACATCAGCTCAGAGGGCTGAGCCCGGAGCCTGCAGGAGGGCGGAGGGGGCTCTCTTGCTCCGGCAGCGACCGTTTCTTAGATGCTGAGTGCCCTTGCACTGCTGTGGGTGGGTACTAAGTCACCCTGTCCTCCTCCCCTGTGATCGACTGAGTGCCCCCTGCATGGCAGATGCCCACGGCACCAGGACACTGTACTGTGGTGTTCAGGAATCTCCCTTCTGAAGCTCACCTGGTGAAGAAGTGACCATAAACTTCCTGTTCCCTTACCCAGAGGGAGGAGGACCGAGGTTCAAGCAGCCCCCAGATGCTGACTGGTGTTGGGATACCCATCAGAATTAGAATCCCACAGACCAAAGTGGACTCAGAACACCTGTGGACTGCCCGCCCCTCCCCGCAGGACCACACGGCCAACACTGGTCGCTGTCACGACATTAACGCCACGTCCAGCACGTGGAGAGCTCACCTGGCAGAAAGCAGGACCCGCTGGCTTGTCTATGTTTCCCCAGTCAAGATGGTTTGTGACAAGATGACTGTCCCTGCAGGTCAGAAAGTGGAGGGACGTCTCTTGTAGACTTCCAGCCCATGACTGATTGGGAGCGCAAGATGGATTGACGCGGAACTCGGAATTGCAGCCACAGCAGAACAGCGGGTACAAATGAAGGGCAGAGGAGCCCGTGGGCAGGCCGCTGTGGCCACATGCTCACCAGACATGGGAAGAGGAAGAGTCAGTTGGCCAAAGGCAGGAGACGATGACAAGGGAAAGGAAGTCCGCGCTTCCCCATTGGAAATCAATCACTTTATAAATATTAAATGCCTGCTTATGTAAGACACTCGCTAAGCCACCGGGCATACAAGAAAATATGAGATGGGTCCCTAGCCAGAGAGCATAAGAAGCCTGGTAGACATGAAAAGATGCAGACAGCCCCAGGCTGGGAGCTTCCAATCAGAAGCCCAGGCAGGACTGAGGATGCATGTTTTAGGCTGTTCACTAAATTCTTTTGGGCATGGAGAGAATTGTACAGACAACTACTCAGGGTTCTCGGCTGGCTTCTGAGAGAAGTAGACTCGGTGACGTTGATTAAGTACCCACTTTGCATGCTACACGAGGCTTAAGAGGTCAGAGCTACCCATTCAGTTTTATGGACCAATAAAAAAAGGGGCTCAGAGAAGTTAAGCGATGTGCCTAAGGACACAGAGCATCAAATGGAAGACCTGGCGTTCCAACCAGGCCTCTCTTCATGACCATACCCTTTCCACTAGGCAGAGGGAGCTGTCTATTTTCTCTTTAGGCAGATTCTTTTGGTTTGACTTCCTTTTTGCTGGATTACAGTAGAATTTCTACCATCTTTCTCCAACACCTCCTACCTCCTTTTGGAGGAACCATATCACTTGCCACCAAAAAGCGTGGCTGATTTTAAGTTCTCAAGAGCAGGAGCTGCATCTTCCTTATCCGTGAGTGCTCTGCCCATGAGCCCCCATCACCTGACTCTCCAAGTCCACACTGGAAAGGAACCCTCGGAGACAGCTGCTCTTTTGGACAAGGTCAGCTTGCCCTAAGCCTTGAAAATCACTTCCCTTTTCTTCTGCTGCCTGGAAATCCTCACATGGAGCCAATAGCTGAGGGAGTTCACTTTTGCTCTTGAGCCTTGAAAAACTCAGGGTGAAGTGAGTCAATCTGAGGCCTGAATAAAGCCCAGGACCGCTGTTTCCTGGGGCTTGTGTTGGCCAGAACTGGAGAAGGAAGGGTTAGGAGCCTCCTGCATCCAGGGAGGCGGTGCTGGCTCCAGCCTCCTCCTTGGCTTTCCTGCTGTGCTGCAGGAGAGATCCCGGGAGGCTGGTGGGAGAAGAGAATGAGACAGCGGGAGGCCGACCACCACCCTGTGCCAATAAAGAAAACCAGAGAGCTGTGTTTCTCCAGACAGTAGCTCCGTGGATTGAACAGGTTGGCAGAGTTCTTTTCAAATGCATGGAAATGTGTTTAGAGGTGTTAGCACATTTACCTGTTCCCATGATGTTTCATAAAATAGATGGCCTGGCCACTAGAAATGCATTTTCAATTGATCGCCACATCGATTCTAAGTACATTTTCGGTGCATCTTATAAATGCAGAAGGAGGTGACTCTGGATTGGTCTTCGTACTGCCGCTGGGAGGTCTCGAAGTGAGCACATGCTGCTGCCCAAAGCCCTGGCCCTGGGAGATAGTGGGTGGACTCTGCCATCCCAGCATCCCTTGGGGGCCTCCAGGCCGAGCCTTGGGTTCGCACTCTCTGAGGGGTGCGCACCCTTAACGCAGCTGGTCAGGGCTGGGCCCAGGCTTCCTTCCTCCCTCGGCTCCCTCTCCTTCCTCTTCCTGCAAGGCTGCAGTGGTCCATTTTTTACCATCTGTCCTTCAAGCTTCTCTTTCCTGCCTCCAGAGCTCGACTCTGGACACTCCTAGACATGGGTTGCTTGTGTCTTATTCTCATTTGTCCTTGTCTCATTTTTTCCTCCCTGAACCTTGTCATCGTTAAAGTTTCTTCCCTTCATTCTTATTCCTGTCTTCTGCATGGGGAATGCTTATGGAATCACACGAGCAAATCCAGTACTAGGCTGGATAGATCGATGGGGCGCCCAGTCCCCCACCCTGGTCCACGCTGGAGTATCCCCAATACCAGACTTTGAAGACCCCCTCCCCCTGAGTTGACGTCCCAAGGCCCAGTGGGTTCTACCATTTCTTCCCTGTCACATGCCCTTCTGGGACTCCAGAGCCAGGCAAGTGGGATGAGGAGACAATACAGGGGAAGATTTAAGGTTCAACGGTGGCCTCCCAGAATCCTCCCAGGCCTTGTCCTTGGCCGCTCTCCGGATGGGGCTGGTATTTGATGATGCTGGTGACCTTTTCCAGGCAGCTCGAGGAGGGCCCAACCTTTTCACTTCCGAGGTTCTCAGAGCCACCGGGCCCAGCCCGCACATTCAGCAGCCTTGGGAGTCCCCAGGAGCGGGATTCTGCTTGGTAAGGCTCCCTTGCAGGGCAGTGACATGCCCAGGTCTGATTTTGCTCCTCCCAAACTCCCTCCCCAACTCTCCAAATCAAAAAGCAGCTCAAGATTTCCTCCCTTCTCCCCTCTTCCGGAGGCCAGTTCCCTGGGACTCGTACAGGAACACATGCTCTTACCCCAGGCCAGACCAGGAGCGGCTTCCACACCCAATCCCTTGGGCTGGGCTCCAGAATGAGATGCGTGCATTCTTCACTAAGTGTACAGTGGCCCTCTGGGCACCGTGCCAGAAAGACACAGTCCAACGCAGGGCCTCCTCCCCAGGAGTTCACAGCAGGCAGGAGGTAAGCAGCCGTAGAAAGCCCGAGAACACTGGTTCTTGCTCAGCACATTGTACCATGAAGGAAGGGAAGAAGTCATGCACCTCCCGGAGCCGTCACCAGACCCCTGAGCAGCCAGCCACCCCTGCTTGGATGGAGTTCTGCTTGGTTGACTAGCACTGAATATGCTTCTGTGACAACAGAATGTTTTTGTCACCAAGCCTCAGATCATTAGAGCACTCAGTTGAGCAAACATTTACTGAAGACCCATGACACGCCAGATAGCACGGTTCCAGTAGGACTGACGTGAGGAATTCAAACAGGGACAGCAGGCTCCCCAGTTTATACCCAGCCCCAACCACAAAGTGACAGTTAAGACATTGAAGAATAAGCCAGTGGGAAAGAATTTCATCAGGCCTGAGGCGAAGCAAGGGCGCACCTTTGAAAGCACACGGGGGTCTTGAATTGGAGTCGGCAGGTGGTCACTATCTCTACCAGTCTCCAGGGGTGAAGGTGGTTTGTTGACCATGCGGCAAAGGCAACAGCAGGAGGGGACAGATTTCATTATCCTCAAGGCCAGGGCTCTCCCCTGGCCAGTCCTGCCGGCTGAGCTGTGCTTCACGGGAGTCTGAGAAGGTGACCTCGCTCTGGGATTTGGGTTTGGCAGGGTGGCCAGCCGTGGCTCATGGTGGCCCTCCGAGCTGTCAATCTGCTGTGTGCACAGTCCTGGAGTCCAGAAGGGGCAATGCTCCTAAAGAGCCAGTGTGATAAATTGATATGCATTTCAGAGCAATTTAAATCTGTCACTCCTAATTGTGCTTTTTTTCCAAAGCTTTTCTGCAGTACTATTAGAAAAATGAGAGCTGGCGGGAGTGGGGACAATATCCTCTGGTAATGCAAGAAATGTGTATGCCCTTCCAAAATTCATCTCCGTGCAAGTCTGGAGCCATTAAAAAGGACGTTCGGGCGTGTGGTGGGGCCTGGGGCCGTGTGGGTGCGGATGAGGGGGTGATGTTCGCTCACCCCCTGGGGCTCTAGTCCACTCAACGCCAAGCCCTCCTGTCTTTACCTCCCAGGGATGCTGCCTCCTGTCCTGAAATACTGAATTGCCATGATTTTATCCACGGAAACCGTTGACCCTGTGCCAGCCAGGGTCACCTGAGAGTTGAGGGACATCCCCGCTCCCTGGAGCCTCAGGTGTAGATGCTGCAGGTAGCCTGGTGGCCGTGGAGCTGCCTGGGTAGTGGGCCTGACCTGGGATGAGACCCGGCTGTGATGCAGATGAGGGGGAAGCTGGCCACTGTGGGATGAAGGGGCTAATGAGAGAAGAGATGGGGCCCAGCCATGGGGTGGGGGCTGGAGAGGGGCCTGCAGTGGCCAAAAAGGAAGACGCTGAGGCAGGAGCACAGAGGCCGGTGGAATGATCCTCCCGCTGTAGCACCAGAACCCAGATGGCCCAGTTCCCCGACGCCAGTTCCCATTTCCTGGGTGAAGCTTGCGTCCTCCAACGTCACAGCCCCTGGGACTCAACCATTTCTTTCTCGCCCACAACACTTCATCCATAGGGGGTAATTTGTCTTTCCTGATCAGTTTCCCACCTGTGACAAGATGAAAGGAACAGGAACAAATAGACAAGGTAGTTGCTCAGATTTTAGGGCTCAAAAGTCTGTGGGTGGGACCAATATGACTTAGAAGGCGTGGGTCTCATACGGCATGTGTGTCTGCTAGGATTGTCTTACTTGCAAGCATTAGAAACACAATCAGATTTCACACATCCCAGGATGTGATTCTTGAATCAAGATTCTTGCATCTTGTGATTCATGAATCAAGAACTCAAGCCAGGTTGGGTAGCACACGCCTGTGATCCCAGCGTCTCAGGAGGCTGAGGCAGGAGGATTGCAAGTTCAAAGCCAGCCTTAATAACTTATGGAGGCCCTAAGCAACTCAGCGAGACCCTGTCTCTAATAAAATACACCAGGGGGCTGGGGATATGGCTCAGTGGTTAAGTGCCCCTGGGTTCAACGCCCAGTACCAAAAACAACAACAAAAAGAACTCAAAGGTCAGTTGTCCAGGGCCACCCCCAATGACCCAAGATTCTTGTAGCATCCTATTTGGTCACCCTTAGAGTATGGCCTTATCTTCATGATCCAAGATAGCTGCTCTTCTTCCACATTCCACGAAGGAAGACAACCACAAGTCGA
The DNA here is from genome assembly GCF_902686445.1 of Sciurus carolinensis. Taxonomy (NCBI): domain Eukaryota; kingdom Metazoa; phylum Chordata; class Mammalia; order Rodentia; family Sciuridae; genus Sciurus; species Sciurus carolinensis. The sequence goes on along the minus strand of NC_062230.1, from coordinate 10,923,533 downwards.
AGGCTCTTCTCCCTTGACCATGCCCCTTGACAGAGTCTCCAGAGACATCTCGCCCAGAAGCTTCCACTTGGCCAGCATGGAGTCTCACCACCACTTCTAGCTGCAAGGGAGGCTATAAACACAGTTTTTGAGACGAATTCAATTAGTGCCGCAAACAAAATTGGGGATGTGTTAACAAGTAAGAGAGAATTGGCAGTGGGTCGGCAGCTGTCTGACACTCCACTGTGAATTTAAAATGATAATTGCTGCTTTCAAAACAGGTATCCGTGAAGCTCTACTGATTGCGGTACACATGTTAATTGATGGGAAATATTATCCTGTCAATATTTTGGTTGAATGAGCCGAGATAGATAGAGGTTAACAAGTTAGCTAGGGAGGTAAGGTGGATGGGTGGGGTTGGCAGGAAGAATTTTCTAGATACTTTTGCAAGTGCCCTATTCTGAGGATGGAGGGGCAGCAGCGGGGCCCCTGAAGGCATGGTTCTGATCCTCTTCCACCAAGCGTTCATTTCAGGACTGTGCACTCAGGGGTCGGCTGGAGTCCACGCCAATCTCTCTTCCATCCTTTCTCATTCGCAGTAGATCATCCTTTAAAATAATCCCCCCAGCTTTTTTTTTTTTTTTTTGCCAGAAGTCCTTTCAACTAACTGGATTTTCATTGGAATAATTAAACCTGCATCTCAAGCTGCTCATTCCAATCACCCAGGCAAATCCATTAAGTAGAGATGCATTTATCTAACGGGCTACTAGCCCCATTCCACTTCAGCACTTCTGTGCTGGGGCAGGTCTTGAAGAGAAGAAAGAAGGGACTGTTCTATAAGACATCTCATTTCCGTGGGGCTTGGAGCTTTCTGGATCTGAAGCAATAGCAACCTCCTTGTGTATTTTATTCAATAGTATTTATTTTTATTTATTCACCCAACAAATATATATTGAAGATCTACTAAAAGTACTCCCCCCCCCTGCTAAGTTCTACTGGAGAAAGAGAGATGAGACAGACAGTTGCTGGACCACTCTGAGCTCAGTTTCCTCTTGTATAAAATGAAGAGAGCAGTAGTGACTACTTCATAGGGTCATTGCCTGTATTCAATGAGATAATCCACAGAGAACATTTGGCACAGTATGTAGCACATAGCAAATATCGTGTACCTTTCATCCACATCTACTAGAGGATATGCCCCAGTAATAAGGGATGAAAGTATTAACGAAGAAGATATGGAAGGCTGGAGTCGTGGCTCAGTGGTTGAGCTCTTGCCTAGCAAGTGTGAGGTACTGGGTTCGATTCTCAGCACTATATATAAATAAATAAAAATGGTGTCCGTTGACAACTAAAAAAAATATTAAAAAAAAAGAAAATATGGAGCTCAGGAAACAAGAAATCTGATTGGTGAGATGAGGGGCTACATTTAATAAATGTTCACTGTTATAATTACTATTTTAAAGATCAGATGTCATGGAGTCTGAGCAGGCTGAGATCCTGTTATTGAGCTCTTTGATCTCACTTCTTCATCCATAAAGAGGAAATAATAAAGCCCACCATACCGAGCTCCTGTGAAAATTAACTGAGGTGCTATCCAGGCAGTACTTTTTGCACACACAGTGATTCTGCTGTACCAGGGTGTGCTCTCTCACAAGCTTCACAAAAGACAGAACATGGGTGCAGAGAACGGGGACAACTGTTCAACTCTTTGTACTTATATGCATTTCCATATTTCCAACCATGGATATGTAATTTTTATTTTATTTTTTACCAAAGTAATCCATGAATCATGCAGAGCTAGATAGTAAAATAGGCTTGTAAGGAAACCCAGTGGATCTCAGCCATCGTCATCTCCCGTCCTGAGCCCCAGAGGCAACCACTTCTAACCCTCCGGTGTTGTTTTCCTCTCTTCTATTTCTAAACAACACATCGACATTGCTACTTATGGATATATTTACTATAATACACTCTCAGCCAACGTCTTCCTAGGTAGATGAGAATTTAGCTCTCTTTATTAAGAGTCCACTCTAAGCACTGCCCCCTCCTCCGGTCTCTCATTGATTTAGAATATCAGTGAGGGTTAGGCAGACACTACTCATGTTCAGACAAGTTGTATGTTGTCATTGTCTAGATTTTTGTTTCTTCCTGGAAATATTGCCTCTATTTTCTGTTTTTTCATTTGTTGGGGTTTCTTTTAATCCATTGTTTTAGTCTGCTTTTTCACTGTTGTGACCAAAATCCTGGTAAGAACAGTTTTAGAGGAGAAGAAGTTTATTTGGCATTCACAGTTTCAGAGGTCTCAGTCCATAGATGGCTGAGCAGGAGTCTGAGCAGGCTGAGATCCTGTTATTGAGCTCTGTGCCCAAGGTAAGGCAGAACATCCTGGTGGAAGGGTATGGAAAGCAGCTTAGTGCACGATCTTCAGGAAGCAGAGAGAGACATGTCCTCTCACCAAGGACAAAATATATACCCCAATGAGCCACTTCCTCCAGCCACACCCTGCCTACAGTTACCGCCTAATCAATTCCAATCAGGGGGTTAATGCACTGATTGGGTTAAGGCTTTCATAATCCAATCATTTCACCTCTAAACTTTCTGGCGTGGTCTCACACATGAACTTTTGGGGGACACCTCATATTTAAGCCATAACACCTATCACAACTTTTCCCATCTGACCCTCAGCTGTTCAGCATTACCCCTGGCAACCTCCCCACCAACGCACATGTCAAAATCATGTTGTGATCTTCGCCAGCTGCTCCTTGCTGCATCCCTCTCATCCGGGGACTTCCTTGGATACTTTCCCGGATGAGAACCCTTACCTCTGAGCTCCATCCTTCTTGACGGCTTTCCTCCCTCATTCTGCGGGAGCATACCCTTTAGGAGCTGCCTAAGAAAATATGCAGGAGGAAAATATTTAGAGTCTCTGCCTTTGTGAAAACAAATTCATTCTATTTTCATATGTAATAATTTGGGTGGGTATAGAATTCCGGTTAAAAAGTATTTTCTGTCAAAAATGCAAAGGCACTGCCCCCTGTCTCCCAGCTCCCAGTATTGTTTTCAAGAGGTCTGACGCCAACTTGCTTCTAGGTCTCTGTGTGCAACTTGTGGTTTTTCCCTATAGAAGTTTCTGGGGTCTTCTCTTATCCCCTGGTGGCTGAGAAGATTCTATTCCACTGTCGATTGTACCAAGCATCCCAAAAGGACCCTTCTAGTCTGAAGACTTGTGCTCTTTCTTTCTGAGAAACCCCCAACACGATTTCACCGATAATTTCATCACCTAACTAATATTAGATTCCCAAAAAGACACACAAGGAAGGAAAGGCAATCTCCATAATCTCCTCCTGGGATTTCTGTTTATCTGATATTAGACCTTCTAAGGTGACCTCACTTTTCCCCTTTTCTTATCTTTCTTCTCTTCAATTTTTTTTTTTAAATTGGACTTTTCAGGAAATTTCCTTAACTTTATCTTGCAAGCCTTCTCCTGGTTTCCCATTTCTGCTGCCTTGGTGGTCGCTGCGGAGAGCTCCTTCTCGGGCCTCTTTCCTTTGCGCTGTCGTTCCTGGTGGCACCGTCCTGTCTCTCGCTGGATCTTAGTTACGGTGATGTGTCTCTGTTTTCCCTGGTTCGGTGCTTTGCCCCCTCCCTACAGGTTCCTTGTATGGATCTCGCTCCCCATCTCTGCCTTCACCCGGAGGGTTCTCTCAAACTTCAAGTGATCCTGACTCTGCTTATTCCTAAGTGGATGCAATGAAACACAGCGAAATGAGTTCTGCTGGACCACTGAGGGTTTCCCCGTGGACGGCCCACACCCACCCTCCCCGAACTTGGCTTTAGTTCTGTCTTAAGCTTATACATGGTAAAGTCCCACTTCAGGCACCTTACACACTTTCTAGTTGTAGCCCTTTAAAAAGTAGACTTTTTAAAATAAGCACTGGCAGGGGCTGCTTATTAGGGACAAAGAGGAATCCGAGAACCCTGGGTTCAGATCCCACCTCTGTGCTAATGTGACCGTGAAACTCACCAAGCTTTTATTTTCTTGGCTGTAAGATGTTGATTGTTATGGTTTGGATGTGAGGTGTCCCCAAAAGCTCACGTGTGACACAGGCAAGAAGGTCTGGAGGAGAAATGATTGGATTGCAGTCTTGACCTAATCAGTGCATTGATCCTGATGGGATTCACCGAGTGGTAACTGGAGGCAGGTGGGGTGTGGCTGGAGGAAGTGGCTCATTGGGGGCGTGGCCTTGGGGTATATATTTGTATCTGGACAGCGGAGCCTCTCTCTGCTTCCTGAGCATCATGTGAGCTGCTTCCCTCCGCCACACTCTTCCACCACGAGCCCTGAGGGATGGAGCCGGCTGTCTATGGACTGAGACTTCTGCAACTCTGAGCCTCCAAATAAACTTTCCCTCCTCTACGATTGTTCCGGTCAGATCTATTAGTCACAGCAGCAAAAAAGCTGACTAAAACAGAAATGGTGGAGATGCCACCTTCCCCGAAGAGCCCTGGAGGTCTGTCCTTTCTGCCTAAGAGCCTGCCTGGCACGCGGCAACTAGTCTATAGCGTCCCGGACCTCAGGACCAGGGTCTCAGTCGTCAGAGTTGTAAAACTGGAAACCAGGAATGTGGCCTCGCTGTCGTCTTCCCGTGTGTGCCTCGGTTTCCCCAACCTTTGTTGTCACAGCAAGAAGGTTGAACACAGAGATGGTCCCACAAACCTCTTTCCCACCCCCCCTTTTTTTAAATATAAAGCATCATTTATTGATTTTATTTTTTTTTCTTTTCTTTTTTTTATTGTAAACAAATGGGATACACGCTGTTTCTCTGTTTGTACATGGCGTCAAGGCATACCATTTGTGTAATCATAAATTTACACAGGGTAATGTTGTTTGATTCATTCTGTTATTTTTTCCCTTCCCCCACCCCTCCCACCCCTCTTTTCCCTCTATACAGTCCTTCCTTCCCCCATTCTTACCACCCTCCCTAACCCTAACTCTAACCCTAACACTAACCCCTCACACCCCCTTTCCCCTTTCTTGACATCAAGACCTTTCTTACAGTTTAAAAAATAAATGAAAAGCTTTGTATTCTGGTGATGAAAGAAACACTCTCCTTTTTCAACAAATGCAACTGCAGAGGAGCACGATTTCCTTCGCTCCCTCCCTTCCCTGACGTCCTTCCCTCGGCTGTGCTGCTGCTCCCGTCCCAGCCACCGAGCAGGGAGGCCACAGGGAGACCAAGGAGATGGTGTCCTCCAGAGGCGCCTGTCCCTGCCACCTCGCCGGGGCTGAGGGCCTCTGACGGCTTGTTCCAGCCTGTGCTGACAGCAGACAGGAGCAGCTTCTGTCAGCCCTGGGAGATCCGATGTCACCTGTGATTAATCCTCAAAGCCCAAACCAAGCAAGGTCCTGATGAACGGTAGCATCCCAGGGTCCCAAGTAGAGGGCTCTTGGAGCGGCCACCGGCTCAGGTGCAGGGCCCCCGTCACCTCCCAGGGTTGAACTACCCCTTCCCCCTCCCAGGCCTTCTCCCCGCTGCCACCCAGGAGAGTCGTCCCTTCCTCCCAACACGCACTGCGGCAGCCGGGCTCCTGAGCCTCTCGGCTGGGCGTCAGCAACGGCCTCGTCAGTCTCCGTGAGGAATGTCACCTTGGGGAAATCACGGAGCGTGCAGTCATGGCGGTTCCTGCCCAGACCCATGGCATGCGAGAGGCTGAGGACGTGACTCACAGGGAAGGGACTCTTCTGGGTCGGGACGTGGGCTGCTGCCTTTGAATCTGTGGCTGACGAGAGCGCCTCCATGCTGCAGAGGGTCTGGTCAGAGCCGCTCACCCCCAGCTGCCATGAGTCACCCAGGGTCACCACCTACACTTCACTCCACCCTGGAGGTCTTGGAACCGGTGGTCCGTGGCCTTTCTGGCTGACCCCTCCACTGAACAGGACAGAAGCCCTTCTCCCCCACTGTGGCCACCAGTCACTGTCACCTGGAGAGACATGCACCTCAGGATTCATGTCCTGGCCTTTTCTTCCAGAGCAGCCCCTCAGTCCTCAGATGCTTCCCTTCCTCTCCACCTCCACTCCTTGCTCCAAGTATGGTTATCTTTCCTTTTCCAGATCCCAGCTATCTCAACTCCAGATCCAGCGGGAGACTGCTCGGGGGAGAACAAGATCCAGCCAGAAAGTGTAAACAGCGGGCTTCAATAATAGCTTAGCAGCTCCTGTTTATTGAACACCTACTACATGCCAGGTATTCAATATATATTATCTCTTCTATATTGAAAAAATAGAAAGCTGGGGTGGGGGTACCTGAGACTTGGCCAGGGTTGGGAGGGGAGGGAGCAGGTTCTGACCCAAGCCCATGTGATGGACCCTCAGAGAAGAGCCCACCAAGCCCGGGATACAGGTGTGGCAGTCGGCAGAAGGTAAATCATGCAGAGCCTTGGAGGTCAAGATCAAGATTTTGAAATTTATCAAGACAGCAAGAGGGAGCCACTTGATAAATGTCCTGAGTGAAGGAGTTCGTGCTGTCATGGGGTTTGTGCACAGGTAGTCAGTCCACCTTGTCCTGACTTCCCAGGTGAGCCCAGCGGCCCTTCCCTTAGAGCCTGGCTCAGGCCCCTGGTGTTTGCTTTTTGGTTGTTTGTAGAAAAACCAGTGTGATCTAGGATTTGACTCAGCCTGGAAGCCAGACCCTGCTGAGTGCTGGGTCAAGACTGCCGGAAGCCCTGGCTGAGACGGAGGTTAGAGATGGACCGTCTGCCCGGTGGGCAGTTAGAATTCAGAGCCCCCGCATCTACGAGTGCATTCCCGAGCAAATTATTTTCAAAGAAACTGCCCAGAGCTTGACCCACACCACTGAGCTGGTCCCGGTGACGAGGCCGAGTCAGGTCTAGTTATAATGTGGTGTTTGGAAGAGAAAATACCTTTGAAACCTAGAGATGTTTTGTTCTATTTTGAGCTTAGCTACACTACCCGTAGTCTTTGTCCATGAAATATTTCACGCGCTTAAAAATATATATGTAATGTGAATCCATGAGACGAAGAACAAGACCATGGAAGCTCATGTCCCCAGCCAGACCAGTATTGTCCTGTCCCTCTGGCGCCTTTCCAGGTCACAGCTATCTCCCCAGGGGCCCACCATTCTGATTTTCACCAGTCCCTTGCTACTCAATGGAGATTTCCCACATATCCTTAGCATTTCATTATCTAGACTTTTTTGGTTTTGTTTGTGGTACTGAGGATTGAACCCAGGGGTGCTTAACCACTGAACCACCTCCCCCACCCTTTTATTTTTTTATTTTGAGACAGGGTCTCACTAAGTTGCTGAGACTGGCCTCCAACTTGTGATCCTCCTGCCCCAGCCTCCCCACCATGCCCGGTTCGTTGCCTTTGTTTTGATACCTCCTGTCCTGCCCGGTCGAGACCTGCCTGTGGTTCTGCCTTGTGTTCCCGAGGGTCACCTGTGCTGATGCACGCAGCTGTAGGTTTTTTCATTGTCACCGCTGTAGAGTAAGCCCCTGTGGAGCGTGCAGGTTATTTATCCCTCCATTGCGGTAGGGTGTTGGTTTCCAGAGCGTGCGACTCTGCTGTCAACCCTCTGCCCAGGTCTCCTGAAGCTCGTGGGTCGTTTCTCCAGGGTTGGAACCTGGGAGGGACACCTGGCTTGTGTGGTGTGCGTGTTGAGCCCTCCGAGGCAGAGCCAACTCGTTTTCCAGTCCTCAAGCTTTTTCCAACCAGTAGCCAAGGTCCGTGGTGAGCCCCACAGACAGGCGCCTTGTCTCCAGGTGGGAGCAGACGGGTCCCTCTACCGTTCCTCTCTGCTCGGAGGCTTTGCGATAAGACCTCAAATCCTTCCCTCAGCCCCACAAACCCACCCAAAATGTTTCCTGCTGTCCAAGGAGAGGAACCTGGGGCACCATACGGTGGGGAACCTGGGCAGGAAACCCAGGTCAGACTTGCTCTGTGACCTTGAGAGTGCCCTTGTCTGGACTTGCTGTGTCTGGGTTTCCCTGCCTGCTAAACAGGTTGTCACGCCCACCTCTCGGAGCTGCAGTGATAATTAAGTGAAATGACTTCTGTGCAGGGTCCGAGGGTCAGTGGTCCCTGAGGTGGGCACATCCAGTTCCACCTGTGGGCTTATTGCACGTCCCTCTTGGCTTCAAGGTGCCACTCTCATGCCACATGGCGACTGTTTGTGTAGGTGGCTGACACTTGCCACTAAACCCTGAGCACCTCAGGGGGCAGGGACCATGCGGGACCCATCTCTGCACCCTCTGTGCCCGTGGGGCGCTCCCCGATGCTCACGAGAGGTCTGGGCAGCCTTGCCCCTGAGGCAGGAGGCGCCTTTCCTTCCTGCTACGTAGGTTTCACCCCCATTGTCTCCTGCCTTGCTGATGGCTGCCAAGGTGGCCTCACTGCCACCCCCAGACTACAGGAGCATTTCTGTGGCACCAAGCGCTCCTGTACCCGTGGCTAGGAGGCCATGCTCCCTAGGCATGCGCCTTCTGAAGCCCCACTGGCGTCACCTTGTCGCGCCTTTCCATTCTCTGCTGCAAGCCCAGCACCCAGCAGGTCTTTGCATAAAACAGAGGAGGCTTTGGGGTGCCCAGAGGGTCAGGCCCAGCTCCACCTGGCTGTGGGCAGAGGGAGCTTATCACCTTATGCGTGACAGCTTGGGGGCTCAGGGGTCCTGGGTTGATTAGGTCAGTGGCTTGGGGAGAGGGGCATCCTGGATCTCTCTCCTCTGCTCAGCCCTCCTGAGGGTGTTCACCATGCTACAGAACCACCCCCGGCAGACTTTCCCACGGGTTGCACAGGCCACAGCACGCTTCCTGTGCCAAGTCCCAAACCACTGGCAGAGACCAAACGAGATCTGCTCTTTCAGCTCAGAAGATGCCCGGCCTCCCTGAAGCATGAGGTGCCCGATTCCCGGAAAAAAACTGGGATCCTGTTAGCAGGAAGAGCAGGGCATGGTGCCGATAAGCAGCAGCAGCATCTGCCGCAGGCTCAGGAGAGGACCCGGTGAAGCGCATTCGTAGGATGTCAGCTCTTTGAAAAGAGTAGAGGTAAGTATGTTGTCCTTTGTGAGTGAAAATGATGGTCCTGATGCTTCATCAGAGTGAGCCATTGCAGTGCGGAGATTCGGGTGACCGAGGGCAGACTCTCAGGTGACCCAGGTGGTGCCAGGTGTTGACCAAAGGACTCAGATAACGGAAGGTCATCACATTAAGGAAAATAAGCCACGCACAGAAAGACAAGACCACATGGCCTCACTCACATGTGGACTCGAAACACGTTGCTCTCATCTAGGTTGACAGTAGCTGGCGGTCACCAGAGGCTGGGGAGAGACAGGGGAGGGGGGCTGAGGGACGGGAGATTGACAGATACTAAGTTATGGTTAGGCATAACTATGGCAGAAGAAGGTTCTGGGTGACTCAGATAATCATTGTGTACTCTAGACCATCATTTCAGGAAAGCCTAAAGAAGGGATTTGGAATGTTTTCACCAGAAGGGAATCTGTCAAAATATAAAAAATGAAGCCGGGTGTGTTGGCATACACCTGTAATCCAGTAGCTCAGGAGGCTGAGACAGGAGGATTGCGAGTTCAAAGCCAGCCTCAGCAATGTAGCAAGGCCTAAGCAACTCAGAGAGACCCCACCTGTAAAAAAGATGCAAAAAAGAACTGGGGGTGTGGCTCTGGGGTTAAGCATCCTTGAGTTCAACCCCTGGTACAAAAATAAATACATAGATAAAAATAAGAAAGAGCTCAAAGAGGTGAGGATCTAGGTCTATGGAGCAAAGCTGAATGGAGACTGAATCCTTGTTTTGCTCACTGTAAATCCAGTTGTTGCTCATACAGCTCATAGGTGTCTTTCCTTGTGGCTCTTTGCACAGAACAAAGTCCCATAAAATAGCTCAAGTAAAGGGAATGTTACTGAAGACCTGAAACAAGGACCAGACACCCACCAGCCAGGAGCCAAGGCCAAGGCTCCTGGGGATGGGAACTGAGTCACGTCCCAGGGAAGGCAAGCCCTGCCCCCACTCCTCACACGACCGCAGGTCCCTGCAGCCTCGCTCCACTGAACAGCTTCCTGTGCCCACTCACCCCTTCTCCACCCCACAGCTTCTACCTCCCTGCTTCCCCATGAGCCAGCTCGAGCCTCCTTGGCCCCCCAGCCCCGTGCCACCTCTAGCTCAGTCCCCCGTAGTGCACACACACACACACCCTCCACCTCTCTCTAGCGCCATATGACAGGTCTGGGTCTGGGAATTCGGCCATTGCTGCTCGGCCTGTGGATTGGTCCTCCTTGGCCCTGAGGGTGACCAGGGCATTTATTTGGCTCCAACAAGACATCAAGGCTGTGGCCTTTGGAGACACAGCAGTAGGAAGGTTAATACTGGACACTGGCGGATCAACTGCCCCAGACTTGGCTTTTACCCTTAATGACTTTTTTCCCAACTACACGAGTCATCCATAGATGCGTGCTTTTTGTGAAACCCTGGAAAAATGCTGACCGCTGACCTCCCAACTCATTCCTCTTCCCAGATCCTTTCAAATGTTCTCTCTTGCTTTTTGTTTCTCTTCTCCTTTTCCCTCTCCTCTCCGTTTTCCCCCTTCTCTCTCTTTTTGATATACAACAACTATATAATTATAATCTTGCTTTGTTTCAAATTATATAATTGATTTTATATTGTATATATTCTAAAATTTACTTGTTTTCTTAACAACATGCCTTGTGGATGTCTTCACGTCACTACATTCTTTTAAAAGGATGCCTGGTATAATACAAAAGAATCACAAATGCCTGCTGATGAATAATTAGGTTGTTTCCAATTCTTTCTGTTACAAATAGTGCCAAATGTTCAGGCAAAAAACTGGTGGAAATTAAATACCCAGCAATAGGGGAATAGATAAGTAGTGTTTTCTTACAATGGAATAATGTATAATAATAAAAAAAAAGAGGATAAACCAATCAAAAGTCAGATTGTCAGGTAGGATGTTTTAAAAAAGATCATCTATACGCTGTCTATAACACACATACTTTAGATTCAAAGATATAAAAAGATTGAAAGGAAAAAGGCAGAAAGATATATATCACGCTAGCAACAACCATAAGAACTGAAATGACTATACCAATATCAGACAAAATAGACTTTAAAACAAAAATATTACTAGAGATAGAGAAGAACATTTCATAATGATAAAATGGTCACTACCCCAGGGAGTTATAACAGTTATAAGCTTATGTGCACTTAACAGTGCCCAAACACATGAGGCAAAGACTAAAAGAATTGGAGGGAGAAATACACAATTCAGCAATAATAGTTGGACAGTTTATTACCCTACTTTCAATAAAGGGTCGAACAGCCAGGCAAAAAAATTAAAAAAAGAAATAGGAGATTTGAACTACACTATAAACAAATTAGACCTAGTGGACATCTATAATGCTCTCCATCTGATAGCAACAAAACAACACATATTTTCAAGCACACACATGAAACATTCTCCAGGATATCTGCTGGGCCAGAAAACAGGACTTAATAAATTTGAAAGTATTGCAATGATACAGAGTGTATTTTCCTCACTGGGCACAGTGGCATGTGCCTATAATCCCCAGAACTCAGGAGACTCCGGTAGGAGGATTGCAAGTTTGAGGTCACCTTCAGCAACTTAGAGACCCTGTCTCAAAATAAAAATTAGAAAGGGCCATAAATGTAGCTCTGTGATAGAATACCCCTAGGATCAATCCTCCATACCAAAAAACAAACACCAAGAGCCAGAGTATGTTTTTCAACCATAGCATAATTAAATTAGAGATCAATAACAGAAAGAAATGTGGGGAATTCACAACTGGGAGCAAATTAGACTCTCCTAAATACCCAATAGGTCAAAGAAGAAATCACAAGGGAAACTGGAAAATCACAAGGGAATTAAAATTAGAAAAATGTGTTTGTGAAAACACAACATATCAAAATGCATAGGATGCAAGTAAAGCAGTGCTCAGAGGAAAAATCATAGCCATCAATGCCGATACCAAAAGGGAAGAAGATCTCAAATAAATAACTCACCTTCCCACCTGGCAAAGGTAGAAAAAGAAGAGCTAACTAAACCCAAAATGAGCAGAAAGAAGAAAATAATAAAGACTGGGGCAGAAATAAATGGATCCAAGAGCAGAAAAGAAAGAAAAAAAATCAATGAAAGCAAAAGTTGGGTCTTTGAAATATCAACCACACTGACAAACTTTTAGCTGGACTAAGAAAAAAAGAAGGCTCAAATTACCAAAATCATAAATGAAACAGGGGACAGTATAGCTGACCTTATAGGCATTAAAAAGGATCATGCAGGAAACCATGAACAATTGTTGTTGGTAGGTTAGGTAACGTAGGTGACCTGGACATTAGAACGACTTTAACCGCTGCAGCTGGCTCAAGAAAAACAGGACATACAAACAGGCCCAGGATAAAGAAAGAAACTGAATCCCTAAAAATAATAACTACTTACAAAAAAGAGCTCATGTCCAGATGTTTTCACTTGTAAATTCTACTAAATAGGAGAAAAATGAGTACTAAATCTTCAAAAAGTTGGACAGAAACACTTCCCAATTCATTCTATAAAGCCAGTATTAATTACCCTGGTATAAAAACCAGACAATGACATCCAGCAAAAGAAAACTATGCACCAATCTCTCTTGTGAATTCACACACAAAAATTCTTTAAAAAAAAAAAACTAGGAAATTGAATCCAGAAACACATATAAAGAAGTATGCACCATGACTAAGTGGGATTTCCTAGGAATATGAGGTTTATTAACATCTGAAAATCAGTTAATATAGCATACCATACGCATAGAATAAAAAACAAAACCACATGATAATCTATGTAGATACAGAAAGAGCATTTGCTGACTTCAAAATCAAGCACCCTTTTGTGATAAAAACATTCAACAAACCAGGAGTGTCAGGGAACTTTCTTAACCTGATAAAGGACATCCATTAAAATTTAAAAAGCTACATATCTAACATCATACTTATTGGTGAGGGACTGGATGCTTTCCCCCTAAGATCAAGACCAAGATGAGAATGTTCACTCTTCATTTCTACACAACAATGTACTGGAGGTCTAGGCAGGGCAAATAGGTGAAAAGGAGAGAAAAAAAATGGCATCCAGATTGGACAGATAGAAGTACAATTATCTCTATTTGCAGGTAACATGCTCTTACATAGAGAAAAGCATAAGGCATCTTCTAACAAACTATTAAAACTAATAAATGATTTCAGCAAGATTATAGAATATAAGATCAATGTGCCAAAATTAATTATATATCTATATATCAGCACAGAATGTTTCACAAATGAAATTAAGAAAGCAATTCCCATTCATAATGTCATTGATGAAATACTGAGGACCAAATTTAACAAAATAAGTGCAAGACTTGCATACTGTATTAGTAAGTTTTCTGCCACTATCATAAAATACCTGACACAGACTACTTATGAAGTAGAGACAGAGAGGTTTGTTACGGCATGCAGTTCTGAAAGTTCAAGTCCAAGACTGGTGGCCCCATTGGTTTGGGCCTCTGGTGAGGGCAGCGCATCTTGTTGGAAGGGCATGTCAGTGTGAGTAGTAATACCTTGAGTCAGGAAACAGAGAGGGAACAGAGGATGGACAGGGCCCATAATCTCTTTTGATGACACGTCCCCAGTGACCTAAGAACCTCCTTAGCACCATAGCACTTAGTTCCATAGCACCTCCCAAACCTTTATATACAGACCTTTAGGCAACACTCACATCGAAACTATAGCATATGCTGAAAACTATAAAACATTGCTGAAAGAAATTAAAGATTTAAATACATGGAAAGATACCCCCCTTCATGGACAGAAGACTTAATATTGTTAGATAGCAATACTCCCCAAACCAATCTACATATATATTCAATGAATTCACTATCAAAATACCAGATGCCTTTTTTGCAGAAATTGATAGTAATTCTAAAACTTATGTATGAAACTGTAAAGCCAAAACAATCTTGAAAGAGAATAAGGTTGGAGTGTGTTTCCCAACTTCAAAACATAGTACAAATCTATAGTAATCAAGACAACATGGTACTAGCACAAAGATAGACATAGAAATCAATAGAATAGAATTGAGAGTCCAGAAACAAACCTTTACATTAATAGTCAGTTGACTTTTAAATACAGGTGCCAAGATCATTAAATGGGAAAGAATCGTGCTGGAGTGACCAGGTATCCACACATAAAAGAATGAACTTGGACCCCTACTTCACACACACACACACAAACTCAAAATGGATCATAGGCCTGAATGTAAGAGCTAATGTATAAAACTCTAAGAAAAAAATAGGAGTAAATCTTCACCGCTTTTTCACCACTTTGAGTCACACAGTGATTTTTTGATGCATGTCAGAAACAAGTGCAAAAAGAAAAAAATGTAAGCAAATTGAACTACACAAAATTTCAAGCTTCTGCATTACCAACATTGTCTTTAAGAAAGTGGAAAGACAAGTGACAAGAGGAGAAATATCTGCAAGTCACCTATCCGATCCAGGACTCGCATCCAGAATATATAAAGAATTCCTACATCTCATAATGAAAAGACAGCAAACTGTTTTGATATGGGCAAAGGATTTGAATAGATGTTTCTCTTTGCAAACGACCAATATGCACATGAAAAGATGCATCTCATAAGTCATTAGGAAAATGCAAATCAAGACCACAGTGAGATACACCTTCACTCCAATAGGATGGCTACAATGGAAAAGACAGACCTGATCAAGTGGTAACAAGAAGGGGAAGAAACTGGAGCTGTCAGATATTGCTGGTGGGCCTGTAAAACAGTGCAGCTGCTTTGGAAAGCTGGTTAGCAGTTCCTCAGTGGAAACACAGAGGTACCATATGACTTAGGAATGCCACTTCTCTCTATTCAGGGGAAATAAAAACATATACCCACATGAAAGCTTGTACATGAATGTTCATAGCAGTATTGTTCAGAATAGACAAAAAAAAAAAAAACTCAAATGTCCACCAGCCAATGAAAGGATAAACAAAATGTGTCATATCCCTAGAAGGAAAAATCATTTGGCAATATTTTTTAAAAAATGAAGTACAGACACGTGCTAGAACATGACCCAACCTTGAGAACATTATGCAAAGTGAAAGAAGCCAGTCACAAAATTAAAAAAAAAAAAAAAAAAACCAACAACCTACTAATGCATGATTTCATTGGTATGGAACATCCCAGAAAGACCAATCCGTAAAGACAGAAATTGGATTAGTGGTTGCCTGGGACTAGGGTACTTGAGGGAAATGAAGAATGGCTGATAAGTATGGGGTTTCTTCTTGAAATGATGAAAATGTTTTTAAATTGCTTGTGGTGACGGTTGCACAATGCTGTGAACCATGGAATTACATACATTTAAAGTAAATTGTAAGGCACATGAATTATATCTCAATAAAGCTGTTTTTTAAAAAATATGAAAGTGGATAAAACTTGAAAATATTATGCCAAAAGAAGTCGGTCACAAAGACCATGTATTGTATGAGTCTCTGTATATATTATATGTCCAGAATAGGCAAATCCATAGAGAGAAAGTAAATTGATTAGTGGTTGCCAGAGAGGGAGGGGTGGGAAGAAATCAGAAGCAATTGCTAATAGATCTGTGGTTTCTTTTACAGAGGGAAAAAAATATATGCTAAAATATTAGGCTGTAGTGATTACTGCACAGCCCATGAGTGCATTAAAAAACATTGAATTGTGTGCTTTAAATTGGCAATTGTATGGTACATGAGTTATATCTCATTAAAACTGTTTTTTTTTTTAAATGAATGAATTAGATCGGTGTGTATCCACGGAGGTAAATCTCAAAACAACATGGGGTGGGGCTGGGAAGAAAGCAAGATGAAAAAGAAAACCTGTATACCAGTATCATCCTGGCACTTATGTGAAATTTAAAAAATAAATAGTTTTGTGTTGTTTTGAGAAAGATATATTCTTAGTAAGATAGAAACTTGGAAGAGAGCTAACTCCAATAGCAGCATTTTCCCTCTCCCTATAAAAAACCTTTTAAAAATTTTATGGCTTATCCTTCCATTGTTTATGTTTAGTATATAAGGAATATATATATGAACAGATATATATCTGTTCTCAGATAAAAGGTAAAATGCCATAGATACTTTACTGTACTTTTTTTTTTTTTAAACTTAACAATATATTGCAGAGACCCCTGCAGAGGCCGTCCGTGAGAGGTCCTGGGAGGCTCTTTGATTGACACACCAGGGTTTATGCGGGCCAGGAGGCGGGCAGACGATGGATGAGGACATGGAGACCCTCAAGGACGAGGAGGACGCCCTCTGGGACAACGTGGAATGCAACCGCCACATGCTGAGTCGCTACATCAACCCGGCCAAGCTCACCCCTTACCTGCGCCAGTGCAAGGTCATCGACGAGCAAGATGAAGATGAAGTGCTTAACGCTCCCATGCTGCCGTCCAAGATCAACCGGGCAGGTGAGGCTGGCGCGCTGCGGGGGAGGAGCGCGGGCCACCCCCTGAGGCGGCAACGGGACTACCTTCCACTTAACCTTGCCAAAATGGAGACGTCTAGAGGCCACTGCCCCCTCCTGTCCCCTCGGGAAGCTGTCGGTGGATAGAACTCAGAGGATCCATGAACTTGGGGACAGGGTGGAATTACATCTTGATTTTACAAACTTAAATTGAAATTTAGCCTTGCCTTCAATGACGAAGGACTGCAGGTGACCGCAGCAGCCATGTGTAACCTCTGACTGTCAATGGTAAAAATGACAGGTATCTCTCTGTCACATTACAGCCTTGCAGATGGCTTCAAATAGCATTTGCACTCCTTTCTGTTGAAATCGCAGTACTTATTAGACCTGCCCAGAGATCTCGTTATTTAATGCATTAACAAAGAAATACATCTATTACTAGATAGCAAATTTGTGTAATATTTGATAACTGGGTTTTATTACAATTGGTTTCCTTTGTAACCTGATGTATTTAATTTGCTTAAAAAGATTATTCTGGAAAGGGGTCCTCAGACTTTTTTCTAGAGTGCCTGGTGGTGGCAGGTGGGGGAAGGGGGTAGGCAGTGCTGTGGGACTTTACCATACACAGTAAAGGTAGTGTGTTCGTGGAACTTGTTTTAGTTTAGTTGTTTAGCATGTACACAGATGCTTCCATACTTATCCTTGTCTATGGGCACTACTAGATCATGGTGTAAAATGTATTTCTTTCTGTGGGACAGTTTAAGAGGCTTGGAAGTCAGTGTCCCACAGCATGGCTGGCAAGTGGTTCACATGCCTTGACGTTCTTCTGTATGCACAGCAGACATCCTTAATCACCATGTTGTTTTCCCACCAAGCTTGGATATAACTTTGGAATCCTTCTTAATACAGTGCTCCAGGCAGTTTCCCCAAACAATCAGGATTGACCCTAGAGAAAATTTATCATGTCTGTCCTAGAGAAAAGGTAGAGTGTTAGGACCTAAGTGGAAGAAATATCTGAAAATAAAAGTTTAAGGAAGGGACATGAAGTATAAAACATAAGTGGAATTCATCTGTTTTTTTGTAACTACAACAAAATAACTGACACAAGACAACTTCGTAAAGAAAAGAGGTTAATTTAGCTCACAGGTTTAGAAGTCTGAGGGCACACAGCACTAGTATCAACTCAGCACTGGGGAGGACCCTCTTGGCTGCGTGACGTCATGGCAGGAATAAGGAAGGAAGAGATCACATTGCCTAACAGGAAGCCAGAGAAAGACTGAGATCCCACAAGCCTTTCCAAGAGCACACCTCCGAAGGATCTATGGACTGACCTCTAGGTCCCATTTTTTAAAGGTCTCCACTCCTAGTTTCACCACACCGAGGACCAAGTTCCCAACACATGAATCTTTGAGGGACAAATAACATCTAAACCACAGAAAGTAGATGGAAACTGGAAGTTGCTGGCAGATTGCATCTAGGATAAAGATGTTTCCAGACTCTGTGATAATCCCAAAGAGCAGGGAGCCATGCCTCTTTCTTATGAGTTCTCCTAGTTTCCCACGCACATGGTTGTTTTCCTGCTCTGAATCACAAAGAAACATGTATGATTCCCTGCACTTCTAACCTCCTCCAACCAGAAAAGCTGAGGCTTAGATGGCTCATTTCAGCGCTGGTCCATTGGGAAGTTCTGCTGGGTTCCTGTGGCTGCAATTCCATTCATCCCAGTTCTAGCAATTTTTAGAGAAAGGAAGGGGGCACTCACTCTATCCCTGCTGAGGGCCTGGCCCTTTGATTCACATCATATGGATTCCATGAGACAGCCCAAGAATGGCAGAACATGGCGAGAGTCTTCTTAGAGCTCACTGAGAGCAGTCAGTCCAGGATGAGACTGGACATGGAGACTTGTGTCCAGTCAGACACGTATTCTTCTTCTCATGGAGTGATGTGGTCTTTCCTGTAGGCCGACTATTGGACATTCTACACACCAAAGGGCAAAGAGGCTATGTGGTCTTCTTGGAGAGCCTGGAATTTTACTACCCAGAACTGTACAAGCTGGTGACTGGGAAGGAGCCCACCCGGAGATTCTCCACCATTGTGGGTAAGCAACTTGGCCATCGGGAATACCTGGACTCTAAGAAGGAGTGTGTGTGGGTGGGTGGGTGTATCCCACTGTGGGACCATTTTAAGGCTCCAAGTCCGTGACATATGGGATTCTGGGCTGTCCATGCAGTGCGCCTGGTGATGAAGGTTAGGTGACAGGGACAAACTGAAGCAGGGGCCAAGAGACGTGAGTGTTGGTGGAGCATCCCCGTGAATGGTGCGGGGGCAGGTCAGAAGTTCACTCTGCCTCTGGATCTTTTCCTGGCCTTCTCTGCTCTCTTTCCAGTGTCCCATGGGCCAGAGTCCTTGGGCATCTCATCTTCTTCCTCTTCCTTCCTAAACATTTTTTCGGTCTTCTCCCTGACTCCAGTCCAGTCTCCCCAGTCCCATCCACCGCTCCATCCGCTCCTGGTCTGCTCCAGTGTGGTCTCCGTTCTCATGCCCTCATGCCGCTCTCCTGCCCAAAACCCTTCAGTGGTTTTCCATTGTGTCTCTTAAGAGTCAGGTCTTTAATGAGACCCCCAAGGACCCGAACACCCTAGTCCCCGCTGAGACTCCCAGCCTTCTCTTTCTGCCCTTCCTCCCTCTCCCCTCTCTTCTCTCCTCTCCTCCCCACCCGTCCCCTGCCCTTTCTCTTCCCTCTGTGGCCTCAGCCGCTTTGGTCTTCCTTTAGTTCCTGAAACTTGCCAAGACCCTTCTCTCCTCCCCAGGTGACCTTGGCAATGTCATTCCACCTTCCTGGAATGCTTTTCCCCTCCTGAACTGAACATTTTGGCTTAACCATCAGGGGCCTTCTCCAACCCCTCTGCCTACCAGACTGGACCTGGTCCCTCACTGTAAATTCTCAGGGCAGCCTATGTCTTTTCCTTTTGAAGAAGTCTAATTAGACTTGTGCGTTTTTTCCACTATTTTGCTCACCTTGAGTCCCCAATGCCTAATGGATAGTAAGAGCCCAGTAAAATGTTGCAAGTGAATGGGTGACCGACTATCAGACTATCACCTGCCACGCCCCCGGAACCTCCTCCTTGCCCTGCCGGGTCCTCAGGCCTGACGGCGTGTCCCTCTCTGCAGTGGAGGAGGGCCACGAGGGCCTCACGCACTTTCTGATGAATGAGGTCATCAAGCTGCAGCAGCAGATGAAGGCCAAGGACCTGCAGCGGTGCGAGCTGCTGGCCAAGGCGCGGCAGCTGGAGGATGAGAAGAAGCAGCTGACGCTGACCCGGGTGGAGCTGCTGACCTTCCAGGAGCGGTACTACAAGATGAAGGAGGAGCGGGACAGCTACAACGAGGAGCTGGTCAAGGTCAAGGACGATAACTACACCTTAGCCATGCGCTACGCCCAGCTCAGCGAAGAGAAAAACATGGCGGTGATGCGGAGCCGGGACCTGCAGCTCGAGGTAGGAGCTCGGGGGCTCCTGGCCAGGCTGAGCCAAGGGGGGGCAGGGCCTCACAACCCCAACGTGCGCACACACACACACACACACCCTCCCTTCACGTCCCAGTACTGGGGAGGGTACTGAGGAGCCAGTGACTCCAGGCTTCCAGATCTACCATGCGCGCATGCGTGCGCAGACCCACTAGGGCTTAGTGCCTGGGGCTCAGCGGACTAAATCCTCTCCGTGCAAAAGTGCAGACTTGCGCATAAAGATACAGTGGGGCTTAATGCTACCTTGAGCCTCCCTGTGCATGCTCTGCGCATGTGCAGGCTGCTTCCTCGGCTCCGAGCCCACCGAGGTGAGAATTGAAATAAATGGGAAATTAGGTTTTCAGTGGCGAAAGGAGAAGTACAAGACCCAGGGCCCCAGACCATGATGCTTAGAAAAATTAGTAAGGAAATGAGCTTCCCTGCTCCTAGGGAATGAATTCTCAGGGCTAGGACTCTTGTCCATCATGCTTGTATCCCCAAAGTTCAGCATGGTTCTTGGCATAGTGGGAAAACCAGTGCATTTTCTAGTGAACGACCTACCAGCCAAATGATTGACGTGATTAATGAGTTTGCCTCTTAAATGCACAAAGAGAAAGGAATTTGCTTCATTCGTTTCTTCTATTTATTGAGTACCACCCTGCATCAGCTCTTTTCTGGTAATATATGTCTCAAGACTGAGGTCTTGCCGTCATGGAACTTACGTTATAATGAGAAAACAAACACACAAATAGTTTGAGTGCTATCAAGAAGAGAAGACAGCATGAGGGCAGGGAGTGAGCGGTGCTGTTCTATCTAGGGTGGTCAGGAAAGAAGGGGACACCCAAGCAAGGATCTGAAGAAAGGGAGGGAACCTGAAAAGTCAGAGGAAAAGCAGATATGAAGGCCCCTAGTAGGAGTAGAGAGGAAGCTTGTGAGTTTTTTGTTTATTTGTTTGTTTGGGGTAACACCAGGGAGCCAGTGGGGCTAGAGTCAAATGAGCCAGTGGTGTAACAAAAAGAAGGTGGGAGAGGTGACCAGGGTCCAGATCACGGGGACACAGTACGAAATTTGGAATTTATTCTAGCTGTGATGGGAAGTCACTGAAGGATAGAGAGCTGGGGAGTGACAGCTGATTTATATCTTAGAAGGATCACTCTGGCTTCTGGATGGAAATAGACTTGGAATATTTATTAAGCACCTGCCACATGTAAGGCACTGTGCTAAGCACTGTGGGGGACTTGGGGATAAATAACCAGAGCTCTCCTCGGGTCACTTACAATTTAGTGAGGCAGTCAGATCAGTAAACAATCCTCAAGAAATCATGGGAAGGGCTGGGGAGATAGCTCAGTTGGTAGAGTGCTTGCCTTGAAAGCACAAGGCCCTGGGTTCAATCCCCAGCACCGCAAAAAAAAAAAAAAAAAAAAAAAAAAAAAAAAAAAATGGGAATTGAGTAACATGGCTGTAGAGC
This sequence comes from Sciurus carolinensis, assembly GCF_902686445.1. Taxonomy (NCBI): domain Eukaryota; kingdom Metazoa; phylum Chordata; class Mammalia; order Rodentia; family Sciuridae; genus Sciurus; species Sciurus carolinensis. The sequence continues at coordinate 10,902,064 of NC_062230.1, read as the reverse complement.
ATTTCAGCTAAGCACTTCAGCTGTGAAGTTCAGTGGATTTGAGTTCAAATTTTGGCTTCTGGCTCCACCACTTACTTGGCTATTGGCCTCAGTTTTTATTTGCTGGTGGTGATAAAGAAGATAGAACCTGTGCCCTAGGATTGTTGAGGTGCTGCACCCTATGTTTTTGGCAGAGTAAGCTCTGTACCCTGTGGGACTGCGGATCTGCCCCTGTCCAGGATGCTTCGGTTGATCTTCAAAGGCACTGAAGGGGAATTTGTTTTGCATGGCCAGAGGAGAGCTTTCTGTGCTGCAGCAAGTTAACTTAGAAAGTTTATCTCTTAGAACTTTCTCCTGTATAATGTTTCCCTGAAGATATATTAATAATGAGAAAGTGTGTGTAGGATTGAAAGAACATCAGCCAGCTGAGTCCCTAGGTCGTTTCTCTGCCCCAGGCTGCTGCCCTGTGTGCCTCTTTCTCCAGCATCTCAGGCCACACTGCTCAGTAGCAGCCCTTTCCTTGCTAAAGCCACCACCCTCTACCTGCCAGATTTCTTAAGATGGTTCTCCCCACAAGCCTAGATTTGAAAAATGACACCTACTCCTTTGGCGTCTCCCTTCCTTGCAGCCCTCGAGTGAAGTGCTTTACCAAGGTCAGTCAGCTTGGGGAAGCAGCGAAGCTTAGTCACCAAGGCTCAGGACATCTGCTGGCCCCCGTTCCCGATGCTAAACTCTTGAGGGTGACGCTCGGCACGTCTGCAGTCATGCTTCTCAGACGCAGCTGCTGCTTCTCCAGGAGACCACTCTTCCTGGCGCTAAATCCAGGCAGGACCTTTAGGCCAGAGATCCCGAGGACTTAGGATCCAGTGAGTTTCCAGCTGCTTTTGGTCGCGTTGTTTTTAGCAGTAGTGCAGTGTGTTCAGATAAAGTCTTGTGTGAATTCCAAGAGGACAAAGACAGAGCTGCTCCGAGGAACGGAGTCAGGGTGGTGGCCAGATCCCTGGCTTCTCAGGGATCACCTTCCATCACCCTGGTGGGTCTTCAGGGAAATCCCTGAGTTCCAGGGATCTGTTTGAAACCCATCATAAAAGACCACTGAAATCAGTACCATATCCGGGGGAGACACCAGCTTGGGTTTCCTAATCTGTCACCCACAAATTTTCCTGAGAGAATTTTCTGAGGGACCACTCTGTAGAAGTATTCTAAACTAACTCGTCGGGAACTCTCCCACCACGAGGAGATGCTGGAGTTTTACTGCAGAAAGTTTCTGTGAGCTCTTCCCCATCACCAGCCGGAGGCGGGGAGTGGGGAGAACCCAGCTTATGCTGGAAGCCCCGGGGGATCTGGAGAAGCCTTGCCTCTTCGTGTCTTGCCAACTGCATTCTCCCCCTCACCCTCTGGGTGTGGCAGATTGACCAACTGAAGCACCGATTGAATAAGATGGAGGAGGAGTGTAAGCTGGAGAGAAACCAGTCGCTGAAACTAAAGAACGACATTGAGAATCGGCCCAAGAAGGAGCAGGTGCTGGAATTGGAGCGGGAGAACGAGATGCTGAAGACCAAGATCCAGGAGCTGCAGTCCATCATACAGGTGAGGGCGCACCTGCCCGGGTGTGAGTCCAGGGCCTCAGCTTGCTGACCGCACATGACCCAGCCATCCCTAGGCATCGCACTCCTCCTCTGTGAAGTGGGGGTGACTAAGCCACCCCTTGTCAGGGATGTCCCCTTGTGGGAGATCATACTTAAAAACACTTTTCCTTCCTGGAAGCACTCTGCGAAAGCACTCTGTGGAAATCAATGCCCTGGTGCTGAGGAAAAAGTGGATCAGGAAACCCCCTTGCCCTTAAAGATTCCAAAAAACTCAACCATGCCCTCTGCAAGGGCCTCCCATCTTGGTCATCTCAGAATCATGTCTGCATGGAGGGGGACATCCCTGAGGAGTCATATTCCAAAGTGCATCTGCAGAGAAGGAAAAAAATATGTGTCCCGCTCTGCTTTCTCCAGAGCGATGCCCCAGGACTGCGCCCTGGGGCTTGTGGCTCCGTTTCCTAGCTGAGGCTGAGCCTGGTTTATCAGAGCGGGCGAACTGATATTTCCAGGGCGGCGTCTGGAAGACAGAGTGGCCTCCTTTGTTGTCAGCTCTGAAGTGCTTTCAGAGCAGCCAGTGTCAGTTCGACTCGGATAAGAGCTGCCAGAACAATGGGCTCAGGGTGTTCCTGAGCAGAAGTGGGTCTTCCACTTCTTTCCAGGTGATAAACTTCTTAAGTGATAAGCTGCTTAAAGACCCCAAGAGACATCTCTCCTCGGCTCTACTTTCCTGCCGCAGAACCTTCTGTTCTCTCAGCGTCTGTGGCTGGCTCTTTGGGCCCCGCCTTCCACGTCTGCTTTGCTCCCCGCCCCCGGTCCCTACACCGTCAAACCCGGCTACCTGTCCCTTCAGGCCGGCAAGCGCAGCCTGCCAGACTCAGACAAGGCCATCCTGGACATCCTGGAGCATGACCGGAAGGAGGCGCTGGAGGACCGGCAGGAGCTCGTCAACAAAATCTACAACTTGCAGGAGGAGGTCCGCCAGGCAGAGGAGCTGCGGGACAAGGTGGGCCAGGCCTTGAGCAGCGCCCCCACATGTGTGCTACCAGGAGCCCCACATTTCTGTCCGGGGGCTGGCTCCACCCCTAGTATAAACTTCCTCCACCCCTCTGCAGTTTTGTGTGAGTTTTAAGTATGAGCTTAGCTTAGCAGCTGCCTTCCCCTTCCTGAGCAAGGAAGCCACAGGAAGGCAGGTGCAGCGTCTTCTCCATCCTCCCCACGTGACCTAGGACATAGTGGGTCCTCATCAGTCCTCAGTTGACTGACTAGCCCAGCGTGGTAGCTTTGGGTCCGATGGTGGATCTCAGAAGGCTGTCTTCAGCACACCAGCTCGGGGGCCGTAGCCAGGAAACAGCTGCTCGCCCGACCTATCAATTGCTCTTTTCGCCTATTGATTTCTCCGTGTTGCTTACAGTACTTGGAAGAGAAGGAAGACCTGGAGCTCAAGTGCTCGACCCTGGGGAAAGACTGTGACATGTACAAGCACCGCATGAACACGGTCATGCTGCAGCTGGAGGAGGTGGAGCGGGAGCGGGACCAGGTAGGAGTGCCACCCAGAGCATGGGGCACCGCAGGGCGTGCTGGCCCAGGCCACTGAGCCCGTCGGCGAGTTTCCACCAGTGTGATGTCACTGACTAAACGGGGTTCCTCATGAACCTGTCTGTCCTACTTCTGTTCCAAACATGAATTCCATCCCAAGAGGCTTTGAGATCCACGGCATTTGGGGACTGAGGTTGGTGGGGGGAGGAGAGCCAGGTTCACCGGGCCACATAAGAGCACAGTGCTCAAGTACCTGGACTCCTGAGTGAGGACAGGTTCCCCGTCGCTCATAAGATGTGTGCCCACAGGCAAGCGCCCCTCTGAAGGCTCCATCCTCGTCCCTAAAAGGGGAATGATTAACGGAGCACCACCCAGAGAACCGGGGCAGCTCCAAGTTATGCGTCCGTACCTGGCACATAGCGTAGGTGGGACCAATGGCCCTGGAATGCCACTAATGAAGAAGGTAGTGATGACACCCAGGAGTCAGGGCCAGGAGAAAAGGGACGGACGCTACAACCGACACCTGGACCGGAGGTGATGTGTGGCCCCGGGGCCTGCTACGATTCTGTCAGGGTGAGGCACCAAAGAGGCCCTTGTCCTGCTCCCCCCACAGGCCTTCCATTCCCGAGACGAAGCGCAGACTCAGTACTCGCAGTGCTTAATCGAGAAAGACAAGTATCGGAAACAGATCCGGGAGCTGGAGGAGAAGAACGACGAGATGAGGATCGAGATGGTGCGGCGGGAGGCCTGCATCGTCAACCTGGAGAGCAAGCTCCGGCGCCTCTCCAAGGACAACGGCAGCCTCGACCAGGTGGGCCAGGTGGGCCAGGTGGGTCAGGTGGGCCAGGTGGGCCAGGTGGGTCAAGTGGGCCAGGTGGGCCAGGTAGGCCAGGTGGGTCAGGTGGACCAGGTGGGTCAGGTGGACCAGGTGGGCCAGGTGGGTCAGGTGGACCAGGTGGGCCAGGTGGGTCAGGTGGGCCAGGTGGGTCAGGTGGACCAGGTGGGCCAGGTAGGTCAGGTGGGCCAGGTGGGTCAGGTGGACCAGGTGGGTCAGGTGGGCCAAGTAGACCAGGTGGGCCAGGTAGGTCAGGTGAGCCAGGTGGGCCAGGTGGACCAGGTGGGCCAGGTAGGTCAGGTGGACCAAGTGGACCAGGTGAGTCAGGTGGGCCAGGCTGGCCATGGCTGCACACCGGCAGCCTGCTGCTGTCCTGACCCCAGGGATGGCTAGCCAGGGGAACCACCACTGTGAAGGGGCTTTTTGCACGTTTGAAGGCAGAATTACATGGTTCCCTCCCACACAGAAGAACCCATGTCCTTTACTTTCCACGTGTGTCTCTAGTATTGAGTAGAAGTCACTCTTCTCACCTCGAAGTTAGAAGGCAGAATGCTGGGTTGGCCACTTCCTGACTCACACACGTAGCTTCGCCATTAGGAGCTTCGGCACCTCTCCTTTGACCACAATCAACTCCCCTTGGGCCCCCCGCCAATCTGGATAGTCATCCGTTTTAAGATGCCCTGCTCTTGTTATAACAAGTTGCTCATGCCCATGAGTAAACTCACTCATGGGCATGTGAGCAGCAGGGTGCATTTCCCAGCAGGCCCCAGGCACCAAGAAATGAGTGAATGCTGCCTCCGGCCAGATGAGCTCATGGTCACTATAGCGAGAATCCGCCAGGTGCCGTCCTGGGCAGGTGCAGTGCAGTTCCTTCACCCCCCACAGAACCGTCCTTCAGGGAAACTGCACTTACTGTCCTCATTTACAAAGGAAGGGACCAAAATGCAAGGGCTGAGTCATTGTGACTCACCAGAGCCTGAGGAGACTGATCAGAATCCCTGCCCCCAGAGCATTCAGAGTCCCACAGAGGAGGCAAATACAAGAACATGGCTTTTCAGCACAGTCTGTGAATTCCAAGTTCAAAGGTGCTGTGGGACCACAGAGTCCAGGTTATAGGAAGACCCGCTGCAGAGGGAGCCCTGCATAGCCTCAGGCCCCCACCTGGCCTTTGAGTGGTCATCACAGCCTGTAGTTACACACAAGCACCATGAAGTCTGCTCTGTTCCCATCACCAGCCTAGTGCTAGGCACAGACGAGAGCCCTGGTGAGTGTCTGCCCAATGCATGCATGACACTGGACAGGACAGCACACGGGGCCACGGGGACAGCATGAGCAGAGCCCTGGAGGTGAGGCGTGGCAGGCAGGTGGCAGTCTGTGGACTGGGAGGTGAGCAGAGGAAGAAAAGAGAACAGGCAAGCCAAGGTTCCCTGAGTAGCCCGAGGGGCTTTGCAGCCCTTCTGGGACCTCCAGGGGTCTTGTGTTTAGCTCAGGCGTGGGGCTGGATGTGGGAAGGCAAGGGAGGCCAGGTGGAAGCACTGAGGCAGAGAGGCAGCAGCCCCTTCGCCAGCCCCGCCCAGGCCCTGGTGAGGTCAGAGGAGCGTTGAGCTGGGATGACAGGCAGGTAGCCATGGGGCCAGGAAAGGGGATGAGCCTCTGGCATCACGCTGGGCCACCTGTTCTGCTGACGGCCAGCTGCTCACCGTACTGCCTCCAGCACTGGATCTCTGTCTCCAGAGTCTGCCCAGGAACCTGCCAGCCACCATCATCTCACAGAACTTTGGGGACGCCAGCCCCAGGATCAACGGACAAGAAGCTGACGACTCTTCCACCTCGGAGGAGTCGCCCGAAGACAGCAAGTACTTCCTGCCCTACCACCCGCCCCGGCGCAGGATGAACCTGAAGGGCATCCAGGTACCTGGGTGCAGGGACCCACGGTGGAGCAGGCACCAGGTCAGACCCTAAGGAGGGAGGCGCCAGAGCCAGGAGTCCCCAGGGCTCGGGCACCCAGGTGTCACTTGACGAGTTTCAACCCTGGAAACAGAAATGATGTCAAGTTACGGTTTTTAGTTATTTGTTTTCACTGATCCCATTTCTCCTGTAAGAGAAGGAAGAGAGTGAAGCAAGCATTATTTCCAAATTCATTTGTTTATTTACCAAATAAGTATTGAGTGCCTGTCACATGCTATCATGACAGTGTCCCAACTGTGTTGCTCAGTGCCCAGTGCAGTCCCCTGCACATGGCTGACTCAGTGAAGAGTAAATGAGCCAGGGAAGTACATGAGGGAGTGAGTCCATCTCATCAGGTCTGACCCACCTTGGCCTCTCCCACCATGACCCCCAGTGGGGCCTCACCTGGGATGGCAGCACTTGGCACCAAGGGTGGTGGGGCAGCCTCATCCTGTTTTAAAACCCCCTGCCCTGTGCACCACGCTCAATCCTGCATACCTTCTCTATTATCTGAGGGCTGCGGGGCAGGCCTTGGGGAGCTTATGCCAGCACCTGCCTGGTCCAAGCCCAGGGGAGCCACCTCAGGGTCCCATCCCAGCCACCAGAGATCCCCGTCCTGTGCAACCATGCCCACCATGCGTTGAGACGCAGGAGAGTTTTGCCAGGTTTATTTTTTCTCAGTGCCACTGACATGTGTCTAGGGCCCTGTCTGATTTGTGTCCTCTGTCCTGTTGCTTCCCCTCCCATCTCTCAGCTGCAGAGAGCCAAATCCCCCATCAGCCTGAAGCGAACGTCGGATTTTCAAGGTTAGTGAGATGCCCGGGTCCCTCTCTCCCTTCCTCATCTGTCGCTCTGCCTCTCGGTCCATCTGTTTCTCCCACAGCGGCGACCGACCCTGCAGGGCCGACCTGGGTGGGACCATGGGGGTCTCAGGGTGGCCAGAGCCCATTAGGCAGTGATTAATGTTCATGGTTATCGAAGTGCACGGGGGCCCTGCCCGCCCGGTCGCCAGGGGCCTCCCTCCCGGTCAGCAGCGCTCCCCTCGGAGCTGGGCATCTTTGCTCGGGGCCCGCCAGCCGAGGACTGCCTGACCTTCCTCCACGCCTCCGCCGGCCAGGCAGGGCCCAGGCTGGGAGGCTGCGGGTTCCTGCAGAGCCTCTGGTTCTCCCAGACTCGCTTCCTGGAATTCCTTCTTTTGTCCTCGCCAGGCATCCGGGGTGATGATCAGCTGCGGAAGGTTTGCTAGGCAATGCATGCCTACTGTGTGCAGGAAGGTTCAGGAAGACGCCCCTGGGGCGTCCCCCATATGCTCACCCCACATCGAGGAGGGGAGCGTGTCACAGGCCACCCGAGGGAGCAGTTGAGGGCGCGGGACATTTAAACTGGGCCTTGAAGAGGCAGAACTTGGGTGGCTGGTGGCAGTCTCTGGAAGGGCTGGACTGCAGAGGGGCGGCAGAGAGAAAGGGAGGAGCCTGGCAGGGTGCCATGCTCTCTGCTGCTCTGCCATCCCAGAGCACCGAGAATGAACCCGGGGCCCGGGGCGGTGCCAAGCACATGGGCGTCACCCTGCCCTGGTGATGGCCTCCCAGCGGCCGAGTGAACAGTTCGGACCTGGGCTTTGAGCGGGTCTCTTTGGGCATGAAGGGCAGGGAGCCCTGACCTGGGGCCCCATCCAGGTCCCTTGTGACCACATCGGGTATCTCGGTGGCCTTCTTTATCAAAAGGGCCATGCACGCGGCCTGGAGCCCGCAGGCAGCAGAGCGCATCATCCCCCAAAGGACGAGCAAAGCTGTGGGGCTTCTTTGGCCCTCACCAGACCTGATGCGTGCCTAGGGCTCGGTTCCTCCCCTGGAGGTGCCCACAGGCCGGCTGTGTGTCTGTCCGTCTGTGCACAGGCTCAGTCAGGTAGAGGTGGGAGGTCAGACAAGGGCTGCCGGGGGTGGCACAGACTTGGCCCCAGTTTGCCTGGCCCGGGACATTGTTTGCAGTGAGCTCCTGCTCGGGACCCGTGTGGGGAATGCCATGAGTCTTCAGAGACAAGTAACGCGGTTCAGCCTAATCTGGGCTGGGCCTGATGGGGACAGGGTTTGTTGGTGACAGGTCCCCTGCAGCTGGGAGGGGAAATGAGAATATGGGGTGGGGGCGGCTGTTCCTCCAGGTACCAGAGAGGCGGGCCAGTGCCGAGGGGAAGGAGGCAAGAGGTTTGGGGCACCCGCAGGGCCTGACTTCCCTTTTCTTCCCTTTTCTCTGGTTTCTGCTTCCCTCCTCCGCCCCTCCCTGTTTCCCATCTCTGACGAGGACAGGCAAGGGACACGAAGACAGGGACGCCAGCCCCAGCTCCTCCCGCTCTCTGCCCATCACCAGCTCCTTCTCCAAGATGGTAAGGGCAGGCTGCTCCACTTGGTCGTCCCCATTCCCCTTCCGAACGCTGTCCCCAGGACCACCAGCTTATGTACCCGAAAGCCCCGACCCACCTTTCTGTCCTTTCCGAGCCCAGGCCTGGTATCAGGATCCTTGTCCCTCTGGGGCTGCAGCCCAGGTCTTCCTTGTGTTTATTGAAAGATGTTTCTACAGCCTCACGAGGTATCGACACCCTCTTGCCGCCTCCTCTCCCAATTTAACACTTAGCGGGGGGAGGAGATGGGCCTCCTGGGGCTGGAGCACAGCACAGCCGGCTGAGAGCTCCGCGCCACCTTCCAGCCCAGCCACCTATGTAGCCTGGAGGGTGAGCGGGGCAGGGACTGCCGTGCTCACACCCGCTCCCTGACCAGCACCCCCCGCATCCCTGGCAGAGCCGCCAGGGTCCCAGCCACTAGATCCCATGTCACTCACCCGAGCCAGGCAGCAGAAGGCGCAGGATTAGGAATTCTAACCCCGAGGGAAGCCCTAGGAAGCTTGTCAGCACAGCTTCCCAAATCAGGCCCTGGGGGAGGCAGAGATTCCATAATGAATGAGTCCTGTCTGGTGGCAGCTCTGGAGGACAGAATCCAAGGCTCCTATTTAAGGCAGCTTGGCCAGGAGCCTGTGGGCTTGGTTTCCCAGGTCACCCCCAAGCCGTCCCCACCCGCTCCAGCCCACGCTCTTCCTCATGTCCACAGCAGGTGCCCAGAGCCGGCACAGCCGGGGGACACAGGGCTCAGTCTGTGCAGGGTCGTGAGGCCCTGCCCTGGCCTCCCGGCCTCCTCAGTGCCCGCAGCGTCCTCCCCGTGAGCAGATGTGAGAGCAGATGTGCTGCGAGCTCGGCGGGCGCCTGGGGCTGAGCGCAGGCCTCCTCTGGCCAAGGTCACGGCTGAGGACCAGCTTGCTGTGCCCACGCTGCCTGAGCTGGGGACGGGAATGAATCCGAGTCAGACTCGGGGAGGCAGCAGCACACGCCACCTGGCTCCCGTGACACCTCTGCGTCCTGTGTTTGAAGCAGCCCCATCGGAGCCGCAGCAGCATCATGTCCATCACTGCCGAGCCCCCGGGGAACGACTCGATCGTCAGGCGCTGTAAGGAGGATGCCCCGCTCCGCAGGTGAGTGGCGGGCGGAGGAGGGGCTCCGCCAGCCCTCTGGTCCCAGGCCCTGCATGCTTGCTCACTCGGTGGTCCTGGTGGCCACCTCAGAGGTGGGCAGGAGGGGCCCTCTGTACAGATGAGGAAGTCGCAGCTCAGAGAAGGGAAGCGCCTTCCCCGGGCCACCTGCTAGCTGTCATAGGACAAAGCCTGAGTCCCTTGTCCCCACGCTGCCCAAAATCAGGTTCCCAGGTCCTTGAGACCACAGCTTGGCTCTTTCTGCCCCGAAGCAAGAGCCCCACAGATGACTTCCCCACTTCCTGTCCCCACCTCCTTCATCTCCCGAAAATCACCAGGGCCTTTGGCCGGGAAAACCACAGCCCAAGGTCTCCAGTTAGCCCGACGCCTGCGCTTAGCACACTCACGCATCAGGGCGAAGGGCCGAGAGGAAGGTGTGGCCCGGGAGCTGGACTCACGGCCCAGTCCTACAGGGCCCGGGTGTGGACCTCACCAGTGACCTGCCCTGGCAGCTCCAGAGACCACCCGGGACCCTCCTCAGCCTTGTCCGCCCAGCTGTGAGACCACCATACAGTCTCCGTGGTGGGACTCTCCTCTGCCAGCTAGGAGAGGTGTTTGAGGGGTTTGGGGAAGCACCTGTCACCTGTCACCTATGCCAAGAGCCGGGGGCAGCTGAGGCATCCCACCCATTCCCATCCAGAGGGCATTTCTCTCTCAGACCCATCCAAGCGCAAATGGACGTCAGGTGCTCACTGTGTCCGAGGCTGAGAGGGAAGAGCACAGCAGGAGGGGCCCGTGGGGCTCTGCTCACCTGCTGGAGGACACCTGGCCACCCACCCTCCCAGCCCAGTCCCTCACCCTGCACCTTCCAGCCCTCCTGGTCCATCTCTTCCACCTGCCTGCTGACCTCCCTCCTACACTGCCCTCTCGGAACCAAGACCTCTCAGGAAGCCAGAACATGCCAGAAGCTTCCCCTTCCTGGCCCTCCCGCACACACATTCACAACTGCCCTCCCTGCCCCTCCGTGTCTCGCAGCACAGTCGAAGAAGACAACGACAGCGGTGGCTTTGAGGCCTTGGACCTAGACGGTAGGTACCTGTGGGACCTCCGCTGCTTCCTGCAGGGCCTGCCAGGGAGGAGCCTGGCACACAGTAGGGCCTCAGGAAATGTGTGGAGTGCTTTCAGAAAGCAGGCTTGGCGAGGAGATCTGGTGAGCTCGCCTGTGGCTGAGGAGGCCCACGTCTAGTGCTTCTCTTCTCTCAGAGGCAGTCGGGCCCCCCCCCCCCCAGCTGCTAAGCAAGGGTTGGGATTAGATCTGGCTTGTTTTCTCTGTAAGTGTTTTTCATAGTTGTAGGCGGACACAATGCCTTTATTTTTACATGGTGCTAAGGATGCAACCCATGCTAGGCAAGCGCTCTGCCGCTGAGCCACAACCGCAGCCCCTAGATCTGGGTTTTTAAAGAACAGTCCTCAGGAATCAGAGCCGAGCCCTGCATGCCCAGCCTGTTTGATCTCCCCTCAGTTGCTGGACTCAGAAATGCTCCTGTGAGTCCCGTCTTGTGCAGCAGGTGGAGCTGGGCTGGAGGCACGGATCATGCTGTTCCCACCCTGCACAAGACGCATAGACGCGGGGCTGGAACTGTGGCCGGTGGGCATCTGAGTGGAGACCCAGGCCGCGAGCTAGTCCTGAAGCAGCCCCGTGGGCAGACCTGGGTTCTCCCAGAAGCCACCTCGTCTGCCAGCCAGGAAGTCTGGTTCAGCCCAGCACACCCCACCAGGCTGTGCCTGATGCCTGGGACACAGACTCCGGTCCCCAAGACCTTGCCTGGCAGAGGCTGTGTTGCCCCAGCCCTGCACCAGCGGGGCAGATGGATGCAGATCCACAAACCCAAGTCTGGATCGAGTCTGGATCAAGGGGAGCAAGGGGCATTGAGATGGCCTCACAGGGGACCGTGCCAAGCCTCAGGAATGCGGTGGCATCCCCAGGCCCCTGCACAGCTGGCAGCCTGGGAGACCGTGGCTCAGAATCCTCCGGGTGTGCCCTGCCAGCCCCTTCTGTTCCAGGGCTCCCCAACCCAACCTCCGCGCCTTGCCAGGGGAGGCTGCCAGCAGATAAAACGAAAGATCAGTGGTCCCTCTTAATTGGGACCATCAGAAGCTATCAAGTGTTAAAGAGAGGTTAGCACCTAATCGAGGCTGGGTAATGAGAAGAATTGAAAGAGTTTTGGAAAGGGGCAGCTGGGAAGAGAATCCTGGGCATCTGTCCAAAGTATTTTGCAGTGTCGGGAAAAATTCCCTTTGCAGAGAGCCTTTGTTATCAGCCCCGGGCAGGATCTGCACACCCTCCACCCAGTGACCCCGTGCAGTGTGCGGTGGGGTCTTCCCTGGGCTCTTCAGGGTCTTGCGGTGGGTGGGGGGATGGGGGGAGCCCAGTCCCACAGGCCATGATACTGGTGGGTGGTATTGAGACCTATCACCCACCAAAATGAAAATCCAAGGACCCAATTCAAAAGCAGAACTGCCACCAGATGGTACGCCACCCTTGCTGACACAAGATAGGATTCCTAATAATAGTTGGTGAGTCTTCTTCATAAGAGAGGACTCCTGGAGGCAGGGGAATGTCCACATTGGAGAGGATGCCAGGACTCGACCATCCACCCCAGGCTGTGACCAGGACTGTAGGGCTCTGAGGGCCCCAGCGCCTGGGCCTGCCTCCCCTCGGCCCTCCTGGGGGGCCAGGGCAGCCCAGGGTGCCCCTCCTGGCCGCTCCTGCTCCTGATGGGCCCCGGCTCCTTTGCAGATGACAGTCACGAGCGCAGCTCCTTTGGCCCGCCCTCCATCCACTCCTCCTCCTCTTCCCACCAGTCCGAAGGCCTGGATGCCTACGACCTGGAGCAGGTCAACCTCATGTTCAGGAAGTTCTCGCTGGAGAGGTACGTGCAGCCGCAGCCAAGGGGGACCTGGGGTGCGTGGGCAGGGACGGGATCAAGGTCTGCCACCCCTCGCCACCAGCATCGCCTCGCCCTGGGATCCAGCATCCCCAAGTCAGAAGTCACTCTCTCTGACCCCCTGACTGTCCGGGGAGGGAAACTAAGCTCACAAGCGGTGGGGGGCTTGCCTGGGGCCACCTAGCATGGTAGAGGCAAAGAAGCAGCAGGACTCAGAGGCCCAACAGGACACAGGCCCCAGGGTGACATGCTAGAGCCCCGAGGGCAGAGCCCACAGGGCTCCTCCTGTTGCAGTGAGGAGCGGGCAGAGCAGGGTGGCCAGCATAGGCCCTGGACAGTGTCTCACCGTGGCCACTGTGTTCCAGAGAAGGCAGCTCAGCTCTGCGTCTGTTTTTTTTTTTCTTTTTTGGTACCAGAGATCAAACCCAGGGGTGCTTACCCACTGAGCCACACCCCCAGCCCTTTTTAACGTTTTATTTAGAGTCAGGGTTTCACTAAATTGCTTAGGGCGTCACGAAGTTGCCGAGGCTGGCTTTGAATTCGTGATCCTCCTGCCTCAGCCTCCCAAGCCACCAGGCCCAGCAGCATCTGTTTCTTAATAGCAGGGCCAGCGGTGAGCCCCTCACTCGGCATGGCCAGCAGGGTGGCTGCAGTGGTGACTTGCACGGAGCCACCACATGCACACCCAGTGTCTGACAGACACCAGGGTCCCCCCTCCTCTGAGCCTAACCACCACCTCATTTCCTGACCCCAGGCCCTTCCGGCCCTCCGTGACCTCTGTGGGGCACGTGCGGGGCCCAGGGCCCTCAGTGCAGCAGGCGATGCTGAACGGCGACAACCTCATCACCCAGCTCACCCTGCTGGGGGGCAACGCCCGCGGCAGCTTCATCCACTCGGTCAAGCCCGGCTCCCTGGCCGAGAAGGCAGGACTCCGCGAGGGCCACCAGCTGCTGCTGGTGAGGGGCTGTGCGCTCAGGGCTGTGCCGCAGGGTACGGGGCGCCCGGGGCCTGCCGACCTGGGGGCGGGGAGCCGGAGGGGAGGCGGCCGTGCCGTCGGGAGCTCTAGCCCTGTCCCCCTCCGCGTCCTCGCTGGCTCCCGTGCGCACACCAGCACGCATGTGCTCGGGGATCACAGAGGCACGCGCCCCTCGCGCTGTCCCCCTCGGCGGCCCCCAGCTGTGCCCGCGCCCCCTGCATGGAGCAGCCGGCCCCGTGACGCCGCCCACGTGTCTTCGCTCCCTAGCTGGAAGGCTGCATCAAAGGCGAGAGGCAGAGCGTCCCCTTGGACGCGTGCACCAAGGAGGAGGCTCGCTGGACCATCCAGAGGTGCAGCGGCCCGGTCACCCTGCACTACAAGGTCAACCAAGAAGGTGAGGCCTGGGCAGGACCGGCTCCGCTCGAAGGCCCCTGACGGTGGGCGAGTGACCTCACCACCCGCTCACCTGTTCAGTAGTGGGAGGAAGGAGCCCCTCCCGGCAGCGTGGGGTTCCCAGGGCAGTTCTAGGAGGGAAGCAGGGCGGGCCGGCGTCCCGCTGGGATACCTCCGCATGCCTGCCCCTCAGGGCGCCCTCTCAGCTGGGTTGAAGTTTCCTTTCACATCAAGTCCCGCCCTTGCCCGGTGCCGTGCTCCCCAGCCTCAGGCCAGGTGTGCCCCCTGCTCCCTTCTGCTGTGGCCCCAGTAGTTCAAGCCCCGGTGCCTGGTGGCCAAGCTCCTGGGCAGGGCACGCTCAGCCTTCCCTTCCGTTTCCCAGTCTGAATCCCTCTCTCACCTCGGGGTTTCCTGCACGATTATCTCTGCAGCTGGATCTTATTTTTAACTGCAGGCTCATGAATGTTTCAGCAGAGCATAAACAGCTAGCTCCTCCAGCCTCCCGAACGTCCCTTTCCAGGGTGCCCTGCCTGTGTGGGAGACGGTGATACTGTCCCCAAGACAGGGACAAGTAGCCCCGCTCGGGAGGCAGGCTCCTCCTCGCTCCTCCAGGCTGGCCAGCCCCACAGAAAGTCTTTGGGCAATGCTCTGGGCACTGGCCAGTAGCCCCACAGAGCATGCTGGGAGCAGTGGCCTGGAAGTTGTGCGCAGGATAGTCCTGCAGCCTGGGACTCCAGGCAGAGCTGGCTCACTGCGGTGGCAGGAGCTCAGACGAGCAAGTAGGGTGGACCCTGGCAGGTGGGCAAGAGGGCAGGGAGTGAGGCCAGGACCACCGTGTCCATTCAGCAGGACACTGACCCAGCTGGCTGAGCTGTCCCTGGAATTTGTGATGCAGACGCTTGACGAACTCCTCAGGGCCTGGCTGTTAGAAGGGTTTTAGCTTCCGCTGTTATTCGTCATCTGCACGTGGAGCTGATGTAGAGATTTACATCGCAGACTCACACTGCGGAGGTTCACTGAGAGCTTACTGCATTTGCAAAAATTTACTCAGAAGGACAATGACATTTAAATAGGGTTGAAATGACAGGCAGTATGGTCTTACCGATTTAGAATGCCAATTGGCAGTATCTACCAAAGCAAAAATATATACATACCTGGTGATTCCACTTTCAAGTGTATATCTAAGAGAAAAAGAGTATGTATGTCCACCAAAAGTAATGTATAAGAATAACTCATAGCAGTTACTCATAATAGCCCAAACTGCAAACAGTGTAAGCATGCACACAAAAGAACAGAGAAATAAGGAAGTGTGGAATAGTATACAACCATGAAAAGAGTACTGCTGCTATGTCGTGATGTTGCGGATGAATCTCACAGACGTAACATTGAGCAGTAGTGGCTAGACCAGAACTTGTACCATTAAGTTCTGTTGATATGAAATGAGGTGCATCTTAGCTAGGGTGATAGCCATCGAGATAAAGATAACCCTTGAGAAGAGTACCGATGGAGACAGTTCAGGGTGGAGGCTACCCATGTGTATACATTTGTGAAAATATGTATTGAATTAAAGATGCATGTGGTTTATGTACAGAAGTTATGCATCAATTAAAATATAAAGAATAAAACTGGGCATGGTGGTGCCCACTTGCAATCCCATCTACTCGGGAGGCTGAGGCAGGATGGCAAGTTTGGCAACTCAGCAAGACCCTGCCTCAAAATGAAAAAATAGAAAGGATTGGGGATGTAGCTCAGTGGGAAAGCACCCCTGGGTTCAATCCCAGTACCAAAAAGAAAAAAAAAGTTAAATTAAAAACAAGTATCATATAAGGGTGGGGAAGGCATGGAGATTGTAGCAGAAAGCTAGTACTGATGATTGTTGCAACTTGGCCCACGTTTTAACTCTGAGTTCCTTAGCAGCCAAGGCAAAAAGGGAAACCCATAAATGTCAAGGTTGCGCATTGCTCCAGGAGTAAGGCTTTTCCCAGCTGGGAGCTCTTGAGTGGAGCAAGCTGCACAGGCACATTATCCGAGGTGGTGGCAGGAAGTCAATTTGCCACATTAGGGATGTCTGCTCCTTAGGGTACCGGAAGCTGCTGAGGGACATGGAGGAGGGTCTGATCACCTCAGGGGACTCGTTCTACATCCGGCTGAACCTGAACATCTGCAGCCAGCTGGACGCCTGCTCCATGTCCCTGAGGTGTGACGATGTCGTGCACGTCAGGGACACCATGTACCAAGACAGGCACGAGTGGCTGTGTGCCCGGGTCGACCCTTTCACGGACCACGACCTGGACACGGGCACCATACCCAGCTACAGCCGGTGAGTCCTGAGCCCGGCGGGGCCTCTGCTCCCAGCCAGGGAGATGTGGGCAGGGCTGGCATTGCTGTGAACGTCTGCCCGGGCTGGGGGCAGCCAGTTGAAGCGTGGGGTCCCTCCTCCAGGACACTCCCTGCCTGTGCAGGGACGTTGCTCTGGCCCCCACTAAGTCTCGCAGCGCCCTCTTTCAGTCTGGTAGCCACCAGACTCTGCCCTGCCCTGCGTCCACGCCTCGTAGCCTTCCCACGGGCCACGCCCCGGAAGCCGTGCTCTTCTTAGCAGAATGATCTGCCCGGGATGGAGCCCGCCATGGGGCCCCACTAGGGCATCTAGAGAGTGTCTCTAAGACCTCGGCGCTGTAGTTCCATCCTGTGACACCGAGGCTCTAACACGGCTCCTCAGGCCGGCCCTGCAGACCCCTCAGGTGGCCATCAGCAGACCCGAGGAGACCAGGAAGCCAGGCCCGGAGCACAGGCCATGGCCTCCCAGCGAGTCGGGGCCCAGGGCACGGTCCACACACAGGCACTGGCCCCTGCTCTCCTAGGGTCCCCTGGGCTCAGCCTGCGGGGTCCACAGGGCCATTCCTGCACAGGGCTGGGCACAGTCCTGCTGCAGAGCCAGAGCTGGCCGGGCTCTGTCCCCACCCCTGAGGCCCCTCCTTCTCGCCTCCCCAGGGCCCAGCAGCTGCTTTTGGTCAAGCTGCAGCGTCTGATGCACCGGGGGAGCCGGGATGAGGCCGACGGCACCCACCACACCCTGCGGGCGCTTCGGGTAGGCGTGGTGCAGCCCTGCAGGGTGGCAGGGACAGGACTGCCCAGCATCACACCTGCCTCCTGCTCTACGACCTTCCCTGGCATTACTGATGAATCAGGAATCGGGTTCCCCAGGGAGGGACGCCCCATTCCCCAAAGGAGCCCCATCCTCCGTGCCCGCCGTGGGCTCCCATGTGCAAGGGGAGGGGCGTGGCTGCTGGAACGTGCCTTGCGCTTCACCTCCGGGTCCCTGAGCCTCCCCATCTGCTCCCCGACACCTGGCGCTTCCAGAGATGGGTCTCTGCTTCTCCGAGCGTTATTACCCTCAAGCATCCTGCCAGCCCCACGGTCTGACCGATGGACACACTCATTTCAGAACACCCTGCAGCCCGAGGAGCCACTGACCACGAGCGACCCCCGGGTCAGCCCCCGCCTCTCCAGAGCCAGTTTCCTCTTCGGTCAGCTGCTTCAGGTGAGGATGACCAGGGGCCTCCCGCCTCTCCAGTCACACTGCTGGGGCTCTGCCTCCCCCTCGGAAGAAAGGCCTGTCCCAAAACAGCCACCCTTCCTGGTTTGACATCACATGCAGTTTTTCACGGTGCCTTACATCCCCACCCCCGTTCACCCTCTTGGGGACAGGTCAGCAGGCAGTCTCTGCTTCTGTTAGAAGCAATTCCCAACTTTCATAAAAGGTTTCAGGAAACTGACGGTCAAAAGGAGCTTAAGCACCTTGGCTGTGGAAACAGTAATAGAAAAATCAGAAATAGTGTATCAAGAAAAGAAAAACATTCCGAATATTTCAGCTGTTTCAGTCCCTCTGATTATTAAATTTATCTGAGCATCCCAGCAGCCAAGGAATAAAGGGAAACCCAGCAGGTACTTAAATTGTATCCATTTGTGAAAACATTTTAGGTGGTCAGGACCAGAAAAGATTTGTCCCTTGTACATAAATCAAAAAGAAAAAAAAAAAATTTTCTCACCCGGATCCTCATGTAAGGAATCCTGACCAACATACTGAGCGATGTCTTCAAAGGTGGTATCACATAAATGCAGAGAAGCACCCTTGTGCCCATTTCTCTGTCACCAGTGGACAGAAGCAAAGAGAATGACCCTAGAGAGTAGCCCAGGCACATTCCTCTAGGGGTGCTGCCTGATTAGCCCCCAGGGGCCCGAAGGTGGGGCCCACTGCTCCCTCCCGGTGTTGGAACAGAGGAGACTCAGAAATGGTTAGTGGAGAGCCAGCCAGGTGAGAGGGCACACAGTCTGAGCTGTCCCAAGGGCCAGGCCCTCCGAGATGGCACACCATTGTGTCCACACATGTGCAAGTGTCTGAAACCTTGTCAGTCTCATTCCCACACCCGGCCACACAGGACAGGGCCAGCCGCTAGCCCCCCTGGATTTGCATCCCGTGGGAGAAACCCCAAGGAGCCCGGGGAGTATAGCTGAGCCTGCCTTCCATGCTCACCTCGGGGCGTCTGTGAACGGTGGAAGGGAGGCTGGAGGGGGCGGGGAGCACGAAGTCAGGGGAGATCAAGGCGTGTGCCCGCAGGGGCCGCAGGCTGAGCCCCGGGAAGGTGGACGGGCCGAGACTCACGTGGGGGAGAGCTTGGCATCTGCCCACCTGTCCGGGTGTGTCCCAGGGGACGGCCCCCTGGGCCCAGGCCGAGCCGGGGTTTGCACACGGGTCTGCCTGTCCCA
This sequence comes from Sciurus carolinensis, assembly GCF_902686445.1. Classification (NCBI taxonomy): domain Eukaryota; kingdom Metazoa; phylum Chordata; class Mammalia; order Rodentia; family Sciuridae; genus Sciurus; species Sciurus carolinensis. The sequence continues at coordinate 10,883,581 of NC_062230.1, read as the reverse complement.
CTGGGGAGGCTCAGTTTGGCCAGGAGCACCAGCTCCCAGGGACGCGGTTCTCCCGCCCGCCCTCTGCCCCTGCAGTTCGTCAGCAGGTCGGAGAACAAGTACAAGCGCATGAACAGCAACGAGCGCGTCCGCATCATCTCGGGGAGCCCCCTGGGGAGCCTGGCCCGGTCCTCGCTGGACGCCTCGAAGCTGCTGGCTGACAAGCACGAGGGTGTGTGGAAGCCGCCTGGCCCCGCCCTGCTCCCCGCTGGCCCTGACCACGCAGGCGCACTCCCACCCCGCCCCGCCCCCACGGGGCAAGGCCCGGGACCTTGCAGCCCTTCTCAAGGTCACTTCTGCCCCAGACGCCCACGTTCGCTGGGGCTGCGCAGGGACGTGTTGGTTTATGGTTTATTAAGCGCCCCCCCCCCCCACGCCCGCAGAGTGGCCTTTTACCATTCATCTGGCCAGTGAGGGGCCACCCCGGACCCTGTGCCCATCCTCCAGCCGATGGTGGCCTGGCTCCTAGGGCCTCCCCCGCCAGGCCAGCCACATTTAAGAAGGGAGGCTAAAGCCCTAGCGCCGGTTATCAAAGAATGGCCAGGGCTCTTCCCCAGGCTGGCCAGGCCAGGGACAAAGGAAAGGGACAGACCACTGGTTTCAGGATGTGGTTCCTCGGGTTGCCTGGAGCTGGCTTTACAAGACCCCTGGGGCTGTGCTCTGCCCACACCCTGGCTACAGAAGGCTGGAGAAGGCAGATCGGAGGTCCTGTGGTCACTCTGTGCCTGCAGGCTAAGGTTCCCCAGAGCGACCCCAAGCCCTTGCTCAGTGTCTCAGCCCTCCTGCCACCTGGTGGCCTCCCACCGTTCCTTTCTCCCATGCATTCACCTTCCCTCTGCCCAGGTCACCTTGCCCTTGTTCTTCTCCTTCTCAGTCCATGTCCCTCCTCCTTGAAGCCATCGCTGACCATCTGCTAAAGCAACCCCTTCCTCCTGGTGTCTGAAACCACTAGGGCTTGTGTGTGTGTGTCTCACACCCCTGGTCCACCTCCCACAGGGGCACGGAACCCTGGGTGCCTGGAGCATCATGTTACCCATGCAAACGGCCCAGGTGTCCCATCGTCCCCAGGAGGCCTCTAGGTTCTGTGGGGCCACCAGGGCACCCCGGGCCTCCCTTTCGCTTCCCCTAGTGGGCAGGGTGGGGTTCTGACTCCAGCCCCTCCTGTCCCCTGCCAGAGCTGGACCCCGAGAGCGAGCTCAGCAAGAGCCTCAGCCTCATCCCCTACAGCCTGGTGCGCGCCTACCACTGCGAGCGCCGCCGGCCTGTCCTCTTCACGCCCACCATGCTGGCCAAGACGCTGGTGCAGAAGCTGCTCAACTCCGGGGGCGCCATGGAGTTCACGATCTGCAAGTCAGGTGAGCAGGGAAATGGGCAGACCCCAGCCTGGACCCTGACTCCGCCCCTACCCTACCCCTTCAGCCTCCTCCAATCAGGGGACTGGAGAGGGGGCAGGTGGGCGGGGCATCCGTAGTCTGTCCGCGCCCTGTGTCCTCGGAGTTTGCAGCGAACCGGAACCCCAGCCTCCTCTTCCCATTTTACACTGAGGGCAACAGAGCCAAGGTCACAAGGTTATTAGGAGCTTGGATCCCCACACGAGGCCTTTAGGCGTGAGGCAAGACGGCCCATCTCTCTGGTCCTTGGTGTCCTGTGCGTGGCAGGGCGTGATGACGGGCCCATCCCCAGGCTGGCGTGAGCTGAGACAGAACGCAGAGCCCCCAGCCCCCCCATCGCAGATGCTGCTCTATTTAAAAGTACAGATGTCCAGGCCCCCCAGGACCAGTGAAGTGTCGGATGCCCGGGGCTTCCTCACAGTAACGCAACCCGCTGTCTTAGCTGCTCCCCAGCGCACAGTTCAGCAGCGTTGTTAGCGCATGCACACTGTGCAGCCGTCTCCGCTGCGCCGTCCAGAACTCTCCATCCTGCAGAAAGAAACTGCAACCTTAAGGAGAACCCGGTCCCGTCCCCACCCCGTGCCTCCCTTTCATCTCTTGTCTGTGATCCAGGATAAGGTCCCACACTCAGTTGCCTCATCTGTAAAACCAGCACAATGGCAGCTGCTCCTCCCAGGGGTCAGAGGCCCAAGGACGGGCAGAGCCGGCCTCAGCCAGCACCCAGCATGGGCTCCAGGTGGAGCATTGTGGTCCACTTCGCTCCTTCCCCAGCAGGGCCAGGTGCCTCCCCTCAAAGCCCTGTGAAGGCGGTGTGTACCTGACCCCTGGGAGCCACGCCAGCCCCTCCAGGGAAAGGGTTGAGGAGGACAGTTCTTCTGGCTGAGGCCCCAAGCACTCATCCCTGAGGAGGCCCAGTGTCAAGTTTGAAGATCCCTCTGTGCCATGTCCCATCTTCCCCGTGGTGTCTTCACGGGGCAGGGATGCCAGGTGCCTGCCCCTGCACTGGCTGCCCGGCTCTTGCCCAGGTCCCTCCCACTCAGCTTCCTGCACCAAGTTCACAGCCTGACCTTATGGACTGGTGTGGGCTGCCCCAGGCCTGGACTTGGCTCAATGCTCCTCCTTCCACAAATGGAGAACCTGAGGCCCAGAGAAGTTAGACATGTTCGGAGCCAGGCACGGTGGCACAGGCCTGGCTACCCTGGAGGCTGAGGCGGGAGGATCTCAAATTCAAGGCTGATCTCAGCAACTGAACAAGATCCCACCTCAAAACGAAAAATAAAAAGGACTCTGTATGTAACCCAGTGGGTAGAACACTTGCCCAGCATGTAGGAGACCCTGGGTTCAATACGCAGCTCTGCAAAAAAAAAAAAAAAAAAAAAAAAGACATATTCAGGGTCACCCAACAAGTAGGTGAAGCCTATCTTCTTCCAGGAAGCCTGTCTGCACGCCCTTCCCCCTGCCCCTTCACGGGAAAGTAGCTTATCATTGAATCTTTTTGCAGTTATTTGCAACCCACATTCCCCTGCCCAGCTAGATGGTAGCTCCTTGAGTGTAGCAGCTGTGCTTTCATCGAAGTTCTCTCCCTAATGCCTGACCCTTAGCAGTGTCAGGTGATGTGGGGGTGGGTGGATGGATGAGCGGATGGATGAGCAGGTGGGTGGGTAGATGAATGGGTGGATGGATGGATGGTAGATGGGTGCGTAGGTAGATAGGTGGATGAATGGGTAGATGGATGGACAGGGTAGATGGGTAGATAGATGATAGGTGGGTGAGTGGGTGGGTAGATGGATGGGTGGATGGTAGATGAATAGGTAGGTGGATAGGTGAATGGATGAGTGAATGGATGGATGGTAGATGGGTGGGTAGGTAGATAGGTGGATGGATAAGTGGATAGATGGGTGGTAGATGGGTGGGTAGGTAGATAGGTGGATGGATGAGTGGATGGATGAGTAGATGGATGGATGGTAGATGGGTGGGTAGGTAGATAGGTGGATGGATGAGTGGATGGATGGATGGTAGATGGGTGGGTAGGTAGATAGGTGGATGGATAAGAGGATGGATGGATGGTAGATGGGTGGGTAGGTAGATAGGTGGATGAATGGGTGGATGGATGGACAGGGTAGATGGGTAGATAGATGATAGGTGGGTGAGTGGGTGGGTAGATGGATGGGTGGATGGTAGATGAATAGGTAGGTGGATAGGTGGATGGATGAGTGAATGGATAGATGGTAGATGGGTGGGTAGGTAGATAGGTGGATGGATGAGTGGATAGATGGGTGGTAGATGGGTGGGTAGGTAGATAGGTGGATGGATGAGTGGATGGATAGATGGTAGATGGGTGAGTAGGTAGATAGGTGGATGGATGAGTAGATGGATGGATGGTAGATGGGTGGGTAGGTAGATAGGTGGATGGATGAGTGGATAGATGGGTGGTAGATGGGTGGGTAGGTAGATAGGTGGATGGATGAGTGGATAGATGGGTGGTAGATGGGTAGTAGATGGGTAGATGAATGGGTGGATGGATGGACAGGGTAGATGGGTGGATAGATGATAGATGGGTGAGTGGGTGAGTAGATGGATGGGTAAATGGTGGATGGGTGGATGGGAGGTGGATGGGTGGGTAGATGGATGAGTGGATCTATGTGTGAGATTCTCCAGGATTGGCAGCTGGTGGACAGAACGTGCCCAGTGCCTGAGCTGTTTTGCCCAGTGGGGTTTATTTGCTGAAAGCCAAACACGGCTCTGTCCTCACGGAGCGTCACAGTCTAGTGGAGGAGACAAGAGTCATTTAACTGTGGCTGGAGAGGGACCAGACACGGAGTTCTGTGGTGCCCCAGAGGGGACAGCAGGGCCTGGAGAGGCCCATCCACCCTGTGCCACCCTCAGGATTGGCCCTCTCTGCAGATATTGTCACGAGAGACGAGTTCCTCAAAAAGCAGAAGACAGAAACCATCATCTACTCCCGGGAAAAGAACCCCAACACCTTTGAATGCATCGTTCCTGCCAACATCGAGGCCGTGGCAGCCAAGGTGAGGGGCTGGGGCACCCTGCCATCTCCGGGAGCCCCGGGCTGAGGGTGCAGTGGCTCTCAGCTCCCCACGTCCCTCTGCCATTCTCCTGTGCTGTATTTTGTATTTCCGGTGGTATCCTGGTGCTGGTTTGGGGATGAGCGTCTGGTCGTGATAACAGGGTCTGGGGATAGAGAGCTAGGGTGTTGGGATATGAGACTGGGCGAGCCGCAGGCGACAGCGTATCACCTGAGGGGGAGAAAACGGGGCACCAGCAGAGTCTCTGGCCACAGGGCAGCAGAGGTGGCCATGTGGCTCCCGGAGCCAGGCACCCTGTCTCCTGTCGGCCTTTGCACTGAGTCCTTTCCCCTCCCAGCACTTGACGGAAGGAAAGCTCTGGCCTGCAGCCGGGAGGGCCGGGCTCGGCCCTGGTGGAGGGGCCCGTGGGGGGCCCAGCCAGGACCTCCGCACCACCACCCAGCTGCTGGCCGCCCCTGCACATGCCCACGTGAAGGCAGAGGCCGAGCTCTGGGGCAGCCTGGAGGGTTTGACGTGTGTTAAAGCAGCTCGGGAAGCTCTGTCCCCGGAGCACAGAGGTAGCAGCCAGGCTGGCTGGTGCGCAGGTGGCCTCAGCAGGAAGGTCCCGCCTCCAGCAGTCCCATGCTGCTGAGCCAGGACAGGCACTCCTGCAGTGGTCAGGAGGGAGCACGGGGCTGGGAGGGCCCCTGGGCCCGGGTGCCTGTCCCCACGTGCTAGGCGTGCGAGGTTGTGGAATTGCACACTTAGGATGGGCAGTTACATTCTGGCTCACTGTGAGTTCAGTGTTTGTTCTCGATGCCTTCTGTGAGGCCCTGGACCGTCCTTTGTCATGGTTACGGGCCCTGCAGGTAATCCAGGACCTACCCACCAGCCTGGCCTTGGGGTGCTTAACCACTGAGCCACATCCCAGCCCTTTTTATGATTTAGTTTTATTTTTTATTCAGAGTCAGGGCCTCCCTAAGTTGCTGAGGCTGGCATTGAACTTGTAATCCTCCTGCCTCAGCCTCCCCAGCCACTGGGATCACAGGTGTGCCCTCCACGCCCGGCTCCCTACTTGCCTTTCTGCTGTCTCCCAACCTGGAAGGGCGGCTGGCATGGCTGGTGTTTTGTTGAAACCGCTCTGGGGCCTGGTCTCTGCCAGCACATCACCATGCACAGCAGGGTCATGCAGAGTCCGGGGTGCAGGGCCTGGGCTCGCGGAGGCCAGGTTTGGCCTTGGTTGCCCCCTGGTTCACTCTCATGGCCCTGACATCGGTCCGGGGGAGCCTGGCCCTGCTCCTGGGCCCTGCTCCTGGCACCACAGAGGCCGGGGCGGGCCGGAAGGGGCGCTGCTGATTGGTGGCGGCTGCATTCATAGAACAAGCACTGCCTGCTGGAGACGGGCATCAGCTGCGTGCGGGACCTGATCAAGTGCAAGATCTACCCCATCGTGCTCTTCATCCGGGTGTCCGAGAAGAACACCAAGAGGTTCAGGTAGGCCCCGCCCCGTCCCTCACAGCTGCCCCGCCTACCTGGCTCCCGGGCTTGCCCTGCCCGCCCTGCACCCCTTCAGTAGGTCCTCACTCAGGACCAGACCTCAGTCCATGGCAGAGGACCCAGCTGGTGGGGACAGGTGATGGGAGGAGCCCCAAAGGGAGACCCTGCAGGGGAGCCAACCAGACCCAGCGCGGTCACAGAGACAGGCCTGAGGAGGCTGGAGAAGTCAGGTCTCGACCACATGGGGCCTGGTCGGCTGCAGGAAGGATGTGGCCTCTAATTCTGAGTGAGACAGGAAGCCACTGAGGTTCTGAGCAGAGTCTAATTCAGGAGGTCAACGGCTGCTCTCCCTGCCTCTGTTGAAGCGCACGGTACTATGCTCATGCCCAGGCAAGGAGGACGCTGCAGGCCAGGATCCGGGGCAGGAGGTGACGAGAAAGTGACCCCGGCTGGGCACAGTGGTGCATGCCTGGCATCCCAGCAGCTCAGAAGGCTGAGGCAGGAGGATCACTTGTTCAAAGCCGGCCTCAGCAACTTAGTGAAACCCCTGTCTTAAAATATGAAGAGGGCTGGGGATGTAGCTCAGTGGTTAAGTACCCCTGAGTTCGATCCCTGGTACCAAAGTAAAAAGAAGAAGAAAAAAAGTGACTCTGGATCCTGCCCAGCACTGAGCCTGCAGAATTTGCCACAGGTCAGCCGTGGGGTTGGACAGGAAGCCAGGGTGGCGCTAAGCTTGGAACCTGAATAAGACAGATTTGCCCTCCAGTGGCATCATCTGGGGTCCCCGCCTGCCCCCACACAGCTGCAGAGCAAGCCTTGTGACCACTTCCCAGATGGGGTGACACAGTGACAGGGGTGAGGCCACTCCATCCCTCCCACCTGTATTTTCAGAGCACCTGTTAGTGTCAGGTCCTGGGGAAGCCATCACTGAACAGATGAGACGGGAGTAACTCGTGGCTGGGCAGCTGGACCCCGTGCACCCCTGGGGGGCTCTAGCGTGGTTTGAAATGACACCACCCCCCAGGAAATCACAATGGCAATCCCCCCAAGTTCAGCTCAGAGGCACTATGGGATTCACTTTGGAGTCTGTGCCCAGGAGAACTGGAAGCAGGGTATAAGGAATGTGGCACACCCACGTCCACGGTAGCATTATTCACAACAGCCAAAAGGCGGAAGCCGCTGGGTGTCCCTTGACAGATGAACGGAGGCACAGAATGGAGCATTACTCAGCCTTGAAAAGGAAGGGTCTCCTGATACCTGCTCCCACTTGGATAAACCCTGAGAACATTTTGCCAAGGGAAATAACCCGTCACAAGAGGACACGCTGAGTCCAGTCACTTGAAGTCCCCAGCGTGGTCAGAGCCCTAGAGAGGAGTAGACTGATGGGAGGCGGGGGCTGGGGTGGGGCTGGGGGCGCAGAGCCTCAGCTTGGCAAGAGGAGAGAGTTCTGGAGCTTGGTCGTACAGCAGTGAACGTACTTAACGCTTCTGAATCATACATGTTTAAAGTAGTTAAAGTACAAAATTTCTATATTCCGTGTATTATCACAAGATTAAAAGTAACTTTTTGAAAACCCCCGCTTCTGGGGACTCCCACAGTGGCCGGCATGAGGGGGTGCGGTGCCCTGGGTGTCAGAGGGCAGCCAGCGCGTGGAGGGCCTGCTGGTGGGGTGCAGTGGCGGCCACCAAGTGCTCAGGGTGGGCTGGGAAGTCCCCAGCTCCTCGGTGCCCGGGCGGCCACGGTCACGCCTGCCCTGCTTCTGAGGCTGTCCAGGGCCGGCCTCTGTCCCCCGCCCCTGCGGGGAGCCAGCCCCGCAGCCCCCTGACGTCCGGTGTGTCTCCCCCACCAGGAAGCTGCTGCCCCGGCCGGAGACGGAGGAGGAGTTCCTGCGGCTGTGCCGGCTGAAGGAGAGGGAGCTGGAGGCCCTGCCCTGCCTCTACGCCACGGTGGAGGCCGAGGTGTGGGGCAGCCTGGAGGAGCTGCTGCGGGTCATCAAAGAGAAGATCGGCGAGGAGCAGCGCAAGACCGTGTGGGTGGACGAGGACCAGCTCTGAGCCGGGTGCAGACGCAGCTGGGGACAGACACTGGGGAGGAGCAGGGCATCGCCGAGTCCACTGGAGGCCGCCCGGCCCAGTGGTCAGGCCCTGCTGGCATGAGCAGAGGGCCAGGCCCGGGCCTCAGGCCCCGCAGAAGCCAGAGCAGCCGCAGTTGAATGTCACGCGTGGGACAGGTGTGCTGCCACCCGGCCTCAGCACGGTCCTGGGAGAGGCAGGCCTGGGAGCCACCGTGGGACACGCAGCCATTTCTCTTGCATTAAAATTTTCAGTCCTTTATTCATTTAATTTTTTTTAACGTGAGTGTTCCCGAGGTTTGTCCCTCCCCGTCCTCCTCGGCTGAGCACTGCGCCCAGCCAGCTCAGCTGAGGCTCAGCAGTGGCTCAGGCCCCAGGGTGAAGGACGGCGGCCTTGTCCCCAGGACAGTCCCGGGTCACAACCGGGTTGGGGCGTCCTCACTGCCGCACCCGCCGGGGCTCGAGTGCGTCCTGGTCTGGAGGGGGAGGGGTCCCGCCTGGAAGGACCCGCCTCCCACGGGCGGCTCGGAGGGCTTGCTGTGCACGGCCGCATCCCCACCGCTGCCCGAGGCCAGGCCTCACCCCAGCGTCCCCACCGGCACCTCTGTCCCCTGCCTTTGTTCCTGCAGCCTCCTCCTGGGGTTCAGGAGGGGCTGGGGTGAGGCCCTCCCGTGGGCTTGCCCCCCCCACCCAGGAGCTGCAAGCGCAGGAGAGCAGCACCTCCCTCCACCGCAGCCGCAGCGGCCCTGCGGGACTGGAACCCGGCTCCTTACCTGCGCCGTGCATGTCTGCCAAGTCGGGACCCAACGGGGCACAGCCAGACCAGGCCAGGTGGCGCCCTCGGCTGGGCAGGGAGTCGCCAGGAACTGGGGGAGCAACTGCAAGCAGACAACCCAGGGTCCCTGCTCCCTTCCTAACAGAATCCTGATTTTTTTCTGAGAATCTGTGTGCACAGCGAAACACCCATAGGTCCCAGCTTCCCTTGTAGCTCGGGTTCATCAAGGAAACCAGGAAAGGTTTAGGGGCGCAAACCAAACGAAGCGCTCCTCCCTCCAGTTTTCCGCCTGGAATGTAGATGCGATGACTGGAGCTAAGGCAGTCCTCTTGGAATCTTGAGGTCACCATGAGAATGGGCAATCCCACTCAGAGGATGGTGGAACAGAAAGAGAGAAGGCGCCAGAGTCGACGATGACATCCGAGAGCCCAGGACCGCTGCCCAGGCTTCTTCTACATGAGATAAATTTTTATCTTGTATTAAGTGGCTATTTCAGTTCTCCGTTACTCGTAGCCTAGAGCCGTTCCTAAGAGACACAGGAAAACCCCTTTTCTCTACAGTTTCAAATGCCACGGGTTGATCTTCTGCTAGGTTATTTTTTGGGGGCCACATAATCAAGAAAGGAATTGTTCACAGAAGAACTGTACTAATAAATATCTCATCCTAAAACACAGCCCTGCGTGGCCTACGGCGATTTCTGGCATTTGGGCTCTCAGAAGACAAATTAGCGCTGCAAATTCTGGGGAGAGGGGAGCTGCTGGGTGGGAGCCGGAGGAGGGCGCCTGGTCTCCCGCCGTCCCTCCCTCGATCCCTCTGCACACCACCAGGCAGATCTGCCCCAAGTGTGGCACCTGTAAACCGGGAGCCGTCCCCCGCCACGCCAGCCAGCTGCAGCGTCCTTTTCCAGAACAGCCCCTGAACCGAGCCGGTCACGCTGGGCCTGCAAGGCGGCAACTCAAGGCGTCACACACGGCCCCGCAGAGCCGCTGGCCGGGCCTGAAAGCCCTCGCCTGGGCCCTGTCGAAGCCTGAAGTTAAACCGTAAATCTCCCCCAGCCGAGGTCATCGCGGTTCCCCTGAGAAGCCAAGGTGCCCCGGGACAGACGTGACTGGAAAAGGCCACCCGGGGAAAGGCCTGCTGATGTATTTCTGCTTATTTATTTGACTCCAGGGTCCTCGGGCTCGCCATGCAGAATCACCAGCTGGCTCGGCCGGGGAGCCGAGCCGTGTGCGGGGAAAGATCTGGAAAGAGGACGGCGGGTTTTGCCTTCCCTGGTGATGATGGCCAGGCTCCAGCGGGCACGGCGTGGGCAAGACCCTGCCCGGCAAGGGGACAGGAGGTGACAGGCCCGTCTCTCCCTGGAGGAGACGCTCTGGAGGGTGTCAGAGGAGGCCCTGCCGGCGACTCCCAGCCCCGGGCTCCGCCAACCCCGCAGCTGCCTGGGGAGCCAGGCAGGGCCCCGTTCTGCTGCCCAGGGCGCAGGGAGACCGGCCACCCTGCAAGTCAAGAGCCCAAGGCTCTGGCAAGGAGCCTGTGCCAGGTCAATGACACCAGAGACGGCGCTGGGTTGGTCTCGGGCACCACAAAGCTCAGCCCAGAGAGCGGCCCCGGAAATCCCGTCGTAGCTGAGGTGGCCGTGCGCTCCGGGGCACCCCCCGGCTTCCTCAGATTCCCAGCACATCCCGTGAGCCCCGAAAAGGTCACAGATCACTGCTCTTGGGTTTTGGCCAGGATTCACAACTGGTTCTGGGGCTCCTGCTCTGTGGCAAGCCCCTTATCCCCAAGCTCTTCTCCATCTCGTATGGGAGAAAATTGAAGCTCAGAGAGGTTGAGTAACTTGACCAATGTCACAGAGCTGTCAAGCTACAGCTCCACCCAGGTCTGGTTGATTGGCCAAGCCCAGGCTCCCCTTGGTGCTTTTGTTCAGAGGTGGCCTTCTCGGCTGTTTGAGGGATGGGAAGGGCTCGGCATCTGGGGCAGCTGCTGGCCTGGGCAGGGTGGCTGGATGTCGCGATGCAGAGGGTGCGGATCCCCTCTCGCGCCCCAGCAGTGCCGCCGCCGGCTGGCCCTGGGGTCCCACCTGACCAGGCTGCGGTTCTGGGACACTGGCCTCCTCGGCCAGCCCTGAGGGCCACCATGAGGAGCATGAGAAGGGCGAGAGGGGCCCGACTGAGCACAGGCAACCGCCCAGGGCCGCCCTCGGAGCATCGACCGGCCTGCAAGTGCTGCGGCTGGGCCCGAGGCCCGCCAGCCTGCCCGCTGCTCCCTGGGCCTTTCCTGGCAGGTCTGTCGAGGTCAAGAGGGCGGCCCTGACCTCACGGGAGGCCTGGCTCCCGGTGTCCCTTCAGCACCTTTGGTCGCCCACAGGGTCGGGGGCCTGCCCTACTCAGCCTCCAGTGATGTCATCGGACCCAGGAGAAGCCAGCCTGTGTGCCTGGGCTCCCCACCGCCATCCCGTCGCCTGGGTGCCTGTGAGGACCCCTGTCCACAGGGTTGGGGACAGCCGGGGACTCCCAGGCGTCCAGGTCCACTCTGCCCCGTGAGCTGGCCTCGCCTCTCAGGGCTCATGAAACTCCCTTTCCCTCCCTGACCCGGGGAGGCCTGTGGGTTGTGGGGCCACAGACCCCTCCTCCTCCAAGTGCTGGGGTCCATCTCTTTCCCCCGGAGTCGGCTCTGGCTTTGACCCCAAGAGGGACGCTGGGGACCGGCCTCGGAGAGGACCCGCAGCTTCCACTCCATCTCAGAGGCCAGAGCTGCCCCGTATGAACCAGAGAACCCGTGTGACAAAGGCCCGAGAACCCCCGGGGGGAGCCGGAGGACACTAGGCCGGGGGGAAGGGCAGCTCAGACCGTCCAGTCGCCCACTGAGAACTCCAGGTGAGCCAGAGGAGGCCGTCCCACCCCCTGGTCCACAGCTCAGGAGACACGATACCACTGCTATGTCCTAAGTCACCATGTTTCAGGGTCACGTATTATACAGATACCCCAGTCAGGGACATGCTCAGCAAGGCACTAGGCCTCAGGTCAGCTGAGCCTCAGCTGCAATTCTGGGTGAGCCATGGGCTTGCTGTGTGACCCAGACCAGTGGGCTGCCCTCTCTGGGCCTCTGCTACATCATCGGGGCCGTAGAGATCATTGGCCGTGAGTTGACCCACGGAGTGGCGTGTAGACAGGCCCCTCTCCACATGTGAGGATCCCGGTGGGTCCGGAGAGGGAGGCGGGCAGTGCTGAAACCCGACTACAGATGAGGAAACCGAGGCGGGGAGCTCAGGCTTGGCCCCGCCCCCCCCCCCCCACTCCACATCTAACAATTTTCCTCCCTGGGGTCTGAGGTCCGCCTCCTCCCATCGTCCCGCCTTCCCCAGTTCCAGAAAGCTGGGGTGCTGGTGGCTCCCTGCCAGGGCGCGTGCCAACTACTTCCGGAGCACAGGCTGGACCCCGAGGCCTGGCCCTGTGCTCGGGGGCCGCAGGCTGGAGGCTGAACCCCCCATACCACCCCAGACCCCAGGAAGCCAGAGGGAGCGACAGGAAACGCCTGCCCCTCCCCCGGCCCGCCCGGCCACCGTCACCCACCCGGCCGCAGGTCGCCAGGAAAGCAGAACAGTGCTGACCGCCCGTGGCTGTCATGAGATAAAAGGAAGCCACAAGCGGACACCTGCCCGAGCCCAGCCCCAGGTGGCCCGGCACATGGGGACATCCAGCCTGTCATCTCTCAGGCCAGCGGCGGAACACACACCCTTCCATCACAGAAGAAGTCACAGAACCAAACGGCAGGGACGGGGACCTCAGAAGGGAGGATGGGGTGGCGAGACCCGGTTCTCCTTTGAAAGTGTGTGGACGCCGCAGGGACCCTGGGGTTGACAGGATGAAGAGCCTGCACGTCACACTGCCACCCTCGTCCCGTCCCCGCCCTGTGCCCCCAGAACAATCGGGAGGCCACCTTCACCAGTGTCACCGTGTCCTTCCGGAACTCTCCGTGCACATCAGACCATTTTGCCACACACATACCAGGTCCCCTACCTGCTCGCCCCACTGAACGGTGACCCTGCAGCTCTGTCCACACCGGCACTCAGGAGGGCCTGTCTGGTCTGTGGGCGACGGCTGTCGCGTCTCCCCTTGACGAGGAGCAGTGGGCTGTTTCCAGGGAACGTCTGCCTGGCGTCTCGGGCAGCCTCGATCTGCAGGGAGAGCCCCCGGGGACTCTGCTCCGGCCTCCTGGGGGGGCACACGGCTCTGCAGGTTGGGGCTTGGCGGCTGGTGACCGGGGCAGGTGGGGGCTCGGACGGGGCCTTTTCGACAGACACGCATCTGACCCATCAGGATGGCTCGCGAGTGGGCAGCGGACCCCCTGCCACCCCCACACCTAGTCACACACGGTTCTAAGGTCTGGACGCCCCAAGGAGCTGCTGTTCTTCACTACAAAGTGGCACGCGTGGATCGTGGACGTGGTTCCTCCGGGGACTCCGGGGGACGGATGGGTGAGGACGGTGGGAACAGGTGGGCCCAGGGTGCCGACCCCCTCGCACTTCCTTTTCCAAGAAGCCATTGGCCTGCAGCCCTGCCTGGCCTCGGTGGACAGCACATGTCACGTTCCTCAGCAAACCACCTGCTCACTGCAGAGAAGTGCAGGCCCCAGATAATGTCGATGGGAGGAACCCAGCCGGGCGGGGCGCAGGCCTGGAATCCCAGCAGCTGGGGAGGCCGAGGCAGGAGGATTGTGGGTTCAAAACCAGCCTCAGCAAAAGCGAGGCGCTAAGCAACTCAGTGAGACCCTGTCTCTAAATAAACTACAAAATAGGGCTGAGGATGTGGCTCAGTGGTCAAGTGCCCCTGAGTTCAATCCCCAGTATCAAAAAAAATTAAAAAGAGGAACCCAAGTTACCCTGAAGGGAGAGACTTTTGTGACCAGATCCTGAAACTGGGAGACAAAGATTGTTCCTCCTAACCACAAAATCTGTAAGAATGTGTGGTTAAGGATCCAGTTAGAACCAGTCAGATGAGCCCAGGTGCCCTGGAGTTGCCTTGACAGTGGGGACTTGAAAGTCTGACGTCACCCTGCTGTCAGTCAAAAGTCAAGAGGGGGACTTGGGTGGGACTCTGGAAGCTTCTCTGGGATCCCCAATAAAACCAGAGTGTGGGAGAGGCAAGCTGTCCCTCTCCTCAGAGAGGACCCACTCCCCCTTGAGAGGGACCCCTTTCCCTTTCCTATCCCTTTAATAAACCCATTCCTGTCACTCTGAGTGACACGTCTGAAATCCTCTGACTTGATGGCAAGAATCGGGCCTGGAAGGGGGTCTCCTGGTGCCTCAGTTCTCAGGAAGCCCAGCTCCACGACAGCTGGAGGCCAGGACCCCACCCCACTCTCCTAGACCCAGGCTGAGTCCTCCCCTCCCCCTGCTGTGAGGGACCCCGTCCACCCAGACTCGCCAGGCCGGAGGCTGGGCCTCCCTCGCTCCCGCTCCTCCCCCGTGCCTCCTCCTCAGCACCGGCCCCTCACTGGGCTCCACTCTCCCCTCTGCTGGCCGACTCGCCGCACACCCCGGCCACAACCCTGCTGCCCCGCGCTGTGTGGCCTTTAGCCGTCTTGTCTCTGCACTGTGACTGTCGCGAGGCGACAGGAAAGCTCACTGGGGGCGGCTTGGGGGCTGCCGCCTGTCTGAGCAGTCCTGAGCCGCAAGAAGCTGCAAGAAGAAGAAGATGGCCTCGGGCGGCCATCGCGAGGCTGCTCCCCACGGACAGCGCCCCGGCCTGCGGCACCTGCCCTAAGGCTCACCTGCCCCCAGGTGACCCCAGACTCAGGCCGACCGGCTCCCGGGACCCCAGTGGGGAGCACTACCGCTCCCAGGAGCAGGACACTGCCCAGCAAGCTGCAGAGATGGGTGACGCTGCCACCCTGGCCACGTGGGGCCACGAGCCACAAGCAGCTACTTCAGTGTAAATTGATCTAAAGTCAATAAAATTGAAGACCCGGCTCCCCAGTCGCGTTGGCCCATCCCTCCTCCGCACCAGGCAGAGGAGACCCAACGCTTCCACTGTGGCAGGAAGTTCACGGGACTGTGCTGCACAGGGCTGCTGGGTCCTGCCTTGAGCCTGGCACAGGGACAGTCCCAGAATCCAGAGGGTTAGCACCAAGGCCCTTCTCCCAGGGCGCTGGCTTCTTGCTGGCCGTGTTAGGTAAGTGAGTGCATTGCCAGCAAAGTTGTCCCCTGGCCAGCAGGATGGTCAATGACCAAAGTGGACGAGGCTAAGGCAATAGGGACACGTGGGGACCATGCAAACAGACAAGCAAACAATCCATCTACAGGGGCAGCTGGTAGTCAGCCTCACACGCTTGGTGCCCTGCAGGATGAAGGTCTTGTTCTTGCCAGACTGATTGTTCAAGAAGACTGTTGGTTTCCTACGTCAGCCCAGTTGCCTCATCAGTACAAGAAGGCTGCCACAGATCCAGGCATCACATCCTCCCATACTGGTGCCCCAAGCAGGAAGGGAAAAATTGAGGGCCACCTCCACTCATAGGGCTTCTTTGTCATGGAGGATTAACCTTCTCAGCCGCTCCCATCATGCTTTTCTGCATCTCATTGGTCAGTACTGAGTCAATTGTCTCCCCTGGACCAATCACTGACAAGAGGAATGGGATTGGCTTTAACCAAAGGCAACCCCCCCTTGGGCTCTACACATTACCACTCAGACACAGAAAGTCAGAGATAGTGGGTGTGTTTACCACGAGGGAGTTTGTTTAAATGGCATGTCTCCTTTGAAGAGGAATTAGGGAACAGAGGCCTGCAGGAGTGGACACCACACAAAGGCACAGGGCAGGGGCACTCCCAGCACTGGGAACTGCAGGTGCAAAGGCACTGAGGTAGGTGGATACTGGAGTCAATGCTCATCAGCTCGGATGAAAGAGGCTGCCGCAGGGTGGGCTGGGCTTTTCCCTCCACCACCAAGTTCCTGACCACCTGCTCAGTGTCCTTCCCCTCTCTCCCCCAGGACAATGTACCCCTCCCAGCCCTGAGCATTTATGTCAAGGGAGGACAAGAGAGGGAGTTGAACTGGAAGTGGGGTAAAAATTTCCAAGAAGAGAAAGTAAGACCGTGTGAGAGGAGTCTCTGGGAGGGAAAGAAAACATTTCAAGCATCATAGTGGATGATGGGTTTGCTTTCTAACAGTTCAGATGGTGACGTCTGTGTCGTGTTCATTTACCACCATTTTTTAATTGGAACATTATAGTCATACATCATAGTCGTGTTCATTCTGACAAAATCACACATGCGTGGAATTTGATTTCAATCTCCATCCCTCCACCTTCCCCTCTCCTCCTCCTTCCCCCTATTCTCCTTCCTCTACTCTATTGATGTTTCCTTTGCTTATTTATTTATTTATTGGGTATCAGGAACTGAACTCAGGAATACTGGATCACTGAGCCACATCCCCAGCCCTATTTTTGTATTTTACTCAGAGACAGGGTCTCACTGAGTTCCTTAGCACCTCACTTTTTCTGAGGCTGGCTTTGAACTCACGATCCTCCTGCCTCAGCCTCCTGAGCCACTGGAATGACAGGTGTGTGCCCCCATTTGTTTATTTGTTTTTGATTGGTACTTTCTACATGGACATAATGGTGAAATTCCCTGTGGTATGCCCATTCAGGTACACGACATGCTTTGGTTAAATTCATTCTGTATTTCCTCCCCCTTCCTGCTCCTCCACTTCCCACACTCTCCATCTCCTTCTCCATGGACCCTCCTTGTATCTTTAAAATATCTGCTCCCCCCAAACCACCACCTTCTTTCCTTTATTTTGCTCTAGCTTCCACAGAGGAGAGAAGACGTTCAACCCTTGCCTTTCTGAGCCTGGCTTATTTCACTTGGCATGATGGCCGCCATTTCCATTCGTTGACTGGCAAAGGCCATCATTTCATCTGTCTCCACGGTTAAGTGAAACTCTGAGGGGTGTGTGTGCCATGGTTTCTTGATCCATTCATCTGTCAAGAGGCCTGACTCCAGCTACAGACAGGGCAGCCTTGTGGTGACGGCTCACAAGGGAAGGAGGCTCTCAGGCCCGTCTACCTGGCTGAGTGGACAGGGTGGGCTCCCCAGCTGCACCGGCTCCTAGGGCCCTGGGGTGCCACTCTGGGACTCTGCCTTCCTCGGGGCCTGTCTCTTCTCCCAGGCCGTAGGTGACCACACACCCACCCACAGCCCGCCCTTGACTCCCACCTGACTTTTCTCCTGACTCAACTGTGTCATCAAATTTGTATTCATTCAAACAAAAACTGAGAGCAGAGACCACTCTGTCCCCACCACCAGCTCAGTGCCTCTGGGGAGCTGGACCTGGCTGGCCTCCCCCAGGAGGTGGCTGGGCTTCCTAGCTCACGGCTGCCCCTGCCCTGGCACCTTGCCCCACCGCTCCTCAGATCCTGCCTCTGTGAGTTAGGGCAGCAGTGGCAGGGCTGGGGACCTGCCACCATCCCTGTTGCAACCCCACCCATTTCCCCTCATGTCCCATTACCCTGATTTATTCACCTGGCCTCTGAGGACCAAACTCAGGTGAGGGAGGGGGATGGACTCTCCCCGGCTGTGGGCCTCTGGGTCTCCTAACCTCAGAGACCACCCTCCCATCCAGCTGAGAGTCATCTCCCCGCTCTCCACGCTGGGCTCACAGGCCTTGTTTCCAAAACTGGCCTCTCTGTGTCCCCATTTTAGAGATGGGGAAGCCTAGGCTGGGGCAGGCCTCACGGCTGGGAAGATCCCGCTGAGTCTGAAGGAGGGGAGCCTCCCAGCCCTTCCCCAGCTGCCCTGGGGCTTCCCTGGCGCAGGTCCAGTAGGGGCGGTACTAGCCCTTCCCGGGTGGAGGTGGGGCTCAGACAAGACCCAGGAGGACCGCCGTGGCCAGGGAAGGAGAAGGGCGGCCAGCAAGGCCCAGGGGTCACAGGTGCCAGATGCAGGTAGGGACTGAACCCTGCCCTGTGTCACTTCCACCACCTCTTCTCGGCGCTGCCCCCTGCACCCAGCGGTGGTCCCCACAGAGGGTCCCCCGCAGCCCCACTGTGTGCGTCACCCCTGCTTCCAGCGGCCCCGTGTCCCCGGCTCCTGGGGACCATCCCTCCCCATGGCAAGGCTGCCAGTTCCGCAGCAGGAACCCGGGGCTCGTGGGCCTGCGCAGGGGTGGCAGCTGCCCGGGAAGAGGGTGGGGTGCGAGGAGAGGGGCCCAGCGCTCTGGTTGGTGTGGACCCTGAATCAGCCGTGCGTGAAGGGGCCCAGTGCGCATGCCCGCCCGCCTCCCGTGGCTTGCGAACCTCAGGGGCCTGGCTAAGTTTCCGCCCAGGCTGGGGTGACTGGAAATGAATCATGTTTGGTTCTGAACCTGCAGGGACCCTTGTGTGCACCTCCCCAGGATTGTCCGGTGGACTGGGGTGTGGAGGTGGCTACCAGGCTGGCTGTCTCCATGCGTGTGTCTGAGAGAGGAAGAAGAGGAAGGGGAGGAGAGGAGAGGGAAGGAGAGAAACACAGGAAGAGGCAGAGGGAGAGAGAGAGGAGACCCACTGACTCCTAAGAATAGCATTGGTCCCCCCGCCACGTCCCCAGCCCAGGGGCAGCCCGCGGGAGACATTAGGCATCCTGGTGACAGCAGAGCTGACCCTGGCTCTGTGGCCTGGCAGTGAGGGATCCTCAGGCATCTGTGGGCTGGTGGGGCTGGGAAATTATGAGGTGGGAATTCCAGGATGGGAAAAGGGATCTCTGAATTCCAAGACCACTTTCTGCAGCTCCCGTTCCTCACCTGTAAAGTGGGGGTGACAGGCCACATAGTGTTACCGTGAGGATCCAGTGAGTTCATGCGGGTGGACCCCCAACCTGGAAACTGCCCATCTAGCAAAACCAGGGCCCCTTGGCCTCTCTGCTTGGATTGGCCCCAAATTAGAGGCCAAACCCAAGAAGGCTTCATACCCTGCAGCCCACTCCACTCCCCTGAAGTGCACCCCACCCACCAGTCACTCAAGCCAGGAGCCTGCAGCGCAGACGCGGGTCCCGCTTCACCCCGACACTCTCCACTGCCCTCCAGTGCCGACCGCGAGGCCGCGGCTGGTCTTCTGCACCCACTTGGGCTAGTGTCAGACCAGCCAGCATCGATCCAAACCTCTTTTTGGAGCGTGAACCCTCTGGCATCTGAAATCCTAAATCCCAGCACCCCTCCCCTTCTCTAAAGAACGCTGGTGTGGGTGCATGTAAGGACACAGTAGAGCGGGGCTCAGGATGCATATTTGCACACGGCACACAATGTCACAATGTAACTTGTCACTTTCCCTCCCCGCCCCTCCCCCTTTCCTCCCCTCCTCCCGGCTCGGTCTCCTCCTCTTCTACGGGGGTCTCCCCTCTATCAAGACAATGTCCTCTAGGCTTAAAGAAGATCACCCGGGATGGCAGAGGAAATCAGCTCTGTTGAAATACAGTTATCAAAATATTTGAAGAGCATATTTGTAATCTGGTAATTTAGTGGCTCTTGTGCTCATTGAATAACAAGATTCGATAACAAGCGCCAGTGACGGGCCAGCAGCTGTCATTATTTCAAAGTTGTGAGGAGCAGACGCGGCGTTTGAGGTACCTGCGACAGCCGTGGGGGGAGAGGCGACACTACCCCGCAGCTCCTGTGGGGAACAGGTACCCCATACTGGCCTCTGCTCCCGGCCTCCGTCACAATGAAAGGAAATGCTAATTTGCAATAAAGAGGTCCTTTTTTCCCCATCAGAATTCACAGGCCCCCTGAATTCTCTATTTAAGATTCAAGTTAAGAACCACCACCACCCCCCCCGCAAGGCTAGGAATGTAGCTGGGTGGTGGAGCACTTGCCTCACATGCAGGAGGCCCCGGGGTTCCATCCCCGGCACCAAGAGAAAAACCCCAAAAAGACTGAAGAACCCCTGGTGGAGGGTTCTTTCTGGATCACAAATTGGAAAGTTCTAGGACCTTTAGACTCCCCCCACTGGAGGCCATTGGAATTGAATGAGAACAACTTGGGGCCCCGCCCCCTTTTCTTGCCAGAGCATTCAGCCACAGTGTCCCCCCAGGGTTTCCCAAAACTCTTCCGGCCAAGGCCTCCCGTTACCCCGCAGCTCAGCCCTGCATGGCCTCCTTTCTTCTCTGCTGCGATCTTCTCCCGTTTGTTGTCCGTCACCCTGAAGCTGATGGAACGATGCCCCTGAGAAACTGCACCAGTCCTAACCAGTACCTGTGCATGTGGCCTCATTAGGAAAGAGGCTCTTTGCAGGTGTGATTTCTTGAGACACTGATCTGAGATGGACCCTAGTCCATTGACGGTGTCCACATAAGAAAAGTGACAGGGAGATTTGGATTCAGAGCACAGAGAAGGCCAGGGGAGGAGGGAGGCAGAGATTGGGGTGATACAGCCTCAAGCCAAAGAATCCCAGGAGTCCCTAGAAGCTGACAGGGCAGGAAGGACTCTTTCCTAGACCTGCAGAGAGAGCATGACCCTGTCCACACCTCCATTTCAAGTTTCTGGTCTCCAGAACCGTAAGAGAAGTTGTTCATGTTGTTTTAAGCCACCTGGTTTTTGGTGACTTGTTACAGCAACCAGAGGAAACTCATACTTACCAAAGCCAGAATTTAAAGTCCAGGGAATCAGGGACTCTGCCTTCTTAGTCACCCATGCTTGGCACCCAGTAGGTGCTCAATACATGCTGTTAAAATAACGAACACATTCTCAAAAAGGAAAACCTCTGTCCAGGACGAGGTGCGATTTTGTCTTCTGGAGCGGGGCAGGGGGAGTGTCTTGCTGCTGACCACAGTCTGTGGCTCTGTCCACCCCATTGCTGAGGGCCACAGGCAGGGTTGGCTCAGCTGTCCTTGCTACCATGGGAGCCCCTCTGCATCTCCTTCCTACTCCTTCTCCTCCCCCAAACCCCAGCAGAGCCTGTAAGAAGTTCCTGATGGAGGGAAGCTGCAGAAGCAGGGGCCAGGGCCAGGGAGCCCAGCCCTGCCTCCAGCATTCAGAGAAGGATACCAAGGTCTGTTGTCAGGAAAAGTCCTGAGCGACGAGCCGGGGCCCATCATGCGCACACTCTGGACTCAATCCTGGTAAGCACTAAGGGCCCAGGGTACAGACCCCTCTGGCTGTCTCATGAGAGGCCCCAACCTTAGGCACCTAAACAGCCAGGGATGCAGAGCCTCAAACAAAACCGGAGCCTGTGAGGCCTGGCCCAGAGTCCTCCCCTGAAAGAGCCCATCTTTCCTGTCCCTGGAGTCCCTGGCAGCTTAACATGAACAAGGGCACAGACTCAACGCCAATTGTCCTGGGTGAGGGCGAGGAACATCCCACAGCCAACAGCTCAGGCTAGTCCTGGTTCTCCAGGAACAAGGGCACAGGCGGGGTCCCTTGGCTGCAGCCCAGCTGGCATTGGGATCCCGGGAGGGTTCCCAGCCCTGCAGAAAGGGACTGGAGCAGCCCCACACCGAGGTTTGCAGGACCAGGCTCCTGCTACATATCAGGTAATGGTTAATAAGCAGAACAACCCGCCAAGATCCAGGGATGTCACCCTTGGAAATGTGATTTCTTAAACCAGCTCCTGGCCATCGCCACCATGTGGCTCCTGGAGGTGCAGGAAGGAGTTAGGAGGGTTGTTGGGCAGGAGCTGACCTTGATGCCCAGGAACCTGGAGAAGGGGCCAAGTTGGGGTGCACTGACGGGAAAAAATGTCAGTGCCGTTTATCGATCTGCAAGGGAGGGCACTGCATCTCTGCTAATCTGACATCGTTCGGTTCAGATTTTACTATCATTGTTATCAGCCTCTGGGATCTTCGGCTGTCATCAGCTTGAATTACCATCAACTGCTATATTTTTAGAGGAATTTCCTTTCTTTTTCTTTCTGTGTGTGTGTTTGTGTGTGTGGGTATGTGCGCGCGCGTGCACAGACACACACGCACGGGTTTCAGCAGATGAACGGGTTTCAGCAGATGAATTTGCTGGGAAGACTTCCAGTACCCTCTAGTGGTGGGAAGGGCTCCAGTCTACTCTGCCTGTGTGTGTTTCGGGTGTGTGTGCACATGTGTGATTTTGTGTGTGTACGTGCATGTGTTTGGATGTGTGTGTGTGTGTTTGTCTGTGTGTCCTCTCACGTCTGCGCATGCTGGCGGGCAGGTGTCTCTTATGCAGGGGGGCATGCACAGGTGCTGGGCCTTCTCTGCAGTCCCGCCTGCATGCCTGGGACCCCTGTCTCTCTGGTGGCCTTGCTCTCTGTGACAGCTTGGTGACTCCCAGGGGCACCTCACCCTCCTCACATCCCCCCAAACAGACTGTGCTGCTGGCTGAGCTGCCGGGCCTCGGAAGATCAGCCCTCTGGGGCCTCTGACCCACCTTTCAGCCAGAGAGGTGGGTGCTGTTGGGGGTTCCTACGATCCTTAGTGCCCTTCATTCTCCACCATTAGGCTGTTCCCTGCTCTGTGGAGGTGCAGCCCAGCCTGGTCCCCGTTTGGGCCACACTTCATGCAGCCGCTTGCTGGAGCAGAGAGGACCGATTTCCCTTCTGCAAAACAGCATAGAGCCCAGGGCAGGCCCAAGTGAGTGGACCCCTGGACCACCAGGCCCTGAATGTCATTCCAATGAGTCCTGGTGTACAAGGGGAGAAAAATTACCTCCAGGGTCCTCAGATCACTGAACGGCCCCACAAGTGGGACTTTGGAGAGTCCCTCCAGGTGTAAGCCTCGCTCTGACACCTTTGACTATGTGCACTTGAACTTGGGGCGCCTTCCCCCAGGTCTCCAGGTTCCCAGCTATACAATGGGCACGCATCTGTGAAACTGGAACCCAGCACGATGGGTATCGCTTATGGCCACACACATTCCCAAGAAGAGCTATATTCACACAATAGCAAGACAAGTAGTCAATGGAAAATGTGTCACTTTCTCAGGAGAAGGAAGGGGAAAGGATCAGGGTGGGGCACACAGGGAGAGGGGCTTCCGTAACCTCCGTCACCTCCTATTTCTTCATGAATTTCAAAGACCTTGCGCTGGAAAAGAAGAATTCCATGGCCCAGGGGAGGTCTCACAATGTGTAATCCACAAGACATGTTTAGGGGGAAATGAAAACTTATTAAAATAATATACATCAGAATACATGTGGACCCACCATTTGACCCAGCTATCCCACTCCTCGGTTTATACTCAAAGGACTTAAAATCAGCATACTACAGAGATGCAGCCACATCAATGTTCATAGCAGCTCAATTCACAATAGCTAGATTGTGGGACCAATGGAGATGCCCTTCAATTGAGGAATGGATAAAGAAACTGCGGTATGTATACACAATGGAGCATTACTCAGCCATAAAGAAGAATAAAATATGGAATTTTCTGGTAAATGGATGAAGTTGGAAAATATCCAACTAAGTAAAATAGGCCAAGCCCAAAAAACCAAAGACCGGATGTTTTCTCTGATAAGTGGATGATGATATATAGCGAGGGGGTGGGTGGCAGAGGGAAGAGAAGAATGAAGGAACTTTGGATGGTGTAGAGCAAAATGGGGTGTGAGGGGGTAGGGGACAGAAAGACAGTAGAATGAAACAGACAGTATTACCCTATGTATATGTATGATATATGAATGCTGTGAATCTACATCGTGTACAACCATAGAAATGAAAAGTTGTACCCCATTTGTGTACGATGAGTCAAAATGCAATCTGTAAAAATAAAAAAAAATTAAATAAAAAAAGAATACATGAAATACATATAAATAGGACATATCCAGACATGAAATAGATGGGAATGTAAAATCCACTGGAGACATGTTGGTTTTTGTGTTATCATCTCTTGTTGGCAAGTAATGCTGAGTCCCTATAAATCGGTGATACAAAGTTTCCTTTCATCATCAGTTTGCTGATATGGGTGGAAACGATGCAGGTTAAAGAAACATGAAGGCAGGGTTGGGTGGCACATGGGTGTCAATCAAGGTCCTTAGCACCCAGCCGGTGTCTGAGAGGGGCTGAACTCAGCCTGTGCCCAGCCATCAGCTACATGCCCCTATCTGGCCAGCCAGAGGTTGGGCCCTTAGCGTTCTCACACAGAGGGACCATCTGGTCACCAAATATGGTGGAGGAGGAAATGGAAGCCTGGGAAACAAAGGGACAGTAGGACACCAGCCTCCCTTCTATCTAGCAACCCAGTTACAACCTACATCTCTCCCACCCCCTTCCCTCCATGGAGACCACAGGTCCAACCATGGCCAGGCCCACGTCCCCGCCTGTGGGCTGGTCCCAACTCTCCCATTCATTTCCTGCGTGACCTCAGGCAAGGGCCTGTCCCTTTCTGGACCTGAGTCCCATCCAAAGATGAGAGCTAAAGATTTCCAGTGCTTTCTAAAGGTGCCTGCTGCACTGTCTACGATTCACTGCTCAGCGGCTCTCCCACGTGCCTACCTGATGGCTTCAGTCAATGATCCTGCCAGCGAAAAGCAGTCTCCACCTGAGCAGATGGATTTATGGTTCGATCTTCAGCCACAGCCGACTCAGCCTGTCCCGGTGTACAGACGGACGGAGGCAGCGCTGCCTTCCGGTCCCTCCAACGTGCTAGAGCCCACAGGCCAGGCTGGGAGTAGAGCCATGCCTGCACTTTGACCTCGGGGCTCAGGGGTGCTGTCGCAGTGCCACAGGGGCAGGGCACGTGGGGACGGGTCCGCAGCCCTGGGCACTGGGCCAGGCCGGGGTTACTAATGGAGGCCTGATGTCTGCACGGGATCACTCTTTCAGGGTGGCACAGGAAGCCACTGGCAAGGCCAGACAAACGTCCAGGTGCCCTAATGGGTCTGCCACCATGAGAGTCCCAGGCATGGCTCCCAGTCTCCCAGGCAGGTCAGCGTGAGGCCTCTGCTTTGCTGTCCATTCACTCTCAGGGAAGGCCCGGCCCTTCAGGTCCCTGTCCTGGGTATGACCCTCCATCCAGGACCTCTGCTTCCAGGTGCCTCTGGCCCCCTCCTCACTGGGCCCTACCTTGGTCACGGAAGTGGGGTCCTGGTGGCCCTTGCCCCCATTGCTTTGCAGGGCGAGGTCTGAGCAGGGTCGGGGAAGCTCCATGAAGCTCCGCGAAGCTCCGCGAAACTCCGCGGCTCCTTCAGAGCCCGCATCCCTGGAGGCCGGCGCCCAGGGTCACAGCCCCTCCAATCCTCAAGCTGCCCTGGATACAGGGTTCTCGTCCTCTCCAACATACCCAAGAGGAAACTGAAGCTCAGAGAGGGGTCGTGGCTTCCCAAGGCCAGGACACCTGCGGCTGGGATTTGGAATCAGGACACCTGGACCCAGGCATAGCCACCCAGAGCCCAGCATGCCAACAGGAGGTGAAGGCCAAGTGGACGCCCACAGGGAGAGCACCTGATGCTTAGCAAGCTCTCAGAAAAGACTGGACGACATTATAGTGAGTGACAGTTGTAATGTGTCATCTCGGGCACCTGAGAGATGACAGGGAGTTGGAGACCCCAAACAAGCCCCAAGAATCATTACCTTTTCCCTCTTCCCCAAGTCTCGCCCCGACACCTGGCACAGCTTCTGGTACCTGCAAAGAAAAAGAATGAGGACCCCCCGCGGTGCTGCGGAGGGTGCCCATAGACACAGTTGGTGCACTTTTGGGGGAGAAAGTCCCTGATGCAGAAACAGGGCCTTTCTGGGCCTCTGGAATGACCAGTAGCGGGATACACCTTGCCCAGCACCTTGCACGACCTTGAAACTTTGGGGTGCATGTGCCACCCAGAATTGCCCATCCTTCTCTCCTGCAGGACTTGGCTGCAGGTCCCCTTGCAGAGGGAACCCCCATCCTAGGGCTGAACCCACCTTTCCTGGGCATGCCCTCGCCCCCCACCACGAACTGGGATATAAATTAAAATTCAATTTCATTAGAGCCAGTGAGCAATCAATCCCTGGCTCCGCTAACAATGCCGGGCAGGGGCCCCGCTTCCTCCCACGGCTGTAATTCACTCGGCCTCCCCTGCTCTTGTTCGCAAACTGCTAGAGCTGCACTTTCCGCCCAAATTTATGGTGCTGGCAGCGTCTGGGGTCTGAGTTACAGCTGCAGGTTTGATCGGGGACTGCATTATTCTGCATCTAATCCTCACGCTTTGACAGCCAGGGAAGGGCCTGTTGTTCTCCAGAGCTGGGCATTGTCCTCTGGTGGGCCAGGTTCTGCTTCTGGAAGCCAGGGGTCCAGACCCCCAAGCCACCCACACCCAGGCAGGACACCTGCCATCGAAATGCTCAGCCCACACGGGCCCCAACACCTGCGGACCACCGTCGCCTTGAATACCCTAAAGGAGGGGGGTCCTGAGATCCCACGTCACAGAGCAGCAAACGGAGGCACAGAGAGGTCATCCGGAGGCCCAGCAAGTGGACTCTCAGCTTCTGCATTGGGGACATTCTCCCCCAAAAAACACAGCCCCGACTGTGTCCATGGGCTCCCCCCGCAGCATTGCCTGCAACCAACTGAAATCGGAAGGGAAGAAGAAACCACCATGGATGGGCCACAGAGCAAAAGGAAGCGTGGGCTTTGGGCCGGTGGAGAAGAGCAAGCCAGCTCCGTGGGTGCTGGTGTGCAGAGAGAGAAACTGGCACAAGAAAGGAGCCAAAGGGCATGCGTGAGGCGCGCGCGAAGCAGGTATCGGCCAATGAGGGGCTCCAGCGCACGGGGGAGCCTGAGCTGTAGATTCCACACTGTTAAGACCTACATTCTCCTTGAGGGCATCTGGCTGCATCTAGAAGATTCCATACCCCCATCCAGGCCTTAGAGGTTGACAGGGGTGGGGCTCAATCTCCTGTGTCCCTCCAGCCCCATCCACACCCACACACAGGGACTGACCTGCTGGGACCCTAGACTCCTCCCTCCAGGGCTGGGCCACCAGCCAGGCTCCCTGGGCTCTGACCCCAGTGGCTGGCCTTGGAAGGGGGCTGCAGAGCAGCCAGGCACGGGATTGGCCAGAGCTCAAGACAGACGGGGGAGGCCAGAGGGCTGCAGCGGGTCCCAAGCCAGAGCTGAGGAGCGTCCCCCAGGCTCTAGCAATCGCTGAGGACCCTGAGGACTCACCAGGCTCAGCTGAAGAGGGAGTCCCCATCCCTGGCTGCAGCCTAGCTGAACCCCGAGTGGGGCTGGCCTCTCCTACCACACAAGGGAGTCCCAGGACCAGCAAAGGACCCAGTCCCCGCAGGGATCCATCAGAGGCGGCTCCCTTCCCACTTCTGATGTTCCTCTCTCAGGAACCAGTATTTATTAAAGCTTCTTTCATGTCCCTGAGGCTAGAAGCAAATCGGAGACACCATCCGGGCCTTCCAGGGAGGCTGCAGGCTCCACGGGGAAGGAAGGTGCCCAGGAGACACAGACACGGCCACGCAAGCCGGGCCGTCCCGGGCAACTCCTGGATGGACGGCTGTCTCAGTCCCAGTCTCCCCACCAGGCCTCCACCCTCGTTCAGGTCACCTACCGTCACCTCCCACCAGGCGCAGCCAGGGTCAGCCCCTGTCTGTGGCAGGTCCCTCCAGTCCACTGCCCTCTGGCTACACAGAGGGTCTTCCTTTGAAATTTCAAACATGACCTGACCACTCCCCAGCATGAACCCCCGGGGCTCCTGCTACCCTCCGGACAGACCCTGCCCTGCGGAGTCCGGTTTCCCAGGTTCTGCACAGGTTTGTCTCCACTTCCTGTGCAAACTGTATCACCTGACCCCTCCACACCTGCACGCTCACAGACAAGTGTGCATATGTGTGCACAAACGCACGCACACGTGACACACATGTGCCAGCACACGTGAACACACTGGAGCCACCGATGTCACACAGGCCTGCGGTCAAGCTGAACACACAGGCACACACGCCCCAGCCAGGCCCACACTCTCCTGTCCCGCTTCCCTGCCTCTCCTGGGTCACCCCTCCCCTGTGTCTGGATGGGCCCTATTCCTTTAAAAGTAAGCTGCAGCAGAGGTGGCCCTGCACACTGTCCCCACTCCTGGACACACAGCTGGTTTGCACTTCCACCCCCTTGAATTTGGGCTGCATCACGTGTCCAGTTGTGCCCAACGGGCCTTGTCACTGCCATCCTAAGCATCAAGTTGACCCTCCAGTCCTTTCCCCCTCACAGACCAGCACAGGCTGAGAGGCACCAAGAATGGAAGGACAAGGGCCCTGGAGAGTTGCAGGGACCCACACCCAACTGTGTGTGACCAAGAACCGAAGCTGTGTCGTCCTGAGCCACTGAGATGTTGGAGCACTTGTTACCGCGCACAACAGCAGCCTAAGCTGATGCGCCGTCCTCAGCCTCCGGGCCACTCCTGCAGGGACTCCCCGGGGAAGCACCCCTCCAGGACAGGTCAGGAGCCCTCCTCCAGCACCGCAGCCCCAGCTTCCTCCACCGCACTCTGGGCACGTCACAGTCGGGCTGCTTGCTCAGGTGTCCACTGCCTCCTCCCGGGACAGCACTGAGTTAAAACCCAGAAGGACAGGGGCTTGGCCAATGGCATGGAGGTCACCACAGGGCCCGGCAGAGAGGAGGGTCAAGGAAATAAGTGTTGAAGGAACACGTCATGACTTGAGAGTTGGAAGGAGAGCGAGGCCTGGGAGGATGGGCAGGTGGCAGGAAGGAGAAGGGGAGGAGGGAGCCCCGGATGGGACAGGTGCCCTGCTGTGCACGCCATGGCGTGGAGGTGCAAGGGCCCCCTGAAGGGACAGACTAGGAGGCAGAGAGGGGCCCCAGAGGTAAGCCTGGGAGATTCAGAGCCCCGGTCCCCACTCTGGGTCAGTTGATTACCAAACGCTAGGTGAGTGTGACCCCCCACAGCCCTCCTGCACCACCAGTACAGTCCTGCAGACTCCGTCCCCACCCAGGAAGGTCAGGACCGGGTCCAGCCCCGGGGACAGCAGGAGGTCATCCTCTCCCATCTGAGCCCTGGCGCTTCTGCAGGTGCATGACTCTGGGCCCCGGGGGGCGGGGGACAGTGGGACCGCTCCTGGTTTCCTCACCCGGCCTCTTTGTGAATCGAAATGTATTTTTGCCTTTTTCCTAATTAACTCCCTGCCACCCCGCTCGCGGTAAAGCCAGATTTATTTCTGCCTCTCTGCATTCAGGCGACGGGCTATTTCATCTCAGCCGCGTGGACTCCAACACACCGTCTCAATGAAATGCAGATCCTTCATCCTGTTAGCGCCCCGCCAGGCTTTTCCATCTTCCTGCTGTCCACGCCGGCTGTCCGGGGCCGCCGCCGCCGCTGCTGTAAATCAGGCAGTCTCTCTTTCATAATAACACCCTTTGCCCTTTGGCCACACCTGTCAGCGTGGTTGGGACTCTACCCAGCTGGAGCCAGCTGCTCGCTTGCACGGGCAAACCCAGCCTCAGGCAGCACCTGGTGGCTGGTCCCTGGGGAAGCCAGAATCAGCATCACACCGCGGCCGATCAAGACCACACCCCGGTCTCTGCCCAGTCCTCACCCTGTGTGGTCTAAACCCCGGCCTCATCTTAGTTGCCCTGTCTCTACGGTCACCTGGGTCACCTCCCAAATAAACTACCTGTGTCCTGGCCTCAGGATCAGCCTTTGGGGGAAGTCGAAGACAGCCGGCGCAAGAGCCGGGAACCTGTAAGTCCTCTGGGTTTTATAAAGTGCACAGGCTCCTCTAGGTGGCTGCCTGTCGCCCTGTGGCCCAGACCACCCTCGTCCAGGCCAGCTGCACCGCATGCACTTCACTGTCCTGGTCTCCCAGGTCTCTGCCCACCCAAGCCACTTGCCTGCCCTTGACCTCTCATGTGCTGGTGGTTTCTTTTCTCCTGGAGCTGCTGGCACCCGCCTCCCAAGCCCCGCACCCGCCTTCCTCACCTGCCGGTAGAGGACTCCCTCCCCCTCCTCACCTCCCTCCACAGCAGGGGCATCAGCAGCCCTTACCAGGTGGGCTCCTCCCAGGAGGAGGACAGCCCCTCATTCACCCAGAGAACAGGGCAGAGGAAGCGAGGTGTGTGTACAACAGAGGTCGAGGCTGACCTTGAGCCACAGACTTTGCTCATCTCCCGTGGCCCTTCCTCCTGAGCTTTCCCATGGCGACTGCTCTTGCAATTATGCAGTTATGTCCCCCCTTGAGAGAACCCCGTGTTCCTCCCCACAGCTTCACTTCCATTGCCTCTAGCTTCACCACATCCTCACCCCATCTCTCAAACCTCACATGCCTCTAAAGTCTGATTGGAAACATGGTTCCAATTCCTTCCTAGAGGAATCCAGGCCCCCATGTAAATCAGGGGATATGACTGAAGCTAGGAGATGTGAAGATGAAAGGAAGAGGAGGCCTGTCTAATTCTACATGCCAGATTTGCACCAGTCAGCTTTGGCTGCATAACAAACAGCCCCAACTTCAGTGACATGAGACAGTATTTCTCATATCTTACTGACATAGTCTGGGCTCCCTGGATGTGGCTCCAAGCTGCAGGTGGGGTATGACCTACAGCACAAGGGCTGGCCAAGGATGTTTTATAGTGGAAAAGAGGAGGGTGAGAGGGCAAATCCAGCACCAAGAGCATTTCAGATGGGTACACATTCGTGGGCCAAAGCAGGTCTCTCACAGAGTTCAAAGTCGGGTGCGGAAAAGTGCGTAGTTGTGAACAACATTGTCATCCACACACCCCACGATGTATGCAAGTCCAAGAACTGTGGTTTTCCGGTGCTCATCAAAGCAGAACCTTGTCGAGTTTGCCATGTTGGGATGAGGCATGATGGGCCTGGCAGGAAGAGGGCCTTGAGTTCCCGCTCATGAGCAGATGACTTCAGTCACTCCAGCAAGGACCAAGCAGGTCATCCCCGAGGTGGCCTGTGAGCAGCATCTCCCAGTCACATTCCTCACTGACTTACCTCACACTGGTAATAAGTCACCAGATGCCCCCAACGGCCATGGAGGGACAGGTGAGCCTGCTCTCCACAAAGGAACAAAATCAGTTGCAGAACAAAGACCCAAGATGTGTGTCTAGGCCATGTGAGGATAGGGTGGGGAAGCAGATAGATATAAATGGGAAAGAGGTTACAGCACTGGCAAAGAACGAACAAATGAATAGAAAGGACAGGACTTTTGGGCTGGGTATCAAAGGATGAGTAGGAGTCTGACAGGAAGAAGGGGAGGGGAGGGGAGCAGAAGGCACATTCTGGGAGATCAGGAACAAGGCCTGACTGTGAACAACTTAGAGAGCAGTTTTCTTTGTCTCAGAAATTGTGCTCAGGGTCGGACTCAGGCATGTCGTTACCATGGTACCCAGCGCTGCATCTGTGTGACTTGAACATCCGGCTCTGACCTCAAACAGGCAAGTGGACTTCTTTTCCAGAAGAATTAGCGAATGGGTCCTATTCCACCATGGTCGCCCAGGTGTGTTTGGACATGTTAACTGTTGAGCCCTCGGGTGTACTTTTTACTGAAGGTTTTGGTCATGTGCTTTGCAGTCCAAAGGCCTGCTGTGCTGAGTCCCCACTTTCTGCTGTGGCATACAGAGTAAGCCTCAGCATGAGTCCTGCACACATGGAATGAGATTTCTCCAGGCCAGGAGTGTTTCTCAGACTCGAGTGAGCGGAACTTCAGGCAAGCTTATAAACAGGGATTCTTGGTCCCTCCTTCTAGGTATTCTGATCCCCCGTGTCCAGGTGAGCTTGGGAATCTTCATTCAAATGAGCTCTCAGTTGATGCTGCTGCTCACAGGTCACATTCTGAGTAGCGTTGAACTCCAAACCCACCCTGCAAAGGAACATCAACCTCGTCCTGTGACATCATGATAGCCAGCCATACTGGGTAGGAGGATGCAGAGGCCAGAGAGAATTTGGGCAGCATTTTCCTAAGGCTGGTGGTTGGGCCTGGGCCTGGGGCCAGGGGGGAGGTTTAGAGATAAGCAACAAGTGAGAGGACAGAGGCCAACGGGCCACGGAACCTGCAGCATCTAACCTGGTCCTAATGGGTGCAGTGTGGGTACAGAGGGGTGTCCTTGCTCCTCCTAGGGCTCGACAGGGGGTTGGCTGAGGCATAGGTCCACATTCTGCCAGCTGAATGCGCTGTCACAGAAGGTTCACACTATCCCAAGGCGGGCTTTGGAATCGCCAGCTCCAGAGGGACCGAGGGTTCCCACAACCACCCTGTATTGCAGATGAGCAGAGGAGGTAGAGGGAGGCAAGGTGACTTGCAAACCCAAGGTCACAATCAGCGGGTGGGAGAGCAGGAATTGGAACCTAGGTAGTGGGCCTGCTGGTGACACTCGGCACAGCCAGGCCTGGTCCTGGAGCTCTGGAGGGGAGGAAGGAGCTGGCAGCAAGGTCAGAATGCTCTGCAGCAGGGGGCTGCCTTTGTAGAGCCCAAGTGAGGGTTCTCCTGTGCACGTGGGGAAGGGAGGCCCAGAGAGGGCTGGAGGTAGCAGGACACCAACAGCATATCAGAGCCCACAGCCCACTCCTGGCCCACAAGGGTGAGGGACAGAGGGAGGGATGGGGGACACAAGTTTCTCAAAAAGCCACCAGGTCAGGCCCAGGCCAGGAGGTGCTCAGCTCCAGCTTGTCCCGCTGCCAACACTGCCTGGGCCACAGCTCCATGTAGACAGCTGTGCCCCTGCCCCCTGCAGCTGGGTGGCCTCCATGGGGACACAGAGGGCTACCAGCTCCTTCCTCCTGGGGATGCAACCAGACACCCTTCCCCAGGTCTGCACCTCCCCCTTGACCCACATCACCATTGCCAAAGGAGTGAGCAGGTCCAGGCCACAGGCCCATGCCTCTGTGTGTGTGTACACGTGTGGCTCTTGTGTGCGTGTGAGCATGTGACTCTATGGCATGTGTACCTGCGACTGTGCACAGAGGACTGTATGGTGCATGCACGTGTGTGCAACCCCGTGTGCTGCATATGTGATTGTGGTACCTGTGCGCTTGTCTGTGACTCGGTCCGGGGGGCAGCAGGATGTGCACCTGTGTGGGTGGCTTAGGCAGTCTCCCAATACTGGAATGGACAGATCGGGAGCTGCCACTAGAATAGGAAATGAAGGACACTGGGCAGCTGAAAGCAGAGCTGGCCACTCACACTGCTGCTCCCTTGTCCTGCCCCTTCGTTCTCCCTCCCTCATCACAAGACCACAATAGGGTCCCCATCTGTGCAAGCCTTCAGCTATCCAGTCAGCTTCGGCCCAAAGATATTAAGTGGAAAATTCCAGAAATAAACAATTCATAAGCTTTAAATTTGGGCCATTCCGAGTAGCTGGGCCAAACCTTGACCGCTCTCACTGCATCCCACCCCAGCATGACTCAGCCCTTTGTGCAGGGAATCCGAGTTCAGGTGCCGCCTGCCCGTCTGTCACTTAGCAGCCGCCCAGGTCATCAGATCACTGTCCAGTGCTGTGGTCCAGTGGCCTTCATTTTACTCCAGAGGCCCCAAAGCGCAAGAGTAGTGACGCTGGCAAGTCATAAGTGCCCCAGAGAAACCAGGAAATGCCTCCTTCCAGTGCAAAGGTGAAAGTCCTTGACTTAATAAAGAAAGAAAAAAATCGAATGCTGAGGTTGCTAAGAATCTTCTATCCGTGAAATTGTGAAGAAGGAAAAAAAAATCCATGCTGGTTTTGCTGAAGCACCTCAAACTGCAGGAATTAACGGCCACAGTGTGTGATAAGTGAAGCTGGGAAGGCCTCACCCTGGGTTTGGTGCTCTCTGAGCTTCCGGGCATGCTGGGGTTTGGAAGCCCCCAGTGGACAGGGTGATGCTGGGCCTCAGGTAAGGGACTGTTTCAGGAATCAGTGCAAAGGAAGTGCTTCAAGATTCCCAGAGCAGCACTGGAGACCACACCAGCTTCCACGCAGTCCTGACTCGAGATGCCGTCACTCAATATGACATCATGGCGGTGGAAATGTCCAGAGGACACCCACATGGGAGGACCTCCAGGATGCTGCCTGCTCCTCCTCATCAGCAATTGCTCTCTTGAAAAGGGCCAAGAGGGCATCTCCAGGGGTGCAGGGTCACTGTCATCTGTAGGTCAAAGGACCCTAGCAGTAATTATTCAGTGGACAAATGGGGAAACAGAGGCCAGGCATGGTGAAGCACACCTGTAATCCCAGCAACTCGGGAGGCGGAGGCAAGAAGATCACAAGTTCAAAGCCAGCCTCAGCAGATTGGTGAGGCACTTAGCAACTCAGGGAGACCCTGTCTCTAAATAAAACATTTAAAAGTGCTGGGGATGTGGTTCAGTGGTTAAGCACCCCTGGGTTTAATCGCCGGTACCAAAAAGAAAAAAGAGAGTCCAAGAAAGGGTCAAAGGTCACATAGCAAATTGGTGACAGAGCTGGGCCAGGAACGCAATGAAAACAGGAGACAGCACTACTGGAGTGTGAACCTGTGTCACTCATGCACACACGTACACACGCACACGCACATACACACTCACACAGAGCCTCTTCCATTCCACTCATGCCCGGCCCATCTGGTGGGCCGTTATCTCCTTGGGGCAGGGACGGCAGAACGCAGAATCTTCACCCAGCCAGGCAGAAGGTAAGGTGTTGAGGTGATGCGCATGTTCACTAGCTTGATTTAGCCTTTCCCCAATTCATAGATTAGAGCATTACATTGTAGCCCATAAATATACACAATTACTACCCGTCAAAAAAGGAAGGAAGAAGAAAGAAAGAAAGAAAAGAAAGAAAAAAGGAAGGAAGGAAGGAAGAAGGGAGGGAGGGAAGGAAGGAAAGGGAGGAAGGAAGGAAGAGAGGGAGGGTGGGAGGGAGAAGAGAAAGAGAGAAAAAGAAGAATAGGGGCTGGAAATAACCATTAAGTTCAGTTTTAGAAACACAGTCCTGGTTTTGCTTCCCCCAGTCCTGAGTGAACAATGACTCAGTGACTGACCGTGTCCTCCCATAGAAGCCAGGAAGCTTCTAGAACTCAATTGTGTGGTCTGAAGGCTGGATAGGCCAACCCAGCCTCAGAGAGGTATTGAGGGGACGCCTGAGGCTTGAAGCACGCGCCCTGAGCTACAGTCTGGCAGCTTCCTGGGGAGCAGTGGCAGGAAGCCAAATGAGCTCCTCGGGCCGGCAGAGTGCTTGGCAGCCAGGGAGAGGGACCCAGGCAGCTGATGCCTGGCCTTGCCAGTGAGCCTTTCCTGGGGTGGCCAAGGCTAGCTGGCCGGCAGGAAGTGGGTGGCTGCAGGGCAGGCAGTCCCAGGCCTCAGACCCAAGGTCCCCATCCACATCACCCTCCTACTTTCTCACCTACAGCTGCCCAGAACTGGGGAGAGGGCTACCAGCCCTCGGTGCACAGTGCTGGTCATACTTGTCTGGTTCTGGAGCAGGAAATCTGAGTGCTAATGAGAACAAATGGAAGCCTGCAGAACGCATCTGTGGCTCACAGACCGAAGACCCCAGCGCCGGAGGCCCAGATTCAGTCAAGCCCATCGTGGGTTTCCTTGCGTGGCATGAGCGACACCTGGTGGTCATAGGTGGAATTTCAAGACCTGTTCTCCAGGATGCCCAGGGACGCCCATCCCAACTGCACTATTCTCTGGGCAAAGGTGGGACCCCCCCCCACCACCATCACACACACACACACTGAGCACCTGAAGACATGGCAGTGGTTAGAAGGTATAATACAGTGGCCACACCTCCCAGCCAGGAGATATTTTATTCATTTGTTCATTCATTCCTCCACACATTTACTGAGTGCCCACTGCATGCAGGACATAAGGGACAGAGATGAACAAAAAGGTCACGTGGCTGGCTCCAGATGACAAGCATGGACATGATAAGGTAATTCACCCTGTGTTAAGTGTGTTCAGGAATAGAGTTCAAAATCCTTACAAGCCCCTTCAGTAGACCCTAACCTCATCTCTCAAAACTCACCTTGACACGGGCCCTGGCCCAACCTCCTGAAGCTCCCAGTCAGTTCTGCCCAGGTGCCCTCCAGGCCTCAGGGCCTGGCACACACTTTATACGCTAACCTCAGTGCCTCTCTACCTCCTCGCCCTGACTGCTCCTCAAGCCTCAGAAATGGATTTGGAGTCTGGAAGACCTTGGGTCCTGACCATGACTTCTGCCACCTCCTAATTTCGTGACCCTGGGCATATCTCTTAACCTTTCTCAGCCTCAGTTTCCTCAACAGAGAAAATGGGGTTTTCTCCTAGTTGTGAAACTCAGACACTTATCGGTAAAATGCTTGGGACAGTTCCTGGCCCCAGAGAAAGTGCTTCAAGTAAACAGTGTCTGCTAAGTGCCACAGATATTAGGGTGCCAACGCACTAGACCAGGGCCTGCTTGTTGCCTGGCCTGGCCCTAGGCTGTCAGTGTCTTGCTGTGTCTTATCCTGAGTGTGCATCTCCCTCTGCCCCAAAACTGACATCTAGGACTCCAAACTGAAGCCAGTGTGCTCTGCTATCAGAAGGACGCACCAGGAGATGTAAGCAGGAATGGGGGATGTTGAGGTTCTGGGGACCCCACCCATGGTCCCTTTGGATATTGACCATAAAGAGGCCACCTTGGACAGACACAGAGACCCAAAGGCAGGCGGTAGTGTGTGGTAGCTGGAGGTGAGTAAAACATTCTGGTTTCTCCTCCTTCTCCCCCATCCTCACCCCCACTCCCTCCTCATCCCACCCCAGACACCAACTTGATGGGAGGGAACAAGATGACCACGAAATTGAATTGAGACGGAAGTTTTAGATTCAACCAAACTGGCCTTTTTATTGCCCAAAAGTGCCCAGGCTTCGGGAAAGGGACAGGAAGCTGGGATTGGAAAGGCCAAGGCTGAACAGAGTGAGTCACCAGCAGAAGATGAACCATTTCCTGTGTGTTCCCACAGAGGTCGGGGCGACCAGCACTTGGTAATGTTCCTCTGGGGCCTGGAGGGACTCAGTGCCCAGCCCAGCACTGCTGAGGACTGGTTATTCCCTCTGCAGCCTCCAGCCGAGGAGCCCGGTAGCCTCTCTTCCCTAGAAGAACCCGGTGTTTCTTAACATATTTTTTTTCAGAGTTGGGAGTGAAACCCAGGGCTTCACACAGGCCAGGCAAGTGCTCCCCACTGAGCTGCAGCCCCAGCCTCACAGACCGCAGATTGTGTGGCAGCCCTGACAGGCTTAACCCAGGCGGCCTTCACCTTCTAGGGTGGGTGAGTTTACCACCACTTCACAGAATGGGAGGCAGGCTCAGGGAGTATCTTGTTGGAGTCCACACAGCTAGTAAGTGGCAGAGGGGGCCAGACCCAGGATAAACTTTGCACCTCGCATTTTCCATACAGAATTTCTAATCTGGCTATAACTGCAGGGCAGTTGCTATCACTAACCAAATATTTTATATGTTCTCAGCAGTGTTCAAGATGGTGGATCCTAGAGTGAGGTGACCCAACGGGGAGTCTCTAACCAGAGAGAAATCTTGGTTGTGAAAAGCCACCAAAGTTTTTGTTACTACATCACAACCTAACTTGTCCTTACTGGTAGAACTTCTCCATGGTATTGTAGTCTGAGGGTTAAGGATGTGGAATCTGGGGTCCATCTCTGTCCGTTGGAATTCTGGCTCTACCACCGATGAGTCGTGTGATCTTGAGTGATTACTGAACCGCACTGTGCTTCATCTGTGAAGTGGGAATAATAATACATACACAATAGTGTTGAATTCAGATTCAAAGAGCTCATACGTGTAAAGTCGTAAGAAGAGTGCCTGGCACAAAATAAACTGTCAGAAAATGTTAATTGTCATCACGATTATTATCTTCATACTATGCAAGATGAAACCGGCCCTCAGCAACATAGTCTCTTGCTCAGAATCACACACTGAGGAAGTGGCAAGACCAGAACCTGACTCCTGGCCCTCCAGCCTCAGCTGGCACCTTGGACTCCCTCTGCCTTTTTGTGCATCTCCCCAGCCCTGCCCCCTCACCACCCCTGCCTCCTCCTGCCTCCCCACAAAGCCACCCTCTCCAAGGACTTCAGCAGCCCTGATCACTCTGGGCAGAGGTTGCTCCTGCCTCGGGGTCTTGGCTGCCTCTGTGACCATGGCCCGAATGGCACCGCCTGCCCTGCCACTTCCTTCCCCCTTCAGAGCTCAGCATTCGCAGGGAGCCTTTCTGCCCCAAACTCTACCCCACCCCACCCAACTGGGCCCAACTCCTCTGATCTTCCTTTCTAGTTCTGCAAGCATCTCATTTCTGGCATTTACTACAACTATATGTGTACGAATCTATATTTAATGTCTATCTCCCACAAAGCAGGGGTTGCACCCAGCTAGGGAGGGCTAGAGACCTGGTGCCTGCACACCGGAGGAGCTCCAGCACTGTTCAAGGGGTAGATGGGTGGAAGGAAGTGTACACAGGAGAATGGAAGATGGGTGAGTGAGCGGGTTCAATGAGAACTTGGGTAGATGCATGGATGGGTGGATAGGCAGGAGGGTGGGTGATGAATGGATGGGTGGGTGAAGGATGGATGAATGGATGGGTGGAAGGATGGATGGGTGGAAGGATGGATGAATGGATGGATGGATGGATGAATGGATGGGTGGAAGGATAGATGGGTGGAAGGATGGATGAATGGATGGATGGATGGATGGATGGATGGATGAATGAATGATGGGTGGGTGGATGAATGGATGAATGGATGGATGGATGGGTGGATGGGTGGATAGATGGATGGGCAGGTGGGTGAACGAATGGATGGATGGATGGGTGGATGAATGGATGGATGGATGGATGGGTGGGTGGATGGATGGATGGATGGGTGGGTGGGTGGATGAATGAATAGATGGGTGGATGAATGGATGGATGGATGAATGGATTGGTGGGTGGATGGATGGAAGGATGGATGGATGGATGGATGGATGGGTGGATGAATGGATGAGTGGACGGATGGGTGGGTGGGTGAGTGAATAGATGGACGGATGGATCGGGGGAGAGTGGGTGGGTGGATGGATGGATGGGTGGGTGGGCAGGTGGGTGGATGGATCTACAGATGGATGATAGGTGCATGGCAGGCATAGTCTCTGGGGTCCTTGAGAGCATTGCCAGAGGCCCTCTCTTTAGAATGGGTTTCATCACCTCTGGAATTGGACAAGGATGCCTGCCAGCCACAAAGTCTCACCCAAAGGCAGCACATTTTTAAGGAAGGGTTGTGTTCTGCAGCACTTCTACATTTGTTTGTTTGTTTGTTTTTTTATTGTCATTGTGTTGTGGTGCTGGGGGTGGAACCAGGGCCTCTGACCTACCAAGGCACATGCTCTACCACTGAGCTCACTTCCCCATTTGAACTTAGGTTCTACTTTGTTGTTCTTCAGCCTCAGATGGAGAACACTTGTGGGAACTAGCAGCTACTTGGAGAACCAAATTAGTAGGTTTGGACTGCTAGGTGACTTGATCTCTTGATCATGGATGGTCCCAGTTACCATTTCACTCATGGCAGCAATAGGAAGAGCTTCCTGCAACAATAGCTATGAGGAGCAGGCTGAGCCTGGGGTGCCCTTTGGGATTGCTCAAGAAAGTTTGTTGGAAGACTGGAGTGTGTTTCTGGTATATATTCAGATGGTTAATTTTATGTGTCAACTTGACTGGGTCACAGTGCCCAGATATATAGTTGAATATTATTCCACATGGTTATTTTTGGATGAGATTAATGTTTAAGTTGGTGGACTTGGAATACAACAGGTCACCTCCATAATGTGAGTGAACCTCATGCAGTCAGTTCAAGGTCTTCAGAGAACAGATTAGCCCCGGCTGAACAACAAGGAAACCTGCAGCAGACACCTTCTGACTCCATCCACAACATCTACTCTTCCAGGTCCCAGCCTTGACTGCAGATGTTGGGCTTTCCAGCTTCCACAATGCATGAGTCAGTTCCTTAAAATAAATGGTTATGGTTTGGATGTGAGGTGTTCCCCATAAGCTCATGCATGAGACAATGCAAGAAGGTTTAGAGGAGAAATGATTGGGTTGAGAGTCTTAACCCAATCAGAAAAATTAATCCCCTGATGGGATTAACTGAGTGGTAATGGAAGGCAGGTAGGGTGCGTCTGGAGGAGGTGGATCATTGGGAGCATGGTGTTGGGGTACATTTTGTATCTGGTCTCTCTGCTTCCCAATCATCATGTGAGCTGCTTCTCTCTGCCACACTCTTCCACCATGATGTTCAGCCTCACTTTGAGCCCTGAGGAATGGAGCCAGCTGTCTATGAGACCTCTGCAACTGTGAGCCCCCAAATAAACTTTTCCTCCTCTACAATTGTTCTGGTTGGGTCCTTTAGTCACAGCAGCAAAGAAAAGCTGACTAAAACAGAAATCTATATATCTGCACTCAACACACACACACACACACACACACACACACACACATACACACACACACTTATACTATGCTTCTGTTTCTTTGGAGAACCTCACTTAGCAGGCATTTATTCCAGAACCCACAGATTTCAACTCTCACGGGGCTGCAGAGCTCCCCAGGGAGAGAGAGAAAGGGCAGGGGACAAATGGTGGCCCCCTGCCCAGTTGGCAGCCCCTTTCGGTTTTCCGGAAGTCCCTCCTGAAGACTTCCACCTACGTTTAGCTGGCTTCCCCCACACTGCAGGGGAGGCTGGAATGGAAGCATTCCCTTGGGCCATTTGCCAGCCCAATAAAGTCAGACTGTGGCTGACAAGGATCTGGGGGAGGTAGCAACACGGTTTGCTATGGAGGAACCAGATGCCTGGAAGAGTCTCTGATCAGACAGACAAGACACCCAGCTGTCCCCTCGTCTTACCCAACATCCTTATTTCTTGTAGTGGAAAGTTTGTTGGCCTGAGAACCTGGAGACCCAGAGACACAACAGCCCCAGCTACAGCTGGAGTGAGCGACCTTGGCCGGGATGCTTGGCACCTGGTGGCTTCAGTTTCCCCAACTGCAAAGTGATGGAAACCCTTCTCGCGTCCTGGACCTACACATGATCCCATCAAAAGGTGCATTCAGGGGCTCGGGCTGTGGCTTGGTGGTGGAGCACTTGCCTAGCACACGCAAGGCCCTGGGTTCATCCCCCGCACCACAAAATGAGGAAGCGTGCTGGTCCGTGTGGGGTCTGGGGCTGCTCGGCAGGTGTTCCTTCCGGTCGGAATAAATGGTCTGAGCAGGGTGGCTCCCTGCCAGCTGGGAGGGGGCTGCCCATCTAGGTGGCCAGAGCATCTGGCCTGGAGTGTCACCGGGGCCAAACCTCTGCCCTGTGAGTCTCAGACATCCTAAGACTCCACCACTGGGTCAGTGGCACTGTTGAAGGTGTGCTCTGTCTCTGACGGTCCAAGCAAGAGAGTCGTCTTCCGCACAGTGAAGTCAGGTGGGGACTGGAAGTGAACTGCTATGGTTGAACGTCCCCTCCAAACTTCACGGTGACAGTCCATTGCCTTGCTAAGAGGTGAGACCGTAAGAGGTGATTAGGCCAAAAGGCTCAGCCCTTGGGTGGAGTTAATGTCATCACAAAGGGTACATGCTGTTTCCTTTCTCTGCCCTTCCACCTTGTGAGACCGCAGTAAGACGGCCTCCCCCGTAACAGTGTCTTGGTCTTAGATGTCCCAGCCTCCAGGACCGTGAGGAAATAAGTTCCTGTTCTTTATAAACTACCCAGTCTCAGCCAGATGTGGTGGTGCACACCTATAATCCGGTGGCTCGGGAGGCTGAGGCAGTAGGATTGCAAGTTCAAAGCCAGCCTCAGAAACTGAGCAAGGCCCTAAGCAACTCAGGGAGAGCTTGTCTCTAAATGAAATATTTAAAAAGGGCTGGGGATGTGGCTCGGTGGTTGAATGTCCCCGGGTTCAATCCCCGGTACCAAAAAATAAAAATAAATAAATAAATTACCCAGGCCTGGGCATCATTACAGGAGCACAAATTGGACAAGACCCTGGCCAGGAGTAGCACAGCATACCCATTAGTAGCTCCGGATGCCCATTTGCAAGTTGGTTTTCTCCTCCCACCACCTCTCCTTAGCTGCTGGAGCAGATGTTCCATGAAGCAGGCATTTGATGGGGACGGGTGGATGGATGAGCAGAACTGAGGAGGTCAGAACAGAACTGAGGAAAGGGGAATACCCTGAGGTGCTCTGTCCCCTGCCCAGTCCTGTACTAATAATGCCTGTGCTTCAAAAGTGTCCCAGCAGAGATCTGGAACTTAAAAGAGATTCAAGGTTTTTGCGTTTTACAGAAAAGCAAACTGAGGCTCCCAGTTCCACGTGGGGCTTTGAGAGGGCCAAAGGGGCACAGCACCACTTCTGAGTTTGTGTTTCAGTATGTTTGTTTTTGGTTTTGGCTCTTGGACATAAGCAGCTCTGGAGTGGGAGGAGCCACAGTGACCAATGCACCGGGCAGCACCGGGCGGATGTTCTTGGAGCATAGTCATCTCAACCAGGGGCCCCGCTTCTAAGCAGTCTCTCTGGGGACACTCAGCCATCTGAGGGCAGCTTGCCAGCACTGAGACCCTGCAATTACCCAGGTGCTGATCACCATGGCAATAGAAATCAAGAGGCCAGGTCAACGTGATCTTGTTTATTCTAGCAACCTGTGAATCCAGGGCAATGCAGGCAAGATCGGACTACTGGATTCAAAACAGCCTCCCATTTCCCAAGCAGGCTAGATAAGAAAGTGGTTCCAGGGCTACCACACTGAATAACCTAAAATCCCTTTAATGCTAGAACTACAGCTAAAAATAGAAAATTAACTAATTATTTAATCGATTTTGCATTACTGATTACTATAGCAGTGAGGTATAATGAACCATCCCAAATCCAATGGCTTCAAAAGAGAATCAGTTCCTCTCACTCACGCGTCTGGTTTGGCCCTGAGTCAGAGGATCAAGTTTGGGCTCAGCTGGACCCTGTTGCTTCAGGTCAGCTGCTCGTGTCTCCTCCTCTTTGGATCTGTGCCTCGCCAGGGCACAAGAGGCCAATCCAAACCAGGCAAGTATACTGCCAGCCTCTGCCTCCGCGGTTTATGAAGGCTACTTCATTGGCCTTCTTGGGTGAAATAAAGAGAAGACTCAACAGGAAGTAACTGTTCAACAGTAACCTGCCCCAGGCAGAAAGAAATATGGTCTGGAGCTGGGCTAGCCAGGCAAGAAGAGGGCCAGAGAAGTTCCACCTGTGAGACATGCGGCCCAGGATGGAGGCACAGTGTGGTTTCCAGGTTAGTCCCAGCCTTGGTCAACATCTTGAGAAGGGTTTAATTTGCACCCTCTCAGCGCATCATCAGACAGCTTGCGTCTGACTCGCTGTGGGATGTGGAGGCTCTTGCTAACCTTCTCCCTTCTTGAGGTTTACTTTGTTGGTATTTATCTAGCTTATTTTGGATGCTTGCGTGTATGTGTGTGTGTGTGTGTGTGTGTGTGTTGCTGGGGATTGGTGCACACTAATCAAGTGCTCTACCACTGAGGTATATTTCCAGTTCATTGTGCATTTTTTGGGGGGGGGTTTCTGGGGATTGAATCAAGGGGGGTGCTTTACCACTGAGCTACATCCCCAGACATTTTTATTATTTTTCTAAATTTTGAGTCAGAATCTCATTAAGTTGCTTAGGGCCTCACTTATTTGTTGAGGCTAGCCTCAAACTTGCTCTCCTCCTGCCTCAGCCTCCTGAATCTAATCATGCATTTTTTGGATATGTGGTAATTCAACTGTGGTTTAGTTCTAAATACACTACATTATATCTTCACTTGATGAGTTTACTTAGGAGTGTATTTTTAATTTCTATAACTGTGATGACTGTCAGAATATATCTTTAGGCGGGGAGGGAAGAATAGAAGCTCATTGGATTAGACAAAGGGGAATGAAGGGAAGGGGGGAAGGGGGATAGGAAAGACAGTAGAATGCATTGGGCCTCACTTTCCTATGTTCATATATGAATGCACAACAGTGTAACTCCACATCATGTAGAAGAATGGGAAGGTATACTGCATGTATGTATAATATGGAAATATACATTCTACTGTCATGTATAACTAAAAAGAACAAATAAAAAAGGATATATCTTTATGTTAATGCTTTTCAAATTTAATTGCAACCTGGTTCAGAAAATGTGGTCTGTATGATACTAGTCCTTTGACATGTGTTGAAACTTGCTTTATGACCTAGTATTTGGTCAGTTTTTGAAAATTTTTTTTATTTGAACAGAATATGTATTCTTTAATTCTTGATATAGTTCACTGTACATTTAATAAGTCAAACATATTATTCATTACAAGTCACTCCAAAACTTAGTGGCTTTAAACATTTTATTTTTTCATGATTCTGCAGCCTGTGCTGAGCTTAGCTTGGCAGTTCCTATGACTACCTTCAGCCAGCAGATTAGCAGAGGACGTGGCTCAGCAGGTGCTCTCAGGCCTTTTCCCCTGTCCTTAGTCTCTCCCACAGGGTAGTTAGATTTCTTATATAGCAGCTCAGGACTTTGTTATCACAAAATCAGAAGCTATCAGGCTTTCTTAAGGCTTAGACTGGAACTGGCAGAATTCTGTTTGTCAAAATGCATTCCAGACCCAATGCAGATTCATGTGGAGGAGCTACAGAACATCATTGATACCAGAAGA
Organism: Sciurus carolinensis; assembly: GCF_902686445.1. Classification (NCBI taxonomy): domain Eukaryota; kingdom Metazoa; phylum Chordata; class Mammalia; order Rodentia; family Sciuridae; genus Sciurus; species Sciurus carolinensis. Next base: position 10,839,276 of record NC_062230.1, on the reverse strand, counting down.
AGTTCATATGCAGGCTACTGATATCATAGACCACTATAACTCTGTTTTTCAACAGTTTGAACTATTTCTTACTAGAAGGAAACAAAAATGCTTGACCCACACTCCACAATAATGGTGGATTCTTGAACTTCTCTTTGATGTTCTGTCCATTTTTATTTTTTTTTTTTATTTTGCCTTAAGTGTTTGAGGCTATGTTATTAGGTGCATACAACTTTAGAATTATTTTATCTTTCTAATTAATTAAATATCTTATTGTATATAATGGCCCTCTTTATCACTAGGAATTCTTTTGGACTTAAAAAAATCTATTTTGTCTCCTATTAATATTGATACTCCAGACTTCTTTTGGTTACTATTTGCCTGGTAAATCTTTCTCCATTCTTTTATTTTGACCTAGTTCTGAGTCTTTAGGTGTGTCCTTCATGAGCTTGCAACTGGACCTTGTTTTATTTATTCAGTCTGATAATCCGTCTTTTAATTCCATTTACATTTATCTTGATGAATCAAGTATTTGGATTTATTCCCATTTTCTTATTTTGCCCTGTTTGTGCTATTTTTAATAGGGGCACTCAACCACTAACCCACGTTGCCTTTCTTTATATTTTATTTAGAGACAGGGTCTTACTATATTACTTAGGGCCTCGCTAAGTGGCTGAGACTGGCTTTGATCTTGCAATCCTCCTGCCTCAGCCTCCCAAGCCACTGGGATTACAGGCGTAATTCTTTGTTTCTTTTTTCTTTATTTCTCTCAAATCATGTATTAATTGATTTTTGTTTCCTCTTTTTTTATCTCCTTTTCTAGTGTGGAATTTAAAAATTCTATTACTCTTCTTTTTGTGTTTGTCCTAGAAATATTATTTTATTTTATTATTTATTTTTGTGGGGTGGATACTGAGGATTGAACCTAGGGGTGCTTAACCACTGAATCACATCCCTGGTCATTTTTGTATATCTTATTTTGAGACAGAGTCTTACTAATTTGCTTAGGGTCTCGCTAAGTTGTTGAGGCTGGCTTTGAACTTACGATCCTCCTGCCTCAGCCTCCTGAGCCACTGGGATTACAGGCGTGCACTACCATGGCCGGCTACCCTAGAAATTTAACATGAATATGTAATTTGACAAAATTTAACATTTACCAAAACATTTATCCTCTTCCCAATGTGAAGATCTTTAAACTCTTGAAGCTTCCTTCCCATGTACATGCCTTTACTATCCAGTACTTTAGCTCTATTTATTTTTCTGCAAGTTAAAATTATTATTGTTGTAGTTACAGTCAATGATAAGAATCATCTACACATGCCAGCCGTGGTGGTGCACACCTGTAATCCCAGCAACTTGGGAGGCGGAGGCAGGAGGATCACAAGTGTGAGGCTAGCCTCAGTAACTTAGTGACCTGGTCTCAAAATAAAATATACAGAAGGGCTGGGGATGTAGCTCAGTGGGTAGGCACCTGTGGGTTCAATCCCTAGTATGAAAAAAAGTTTAAAAAAAAGAATTATTGAGCTGGGGAGATAGCTCAGCTGGTAGAGTGCTTGCCTCACAAGCACAAGGCCCTGAGTTCGATCCCCAGTACCACAAAAAAAAAAAAAAAAAAAAAAAAAAAAAAAAAGTATCTACACATTTACAAAATGTCTGCCATTCATTTTGGATTGTCAGACCTTCCTTTTGATATTCTTGTTCCCTCTTCCTGTAGCACACTGTATTAATCTGCTAGGTGGTCATAACCAAGTACCATAGGCTGCAGGCCTTTAAAATAGAAATGTATTTTCTCACAAATCTGGAGACTAGAAGTCCAAAACTAAGGTGTGAACAGGTCTGGCTCCTCTTCTCCCTGGGTCCTCACACGGTCATCCCTCTGGAGTGTCTATGTCCTGATGTCTTCTCATGGGGACCCCAGTCAGACTGAATTAGGGCCAAACTTAATGACCTTAATTTCCTCTTTAAAGGCCCTATCTCCAAATACAGTCACATCATGGGGCACAAAGGAATTAGGATTTCAACATATAAATTTTGGGGCAGAAGAAGAGACACAATTCAGTCCATTATATATATTAATTAGTGTAAAATAATACTGTTTTTTGTTTGTTTGTTTCTGTTACCAGGGATTAAACCCAGGGTCACTTAACTACTGAGCCACATCCTCAGCCCTTTTTATATTTTATTTAGAGACAGTGTCTCACTGAGTTGCTTAGGGTCTTGATAAGTTGCTGAGGCTGGCTTTGAACTTGCAATCCTCCTGCCTCAGCCTCCGGAGTTGCTGGGATTACAGGTACGTGCCACCATGCCTGGCTAATCCTGTATTGATTTGAAGCGTCTTTATTTTCTCCATTTTGGAGGAGAGAATTTCACTGGGTTACAGTTCTAGGTTAGTGGCTGTTTTCTCTTGGCACTTTTAACATGCAGCTTCCCTATCTGGCCTCACTTAGGTCAAGGAGATGTCAGCTCTCAGTTTACCGGGTTCCTTGGAGGGTTGCAAGAGTGAGTGTGCAAAATGCTCAGACAAGGCATGGAACCTAGTAACTTCTCTGTGCGTTGTAGCTGCTACTTACTTTCTCTCTGGCTGCTGTTAAAGCCCCTTTGTCTTGGACACACCATAGTGTGTCAGAGGTTGCATTTCTTTTTATTTACTAAGCCAAGCATTTCATGTCATCTGTCCATTTTAAATTCTCAGCGGTTCTCTCTTCAGATAGCACCTCTTCCTCATTCTTTCTGTCCCCTTCTGAACTCTGCTCAGGTATATTTTAGATATTTTCCTCTCTCATCATACTTTCCTTATCTCAGGTCTGTGTTAGAGTCAGGGTAATTTTTTTTAGATCTATAATCCAGTTCAGTCTCTTCCTTTTATGTCTTAATCTGCACTTTAACCTATCCATTGAGTTTCTATTTAGTTTTCTTTTCATATTTAGATGTTGTTTGGTTCTTCTCCCACATTTTAGACGCTGATTATATTCTCTTCTTTCTTATTGAGACTTTGAACAGCCTCTTTTATTTCTTTAGAAGTAGTAAATACCGTCATGCAGTGATCTGTCCTTGATAATTTCAGTATCCCAGCTTTTCGTGGGGGTGATTCTGCTGGTTGTATTTGAGCCTGTTTTCATTCATGTTGTCTTATTTGCCTGTTTAGGGATTTTTAAATACACTCACTTTCCTTGCAAACTAATGTGTTGATGAAAACTAACATACTGTTGATTTGGCTACTTCATCCTTTCCCTGAATACATGGTCCTCTGTGGTCCTTATCCAGTGGCCCATCAGAGGCTCCGTCTTTGATGATCTCTGCTCCTGCCCTCTGGTCCCCCACGTCCCCAGCGCAGCCAGGGAGATAGAAGGCCAGATTCAAAGGCTTCAGCAGGAGCCCCCAGGCAACAGGAGTTTCACAACTTATAGTTCAATTCTTTGACTTTCTGCTTTCACTTTGATGTTGGCCCAGGACCTTCCTTGCTCTGCTCAGTGACACTTTTTTAAAGTTTTGCTTTGTTCGCGTAGCATGTTTTAATGGTTACTGCAGAAAGGTAGGTCTGAGTTTGGTCCACTACACCATCAGCCAAAGGAACTTTATTATTTCTTTACCTGTGTCCTTCCCTCCTCCTCCTCCCTGTCCTCCTTCTGGAAATACTGTTCACACCTTAGAGCTCTTGGACTTTCCTCTAACTCTCTCATCCTTCCTCTTACAGTTTCCATTCCTCACACTTTTCCTCTCAGTTTTGAAATATTTCTTTTACTTTCTATTTTAGGTGTCTCGTTTTGTTTTCAGTAGTTCTCAATGGCTACCATTCTCTCTTCTGTTCATTTTTTAAAAATCATGATTTGCTATTTTCACTTTAATCCATGAGCAATGTTCCTAAGGTGGGGTGATGATAGTGGTGGTGGTTGGTAGTGGTGGTGGTGGTTGATGATGATGGTGGTGGTGATGATGATGGTGGTGGTGGTGGTGATGGTGATGATGGTGGTGATGATGATGATGATGGTGGTGGTGGTGATGATGATGGTGGTGGTGGTGGTGATGGTGATGATGGTGGTGATGATGATGGAGGTGGTGATGATGGTGGTGGTGATGACAGAGCTGGTGATGTTGGTGATGATGATGATGGTGACGGTGATGACGGTGGTGGTGTTGGTGGTGGTAGTTGCCATGCTTTGGTTAAGAATCCCCCAAAGGTCCATGTGTTGAAGGTTATCTCTGGCCTGTGCTACTGAGTGGCAGTGGAATCTTTCAGAAGTTGTACCTAGCAGGAGGAAGTTAGATCACTGGGGTTATGCCCCTGATGGGGATACAGGAACCCAAGCCCCTTCCTCTTACTTCCCAGAGACCATGCGGTGAACAGTTTTGCTCTCCCATGTGCTCCTACCATGATGGGCTGTGCTGTCACAAGCCCCAAAGCGATGGAGCTAGCTGATCATGAACTTCTGCATCCATGGGGATGCAGGTGGTGTTGGTGATGCTGCTGATGGTATGGCGATGGTGATGCTTATGAAGGTAGTCGTGGTAATGATGGTGATGATGGTGGTGGTAATAGTGGTGGTAGTGGTGATGATGGTGGTGATGGTCATGATGGTGGCGATGGTGATAGTGGTGATAATGATGCAAAATTTCTTCTTGCCACTATTGGAAATATTCCATTTTATCTGCTTCTCTCTGGTACCTGGGTCCCCTTAAGTTTATTTTCTTTTTTTTACTCATAACTCTTTGCCTTTCAGGGAAAGCCTTTAATGTCTCTCATGCAGTGGAGAAAAATGGGGTAACGGGCAAGATGCTGCTCCTCTGATAATCACCAGTTGAAGCAACTGCAGTTGTTGGCAAGCTCCCAGGCTCAGAGATGGGGAAAATGTTCCCCTGCCCCATGTAGCTCTCCCACATTCTCCCCAGGGCAGAAAACCCTTCTAGGACCTCACAGGGAGTTACATGCATAGGATCCCAGGGATCCTATTCCTCTGGGGAATCCCAGAGTACTCAGCTCAATTCCAGGCATCTGGGCCCACTCGCTTCCACCCAGTTGGAGAGCACCCTGTGGCTGCTCCCTTTCTAGAAATTCCAGATGAGCCCACTGTTTCACATATATGTTCCAGTCCCTGCTGGATGCTCCTTAGCTTAGGAGGTGGAACTGAACACAAATTGGGAGGAGCATTCAGAGTATCCTTCCCACCCCTCTACCAATTTTTAAACACATGGTGGCCTAAGACAGTCAGCATGTCTGTGGGCCATCTGTTTGCAAATCTGTCTTTTAGGAACTTCATATTATTGCATTTATATGAATGTGCCTTAATTTAACTAAACCATTTCCTCCTCCTCCTCCTCCTTCTTTTTTACTAAAGCAATGGAATCTCACTATGTTGCAGATTGGTCTTAAATTCCTGGACTCAAGTGACATTTCTGCCTCAATCTCCCAAATAACTGGGACCACAGACTCATGCGTGATTCTTGTTTTGTTTTGTGCTGGGGATTGAACCCATGGTCTCATGTGCAATAGGGACACACCACTAAGCTACATCCCCAGTCTCGTGGCCTAGCTTATTTAATACTTATCAAGGTTTTATTTTGATCCTGACTTTACAGGATAAGGAAACTAAGCCTCAGAGGTGTTAAACGACTCATTCACAGTCACATAGCACTGGGTGGTAGAACCAGGCTCCAGAGCTCTCATACTTTCCTCCAACTCCATTGTATGTGGAGAACATCCTGAGTTCGGTCCCATCCAGGTCCTGCAATTACCAGCAGACTTCCCCTGGTGAGCAATGATAGCTGCCTTGGACTCAGATTCTTCTACACAGTTGCCTCTGACCGGCCTCCCTCCCAGCAGTGTGGAAAGGACAGATGAGATCATGTACGTGGAAGCACTTTGAAAATTATAGCGTGCCATATAAATGTAAGGGATAATTAAGAGATTATTATTGACTACACAGATAAGCTTGTTTATTTGAAGCACTTTAGCCCCTTGACAATGCAAAGGATATGTCCAGGGACCTCATCAAATTCCCAAATTAGATACCACTGACAGCATATAATTTCTCCCATAAAATGTCATAATGTTTCACTAAAAAATATAAGTGACCCTTTAAAATATTTAATGATTATATAAACATAGGCATCAAGCTATTTATAAAGATATAAAGTTATTTGTCCATGTTGTCTGAAGCACTTGATGATTCTGTTTTGCGAATTACTTATTCATTTTTTTAACTGAATATGCCATGAACTCTGATTTGAATATCGCCAGTCCCTCTTTGAAATTTCCCTATTTTCTGTGTTTGAAAATTGCTTTCTTAGGCCTCCACTTTCTCTTCCCTTCTGTTGTAATAGTGGTGTTGGCTTTTTGTGGGAGACAATTTTCACAAAGAAAACAAGATTTCCTTTTAAATCATTTTTCAAAGATAATATGAATTTTATCCACAGTGTTTTACTGGACACTGTTGACCGATACAGAATACAAATTCATGCCATGATTTATAGCATTTGTAGCAAGTGACAAATGCTATAAATAATGGCAATTTAAGGTCCTCCGAGAGTTTAGATCTCAAAGTTAAATATTGAATATCCATGGTTCTGTGGCAGAAGATAGGGATTCCTTTACACTCCACTGTGCCCAGTAATTTGAGCAGTCTGGCTCCCTAATGAATGTATACGTTTCTTGATGAAAAAATGAATTATGCAAAAATTATTCATAGAATTTAATGGAATCACATTCACTAATCATTTTTTTTCCCCTATTGACCATATCCATCTCTAATTAGAAGCAGACAGATGTACTAAAAGAACAGAATTCCAGCCTGCCCTTGTGTGACCATGGGTCAGCTGTTTTTCTGCTACTTTTCATTGTATTCACCTGGAAGCAGTGGAAAGGCGTCGGTGACAGAATAATCTTTAAGACAGTTTCCAAATCTAACCAATCACCTGAACATCTTAAGGGATGATTCAGTAGATCTGGGGACCATAAGGAATCTAATAAGATCAGCTGACATAGTTCATGTTCTCGGTTTGAATTTTCACAACTATTGGAGGTACTTGCTAAGAACAAAATATCAAAAAAGTCGCTTAAAAGGTTACTCAACCAGTATAACCAGTAACTTGGGTGAGTATAGGTTTTAACTCACAGGCTCAGCAAATCCATGCCCCATTCTTTCGATCACTATGCTATATAAGACTTTTCCGGGGAGTTTCAGAAGATTATGGTGATTAGACAGCTTTTCGAAAGTCGCCAGGAGGCCCGTTGAACTAGCAAAGATGTATTTGAAGTTTATGGCCTATCCCTCTCCAGTGTTTCTGGGGAAAAGATGGTTTGGAAACAGCTTTCTCCCTAAATATAGCAAGAGCAGCTGGACCTCCTATCGGTATTTTCCAACTTTCGAGCCACGTCCCAGTTAGCTCCACTAAGATCCTCGTCTCGGGGGCAGACCCAACCTGGGAACCAAGGGAGACTCTTTCTGTACACCTGGCACTTCTGGTCACGCCCCATTCCGCGAAACTCCCAATACCAAGCCCATTCACTATGATTGACGTATCCTCAGAGCAATTATAATTGGCCATGGAGGACGACCGCTCCACCTCCCCAACGACCCCGCCTCCCTTTCATTCTGAAAGAAAGAACCTCGCTCGCAAGCCCAATGAGAAGCGCCTCCACCCCAAAGATCCCGCCTTCTTCGGAGCCGGCCCCGCCCCGAGGGCGACAGGGGCGTCCGTCCTCCCGGTGCGAGTCAGACCAATCGGAGGGCGGGTTCCGCCGGACGGACAGCCACCCGCCCAATCCGCGAGCCTCGCGCGGCACCGCCCGCCCGTCGCGGCCGCCCCGCCCCGCAGCCGGGCTGAGCGGCGGCCGGGCGAGTGCGGGCCTCGGGCGGCGGCGGCGGAGCGGCCTGGGGAGCGGCGGGCGGCGCCTGGCCCGGCCTGCGCGCGCCGCGGGCGTCCATGGCGCGCGGGCCCCGGCGGGGCGCGGCCGCGGCCTGAGGGGCCATGTCCGGGGTGGTGCGCACCCTCAGCCGCTGCCTGCTGCCGGCGGAGGCCGGGGCCCGCGAGCGCAGGGCGGGCGCGGCGCGCGACGCGGAGCGCGAGGCCCGGAGGCGCAGCCGCGACATCGACGCGCTGCTGGCCCGCGAGCGGCGCGCCGTGCGGCGCCTGGTCAAGATCCTGCTGCTGGGCGCCGGCGAGAGCGGCAAGTCCACCTTCCTCAAGCAGATGCGCATCATCCACGGCCGCGAATTCGACCAGAAGGCTCTGCTGGAGTTCCGTGACACCATCTTCGACAACATCCTCAAGGTGAGCGGGCCCGCCCCGCCCCGCCCGCACACCTGTGTCCAGGTGGGAGCTGATAGCGGTGGCCCGTCGCGCGCGAGCTGGGACCACGGCCGCGCGCTTTGTCCCCCGCTCTGCGTCGCCGCCTTGCTCGCAGCATTGTCCACTGCTCCTTTGACCAGGTGCCCCTGCGCGGTGTCGAGGGGGCAGCTTCGGGGGCCGCGAGCCTGGGTCACCTGGGGCTGTCCCGCACGCCCCCTGGCCCCCGTAGGCCTGGTGGCTTTGCCCCTTCCCCAGTGCTTGGGGACCCTGTGAGTAGGAGCTGGCCAACTTCTTGGGACTTGGGGTCAGAGGGGCGCTTGGTGCTGGAGAAAGATCCCCCTGTGCATACCCTGGCAGAGTGGCGCCCCGGGTTTCCCCTGCAGCTTCCCAGAGTGAGGGAGCCGAAGTTGCCCTGCCAAGCAACAAGCCCCGGAGAGTAGAGAGGTCTGGAGGAGAACCAGCCACCAATCTTAAGTTTCAAACTTTATAGTAGGAAAATTTCAAGCATATACAAAAATAGCGAAAATAATAGAAGGAACTGTAATGTACACCTCTCAGCTTCAAGAGCCATCATGTCCAGGCCAGCCCTGTTCACCTATGCCCCCATGATCTCCAAGCAAATCTCAGTCGTTGTATAGTTGCCTTAGAAAACATAGATCACTGAAAGATAAAGTCCTCGTTTTCAAAACATAACCACATTACCATTGGTGAAAAAGGTTATTAGTAAAAGTAGTAACTCCCTAATGTCGCCCAATATCCAGTGTCCAGATTTCTTCCATTGTTGCATTATTGTTTTACTTGTTTGAATAGGATACAAATAAAATCCTTACACTGTGATGTGTCTTGCTCCCTTATGTCTTTGCTTTGTGAAAGAAACAGAATTGACAGTCTCCTTTCCAGTGTCGATACTGTGCGCTTGTGCAAAAGGCCCCAAAGAAAGGAAATCTGGAGAAAACTGATGAGGAGGGCAGAGGAGAGAGTCAGCCCTGCACCTAGATTGGGTCATTTCCTTTTTGAGTTTCTTATCTACACTTTTCATACCCCACTCCTCACTTTTCCCAAGTCCATTTGGGGGAAGCCAAGTTACAGGTCTGAGGAACATTGTCTCCAAGCAGAGGTGTAGAGACCTTTATCTACAAGAAAACCTGCCTGGAGACTCAATTTTATGGTGCCTGAGGGATTTTAAATTTAGCAAAGGGGCAGTAGAAACCCATCTGGGACATTTCTTTCACTTCCACCAGGAGGAAGCTCAGGCAGTTGTGCTGGGGATCTTGAGCCCCAGAATTCCACACCAGTATTCCTGCTTTACATTTTTGTTACGAAAATATTTCATTTCAACACAAATAGCTCATTTGGGATTGTGATGGGAAGAAAATAATTTGAATGATAAAACATCCCTTTCCTTTTCACCTCTTTCAAAAGCCACTCAGTCAGGGCTCTGGCCAAACACTTGATGAACTTTAAAGAGGAGGTGCCCAGTGCAGCTCACTGGAGTTCAATTGTGTGCTTCACAAACCGCCTCATCTTCTGGGGTAAAGTGCACTTGACCATCTCTTGGGGCCTGCTCTCTAACTTCTCTGTCAAAAGACTGGTTTTATTTTTGCTGCTTTCCTGGACCTCAGAACCAGGCAGATTTGACTGGCTCACTGTCACCCAGTTTCTTTAATTCAGAATGCAGAAAAAATATTTAGAAACATAGATCTCAAATCTAAATTGGTGCATGAAGCACATTTTAGAAAACTCAGTTTTCCCTTTTTCTAATGCATATAAACATTAACTTACTGACTTCCTTATCAACAGAAATAAGGTTTGTTAACTAGTATTCAATTTTCCTTCCCAACTTTTGACTAATTGTAGTTCCATTTGAAACTCACTTTATCCATTGTGAGGATTTCAATAACTAGTTAGAAATTCGTCTTTTAATTTGAAGCAAAAACAAAAAATCTTTTCCCCATTCCCATTTTTATTTGGTCAAAATAACTTTGGAAAAAAACTTTTTAAAAAAAAAAAAGTTTTTGTAGTTGTAGATGGACAGCTTGCCTTTATTTAATTTATTTATTTTTATGCAATGCTGAGGATCAAACTCAGTGCCTCACACATGCTAGGCAAGTGCTTTGCCACTGAGCTACAGCCCCAGCCCTGGAAAGGGACTATTTAAATAAATTGCTTTGTAGTGGCTTCAGCTGTGGATTTGAATGATACTGTTTAGAATAATATTTACATAGAGATTTAGTGTTAACAGGCTAAAGCAATATGTGCTACGCATATTGTGCCAGACCCTTTCATGTATGACATTTAATTTTCCTAACACTCCAAATGGTATTGTCGCATTTAGCCAATAAGGAAATTGAGGATAGAGTTTAAAATCTCAGGGTCACCTACCTAATTAGTAGATGGCAGAGCTGGAAACCAAACCTGGGCTTTTTTAATTAAACTTTTAATTTTGTAATAATCAGAGTCCTGTGCAGTTGTAAGAATAACACAGAGATCCCATATAACCTCTACCCACTTTTGCTCAATGGTAATATGTCATAACTTTAATACAGCCTACAACCAGGATATTGACAATGATTCGGGCAGGACAGAGAAACAGTTCCATCACCAAAAGGATCTCTCTAGTTGCACTTTTGCAATCTCCTTCTCGATCCTTCCCTCCCAAACCTTGTCAGTGATTGATATATTCTTGAGTTCTATAATTTTGTCATTGGAAGAATATTATATAAATGGAATCTTGCAGAGTGTGATATTTTAGAATTGGCCTTTATCACTCAGCATAATTCCCTTGGAGAATCAGTGCAAGTGGTTGCGTGTATCTATAGTTCCTGCCTTTTAATTGCTGAGTAGTTCATCATTTAACTATTCTTCTATTGAAGGATGTCTGGGTTGTTTCCAGTTTCTTTCCATTACAAATAAATCTTTAAACATTCATGTACATACTTTTATATCTACATTAGTTTTCATTTATCTGGGATAAATGCCCATGAGTGTGATTACTGGCTCATATAAGTAGTTGCATGTTTAGTTTTATAAGAAATTACCAGTTTATTTCCCAAATGGTGTGCTAGTTTACATTGCTGTCATCAGTGTGTAAGAGTACCAGTTTCTCTGCATCTTTGGTGTCACTATTTTTTATTTCAGTCATTTTGATAGGTGTGTAATGATATCTTCTTATAGTTTTAATTTGCATTTCTCTAATGGTTAATGATGCCGAACATCTTTTCATGTGTTTATTTGCCATTCATTTATCCTCTTTAGGATAATGTTTCTCTACTTTTGCCCATTTGCTACTTAGGTTGTTTGTTTTTTATTGTTGAGTTTAGGGAATTCTATATATATTCTAGATACTAGTTCTTTGTTATATATGTGGATTATACTTATTTTCTTTCAGTCTATGGCCTGGCATTTCATTTCTTTAATGGGGACTTTTGTAGAGCAAAGTTTTTGTTTTCAAAGAGATCCAGTTTACCAGTGTTTTTCTTTGATAGATCATGCTTTTGACATGGTCTAAGAATTCTGCATAGCCTTTGATCTCAAAGATTTTCCATTTTTTCTAAAAGTTTTATTGTTTCATGTATTACATTTAAGTATGTGATCTATTTTGAGTTAATTTTTGTGTGAAGTATGAGATTTAGATCAAAGTTCATTATTTTTGCCCGTGAATATTCAGGTATTCAAGTACCATTTGTTGAAAAGGCCATCCTTCCATTGAATTGTTTTTTTGTACATTTGTCAAAAACCAGGCGGGTATGTTTATGTAGGTCCATTTCTGAGTTCTCCTTTCTGTTCCACTAATCTGTATGTCTTTCCTCATGCTACTATCACATTATGTTGCTTACTACATAATTGAACTTTAATATCAGATATGGTGATTTCTCCTACTTTGTCTTTTTCAAGATTAGTTTATTTCAGGGCCTGTGCCTTTTTTTCCACAACAATTTTAGAAATTAGCTTTGTCTATGTATATTTTTTAAAACTTTGTTGGGATGTTGATAGCTTTTTAATAAAATTTATAGATCAACTGGGAGAAAGTTGATGCCTTTGCTAAATTGAGTCTTCTAATCCCTGAACATGGTATGTCTTCATTTATTTAAGTCTTTGATTTCTTTCATCAGCCTTTTCCAGTTTGCAGCATATATATCTTATGCATGTTTTATTAATTTTACACCTAAGTATTTAATTTTCTTTAAAGCAACTGTGAGATTGTTCCCTTACTTTCAGTTTTCATATGCTCATTGTTAATGAAAACAATGTGATTGATTTTTATGTCTTAATCTTGTATTCCACGACCTTGCTGAATATAACATCAGAAGAGCTTTCCTGTGGATTCCTTGCGACCTTTTATATAGACCCTTATGTTAGCTTATTAGCTACAAGTAGAGAGTTTTATTTCTTCTTCCTCAATAGGTATGAATTTTATTTATTTTTCTTGCCTTACTGCAAAGGCTAGAACTTCCAGTATTATGTTGAGTAAGAGTGATGAAATTGATTACCTTCTGTTTCTGATCTGTTGTTGATGATTTTTGCTTTCTGTATTTTTATCAGTCTTCATAGAGGTTTACCAGTCTATTGATTTTTTTCCCTCTAACCATAAAGAACCAGCTTTTAATTCCATTAATTTTTTTTTACCCCCTTTCATTTTCCTGTTTCCAATTCAATTTATTTCTATTCTTTGCTTCTTTTGTCCATTTACCTTGAATTTAATTTGTTCTCCTCCCCCAGTTTCTTGAGGTAGAGACTTAAATAACTTATTGAGATCTTTTTTCTTTTCTATATATAAACATTTTAAGTGCTCTAATTTCCCCTCTCAGCACAGCTATTGTGTATCCACAAATTTTGAATGTTCTATTTCCATTTTTATTCAGTTTCATGGGTATTTTATTTCTTTTGAAATGTCTTCTTTGACCCATGGATTATATATAAGTGTGCTATAGTTTACAAATGTTTAGAGATTTTCCTATTATTTTTCTGTTACTAATTTCTAGTTTGACCTTATTATGTTCAGAGAACACACCTTGTATAATTCAATTCTTTGAAATTTGTCAAGATTACTTTTATGGCCCAGAATGTGGTCTATGTGTCATATATTTTGTGGCCCTATATTGGCAAATATTCTATAGGCACTTGGGAGAAAAAAATATGTATTCTTTTGTTTGTTGGAGTGTTCTACATATGTCAGTTGAGGCTGCTGGTTAACACTGCTGTTGATTCTGTGTCCTTGATGAAATCCTGTTAAGTAGTCCTATCACTTGCCGAAGGTGGGGTATTAAAGTTTCCAGTTTCTTCTGTAGTTCTGTCAGTGTTTACTTCATATATTTTCAGTTTCTGTTGTGTGGTATATAAACAATTAAGATGATTATCTACCTGATAGATTGAGCCTTTGCCATTGTGTAATGTCCCTCCCTTTCTTTACAGATGTCCCTTAACTTACAATGTGATTATCATCCCATCAATTTGCAACTGTGTAAATTGAAACTATTATAAGTCAAAAAATGCATTTAATATACACCTAACCTACTGAACATCCTAGCTTGGAAAACAGCATGCTTTCACACTTGGTTTTTAGCCCTGAGGACAGTGCAAGGCTGAGCTGGAGCTGCCACTTGCTGCACTGTCCAGTATCCCAAGTGTCTTACTGCATTCTGCTAGCCCTGAGGAGATCAAAAGTCAGATTTTGAAATAGGTTTCTGTAGAATGTGGATGGCTTTTGCACCATGATAAAGTCAAAAAAGTCAAAGCGTAGTAAGTCAAGATTCCATCTTTGTGTTCAAAGTGTCTTTATCAGTCATTTTCCATAACCATGTCTATTTTTATTAATGCTTTCATGGTGTCTGGTTTTTCCATTCTTCTAACCTACCCATGTTGTGAAGTGAGTTTTGTGTAGTTTTTTTTTTAATTCACTCTGCCAATTTTAATTAGTTTGAATATTTAGATAATTTGCATTTAAGGTAAGGTTATTATTGATGTGTTAGGGAATAATTTGTCCTTTTGGGTTTTTGAAAAGTTTTTTAATTTGTTATTTTTAGTTACACATGACAGTAGAATGTATTTTGACATTATACATACGTGGAGTATAACTTCCCATTCTTGTGGTTGTATGTGATGTGGAGTTACACTGGTCGTGTATTCATATGTGAACATAGGAAAGTGATGTCCGATTCATTCTGCTGGCTTTCCTATTCCCATCCTCCCCTTCCCTTCATTCCCCTTTGTCTAATCCAGTGAACTTCTGTTCTTTGGAATTTTTTTTATTGTTGTTGTCCTGTTTTTATCTTTTTATGGATTATCTGAACATATTTTGGGATTCCATGTTGATTAACTTTTGAGTATCACATTTTGAATCAATTTCTTGGTAGTTCTAGGTTTACAATATACATAGATAACTTACCCAAGTCTACTGACAAGGGTATTTTACCACAATAAGTTTCCATTGAGTTTACTTTACCCTCTCCACTTTTTAAATATAAATGTCTTCGATTTCTTATTAGACCAAGCACATCAGGCAGGTTTATTTCAGTCATCAAATGTGATTTAAGAAACTCACAAGAAGTGGGGCATTCCTAATGTCCTCGACTTACCTGTTACATCTGCCCTCTGCTTACTCTTCTGATGGTCCTCTTTCCTGTCTGAAGTTCAGAGCCTTCTGTTCTCATTCCCTTTCTGTTTAGAGAACTCCTGCTAGCTGTTTTTTAAGGATAAGTGCTTGCAACAGATTCTCCTAGCTTTCTTTCATCCAAGAATGTCTTTATTTCCCCTTCGTTCTTTTTTTTTTTTTTTAATTTTAGTTGTCCATGGACTCTTTTTATTTATTTATATGTGGTGCTGAGAATTAAACCCAGTGCTTCACACATGCTAGGCAAGTGCTCCACTACTGAACCGCAACCCCAGCCCCACTCCCCTTCATTCTTAAGGAACATTTTTTTGCCAGCTGTAGTTGTCAGTTCTTCTAGTAGTTAAGGAGTGTGCCTCCACAGTTTCAGATGAAAAGATGTTGTCTTTTGAGTTGGTGTCTCTCTGTAAATTAATGCTTTTTTGTTCTCTGGTTGCTTTTAAGATTTTACCATCATCTGTAGTCTCCAGAAGTTTGATTATGGTTTATCTTGGCATAGGTTTCTTTCGGATTATTATATTTGGGGATTTCACAATTTATTGAATCTGTGCCTTTATGTGTTTTGCCAAATATAGGGGAGTTTTCAGGTATTATTTCTTCAAATACTTTCTCAGTCCCACTGATTTTCTCTCCTCCTGGAACTGATAACTGTGCTTTTTGCTCTTTGGTTATTGACCTCCAAGTCACCAAGACCATTGCCTTCTTGAGTGGATTGTAGTATCAGCCTCCTGCCACTTCCTATATCATTGGGTTAGGGTCCTTTGTTAAGGCCAAGGTTCAGTCCCCCCCATCAACCCCAGGCCCTGCTGTTACTATTCTTGTGGGGGAATTGGAGTGCCCCATGCTTTTCCAGGCAGAGGGTGGGAGTTAGAGTCCTGCTTGGCCTGCCACCACTACCTGCTGGGCCACTTGGGAGTGCCACCTGGTTCCTCAGAACAGGAAGGTGATGGAAAATCAACTTGCTTCTCAATCTTGCTGAAACCTCGGTGAGTGCCATGTGTGGTTTTCGTTGGTGTTGGGCTGGAGTAGGTCGGTGTTTTGGTCAGCTTTTTTGCTGCTGTGACTGAGAGACCCAACCAGCACAATTGTAGAAGAGGAAAAGTTGATTTGGGGGCTCAGTTTCAGAGGTCTCAGTCCATAGACAGCAGGCTCCATTCCTCAAGAGTGTGGCAGAGGGAGGCAGCTCATGTGATGATCAGGAGACAGAGAGAGGTCTCCACTTGCCAGATACTAATATATACCCCAGAGCCACACCCCAATTCCCACCTCCTCCAGCCACACCCCACTTCAGTTACCCCTTAGTTCATCCCTATCAAGGGGTTAATTCACTGATTGGGTTAAGATTTACAACCCAATCATTTCTCCAATGAACCTTCTTGCTTGTCTCACATGTGAGCATTTGGGAGACACCTCACATCCAAACCATAATAGTGGGCATTGCCAAAGGTTCTCCTGCTGTAAGCCCACCCTTCTCCAAGTGCATTGGCCAGGAACTGGCTCATCTTGGGGTTCTTTTTTCCTGTGCTCTCTGTCTCTTCCAGCTGGACTTCTGCAGCACCTGACCTGTGTGGGTAGGAGGTAGCAGGATACCCAGGGAACTCACCACCATGTCCTTCGAGTCCTGAGGTCCCTAGGCAGCACACCTTCTTTCCCACATTTGCTTATTGTGTTTTCTTGATACTGTGTTTCACAGTGTCAGAAATTGAATCGGGTGCTCTGCCCAGCTATTTAATTTAATTTTAAATTTTGAGACATGGTATTGCTATGTTGCTGAAGCTGGTCTTGAATTTGTGATCCTTCTACCTCAGCCTCTTAGGTAGCTGGGGTTACAGGCATGTGCCGCCATGCCCCATGACCTCTTGTGTTATATCCAGGGTTTTTAGGGGTGGAGATCCTCCATCTTGATGGAACAGCAGTCTTATCACCCTGATCCTTTAATTCTAGGTGTGGGGCGCTTCCTTCTTGATCATAGGTGTGCCTGAATTTGAGTATATGATTTCTTTGACTTCATTACCTCCAACCATCCTCTGCAGCTAATTATGTGAATCTACTATTTGCTTTGACTTGCTATAAATAATTCCAGTAAGACTGGTTCATTCTTTTATAATCTTAAAGATGAAACTCTCTCACTTCCTTACTGGGCTTTCCTTAAAGTTTGTGTGTTTGGTATTTGGAGTTTGCGTGATAACGCCTCTGCTGATAAAGTGTACCTTCACCTGGCAGAAGCTCAAACCCACTGTGGATTTGATTTATACAGGTTCCACAGCCTCATCTGTGTGTGATGTCCTGAATTGCAAGAGGGTCTCTTTTCTTTTCTTTTCTTTATTTTATTATTTTTTTGCAGCGCAGGAATTGAACCCAAGGCCTTATGCATGTGAGGCAAGTGCTCTCTACCTCTGAGCCACATCCCCACGCCTTTTTATTTTATTTGGAGACAGAGCCTCACTGAGTTGCCAGGGTGGCCTCAAATTTGTGATCCTCCTGCCTCAGTCTTCTGCACAGCTGGGATTTTAGGTGTACATCTCTGCCCCTGGCTCAAGAATATGTTTAATGACTGAATTTCTTATTCAGTTAGAAGTGAATAAACTGAAGTCTTTTGTTACATAAACTAGAATGTTCATAATACCATGCACATTATTGCACTAGTGTCTTCTAACCACTCCAACATAGACCTCCCTCATGTGTGTATATATTGCTGATTTTAGAAACTTCTTGGAGATTAGATTATTTGAGTGGGAGTCTCTGAAACAAAAGAATTGACAGAGTTGTTGATACTGTTGACACTGAAGTGAAAGAATTAAATTCAACAGAATATGCAAGGCCTTGTACTAGGCGCTAGTGGAGGTAAGGTGGTCAATGAAAAGTGCCTGTTCTCAACCCTTATCTGTTGAACTGGAGAGACAGTTGCACAAGTATGTTTAATGTAGAGTGTGAATGTATGCCCTGTAAGCACCACTGTGGAAGTAGAGAAGTGAGTCAGTGGGAGAACAGGGAAGATTAATTCTGGCTGAGGAATCTGAAAGGCCTTGTCCAGGAAGTGTGATTTGAGCTGGCTTTGGGAGGCTCTATAAGATTTCAGCAGGTATAAGACGACTCACAAGTGAGACCCTCTCAGTGCTACACAAATCTGCCAATGAAAGTGGTTTTGTTGTTCTTAATTTTTATTTATTTAATTATTTATTGGGGAGGTGCTGGGGATTGAACCCATGGGTGCTTTACCACTGAGCTATACCTTCAGTCCTTTTTATTTTTTATTTTGGAACAAGGTCTCGATAAGTTGCCCAGGCTAACCTCGAACTTGAGATCCTCCTGCCTCAGCCTCCCAAGTTGTTGGGATTATGTATGTGTACCACCACACCCAGATATCAATGAAGAAAACTCTAACGGGAAGCAATTTTAAAGAAGAATCAGCACAGGAACTGACTGGAATTTCCTAGTCTAAGCATGTGGTCAGATTGTGGTGCATTGTGACATACTCTGTGTTCATCACATTCAAACTGAAAGCTGTAGGCTTGTTCCCTGGAAAATTCATGCATGTGCACCTAGTTCCAAGGTGTTTTCTAAATGCCCTAAATCCCAAGATTGGGTCTACAAGTGGTCTAGGAAGTTTTAGTAGAATTTTTTGTAGCATAGTTAAGATTATGTTAATTTTTTGGAAGTTTCATTTTTTTTTAGAATTTTGTTGTGTTTAGAACTCTGAAGAAGCCAACATTGGTGATTTTTTTTTTTTTTTTTTTGTCCCAAGAATTGAACCCAGAGTTGCTTAACCACTGAGCCACATCCTCAGCCCTTTATTATATTTTGTTTAGAGACAGGGTCTCACTGAGTTGCTTAGGGCCTCACTAAGTTGCTGAGACTGGCTTTGAACTTGCCATCCTCCTGCCTCAGTCTCCTGAGCTGCTGGGATTACAGATGTGTGCCACCAGGCCCGGCTGCTGATTTGTATTTTTAAGGACTTTGAAACTCCTGGCCTGCAAGAGTCTGTGTTTCCTGGGCTCAGGAAGTACCTCTTGGGGGTTGGGACTGCAGTGGATTGCATGAGAGCATCAGCATAAAGCTGCTTCTGGGGTCTGGAGCACAGTTGAGTTTTTATTGCCTTGTTGGAAAACTATATTTAAGTAAGCAAATTTACTCTTACCCTGGGAAACACGTGGTTGGTACTTTTGTAATGCCAAAACCCAAAGGCATCTTTTTCCATTAGTTGAGAGAAATCTAGCCTCACCCCTCTGGCCATTGTCAAGATTCAGAGACCTAAATGATTGGTCTTGCCCTCCAGTTTCCAAGTTTACATTATAACTAATCATGTCAGGGAGCAGGATTTGGCCTTTAGTCACCTGTCTGTGAGATTTGGAACATAGCTGCTTGATGCTGGATGATGTTCTGTTGACAGCTCATATAATCATTTTGTTGTTACATAGTTGAGAGTTGGTCGTGGATGGTACATTTTCAATGCAGCTGAAGATTTAATCTTGAGGCGTATCTAGAGATGTAATTATAGGGTCATCTTCAAACCCACGAAAAGCTCCTGTAGTGTAATAGACCTTAATTCCCTTAAGAGACATGCTGGTTCATTTCATGCTGCAGTTATTATTGTTTGTTTGTATTCAAACAAAATGAATTTGAGTCCTCTTTCCTCTTGTGTCAAATGGGCTTGTGTCAAATAGTATCAACTGTCCTTTAATGATGAGCAGAGTGTAAATAAGTTTCTGACCTGTGCAATAGTCTTTCTGTATGTTTCTTTTGCCAATTAAGATATTTGTCTTGGGGCTGGGGCTGTAGCTTAGTAGCAGAGCACTTGTCTTGCACCTGCGAGGCACTGGATTCCATCCTCAGCACCACATAAAAATAAATAAATAAAGATATCATGTCCATCGACAACTAAAAAATGCAGTCTGTAAAAATAAAAAAGATTTTAATTTAAAAAAAAAAAAAAAAAGGTATTTGTCTTGAAGAGCCAGGTGTGATAGGGTACCAGTAGTCCCAGCTACTCAGGGGCAGAGGCAGGAGGATCACTGAAGCCCCCAGGTTCAGCCTGGGCAACACAGTGAGATCTGTCTCCCCTTTTTTTTGGAGCTGGGGCAGAGGGATGTGGCTTAGTGGTAGAGCATGTGCTTAGAATGGGTGAGGACCTGGGTTTTATCTCCAGCACCACAGAAGAAAAGAATTGTGTGTGTCTACATTAGGATTGAATGTTCAGGAGTGCCCAGGTACATGTTGAGCACAGCAGGAGGGCAGGGTGGGAGGCAGAGCATCACTAGTTGCACCACTGGCAGGGCAGGGGAGCCCTTACCTGGCTGTAAATCTACCTGTGGGCTATGCTCACAGCGTCCTGGGCCAGTCCCAGGTTCAGACTGCTGAGGAATCTACGGGACAGCTCGGTGCTCAGTGTTGGTCAAGGTGCACACGCCTCCACCATCACTGATAGAACTCCTAGAGACGGAGTTGCATTGATTTTTCAAGGGAAAATATTGTTCATCTTTGTAGACAAGCTGCACACAGTTCCAAGTCAAAGTCTTGACATTAACCAAGGGAGGAAAGGGAGTTGTTATTTAAAGCCTCACCTTTATTTCTGGCTTCCTTTACAGGTAAAAGGGACTAGCCACTTCAGACATTGTTTTTACAATTTCTATACTTAACAGAATTTTTATTTCTTTTTAAAATTGTTTTAGAGGTGCTAGAAATGGAACCCAGGGTCTCACACATACTAGGCAAGTACTCTACCACTGAGCTCCACCTTGTCCCTCATTAACAGGGTTTTTTTTTTAATCTGTGTACTCAACTTTTAAACTAATTAATGAATTAATTTTTGGTACCAGGGATTGAACCCAGTGGCATTCTACCAATGAACTTACATCCCCAACTCTTGATTTTTTTATTTTGAGATAGGGTCTTGATAAGACCCAAAACTGGCATCAAGCTTGCAGTCCTCCTGCCTCAACTTCCCAAATTGCTGGAATTAGGGGCATGTGCCACTGTGCCCATCACTTGTACTCAATTTTTATCTACAATTCTTAACACATGCAAGGTGACCAGTAACTGGTTATATGTTTATGGCCACTTAGGTGTTTTTTTCAAGACAATAAAGCTCCATAATTTTAGTTTAAGGATGGGCAAAGAAAATGTTTTTTCCAGGGTTCAGATGACTTGATGAGATAGATACAAGTCAAGAAGTGTTAAAAGTGTAGAGTAATGTGGAGTAAGACGAGAAACTTCCTGGGAAATTAGCAGGTCAAAATTGGGAAATAGAAAACTGGTCATTTACCTTCTTATCAGTGCATATTTGGTATGACTGTAAAGTAATGACACTATTTTTAAACAAACATACCAGGACCACCAGAACATATTAGTTAGAGCAGATGAGTCATTAAAGGAACTCATCCAGGGAAGCCAAGTCACCCAGTGCCTGTTAAGTGTCCGTGTGCAGACAGGCGCTGCTGAGACTGCAGAGAAGGCAGCCAGCCCAAGAGGAGTAGGGAGCTGAGTTTTTGGAGCACCTTGTCTGTTACTGCATTTGACCCTGGGAGTAACCCTGCCAGGGTAGGCCGGGGTCCTCCTGTGATATGGCAGGGAGGTCTTTATCTTCCTGGCCTTCTGGGTCCTGGCAGGAATTCTGCTGACTTCTCTCACCATCCCTTCGCCTCTCTGCTCAGGGAAGGAGGAGCAACTTGGTAGTCTGGTGTGTTTGGGAGGAGACTGAGCAGACAGGGGTCAGCACCCTCTTCAGAGTGACCCTGCCTCCAAGAGTGTTTGGTAACCTTTCTTCCTGCACCAGCCGTGGGGCCCCCACCTGTGTTGCCAGCTGGGCTAGTGAGCAGGCCTGCTTGGCTGCACATCTGAAACCAAGCTCTGTAGTAAGAAAGCCAGGGTTTTGATCGCCATCTCTCTGGCTCTTGTTTTGATTTTCAAATTAATTCTAGACTTGGGGGCAGGAGTAGAAAAGACACTCATGTGAGGATGCACACTGCGGCCAAGGATGGAGAGAGAGGATTCTAGGGCAGATGGCACCTCTTGACCTCAGACTTCCTGAGCATTCTCCCTAGCACCCACCAATCTGGGGAGAAGTAGACCCAGGGATCTAGAATATAAGCCCAGGGAAAAGTTAGGGGGGATCTCGGAAGTAAAGGACCGTGGCAGAAGCTGAAAGTACACCATCTCCCCAGCACTGGACCGGAACCATGCTCAGTGGCTAGGGAGTGAGATTGAGGCCTTGGACACCGAGTAGGACTTCAGAAGAAAATCCACTCAGCCCAGCCCAGGTTTCAGCCGTTCCTTCCTCAGACACACATTGAAAGCAACATCTGTCACATTCCTGCTCTGACCTGAGAAGAAAATAGGTAGAGATGGTGTCAGGGAGCGTGACCTGGAGAACTGTTGAGAAAGGTTCTCAGCATTTAGAGAACTAAGCTTGAGAAAGTTTAAAAGAAATGAAGAGGCAGATCTGAAGTACTGTACCCAAATTAGTAGTGGTGTTGGGGAACAGCATGCAAAAGGCAATCGAAAAGCCAAACGGTGAAACAGAAGTTTTGCCCAAGGTGCTTGATACCATGCAAGATTAACAAGCATAAAGTCTATCACACCAAAGCTTCCAGGTACGATAAAACGATAGCAGGAGATAAAAGTGAGATACTTTGAAAATTCAGATAACACCATTATAGATCTCATATATGAGTCAAAAATAAGAAGGAAGGAATAGATGCAACAGAAAAGTAAATTAATGGTGTGTGGAGTTGTGCCCCAATCTCACTCCCCATTGGTGTCGCCACAGGCATAGAGCCAGGTTGCAGGACCCTGGACTCCTTTGGATACTCGCCTGTGAAACAGATCTAGTGTCAGAGTCCAGAGGAGGCTTGGTGCCCTGTGGTCCATCCCCACAGAGGGGAGCAAGGGCGGCTTTGCCAGTTCTCTCATCTCTCTGAGTGTACTTGCCTCGGGCAGCGACCTGGATCTGGGCCAGGGGCTGCAGATGGCCTTTTGTCCTCTTAGCCCATCTCTGCTGGCACTGCCATGGCCTTTGTCCTGCACTGCAGTGAACAGGCTGTTTTGATGTGGGTACACCCACAAGAAGGGCCTGTTTAGGCAGAGGGAAGTTTATCTCTTAGGCCACCTATTGAGCTGAGGTCCCGAGAGCAGGAATGATTTTCTTCTGCTGGCGTTTCACCAGTGCCTACGCGTAACGGGAGTGAGAGATGCAGGCCAGGCACCTGCCGCAGGTCTGGGAGCAACTCAGGCCTTCTCTCAGCTGCCTCCTCGGGTGCCTTCTGGTGCTCAGCTGCTCAATTGTTGACCCCCCCCACACACACACATGGTTCACAGTAACTGGAAAGTGGCAAGGCAGGGGTCAGGTTTCAGATAAGAAAACAGGGAAACCTGTCCTTTGTAACATGTGGCCTCAGCCTGTCTGAAAATTGGTGACAGTGGTCCTGTGAACTACCTAGGCTCAGTCTTCTTAAAACACGGGAATACTGTGTCAGTGGTGCTGTTTCCGAAAGCTGCCACAGTGTTCCCTGCATTAGGAGTAGATGTGGGAACTCTGCACTTGTGATAATTGCTACAGGTGAAGGAGAACACAGTGCAAAACCTGGAAGCACAAGAACACATGCTCACACTCATTTGCTCTCATAGATGCACACCCCAGTACAAAACACTTCCAATACTACCATTCTGTTGTAACAATATAGATAAGTACACCTAGAAAAAAAGTACTTTTTTCTATGTTACAGTTACAGACATGTTGTTTTTTAAAATATATTTTCTACAGTAAACATTATTTTAGAAACTGCATTGATCATAGCAATTTTATAGTATGAATCTCCAGGAATATAATTTAACTGTCCACTAGTGATTAAAGCCTCTTCTCCCCACGTTAATCCCTCTGCAGTTACCCGGAAATTTTCATTTTGAATTGTAGGTGTCGTAACTTAATTTCTGGTTTGAATCTTACTTTAGAATTTTTGTAATCTTGAATATTTTCAGAATGTGTAAATATTTGCCAAGCAGACCGCAGCATCTTCAGCATTTTTTTTTAATTGGAAACTTGTCTTAATTCTTGGTAACCTGCCCGATTCCCACATTTCCCCTGTCCCTCCCTAGCCCAAGATTCCCCTGTTAGGAACATCTTCAACTACCATCAGTGAACCAACACTGACATATTATTATGAACTGAAGTCCCTAGTTTACATCAGGGTTCATTCTGTTGTACAGTTCTGTGAGTTTAGACAAATATATCCACCATTACAGTGTCATGCAGAGAAGTTTCACTGCCCTAAAAATCCCCTGCGTGCTACCTGTCCATCCCTCCCTTCCTCCAACTCTTGGCAACCACCCATCTTTTAAGGATTTTTTTTCTTTTTAGAGGGGGGTTGGCACTGGGGATCGAACCCAGGGCCTCAGTCATGAAAGCCATGTGCATCCCTAGCTCAGCAACCCCTGATCTTTTGCTTTCTCCATATTTTACCTTTTCTAGAATAACATAGTTGTAAGCAGACAACATGTAGCTTTTTCAGATTGTCTTCTTTCCCTTAGCAATTTATCTTTAAGGTTGCTCTGCGAGTTTTCATGGCTTGAGAGTTTATCTCTTTTTAAAATTATAGAGTCATATACCTTTGTGGGATGTATCACAGTTTGTTGTTTCTTTTACCTGATGGAACATTTTGGTGGCTTCCAAATTTGGGCAGTTATGAATGAAGCTCCCTAAGCACCTGTGTGCAAGTCTTGGAATAGACTTGTTTTCAGCTTATTTGAAGCAGTAAGCATTACTGCTGAATCACAAGGTAAGAGAATGTTTAGTTTTATAAGAAACTGCCAAATTTTGCTTTCCCAGCAGCAGTGGATGAGCATTCCTCTTGCTGCACGCTCTCACAGGCATTTGACATTGTCAATCTTTTGAGTTTTAACTATTCCAGTAGGTGTGTAGTAGTATCCCGAGGTGGTCCTTTACTTTGCAATACCCACTGATACATGGTGCTGAACATCTTTTCCTAGGTTTATTTGCCATTTGTATGTCTTTGGCAAGGTGTCTGTTCAAATCTTTTGTCCATTTTTTTATCATTGAATTTTGAGAGTTCTTTGTGTATTTTAGATACATGATATATGTTGGCAGATATTTTCTCCCGGTCTCTGGCTTGTCTTTCTGTGCTTTTAAGCATAATGTGTTCAGGGTTCTTAATGCCTTGCAGCATGTATCAGTACTTCATTCCTTTTATGACTGAATAATATTCTCTTGTACAGGTATACTATTTTGCTTATCCATTTATCAGTTAATGGACATCTGGGTCATTTCTACTTTTTTTTTATTTAACTTTTAATTTTTTACAGACTGCATTTTGATTCATTGTACACAAATGGGGTACATCATTTCATTTCTATGGTTGTACATGATGTAGATTCATACCATTTGTGTAATCATATATGTGCATAGGGTAATGATGTCTGTCTCATTCCACCATTTTTCATACCCACCTCCCTCTCATTTCCTTCTGCATATTCTAAAGTTCCCCCATTCTTCTCTCATTCCCACCCCCCGACCCCCATTATATATCATTCTCCATTTATCAGGGAAAACATTCGACCTCTGTTTTTTTAGGATTGGCTTATTTCGCTTAGCATGATATTCTCCAATTCCATCCACTTATCTGCAAATGCCATAATATTATTCTTCTTTATGACTGAATAGTATTCCATTGTGTATATCTACCAGAGTTTCTTTATCCATTCATCTGTTGAAGGGCATCTAGGTTGGTTCCACAATCTAGCTATTGTGAACCGAGCTGCTATAAATATTGATGTGACTGTGTTACTGTAGTTTGCTGATTTTAGGTTCTTTGGGTATAAACTGAGGAGTGGTATAACTGGGTCAAAAGGTAGATCCATTCCAAGTTTTCCGAGGATTCTCCATACTGCTTTCCAGAGTGGTGGCACCAATTTGCAACTCCACCAGCAATATAAAAGTGTCCCTTTTTCCCCACATTCATGCCAACATCTATTATTGTTTCTGTTCTTGATAATAGCCATTCTAATTGGAGTAAGATGAAATCTTAGAGTTGTTTTAATTTGCATTTCTCTAATTACTAGAGATGTTGAGCACTTTTTCATATATTTATTAATCACCTGTATATCTTCTTCTGTAAAGTGTCTGTCCAGTTCCTTGGCCCATTTATTGATTGGGTTCTTTGTATTTTCGGTGTAAAGTTTTGTAAGTTCTTTATAAATTTTGGAGATTAGTGCTCTATTTGAAGTGCGTGTGGAAAAGATTTTCTCCCACTCTCTAGGCTCTTTTCACATTCTTGAGTGTATCCTTTGCTGAGAAAAAGCTTTTTAGTTTAAATCCATCCCATTTATAGATTCTTTCTTTGATTTCTTGTGCTTTGGGAGTCTTGTTGAGGAAGTCTGATCCTAAGCCAACAAGATGAAGATTTGGGCCTACTTTGTCTTCTATTAGGTTCAGGGTCTCTGGTCTAATTCCTATGTCTTCGGTACATTTTGAGTTGAGTTTTGTGCAGGGTGAGAGATAGAGGTTTAATTTCATTTTACTGCATTTGGATTTCCAGTTTTACCAGCACCATTTGTTGAACAGGCTATCTTTTCTCCATTGTATGTTCTTGGCTCCTTTGTCTAGTATGAGGTGACTATATTTATGTGGTTTTGTCTCTGTGTCTTCTATTCTGTACCATTGGTCTGCCTGTCTGTTTTGGTGCCAATACCATGCTGTTTTTGTTACTATTGCTCTGTAGTATATAGTTTAATGTCTGGTATTGTGATACCTCCTGTTTCACTTTTTCTATTCAGGATTGTTTTGGCTATTTGAGGTCTCTTGTTCTTCCAGATGAAGTTCATGATTGCTTTCTCTATTTCTATGAGGAATGTCATTGGGATTTTAATTGGAATTGCATTGAATCTGTATAGCGTCTTTGGTAGAATGGCCATTTTGACAATGTTAATTCTGCCTATCCAAGAACATGGGAGATATTTCCATCTTCAAAGGTTTTCTTTAATTTCTTTCTTTAATGTTCTGTAGTTTTCATTGTAGAGGTCTTTCACTTCTTTTGTTAGATTAATTCCCAAGTATTTTATTTATTTTTTTGGAGACTACTGTGAATAGAGTAGTTTTCCTAATTTCTCTTTCAGAGGATTTATCACTTATGAATAGAAATGCATTAGATTTATGTGTATTGATTTTATATCTTGCTACTTTATCTAATTCATTTATTAGTTCTGAAAGTTTTCTAGTGGAGTTTTTTGGATCTTCTAAATATAGAATCATGTCATCAGCAAATAGTGACAGCTTTAGTTCTTATTTTGACTATTATGAATAATGCTGCTGTGAACATTCATATGTGGACATATGTTTTGTGTGAAAAGATGTTTTCATTTCATTGGGTGTGTTCAGCATTAGTCAGTTTT
Organism: Sciurus carolinensis; assembly: GCF_902686445.1. Classification (NCBI taxonomy): domain Eukaryota; kingdom Metazoa; phylum Chordata; class Mammalia; order Rodentia; family Sciuridae; genus Sciurus; species Sciurus carolinensis. Next base: position 10,812,005 of record NC_062230.1, on the reverse strand, counting down.
TCATTACTATAACACATACCCAAGATAGTTATAAAGAGAAAAGGTTTATCTTGGCTCATAGTTTGGGAGGCTTCAGTCCATGATCAGTTGCTTTTAGTGTACCAATAAGGCAGCACATCATGGTGGGGAGCATGTGGTGGGGCAAAACTGCTCACCTCATGGCCAGGAGCAAAAAGAGAAAAAGATGAAGGGACCTAGATTCCACAGTTCCTTTCAGCAGCACACTGCCAATGACATGAAGACCTCCCACGAGGACCCACCTCCTAAAAGCTCCACCACCTCCCAATAGGACCAAGGGCTGGGGACCAAGCCTCCAAGACATGGCCTTTGGGGGACATTTAAGATCCAAACTGTAGCACCTGCCTAGGCGTGGAATCACTAGGGTATAGGGTAGCTCTTAGGTGTGTTTTGAGGGACTGCCAAGTTGTTTTCCAAAGCAACTGCACTGTTTTACACTTGCTTCAGCAGTGTACGTGGACTCCAGTTTCTTCACATCCTTGCCAACACTTGCTGTTGTCTTTTTTTTTAATAGCCATCATGGTTTTGATTTGCATTTCCTTAATAGTGTTGAAATCTTTCACATGCCTATTGGTTTGTTATGCCAAAGATTGACTCTTTTTGACTTCTGACTTTCACTCCTTGCTGTTTAATCAAACCTACGTGAAGATTTATTATATTTTATAATGATATCATATTAAATATAAATACCTCAAATATAAATAAATACACACACACACACACACACACACATATACACACACATATATATATATAATGTCCCAATGGCAATTTGGGGCACTCAGATACCAAAGAGTTGAAAATATCCAGTGATTTTAGCAAGTTACATCATGCTGATGATGATGAAGAAAATGTGGGAAGTGCATAATTGGAATGAAAGTCCTTTGGAGACCCATTCTGCTGACTGTCCTGATTGCACCTGCAACTCCACAGCATCCTTTGCTGATGCCCCTCCTCTGTACACTTCCTTGGGTGTCCTGAGTATGACTGCTGACCCCAGAAGCCTTGTCAGGCATTCTTCTTAAGTCTTCTCTCCTGCTTAAGAAATGACAGCGGGCCTTGATTTCTAAGCCAGAAATGACTACAGTCGCTCTATTGCCCCTGGGCACAACTGGGCACGCTCCTAACAAGGCTGGCCCCTCCACCACCTTCTTCCCTACTTCACTCTTTCTCCATTACTTGGCTTCTTAATGTCATCAAGTCAAATGAAAACACACCCCTTGGAGGGTGAAGAGCTTCCCGGCACACTGCAGGCGCATGCATGGAGTAGGGGCTTGGGTCTGCACTCCTGGGCCCTGGGGGCTGTCCATGTGGATAAGAACAGCAAGCTTCCCACTTTCTGGCTGCAAGGCAGCAGTGGGGAGTCCTGGAAAGAGACCAGAGGGAGAGAGAGATTCCTTCTGCTACTACATCTTGTGCTCCCGGCCACCTTCCCCCCATAATTCACTAATTTGAGTGTGAGTTTATTTCCTGTTGAGCACCAAGTGATTTAGAGGGCAGACTGACATGACTTCTCCTCAGAGGGCAATGTGATGATCCAAGTGGTCACAGAGCCTTGTGTGCTACACAGGGCAGGTTGAGGGTGAGGCCAGCCAGGGATCTGCGCCCAGTGTGCGGCCACAGTAGGGGACCAGCTGCCTTGTTCCCCTTAGTCTGACAGCACTACTGAAACATTTGCACGCCGCAAGCTTGCTAAAATGCAGATTGTAGCGTTGCAGGACTGCAGTAGGGCCTGAGATTGTGTACTGCTCTAAGTTCACAGGTGATGTTTTTGCTGCTCGACTACACTTCACATAGCAAGGATTTCACAATATTAAAAAACCTGTAGCAACCTAACTGCCAGCTGCCAGGGACAGTTAGTGAAAGGATAGCATGAAGTGGGAACCATCACCATTATATGCAATCATTGAATCCACTGATATTTATTGAGTCACCTCTTCTCAGGATTGAATCCAGAGGCGCTTAACCACTGAATCACATCCCCAACCCTTTTTATTTTTTATTTTGAGACAGGATCTCACTAAGTTGCTTAGGGCCTCACTAAGTTGCTAATGCTGGTCTTGAACTTGCGATCCTCCTGCCTCCTGGGCCACTGGGATTACATGCATGCACCACTGCACCTGGCACTCCACCTATGTTTTAGGTGCTTAGGAAAGAAATGAAAAACAAATTCATTCTTTCCATCACTGGAAAAAAGCAAAAAACAAATTGTTGACCAGGCGCAGTGGCATACACCTGTAATCTCAGCAACTTAGTAAGACTCTAGCTCAAAATAAAATTAAAAAGGACTGAGAATGTGGCTCAGTGGTAGGGCATTTTCCTAGCATGGATGGGGCCCTGGGTTCAATCCCCCGCCCCAAAGAAAAAAGAAAGAAAAAAAAGAAAATGGAAGTTGTTGCTCACAAAGCCTACATTCTGGTGTGAGAAACAATCAGCACAGCAGATAAACTTTATTAAATGTTAAAAGGGGAGAAGTACCCTGGGTAAAAGAGAAAGAGCCAGGCCAGAGAGCTGGAGGGTGGTAGGAATGTCCCCCCAGGGTGACACCAGAGCAGTGAAGAGGAGGCAGGAGACACACATGTGGAGGGAAGTGCTGCCTTGCACAGGCGCCAGAGGAACCTCAGGGCCAGTGTGTCTGTTGTGGGATGAGGGCAGACAGCTGCAGGTCCCAAGGCTGTAGCTCTGGTGACGCACAGCTCCTTCGGAAGGTTTCAGCAGAGGAGTGAAGATCAGGCTCGTACGCCCAGAGGGGTTCTCGGGCTGCTGGCACTGGAGGGAGACCAGGTGGCACAGGGGCAGCCAGTGGAGGCTGTGGTCTGATCCAGGAGAGCAGGGTGTGAGTGTGGAGACAGGGAAAGGTGGTCCAAGTAAGAAGGTGTCTGTGTTGTTTTGAGACTTGGAGACACAGCTGTGATTTTTTTTTTAAATATAGTTTTCTTAGATGTTGATAGACCTTTATTTTATTCATTTATTTATATGTGGTGCTGAGAATTGAACCCACTGCCTCACACATGCTAGGCAAGCGCTCTACCACTGAGCCTCAACCCAGCCCACAGCTGTGGTATTTTAACTGGAAAAGGAGTGAACTGTTTTTCAAGATGGACATTATTAGTGTAAAAAAATAAATGGTGGTGGGTGGGGGTGTCATGCCATTCACCAGAATAATAAGTATTTATCTCTAATTACAGGAGATTTATTTTTATTTTGGCCTACTTCTGTTTTCTAGAATACACATTACATGTATAGAAAATAACTGTAAAGCCAGGTGCAGTGGCGCTGCCTCCCAGTGGCTCCAGAGGCTGAGGCAGGAGGATCGTGAGTTCAAAGCCAGCCTCAGCATTTTAGTGAGGGCCCAAGCAAAGCAGCGAGACCCTGTCTCTACATAATATATTAAAAAGGGCTGGGGTTGTGGCTCGGTGGTTAAGTACCCATGAGTTCAATTCCCAGGACCAAAAAAACAAAAACAAACAAAAAACTTTAAAAAATGACTTTGCTTCTTTGCTGATGTAATTTTACTGCATGTTCTTTACTTCATCAAGACCAGTCATTTGTATAATTTGTACTTTATGTCTATCACATGCTTCTAACGTTTTGTTAATTCTGTCCATCTAACTCACTAGAATGAATGCAGGATCCTTTGCAGTTTGGGATTGCATTTTGATTTCTCTTTTCCAGCTTATGACAGATCCTCCCTAAGTGCTTATTGAATGAATTGTTCTAATTCTTCTGAGTCATACCTGGCCTCTTCCAAAACAGTTTTGTTTTTCTAAATCTGCTGAGGTTTATTATTAGCATGGCTGAAAGACCAAAGCATGATGTCTGGCTCTTCGAGGGTCTCCTTGCTTCCTCCCCTGTGTTCTTTCCTTATCACCTGTCCCAGGTGCTCTCCCCCACGCCACCAAGAGCTGCTAACTTTGAGCTGATAGAAGTTGTAATATCGGAACACACATTTGCCCTCACTGCTAGCAATTCTTCAGTTTGATAAGTATTTTTGTCTCTGTGGTTAGAAAACAGGTCCCCTGGGCTTGTTTGTGTATTGTGAAGTGGGAGGCGAGCTCTTGGGGCTGTTCCCTAAGTGTGGAAAAGGCCCTTCCCACAATGCCCACCATACACAGGTCTCAGCCCTGACTTTTTTGTTGCAAATGTTGCCTGAATAGTTACTTTTCTCAAGGCCGTGGTAGTAGCTGGTAACTGTAGTTCTTGACAGACTATTGTCTCTGATCTCTTAAACCATGTTGGATTCCAGTAAATGTGAGGTCACAGAGTGGGCAGAGGAACTTGATGACAAATTCATGGAGCATCTTTTCAGTTAGTGTTCTGAGGAGTGGCTTTAGCAGACTATCTTGGGACTGGGGACTTGAGATTATTTGTTTTGTTCCACTCCTTTGCAAGTGCCTGTCTTTGATCTTTGTTAGGATTTGAGGAAGGGACTTTCTTAAGAGATATCTTAGATTTGGGAGGTCAGAGTGGACCAGATTCCCACTTTCAGTTAATGAACAGTCTGTAGATGGTCATGCCAACAGGTCGATCTTTAAATTCTGAAGAAATTGCCCCCGTGAAAGTGGAAGGTGTAAGAAACAGAAAAATCTATCAGGAAAACAGCTCAAAGGAAGAGTAGCCTTCAGAATGGCAGCTTTAAGTATAATTTCTCCCCTCTTCTTTTTCATCTTTTTCCAATACTAGGGAATGAAGCCAGGGTCTTGCACATGCTAGGTAAGCACTGTACCACTGAGCCACACCCCCAACTAAGCAAAAAGTTATAAAACAGAGAATGGGAAAACCAAGGAAATACACACTAACCTCTTTTAAGTTTTATCAAGAAGTGTTGGTGTTTATCCAAATCACGTCTGTTTATGTACATGTTGTGTTTTATATGGTTCTAGGCGGTGCATCCAGAATGTCAGTCCTTGGCAGCATGCAGGGGCTGGCTCAGTGCCTGCATAGAGTAGGCATTCAAATATTTATTGGATATATAAATGTGAATACTTTTAGAGGAAAAAGTCTGAGGGAACTTGAAAACCAGTTTTAATATTGATGATCTCGAACAATTTATCATGTTTTGGTAACATGAATGTTGGGGTTCTGAGTAGGCTAGCCTGTTTCCTGAGAACTAGCCCTTTGCTGGCAGACTTGGCAGAGAAAGAGGTAGCTCACCTGGTGTTGTACTTCGCTGCCTTAGGTGGAGGGGACCGTGGAGCCGAGAGCTCAGACAGGAGAATCCCAGCAGGAGTTTCCACTGTCGATTGGGAAAAGCGCTTGGGGTGAACTGTTTTGCCAGAGGCCACCCAGGGAGTGTGTTGGGAGTTGCAAGCCCAATTTCCTTATATAGAGTCATTCACACAATTTGGGAGTTTCATGCGCAGATGATAAAAGCAGTTCGCTATCTATTGTTCTCTGGAACTGATGACTCCGGGTATAATTTCTCCACTGTCAGCTGGAGTCTGACATCCATTTCCTCACACCCTCTAGGTTGGTTGGCTCATTCCTGTGGAGCATCTAGACAGGCACCTCGCTGCAGGAAGCAGCGTGTCCCTACTCTTGCAAAAAGAGGGAGTGTCTTCTCAAGATACAGCTGCCTTTCTCAGCGTCTTTGTAGAACATCTGTCACATAAGCATGCACATAGAATCCTTAAGCCTAGGATGAGCAGAGCATTCATCAGAAAGTCATAGATTAGCATCTTTCACTTAGAGAATATTCTGTGGCATCTCCAGTAGTGGCTCCCATTGTCCTGTCTGTGTTGACTCGCAGTGGCTCTAAGGCAAAGACACACTGGCCATTGGCCACAAGATGGCAACTGACTGGTGGGAGCAGATCTAGAGAAGCAGCAGCTTGAGGAGTTTGTCATTTTCTTACTCTGTGCTTCACATCACTGGAGAGGACTTTCTACTTCTTTTAAAAAATGGTTTTATTGAGACATAACTGCCATTCCATGCTATTCACTCATTTAGAGTCTACAATTCAGTGAATTTTAGTGTATCTGTAGAGTCGCATGACCATCACTACTGTCGATTTTAGAACATTGTTGCCACTCCGAAAAGAAACCCCGTACCCACGGAGGGTCTCCCTGTTTCTCTCCAGTTCCTTCCCCAGCCCCAGGCAACCCCAGCCTTCCTGTCCTCATTGACTCATTTATTTCTCTGAGCATTTCAGACAAGTGGAATCATACAATATGTGGTCTTTTATGCCTGGTGTCTTTTCTTAGCATACTTTTTTCAAAATCCATCCACCTTGTAGAATTCTTTTATGTGACTGAAGAGTGCTCCATTTTGATAGACCCATTCCATGGACCTCAGGCGATGGACATTTGGGTTGTCTCCATCTTTGGGCTGTTAATAATGTGCCCCAAGCACTAGTGTGCAGGTGTGTATGAACATGTTTTCATTCCTCTTGGGTGTATCCCATGGGGATTGCTGGGTCACATGGTAACTCATGTGTGATGTTTTGAGGAGCCACTGCATTGTTTTCCAATTGGCCACAGGAGCCTTGCGTGAGTAATCGGTAGCCCTCAGGCTCTTCCTCTCCTTTTGATTCACCCCTCCTAGTGGGTGTGAGGTGACATCTGTGGTTTTGATTTACATTTCCCTGATGACTGATGAGACTGAGGATCTGTTCATGTGTTCTTTGGCCTTTTGCATTTCTTCTTTAGAAAAATGTCTATGCAGCCTTTGCCCATTTTTTATTTGTCTTTTTATTATGCAGACTGGGGAATTTCTTAAGGGGCTGTTTTTGATTATTGTGTGTCTCACTTATTAATCTCACCGTAGCCTGTAGGAGGAGTCTCCATGGCTGTTTTAGTTTTCTGTGCTGCTGTAACTTACCGCAGACTTGGGGACTTGAAGCGCTTACTGGTTGGCTCGTAGTTCTTGGGTAAGAAGTCTGGGCACAGTGCAGCTCAGTCAGTCGCTGTGGGTCTCACAAATAGGACCACGTTCCTTTCTGGACACTGTGGGGAAGAACTGGCTTCCACTCTCACATAGGTTGTAGCAGATGTCCACCCACTGTGGTCATAGGGCCGGGGCCTCTCCCCAGCCTTGCAGGGGCTCCTGCACCTCAGAACCAGCAGTGGCATGTGGGATGCTACAGGTTCTGGAATCTGCTTGAGTATTCCTCCTTTGACTCGTAAGAACACATGCGATTCCATCAGGCCACAAGGTGATCCAAGAGAATCGCCCTATTTTAAGTTTAACTGATGGGCAACCTTAATTACATCTGCAAAGTCCTTCCATCTCAGTGCCTAGATAGCATTAGATTGAGTAACGGGTTATCTTTAGAATCCCACACCCAGCAGTGTGGGCCCACCTCGTGGCCCTGTTAGTGAGGGCCACTGAATGAGGGACTGCTCAGAGAGAACAGTAGAAACAGATGATCAAACCTACAAGCAAGACTAGGCTGATGCACCACTCCTTTGTTTTTTGAATGTAAATTAATCTTTTTCTTATTGAAACCTAGAGTCAGTGTGTCTAGTCTCTGGCCCACTAGTTCTCTGTTGGGGTGCTTTTGCTCCCCAGGTGATACTTGGAAATGTCTGGAAACATTTTGGATAGTCACAGTAGTGGGTATATCAGCATCTAATGGGTAGAGATGCTGCCAAGCAGTCTGATACTTAAGATAGCTCTCCAAGTCAAGAACTACCCAGCCCAAAGGCCAGCAGTGAGTGCCAAGGCTGACCCTTGTCTTGTGCCAGATGAACAGTCTCCACATGGCAAGATGACTCTGTGCAGACTGTTAATGTCCTTATGATGACTCCCCCCAGAACCTGCCGAACCCTGACCTACCCTTTAAGTCATTGCATAATCATCCCATGTTCAATGAATTAATTTAAATTTATTGCATTGAATTTTAGTGCCAATTGAAATGTTAAGGCCATTGTATGGTGTTCTAGTACATTTTAAACTAATAACTTCTTAGTGACTAGAGGGCAGGAGGAGGGAATGTGATAAACATCCCAGCCATTCATCGCCCACAGTTGAAGGTGGTAACATCTGTCATGCTTGCTTCAGGTGTGCCTTCCCCTCCGTCTGCTTCCAGTGTTTCTCCCATGCTCCTTTCCCCTCCCCACTCTAGCCCTGGAACCTGCTTGGCCTGGACTCCACCTCACCCTCTCCTGCTCCAGATCAGTGGTGTTCATTCATTCCACAACACCTGACTGCCAAGTGCTGTTCTCAGCTTTGGGAAGACAGAGTCCTTGCTGTCATGAACTTGCACTCTTGGGGGTGAGAGGTTAGGGACAAGTAGGTAGAGAAATATGTAATGTCAGATGATGAGTGGTCTGAAGAAAGGTTAAGCAGGGTGAGGGAGGTGGACATCGCTTGGAGCGGGTGTGATCAGGGATGCGCTTGGTGTTAGTAAGGACTTGCAGAGGAACCCACTGTGCTGAACTTGGGGGAAGGTGCTGTAGGCAGAGGGAGCAGTGATGGGTCGCTTGGGTCTTGTGTGCCTGGGTATTGTGGAGGGCAGAGAGGCCAGAGTGGGCAAGCAAGGGGAGAGCCAGCCAGTGGATGTGGAGGCAGTGGCAGGCCATAGCAGGGGTTTCTCACTTAAATGGAGCAGGATGGGAATCCGCTGGCTAGTTGAAGTAGAGATGTGAAGTGATCCAACTTAGGCCTTTAAAAGGAGGACTCTGCAAAGTGGCAATGCTGAGCAGGCACAGCAAAAGCTGGGCCAGGGCCTGGGGGACACAGTGGTGCAGATGCACCACCTGGGTTGTTTAGTCAGGAAGGAGGAATTGGTGATAAGAAGTCTCAGGGATGTGTTCCCCATGCTTCATCATTTCACAAACCTATTTTCTCACCTGTGAAATGGGGGTGATATGCATGTCATACCCGCTCCAAGCGATGTCCACCTCCCTCACCCTGCTTAACCTTTCTTCAGATCACTCTCGTGGTTGCTCTTACAATGGAACGAGTGAGAGTGTGCAAGACTTGTGCTGGACACAGTAAGTCTCCAGTGAACATTAGTTCTAATATTATTCTTATTCTTTTTTGCTTTTTTGGTACCAGGGATTGAATGCAGGGGTGCTTAACCACTAAGTTACATCCCCAACCCTTTTTACTTTTTATTTTGAGACAGGGTTTCACTAAGTTGCTCAGGGCCTTGCTGAGTTGCTGAGGCTGGCTTTGAACTTGTGATCCTCCTGCCTCAGCCTCCTAAGCCTCTGGGATTATAGGTGTGTGCCCCTCCTGGCCTGGCCTGACCCCTCCAGTATTATTCTTACTACAATGGCTGCTACCCTTCCCCCAGAGGCAGCCACTATCACAAATTTGATATTTGTTCAATTCATGTCTTTATGCTTCTGTTACCTATATGCATGTCCATAATCAAAAATGTATATAGTTTATGTATATAATATATATAATTTATATAATATATAAGTTGTTTCTAAGAATTTATATAAATGATATCATTTAAAATAATAATTTTTTTTATTTTTTATTACAGACTGCATTTTGACTCATTGTACACAAATGGGGTACATCATTATGTTTCTGTGGTTGTGCACGATGTAGATTCATACCATTCATGTAATCATACATGTACATAGGGTAATGATGTCTGTCTCATTCCACTATTTTTCATACCCTCCTCCCTCTCATTTCCCTCTACGTAATCTAAAGTTTCTCCATTCTTCTCTCACCCCCAATATATATCATCATCCACTTATCAGGGAAAATATTCAGCCTTTGGTTTTCTTGAGATTGACTTATTTCACTTAGCATGATATTCTCCAATTCCATCCATTTATCTGCAAATGCCATAATATTATTATTCTTTATGACTGAATACTATGCCATTGTGTATATATACCACAGTTTCTTTATCCATTCTTCTGTTGAAGGGCATCTAGGTTGGTTCCACAGTCTAGCTATTGTGAATTGAGCTGCTATAAACATTGATGTGACTGCATTACTGTAGTATGCTAATTTTAAGTCCTTTGGGTATAACTGAGGAGTGGGATAGAAGACAAAGTAGGCCCGAATCTTCATCTTGTTGGCTTAGGATCAGACTTCCTCAACAAGACTCCCAAATCACAAGAAATCAAAGCAAGAATCAATAAATGGGATGGATTTAAACTAAAAAGCTTTTTCTCAGCAAAGGATACAATCAAGAATGTGAAAAGAGCCTAGAGAGTGGGAGAAAATCTTTTCCACACGCACTTCAAATAGAGCACTAATCTCCAAAATTTATAAAGAACTTACAAAACTTTACACCGAAAATACAAAGAATCCAGTCAATAAATGGGCTAAGGAACTGGACAGACACTTTACAGAAGAAGACATATAGGCGATTAATATATGAAAAAGTGTTCAACATCTCTTAATTAGAGAAATGCAAATTAAAACAACTCTAAGATTTCATCTTACTCCAATTAGAATGGCTATTATCAAGAACAGAAACAATAATAGATGTTGGCATGGATGTGGGAGAAAAGGGACACTTTTACATTGCTGGTGGAGTTGCAAGTTAGTGCAGCCACACTGGAAAGCAGTGTGGAGAATCCTCAGAAAACTTAAAATAAATTTTAAAAATTGATTTTCCTAACCTTACATTTGCGTCTGTCCATGTCGGTACATGTGGGTCCAGCCTGTTCCCACCCTGACATAGCTTGCTGTAGTTTGTGATTCATTCCCACACTGATGCATAGCTGGGTTGTTTACTGTTTTCTCTGTGACCGACAGTGCTGCACTGTGTCCTTGTCCACGTCGCCCGGTGCACTGTGGCCAGTTTCTCTGGAACGTCTACTTAGATGTGGGCTGCTGGGTCTGAGCTGCAGGCAGGCCCAGCTCTCCCAGGTGCTGCCAAATACAGCTTCTCAAGGAAGGTCTTAGTTAATGTAGCTATTAAATGACCTGGAAAACCACTTTACTTATTTTAGATTAATGGAAAATTCACCATAGATAGACTATTAGGACTTAGTAAATATATGTGCTACAGAAAGGAGAGGAGGGACATGAAATGTACCTGGGATTTGTTTTAATCAGGCACGTTAAGACAGGCGGACATGGACATGATCATCGTGAAAAAAGGAGCTTGTAAGCATAGGTCCCTAGAAACAGGAGGCAGGTGTGCTAGGCAGGGCCTCGCAGGGAAGCGCCAGCGGGTGGAGCAGGAGGCAGGGGAGCAAGGGGAAGATGTGGGCAAGGAGACGTGGGCAAGGCAGGGTAAACAGTCAGGGATTGGGTAGTTTGCATCAGATCGTTTGCATCCTGCAGTGGTTGTGAGGTGGTCCCTGATTGCCTGGGGTGATTGAGGCAGAGGAACATCACCTTCTGCCTTGTAAAGGTCAAATGGAGGGGGTCCGGAGGCAAGCTGTGGATTGGTTGGCTACACATGAAGAGCTTCTCATAAGGGAATCAGTTCTTCCTGTGCCTGGAAGGGTCAGTGTCTCCAGGATCAGCAAAGCCAGATGTCAAAGCACCATAAATACAGAAAGTAGAAAACATGATTAATACCAGAAGTGATTCAAAGAGAGTTATGTCACAGGTGTGGAGCTGAGAAACATGAGTCATGTTTTCTGTGCAAACTGTACTGCTCCAAGCTCAGCTGGGCAGGACTCGGAGGTGCTCAGCCTGGGCTCCAGCCCTGGAGATGCTCATTCAAGAGCTCCTGGGCCACCTGATGCAGCGACCATGCCTGAGTTCCAGCAACTGGGAAGGCTGAGGCAGGAGGATTGCAAGCCAGCCTCAGCAACTTCGAGAGGCCCTAAGCAGTTTATTGAGACCCTGTCTCAAAGGAAAAATGGAAAAGGCTGGAGATGTAGCTCAGTGGTAGAGCACCCTGGAGTTCAAACCCCAGACCAAAAAAAGCAATGCTCTGGGGTCAGTTTCAAATTCCTCCCGGGAGGTGCAGCTCAGGACAAGAAGCCCTGAGTGGGAAGAGGGCCCCGCCTACCTGCTCCTGAGGATTGCTAAATCAAGGTCAGGGCACTCTGGAAGGAGGAAGCCCAAGCCCCAGGACTTCTCATTCTTTCTCTGAGAAGATCAGATAGTGAAGACTGCAGGCTCTGCAGGCCAGTAGGCACTAGCAAGGTTGTTATGTCAGTACCTTCACAACAAGAGAGAGAACAAATTTTTACAGATGAATTTCAAAGTATAATGATGACAATGGAGCACAACTTTTTTTTTTTTTTTTTTTTTTTTTTTTTTTTGTGCTAGATTTAATCCCAAGGGCACTTTACCACTGAGCTACATCCTGGCCCTTTTTAGTTTTTTTATTTTGACACAGGATGCCTTTAAGTTGCCCAGGCTGACCTTGAACTTAACATCCTCCTGCCTCAGCCTCCCAAGTCACTGGGGTTAGTTGTGCAGCACCACACCTGGCTTAGAGTACAGCTTTTTGTAATCCAGGTATACTCATAAGAAGCTGGATTTCCTTCTGGGGGAAATAACATTTCAGTTCATCGCAGTTCAAAGTTAGTGTTCTTGACCATCAAATCAGTAAAAAAAACAATCCCCGGCTCACAGATCAGATGAAGATGAGACAGGATGGGTTTGGACTGCCTGCCCCCAGGAGATAGGCCAGCAGAAGTGTCTGAGGAAGATCAGCCTCATCTCTCTGTCTCTGGCGGCTCTCAGCCCAGGGTGGCGAGGGGAGAGATTATGATGTTGTTCTTTGGTTTTGTGATAGTATAATGTAGACCCATTCGTGCTGCTCTGAGGTTTTGTTGGCTTCCACCCTCGGTTTCAGACTGAATTGTAGGCTGTGTAAAAAAGTTCAGCCCTGGAGAAGACCATCTCAGATGACCCAGAGCAAATGTGAATGCCAGAGCTTTGCATCTGAAAAGTAACTTCTTAAGGTCTCCATAGCTGAATGCACTGGGTTCATATCTTGGTGAACATAAAGCCAACAAGCATAACCAGGAGACAGAAGAATAGAAGAAGGCTTTATTACACCAATGAAGAGAGCACTGGGGTCCTTGAAAGCCACAATCTCCCTGAACAAAGAAGACTGGAGATTTTATCAGGGAGCTTACACCTGTTCATACAGGAAAGCACATGAAGGAGGCAGGCACACTCCTGAGCATGCCCAGTTCAGGAACCAACCACCTGTTCAGGAAACATGGCGGACAGGACACTCTGGGCATGCTTAGTTCAGTTACAATAAGTCAAGTAAATTTACTCCACATCAGCTAAAAGGAGTCACAGTGGCTTGGTGGCTCCAGATAGTTTCTGATGGGTTTTTCCAGAGTTTTAGCTGAAACAAAAAGAAACTGGAAGGTGCATTGGCAACCTTTAGGAGGTGGCAGGAATGTGAGGGAAGGAGCCACCCCTAAGGGGCCCATTGTGCTCTGCAGCCAATGTCCACTTCCCAAGATTCGGTGCTGGGGCGTGGGGAAGTGGAATCCTCAGTTTTATTGTCCTCTTGACTGACTGTGGACAAATCTGATAGCGCCTTTGTCTGTCATACACAAGTAAACAAGTGACTGAAAATGCCCAAATGCACAGTTTCTGAGCCTGCTTTGGCAAACTTTCAAAGATTTATTTTCTTTTTTCTTTTAGTTGTAGATGGACACAATACCTTTATTTTATTTATTTATTTTTATGTGGTGCTGAGGATCGAACCCAGTGCCTCACGTGTGCTAGGCAAGTGCTCTACCACTGAGCCACAATCCCAGCCATCAAAGATTATTTTTGATAGTAAATAAGTGACTCTAACATTAAACCTCTCCTCTTCCTAAATTATTTTATAGTGTTTTCCAACAGTAGTCCAGGGAATATCTGAAAGAGCCAGGTGCCACCATCGCCTACGCCCACCTCTGCCGTGAGAATCCTCTCTGCACATGCTCTGTGTGGTGTTTAGTGTTTCAGAAATGCTAGGCTCGGGACTTGGCCCACGAGATTCCTCCCGCTAGAAAAACTCCTCTGCTGCCTTCTGCATGTCCTGCTCCTCCTCCTCTGAAGGTCAGCTAAAGGGTCACCTTCTTGGAGGCGACAGCCCTCCCCTGCAGCAGCCTCCTTCCTATCTCAGGATTGGTTCCCTGTGGAGCAGGGCCGCCCTGCCTGTCGACTTGCTGTTTGTGTTGCTCCTCCCCAAGCACGTACCCTTCAGGAGGGTCTGGGTCACTTCTGTCTTGTTCACAGTGGCCTCGGTGCTGCCAGAGTGCTGGGCACGTGGTGACTTCGGGGTACACTGAATTGAACTGATGGGGCTGCAGCTGTGTCCTGGTCACCCGTGCCTTGCATGGAGTGCCTGCTGTTAGATAAAGGTGGACACATCATAGGCACAGCAATTAGGGGGCGCCCAGCCTGCTGGGGAGGCTGAGAAGCTATTTCAGTACCCAGTACAGGAGGCAGGTCCATAGAGTGCTGTTGGAGACAGCAGGCAAGTCAGGGATCCTTTCCAGAAAGGGTGTCAGGCACAGCTGATAAACTTTACAAGGCTGTTATATATAAGGAATTCACATCTGGAGGGAGATTTGACAGAGTACCTTTTAGATTCCTTCCCACTCAAATTCTGTGAGATTCTGTGCCATGAAAAAAAAAAAAAAAGTCACACAGAAAGGAAGAAATAAGGAGTTTTGTGCTGGGGGATGTGGTTTTAAATAGGATAGTTGGGTAACGCCTCACTGAGAAGTACTTTTGAATAAAGATTCATGGTTTCAAAAGAAATCCCCCCCAAAGTCTTGGCTTGTGGACTTGATGTTGTTTGTGAACCTGGATAAAGTTGGGTGGGTATTCTGATATATTTAATTGTCTTTAGTCCAGGTTATTGGAATTCTTGAAGACAGATGTTGGCTTGGTGGCTCACCTATATTGGGGAGGGCAGTCTGCTTTGCTGAGACCCCTGATGCTGTTGCTGATCTCATTGAGGGACACCCCACAGACACACCCAGAAGCAAGGTCTTATCAGGCCTGGCCATGTGACACATGCATTTAGCTTCATGAACAAGGACGCTTCAGACACACCCAGTGACAGCGTCCTGCCTGGGCACCCCTGGCCGGTCAGGTGACACATGCAGTTAACATCACAGTCTGTCCCTGCCTTGTGGACAAGGAGCCTTTGCAGATGAGCAGACACAGGCATGGACCCAGACTCCAAATCTTTCTCTGAAGCAGCAGGTCCTTCTCCAGTTCCCATCTAGCACTCGCACTGAACAGTTGCTGCAGCTCCGTTTTTATTTCCTTCCCAGATTGGTCTGTCCCTTGTCAGGCATGTTTTGTTTTTCTTTTTTTCCCTACTTGGGAGCTCTTTGTCCCCAGCACCCCGAGGCATAAGGACATCCCATTTCACTTCCTACTGGTACCCTTCATTCTAGGTCTCCTGATGTCTAATCCCAGCGGTGGCGAACCTCACAGACTGCGAGCTTCCCCTTCCTCTGGGAGGGAGGAAGAGTAGGCAGGAGACAGGCCAGGAAGGAGCATCGCTGGAAATCTCTGTACTTGATAAAGTCTGTACTGTGGCACCTATACTCCTCTATTTTTTAGATAACTTTAAAAATAAAAATATCCCTACCGAGAAGGAGCCTTCTGTTTCACCAAATCTTATAAATATTTATAAATTTGAAACTTGTTTCATGATTGAGCAGGAAAACATAAACCAAGCCCTACTACTATTGGGGGTGAAATGACTACATCTGAAAGGTTGCTCAATTCTGTTGATTTTATATAGGTATTTATCCTTAAATCCTTTTTATTAAAAAAGCCAAATAAGTGTACTGTGTTTACCAACTTTGCCTTCAGTTAGAGTTTTCCTGGTGGCTGTGGTAAGGGTCTGCATTCAAGTGGCTTTGGTCGGGCATAGTTGTGGAAAGGCCTGCCTGAGCAGGACGTCAAGCCCTGACGTCGGCAGAGCACCAGGGTCTTAGCCGCTTCAGAAGGAGCAAGTAAGCTAAGGAAGGCCTGGTCTCAATGATTTATCATAATTTTGAAGAAAGCAAATGTGAGTCCTTAAAAGAGGAATTATTTCTGTCTTGGAAACAGACCCTGTTTTTTTCATAGAATTAGTAGCAGAAGAACTCACTCATTTTCAGGTTTCTGATGGCAAGCAGTCCACAATGCACCTTGGTGTTCTCAGAAACTGAGCGCTGCCTCTGGGTGTCTGCACACCCCCGTAACTGGTGCTTGGTCTTCCCATTCCATGTGGGGGTGTGCTGGGCTTTTCCCTAGTTCTTGATGGAAGGTGCTCGGTTGAGGAGTGGATGCTGGTGTCCAACAGGGGCTGCTGGACTAATTTCCTAGTGGTCAACAATCTCTTGTGGGGAGCCTCCATCTCAACAGAATGTGCTGCCAAGGTGACTTCGTGGTCAGCACCATGCCTGAGCCCAGTGCTATCTGGGAACTTGAGCTGAGTGTGCCCAGTGGGAGCCCGTCGGCAGAAACCTGCCCTCAGCCCTTCCGTATTATTTTACATTCCTACGCAGTGTTCGCAGTGCACTTTCAGTTAAATGGATCTTGCATTGCCATCTTGTCTCAAGTGATTTTTGTAAGAAATTTTTATAGTAAACAAAACTTTGGTAAAAGTTACTTTGTTACAAAATTCATCTGAGTAGCCAAGCACAATGGTATGTGCCTATAGTCCCAGCTACTCCGGAGTCTAAAGTGGGAGGATCGCTTTAAGCCCAGGAGTTCAAGGCCAGCCTGGGCAACACTGCCAGATCCCATCTCTAAAAACAAAACAGGCAAACAAATTCATCTGAGGAAAAAGAAGAAGCAAATGTATGCTCCTGCACCTTTGGAACCCCTGGGCTTCCTCTGCATGGTTGGGAAACTGGAGTTCCGAGTGCTGTTGCTCTCCATGGAAGTTGGTGGGACAGCAGCCTCTTCTGTGCATTGTGAGCACATTGCGGGCACTGTGCTGTGGAGACCAGGAGAAGGGGCACATGGTCCTATGCTATGCAGAGAGCAGGTGAGGGGTCAGCCCTGCCCGGTGCTGCAGCTGGGCTCCTTTGGGGCTGAAGTCACTACCCTGGACTGGTCAAGATCCGGCCCAGGGTCTTTGGGCTGGGTTTCCTGTAAGCTTATATTTTCTTTCAGATGCTGATCTTTTGCTGCTAGAAGATGAAATCCCCTGACTATTCAGGAGACATGTGTTTCTAATGATTCCCAAGAGGCTGAGCTGCTGGCCTGGGTGTCTTATTGAGTTAGAGCTGACCAGGGGCCCTACCTCCATATCTTTTCTCATTATTTTGCAGCAACTGCGAGAATCCAACTTAAAATTATCAAATCGTCATCATCCAGAGCTAAGTTGCTCCTAAAGGATATGACATAATTAGTGGTAGTAGTATTGCTAATAGTCGTAGTATTGTGGGTCCCATCTGTGGTTCTATGGCCTGAATGTGTACTCCTAAAATTATTATGTTGAAATTCTGACACCCAAGGCCATGATATTAGCAGATACGGGTCCTTTGGGAGGTGATTAGGTAACAAGGGCAGAGTCCCCATGAATGCCATTAGTGCCTTTCTAGTGGGACCCTAGAGAGCTCATTCACCTCTTCCACCATGAGAGGAAACAATCCGAAGGCACTGTCTGTGCACCAGGAAGCAGCCCTTGCCACTCACCACGTCTGCTGGTGCCTCATTCTGGGACTCCCAGCCTCCAAAACTGAGAACTCTCTGTTTATCAACTGCCCAGTCTGTAGACTTTGCTATTGCAGCCCAGATGCAGTAAGACATTCAGCAAACCCTGAAAAGTTAGATGCTGGGGCTGGCGCTGGGGCTCAGTGGAAGACCCCTTGCCTAGCCTGTGGGAGGCCCTGGGTTTGATTCTCAGCACTGCATATAAATAAATAAAATAAAGGTCCATCATCAACAACAACAATATATACATATATATGTGTATGTGTACATACATGTAAATTAGATGCTTTATAAGAGGGCCCACCGCCCCACTAAGACCCCTTCCCAGTATCAAGCCATTTCCCAGTGCGAGGCTGCTGGCTGGGAGATGTGGCGCTGGAGGGCTGCCCCCGATTCAGCAATGCCTTTAAAGGAGAATCTGCATTTTATTAATCATAAAAGCATCTGTGTTCTTTGAAAAGAAGTAAAACAGATGTGGGAACTCGCTTCTCTGTAAACACGGTCAGTCGCTTCACAGTTTTAATCTACCTGCAGCAGTCAATTAAGCTGTCTCCCGTCAACAGACTTTTTTCTTTGACGTAGGAAAAGGAGATGTATGTAAAAGGAACTTCCAGATCCACTGTCCAGCTACTCTGTTTAAAATCTAGGATGGATCCATATTAACTTGTTAACCTCAATGAGTGCCCAATAAAGTGATTAGTAGTGTTTAGTTTATGTACTATCGATCAGCACTGATGCAAGGCAGATCTAATTACTATAAATATCTTCTATAAAATACCTGCAGCTTTAGGTATCCCTCCATGCAGTCCCATGAGGCAGCAAGACTGGCTCACTAAGCAGGTGGGGACCCCAGGATCCCTCACTCTTCTCCCCACAGTCAGTGTCCACTTTGTGCCAGGCCCAGAACACAGGAAGCAGAAAAAACAAAAAAATCCTGCTCCCATGGGGCTGACCTTCCAGCGAGGGTCAAGATAATAAACAAGACAGAGTGACCTGTGATGGGTATTAGCTAAAGAGAAACAAAAAGTAGGGAAGGTGTGTGAGAAGGTGGGCATAGCATGTGTGTGGATCTGACTTCACATTCCATTCAGGGAGAACCTTGCTAAAAAGCCGCTATTTGTTCAGGTGACAACAGGAGAGAGACCAAGGAAGTGAGCCCTATGGAGATCTGAGCAGGAGAGTTTCAGTTGTCAGGAACCAGATATGCAAAGGCCCTGAGGTGGGGAGGCTAGAGTGCAGCAGATCACAGCACTGAGGAGGTAGAAGAGAGCTCAGAAGTACCAGACCAGATCATGTGGACCTTCTGGGCCTTTGTGAGGCCCTGGGCTTTTGCTCTGATGTGATGCGGATCCTTGAGGTTATGAACTGACTTGGTGTAGCAGCTGACCTGGCTGCTGGCTTTGAGAACAGACCGATAGGGACAAATGTAGAAACGAGGAGACCAATTAGAAAATTTGGTGGTGACATAGGTGAGAGAAGATGGTGGCCAAGCCAAAACAACACCCTGGGAGAGGCAGGAAGTGGTCAGGGATCAGCAATTGCTACAGGCGGATGCTGGGTGGGTGGGATGTGCCACTGCCAGCTACAGGCCACTGCTGTGCTCCCACCGGTGCAGGCCTGCAGGAGTGTGGGCCTCCCCTGTCCAGGACAGACCCTCTCGACCCTCTGATTCCCGGCCCGCAGGGTGGCTAATGTAAATGCCTGAGCACCCTCCTCCTGCTGCCTATGACCAGTCTGCAGGGAGGCACAGTAGGTCTCTCAGTCGCTGCTCTTGGTGACCTGCAGAGGGTTCTGAAGTAGCTTCTCCAAAGACACAGTGGTGGCAGGGCCCTGGACTCCTGGGTGGGCCCAGCCAAACCCTGGGTGAGCTGCCCAGCTGAGCTGCCCAGCTGGAACTGCTGCACACACTGCTGGAAACCACCATGCACGACAGCCACTTTGTTTAAAGGAGAGCGGGGTCTGAGCCAGAAGAAAATATACTAGCAGATTCCCGCAACAGATATTGAACACTGCAGAGACCAACTCTGGCGTTTTATAAATACATGCTAATTAAGTATAATTTAGGATGTTTGTTTTCAGCATCCAGTCCTTGGAAGACTTCTAGAAGCCTGAAGAATGGGGTCGTGTTGAGTCTTGACCTGAGACCTGAAAGGAAGGAAGCAGCTGAAGCAAAAAGAGCATTTTTAGGCACTTTACCTCATAATTCACCAGAGCCCCCACCCGGTAGAGGAGCACCGGGCCCTGCATTCCCAGGAGTCTTTCTGACCAGCTCAGTGGCCAGCCACTCTCCCGAGTCTCTTTATGCCTCAGACTTACTACTTAATTTGAAATGCTGCAGTGTGACAGTTGGGTATGCATCTGTCTGATGCCGATACTTAAATTTATTGACCCGCCCAAGTACATTTCTGACACTATTTATGTTACCAAAGAGTTTATTTTCTGCAGTAGTAGTTTTATCTTCTTTATGCTTTTCTCCAGTTGGTCTTATCATCAGCCTGAAACTCCCCACCAGATAATTTTTTGCTGTTGTTGTTGGTTTTTTTTTTTTTTTTTTTTTTCTTTGCAGTGCTAGGGATGGAACCCAGGCCTGGCACATGCTAGGCAAGTGCTCTGCCACTAAGCACCCCCCCTACCGCTCCAGATAGTTTTAGGGCCAAGGAGTGAATATAGTGAGCAGACTGGTTTGTGATCCTGGCTAATCCTTCCTTCTTACGCTTTATTTGAAAGCCTCATATTTCAAAGGGATTTCTGTTCGTATGGACAATAATTAAAGTTAACTCCAATCAAATTCAAGACTCTCCTGATTTTAAAACCTCTGAGAACTCAGGCTTAGTGTTTTAAATTGTTCTTTATTCTGTGGTATTAAAAGTTTCATTGAAAAAGTTGGCTGAACCAGGTTCTTTAATTGGAAATCTAACATGCATGTGAAATTCAGGTATTTTGGTTACTGAGTAGTTACTTTGTTATTTTATCTATTATCTATTTTATTATTTAATAATGGCTATTTTACTATAAATAGGAATGAAAGGAAATTGAATATACAAAATATAGAAGTGACTATAAAAGCTTATTTGAAGTATAGAAGTCAAATATCTATCACTTTTCCTTTTTTTCCTGCTGTGGATTGTTGGGATGCATTTGCTAAGTTTGCTTCAGTTCAATTCAGTTGGTGTGCTTTTTCTCTGGGTTTTTGTCTGAGGATGTGCCTGCTTAGATGTTGCTGGAGGACAACTTTATTAAAGCAGATCAATTCAAAACACAATTTGGGGATGTTAAAAGAATGTAAGATCCAAAAAAAAGTGTAAACGTGTAAATGGGGACAACTTTTCCAGAGAGCAGTTTAGTAATCATTATCCAAAGTCTCAAAACCGTGTGTTTTTTGACCTAGCAATTCTGTAATGCAGCTTCTACCAACTCACCACGAGGAAGTAGTCAGGTGTGTGCCAGGAGTCTTTGCGTGGTTGGTTGTGTTTTCCACACATTGGAAACACCTCCCACATTTATAAGGAATTCATGTAACTCTAGCATGTCCCATGTGTTGACCTACTGTGCACCAATTCCAAAACTGAAAAGATGGAAGTAATCAATGACATGGGAAAGGGATTATGATATATTTCTAGGAATGTTCTTCAAGGGCTCTAAAATGCATGTACTGGACTAGGGTCGTGGCTCAGTGGTAGAGTGCTTGCCTAGAGCATGTGAGGCACTAAGGTTCAACCCTCAGCACCTCAAAAAATAAAATAAAATACAGTTATTTTTAAAAGATGCAGATCTATACACTCTTTAAAATAACATATGTACTCACAAAGAATTTCTAGGAAGACTGAGACAGTTCACCTTCCAGCATGTTAATAAATATTATTTCTAGGTTAGTGATAGTTTTGATGGTTTAATTTTTTTCTCTATGTATTTCTCTAATTCCTATATTTTCTACATGAAAAATGTATTATGTGTGTAATCAGAAAGAGACAGATTCCATTTTTAGAAATGTCACCATACAGCAATGCTGTCCAATAGCAATATAATGTGAGCCACAAATGTGCGTCAGAGGTACATTTTAAATTTCTTAGTAGCCTCTAAGAAAAATAAAAAGAAACAGCAAAAAATCAATTTTAATTCTACATTTTATTTAACCCAGTATATCCAAAATGTTATCATTGCAACAGGTAATCATATTAACAAAAGATGTTTTGTTTACTTTTCAAGTGAATTTGAAATCCAGTTATATATTTACAGTAATCTCTGTTCACACTGGCCACATCTCCACCGCTCAGTGGCCGCTGTGGTTAGGATGGAGCACTCAAGGCATGTTCTAACTGTGCTGCTGGGACAGGGAAGTTCTTACTGTCTGGAGATTAGACAAGTAGAATCTGAACTCACACAGCATATCCCCTACCTCTAGATTTTAATTACTCTTTTGTAAAAACATTCTGCAGATTCAAAGGTCAACTCAGATCTGGTCTAGTCTCAGTGCCTGCCGTTGGCTGTGTGGAAGCAACAGCAGCACAGGAACCTTCTGCCTCCTGCCTTTCCCCGGCATACCCATCACAGCTTAAAACGTCCTAGCTTCAAATCACCAGGTCATGCTCTGTGGCTGTGGATGTGTGGCTTTGCGCTTGTTTTCTCATCTGTAAAGAATATCTACCTCACAGAGTTATAGAGTAAACCCAGTAACAGATGGGACGCAGTACCATCCACATGGCAAGCACCAAGCTTGTGAATGGTGGGCATTTTCATAGCTTATCTGAAGCAGTCTTTTGGTTGGTAGATTAGCATGCAGTTTACGCACACCCGCATTTGCTTGTACATTTGACATCTCCATCGGTACTTAAAGACTGTGTGGGAAGGTTTTGCAGGCACTTTTGTGACCTTTGCACCTACTTTTACCATAATACATCAAAGACCAAGTGTGATGAGGTTTGGTTAAGTCAGGAGTGTGTCTTTCCAAGTAGGTGTTAACTGCATATCCTCTTCAGTAACTTTAGTGGTAGAAAGTATGTGATAGCTCTATGGGCCCCACTCCTCACCTTGCAATCCAAGATGGCACTGAATAATGGTCCATGACTGGATTTCATCAAAACCAGCTTAGTTTCCAGGCACAGTGGCACACACCTGTAATCCCAGCAACTTGGGAGTTTGAGGCAAGAGGATCACAAGTTTGAGTCCAGCCTCACTTTAGACTCTGTCTCAAAATTTAAAAAAAAATAAATACAAGGGTAAAGTACCCCTGAGTTTAATCCCTGGTTTCAAAAACAAAACAACAGGAACAAAAACAGCCTAATGATGCTACCCCCAAAGGACCAAGATTTCACAGTTCACTCCTCACATGGTTCCTTTCCACTCTGTTGTCGGTTCTTCACAAAACCCAACTTGCTGTGGTTCTTGACCAGTTCTACTAGATTTGAAGGAGCAGGACACAGGAAGGGCCTCATAGCAGGTTCATCTACGTGAGTCTGGCCCAGTGACTCTCAGACTACTACCCACAGGGGGAAAAGGGTTAAGGTTGGAAGCCCAGCATGTATGTGTGTGTATGAACACACACGCAGATGTGTGAACACGTCCATCCAGATTAGCTCTCCTTATATATGGGTATCTATTTTACCTAAAACAAAAATTCTGTGCAGTACTTACCTTTGTTATGTATAGTTTATTTAGATATTTGCCCTTACATTCTACTTCATTTTTTAAAATGCCTACTAGGTTATTTCCCAGTGTGCATTCTGGCTTGAAATTTGAAAACACGGAATTAGCATGTTAAGCTACGTACCTGTATTTTTCAGGCTTCTTTCCCACTTGGAATGATAGTTAGCATTTTTTTTCCTCATGTTTATCTAATATTTTGTATTCTTAACGGGAATTCTTTCTTTCCCCCTCATACCAGCATTTGTCTGAATAACATTTAATAAAATGTTTAGAAAGGGTCTAAGGGTTACAGCCTGACACCTGGAAGAACAGGAGGGGAAAATCTTGCCCTGTGTATGGTCCAGAGGTGATTCCAGAAGTCTCTCGAAGACCAGTTCTGGAGTTTTGAAACAGCAAGACTTTCCACATTCCAGTGTGTGAGATCTGAGGAAATCTGAAGTGATTCTGAATTCCGGTTTTTTTTTTTTTTTTTTTTTTCCCTTCTGGCTTTCAGGAAAACGTGTCCTAGTCATCTGAAAAAAACCTAATGATGACTGTTTGCTTCTCCTGGGCATGTAACAAACCCAGAGTTTTCCCATCGTTCCATCTATTCCCTGTGAAATTCAGTTTATCAGTAACTGACCCAGATGTCCCCACTCGCCAGCCACCCTCCTCGGGGCTGATGGCGGCCAGCTGGTGTCCCACAGACTGCCCTGGGCTGTGGTTCTCTTGGCTCTGTGTGGGTTGATGGTTGGGACACTTGGCGCCACCTGGTGCTGCCCCGCCCACCGCGTGGGTCTGGAGGCAGCCCTCCGACCTTGGCATGCCCCTTTTTGAAAACCTATTTCCCCCATTTCTTACAGAAGTTCCAAATTTCTTAGCTCACCCCAATTTGTCTTTAAACTTCTCCTTTCCCCAGGGTGGTGACATTTCTGGCTGTCCTCCATCTGGCTCTGACCTTCACTTGTAATATTTATCTCAGGACTCTGCATCTGATGGCCTGTGGCTCATCTCTATCTCTGTCCTGCTGCTGAGATGTTTTGAAAGTGCTCAGAGTAGGAGCCTCCTGGCACTTTCTTTGCCCAAGGTGAGCCCTTGAGCTTTAGCTGGTAGCACTCTGTGGGTGGCTTTCCTGGCAAAGCTCAGTGCCTATTCTACACAACAATGCATTTGTCCCAGAAAGCAGCCATGGTAGGTGCAGGCAGGGGTGGCCAGCTAGGCTGCAGCCAGCTTCCCACTGGAAGCTGCTGGAAACTTTGGGGCTGGGCTCCTCCCCTTCAGCTCTCCTTTCTCACTCTCTCTGACCTTCAAATAGAAGGTACCCTGCACTTAAGTTCCAGAGAGAAACCGAGAGGAGTGTCTGTCTTTGTTTGTTGAATTCATTAATTTAAAGAAATGTATCCTGTTTACATTTCTGGCAACATTTCTTTGATTTGGATGGTGGCCAAAGGCAAACAACCCAGCCTGGTGGAGTTAAAGCACAGAGCTTTCCAAGTATGCAGGCCTTGTCCAAGTGCACACTCAAAACCAGAAAATGGCCTCCATGTGACTGGCTCATCCTATAGGAAAGCCTTGTCCTATTTACTAGCATGTTATGTCTGGCTTAGCTCTTGTATTTATTGTGGGAAGAGTTTAGTGAGGAATAATTACTCTTAAAAAGATTTGACTTCATTAGGAACTAAACCAACAAAATCTGTTTGGAAGTGAGACGATAAGATTTGCAGCTTTGTGTCCTCTTCCAGTAAAACCAACGCCCCCCACCCACCCATCTACATTCCCCAGCAGACGGAGATCTGGGCTCTGACTCGGAAGTTCAAGTTGCTGGATTTATAAATTGTCTTAATGCTCTTTGAGCAGTTTAAAGTGTTACATTGTATTGAGATGAAGTCATCAAACTACTTGAGACTAACTGTTTACACTTGCACAACTGAGAAAAGTGTATGGTTATCAAAAAGTTAGGACTTGGGTGACACCATCCTTGGCTCCCTCTGTCCTTGAGTCTGTTGCCTTCTGGCCTGTTGTTTTCTTTCTCCTTTAGGTGTGTATGAGTTTTAGGATTTTCTTGGCTTAGGTCTTTTAGGAAATTGGTCTTTTATTGGAAAAGACCAAGGTAGGTTTTTGGGTTTTGTTTTAATCATAGCTTGTTCTCGTACTCATATCTGACTGAAGACACTAGCAACTCTCAGTCTACAAGTGAGATAAACAGTGTCACCAAAGACGTGAAGCCCCAGAGGGAGTTCACAAGTCCCTCTAAGAAGGAGAAAGAGTGGACTTGGAACGTGAGCAGATGTTCCAAAGTAGAAAAGTTCCCTAGAAGTCTGTTTGGGAATTTCAGAACAAAGTTAGCAGGGCCCGTTTTTGACTTGAATAATTTAAGTGGGCCAAAGAGAACCATCTTTTTTCCTGATGCCTTTCCTGCAGACGAAGTAAAAAAGATACAGAAATGGACCGCAGTTAACTGTTGTAATTCAAAGTTCATCATTCATTTTGCCAACTGCCATGAATTTTTTTTAAAGTAAGGAGTCTAATCTTTGTGGTTAGATGCAGATGGTTGGAGCACCTGTGACTTATTCAGGTGGCATCCAGCAGGGGGGACACCAGGCTGCTGTCAGGTGTCTGGTGTGTGTGTGTGTGTGTGTGTGTGTGTAGCTAAACCAATGTCAACCCCAGTACCTGGGGAAGGTCTGGTCTACACAGAGTTGGAAATAGTCATCATAAATTACCTTCTGGCTTCTGCGTCTGTTTTAGCCCCGATTTCATCTCTAATATGTAAGAATGATACTCCCGTGGGGTCGTAGATCACTAGGAGTGAGGTCACACTCCTTGTGAAGCTAAACAGTTGTATAAAAATAACACCTGAAAGGGTACCTTGAGGGTCAGACACAGTGTGTGTATTGAGGTGTGTGGGCAGAGCTGCTGGGTGGGCTGGTTTCCTGACTGGGGGACAGGCAGGGGCTGAAATCCTGTCCAGGACTTGCCAGTCTTGGGACAGCATCTGCCAGGACAAGAGGGATCTTTTCTCTGACTTGGAAAAAAGTGCCAAGACCCTTTGCTGGAACCTTATCAGAGATATCAGCGCTGCCTTCTGTGTGTGCAGGTAATTTTTTGCTCTGCATAATGTGAAAAATTGGAATCATTGTTTTCTTGAGTTCCCAGAACTTCAAACCTATTGTCCTTTGGGGAAGGCAGAAGATCGTGGTGTAGTCAGAGAAGGAGGTGAGAAGGGAGCGTCCCAGAGGCAGCAGTGTGGGGAGTGAGGAACAGGAAGGGGGAAAGCAGAGGACTTGGCTCAGGTTCCCCGGGCTGGGTTCTGATCCACCGTGGTCCCTTGGTACAGGAGCCAGCGCTCCAGAAGGCTCTGATTAGGAGTTTACTGAGCCTCTCCTTTTCCTACGACCTTTTTTCCTTTGACCTCTAGTAACCTTCTCTTTCCACGCCGCATAGTCGGGGCATACATTACCGTGACTGCTAGTTAGCTTTTTAAAAACTTTATTTTGAAATAATTATAGGTTCATAGGAAGTTGCAAAGATAGCGTAGGGAGGTATCACCAGTTTCCCCCATGGTTATGACGTACATAATTACAGTACAATATCAAAGCCAGGAAACTGACACTGGTACAGTGTGGGAGGGGCTCGGTGCCATTTTATCACCTGCGTAGATTGGTGTGACCAGCAGTCAAGACCACAGAGACCTCTTTAGTCATCCCCCCTCCCCCATCCTCTGGTACTACATCTCCATTGTCCATCTCTGTAATATTGTCACTTTGAGAATATTACATAAAGAGAATCACATATTTTGTGACCTTTTGAGATTGACTTTTCTCTTTTGACATAAAGTTCTCCAGATATCTCTAGGTTGTTGCTTGTCAATAGTTCCTTTTCATTGCCAAGTAATATTCCATGGTACGAATGCATTGTAGCTCCTGGTCTGGGGCTATTGCAAATGAAGCTACTATGGACATTCCTGCACATGCCTGTGTGACAGAAGTCTTCATTTCTTTAGCACAAACAATTAGGATTGAGGTTAAGGCACTGTGTAATAGCTGTTTACTTAGTTTTTAAACGAACTGTCAACTATTTTCCACAAACTGTGCTGGTTGTATTCCCACTTCTCTGCATCCTCACTGCCACTTGGTGGTGTCCCTGCTGTTTCTTCCCACTGTTTCCCAGGCATGTGGAGGTGGCTCCTGGAGGTCCTGCCCTCTGCCTCTTCACCTGCTGATTCATTATCTGTTTGCGCTGTCTGGTGAAATCTAAGTGCCCTGTGCCTGTTTTCTAGCTGAATTTTTTAAATTTAAATTAATTTTTAAATTTTATTTTGCTTTCTAAGCACCAGGGTTTTTTTTTCTTTCCACAAGTTTTATTTGTATATTATAGTTGTACATAACGGTGGGAGTTGTAGTTACATATTCCTACATGCTCACAACTTAACGCCACCCCCTCCCTCCACCTCTCGTCCTGTTCCTCTACTGATCTCCCTTTGATTTTCATTGTATCCCCCCTCCCCCCACCTTTTTTTCCCCCTTTTTTCTCTCTAGCTTCCACATGTGAGAGAAAACTATACATCCCTTGACCTTCTGAGTTTGGCTTATTTCACTTAACATAATGGTCTCCAGTTCCACCTAGTTTCCTGCAGATGACATAATTTCATTCTTCTTTATGGCTGGATGAAACCCCCTTGTGTATATATACCACATTTTCTTTATCATTTCATCTGTCGGTGGACACCTGGCTAGTTCCATGGTTCAGCTATTGAGAACTGTGCTGCTATAAATATGGGTATGCATGTATCGCTACAGTGAGATGACTTTAATTCTTTAGGATAAATACTGACGGGTGTGGCTGGGTCACATGGTGGTTCCATGCCTAGTCTTTTGAGGAGCCTCCAGACTGATTTCCGTGGTGGTTGTACTAATTTACAGTCCCTCCAGTGGTGCAGAAGTGTTCCTTTCCCTCCACGTGCTCTCTAGCATTTGCTATTGTTTGTATTCGCAATGGCTGCCATTCTTCCTGGTGTTGGCCCTGGGGTCCTCTGGACTGTCACCCTGAGCTGGGCAGTTCCCAGGTAGGAAGGCGGATGCTCCGCCACCTTCTCTGTGCCCTGTGCCACTCTGCAGGGCACTGAGCACATGAGAGAGCACTCAGGGGAAGTCTTGCTGGACTCGAAGCACCAATCTGAGAAAGGTGGAACAGGGCAGCTCAGCTGGCAGCGGGCCATTGTCCTGAGGTGGACAGCTAGAGGCCTTCCCTAGAACTGTTCCATTTACGTTGTTCTCCATCCCCTTGCCCCTGTCTGTAAGGCAAGAAGGGTCAGAAAATGCTCACTTTTTTTTTAGCAGTGAGGAAATAAGCAAAAGAATGGAAAACAGCTTCTCGTCACCCCAGACCGTGGTGGCATTGCCCTGAGGATGTGGTCCCAGCTCCTGCGCAGGCAGGGTTAGTCTTTCCTGCCACGTGGCTGCCAGTGTGTTTTCTTACCCACTTGAAGTTGGGATAAGCGACTGCCGCCTCTGGTTCCTGGGAGCCGCTGGATTTCAGCTGAGCGGTGGGAACGACACTGGTAATCGTCTTTGCCTCTAGGTCCTTGTCTTTTTTATGATGTGGCTCATTTTCCAGTGAGAGTTGCCGCTTCCTCTGCCCTCTCAGTGCTTTTCAAATGCATGTAGGAAAAGGCGGCCCATTAGGTGGTGGCGCACATAACTGTCTCCATAGGGTGTGGTCCCAGGAGTTGTGACATTGGTGCTGCCACAGAACAAACCAAGAGACAAATTCTGGTTGCAGGTTCCACAGCTGGTGAGTTTTCTGCTTTTCGACAGTCAGTGCCTGTATTGAGGTTCTATGTTTTGATGTCATCTCAAAGCACAATTAAATTGTTTTGCCCTGCTCTTATTTCCTAGGGCTCACGGGTGCTCGTCGATGCGCGGGACAAGCTTGGCATCCCTTGGCAGCACTCCGAAAACGAGAAGCATGGGATGTTCTTGATGGCCTTCGAGAACAAGGCGGGGCTGCCCGTGGAGCCCGCCACCTTCCAGCTCTATGTGCCAGCCCTGAGCGCGCTCTGGAGGGACTCGGGGATCAGAGAGGCTTTCAGCCGCAGGAGTGAGTTCCAGCTGGTGAGTGGCCTCTCACTTGATAAGGCTGTTTGGACTTTTAGCAGAATTTCCTTAAAAACTGTGAAAAGGCAGGCAAACTGTGCATTGCTATAAATCCTGGTGTTCAGCCACCAGAGACCACCAAAGGCCACCAGAGGCCAACGGTGCCATCAGAGGGTCCAAGAGAAGCCCAGTGCACTCAGGCTAGAGGAAGGCTTGTATTCAGGTAATGAGAAGCGTTCTTAAAATATTCAAGATTGGGGCAACTCAGGAACCCAGACGTCTAGAAGATCTTGTCCATAGTAGGAAATCGACATCCCCTTAAAGCAGCTTCTGGCTGTGATGTGTGGGTGATTCAGATGGTGGGTGTTTCCAGACCAACCTGGGGAGCTGATCTGACCCCTTCCAAGCTGCTCTCCTCAGGTTCATTCCTTCCGCTTTACAGCCTGGACAGGTTTCAAAGGCTAGCCGAGTTAGTCATGTAGACCACTTTACCATGTGAGTCTGTAACAGAAAACTGGAGGTGTTTTGCATCTTTGCCTTTTGGGTTTCCCCTCACTACCCTTTAACATTGACAGGATGCAAGAGAAGCATCCGTTTCCCCTCTAACCAGGGTAGATGTGCAGGTCTGTGTCTGGGCACCCAGGGTCCATGGTCCAGGGTCACCTCCTCATGCCAATCACCTGACCCTGGCCTTTCCTTATGGTTTTGCTATAATACGTATTAAGACGGTGCAGACTTATGTTTACTGATTTTCGATCTATAAAAGCAGTTTCTTAGGGCGCGTGTCTTTCTGCAGCTCGCCCGTTCACTCGGCCTGTTGACGTTCCCCCACCAGGGCCTTTGCCTGTCCACTGTTGTGTGAGGGTGCTAGGACTCATCCCATCGCCCAGTGTGTTTTCAGTTGTTTTCCATGTTCTGCTGTTACAAACCGTTGTGGTCTTTCTTGTCTGTCTCCAGATGCACACATTCAAGGCTGTCTCTAAGATGTATACCTCGGGAGGTAGCTGTCAGGTCCTGGGGCACATGCATCTTCACATAGACAAGATACCGCCAAAGTATTTTCCAGAGTGGCCATACCAATTACGCCTCTGCCAGCAGTGGAAGAGGTTCCAGTTGTTCCACACACGGGCCAATATTTAGAATTATCAGACCCCAAATTTTTAATTGTACCTCATTATGGCTTACCTGAAGTTGCCCTAAGTTTGTTTACTGGCTACAGGTATTTTCTCTTCTGGGATGCCTGTTCACGTCTTTTGCCCATTTTTTCTGAGTTTTTTTAATTTCCAAATTCAGCCAAGAGGCTCTACAGTATACTAACAATCCTTGTGGTTCAGCCTCTGCATGCTCTTCCCCTCACGTCCCACAGCATGAACATCCTACACAACCACAGTCCAGTGACCGGAACCAGGAAACGTTCACCAGTACAATGCTTAGACCTTATTTAAATGTCACCCACTTGTCCTCTAATATCTCCTGTGTGCCAGGACCTGCTCTGGAATCGCCATTGTGTTGTCTTCCGTCCCCTGGGTCTCATTTGATCTGTGACTTGGTCTTTCCTTGTCATCCATGACTGTAGACCTAAATACTCCTGCCCTTGCTTTGTAGAATGTCCCTGTTGGGTCTGTGTGGTGTCGTCAGGAAACGATGCATTCTGTGGCAAGAGCACCACAGTAGTGACATGTGCCCTGCCCGGAGCACTTTGTCAGGAGGTGTGTGGTGTGGACGCGTCCGTTACTGTTCCTTGGTTAAGGCAGTGCCTTCAGCTTCTGTGCTCCTAGCACATGTCCTGGGGAGGTGTTTGGGACAATACGCATATCCTGTTTCTCGTCAAGCTCTGACCCACTAGTTTTAATCTTCAGGGGATCTTAAGGGTGACATTGTATTCTTTCTCAAGTTAACTTTAACAGTTAAGTGAAAAGAAGCAGAAGATGTGGTTGTCATAGAAAGAAAACCTTAATTGTGTTAAGGGCAGGAAGGTAAGAATCAGCTGGAAGAACGTAAATTAGCATCCGAGTGTGGCCTTGGGGTAAGTCTTTTCCCCCATAAGCTCACACGATGCTAATCTATTCCGAACTGGAATTGGAAGGAAATTGCCACTGTCCATTGAGGATTTACCAAAGAAGGAAATATAAACATCCAGAGCTGATTATTTACAACACATGGTCAATAAGAACCCGCTCAGGAAGTTAGTGTGCTGGGTGGTTTCATCGGACTTTTCATTTGCCCCATTCCACTGGGCACAGTGCTTCAGAGCTAGAAAGGACCCCAGCTTAGGAAGTCAAGCTCGCGCATTGTTTCAGACAATACGCCTGGAGAGGTAATGGCTGGCTGGGGTCACATCTGGTAACCACTGTGAGAACTTTGGACCCAAGAGCCCTGTCACTCGTTTCTCCCTGTATTCACTCACTCGACACTTTGGAGCACCTACTGTGTGCCAGACGTTGTGCTCTATGCTAGGGATGCAGCTGTGAATAAGACCCAAGTCCCCAGAGAGCTTTCAGCCTGGACAGGAACCTGGTACCAGCCAGGCCAGGCTGCCAAGGGGCCTGCAGCCATTGTTTTTTCATCTGTCACTTCAGGCAGCATGACTTTGTGAAGCTGTGGCTACCTGAAAAGACTGCTGTTCGAGACAGTTAACTAGGTGGTTTTAAAGGCGATATAACTGAAAGCAAGCATGACAGTGTTACATTCCTACTTTTTGGGTATTGGGTACATGGGTGAGTGTTATTCGTGTATTTTGTACATTTCTATATTTTTATTTATTATTAAAAAGTTATAGCATTTTATTGAGTAGCTAGGCAGTAGGCCCTTAATAGGTCATTATCGTCAAAATGTACAGTTACAGCCAGATTGCCAGAGGGCGAGCATCTTCAGCACTGCACTCCCAAGTCGCCCCGGCTTCTTCCCCCAAGTCTTTCCGAGCTGATGCTGCAGTGACTTGGTTTTTGCTCCTCCCCTCCCTGCTGGCAGAACCCCACAGTCTTTGACCGTCTTGTGGCCCCACTGCTCAGAGAGCTGCTCCCAGCCAGGTGGTGGCTTTTCCTGTCCCTCCACCATCCTGGGCATCCTTCCAGCCAGGGACAGAAACAAAAAGAGGAAGAGAGAGGGCTGGGCCTGGTGACAGCCGAGAGATGGCTTCTCTTCTCTGAAGAGCATGGGGGCTGGGTCCTCCTTTTCCAAAGAGCACACAGCCCTGCGTCTCCCACTACGGGCCCCGGGTACTGCTCATTGCGTTCACTGCCACTTATACGCAGCATCAATGTCATGTCTGTGGCCCAGCAACAGAGAAAGGAAGACAGCCTTGCCACGTCCAACCTCGCCTCTTAAGCCCATTGAAGGAAGACACAGCAAGGCCCTCAGTGGGGGATTGTCATAACTACCGTAAATGTCATCATGTATGCCTTCTATGTTTTTATGCCAAATTTGTTTGTGGTTCTGGGGAAACAAACCCAGGACTTTGCACATGCAAGGCAAGCACCCTACCACTGAGCTACCTCCCCAGCCCTTTCTTCTATGCCCTTTTATTAAATAAAAGTGAATGGAGAATTTTTTAAACATAGCATGCAAATATCCATCAACGAATGCGCTTACAACACAGCATACAGGTGATATTAGCATGAAGTGTCTGCTTTCTGTTACACTTTTGCTTTGGGGGACTAGTTAATTAAATGATTCAACCTGGGAATTTGGGTTCTTTGGTGTGTGACTCCTTCACTGAGTGTGACCACAAGTCTGCACATCAAAGTCACCTTGCTGGGCTGTGTACTGGGGATACTCTCTGCGCCAGGCACTGTGCTGTGAAGTCCTAGCCCCTCAAAGAGCTGGTAGGACAGACAGACAGGCAAGCAAATAACGAGTTGCAGTGAGATGTGGTCAGAAATACAGCTGAGGAGTGTGCAGGGCCCGCCAGGCACGAGGGAAAGGAGGTGATGCCGCCCAGCAGGAAGTTGCTCAGGAGATGTGTTTGGAGATTCTTCTGAAAGTATGTAGGGATGGACCAGGGGACGGTTGGAGTGAGGTGGCAGAAGGACAGAGACATCCTTAAAGGGTCTTAGCTGGCTGCAAACACGGAGTGCAGGGGATGGAGGGTGAGGCAGGAGCACTATGTGCCGTCTGACCCTTTCTCAGCTCTTTCTTCAGCTGGCCCCACACTTGTCTGAGATGCTCATTTTTGGCCCAGCTACTCCTGTGCTGGCAAATGACAGCAGCAGGATCAGGACTCACATGTGCCTGCCACCAACAGGAGCAGAGAGGGACGAGGCATGAGGCCAGGGAAACACTGCGCTGGGTAGGTGCAGGTGTGGCAGAACTGTCTGTCCCTGTATGGGGCCCTGAGGCAGGGGCAGACTCCCACAGAGTTGGGGGTGCCCCTCACTCTGTGCCACGCTGTGGATGGGGGAATCTCACTGTGGCATGGAGGCCACACTGAGCAGCATGGAATGACCTGCAGACAGGAGGCGTTGCGGGGGTGTTGAAAGCAGAGAATAACAGGTGCAAGTCAGTTTTCCCAGGAACATCTTCAAGAGGTGTGAAAGGCGACCTGTGGATGGCAGGAGCTGGCCCCAGGGCAGGAGTGGCTTCAATGCGTCTTCAGCACCCTTTGCTTCTTTTCTAGTTAATTTTAGTCTTTGTCACCTTCCGTTCCTGCACACGGGCCAGATGAGCAGACTGGGGAAACTGCTAGCCAAGGGACTAACCGCCTGGATTGAGGAACCTGGTTTGATTTTCATAATGTGCTCTCGAAGTTGTGGCCAGATGGCGAAATGGAAGGACCAACTGGCTACCGTAGGTTAGGTGCGCCTTGTCTTACTCAGCATGGACATCATCCCAGAGTGTGACACACCCGCCGGAGCCCCTCTGCGTGTTGCCCTCTTACAGCTGAGCGTGAGCTGTGGCCTTTGCTCGGGTGGAGCAGCCGCACACTGGTAGGCCCGTCTCTTCTGTCCTCACCTCGGACACATCTTGCTTTCCCTTCTCAGACTCAGGAGGAGTTGCTGAACCCTCAGTCATTCTTACAGCCTTCCATTCTTGTTTCAGAGTGGCAGGGCATTGTACTTTCTCGAAACATCTTCACATCTTGGCGTTGGAAGATGCCTGGAAAGACTCCGGAGGCTCAGGCGATGCTGTAGCTTCTTGATTTCCGGGTATCAAGTGACTGTCCAGATGGCAGGGATTTTTTCTGCCCTAGTTAAAGGAACCAAATCTTCGTAACGGTACTGGAGATTGCTAGAAAAGACTGGAGGTACAAGGTGTGTTTTAGGTGTAGAGGAGAGATAGGAGGAAAGTCAGCCATGTGTGGATACAGCCTGACGCTGACGAGGAAAACCCTCTGCAGCTTAGGGAGCACCCGGCTGAGCTTTACAGGATCCTTGGCCTCGGCAGCCTCCTTCCTTCCCTGAAAGCCACTTGTGCTGCCTTCACTTGGAGAAGTCCAGGGCCCCAGGGTGTCCCCAAAGGAATGGCAGTGGCACACAGGCCAGAGTCTAGGTTTTCAGATTTGGTTCTCTTCCCTCCCTTCCCAGCCTTGCCTGGTGTCTTGTGCTTTTTAGGGACCATAGGCCATAGAAATGTGGCCTACAAGTTCTCAGGGTTTGGTTTTGTTTTGTTTTTTTATCTTTCAGTAAAGCGTGTTCTTTGCCTTCCTGAGACAACTGTCTGCCTGTGCTCTGTGGTGGTGACATCTTTTTAGAAAAAAGTGTGTTCCTTTGGAAACTTGCCCTCACTTTTGCTGATATTATTTTAAATGTCTCTCACATACTTTTCCTGAGCTTTCTTAGTAAGCTTGGGGGACTCCAGCAGACTGGCTAATGGAAGAGAAGGAGGTTTGTAGCTACAGGAACTTTTGCAGTGTTCTCTGAGGCCTCAGGAAGCAGTGACTTTTAGTGGTGCAGTCTGCGTTCTCCCTGAGTGAGTACCTCGTCCTTCCAGGAGAGATCTGCGCGGGATGAGTTGGTGACTGTGGATGCTCGGGGGTCTCACTGCAGCTGCTCCATTAGGAATACCACCTAAGGTAGCTGCAGTGCATGCCAAGTGACAGGAGATATTCAGGTCATCTGGGGACAGCATAAGTGTTTTGCATGTGTCTCTGTGGGTTCTTAGTCCAGTGATCTCTGTCTGCAGGACTTTTACCTAGGCCCACCTAGGAAGAGTTGTAGTCCTTTACAAGTTGAATTCTTTCCCTTTTCCTGTTCTTTCTTCTTTCCTCCATTATAAAGATGTTCCATAGACTTGATTTTTAAAAACACATGTTGCAATCCAAGGTTAGACTAGAGGAAGAAAGTAGAAGGCAGGACGCTGCTAAGGACAGAGCCTCGCCCCCACCCCCACCCCCGGCCCTGTTTCTTATCCATTGAAACAGCTGAAACATTGCAAAGAATCTTTCTGCTTAGTTACTGTATGACCTTTTGCCATTTGTCACAGATGGCGAGTCTCCCTGGTGTCTATGCTCTTACAATGGATTTTGGCTGCATGTAACTGAAACCCCAAAATAGCAGTGAGACTCAAATATGAATGTCTCTTCCCTCTCTTGAAAGAAGCCCAGAGGTAGCCAGTGCAGGGATCTTGTGGGGGTCTCTGTCCAGGCTTTTCTGTCATATGGCTTCTGCTCTCAGGTGTGGCCGGCAGTGCATTCCCCACAGAGAGAGGGAGGCTGGGCAAGAATGCCCTCTGCTCTCAGGGTGGCTTCCTGGAAGCACCGCCCCACACTTCCTCCAGAGTCTTAGCTGAAGCTTAGCGACATAGCCAACCTTAAGGAAGCCTGCAATGTAGGATCTTGGTGGGCAGATTGTCACTCGGGAAGATGGGGAGTGTGATGGAAAGGCATCTGGCAGCCTCTGCCAAGCACTTTGGGACCTTTCCTGCCCCTGATCCAGTGCCAGGAGAGCCGGTGCATCATGTGGAGCCCATGCTGAGGTCAGAGTTGGGCTGTGTAAAGTCTGTTTAACTCTTTGTTGGGTACGAGGAAATTCTAATCTCATGTCATAGGCTGTGGGTTTATATGGGCTACTGGAGATAAACCACAGTGTGCTTTCAGTTTCGTGCACCTCTTTCAGTTGATGGAATTCATTCCACAAACTTGTGGATCTGCTCTCATGGATCTGGTGTTCTTGTGGGTGCTGGGGAACTAGAAGCACCCGCTCATGTGAAGCTGACTTAGTGGTAAGCAGAGACGGTGGCAGTAGAGTAATGATTCCCTCACACACGCACTGTGCATTATGTGCACTAGAGAAAATCGAAGCTGGCACTGGGGTGGAGGGTGTGGAGTGGGAGAGCCTGGGTGGACACATGGATGCACAGGATGGCCAGGAGAGGTTTCTGCAGCAGGCTCTTGGTCTCTGGTTCTCCTACACCTTAGTTTCCTCTTCTTTTGTGGCATCAGTTGAGAGTATAGCCACAGATCCATGCTGCTTTTTTGCTTTCTCTGTGGTTGGAAGTAGCCATGGGACTAATTACTGGACTTGCTCTTAAAATGCCGGACACAGTTGCCCCAGCTTCTCTCCTGTTTCCTACCCATTGTCAAGGGTCTGGGCGGTCCTTAAGAACCCACAAGTAGAAGCAGCACGTGTCGTGTGGCAAAGCACCCAGCCTGCCTCTGTGTTGGATCTTCCTGAAAGGCTCCAGAGGGGGTGTCCGGGTGAAGGGGAAAGGTGTTCCAGGGGGAAAATAGCAAGTGCAAAGGCCCTGAACTGGGAGCCAGTAGAGGTGGAGCCTCAGGAGCACATGGGTGAGAGGGGACAGGTCCCAGTGGCACTCTGCTGTGGAGGGCTTCCGATGGCCTTGGAAGGGTTTGGGCTTTGGGCAGAGGCACGATGTGGTCTGGTTTACGTTCCAATGGACTTGCTTGGCAGCCTCACTGATGACACAATAAGGAGAGCCACTGGGAGGCTTGCAGTGGCCTCGGTGACACTGACAGAAGCACTGTAGGAGACTGGCCGTGGCCTGCTTCTGGGAGCCCAGATTTGGAGAGGGGATGGTAGGGCATCAAGGCCCACTGCTCTCCTGCTTCAGGGATTCCCTGGCATCAGCCCTGATGGTGGGTTTAAGCCCCAGTCATGTTCTTAATTTCAGGCGCTTGATGGAGAGTCCATTTCCTGTCTGAGCAGCAACCAGGCAGCCTCGTGTGTTGGGAACCTGCCCCCAGAGTGGAGAGCACGTGGAGCTGAACCCCAGCTCGCACCATCATGCCACGGCCTGGCATGGCTCACTCTCGGCATGGAGACCTGTTCCAGACCTAACGTCCCCACTCTACATGACTTTCAGGTCCCAAGAAGGGGTGTTGAGTTGGGAATGCTCAGAGCAGAGGCTTCAGGTGGAGGGTGCAAGGTCAGAGCAGCTGAGTGGCCTGGGCCTGAAGTGTTCCACTCCTCCCTGATTAGTGAGAATTAAAGCCAACCAGGGCCAATCCAGTGCACAGCTCCTCAAGATGCGCCCTCACACGAGTCCTGGAGCCCCAGCCCCAGCCCCTGCCATCCAGCTTCTTTCCCCCTACGTGTTTACTATCTCAATCAGAAGAGTTCCCATGATTATTGATTCTTTTCATGTGTCTATTGGCCACTAGCTTTTATTCTTTTGTGAGTTGGCTGTTGGCACTCTCTGCTTGTTTTTTTCTGTTGGGAACAAGTTTCCTTTGATTTGTGCCAGTCTGTCACCAGGTGCCCATTTTTCAAACTCTACTTTTCTTCTTCTTCTTCTTCTTTTTTTTTTAATAATTATGGATAAGTTGTAAAACTAGTCTCAGGTATCCGTCACAGCCCCCACCCCCCATCCCGTGGCTACGTCATATGTGATCATGGTGTCCCAGGAAACCAGGAGATTGACACTGATCCAGTGTGTGGTTCAGTTTCGTTTTATTAGCCTGTTGATGAGTGTGGTCACCACCATCGTGGGGCACATAGCTGTCCACCACCAAGATCTGCTCCAGCTGCCCCTTGGTAACCACTCCCAGCTCCCACATCCTGTCCAGGTCTCCTCACTTGGGGGATGTTATGTAAGTGGCATCACACAGTGTGTGACCATTCGTTAGAGGCTGAAGTCTGTCACTCTCACAGTGGAG
Source organism: Sciurus carolinensis (assembly GCF_902686445.1). Lineage (NCBI taxonomy): Eukaryota > Metazoa > Chordata > Mammalia > Rodentia > Sciuridae > Sciurus > Sciurus carolinensis. The sequence continues at coordinate 10,773,704 of NC_062230.1, read as the reverse complement.
AGCTTCCAGGTTGTTGCCTTTATCCATTGTTGACCTTTTTGTTTTTGAGTAGTAGTCATGGAGCGGCCGTTCCTCAGTGTATCCTTTAGCACACGTACGTATGTGGGCATTTATCGCGCAGGTTAGGTCAGAAATCTCAGGATGAGTGAATAATGTCTAGAGAAATGGAGGTACAGTTCAGATAGTCAAGTATCCCAAATTACTGTCTTGGTTTTGTACCGTATATGCATGTGACAGTTTTGAACCCTTCAAACTAAATTAGTGATTCACAGTGGAAGGTCTCAGCTTTCTTAAAACTCTTTTAGGTCAGAAGGACTTGAAGCTCCAAGTCCTCTGATGTGAGACCCCCTTGAACCTGAGAGGTGAGGAAATGTGCTTGGGTGATCCGTGAGTGCACAAGGAAATCCCAGCAGCTGCGAGGTCAGGTGCTCCTGTGGGTCCTGAGCCAGCCCTGCAGGGGTAGGACACGTGCTGTCCATGGGTGGCTCCAGAGGCGTGTGCTGTTCTCCGAGCTCATGCTGGTGACAAGTTCGTGCGTCTGCCCGGCATCAGCCTTTCCTCTCATTTCATTAGTCTCAAAGACTATAGTATACAGTTGCAAACCAGAAATCCCCTCCTGGAGAAAGCAGCTCGAGCGTGTGCATTTAACCCAGATCCCTGTGGAACTCTTTGCTCTAAACTTTGCCTCTGGAGGGTTCATCAGCCAGAGACACAGTGGCCCAGGTGGAAATGTGATACATAGTAGAACTGATAGTGCAATATCCTACGTGATAACAAGGTCAGAAACCCAAGGAGAAGAACAATGGCCCTGATTTCACAAGCATTTTTAACTTGTATGGCAAAAGTCAGCATGGAACTGGCAAATGACAAATTAGGAGAGAAATCGCAACATATAAAAAAGGGTTTTTTGTGTATGTTAAGAGAGTGTGTAAAGCAACAGCTTGCTGCATGAGCAAGTTCTTAAGATTCAGTAAGTTTGAAAACTGAGGGAAAAAAGAAGTAAGAGACCAACTTTGTCCCTGGTCCCAGAAATAAAAACTGAAGCAGGGCTGGGGAGATAGCTCAGTCGGTAGAGTGCTTGCTTTGTAAGCACAAGGCCCTGGGTTTGATCCCCAGCACCCAAAAAAAAAAAAAAAAAAAAAAACTGAAGCAATGATGATATAGCCTGTTGTCAGTTATAATGGCTGTGATTTTAGAGAGTCCTGCTCCAGGCAGGATGGGCTGCAGGAAGTATGTCCTGTCCTACACTAACGGTCGGAGAATACAGGGATCACGTTTTCCAGTGTGGGTCAAACATACATGTTCTGTCCTCTGACAGTAATCTGTTATCCAAGGAATTTATCCTAAAACAATAATTGTACAATGTCTGGCTTCTAGTTATAGTGGACTGGTTATCCAAAGACCTGCTGCAAATAATTTTAAATACTAGATAAAGTATTAAAAACAACTTGACAAAAGCCACTAAACACCAATAGGATCATAAGGGACAAGAGCTCTGAGACATGGTGGAGCCCTGGCAGCTGACCTTCCTGATACTCTTGGTGATTGGAACTCTGAACCTGAGCTGTGGTTTTTGATAGATCCTTTTAGGTCTCAAATGGGGCAGAAATTGAAGATTGTCAAGTTGGGGGATCTGATTGGAGACTCCCCCATAGTGACCTGGGACCTCAGAGGGTCAGGATGAAAAAAAGTTAACTCACAAAAGGAGAATAAGTAGAGAGCCAGGGTGGGGGCTGGGGGGTGACAAAATAAGACCCATGGACTGGCTCCCGGGGACTTGTCCCCCAGGTTTACACTAGAGCAGTCCAAGGAACCTCTGTACTATAGATTTAGTTTAAATGTGACCCCAAGGGGCTGGGGCTGTGGCTTAGTGGTAGAGTGCTTGCCTAGCACATGTGAGGCACTGGGTTCAATCCTTAGCAGCACATAAAAATGAATAAATAAAATAAAGGTACTGTGTCCATCTACAACAATAGAAGTGATCTCAAACAGGCAATGTACCTGACAGGCAGCATGCCTGGTAGGAGCAAATGGAAACCCTCTCTAAAAGGACACAGCAATCCTAAACCTGCGGGATTCCCCACAGATCCCACAGATGATGTTTTAGGGACAGGATACATCATAGGGAGAACCAAGCTCACAAGGAAGCCAGGTGAGGCCTCAGGGCAGAGGGAGGGCAGACAGCAGAATTGGATGTGCACAGTGTTATTATTTGGGTCTTAAATGTCCCCCAAAGCCATGTGGCAAAGGCTCGGTCTCCATGTGATGGCGCTGTTGAAAGCTGGGAGAAATAGGAGGTGGCACCCGGTTGGAGGAAGTAGGTCACTAAGGGTGAGGAGGTCCTTGCCCTCTGAGGTCCTGGGTCACTACAGGGCAATCTCTGATCAGAGAGAGGGTCCTGGGCACTCTCTCTCCCGCCTTCCTGTCTGCCCTCAGTGAACAGGATTCTACTGCCATGATATACTGTCTCGCCTCAGGCCCAAAGCAGTTGACACTGACCTTGGACTGAAACCAGGAGCCAAAATCACCCTCTCCTCCTCTAAGTTGATTTTCTCAGACATGTTGTCACAGTGACAGGAAGCTGACTGGCACACAATCTCCAGATAGTGGACTTACCAGACCCAACTGTAGTCAGTGCTTATAAAGAAACAAAAGTCCAAAGATATCTGCAGGAAAAATAGACACTATTGAAAGTGACAGTTTAAAAATCTTAAAAGTAGCTAGAGGAAGATAGACATGAACTCTAGGAGTGACAGTTTAAAGAGTGGAGTGATACCTTGATTGGTGTCTATGAGAGAGCATAGCTAATGGCCTCAGAATCTGTAAAACTGAAGGCAGGGAAGAGACATTTTCAAACCGTGACAGAGACTTCTGTCCAGCAGCAAGTCCACAGGGAAGGAATCATTAGGACTAGACTCCAAGCAGGACAGCGATTCCAGAGAGAAGCCTTGAGACCTAAGGAATGATGTCACTTATCTGTTTTTTTCTTTTGTTGTATCAAATCCAAGAATTAGTTGCCAACTCTAAGGTCACTAGGATTTACTCCTGTTTTCTTTCGTATTTTAGGTTGTTGGTACCCTTTGTGTATGGAGTGAGGTAGGGGTCCCATTTGTGCTTTTGCATGTGTTTTTCCAGCACAGTTTTATGACTCTTTTCCTTCCCCCATTTAACAGTCCCCACTCCCTTGTCAAAAAGCAGTTGCGGGCTAGGGAGATAGCTCAGTTGGTAGAGGGCTTGCCTTGCAAGCACAAGGCCCTGGGTTCAATCCCCAGCACCAAAAAAAAAAAAAAAAAAAAAAGTTGCTCTCAGATGTTTGAGTTTGAGCCTTTTCTGAACTCTCAGCTCTCTTCCATTGGTCTGGGTGGCCATCCTTATGCCGTCATACTACTGTGGTAATTGTAGCTTTGAGGTAAGTTTTGAAATCTGGAAGTGTGAGTCTCCAGCTCTGTGTTCTTTTTCTTCTTGTGGTTTTGATCTTCATTCCCCTGAGGACTAATGATGTCAAGTTACTTTTAAAGAATAAAACAGGCAGGACCAGCTCTATCACAGAGGTCAGCAAACTGTGGCCTGTGGACTAAATGTCATGTGGCATATTTTTCTATGCCTCCCCAACCCCCATGAAGAATGTTTTGATATTTTTAAAGGATTGGGGAAAAAAGGATATACAGTAGAGATAACTATTTGTGGCACACAAAACCTAAAACAATTATCAACAGGCTCTTTATCAAAAAGGTTGTTTCTTAATCAGATACTAAGATTTGTTTTTTAAAAAACTTTTAATAACCAACCAGGCATGGATTATGCCTGTAATCCCAGTGGCTTGGGATACTGAGGCAGGATGATCACAAGTTTGAGGCCAGCCTCTGCAACTTAGCAAGGCCCTGAGCTACTTAGCAAGATCCTGTTTCAAAATAAAAAATGAAAATGTGGCTCAGTGGTTAAGTATCCCTGGGTTCAATCCCCAGTACCAAAAAAAAAAAAAAAAAAAAAAAATTAATAATCAGTACAACGGGGATATGGATGCAGAACTAGATAAATAGAGGGCTGAGTATAGTTGAGTGGTAGAGCTGTTGACTAGTATGCATGAGGCCCTGGGTTCAATCCCAGCACCACACATGCACATGCACACGCACATGTGCACACAAAGTATATAGAACTAGGTAAGAAGCACGACTACACCGAGAGCGCTGAAATTGGACCCCATGCACACATCCAATTTCAAGTGCATCAGAGACGTAAATATGAAAAGCAAAACTGCATCTTTTAGAAGGAATATAGGAGAATTGTCATGATCTTGGTATATGGAAGAATTTTTTAAGGTACTAAAAATGCAAATCCAAGAGGAAAAGACTCGTATATTGGGTCCCATCAAATTAAGAACTTCACAACCAGGGGCCCACCAGCTATGGGAGTGAGGCACTTGTTTGAGATCTGTGAGCTACAAAGACCAAAGTACCAAGACCGTTTCAGGAACTTCCTCAAATCTGCAAGAAATAGGTGATCCAATAGGAAAACTGAGGTCAGGCGCCGAATAGGCTCTTCTGAGAGGAAGAAATCATCCTTATACATTCTCCAGACTTGCAGACATTCTCCAGACATCTGACAGTTAATTCCAAGGAGTGGCAAGGACACAGGAGCTCTCACACACCCAGTGCTGGTGGAATGTAACCTGGTGTGCTGGTCTGGAACGCAGATTGGTATTATTACTGGAGTTGAAATGTGCATAGCCGGGTGTGGTGGTGCACGCCTGTAATCCCAGCAATTTGGGAGGCTGAGGATCACAAGTTCAAGGCCAGCCTCAGCAACCTGGGGAGGCCCTATGTCAAAATAAAAAGGACTAGGGATGTAGCTGAGTGGTAGAGCACTTGCCCAGCATGTATGGGCCCTGCGAGCCACCTCCAGTACTGAAAGAGGGAAGGAAAACAACTGAGTGATAATTCATTCACCTCCGAAAGGCTGTTACTCCAGGGGGAACATCTAGGAAAAGTGAGGGCTGCTCAGTCCTGGCTGTCTTTAGGAGGCTGTTCTGAGAATGTTGCTTTTAAGCCAGATTAAGCATTTGTTGACTTTTCTTGTTTAAAATTGTGGTAAAATATGCCTTTTTCTTACATCTCCAGCCACTAATCCCTTCTAATAGACCAGCATTAACATTAACAAGCATGGTTTTGGGGAAGATGCTGGGTAGGTGGTGGAGCTTGGTGTGCTTGGAACATTTGCTGTGGGATTCCTGGTGAATATGAATGTAGTCGTGATTTACCATGTGATAAACTGGTCAAGGGACTGGAGGGGCCTAGTCTTCTGAAAGTAGACAACATCTTTTTTTTTTTTTTCTTTTTCTTTTTTTTTGCGGTGCTGAGGAGACAACATCTTTGTTTGGATCATCAGGAATGCCTTGAGAGTTTTCATCAACTTTCCTTTTTCTGATTTCTTGCTTGTGAGTTCGAAGTTTAGAAGTCAATCTGACTTGTTATTTATGAGCCTTTCAAATTGTACAGTGGTGGTGTTTTCTGTCTCAGTTTGTGTGGCCGTAACAGAACACCACAGGCTGGGTGATTGGGACACAGGTATCTTTTTCTCACAGCCCTAGAGGCTGTAAGTCCAAGCTCCAGGTGCCAGCAGATTGGGTTCCTGCCAAGGGCTGTCTTCCTGGCTTATAGACGCTGCCCTCCCTGTGTCCTCACTTGATGAAAGAAAGCAGCACTCTGGTGTCCCTTCTTAAAAGGGCACTAACCCCACCCTCCTGGCTCATCTAATCCTAGTTACCTGCCACAGACTCCATATCCTCCTACCATCCCACTGGGAATTAGGACTTCAGTACAGAAATTCCAGGAGGACACAAACATTCCATCCATACAAGTGTTGTGGTGTTGTGAAATGTACCTTTGGTCTTCATCCCCATTTCCAGACACATCCTCACCCCTTCAGGCAGCTGGTGTGATTGAGCTAAGGGGCAGAGCCGCCTCTAGCTCGGAGCCGCTTTCCAGGTCATGTACTGTTGATGGTCCCTCTCTGCCAGCCCCCTTCCTCCTCACTTTACCCTCAGCTACTCTTGCTCCTTCTCTTCCTTTGTACCCAAACATTTCTACCTTAGAACATCAAGATGGGCCACTGTGCTGGTCCAGATTGCGGACAGCAGTGTGATCTAGCAGGTGCTTTCCCTCGGTCCACTTGCATTCGGATAGGGTAAGGTGACCTGGAACAGAACTCGTCCCAGGCAGTATGCTGCATTCACTGTTGATCCCAGCCTTGAGGAATTCTGACGCAGGTTTAAAAAGGTAGCCAAGTTTCTTGTGTGGGAACTAGCCCTGGCCCTGCAACTCTGCACCAGGTTGGTGGGGACTGAAGTGATGAGGGGAAGAAAGAAAAGTTATGATCATGAACCAGCATGCCCCTGTCTGAGCAAGACCTGCAGTCACACAGCACACTCCCACCCCCGACCTCACACCCACCAAGAAAGTCTGGTGGGGGACCCTCCCTCAACCCCACCCACACTGAGTGTGTGCATGCTCAGGAAGGTGTGTGAGCCAGCCCTTGGTGCTCTCTCCCTGTTTAAATAACCAGTGTTTCAACTGCCTGTCCCACTTCTGAGGATCTCTCTGCCCATGGTGGGCATCATGGGCTGTGCACGGTGCATCTTTGCTATGAAGAAATGATGGTCAGCTGTCCAGGTCCAGATCCATGCACTGTCTTCTCATCTAGTTCTTGATTGCACTGAGTATGTGCACACACCACTGGGCAAGCAAAGCCCAGTTCAGCATCAGTGTCCACTCCAGTCAAGATCCACTGTAACAGCCAGGCACAGTAGTGCACCTGTAATCCCAGCGGCTCGGGAGGCTGAGGCAGGAGGATCGTGAGTTCAAAGCCAGCCTCAGCATCTTAGCAAGGACCTAAGCAACTCAGTGAGACCCTGTCTCTAATAAAATATCTAAAAAGGCTGGGGATGTGGCTCAGTGGTTAAGAGCCCCTGGGTTAAATCCCTGGTACCAAAAAACAAAAAGATCCACTATAACCCCAAGACCACCAACATCAGTCTCACTGGGCAGCCACCAGGGAACCTGCCACAGCCACCTGCAGTCTCTCTTGCTGGCGGGCAGAACAGGTGCCATCAAGCTTAGCTGCATAGACTCTCCAGAGTGCAGAACTGGGCCATATACCCCTGGGCAGTCTGGTTCAAGCAGTCAGGCATGGGGTGCCCAGCCAGCTCTGTGGGAAGCTCCTTGGGTGGTTCTGATGCCCAGCCAGTGTGGAGGGCCACAGATGCACCCCTGGACACCTGGTTCCTTCCGCTATAGTTCTAGGCAGGGTGATGGTAGCTGTTTTTCCTAAGAAAACCCACTTCAGAACAGGCTGTTCAGATCTGACACAGACGCTCAGTACCCCAGGCTCTCCGAGTGCTCTTGCACCAGGCAGTTCTGTTTTCCTGCCGTGTTTATTAATAGAGCTGGCAGAGCACTTGGGCTCCCAGAGCTTTCTGAGACACTGGGCACAGTGATTCTCCTGAGCTCTGTGAATAAGAAGGGATGGAGAATCAAGCCTTTATTTTCACAGTATTTTTCCTCTTCTGTTATTCGTCACTGCTTCCTGTGTTCGGGAGTGTCTGCAGACCCCATCACTTAGATCCTCCTCTCCCAAGGCAGTTCAGGCTGGCTCTCTCATTCTGGCCAACTTTGTGGTGATATTTAACCTAAATAGAGTTGTGAAACAAGAAACAGCAGACCAACACCGAAAAGGAATGCCTTGATCAAGGCTGTTCAAAGAAAACCTAGACACCCAAGAAACCAGTCACAGGGGCTGCCAGTGGAGAGGAGAACGGCCTTCAGTTTGTTTGTCTAGAAAACTGAGCAGAGCACAGTTGCATGTTGAAAGATCCTGAGCTGTGGGCCTCTGGATTTTTTTTCTTTGATTTTAATGATTTAGTTTACTTATTCTTCTCCCTATTCATTACAGTGACAGGAAATTATCAGGGCCTGACACCTGCTGTCCCACCAGGTCCCACATTCCTATGATCTTAAGACGTTGACTTAAGTCTTAACACTTTGAAAGCATCTTGCCATTCCTTGGGTGTACAGTAGGACATGTGTCTTCAACAATTCTTATTTATAAGGATCCAGCATGGAGAAACAAAGTTACAAATGCATGTCCTGTTAGCTCTGGTACTCAGGAAATCTAAATCTAAATCCCCACTTAACCAGGTGGGAGGAACCAGCATTGCTTGTAACCACACAGCCAAGCTATCAAACCTTGAAGCCCCTGCCCTTGATACCATTCAAGACGGTGCATCCATTATGGAAAGCAGTACGGGGATTCCTCAGAAAACTTGGAATGGATCCATCATTTGACCCAATTATCCCACTCCTCAGTTTATACCAAAAGGACTTAAAATCAACATACTACAGTGATGCAGCCACATCAATGTTTATAGCAGCTCAATTCACCATAGCTAAAATATGGAACCAACCTAGATACCCTTCAACAGATGAATGGATAAAGAAAATGTGGCATATGCCAAGTGAAATAAGCCAAGCCCAAAAAACCAAAGGATGAATGTTTTCTCTGCTATGCAGTTGCTAATTCACAATGGGGTGGGGGGAATAGGGAAGAATAGTTACTTTATATTAGGTAGAGGGGAGTGAAGAGAAGGGAAGGGGTATGGGGGTAGGAATGATAGTAGAGTGAAACAGACATTATTACTTCATATACATATATGACCGCATGACCGATATGATCCTACAATATGTAGAATCAGAAAAATGAGAAATTACACTCCATTTATGTATGATCTATCAAAATGTAAAAATGCATCCTACTGTTGTATACAACTGATTAGAACAAATTTTTAAAACTTTTTTTTAAAATAAAAAAAAGAGTCTGTGGAGCCACACCAGATCTAATTTAAATTCTGTGTGACCATATAATTTGATACCCAAATCATAATGTGTTTGCTATGAAGTAAAATTACTTCATAGTAAATTTGCCTCGTCGTAATTTTGCCAAGAGAATAGGCTTAAAGTGGGGCTCACCAGGGCAAACAGCGGCATGTGGTCATCCTGTTTGTAATGTATATGACAGTGAACACTAGCAAAGCTCTGTGTTTTAGATCCATCTATGTCAAGAACATATTTTCCACACAATACTTGGGTCTTGTCCCTGCATGTCACCATGGTCCATCATATGTGACTTTTTCTTATAAGTTCTTTATACAAGTAAAGGAAATATTAAAAAAAAAAAAAATACTTGACCACCTAACCCCCAAGATAAAAACAAACAAAACATTTCAAAAAACCCTAAATTTAAAATGTAATGAAATGCCACCCATCAAATTGGATAATACCAAATTAGATAATACCCAGTGTAGCGATGGTATGAAGAAATGGATATCTTAAATGTTTGTCCTTTGGGATATAAATCAGCATACCATTTTTTTTGACATTTTATTTGTGGCGTTTATTTCAATAAACATTAAGTTCCTAAAGGCGTCATGGATTTGCCTTCACAAAGTACTGTAATATCCCAGATACTACCTCAGAACAGAAAAACAGGTATTAGGAATAAACTTGTATAGTCTGAATCAAGCACTGGTTTAGTTAATGTTAACAGCAATGTCGGATCCCAGTTACAGCACACCATTTTTAATAATTTTCTATGTGCTTACTCTTTGACACAGCAGTTCTATGTACAGGTATCCAGCTTAGGCACATAAATACAGATGAATGAGGGTGGTTGCTAGGGCATTCATGGTAGGAACAGAAATCGGGTGTGTGTTACTGTAGACATACTGGAGTATTTGATTGGAGCGGTTACCCCAGAACGCACCTCGTGATATTTTGTAATGTGTGTCATATGTACCACGTTACTTCTCCAAAATCTGAAATTCTGAATTGCAAATTTCATCTGGAGCTCAGGGTTTTAAAGCAAGGAATTGCAATACAATGAAGATGTCAACAAGTTCAAAATAAAGGTAAAAATAAGCCCACCAAAGTTGATTTAACTACTAAACAGATTGGGAGATGATTGCTCTCAAGTGCAAGAAACTTATAAAAAGGATATCAAGCCATCTTTGCTCCTAGTAGCACAACATTGGAAATATCCCACCCAAATGGCTATTGTACATGACTTTTGTACACTTAATTCAGTTGAATAATGGACAGTTGTTTTTAAAACTTAACTTAAAATGCATTAAAAAAAATAAATAATAAGGACTAAAACTATAATTCCTAAAATAAAGCCTAAGGGGAAAGTGTCATGGGTACTAGACTTAGCAATGATTCCTTGGATGTGAGTCTAAAGGCCCAGGCAACAAACAAGGAAAATAGACAAATATGGAACTATACCAGATAAACCTGCAGAATAGGAGAAAGTGTTTGCAAATCATAGGTCTGACACTTGATTAACATCCAGAATATACAGTCTCCTGTGATTTCACCAAAAAAAAAAAAAAAATCTATTACCTGATTTTAAAGTGGGCAAAGGACTTCAATAGACATTTCTCCAGAGATGATCTAAAAATTACCAACTGTCCTATGAAACTGTGTTCAATGTAGTCATCAGAGAAATGCAAATCAAACTCACAGTGAGATACCACCCCACACCCAGTAGGAGGACTGCTATCAAGGGAAAACCAGAAAATATCAAGTGTTGGTGAAGATCTGAAGAAATTGCAGCCCTGTGCACCATTGGTGGGAATACAAAATGGCACATCCACTGTAGGAAATAGTGAGATTCCTCAAAAAATTAAAACTAGAACTCCCATATGGTCTAGCAATTCCACTTTTGGGCATATATGCTAAAGAGTTAAAAAGAAGATCTCAGAGATATTTGCATATCCATCTTTTTAAAGAGTTTTCTAGTTGTAGAAGGACACAATACCTTTATTTTTTTATTTTTTATTTTTTATTTTTTTTTATTTTTATGTGGTGCTGAGGATCAAACCCAGTGCCTCACACATGCTAGGTGAGCGCTCTGCCACTGAGCCACAACCCCAGCCCCTGCACATTCATTTTTCATACACCATTATTTGTAATAGCCAAAAGGTAGAAGCAACCTGTCATTGACAAGTGAATGGATAAACAGCATGACCTTAAAATGGGATAGTATTCAGTCTTAAAAAGGAAAGAAGTACTGACGCATGCTACAACGGTAGTGACATTGAGGACCTGATGCTGAGGGAAATATATTAGTCACTGAAAGACAAATACCCTAGGGTTCCAGCTACGTGAGATGTCTAACTAGTCTAATTCATGGAGACAGAAGCTGCCTGGTGATTCCAGGCCTGGGGGAGAGGGAAAGGGGAATTCCTGTTTAATGGGCATAGAGGTTCAGATTCGCAAGATGAAAAAGCTCTGGAGATGTTTCAAAGCACTGCAAATGTACTTGACACTGCTGAAACACACACAGAGAAGTGGATGAGATGGTGAGGTTCATGTTGACGTGTTTTTACGCATGCAAAAAAGTACGCATGTAGTGACGTGGAGCACATCACACGAGAGATGCCATCATGATGAAAGCAGGATGCAGAGCTCCCTACTTCTTGACTTTCTTGACCTTTCATTGAATATTTGAGTCAGAAATGGAGTCTCAAGTGTACAGAGCACCCATTATTCTCTGCCCATTCATTCAACAAATCTTAATGTGCCATCAGCCTGACAAAACCAAGAAGTTATTTTTCCCTTAAATTTGGGAGAGTTATTTGAGTTCCTGGGATCCATGTTTCTGGGATTTTGCTTCTTTCCCTTAAGGAAGGGTTTTTATTTTCTTCATGACACAGAGCAACCAGAGGATTCCTTTTCTGCCATACAAGATGCAATCCACCTACTTGGACACTTGCATCCTGCCCGGACAGAAGCATTTAAAATAATTAACACTTCTTTAAGTCTCGAAGGATTCCATTCTCCAAGAGGGTTGAGCAAGTCCGGCTGTAATTAATCTCTGCGTTCCCCACAGGATCCGCTGGCACATGCTGGGAGGAAGAAGAGGTGGCTTCCCGAGGTTGCCCAGTGCTCAGCTGGGGCTGAAACCACTAGGGTTTGCTCAGAAACAAAGAAAAACTCAAGTGTACTCAGATGGAGCCCCAGCTCCAAGAGCAACCCTGGCTTTGATTCATTTGACTGGCAGGCCTGGATCCCTAAACCACAGTAGATAAAATTATTCATTTATTTGTTAGAAAAAAGCCAAACCTGCTGCCCAGATACCAACAGAGAAAAGTCTGCGTTATGAAGTCAAAGCTGAGCTCCAGCTTGAGCATTGTGAAAACTCATTGTTATTGGGATGGTTTGGAGAGTGGCAGTAATTGAACAAATAACTTCATACAGAATCTCAACTGTAACCCAGTCAGAAAAATCCCAGGTTGCACTCAGTTACATTTCTCAGTCAGCAATAAGCCAAATGGAGGATGCCAGTACTGTGAACCTGGGAGAACTTCTAGAAGGTCTCCCTCAGGGGAGAGCTGGGTGCTCTGCAAGGCAGACAGGATCCATTTCACCTGTCATCAGAGAGCATCACCCATGGAAGTCAACGTGTGGCATCTCTCTGCAGAGCCCTGGCCTGACCAGCCCAGGAGCTTGTCACCCAGGCCACTGATAGGGTAGGCAGAGACTAGAAGGGAGATCTGGTGTGGGAAAACCACTTTCAGGACTGGATATTCTGGGCTTCCTTATCTGGTACAAGGATTTCATGGAGCAGACTCTTAATTGACTCCTTTTTTGAAATATTGTTCATGGTCATGTTTATGCTCATGTTCATGAACGCATAATGTCTCTAATTGTAATTTTTTGTTTGTTTAATTTGTTTTGAGATAATTTCACACTAAAAGTTGTGAGAGTCCTGCTGAGAACTCCAGTCTGCCTCCTATCTGACCCATTTGTGTGTGTACGCACGTGCTCTCTCTCTGTCTCTGTCTCTATCTCTCTCTCTCTCTCTCTCTCTCTCTCTATCCCCCTCCCGTCTCTCTTTTATAGGATTGTTTCTGACTGCTGTCTCTTAACTCTTGCCATGTCCCACCTCAAAGCTGCAAAATGGATTTCCTGATAAACTTTCAATTAGGCACCAGAATGTTTCAGTAAATTATAAGGACAGTGATTTCCCCCTTTTTTCACAAGGCACATTATAAAGAGGGTTGTTGCGGGGGGGTGGGGGGGCTGTTTGTTTGCTGTTGTTTTTGTCTAACTTTTAAGAAGGAGTAGTTTTGGTCTTAGATGAAAAAGGATTTGGATGGTAAACACATTTGAGAAAAGTGGTTAGAATGGAAGCTGAACAGGCCTCCAGGCCCCGGGCCCACACTTCAGCACTGGACCCCTCCAGGAAGGACGTGCACTTCCTTCTCTCCAGGCCTGTCTCTGAGGAAGCGCCTCTGCGGACCCGCTTTGGGAATCTTGGCCTCCAGCAGCACCAGGCCTGCACTGAGCCTGCCTTTCTCTCCAGGGGCTCAGCACAGGAGTGGCCCGCCCACCCTCCCCTTCTTCCCTGTACTGGGAGCGTGCGAGGACCTTTGAAGGGGACATGCTGGAGCCTGTAGTTCCATTTAGGGATCTTACTCGGTTTTCTTTTAATTGACATTCGGGGTCTGTTTAACTTCCTGCTGCTATTTGGTTAAATAACTGTGGTTTAATAAAGATGAAAACAGCCGGTAACAGCCTTTACAGTGGGAGCTTTCCTGCCCTGAAAGGTTTGCGCCTCTGAACTGGATCTTAGACCTGAACCAGCGCTGAGCTACTTGGGCGTCACTAAATGGGAGATGATTAATTCTCAGTGTGAGCAAAATAGGACTGTTCTTAAGTAAATAACTTGGTTTTATGGAAACGTTTTCTTTTTATACAGTTTTTTAAAGCATTAATTCAATAACTTTAAGTACAGTTACCAAGTTATGCAAACATTACCATAAACCCATTTTATTTTTTTATTTTTCCAGTTTGGGAATTGAACCCAGGGCCTGGTGCATGCTAGCCAAGCACTGTACTACTGAACTCCATCCCTCGCCATAAGCCCGTTTTTAAAACATTTCCATCATCCCAGTGAGGCCCCTCATGCACTTACCCCAGCTCCCAGCCCCAGACAGCCACTCAGCCACTCTGTAGATTTTTCCTGTAAATGGAATCGTACAATAGGTGGCCTTCGTGTCTGGCTTCTTCCCTTCGCAGAACGTGTTTGAGGCCACTTGGATTGTACCGCTCATCAGGTATCAGGATTTCACCCATTTGTATTGCTGAATGGTATTCCCTGGTATGGGTAAACCACACATTCACCAATTGGGGGATGAGCAGTTGGATCATTTCTACTTTCTGGCTATTACAAATAATATTGCCATGGACATTCTTCTGCACCCTTTTAAAATAAAAGATAAATATATTAATAGTGCTTATGAGAGAGCTGAAGTTCTGCTCTTTGGAGGTGAGTTTTTCAATAAATAATGTTTTTTTCTTCCCAGTCTTCCCTCCTTATCTAACGGTGTGTGAGAATGAGGATCTCTTAATGATGGTGAGTCTGATGATCAGTGTAGTAGAGGTCTTTGGAGAGGAGTGGGTTTGCCTTTCCTAGTAAACCGTGTGGCATTGTGGAACCAGTGAGCAGGGGGTGAGTTGCCACCACGGTGCCACCGTCCCCATTCTCCACTATGGCACATCCCAGACTCCACAGGTGTGCTGTGCTGTGGTTGTTTTAATCTGTTCTTTGACTTGTCAGTGAATGTTCTCTTTAGAAGGGAACTTCATATCTTCTGTACCAGCTAATAGCTGAGCTTTGAGAAGCAAAGTGTTGTGAAATCCTACAATTTGCTCTTATTTACTGAGCTTTAGAGTTTTTTAGAAATACTAAGCAAAATTCTCTGAGAAGATGGAAAATTTGTTGCTTTGAGAAGCAATTTATTGATAGCTTTCAAAAGGCCCCTCTGTCCAGGAAAGCTCCTGACATTTCGTTGGGTGCTGCTCCTGGGAGGTGTCTATGCATGGCTGAATGGGCTCTGTGACTGTCCCATGAAGGCTCGCTCAGGTGGCACTTCACTTACAGAAATCCAGGTTCTTACATATCCGGCACCAGTTCTCACAGGAAGAAAACTAGCTGGATATTTATTTTGCGTCTCATTTTCTAATGCAGGGAAGGAAAGGAACTGACTGAGGTTTGAGCTCTAAATCAGTTTCACGTAAGAAATTTCATTCAAACTTTGCTTTTCTGCCTGGACCTGCACACTGTCTAGACGTGCCAGATGATTTGGCCAGGCTGTTCCGAACTGAAGTCATATCCTTTGGTGACACACCAGGACCTCCATAAAGATCATTTTGTTTGGTCTAATTTGTCTTCTAAGGCAATTAAAAAAAAAAAAAAAAACTGGAGAAAACAATGTGATTTCTTTAGGTTAATTCAAGGTAGTTAGTGAAAATGCCAAATTTTGAATATGACAGCATGATCCAATTCTAATGAAAAATCAGCAGCCCACACAGGTACCAGGGATGCCTACATCCAGAATCTTCTTTTGGTGTCTGTCATTGGGAAATATAAGTGTTTTTATTGCAACTCTATCCAGGTATCTTAGACCTTGAAATAATCCCTTTTTTCTTCCAACTAGCTTTGATTCTGGGGCTGTTTCAAGTTGAAACACTTCTTGGTACATGGGATGCATGCATGGAGAGCCGCGTCCTAGAGCGACTTGGTGGCAGAGTTGAGGGCGTCCAGGCAGTAGTGCAGAGGAGGCCTTGACCCCTGTTGGTCAGGCAGAGGAAGAGCTCTCACAGAGCGACCTGTGCTGGGCCTGAGTGTCCCCTGCCAGGTGAATGAACACTGCAGGTGCACAGTGCTCACGCCGTGCTCAGGCTGTTCCTCCTGCAGACTCCTGGGGACACAAGTTTCTACCCAAACTTCCATCCCTGAGTGTGTGCGTGGGGGCTAACCTCTTGTCAGCAGAAAATTCAAGAGATGGCTCCGTGGGGAAGGGGACTTCTGAGGCTGCTGCCATCTCTGGTCAGCAGCCAGGAAGGAGCTTTTGGATCCTTGTCCTCTCACAGCCAGGTCCAGAATGGGGGTGGAGAGCAGGCGCACTGAGTCAGTGCTCCTGTGCCCTGTGGCCTGTCAGTCAGGAGGGACAGCTCAGGGTGTTTTATGAGGGGTGGAGGCCCCATCCGGCGCCCACAGCGGAGTCGGGCATCCCTGCTTTGGCCTCACCTCCCTGTGGCCACAGCACAAGTGGCTCCGTGGGCAGAGCTTGCCTGTTCTTGCTCCAGAGAGCCCGCCGCCCCACACCGCAGATGACTCAGTGCTTGGCAGACGAGAAACCTGCTTTGAACACTTTTCTTTCCCTTTTGTTGGGCCCGTGGTGGGGGAGGATGAGGCCTGGTCAGCCTCCAGCGGGAGGGCACCATGACCCCTTCCCTTTGGCGCACCTCCACTGCTGGGGGGTCCCTCCCACGTGCTGGTTCTCTCGCCACCTTGCAGCTTGTGCTCCCTCTCGCTTTGTGGCATTCAGGTCCTATCAGGAGGGAGAGGGCTGTTTCATGTTTAGGGAATACAGTTGCACTCGGCCTTGGGTAGAAAGCGGGCGTGCACTCTTAAGCAGTCTTCGCAGCCGACAGCCTCTGCTCGTCCCTGCAGCGCTGCCCCGGTGGCTGAGCGCTCAGACTTGGGCAGTGCCTTGACCTTGGCCAAATTAACGTCTAAGCTTTGGTTTCTTCAACTAGGAAAATGGGAACGGTTGTGCTGCGCTTGGCTCAAGAGAGATAAAATGTGTCCAGTACACAATTGCCCGGTGCCTGGCACCTCACAGCCATTCATGGACGTTGCCTTGGAGCCCAGCTATCTGTTGCCCTCTGGCCACGTGCCCCACCGGCGACCTCTCATGAAGCAGGGTCTGTTGGGTACTGGTGAGCAGGCCACGGCACAGAGCCCGCAGAACCTCCCTAAAGAGGAGCCCCCTCCCCTCCTCACCCTCGGAGCCACAGCCATTTGCCGTCCCCAGCTGGTGTTCTGGCACGTCCTGTTTTCACCTGTTTGTGGAGGGGCTGGAGAGAGGCAGGTGGAGAGAAGCGAGCATCCACACAGACGCTCTGCCCCCACAGCCACATTGTTCTCTCAAAGTCTGGCGTTTCGTTGACCCGACAGGTAGGAAAACGTGGACTAGGTGGGGTGTGACCTAAAGAGCTGCTTGGCATTAACCACCTTGAGAGCACGAATGCTCCGGTGTAGCGCGGTCTCCACCTTCTCTTTTCCAGGCCGGCCTCGGCCTCCTGGCCTCAGCCTCCTGGCCTCCGCCTCCCCACAGTGCTCACTTCTGTTAGGGCAATGCTGTGGTCTTCACTTTCCAGGAGCCCGTTCTGGCAAATATTGATTGCAGTGTTTCAGTTTTGTTGTTTTTAGCAAATTTAAGCATATGATCAGAGAAGACCCAAAAGCTGCAAATTGTAAATCAAGTGAAATTTAATTTGCATTTGGGGCTGGAGGTTGGTTCTGGAACAGAGGACAGTGCCAGCACCAGTAGGTGTGAAGGAGGATGTGCCTCTGCGTTCTCTTTCCAATTGACCTGAGTGACACCAGGTTAATTAAAAAAAAAAAAAAAAAAAAAGTTTGCTGGGTTTTCCTCCTACTTTACCTTCCTCTTGTAATGTCTCAAATGCTGTCGTCAAGTCAGCCATCCTGGATTGTGAGCCAAAGCCGGGGCTTCAGTCAAATGGCAGGGCTGCCCATCCAGTGCCTGCCACAGGTCATTCCTGCACTCTCAGCCTTGAAGACAGTTCTGTGAGGCGGGAGTGTCCTCTGACCTGCCATCGCAGCCCAGAAGTCGCAGAGCTGGGTGGTGTGGGGTCTGAAACAAGCGCTCCCAGACGGAGGCATGACCTGTGAGGACAGGCCGGCAGGATGGCCTCGGGTGAGAGGGGTCAGCTACAACAGCACCCGCCCAGAGGAAGCCGGCTGCTGTGAGGACCTGCAGCTGCGGCTGAGAGCAAAGCCAGGGCTGGTGCCTCTGTGAGGCGGAACTCGACCATGTCCCTGGAGGAAAGATTAGAAATGGTAGCAGCTAAACTTAGCTCCCGGGATAAGCTGCCTGTAGAAGGAAGTGGGGATGGATTTGGAGGGAGGGGGCTGGGAAGGCTTAAGAGGACAGTAGCAGGTTTGCCATGGCTCAGCGGAGTGTGTGCGCCTGCACAGGCTGCTCTGTGGTGCCATCAGATGCTCCACAGATCGGACACGGTGCCATTATCCCTGGTGTCTTGGAAGGAAGAATGAGCAAGCCCAGCAGTGAGGAAACCCAGTGCTGACGCTGGGTGGGGGTGGCTCAGCCTCAGGACAAGTGCTTCTGGGGACTGGTGTGCTGTCGCGGCGTTTGCCTGGACTCGGAGCTGCCGCAGAACCGACGGAGTACGGAGGCCGAGAGGCTACTTAGAAGTGAGCCTGAGCAATTTGTTTTGGTAAAAAGTGACCTTTCCCCTACTTGGCAGTCTTGAAGAGTTGGTGATTTTCTGTCTCTTTAGTCATCTCTCCACATTCTCCCTTGCCCAAGGTGGAGACATGAGCAGCAGGAAAGAACAGTCCTCTCTTCAACCAGTGACTTGCCGCCGGTCACTCGTGTGCCCAGTTTACGTGGTGCACACAGAGGTCTTTGATGTTGTCAACTTTTAATTCCTCGACCTTGAGGTTCCAGGTGGTTTTCTATTTTTAAAAGAATAAGTCATTTTTATGTGTTCCCAGTCATATGACAAAGCTCCTAGTTGCTTCTGGCCTGGGCAGTGTGCTTGGTGGAGAGGGTGGCAGAAAGCCAGGAGCAAGACTTTTTAAAAGGACCTCGCTGATCAAGGGGCTCTGAGAAGAGGCGGAAGGACGGTGTTTAATGAGATCTGCACACACTTCTGAAAAGCTGCTTGGAGGGAGTGGCCTGGCCTAAAGGACTGGTTTTTAATGCCCTTCACCGTGGGTTTTTTTGGGTTTTTTTTTTTTTTTTTTTTCCCTCTCTCTCTCTTGCTTTTTTTTTGTTAAATTACAAAATACATAAATGTCTCTTATATCATATATGACTACAGATGAGGGCTTGAAACGTGCACAGATTTAAACACAAACCAAACACATCTGCACCCACCACTCAGATTTAGAACATCAACAGGAACTTAGACACCCTTGTGTCCGTTACCATCACCCAGCAGAACCACCGTTCTGAACCAGGGGTGATTGTTCCTTTTCTTTTCCTTGTATTTTTACCATCTGCATATCCCTAAATGGTCACCTAAGGAGCCAGATGACTTGCCACTCAGGCGAGATCCCTGACCACCCTGCCTCACCTTCTTCACAAGATCGACTGACACCTGCCTCAGGTATTGCGAGGAGCAGCTGAGTTAGTAATGAAAGACACGCAATTGTATCTGCCACAGAGGAAGCACTGTATGTGTTTTGTTTTTATAACTAGTGTGTTTAGCTTTGTCTGTTTTTTAACTTCATGTAAATAAAGAATCACCTAAAAATTTTATCATCACTTGTTTCATTGTTCTATGACATTTTCTGCACATTGGGACAGGTGGTTATAATGTTCTCATATTGTTTCTTTGCTGTTCTATTGCACAGGAATGCATTCGCCTATCACACGTGGAGGTACACACACAGTGGTCCTGCGAGGGCAGTCTGGTCCATGTGTGCCCATCTCCCTAGGACAGTGGTCTCCACATGTTGCTCTGGGGGTCCCAAGACCCTTTCAAGGACTCCACAAGGTCAAGATGATTTTTGTATTCGCAGACTCCTCCCAAACTCCAGAGGATGAGACCTGTATAAGGGCATGAGTCACTGAGGTTCATCTGAGAATTCTTTTTTTTTTTTTATCTTTTATGTCTGGCTTTTTTAAATTTTATTTATTTATTTATTTTTTTTACAGACTGCATTTTGATTCGTTACATACAAATGGAGTACATCTTTTCTTTTTTCTATGGTTGTGTACCATATAGATCATCTGAGAATTCTGACAGCACAGACTCTTTTCCTAACTGAAAATCACAAGGATTTTCTCCTATTACACTCAAGAGTTTCAGTTTGTACATTTAGATCTGAGGTCCATTTTGGATCCGTTTTGTGTCTGAAGTGGTTGGGGTCAATGTTCTTTTGTCTTTGTCATTTGTCCATAAAGATCTCCTGTTTTTCTCATGTCGTTTCCCTTTCAGTTGAGTTGCTCTGACAACTTTTCAGAAATCAGTTGGTCACAGATATTTGGACTAATTTGTGGATTTGCATTTCCGTTCAGTTGATCTATAGGACTTTTCTTCCACCAGTACCAAAATCTCTTAGTATTACTTTATAGTAAGTCTTAAACTCAGGCATTATAAAAACTCTGTTCTTTTACAGAATTGTTTGAGTTATTCTGTGTTGTCTTAAAAAGATACATTTTAACACAAGCTTCTCCATGTCTGTTAAAAGTCTGCCTGCCAGAATTTTGCTTGGGTTTGTCCTGAGTCTGTAGATCAGTTTTGGGGGTTGATGTCTTAACAATATTGACAAGTTCATGAACAGGGCATATCTCTCCAATTATTAGGTTTCAGATTTTTTACACAAGTGGTTACACAGTTTCCATGAAGAGGTTTGTCACAATTTAAAATAAATAAATAAATAAATAAAACATCCTGTTTAATTAATGCATTAAAGCCTGGGCCTTATTGGAAATCTACAGAAAAGGAGAAATGAAACCATTCCTGGTGCAGATGGCTTGGAAAATCCCAAGGCGGCCAGCAAGAAGGTAGTAGACTAGTGTCAGTTAGAGAGTTTACAGAGGATATGCAATCAAGACACAAAAAGTAAAATTTATTTCTATATACTAGTAATGAACACATGGAAACAAATTTTAAATGTCACACCATTAACAGTCACTTAAAAATGAAATACTTTGATGTAAATTTAACAAAATTTATAGGACTTTTATGATCAAAAACTATAAAAACACTCAATAAAAGAAATCCAAGAAGATCCAAGCAAATGGGGAAACACGTTGTGTTCACAGATTGGAAAAAACAACATTGTAAAGACATCACTTCTCCCCACGTTGATGGGCACATTTAACACAATTCCTACCAAAATCTCAGCAAAATTTTTTGTAGATGTAGAGATAATGATTCTAAACTGTATCTGGGAAGGCACTGGAATAACAAAAAAAAGAAAGAAAGGATCCCTCAGGAGGAGCCCTCCCGCTAACCCTGCAGCACACAGGATGTGGTGTTGGCCAAGGGCAGATGCGCAGGTGGGTGGAGCAGCCCAGGCAGCTGATCTCTGACAAGGGCACAGCACGTCTTGAAAGGAGCCAGCCTCTGAACAAACCTTGCTCAGGTGGGTTCAGATGTCTTCAGACCAAAAGCTGAACCCTATCTTAAATCTCATACCCTATACAAAAAGTAACTGAAACTGAATCACAGATTTAAATGTGAAGCTCTAAAACTTTGAGATGATAATGTAGTAGAAACTGCCTGGGACCTAGAGCGAGGTGAGTTCTTAGAGTTCTTAGACATGACACCTAAAGTGTCACCCTTTAAAAAGAGAAATCAATTTTGAAAAAAGGACATTTGGGTTTCATCAAATTCTGAGACTTTCGCTCTGCAAAAGATTCTCTTAAGATGAAAAGATGATCCATAGACTGAGAGAATATTTGCACCCACATATCTGACAAAGGATTCATGTCTAGAATCTAAAAAGTCCAAGTACAAAATAAGGTATATGCAGAGTTTCACCAAAGACAATGCACAGGAGGCAAATAAACACATAAAGACACTCAGCATCACTGGCATTTGCAGATTAAGGGAAATGTAAATTGATCTTTCCAACATATTACATTTTAGAATAGATAAAAATTTGTGAAACTATCAAGTGCTGGTGAGGATGCTGATCAGCCAAATGCCTCATATATGGCCGTGTGGGGATATAAATGGTACAGCCATTCTGGGAAATAGTTGGGCAGTTTTGTTTAAAAACTAAACATACACTTATCATGACCCAGCAGTCACACTCCACTCCTGGATATTTATCCTAGAGAAATGAGAATTTATGTCCACACAGATCCTATCCCTAAATGTCAACAGCAGTTACTTATACTGGCTAAACTCTGGAAACAACCAGAATGTCTCTAGATTGGTGAATAGTTAAATAAACCAGTATGTCCAAACCGTGAGTCCCTACTTAGCAACAGAAGGGAACAAACTATTAACAGTTGCAACAGCTTGGGAGGATCTCAAGGGCATTACACTTAGTGGAAAAAGCCAGTTTGAAAAAAGCTGTTATGTTTCCATTTAAAGTATAGTCTAGAAAAAGACAAAACTGTAAGGATAGGACACCAGACTGTAAACTAGAGGTGGAAATCAGGTTAGCAGTGGCAGGGACTAGGTAAATTGTAGCTCAAGGGAGCCCCTTGTGGTTGGGGATAGCTCACCTTGACTGCCATGAGTCTATACAGGTGAGAAAGTGCATAAAATGCACACTTTATACCAGTAAGTTCCCTTGTTTTGATATTGCACTGAGTCTGTAAGATGTAACCATTGGGGAAAAACAGGTGACAGGTACGCAAGAACTCTCTAAGCTCTAACGACCTGTGCATCTGTAACTATTTCAAAAAATATATAAAACATATAGCAAATAAGAAATTTTAAATATTTTATGTTTCTTGGTGCTATTATAAATAGAATGGTTTGGGGGGGTTGTTTTTGGTACTGGGGGTTGAACCCAGGGGTGCTCTACCACTGCATTATATCTCCAGCCCTTTTTATTTTTTATTTTGAGAGAGTTACCCAGTCTAGCCTCAAACTTACAATCCTCCTGCCTCAGACTCCCAAGTCACTAGTAATGCCAGCTGACTAAAATTGTCTTTCTTTTTAAACTTTGTATTCCAGTGCTTTACTACTAGTATATGAAAATGTCCTTGGGTTTTGCATGTTGGCCATTTATCTTGGCCAAGCATGCTAAACTCATTTATGGTTCTATTGTTAGCTCTTTTATAGGTTCCTTCCTTGGAATTTTGTACTCACAGTTGTGTGATGTGCAGATACAGTTTCATTCCTTGCTTCTGGTCCCCAGGTCTTTTCCTTGTTTCGTTTGTTGCTTGCCTGCTGTCTCCTGTTCTGCACGGTAGACCTGCCCATCCGCTGATGACTGGAAGCTATAAATGTGAGCATCCTTGCCTTCAACCAAATGTTATGGTACAAGGATTCAGAAGTTCACCATTAATTATGATGTTAACTGTAGGTGTGTCATAGACGCCCTTCCTCAAACTAAGAAGCTTCCTATGTGTCGCTTGGTGTGAATTTTTAACCATGAATGTAGGTCAAAAGTTTTTTGTTTGGTTTGCTTTGGTACGGTACTGGGATTTAACCCAGGGGCACTTTAACTGAGCTACATCCCCAGCCCTTTCTTTTTTTTATTTTGAGACAGGATCTTGCTAAACTGTTTAGGGCATCACTAAATTGCTGAGGCTGGCCTCAAACTTGGCATCCTCCTGCCTCAGCCTCCCAAATCGCTGGGATTACAGGTTTGTGCCACTGTGCCCAGTTTAGGTCAAAGTTTTTAAGTACTTTTTGCTTCATCTATTAAAATGTTTACATGTTCCTTCTTATTTCATTAAAATGGTGTTTGTTTTCTATTTTGTTTATGTATTATCTTTCCTGTGTATTGTTGGGGTTGATTTGCTAAGGTTTTGTTAAGGTTATTGATTGTGTCTACATTCAAGAGGAATATTGGGGTACAATTTTTTTTTCAGTAACATTCGTATCAGTTTTGGTGTTAAGGTTATGCTGGCCTCATAAAAGGAGCTGGGATTATCCCTTCCTCTGATTTTTCTGAAAAACTTTGCAAAAGATTAGTGTTTTTTCTTGAGTGTTTGATAGAATTCACCAGGGAAACCATCCAGGCCTGGAGTTTACCTTTGAAGATTTCTTTTATAACAATTTTTACAATAAATATGTTCTATTCAGATTTCTGTTTCCTGGCGTGTCCTTTAGGTAAACTGAATTTTTAATAGTAGTTTGTCCAAATCCTCATGGACATCGGGTCGATCAACCTAAGGTGGATCTTGACCTGCTGTTGATATCCTTCCACCCTTTGTAGGAACAGTGGGATAGCTCTTTCACTGGCCATCCTGGGAGTCTCTGTTTCTCTCTGGCCTCTAGCTGTGCAGCTGTCCATCTTGTAGACCTTGTTACAGAGCCCACTTTTGGCCTCGTTCTGTTCCCATCGCTTGTTCTTCCCCTTGGTCTGGTCTGGTCTGGTCTGGTCTGGCCTGGTCTGGTCTGGTCTAGTCTGGTCTGGTCTGGTCTGGCCTGGTCTGGTCTGGTCTGGTCTGGTCTGGCCTGGTCTGGTCTGGTCTGGTCTGGTCTGGTCTAGCATGGTCTGGTCTGGTCTGGCCTGGTCTGGTCTGGTCTGGTCTGGTCTGGTCTGGCCTGGTCTGGCCTGGCCTGGTCTGGTCTGGTGTGGCCTGGTCTGGCCTGGTCTGGTCTGGTCTGGTCTGGCCTGGTCTGGTCTGGTCTGGTCTGGTCTGGCCTGGTCTGGTCTGGTCTGGTCTGGTCTGGTCTGGTGTGGCCTGGTCTGGTCTGGTCTGGTCTGGTCTGGTCTGGTCTGGTCTGGTCTGGTCTGGTCTGGTGTGGCCTGGTCTGGTCTGGTCTGGTCTGGTCTGGTCTGGTCTGGTCTGGTCTGGTGTGGCCTGGTCTTCCGCTGCTCACCTTGGGTTCACTCACTCTCCCTTTTTTTGCTCTGCAGCAGAACTCTTGAATCCTTTTCTTTTCTAACATAAGAATTTAAAGCTACGGATTTCTCCCCTGACATTTCAGAAACCACATCTCACAAATTTTTATATTGTTATTTTCATCATTTTTGAAATATTCTGATTTATTTTGTGATTTCTTCTTAATTTCTAGCATTTTTGGACGTTTTTCTTGGGATATAGCTCAGTGCCCTGGGTTCAATCCCCTGTAATAGAATAAAAACAAGCCTATGTATTGAAAGGGAGAAATCAGACAGGGATAGACGGCAGTGTGCGTCCTGGGCAGCTCCAGGTGACGGATGGAGTCGGGCTTGTGCTGTTCAGCATCTTTTGCAGATGCCTCTGCTCTAGCCCCAAGCGCTTGGCACTGGGTTCTAGCTGGAATCCTGGTGTGAATCTCCCCAAGACGTGGAAGGGTAGCAGGCAGCTGGGGCGATAAGAGGCTTATGTCTCCCGGGCCATTGCTAGGGATTCTGTAGGGGGGGTGGGCAAGCTGCCCCGCCCTCCTCGTACCTGGGTTCTCTCTGGAGGGGTGAGCCTTGACTCTGTGCTGAGTAAAAGTGGCCAGACCCAGAAGGCCACGCACTGTGCCTCCCGCCACGTTTCGCTGGGAATAGCAGAGGGACCTGGACGTGACTGCTTGTGTGCGTGGGGTCTCCTTTGGGATGAAGAACATGCTTTGGAACTAGATGGAGGTGATGGGTGCACCACTTCCAGAAGGTAGCAAATGCCATTGACGCCTTCACTTTAAACAGGTGAATTTGTTACGCAAATTTTACCTCAGTTAACCAATAAGTAGGGGAAGCAAAGCCCAGACCGTGGTGGCTGGGTGCCGCAGGCCAGGGAGACAGCACAGCAGAGCTTGGCTCCCGAAGTGGAGAGGTTCAGCAAGTGCCGCCCACGGCCTAGGGTCCCCACCTGATGAACTGTCTCCTCTTGTTTAATCCGTGAATCTTGGTTCTTACTCACCTTCAGTGACTTAGATTTTCAAATGAGTAAGAAGCCAGTTTGGGACTTCTCCTGTCGTGAAGCTGTTACTTCAGCTGCCCCCTGAGGGGAGCTGGTCTGCCCAGCGTGCCCATGCTCACTTGCTAGCCGCTGACTTCATGCGAACGTCCATGGCGGCCACACGCTAGTTCTCTGAAGAAACCCCCTGTGTGTTGAGACCACCTTGGGATTTTAAACCTGGTGTTAATGAGCTGATGCTGGGGAACTAAGAAGTCTGCTGCAAATGACTGCCCCGGAAGCAATTAGGTCTGCCCCAGCGCAGGGACAGTAGAGCGCAGATGCTGGTCACCAAAGCTCTGATTTCAGCAAGGCTGACTGCTGCTCCCTTCCTGCCTCCTCTCCTCCAGCCCCTTGCTGGACAGCGGGGTGGCCCACGGCGCAATTCTAACGGCGAGGCAGCCTGGCCTGACCCCTCCCTCCTACGTCGTCCTTCCTAGGGGTGGAGGCCACCAGTGTGCAGAAGGGCACAGATCACAAATCAGTACATTCAAAGAGGCTGGACGGTGAGCTGCGGAGGAACCATCTGGTAGAGAAGATCGTTTTATATTGGCATCTGATACATTTTAAAGGAGTTAGATAAGTTTGATTTCAAACTCAAAAGGAATATTTAAAATAATTTTAAACTGGGGGAGAATGTCCTTACTGTCCAAATCTTGGTATTTACCTCATCTCTGTCTGTGTCTCAGAGGCACTTTCATTTCACATCTGCATCTTCTGGGAAAAACTCTAGCACCCAGGTCTTCCTATCTCCTGGTGGCAAGAACAGTGGCGGCTGTGGTTTCATTGCTACGGCCTGTTTTACTTATTTCTTTAGGTACTGGAGGCTGGACCCAGGGAAACTTTACCACTGAGCTACATCCCCAGTCCTTCTTATTTTTATTTTGAGACACGGTCTCCTAAGTTGCTGAGGGCCTCACTAAACTGCTGAGACTGACTTCAAACTCACCATCAATCTCTTGCCTCAGCCTCCCGAGTTGCTGGGGTTACAGGCATGTGCCACCACGCCCGGCTGCTGTGACTTTCCTATGCCTAACCAGCCAGACCCCCTGTGAAGAGAGCTCGTCTGCCCTCCTCCAGCCCGGTGCTTCCTCCTTCTCTGGTGCAACCAGGCAGGAGCAGCCCTGGCTGTGCACTGCTGCCCCTGCTCAGCCTGCCTGGAGAGCATGGTGGGCACCACTGTCAGCACACGTGGCAGAGGGCGTGTGAGGTACAGGGTCTCCACACCTCCAGGCCCTGGGGAGCGGGAGGAGGCAGAAGGGAAGCAAGCTGTCCTGATCAGGTGCACTGCTGTCCCTAATCCCTGCCCAGCTGTTTCCTGTCTGAGCAGGGGAGGCAGATGTGCAGACAAAGCCAGCGGACTAGAGCGGCCAGCAGAGAGGGCTGAGCAGCCTCGCTCCTCAGTGGGAGGGCCTTGTGTGGGAGGGGAAGGGGGGCCTCGTGGAGCGCTGGGCACCCGGGGTGGGGGGTTGGACGCGTCTCCCCGCTTCAGAGCCGCCTGTGCTCCCAAAGCAGCGGGAGGAAGTTCGCCTTTACTGCTTATCGGCGCTGCAATGCCGGAAACGTGCATTTCCCTCCCTTCAGATGAAGCGCTCTCTGGAGGCGTCCTCACACTCTGGAGCAGGAGGCCAACTTCACTAAAGGAAGTCACTCTTCTTCCTTTAGGCCGTCGGGACAGAGGAGCAGAGGGAACTAACTCAGGAGCTGCTGGCTCCTTTCGGCCCTCCCCCTTTTCTTATGAAGTCACAGCTGTCATTTGGTGCCCTTCCAGTGATCTTTCCTCCAGTTGACATCTAGAATGTCAACTGGCTGCGTGTGTGGGTGACCTCGCCTCTTGTACACTTTGTGAGAAGGTGCACAGTGACCTGAACTCCCTCCAGGCGCTCTTGCACAAGCCCCCAAGGGCAGGGTGTGAAGCCCAGGCCTGCCCCTCCGCCCCCAGCTCTGAGTGAGGCCTGGTGGGCTCTCCACGCCGAAACAAAACGCTCCAGCCCCTCAGAGAGGCTGTTCACTTGCCCCTTCCTCCATTAGTCCCACTGAAGCCGAAGCCAGCACTGGATGTCCCTGAGCCCCCTTGTGCCCTGTGAGTGCCAGTGTCCTCAAGTGTGCCTCCTGCTGTGGGACCTGGCTCAGCCCATGAGGACACATCAGTCCACCTCAGAAACACAAGTGTGCCAAGTCATAAAAGTGGCGAAATCATATGGAATGCTTCTAGAAACTGGAAAAACTGCCCCTTCTCTTCAGGGTTTTTAACTGTCTTAAGAAACAATGTCCAGGGTCTCTTGGGCCAAGTTTGTCAGAAGCAGACAGAACTAAGCTCCTGTCCCCCACTGGTGTGTGGCCTGGAGCAGGCAAGCATCCAATCGCTGCCAATCGCCAGCATGTAGAGGGGAAAACAGAATTCAAATCTTGGGATTGGGGCTAGAGAAACTGCATTATTTTAAAAATTGTATGTTTTTAATGTTAATTTTGTGTTTTTAATTTTAAAAATCACATGTACACTCTTTGCCTTTTTTACTTTGCTTTCCTGTTTGCACAGTGAAGTATCCCTGCTGTTGCCTGTTCAGTCCTTTCATTTGCCAGTCGGGGCTCCTCCATTAAGACTGAGCTGTGCATGTTTTTCTCTGTGACAGGGTGAATCAGTGAAGTACTTCCTGGATAACCTGGACCGGATTGGCCAGCTGGTGAGTGACCACCCCCAGGAATCTGCAGCCCAGGACTGGAAAACGCTTGGGACCAAAACGAGCAACACAGGCCCTGGCTGAGCCTGTGGGTCTGCTCCTCCTAACCAGTTCCTGTGACAGCACTGTAATGTCATGCTCTCGCGTGGGCCTGTCCTTTGGAGAACGCCTCTAAAAACCATAAGTATGATGCCATTGTGCTCCCAAAACATGAGCAATAATTCCTGTCAACCAGTCTCCAATCAGTCCTGAGATTTTTCTCAGTCATCTCCCTAAGGTTTTCTTGGTGGGTTTCTTTGAACAGTTTGAATCAATATCCTAATATGATCCACACATCACAATCAGTTGATGTCACTTAAATTTCTTTTAATCTATGTTTCTTCACCCTTTTTTTACCTTTATTTATTTATTTGGGGTGGGGCGGGGTGTCAGGGATTGAACTCAGGGGCACTCAACCACTGAGCCACATCCGGGCTCTATTTTGTATTTTATTTAGAGACAGGGTCTCACTGAGTTGCTTAGCGCCTCTCGTTTGCTGAGGCTGGCTTTGAACTCAAGATCCTCCTGCCTCAGCCTCCCAAGCCACTGGGCCTCTTGATTTATTGATTGAAGTAACTGGTCACCCAGCCTATAGGGTCTTAGTCTGGACTTCCATGTCCCATCCCCTGTGAACTGCAGTTAGCCTCCAGGTCTAGGCCCATTCACCTCCCACCCAGTTCTGGGCTAGCTGTGAGGGTGGCTGTGTGCCCAAGTCACTGAAGGGCTTGTCACAGTGCAGGACCACCATGATTTAAGTGGCCACATTATTGCCTTTGTGGAGCTGAAGACTTTCGTGGTTCAGTGGGACAGCATGGGCTGAGCACAGGCACTGCCCTGCCCTCCATCCCAGCACCCAGAACAAAGTTTTCTAGGAAGAATGTATTACATATACTGCTGATTTCATTTAAATACTATTGTAAAACCTAAATTAAATTATTTCATAGTAAGGTTTTAGAATATTTATGCTCTGGAAGTTAGAAAAATAAAAAGTATCTATGATACAGAAAAAAATATATATATATTCACTTTCTTCCAGAGAGGAAACAGAATGAGATTTTCTGGGTCCTGGCAGTAGGAATTCTGATCGTTCCTCCTCAAATTGATGAGCCCCCATTCATTTTGAAATGAGGCACTCAGTCACTTCACTTTGTTTCTCAGTAAATGCATAACTCTGTAAATGAAATCTGCTTCTGGTTTTTTGGTTAAACTCATTGCAAAGTCAGCGTCACTTTCCCTCCACCTTTTCCTTTTGACATGTTTTTGTTCTTATTTTCTCCTGAATGTCTCCCTCATCCTGTATTTTACAGAACTACTTCCCTAGTAAGCAAGACATCTTGCTGGCCCGGAAGGCCACCAAGGGGATTGTGGAACATGACTTCGTTATTAAAAAAATCCCTTTTAAGATGGTGGATGTGGGCGGCCAGCGTTCTCAGCGCCAAAAGTGGTTCCAGTGCTTTGATGGGATCACGTCCATCCTGTTCATGGTGTCCTCTAGCGAATACGACCAGGTCCTCATGGAGGACAGGCGCACCAACCGGCTGGTGGAGTCGATGAACATCTTTGAGACCATCGTCAACAACAAGCTCTTCTTCAATGTCTCCATAATTCTTTTCCTTAATAAGATGGACCTCCTGGTGGAGAAGGTGAAGACGGTCAGCATCAAGAAGCACTTCCCAGATTTCAAGGGTGACCCTCACCGACTGGAGGACGTCCAGCGCTACCTGGTCCAGTGTTTTGATAGAAAGAGACGAAACCGCAGCAAGCCACTGTTCCACCACTTCACCACCGCCATAGACACCGAGAACATCCGCTTCGTGTTCCACGCTGTGAAGGACACGATCCTGCAGGAGAACCTGAAGGACATCATGCTGCAGTGAGAGGAAGCCCCCTGTGCCTTTCTGAGGCAGCCTGTGTGGCCCTTGGCACTTGTGGCCTGTGTGGTCCTGCAGGGCTTCTCAGACCCATGCTGTCATATACCTGGCTCAAGAATGCTGGGCTCCAGCCCAGCCACGAGCTCTAGGCAAGAGGACGTGGGAACTCCATGTTAGCTACTGATTTGGGGACTAGTGAAACTACTGAAAATCCAAGTGCTCACTTTGGTGTTAATCTGCAATACCTAATAACACAGCCCTCTTTTTACAGGAACTGTATTCCTTTCCTGACACAATTTAATCGAGGATGGTGTGTGCACACACATTCTCTCTTTAATGACTAAAACACAAAAACCAGCTGGCCTTGCAGATGGCTTTTCTCTCTAACCTCTGAGTCTTCACCGAGACAGACTAACCCAAAAGCTTTGCCTCGCGGTAGCTTGTAGCGATGCGTGCCAGGGCTGCTGGGCACAGAGTGCCTGAGCTGGCCCTGCAGCTCTGGCTCAGGGTCTGAGTGCCACTTCCCAGGTGAACACACTGCCTTTAAGACTTGTGCCAAGGTCTCTGCTCCCCTCCGTGGAGGACGAGGTTGAGAGCCATGGACCTGCCTTAATGCCCCAGCAGCAGCGTGGAGCAGGGGTAGCCTGAGCCACAGCTGTCACTCTGTCCACATGCACACAGTGGTGCTTTTTACTTCTTGCCCTTCCCTCCCCACCTAATGGCACAAAGACACATAAACCAAGTGGCCTTGCAGATGGCTTCTCCATCTTACTTGCAAGTCATCTTCTGACCCAACAGTTGCCGGCATGTGGAGTTTCCTTCTTTGGGAAATAACAGGGATCTTCTCCTTCTGGGCTTCCGGAAGCTGGCAAGGATACTGCTGCAGCCTTTGTTCCTGCCACAGCTGCTCGGGGGTTCTGTCAGCTGGCCTTCATGTAGCCCGCAGACCCCAGAGAAATCTGGCTTCTGCAGATGGCCAGATTTCTGCCTACCTGCCAGAGCCTTTGGGCAGTGGCTTCTTTCCACCTCAGTCCTGCCAGGCCTCTTGCTTCTGTTCCTGCTCAAGAGAGCAGCAGGTGCCCTCAGCCTGCCCACTCGCCCAGGGGAAGTGCGGTGTTGACGGGCTGGTACACCTAAGGTACCTCCAGGGACTCGCTGTGTTCAGAACGCCTTGCACTCCACACCGCCCCTCTGAGCATCAGGGGTGGGGTGGACAGCTTTTCTTGGCACTTAAAACACAAGTAAAAGTGGCACCAGTGTCACTGTGGTTTACTAACATCTGAGAGCCCTGTCCTGACGCCACACTGCTCCTGACTGTGGTGTCCCTTTTGCCTCATGCTTGGCTCATTTCAACAACCAGATAATATGAATCTCGTGGCAGATGCTAAACCAGAGAGGCAGGAAAAGCCTGCTTGAATCGTCCTGTTACCACCACACTTCACTTATGAGACAACATGGGACTCTCCCTCACAGTGCTCGAGGGTCTGTGTCCAAGTCTGCTGGGTTTTGTCCCTTTCCTTTGGCCCAAAAGAAGTAGTTGCTGTTTTTGTGCTGTTTCCTGTAACTCTTCAAAGCTGACGGGATGTGACCCAGGTGTCACATAGTGCTGATGGCCTTATGTAGACAAGATGAGCAGCCTTGGCAGGGCTCATCAGGATGACTCAGGTCACATCTTCAGTTGGGCACAGTGAAGAGGGGCGTGGTTCATGGCACAGGTTGCTTTCCTTGCCTGCCCAGTTTTCTGTGTGCCTCACGTCTGTTAGGATCGAGAGCCCAGACGGGAGCAAGCCATTCTCCACGACGTTGGGTGCTCTCCCTGGCGCTCGGGGCTGATGCCACAGCGACTGGGGTAACAGTGGCATCACTGTGGCCAGTCTCAGCAGTGAGAGCTCTTCCCTTCCAGCAATCAGCGTGTGTGCCTGTCACTTTCAATCCTGGACACGTGTGAGTGATAGGACAGGCCTGAACAGAAAGCAGTGGGTAGCCAGAGGCCAGGGTCGCCCAGCTCAGCCTCTGGCCACATACTCTGTCAGAGGCCCGGCCGGCTGAGCCTGGACAGCTTCCACTTGTTGATGGGGTGGGTTAGGGCGTCTTTAAGGATACCCCTCCGCTGGACTCTGTGAAGTGTTGTCGTTGGAGAAGGAGATAACTGTTTGCAAGGCTAAACTGAAATCATTTACAACTTTTCTACACATAGATTGTAGTCCTTTTTGTCTCCAAAACCTTATGCTTTTGTATTTTTTTATTTTAATTTCACTGTTACCCTTGACTGTTGTCTTTTTTAATTGCAATGTTGGAGAAGCGGGAGGTATTCGTGCCTCATCTATTATTGCAAAAATGTAACAATAAACTTCCTCAAAATAAGACTTCCTCCTCATAGTTATACTGTTTACACAAAAGAGCATGTGTCGGTTTTTAAATGAAATATATATTTTAACTCTTTCCTTTGTAGAGAAATTGTTTCAAAGATTTTGAGTCATAGCTCAAAATTTATAGAGAGCTGTAGAATTCTTATTCTTGTGATTTTTCTACTTCTTTGACAAAAGAAAAATTGGTCAGAGTATTTAAACTCCAGGATCAAAAAATAATGTTGAAACATGCCGATTAGTTGTGACTAACTTAGAGGTCCCAGGACACATTACCAATCATGCTCCAAGTTAGGGGCACCTGTTAGGGACAGTGGCCCAGGGCCAGCCTCTCATGCTTCCATCCGCACCTGTGGTAGCCTTTGCTGGCAGGGTTTGCCTTGAAGACCCGAGCACCTTCAGTCTCTGGAATTTGTTAAAATAAATTCTAAGTTTTTTTGCCAAATATAAAATATTACTCAGCATTCAAAACAATTTTTTAATTCCAGAAGTTCAGAGCAAATAACTCCAGTCCTAATTCCATTTGAAGGTTCACTATTTATTAATCAGTATTATTTCCACATCCCAAGTCTGGCATGTAGGGAAGCAGCCATAAAAATCGCTCTGAACTGAAACCTGTGGAGCACAACTTTGAGGCGTGTAAAGGGAGCATGTAACTAAAGACCCTCACCTGTGAAAGTGAGACGCCCTGCTATGCAAGCATCTGGAAGCCCCAAGGGCAGGGACCTGGCGACTGACCAGAGAAGCCCCAGAGATGGCACAGTGGGGGTGTTGTGGTGGAGCCCCCTGGGCGACCCCTGGCCAAGGTGAACGCCCTGCAGTCATCAGCGCGGTTCATGACCAGAGCTTTCCTGTGCTCAGGACTCTGCTGTAACTAGCTCTCCCACTATTTGTTTCTTGACCAAACAAGCAGATTTCTAGAAAGAGGACTAGGGGGTGTTGCTCAATGCCATTGTCTGTGTGTGGCCAGGTGTCTGGAACTGACCACAAGTGGGAAAAGCAGAAACTTTCCAGAGGGATGCCCACAAGGCACACACTGGGCCCTGGACTGGCCAGGTGGCTGGAGGAGGCACTTGGACCCCGCCCAAGGCTGCTCAGGTTCAAACATCATATATATGGATTCCTGCTGTCCCAGGAGATGAAGATGAGAGCCGGGCTTGAGGGCCACAAAAGTACACAGACTTGAGGTTCCTTCTGGGCTTAAGGAACCATGATTAGCACTGTGAGAACTGCTCTCCACCCACCTTCCCCTGGCTGTGGCCAGCAGCCTGCCTTGGGAGGAAGGTGGGTTTTCTGTCACAGGTGTGACCACAGGAAGGCCTTGCAAATGAGCAGTTCTCCGCGTGTGTTTGGTGCCATTCTCGCTAAGGAACCTCAGGTGTGCTTAGCAGCTCAGATGTCAAAAATGGAAGCGACTTGCACCTGAGTGTCAGGCTAGCAGGCAGTCCTTGTGGCTCCCGCTCACTCCAGCTGTTGGACTGATAGTTTTTCCAGATTCACCTGCACGTTGGCAGCCAGAAGCCGCCACTCCTGTGGGTAGGTGAAGGGTGGTGAGCCGTGCGTGCAGCAGGCACCCCATTCACCTGCACTCCATGGCGGGGCTCAGCAGGCCTTGTCAGGAGAGACTTCAGGTAGGTTTTCATGAGGTCCTTGGGGAATCACCTCTGGACCTGCGTGTCCATCCTAAATGTCCTTCTGAACCCCATCAGAACTAAGTGAAGTCAGTTGGCTGTTACTCTCTGGGCCCCAGTGTAGCCAGGAGGTTCAGTGTTAAGCCCCCAGACCCCGTTCAGCACCACTTAGTCCCGAGCCCACCTTCTTGGTGCCCAGCTTGTTGCCCACAGGGAGCAGCCAGCTGGAAGGTGACGGGGGGTGGCATTTAGCTTCAGCACCTAGGCATTCATGACAAAACAGCAGGGAGCCTGTCAGGAGTCTCGTAATGAGAGAGCGAGCTACTCTGCCTCGGGCTCCTCCCTGGGAAGCCCTGCTGTGCACCAGATCTGCCAGACGGGGCCGCTGCGCTGCCACAGGCTGTGTGTATTTCACAGCCGTGGTGCTTAGTTAACGTGATTTGTAGATGTGACTTTGATGAATCTATTAAAAGTTTCCTTAAATGACATTTGTCTTCCTGGTGTGTCACCTCCCATCAGAGCGCCAGGTCCCACCACACAGGCCACTGCCAGACAGCACACCCCTGAATGTGACCACCCACCCACTGCGTCAGAGCAGAACAGTGCCCCTGGGGGCGGATCCTAGAGCGCAGGTGCAGCGCTGTGTTCGCAGGCTAAATCTCCACCTCTGGGCTGGCGCCCCTCCAGAAGCAGAGGTCTCCCGTGGGCCTCGAGGTGGACAGAGTGCGCGTGTCAGGTGCACAACAGGAAAGTGAGGTAAGTGGATGCCCCGGGGCACAGCTCCGGCCCAGCCCCTGTCCTGCGTCTCCTTTGCTCTGCCCACTTCTCCCCTGGGTGCGGACCACCCTGGCTCTTCTTCATCACGCCCTGGACCAGAGCCTCCCGTCCTACCCGGTGTTTATTCAGCAAGAGTCAGTCGTTTTTCAGCTTAATGACCGTCACAAGCACAGACCTGTAGGTGTGGGTGAAATAAGAGAAGTCAGCAGGACAGTGTTGGGCCAGCAGGGCCAAGGCGGAAAATGCTACAGGTGACAAGAGCGTAAGCTCATGAGGTCCCCGGCCACACTAGCCTCCCCTTTTTGTTAAATCACATCAAAAGCCTCAATCCTGGCTCTCAAAAATACGGAAACGTGAGCATTGATGAAGTGACCAGGTCAACAGATCTTTCTAAAACCTGCAGCGGAGTGACTGAAGGTGCTCGATGTGTGGGTGAGTATGGGGACACGTGGCCAGGGCTCCAGCCGGTCCACACCAGCACAGCAGCAGCGTCTCAGAGGAGGCCTTGAACAGGGGCCAGCTTGCTTCCACAAGCAGTGCCTTGCACGAAAAAGTGCCCCACAAGGAAGAATGGCCACCTCGCAGAGACTCCAATGGGAGCCTCGTGTTCCAAACAGGAAGGAGGTACTGACTGAGTTGAAATGATGGCTTCTTCCATTTTCAGTTACACTTCTAATTTGACCTTACAGCATTTATTGAGGACAAGATGTAATATGGAAGCATTCTAGAAAATCTGAATAATGCAGAACACATTCTGTGTGTCAGTCGCTTGTGATCTCAGTGCAGACTCCTGAATGTGGGTGGGCTTCCACTTGGACTGGAGGTGAGAACAGCGCCCTGTGGGCAGGCAGAGCCGTCACCACACGGAGCCTGTCACAGGCGGGTACTGCAGCCAGGGCTGGGGGCTCCTCCTGGGACCCTCCTCTGCCTTGTGCAAGCACCACTCCTGCTGGGGACCCATGACTCTCGAGAGCCCCGTGGGAAGTGGCTGCTTCAGGGAGATGTGACGGGAAGGCAGACACAGCAGCAGGAATGAGGAGGGAACTCTGGGCAGTTAGACCACTGGCCACACCAGCCCAGCGGGCTTCATTCTGTCCCTTCAGAGCTGGACGGTGCCTGACTGGATGCCACCACCCTGCCCTGGCCATCCGCTAGAGGGACCCGTGGAGCCCCCAGTGGACACGAAGGGAAATGCCTCAGGTCACCCCCAGGCCTGCTCTCATTCAGAAAAGCAAATCTTTCCATGTTTGTTCCCGCTGACTCCTCTCCTCCTGTCCACTTGGAGGACCCTTCCACACCCCTGCCCATCATGTCCCCAGGGAAAGTGTGTTTTCTCTACACGGGGTCCCTCACACACTGTCCCCTCTTCCCAGGGGCCCCTTTGACAAGGTCTGTGTTTCCCTGGACTCTGGGACTCCCTGTTTAACAAAGCCGGGCCAGAGGCCTGACCCAGGAGGCCACGCTCCTCCGTGAGCGTCAGCACTGATGGGCTGACAGCAGGAAGCTCCACAACCCCACCTGACTGGCCTCGGCACTGAGGGCCCAGCGGCCCACTGACCACAAGAAACTGTTCCTCAGGTGGAAGCGGCCAGTGCAGCCGGGAGTGGTCAGCATCATGGCCTTCCTCTAGGCGGGTGCTGGAAGAGACAGGAAGCCACTTTCCTGCTCCCTAAAGGCCACCTGAGGAGCCAGCTTCCAAGTGGAGCCGAGCTGCTGTGCGTGGCAGTGGGTGCGTGTGCACATGCCCAGGAGTCCTGGTCCTTGTGAGCTGCTGACCACAAGCTGCTGACGGGCCCAGAAACAGACTCACAGATGGAGGTAAAGTCCGTAAAGAAACAGAAGGTGCACTTAGGGCCTGGGGGCCAAGGGGGCAGACACGTCACCTCTGCCACAAGTGGCATCTGCTCCAACCAGAAAACCAGGCGCATGTGGAGGAAAGACCCTCCACCAGGAAGCGGCCTGGGAGGGACACACGCGAGACAGCGCAGGCGTGAGGGCTGGGACATCGCGGCCGGCGGAGGAGCGAGCAGAGCCCAGGTGCAGAGGCTGGCCCCTGTCAGACGCGTGCAGTGCTCACGCACAGGCCCAGGTGGTGGCATGTGGGGTGGCCTTGCTCGTGGGCCCTGGCCGCTCTCACCCCTGGTTCATGTGGAGCTGGGGTCATCTGGGAGAGTCTGAGGGTGGACGGCTTGCCTTCGGGCCCTGGTGGAGCGAGTGCTTGTAGGCAGCTCGCCAGCGCGTCGGTGCGTGTTCAGGTTGCCTCTGACCGTCACTGGAGTGCCCGGTGGGGATTGACTGGAAGCCCAGGAACGCCTAGATATTTCTGAGAATTTACTTTTTTAAGTCAACCCCCGACTGAAGCTTGTTTTTGTTTTCCTCTCACCAAGAAGCTAAGCTCAAAAATAAACCTGTTGTTTTGGGTTCTTGTGGATCGAGGTGAGACTGGGAGAGGAAAGGACAGTCAGCCATTCCCACCGGCCGTTTGCATTCATTCTAGAAGGCTTCAAAAGCTGGGCTCCTTTGCAGTGAGGCAGGGGGCTCTCCTCTCTGTTCCTCGGCAGTGTGTTTTCGACAGCCTGTGTTCTAAGGTCCCTCTGTGTTTCCTGCCCCTTCAGGATCAGGCTCATGGGCTCACAGGAGACCCCAGTTCTGGGAGCCACTCTGTTCTGGCCTCTCCCCAGGACAGCACCTGTGTCCCCCAGCCTGGTGGAGCTGCGCCAGGAAGGCAGCCTCCGTCCTGCAGATCTGGGCACCTCCTCAGGAAACCCCGCCGCTCCGTCCACTGGGTGGCAGCATCCCTGCTGGGGACTCGCCCTCTTTCTAGGAGCAAGTGCACAGAGCACAGCCCCAGCCCCATTGTGGTCAGCATGGGCCCCTAAGAGCAGCAGCCACCCACCCGTGTTCCCTGGGAGCAGCCTGGTGATCTCAGGAACCAGCTCAGGGCTGGGGCGAGCCTCCCGACGCCTGTGCCAAGCCTGCTCTGCTTCCTGCTCAGACACATCCAGTTCGCTCCCTTCCCTCAGGAGCCTGTGGAACATGGGAGATGGCAGAGGCCCCACTGGGGCAGCCTGAACTCGGCTCCATCACCCCTGAGGCTTGGGCGCGTCGCCAAGCTGCGTCTCAGCCTCCACAGCCCCAGAGCAGATGTCAACAATGACACCTGCCACCGTTGTTTAGAGAATTGGGGGTGATGGGTCTGCAACACCCCCTGGTCCTCAGAGGGGACATCAGAGATGGGGGGTTTCCCGAGTGGACTTGGGTCCAGCGACCGATCCCTCTGAGGCCTGGCTGTCCCTGTCCCTTGGGTCTGGAGAGCATTGTGTGTGGACCTTCTGTGTGTGGGCACATCCCTGGAATGTTCTAGCATCCCCTTTGACCTTGGAGGAATCTCAATTTGAACACAGCCTTGCCACTAGTTTCTTGACTAAGCCGCACGGTTTGTGTTTCAAGCCCTTTGGAGATTTCTGTCATCACAGGTCTGTACCAGATGTCCATGGGCTGACTCACAGGGCAGCATCCCCCTTCAGACCCTGCCTGGAAATGGGGTGCAGAGCTGCACTAGCTCTCCTGCCCCCTGAGGGTTCCTACGGTGGGCAGGAGCGAAATGCTTCTCCCTCCTTGGATGGCGAGTCTGGGCTTTGGGTAGAAAGAGGGATCTGCCGCCTCTATCTAGGTCCCCGCCAGCTTGCCCCTGGTCAAAGCCTGGGGACCTGCGTGTGGAGCCTGGGCCTAGATGTTCTAGCCATGGAAGTGACAGGTCATGACCCTGAGCCTGGAGAGGTACATATGGAGCCAGGGCTCCGCGTCCTAGTGACACAGGCGACGTGTCATGACCCTGAACGCCTTTAGTTCCCCTCAAGCTCCTCCAGCTTGACCGAGACGTGCCAGGCTCTTGGAAGGGCTCTGTCAACCTGTCCTCACGCATCCCAGGGGCTCCGGACGGACCTGGTGCGGAAGCAGCGAGGTCAACTTTGCACATTTCTTTTACGTTCTGGGCACCGCGGCCCCTGGAGCTGCAGACCCTCATCTAAACATGGCAGTGCACAGCCGAGTCCATCTCCAGCTCCAGGTGAGGAAGGCTTGTGAGCCGCCACTTGGCTCCTCCTCTCCTTGACCCTCCTCCCATGGTGACTCTCCCGATTACCTTCACCTGTCAAGGGCAGCATCTGGGCCAGCATGTGGGGAAGGAAACACGGCAGAAGCAGCCGCCTTTTCGAAACGTTCTCCTGACATCCATCTTTAAAAAGCCTCTGGTAAGGTTCTGTTTTTAGTGGTTTGCTCCCTCGCGCCTCCACGTGCCCTCTTGGGACTCATGAGTTGAGAGCCAAAGGCCAGGGACAGGTGGGGGCTGAGGATGTGGGGCGAACCCCACCCTGGTGCGCACACCCTGATGGCCTCCCACCCGCAGTCCACACCTGCTGTGTGGTCACCTCCACTGAATCTTCCGCCTCTTGCAGAGTCACCTCAGACAGGTAAGCCTGCGTGGCAGGCATGATGGTGAAACCCGGGCCACCAACACAGACTGGGGCCAGCGTCTCACAACAGCCACAGTGCCATCTGCCATCTGACACGCTCTTCCTGAACCTTGCCACGCTCCATCCAGAGGTGGCGTGTGTCCCTCCCAGGAACCTGCATGGCCTCAGTGACTGCCCACCGGGGGAGGCACCTGCCAAGGGAGCCTGGGCCTCATGAGGGCTCCCAGCGCCGGGGGGACACGCCCTGCCACAGACATGCGCAGCAGCGGGAGCCAGTAGCACGAGTCCCTTCATCTCATCGCGAGGACGTCCTGGACCGTGGGACACCTGCGTGGGGCAGCCAGACGGCCTGGGGGCTGGGGAGGGTGCCAGTACTGCTTCAGAGGTGTGTCTTTGCTTCCCGGTTCAGATGGCCTCAACTCAACCCTGTCCATTCTGGGGGGCCTGGGACCTGCCCTCTGGTGCCTGTGGGTCACAGCCACAAGGCAGCTTCAGAGCTCCTCACCCACATGGACCCCCTCTAGGTCTATATTTGTATTTTGGATTGTTTTCTCAGAGCCCCCAAAACTGTCTAAGCTGCCCTGTTCTTGCCTCTTTCCAGAGGAGAAAAGCTGGGACCCTGCTTCACTCTGCAGGATCCTGCTGTCTCTCAGGCCGGGACATTTGATAGTGGTAAAAAGGTCACTTTGGGGAGGAAATAATCAAATGAGCGTGCACATAAAGAGCTTTGAAATACGAGATGCAAAAGTAAAGGGAAGCCGGGTGCGGTGGTGCACCCCTGTAATCCCAGAGCTCCGGAGGCTGAGGCAGGAGGATCACAGATTTCAGGCCAGCCTCAGCAGCTTAGTGAGGCCCTAAGCAACTTGGTGAGGCCATGACGCAAATTAAATGGAGCTGGGGAAGTG
Source organism: Sciurus carolinensis (assembly GCF_902686445.1). Classification (NCBI taxonomy): domain Eukaryota; kingdom Metazoa; phylum Chordata; class Mammalia; order Rodentia; family Sciuridae; genus Sciurus; species Sciurus carolinensis. Next base: position 10,733,275 of record NC_062230.1, on the reverse strand, counting down.
GCTCAGTGGTTAAGCACCCTTGGGTTCAATCCCTGGGATGGAAAAAAGAGGAGAGGGAGACAGAGGGCGCACGGGTGGACGGCGTCCTATCCCTCAGGAATGGATAGAACCCAGCACAAAGACGCCCCTGAAGACGAGAGCTGCACCCTGCTGGCAGCAGCGCGGGCACCACGGTGGCCTGGTGCCACCGACAGCACAGCCACCTTGGTCAGAAAACGGTGCCGAGAATGGCGCTGGAGTTTGTTTTCACCACGAGTGACAGCAGGCGACCTCAGGAATGAGGCGGCTCCACCCTCCACCCCGAAACCTGCAGCTTAGACACCTGCCTTCCGCAGTGTGAGGCCCAAAAGGCACCCAGTGGGCACATTCTGAAGCTCAGGACCAAAACGAAACAAAACCCCACGGCCTCCACTTCGAGGGGACCCCGGGACCCAGTTAGCAGCACAGCCCAAGTCCCAGGGTCACCACCTGCCTGGATAACTCTTCAAGCTCCGGCTGGAAATAAGCAGCAGGCCCAAAACCCGGCCTGCAGGCAGAAGGCAAGCTCAGCCCCCCTGGCCCTCCGTCGGGGTGGAGCCCCGAGAGGGGGCAGAGGCGCTCCCCAGACTGCGGGCTGCTCCGCCACCAGTGCCCTGCGACCAGGCTGTGCTTTGGGGTGAGCAGGCGGGCACAGGGACCCAAGGAGCCAGCCAGAAGCAGCCTCCTCAACTTCCGAGGACCCGCCGTGCCCCTGACTGGCGGCCGTGATCAGTTGGCATCCGGGAAAGATGCCAGGCGCTGACCTTCCTGCACTGGACGGGCCATCTTGCCGCACTAACTCTCCCCGTCCCAGCGGCAGGGGGAAGACTCGGCCCTGGAGACTCTGTGTGTGCTCAGCCGCCGCCTCAGGGAGGAGAGCTTGTCCCCCAGGGCCTTGCACAGCCCTGCATTGTCCCTGCCACAGGGCAGGTCTTGCCTGGTCACCGGGAGCTGCCCTGTGAACATCTCCCACCGGTCCAGGGCATCCACCGCCCTGTCCACCTGCACCAGCTCCTCCTCGGCCACGTCCCGTTCCAGGGCCTGGATGCACGTGGCCAGCCACCGTCTGTGCTCCTCGATGGCCTCCACAGAGCCCCCCAGCTTCGGCAGAGCCTCCGAGGCCACCAGGGAGCTCTGCCCATCCTCAGGCCCCTCAGGGAAGGCATGACTCCATGCATCAGGCGTGAGGGGCTCTGACGGGCTGGTGACGGGCTCGGAGTCGCTCTCACAGCACATGCCAGAGTCTGCGCTGAAGGGCGGGGTGTCCTCCGAGACAGACGGCTCTCCAGCTTCCGGGCAGGGCCACGAGCCCGCTGCTGCCTGCGTCCAGGCGTGGAGTCTCTGGGAGGGAGAAACAGGCTGAGTGCTCTCTGTTCGGGTGCTTGTCTGGCCAGCGAGCTGCCTGAGGACCCAGCTGTCTTCAGTCACCCTGAGGCCGGTGGCAATCTGGTGCCACCAGGGCCCTAACGCCCAGCACTCCTGAGGGCTGGAGTCCAGGCTGTGCCAGGGCCAGACGTTCCAGGTCACAGGAACCTGCTGTTCACTTTTCAGGAACTGGGCACCTCTTGCTAAGCCAACCTTTCCTCAGAGGTCAACTCCAAAGCTCGTAATTAAAGCTAGAAAATTTTAAGGCAAAAGGAATTCTCAAAACGCTCCACTCCCTACATGTTTCACCGTGGCTCACCGTTACCTGTGCTTCTGAGGTCCCCTCTGTGCACCGTGTCCACAGGATGGGACAACAGGCAGCACTTTCCAGCGCTGATCAGCCATCAGTGGACACTGGCCATCACCACAAAGCGTGGCTTTTTCTCTGAGCAGAGACACTGGCCCTGGGTCAGCTCCACGGCTCTTACCAAGTCCTTGGGCCACCCCAGGACATGTGGCAAACCTTCCGCGTAGCTCCCGCCTACTACCGTCACTGGCCCACCAGGTCCTGAGCCCTGTCCTCAGGGGGGATTGGCTGCCCCCAAGGGCCCAACCATTTCAGGGAGCACCATGGGAAGAGAGGCTGCACCCACCACCTCAGACCCCGGAGATGACCCAGGGTCTGCTGAACACCCCCCCCTCAATTGGGTGAAGTTGAGTGAGACCCCAAATGAAGGACGGAAACCGAGAAATCACAGTCCTCCAGTCAGAGCTGCCCTGAATTCCCGTTCACAGCCTCCCCAGGACGAGAGCCGCTGCCAACCAAGCCTTTGCCTGTGCCCCCGTGACAGGGCAGCTGGCCCACGCAGGGTGCCTCCACAAGCTGACAGTCATGCCAGCTGCCCTGTTCTGCAGCGACACAGGCTCCTGCCCTCCCCACTAGGGAAGGACAGACACCCAGAGGGCTGTCCCTCTGCTCCCAGGGCCTGGTCTCTACCTCAGGCCCCCAGCATCACAGGAGCCCGTTCAATGCGTCCAGGTGAGACCCCCACCCCGCCAGGGAATTGTGACACCAGGGCAGGCTGAGAGCCACTTCACTGCCAGAAACCTACGTGAGGAAGGGGCTCCCCAGAACCCACGAGTCTGACAAGTTTTGGGTTTCAAATTGATAGATCTGTGCCTCCATTGAAAGTTTGTTTTAAGTCAAAGATGGATTTAAAAAGAAATTAAGAGAGTAAGCAAACAAATCTTCCCATGGGAGTAAGAAAAGGGACCCTGCTCCGTGGCCATGCCATGTGCTGCCAGCAGAGGGCAGCATCCCCTTCCCAGCGCTGCCAGAGGCAGCCGCTCCTGTCCTGGACTGGGTTGGTCTGGTTCCCTCTTCCTTCCAGGATCAATGACCTGGCCCATCGCCAATCACAGGGTGCTGCCACTTGTTAGGTACCAGCTAAGGACTCGATCTGCTGCCAAGGAGAGCTGTGAGGTCCTGGAGGATCAGGACACAGCAAGGTCCTTTGCCTGTGTGCGGCTTCCATGGGGCCAAGTCGGGAACCAGGGCAGAGCTCACCTTGTACCTGTCAGCGAGCCGGAAACCCAGGATGTGCTGCAGCTTCTGCAGGCAGATGGGGCAGAGGTCCAGGGGCCGCCTCAGGGCCTCATCCAGGCTGAGCGCACCTTGCATGAGGCAGCGGAGCCAGCGGCAGTTCCCCAGGCCCAGGAGGTGACAGAGCTCGTGGCATGTGACCTGAGGGGGAAGGCCACCAGCCTTGCCTCACAACCTTGCCCTCTACCCACAGACTCCCGACCCCTGGGTGAGGACAGACGGCTGGCAGATGGTCCAAGGGCACCTTCCCCTTTGAGGGCTCTGGGGGAGCCGCACAGCACGGGGACTTGGGAACCAGGCCAACACTGGGTCAGATCCCAACCCTGCCACTTCACTGCTGCCTGGCCTTTGGCAAAACACTTGGCGTCTGAGCCTCAACTTCCTCACTCTGCAAAGTGAGGGATCGTCTCTTCCTGGGGAGAACTAGACAATATAACTGGCCAGGCAGAAGGCTCGGCCAGATCCACATCCACAGCTGCCCAGCCGCCCACCTCTCCCTGTCCCCCATGCCCACCTTGCAGCACTGTACCACCCCCAGGGCGCTGAAGCACTGGCTCCTGCCTCCGTCCCGGAGAGGGGTCTCGGGGCCATTTGCTGCCACCTCAAGCAGAGCTGGATCAAGGGCACTGGGCCCCACCTGCGAGAATTCCCCTGAGAACCGGGCGAAGCTGCAGACGCCCACATCTGGGGAGAGGGAAGGACAAGGGGACTCAGTGGGCAGCCTCGGATTCAGGGAGCCCAGAGTGAAAGCACCCATCCTCTCTTGTGGCCCAGCCACGGCCTGAGGATGAGCCAGTCCCGGGGGACCCTGCCCTGCCGGCTTGCCCCTGTGAAGGCCGGCCCTGGGGCAGCAGCCAAGCCACCTCCTGCCCAGGAGGAGCGGAAACGTGGGGGCTCGCGGTCACGCAGCTCTCCCACCGTGCCTCAGCCTGCCCAGGAGCGAGAGCACGTGCACGACGCTCCGAGCTGCCAGGCTCCCTCAGGTGGAAAGTGCGGGCCCCACTCACCATGCCCCGGCAGGAACTTGCTGAAGGTGAAGCTCCAGGTCTCGCGCGGGTACAGGTCAGACAGCGTGAGGCCCAGCACGCACAGGGCGTCATCTGGCTTGTTGTTCTTCAAGAAGGACAGGATGCCATCTGTGGAGAGAGCACTGGGGGTCAGGAGGTGGCTAGGGACCCATCTCCAGCCCTGCCCGGGGCAGGCTAATAGATGTGGAAGTGGGGACATTATTCTGTTTTCACCAGAGGTGAAAGGTCAAGGTCAGAGAGAGACCTGAGCAGCTGCACTGCCGTTTCTGAGGACTGAGGAAGAACTGAGGAAGGGCCACCAGCCAATGAATGCAGACACCCCTGGAAACCGGAAAAGGCAGACAGGGTCTCCCCAGAGCCTGAGGAGGAACGCAGCCTGCCCACACCTTGACCTCAGCCCAGGGAGGACTCCTGACCACAGAGCTGCAGGACCAGCTGTGTGGTCACCGGTTACAGCAGTGATAGGGACTAACACTCCCCAGGAGTGTGGGCATGGACGGGCTGAGTGAGCCAGGACACAGCTATTGAGGAGCCCAAGGGAGGGAGAGGGAGTGGCCAGGAAAGCCAGGAGGGATCTCACTGTGACTGATGAATGGGATGGTGCTCAGAGTGACCAAACAGGAAGGCAGGGACACGGAAGGAGTCTCCCACCAGGGGACAGCACCCTGCTCCCTGACCTAGGGAGTTAAGCCAGCCTTCCCCTTAGCAGATACAAAGAAGCTGAGTGAGATGAAAGTCACTATGCAAGACGTCCAGAGGGTTAGCTGCCTGCTGGGCCACTGAGCACTGAGCAAGCAGTGGCTGGGCTGTTCCTTCTGTGACCAGTGATGGCTGTGCCAGACACACTCCCACAGACTAAGATGATATGCTAATGAGGAAGGACTCCCTGTCTCAACTGTATCCCAGTAACTTGTCCATCAGAGACCTACTGAGGAATCAGCCACAGGGGAGGACTGTAGTTCCATGCAAGAGAGCTGTGCTGCTCCTGAGATGGGGAGCCAGCGTGATCTAGTGACCTGGCTGCCACCCTGAAGTGCCACACTCGGAGGGATGAAGACTGCACCTCTGAGGGTCCTAGAGCTGCCCAGAGAAGTGTCACATCTCTGTCACAGGTGGAACTTACCAGAGGAAAAAGAAAATCCCCTCTGCGGAAAACTATCATCCCAGACCATAGATTCTTCTAAAGACTGATCTAAGCTGGTGTGGTGGCACACTCCTGTGATCCCACCTACCTGGGAAGCTGAGGAAGGAGGATCACAAGTTCAAGCCCAGCCTGGGCAGCTGAGCAGACCCTGTCTCAAAATTAAAAATAAAAGGCTGGGGACGTAGCTCAGTGGTCAAGCACCTCTGGGTTCTTCCCAGTATGAAAAAGAAAAAGAAAAAAAAACAAAAGGACAGGAATCACCGTCACATGTGAAACTTGGGGAGCAGGGAATTCTGCAGTGACGCCAGAACCCTGTAAGCTGACCAGGCGAGGCCCACTGGCATGGGTGGCAGGAGCAAGCTAGTTCCCCAGCTGCAAAAAGTCCCCCTGGCTGAGCCAGGGTGTAGGCTCATGCTGTGGAGAGGGGCTCGGCAGGGCCCGGAGGGGTCCTGGAGGATGGGAGATGACCAGATGGCATCCTGGGAGGACAGATGGACACAGACCAAGGATGGAGGCTGTGGGGTGGTTGCTAGTTCCCCAGACCAACAGCCTCCGCCTTACCCTGGAGTGTGAGAAACGCAGGTCCCAGGCCCACCCCAGACGACCTGCCCATCCCACCAAGATGCTGTGTGTCCACGTGTCAGGGAGGAGGGCTCCCCGCGCTATAAGCAGGACACATGAAAGAGGCTCCCTACCCAGATGCCAGCCTCAGGGGAAGGATGTGGCGCAGCAGGACACTTGGAATTCCTCTCCAAAGCCCAGTGCCACTTAGGCCAGGTGGGGCCACCTGCTCTTGGAATGTCCAAAGCACACTGGCCAACCCAGCTCTGATCCTCCTTATTCCCTGCCTGAGTCATTCTTGTGTCCCTTGCATGGCCATGTCCTCCAATCTCCGAAAAGCCACCTGCCAAAGGGACAGAATTGAATCTGCCTGGACCCCAGTTCTCACCTCTTACTGTGCTCCCACCTCAGGCCACCCGAGACTGGGAGTCCCTGCACCTTGCTTCTCTCTGGTTCTCTCCACTCTCAACCTCTAGCTCCCATGTCTTCGTAGATATTCTTTCCTTTCTTCTCAGGGACACTGCTGACTCCATGTCCCCTTCTGCTCTGTGATTGGACACTCCCTATCTGGCCAGTGAGCTGGGCTCTCTCTGAACTGGCCTCTCTCTCAGGAATCTAAATTCCTAAAGACTGATATTCCATCTATTTTGCTTTCTTTTTACATTTGTTTCAGCTGAGACTGTGACCTGGAGCCTTTGAATTCATGTTGGGCAGAAACAACAAAAGTCAACCATTGACACTCCTTCTGCTTTTCCCAAGGATTTCACTGGATCCATGGTCACAGAGGGAAACTTCTCTTTGAGTTTCACAGACCTTGACGGACCAGAGGACAGAGGAAGTGAGAAGAGCAGACTCAGCAAGGTATGTAGAGCCTGCTGGGGGAGCTGAGTGGAGCTTTGTCTTCATGTGTTAGGACAAGGTTAGGACACAAACTGGGACAGGTCACAAGAAGAGACACTTGGCTTGAGGTCCCAGAGGGTTCGAAAGCCTCCATGTCTTCAGGATGCATCATCTCCCCAGGACACTGATGTGTACACCAACCAGGGAAGCTCACCGTGGTTTCAGTGTCCTGAGCTTTGTTGGAATTCATCAGGGAGACGCGATTGTTTTAATTGTCTTGCAGTGGGACCCAATCTCTGGCCTACCTCTCCTTCCTGAAGTACTAACTGAACCCCACCCCACCCCCACCACATGGTGACCTTTCTATGTGACTGGCTGTCCCCCACTGGGCTTACCTTGTTATCATAAACTCAGATTTGGTCCCAGAGGCCCCCACTATGAGTAATAGACTCTCTTGTCACCCAGAAATTTTCAAATACCGGTTAATAGAGATAGCAAAGCTGTCAAAGCCAAGAAGTCACAGGGAGCAGAACAGCCATGTGAAGACAGCTGGCTGTGACTGGATATGTGCCTCCCAAGGGTTCAGGTGCTGGAAGCTTGGTTCCCAGTGCAGCAGCCCTGAGGTGTCTTGGTTCCCAGTGTGGCACTATATGGAAGGTAATTAGATCATGGGGACATTTTCCTCAGAGGTATTAGTGCTGGTCTCACACACTGAGTTATGAGAACAGGTTGTTATTTAGGGGGTCTGCCCCACGTGTTTGGCCCCTTTTACACTTGGCCTGCTCCCTTTCTTCCTCTGCACCAGAGTGTGATGACTCTGTGGAGTGGGGGGCCTGCCACTATTCCAGCACCATGCTCTTGGACCTCCAGAACTATGAGCTCAGTGTTCTTCTTTATGGAGACTAGGCGTATAGCTCAGTAGTACAAGACTTGCTAGCAGTCATGCAGCCCTGGTTCAATCCCTGGCACTTCAACAGTAAGTAAATAAATGGCTTTTCTAAATAAAATTTCAAACCTCATGTAATAACTTTATTTCAACACGTAATGTTGTAAGACCGAGCTCCAGGAGATGGGCAGCCATCAGAAGCAGGAGGAAGGTGATCACTGAAGAGCAGTATGGAGGGCAGGCTCTGTAGACACTGAAATAGCTAGAAATCGAAGAGGATAAATGGTCTGATGAGGGCAGCTTGGAAGCAGATCTTATTTGTGAGACACGTAGGAATCAAGGTACTGACGGAGCTCTAGGTCCACACAGGGTGGCAGAAGTGGGCAGAAGATGGACATATGAGCACCTGAGAGCAGAGCTGAATGAATAAAGAGTAACCCAGGAAGGAAACCTGGTGTATGTGAACCACCTATGAGTCACAGATCAGGCAAGAACGTCAGGTGGCCAGTCTACACAGGTCAGGTGGGAATCCTGGAGCAGAAGCCTGTGGTTGTTTATACACCCAGAGGTAGAGAGAAGCCTGCAGTGAATCCAGCTGAAGATACGGAAGGTCACTGAGAAGGGGAAGCCCACACGACTCCCAGGATGAGGAGAGTGGACCAGCTGAGAAGGTGAGAGGGGCTGGAGGCCACAGAAAGCTGAGAAGGGACAAATCAAGGGAGTCGCTTAGGAAATGCACTGTGATGACAGAAGCACTGTCACTCTCAAGAGGGGACGTCAGGAGCAATCGGGACAAGAATATGGCAGAGTGGGAGCATCCAGGCTTCTGGAACCAAAGAACATGCAGAGCTGCATGTGGAGGCTGAGCAGAGCTGAGGGGTGACAGCAGCGAAGCTGTAGTTGCAGGTCAGAGGAGCAGCTGGCTTGCTTAGGGAAGAAGGGGGAGAATCCAAAAGTGTTCAGAGTGATTACAGCAGAACAGCAGGAGGGCAAAGGAATCAGGGTTTGATGTGATGATAACTTACACAGAGTGGATCAGGTGAGAACATTGAAATGACAGCATAGAATAATAGGCAAAAATAGTTACATATGAGGAGAAGAGGAGGCTACTGGTCTTCAGAAGACAAGTAGCACGCCCAGACCATTGTGACCAGAATGGAAAGGGCTGCAGTGAGACGGGGGTCTGGGATGGCTTACGAGTAAGGAAGGAAACATGGGGAAGTAGCATTATGATGGCAAAATACTGAGAGAACTGGAAAGAAACAACCAAGTGGCACAAGAGAGTCCAGCAGGGCACCCAGGACTCCTGTCACAGAAACCAGCCCCAACACTCATTTTGTGTCCTGTGATTACTCAGAGTTTTGATCTCATAAAACATAGCCTGAACTAATCATATGTCACACCAACTGGAAAGTTGAAAAAATAAAATAGGTGTGGTATTAGTAAAAGGGGGAGGGGGAATGAGTAAAAGGCAGCTCGGCAGTCATGGCTACCTTCTGTGTGCCGTATAATTGTCCAAAATCAGAAAATATAATTTTTGTTTTCAAAATCAACTTGTTATATTTAATGTATGTAACAAGAGCACTCATTTTATGTGCATGTTTTGATAATGTGGGGAAAATTTCATTGACCATTTGTTTATCACCAAAATAATGATACAGATATTCCTGTGACATTTTCCCAAAGCTCAACCCAGCACCCACCCCTGGGAGTCCATCTGTAGATTAGACCAGTCTTTCCTAAAGATTCATAAAATGGGAAATAGACAGTGCTTTCCCAGCTCAGTAATATTCAGTCAACATAAATGTGTGGAATTTTTGCTCTTTTATTTTAAATACTTACAATGTACCACTCGTGCAGTATCCCCCGCAGCGTCAACACCACAAGACTCTAGGATAATATTTACATTAGGGAATTGCCGTCTATGCCAGGAGTCTGCAGGTCTTTACCATTTTACCACTTGTATAGATTTTTGTAACCATCACTGAATCAAGGGACAATCAGGAAAAAGGCCAGGTGAAGGAAATGCATTCTGACATTCCCTTAAAGACTCCCTTGACCTAAGGAGAACCCTCGCTGGAGGGTGGGAGGGCTGTGGGCAGCCAGTGCTCCCAGCCTGTCTCCTCTGAGCTGTCACACGAGGCAGGCACGTTTCAGACGGTCCCTAGCGGGGGCGCACAGACCCTTGGGAAATAGAGTCCCAGTACTGGAGCCTGCTGAGGGCCCGGGATCACGGTTTCCGACTTCCGGACTTCCGGTGTGGCCAGGAAGTCGACCTGGCAGTGGGAATAGGAAGGCCAACCTCGGTTGACCGAGAAGTCGGAGTTGGTTGCCTGCCCGCCCAGAATTGCCTGGGACGGGCCTTCCCTCGAGAGGACTTAGCTGGTCAGGGACTTGGGAAGGGCGCCTCCCGCACAGCGATCAGGAAGACAGAACCAGTCTGGAGACATGACGCAGCCTGGTGCCACCCCACACTGTCTTGTTGACGTCATGATGTCCCTGTCCCTCTCCACACCCTCTTCCCTTGTCTTCTTCCCTGGACACTCACCTGGCTCCCTCACTCTGTGGTAAGGACCCAGAAGGCAGGATCTGAGCCTGGTTTATTGCTCTACTCATCCACTCCTACAAATGCTTAGTGAAATTCCAGTAAAACTCAGGAGGCTGACACCAAGGTGAGCTTCCCTGGTTGGTCCGTACATCCATGTCCTCTGAAGATGTTGCATCCTGAGGACGACAGTGTTCATTCGATCCTTCCTAGACCTCCAGCCCTATGCCTTTTCATTAACTGGTCCCACTAGCGTCCTTTTTGACATGACAAAACAATAATTAAAAGATTTATGCTCCTCTAAATTCAGTGAGATGTTATAGAGAATTATGCAACAGGATCGTGGGAACCACCTAATTTGCAGCTAGTTGATAAGAAGTGGGAGTGCCCTGGGAAACCTGGAAGATAGGGGAGTGTCCACAGGGCCTGTGGCCTCAACCGATAGCCTGTGACCTACATGCAGTTGATCAGCATCAGAATTGCATTGCACAGTGCCCATCTTAATGACTTCTCCCTTCATGGAACTTTAACCTCTTTAGTTGCTCCACTCACCCAACCACCATCCGTCCATTTTAACACATCCACCCAACCTTAAGCTCATTCTTTCCAGCTCCTTAGCATCATCTCCACTTGCCTATCTAACCTTATATCACACCTCATCCCTGGCTCTGTTGCCACCTCTCTTAGCTTTGTTTTACCTCTGACTGATACTCTGATTCACCTGCTCCTTTCCACAGCTGCTCCATATTCTCTGCTGCTCCCTTGTCCCAAGATGCTTGTCTGTAGCCACCCAGTGCCCACACTATTAGCTCTTCCTGTCTATCTATCTAGCAGCTTTAGCTCTTCCCGTCATCTCGTTCTTCTCACAACCTGCTCTAGTACTTCATGTCCCTTCACGAGTTTCTATTTCAGCAAGACCCTTTGGATTTTCTCTCTGTTGAGGAAAACAAGAAATAGAGGTTGTGGAAAAGACTCCCATTATGACTTCAGTAGCAAATTCCACCATTCCCTGTGTATCGCCATCCTTGGACCATTACCAGGAAGGCATCTCCTGTTGAGACGTCTCTCCTGGATTTTATACAGCTGCCCTGAATTTTGTTTGACTCTTCCTGTGTTGTCTCCCTCAATGTCCTCCCTGTGTTTCCTGCTTCCGTTCTCCAGTTTAGCATTTGCATGTTCCCTGTTGTTTTCCTACATGAAAAATAATTGAGGTGTTTTCTTTCCCTCACAGCTAAGAAATTTGGTCAATGAACAAGAACCCCATTAAACCCAGTTTGTCCTCAAACAGTCCAGAATGACATGATCATATGTATCATGTCATATAGAAGATTTTCTTCCTTATTACATTTCCCCACAAATGCACTATGCTGTGAACTTCAAAAGCACATAGCTCTTTTAAAATGCACACACACTTTAAAATGACAGACAAACATGTCAAGGCAAGTTGAAGAACAGCAGCTTGATATTCACACTAATGATGATTAAATAGCAAGTGAAAATTTCATATTTACAAGACTTCAGGGTATTACCACTGAGCTATAAATGTAATAGATAAAATAGATACAATAGATAAAATATTAAAAATCTCTCTTAAAATGAAAAATATTTATGTACATAAACCTGTTATAACACTGATCACTAATTAAGAACACTCAAAACTAAGAACAGCAAGTTTTCAAAACAGCAGCTATCTCAAAACTATTTAAATAAGTATTGTTCAAAATACACCAATAACATTTATGTTACATAGTAAAACTCTCAGACTTGGGATATAACTGAGTTGGTAGAGTGCCTGCCTTGCAAGCACAAGGCCCTGGGTTCAATCCCCAGCACCGCAAAAAAAAAAAAAAAAAAAAAAAAAAAAAAAAAAAAAATATATATATATATATATATATATATATATATAAACTCTATAACAATCCTGTGGTTCTAATTTCATGTTTAAAAGTAATTCCCTCCCAGAGTCCCTACATGCCCATTCAAAATATCCTAGACTATAACAACTAAAATATATAAAATACAGGCACCATTATTTATTTACCACAGAAACAATTTTTATTCAACACTCTAAAATGTAGGGGTGACTACGGAAAAATGAAACCAGAACAAACCCAGCAAATATACAGAAGTGGGTTCTGGCTTAAAACCTTTGTTTAGAAAATGGGACGAAAATTGTGAAATATATGAAGAGTTACACAGAATAGCCTATTTTGCACTTTCACTTTGTTATAAATGAATCTCCATCCTTGGGATCCTCAAGGGATGCATGGCCCAGATGAGTTAAAAGGAGAGGGTCAAAAGACAGTTTCCAGGGGGAGAGAGAGATGCATGGCTCCAGGATATTCACTTTAGATAGACGGCAGCCTTTCATCACTGCTGACACTGGGCCCAGTTGCTCTGGATGAAGGATTTCTAGCGCTTCCTGTGTGACAAACTGTTCTCTCTCAGGTCTGGCTGAGCAGCCTTGGAGCACCGAGCACATCTCTGGGAGGTCACCTGTGTGGCTGTAAAGCTAATTGAGAGATTCAGGCTATTTCTGCACGTGCAGAGGATGGCTGTGGGTGGGAGGGAGACAGGAGTGGATCCAGTAGTTAGGTCCTTGGGTCTCCTAAATAGACAGTAGATGACCCACCCTGTCATCAGGCCAGGGATACAGAATTTTGTACTTCCCCTCAGACTGATGACCTCAGGCCAATGACCTCAGGCCTCCATGGTTCCAGGACTTCTAAGGAATCAGGGTGTGATCTCAGCCCCACACCCAGAGCTCTGAATGGTAAACTTGAATCTGGAAAGAAAAAGCCCCACAAAAGCTGATGACTTTACAGGATATTGAGTGTTTCAAAGTTATTTGCATCTGTAAGATCATTTCATCTTGATATCATCTTTCTGGTAGCCATGATTCAACAGTCTACAAAAATCTTACAAATAAAATGTTGAGAGGCATTTTTCTATTATCTGTGTTCTTTAGCCTACAAAGGGGTGATATATCAAGGTGTAATTATTAGATTTATTTAGCCTAGTGACAAATGAATTAGCCATATGTGGATGTCACCACCACATTTCACCTGTTATTAACATGGACAACATTTATCCAGAGCATATAATACATTATATAAGATTCAGGGAATATCGTATTTTCAGCTTTCTTTTCAATAAAAAGTGAGTATTTTTCTCCTTTATATGCAATAACTACATTATGCTAGCTGTGTGGAAAATTTTGTAAAGATGCTCTGACAGATACAGTCCTTTTGGTGTCCCATCTAATCAAATTTGAAGAGTTAACTTTATCAAGAGACAAACTTTATCATTGTCTCCGATTTCAGTAGAACAATACTTCAATGTTAGTGATGTTTCTGCTTGAGTTCATCAAGAAAGTTACATGCTTAGAGGCATCTTATAGAATCTAAATTCTATTATAGTTTCTACATAACTATAAGCCTGGCAGATAAATAATTTTGGTTTGCTTTTTGTTTAAAACTAAAAAGTACATCTCAGTGTTCTAGACAAATAATTAAATTGTAATTCTAGTTAGGTCCAAAGTAGAAAATAATTTTGTGATTATTATATGAATTTAAAAATATTTCCAGTGTAAAATGTTCTGTTTTGTGAATAATGTAAGTATAGTATAAAGATTCCTTTCATCTCGTTTATTCCTTTAAAATAAACCATAGTTTATAATTGGTAGATCTATTTGTATGTAAGTATATATTAAAGAGGAAAGATATCTTAAAAAGTCACCTAAATTTGCTTTATTAGACTATAGCTCACTTATTGCATAGAAACTGGACTTGACTTTCCATTTTTGATGTACTTTTACTTTTCCTCAAGATAGGAACTTATTTTCTTGAAATTGGACTCTCTTTTATTACTTTAAATCAGTTGTGTATATATGATAAATTACCACCAATTTTTTTTTCTTAGATTTCATAGAGTAAATTGACATACACATTTGGTACACACACACACACACACACACAAACTGATGACTGCCAAGGAAGACCTTCCCTCCCTGCACAGTCCCCAGATTCCACCTGCTACCACCCACCCTCCTGAGTCCCTCCCAATCAGCCCCTCCCTCTCCCTCCCCACCCACTGCCTCACACTCCTCCCTGGAAACCTCAGTGTTCCAACCCATGGAACAGATGAATTGGTAGTACAGTCTATGGAACAAGGGACATTGGGTATAGCTCTTTCCATAGAGGAAACTAAAGATGTTTAGGAGCCTGGTTGTCCTCCTCCATGCCATTGGCCAGGTGGCTGGGAAAGAAATCAGGTTGCTCCTCAGGGACCCAACCAGGAATTACCTTCCCTTGGAGTCAGCATCCCAAAAAGGAGGCCAGGAGGACCATCTTCAGACCGGACTGCACCTGCCCTATTAAGTGTTACAGAGGACCACCCCTTGGTCAAGAGGCCTCTGCCAGACACCTTCTGAGGGACTCCAGTCTTTGTCTAGAAAACAAGGAGCAACACACTTGAGGAGGAGACCAAGGGGTGGATAGGAAGAGGACAGGAACATTCCTTGGGCAAGTTTCTTTGATCTGAGACTCCCCAGAAAAGCAACTGAGTGAGGGTTTGGGTAACAACTAGATATATGTGTGATGAAGAACTTTGATTATACCGTGAGGGCCCAAGAATGCACCACCTCAGAATCAGAGAGTTACTCAGGTCATTTTCTCATTTGACAGTCACATCAGAATGTGAACATGGCCTGGTTACCCATCCCTTGGTGGGAGGATGTCTATTAAAGCAGTCAGAGAGGACTGTTAGAATCAAGCTCTGTGATCCCAAACAGGGACCTTTTTCAAGTCTAACATAAGCATCCATCATCTCAGAGTCTCTCAAGGGAGATGGTCCTGAGTCCTCCAGGCAGGGGGAGCTCAGAGATAGCAGGGTACTTTGGAAAAGTGCAGTGGCTGGACGTTCCTTCTTTGTGTAAAGAGCAGGATTGGAGGCTGGCAAAAATTTAATAATGGTGCTCTGGTCGCACCACATTCATGTGCCATTTTTTGAGTTTTATTTTGAGACCACATGGTGAATCCACATCCCAGGGGTGATTAGCCTCAGTATCCAGCTCCTCCATTTCCTCCTCAGATTCAGTGGAGGACTCCCTCTTTCTCTTTTTGCCAGAGATCTTAGTCTTGAGGCCAGATTCTTCCCAGGACACTGAATCATAAAGCCCCAGCAGATCATCCTCCAACTCCTCCTCAGATTCTGAGGTCCACTCTCTCTTCCTCAAGGCCCAACATGGGAGACTGGGTTCTGCCCACGGAGCTGAGTAAAGAAATCTGGGTGAAGCTCTGTCTTGGTATTCAGCCTTTCAACATCTGATCCCAGTCCACCTTCCACACCCCAAACCTTCAAGTCTTGCCTTCTTCTGAGCTATTGTCCCATCTCTCCCCTTTGCTGATAACCATCTGCCCTGATTCTCCTTGCCATTTGTCCCACCTCCCTGTTCCTCAAAACTCTTCCTCATTATGGACATTTTCCCCCATGGGGAGGTGTGACCCTATTTACATCCCCTTCCTATGCTTGGATCTCATCTTCTAACCCAATTCCTTTCTCTGTAGTTTTTCCATCCATGTGGACTTCCTTGTCCCATGTCCATTTCTCAACTTCAGAAGTGAGCTTCCTTAGTTCATCTTTTCTGGCTTCTCTTCCCCTTCCTCTTTACCAGTCATCATGTCAAATTGGTTCTCATTCTCGCTCCCTCACCTGAAGGTTCAGACACTTCATGATCCACCACCACCTCCAGGTGGTATTCTGAGGTGCTGTGCTAGGAAGGTGGTTCCTGAGCCTGGGAGGAGACTTGGTGATCTGCCATAAGTTCTCCCAGACTCTTTGTTCCCCGCTACAAATCTTAGATTCTTAATAGGGTAACCCCTTTTTTGGGAAGTAGCTTGAATAGGGGTCTGTTTGCTCTTCTCCAAACAGAAAAGAACTCAGCAATGAAGAACAGTTCTGAGGAGAAACTATTATCCACTGTACTACCAATGGCCCATAAGGTCTGGCCCTTCTAACTAGGAAGGGTAGAAGCCTCTGATGTCATGTCCCATTCCAACCTGGCAATCAGTTTGAAGGAAAACACAGGTAACTGCCAGACTGGTATGTGCACTTGTCCTAGAGTTCTAGAGGCAATAGTCTGTCCTGCTACTGATCCAAACTCTGTCCACGATGCCAAACTATCCTACAGGTCTCTGACTCCTCTTCACTTCTCTCTAGAACATGGGTTCCTCTCTCCATTCTCCACTCCAAACATCTTGGATTCTCCTACCTCTGTGCATTCCTATTCCTGACCTCAGCACATTGGAAGAGGGAGGAGAGTGGCAAGGAAGATTAGGGAGGGCAGAAATGATAAGACCTCCCAAGAGGAAGCTAAGCATGTACAAAAGAACCCACATACATTGAATTATGAGTTGATAAAGCTAACTAGAAACAGTTAATTTTTCAAGTATATTATGCTAAGTGTCCCTGGCCTTCACTGTTTTCAGAAAACTGTCCTGGGGACATATCTCTGTCCTTAGGCATCCTTGAGACCAGGAGTCCTTTTGAGGATGTAAAATCATAGAAAACCCTACACATACTCACACTCTTCACAGTGTCTACACTTTCTGGGAGTCCATAGATCACCTCAAATGAGCTTCTGAATTCCAATTAATTTCTCTCTGGTTTACATAGCAAAGTTGGGAGCACAGATATTGCTCTTGACCTGGATATTTCACTGTCACTCATGTACCCTAAGTAAAATGTCACATGTAGGACAAGAAGCAAATGGAAACATTTCCCATTCAAGCCAAGATATAGTGTTTGCTGAGAAGATGGGAGTGCATGGGATGTGACACAGCACCCAGTGGAACTGGAGAACTGCTTCCAAACCTCCTAACTCAGCCTTCTGCTTTCCAGCTGGGCTTTCAATCCAGGATTTTTCTCTCTGTCCACAAAATGTGGTTCAATATATAGAAAGCTTACCATTGAGCCATTGTAATGTGTAGAGGTGAGTGGTGTCAACAACAGCTATATATCACTTAATAATGGAGATATTTTCCAGGAAATGAGTTACAGGATGATTCATCATTGGGCTAACACCCTAGAGTGCCCTTGAACCAACTGAGATGGCTCCAGTCTCACTATTCAGGTCATATTGTGGAACAAATTCATGTCTTTGGGGCATTGTTCCATCACTGGGCATAATGCCACCATGTGGGGCATGACTATAAATTTCTTTTGTGCAACCACCTCCATTATCCATCTCTAGCACTTTTTCTTCACCATAAACAGTTGCTCTTCTCCCATGAAACACTAACTCCCACTTCTCCTACAGCTCCTACTGACCACCATTCTACTTTCTGTCTCTATGAAACTGACAAGCTCAGTACCTCATCTGTGTTGCAGACTATAAACTTATACAGTATTTGTCCCAGTGTGTGTGCCTTATTTCACCTTGTGCACTGTCCTCATAATCCTACATTGCTGGAGCACGGGTCACAATTTTCCTCTTTCTTAAGGCTGAATAAGATAGCAGATGGGTAGACTTCTCTTGTGGCTCATCTGTTCATCCTTCTTTGGGCATTGGGTTGTTTCCATATTTAAGCTCAAAGTCTTTCTTTTACCTCTTTTGGACCTTATTGACAAGAAGCACATTTGTTATTCATGCTGTGCTTGAGGTTTTATTTTGTAATTTGTTTTAATTTTTAATTTGTTCTAATTAGTTATACATGACAATAGAATGCATTTTGACACATTGTACACAAATGGATCACAACTTCTTATTTCTCTAACTGTACACAATGCAGATTCACATCATTCGTGCAATCATACCTGTACATAGAGTAATAACGTTCATCTCACTGAGCCTGCGTTCCTCAAGATCCAATGACAGGCTGCCTGCACATCCACTGAGGACATACAGTGTGCCTAAGGACAACTCCTTTCTCATTTGAAGCCACTGAGATGTCTGATGTTTCCATGGCTAACCTAGTGTATTGGTTAGTTTTCTATGACAAAATACCTAGATAGTCCACTTAAAAGGAGGAAAGGTTCATTTTGGCTCATGATCCCAGAGGTTTCAGTCCATGGTTGCTTGTCCTGTTGCTTTAGGGCCTGTGGGCACTCAGAATATGAAGCATGTAACATAGGAGGTCTGTTGACCTCATGGCAGTCAAGAAGGAAAGAGAAAAAAAAGAAGTCAGCCCCGTCTCCAATATCTCCTCAAGGGCACACCCTGATTGACTTGACTAACCTCCTAGCACTAGAACCCACTTCCTAAAGATTCCACCACCTCCCAAATAGCGCTACAAACTGGTGACTAAGCCTCCAATGCACTGGCCTTAGGATACATGGCAGATCCAAACCACTGGCCCTAGTGCATTCGAATTTTAAATCATTACTAGAAATCAATGAAAGATTTTTAGATTTGGAATTGCTGGATTTTTTTGAAGTGTTACCTGTCAGTCAGCACAAACTATATTACTGAGATTGACTAGAAGAGATCTGTTCTCATGGGCAAATACATTCCGAACAGTATGTAATGATGCAAGTGGCCACAACGTGGTGTGTTAGAAGTGGTCCTGTTTTCACCTTGCATTCTTAGTGGGGTGAGCTACTGGGACTCCCTGTCTGTAACTGGGCATAAGAACTGTTCCTCTTGTTCAGGATGAGTTTTCCCAGGTGTGGAGATACTTTTTAGTCTACTAAGTGACTTTCCATTTCTCTTGGTTTCTGCTTTACAAAGCATACGGATGGAGTGGTGGACTTCCTCTGCTGCTCCTTGGAAAGTGGTAAGGGTGCTATAGTTAGAAGAAGCAGCTGACGACACTGCATAAGACAACATTCTACAGAGACAATACATTCTAACCAACCTAATTCCCCATTGTTTGATTTTTACTTAAACCTGAAGAAAATTTGTCCCTTTCCCCTAGAGGCAAGTCCAATAAAAGTTTCGAATCCAGATTTAGGAGGCTGGATAACAGAAGTTCAGAAACATCGGTCCATTTCACAAATCTTTGTGACTCCAGTTGTACAAATATTAGTTTTGTTCAAGAGATAGACTACAGCATTGCGAGCTTCTCAGTGGGCTCGGTTGGAGGGAATTTGGCAAAGCATATGAAAAAAATCATCTGAAATATAAATACTAACAGCAAAATGTAGAGGCATGAATAGAAACAGTGTGACAATTGTACATGAGAAAAATAAATAAAACTGTCATGAAGAACCATAAAAAGAAGTGCCAGTCCATTCATAGCTGACCAACAGAACAGTGCAGAGGGATGTGTGTTGTTACAAGATAGAGTGAATAAAGGGGACTATTTACCAGCATGTAATGAATTGGATTATATGTTAGAAAAATGAAAAAGTTCATCAAAGTTAATGTAAAAACAATCATGAATTGATTTGGTATGTCAGAGTGAACAACTTCCCTGCAAGAAGACAAAATTGATGCAGGATGCAAACCAAAACCACCTTGAGAAAGCACATCTCAACTATGATGGATGGCGAAGGCAAAGGAGATGGAAGATACCAGATATTCACAAGGATGTGGAGAAGCTGCAACTCCCTTCACCTGACTGGTGAGAATGTAAAATGGTGGAAAAACAGTTTGTTGGCTCCTTGCCCAGCTAAACACAGACTCCCATTGTGATCTAGCAATTCCACTCCACTGTATCTACCCAAAGAACTGAAAGGAGCTACTCCAAGAAGAATCTATACACATGCTCACAGCTGCATGATTCGCCATAGTCAAAGAGGGGAAACCACACCAATGTCTATCAGAAAATGAATGTGGAAACAAAATGTGTTTTCTCCATGTGAAGGAATATTAGCAGTCTAAAGAAGGAATGAAGTGCTGGGTGTGCTCATGTAAATACACAGCCATTATGCATTCATGTTCTCGCGGGTGCAAATTCACCCTCTTTGCTTGCTCTGTGATCAAGGACCTGGTCCTTGTAAATCTCTCTCCTCTGTCATCCTAACTCTGTAAAACCTTGTGTGGAGGGGATGCTGGGAGAGATATGGAGTTTGATTTCAAACTTACTCCCCCTATTGTTTGAAAAGAAAACTGGGCTCACAAAATTACCCTGATCACACAGCAATGAGGGAGAACTGAAGCTAAAAAGCATGGGGTCTGCTGCTGGGGCTCCCAAATTTACCTGCTCAGCAGCTTCCTCCCAAGGTACCCCTCTCTAGTCCCTCCCAGAGAGCACACATCCAGAAACCATCAATCCTGGTTTCATTTCCATTCCTCACCCTGATCTGTCACCCCATTTTGGTTCCCAGCCAGCTCATTCCATGTTGGTGCCTATTCCAGCTTTTGGACGAGAATATGTTTCCACAGCACCTGACACACCTGCATCAGGTGCTGAGTGCAGGTGTGCTGTTGCCTCACGGAAGTACTGGTGGGGGTCAGAGGTTTGGCCCACCCTTCCAGGTGTGCAGGGGCAGGTGCTGAGTCTGGAGACACTGACAACAATTATCAGTGACTTAGGACCTACAACTGTGGGTCTCTAAGGTCTAACAAGGAAAGCAAATCACAGAAAGGCTCCCTGACTTGCCCAACCATATAGGCATTCTCTAACGAAAACCTGCTGTACTCTGTGGGGTTTGGTTTTTGTCCTATCTTAAGACCATGTCCCTATCAGTATGCTTGTTCATATTATTTTACATTTTAATTTTCTTCTAAAACCCCTTCTGGGGCTGGGTTGTGGCTCAGTGGTAGAGCACCCACCTAGCACACGTGAGGCCCTGGGTTCCATCCTCAGCACCACATAAAATTAAAATAAAGGTATTGTGTCCACCTACAACTAAAAATTTTTTTAAAAAATAAAAGACTAAAACCCCCTCTGGAGTAGAAGCAGTTATTCTATAAATGGTTTTATTATTTAGGCATTTTCATGAGAGTGTATTTTTATATTGAAATACATAGTGGCATTATTCTGCACGCATTATTTACTAGCACATTTACTTGACAATGTTCACGGACACTGTTAGCTTCATTGTACAGGTTTTTAAAAATGATGGGGCTGCAGTTGTGCTCAGTGGAAGAGTAGCTGGTCTAGCTGGGTTCCATGTGAAGCACTGCAAATAGGAAGTTAATAATACATAGTGAAAAGAAGGTTGAATTTAGCAAAGTTGCCAAGAGTGGAGAACTTTCCTTCTGTACAGCATTTCCTTGAGCAAACTGGTAATGGAAGTATTTCTTCGATCCCTAAAAAGGGGAATAAGCTTCTTGCTTGCATTCCAGCTGGTAATGTGCTTCTGAGAGCCCTGAGGGTCATGTCTCTGAAACGGCTTGCCTCCCTCAAGGTCCTCCCTGTTTCCTGCTTCTAGCCTCTTGCTTAAGGTCTGCCCTCTGTTCTGTTGTTTTCCTACATGAAGAGCAATTGAGGATTCTTTTTCAGAGGAAAGAATTGGGCCAAGCAATCAGAACTCTGCTGAAAAATCAATGGCATTTGAAAGCAAAGAAGCAGTCCAGACTGATATGATCACATGAGTCACGAAGATGTTTATTAAGTTTCCCCACAAATGCACTGCACTGTGCTCTTCAAAATATGTAGCACATGTACTTTCTTAAAATACACACCCACTTTAAAATGACAACAGGTCCAGGCACATTAAAGAACAGCAGTTCAATGTCAACATCTCAATAATGAAGACTAAACATCAAATATAAATTCCATATTAAGATTTGGGAGTGCTACCACTGAGCTATGAAAGTAATAGATATATAAAGGAAATAGAAAAAAAAGAAAAAATCTCTCTTGAAAGGGAAAATATTTATGTACATATATCAGGTAATTAATTAGGAACAGCAAGTTTTCAAAACAATAACTACCTCAAAACTGTTTCAAATAAATACAGTCATAATTCTTTGGCCAACATGTTCAAAATAAACCAACAAAATTTGTGATATGTAGTAAAACTCTATGACAATCCTATGGTTCTACTTTCATGTTTAAAAGTAATTCCCTCTCAGAGCCTCTACATGCCTATTCAAAACATCCTAGACTATGACAACTAAAAATATAAAATACAGGCTCTCAATAATTTACCTCAGAGACAATTTTTACTCAACACTCTAAAATTTAGGGGGTGACTAGGGAAAAATGGAACCAGAAAGAACCCTGGTTCCTCATTGTCCCCAAATCAATAGTATGTCTATCCCTAGGTGCCATAAGTACAACATGGTAACTATGCAGATCCTTCTAGAAGTCTGGGTTCTTCTGGGTTATCTCTGTGGGAGACTGTGCTCTCGATTCCTCAGGACTCCCTGTATCTCTGTAGATGTCTTGCTGAAAAGTCTGCCTCTGCCAGTGGTCTGGAAGGAAGAAGAGAGGTTGTTAGACTTCCTGGACACGGTTCTCTAGATGTGAAGAAGAGTTCCACCCTCAGTTAGTCCTAATGAGAGCTTCGACCGGTTTACAAACCCAGCTTTATCTCTGATCCTTCCTTCTTGACACCAGCCCTGAACCATCATTTTCAGTGTTGATCCTCACACTTTACTAACCCTGGCTTCAAAAATCACTTCATATGTCCAGAGTAAGGCCCAGAGATCTGCTTTATAGCAAGGACTTGAGGTGATAATGCAGATACAGCAGAGCACACCTGGAGAATGGGGCCTTGAACTTAACTCACTAACATATCAGCAGCATGAACCAGGAGACCAGGTGTCTGATCCCTGGCCTAAGCCCTAATTTGTCTTCATAATGCCTTTTCTCCTAACTTGGCTGCTTCCACATGGTTGAAATAAAATCTTTGCTTCATCCTCTGCCAAGTCCATAATTCTGCTGTGCACTGTGTATTTCTTAACCTGCTATGGTTCTGACAAACTTCCTTGACCATGAATTTGAGAGGGAAAAGTGTTATTGTACAAGAGGAGATTCATCCAGAAGTAGTGAGTCGGTAGACAGCAGATATTCAAAAGTGAGTTTTGGCCATAAGCCATTTGATTGAGAGCAAACTGGGAGGAAAATAGAGTTAATGAGAATTATCTTCATGGAGTATGTGAACAGTTGCATGGAATATCCTTTTGTGGCATATTCACATTATTATAAATAAATCTCCATACTTGGTATCTGTAAGGGAGGAATGGCCCAAATGAATGAAGAGGAGACGGTTGAAAAGGCAATTAATTTACACAGGGAGAGAGAAATTCATGGCTACAGGATACTCACTTTGCACAGAGATCAACCTTTCATTACTGCTGACATTTTGGCCCAATTCCTCTGGGTTAAGGGTTTCTAGCACATCCTATGTGACAAACTGTTCTCTCTCAGGTCCGGTAGAGCAGCCTTGTAGCATCCAATACATCTGTAGGAGACGATCTCCTTTCTAGTCCTTTTGAGGCTGGGAAGCTGACGGGAGATTCAGGCTGTGTACACATGGCTGTGCTGTTGCATGATGTGCAGAGGAGGGCAGTGGGTGGAGAGTGACAGGCGTGAGTCCAGCAGTTGACTCCTCTGGATCTCCTAAATAGACAATAAATGACCCTGTCATCAGGCCAGAGATACAGAATTTCATACCTACCCTCGGGACAGTGACCTCAGGCATCCATGGTTCCAGGACTCCAAGAGCATTAAGGTATATTCTTGGCCCCAACCCCAGAGCTCTGGATCATAAGATTGAATTTGGAAAGAAAAGGAGCCACCCAAAAAGTGCTGGCTGCCCAGGAAGACGCTCCCTCCCTGTGCAGCCTCCAGAGCTTTCTCCTCCCCAGATCCCACCTGCAACCACCCACTTTCCCACTGACTCTCCAATCACCCCTCCCTCTCCCTCCCCAATCACCCACAGCCCCACCCACCTCCTCACACTCCTCCCTGGAAACCCGAGTGTTTCAGCCCATGGAACAGATGAATTGTAGTCAAAGAAACTAAAGATGTCTTGTTTAGGATCTTGGTTCTCCTCTTCCTTGTCATTGGCCAGGTAGCTGGAAAAAGAAATCAGGATGTTCCTCTGGGGGAAAACCAGGAAGGACCTGAAGTTGGTGTCAGCATCCCAGAGAAGGGTTCAGGCTGACCATCTTTAGACAGGACTACACCATCCCTATCCAGAGTTGGTCCAGAGGCCTCTGCTAGACAGACACCCTCTGAAGGGCACCTCTCACACCCTGTGCTAATGACAAATCCTCTAGAGCACCCGAGGCTGCTTGCCACCTCCCTCACCAGTGCAGTTGACTCTTTTTCCCCATCTCCATCCTCGCCACTTCCCTCCAGCTCTTTCCATGTGCTCACACCTGTGTCCCTACCCAGGATCAGGACCTGACCCTGGTTTATTTCTCTAGTCATCCCTCTCCCACCAATGTCCTCATGGAGGGCTTGGTTCACGTTGTCTGCTAATGCAAGAAGCATTTTTTGATCTCTTTCCCAAGGTTCCTATTCCCTGATACTGAGGATACATTTCACAAGACTTTGTTGAACAAACAAATGAATGAATGAAGCTTTCTCTAATGCCATAATGACCACCTCACAGAATCAGTGCTATATCATAACCTTTGCAAGACGAAGAGAATTTGGCTGAATGTTTTAAGAATGCATGGATATTTTAATAAGACCTAGCTTTCCCAAGGTGTTAAGTCCCACGGGATTAGGGCAAGGGACAGGCGAGATGAGAAAGTATAATCCAATATGCCATCTTATTATGGGCCTCAAGCACTGCCGGATACAGAGGATGACTGGCCTGGGAACACAGCACAGACTGTGGTGTTTTGTTTTATTTTACAGACTGGGTTGCGCTCTGTTACACAGCCTGATGTCCCATTCCTGGGGTCCAGTGATCCTCCTGCCTGAACCACCTGAGTAGCTGGGAGTACAGGTATGTGCCACCCTGCCCAGGTAGGTTTCAGGTTTTTAGCTGACTTTAAGGATAGGTCATTTTTTTCCAATACAAATGCATGAAGCCAGCTCCACACAAAACACAAGATAAAGAGGGAAGGGAGGGTATTTGGGAGGAACAGTGAAAGGAAGACAAATGGTAGATGGTAAAGGAATGGAGAGATTGTAGAGAGGGCTTGATTCCACATGAGGACCAGTTTTGGTCTAGAAAGCGGTGAGCGAGTCATTTGCTAAGGAGGTCTGAGAGGTGATTGGAGCCTGTTTGGGGTGGATTTTAGGGAACACATAGAAAACCTCTGGCCTAGGGAGACACTTGTGTCATAGGAGGAAATGAGAAGTGGAAAGGTAACAGTCGATACCAGACAAAACCTGAAGTTAACTCCATTATGAACAAAATGTCAAAATATATTAAGATCAATACTGCCTACTTGTATCCAGAATGATCAGGACTTTTCATGGCCCAGAACAGAAAATTCAGTGAGAACAAAATATTGATATTTTTACATAGTCATGCATCACTTCAGTATTAGGTAAGGTCTAATTAGTATGCCATTAGCAAATGTCATTGTGGGAAATCATAGTGTATCCTTACAGAAGCCGAGATGGCTCTGATATTCTGGGCAATATAATCTTATGGGACACAAATACAAGTGTGGCCTGTGACTGATTGAAACATCATGTGGCATGTGAGTGCATTGGAAAGCGGTCCACTAGAAGAGTGAGTGAACTTCTGAATTGTTATGGGTGGACTCTATCAGTTCTGACGGTTGGAGTTTTCATGAACCAGAGAAGCAGAGTATCCTAGCAATGGTCTTCTACAGTAATAGGACCTGCTTCCTGACCTACAGTACCTTTCCCATCAGGGAGAGACTCAGAAGCCCAGGCCTGTGAGGAAGATTCTAAGGAACAAAGAGGCCTCTTGGAATGCCTCTGGGACCCCATCCAACTGTGAACATCAACAATTCCTAATGTGGTGGACACTCACTGACAGCACATTGGATGATTTACTTCATTCATGTTTGATATAGGTACATTAGAATCATGGAAGAGATAAAAATTCTAAACAAACAGATGTGCCTGTCAGTAAGGTCTAACGATGCATATTTTTTAAAAAGATTTAAGAGCCCAAATGTAGAATCAATCCAATGCCTGTGGATGGATGAATGGATGGATGGACAAAAGATGCAGACTTTACAGATCTATTAGCCTTAAAAAGGAAATGCTGACACATCTTCTACCAATAGAAGAGCTTAAGGGCAGTGCACCAACGAAACAAGCCAGACTCAGGGACAAATATTGTAAGAATCCACAGTATGCAAGGCAGATGCAGCACGGAGAGTTTTCAGGTTCATAGACAGTACAGTAGTGGTCAGCAGGAGCTGTGGGAGGAGAAGAGGGGAGATTTGAATGCTTCTGGAACCTGGTTTGGGTGATGAGAAGCTCTGGAGATGGGAGGGTGGTGGTGATTGCACAAGGAAACCTACACGGTGACATTTCAGCCAAGATGAACCAATGCAGCACATACATGAAAGGGGTCCAGAACATGGACTACAGAGATGTCACGGCCATCTCAGTTGGTGTAAGTGCACTCTACACAGTGTTTGCACAACGATGAAATCAACTAACACAGCTGGGAACTGTGACCTCCACCAAGAGTGACATGTGGCTGTACTGAATGCCACTGAATTCTATACTTTACAATGGTCACATGTTTTGCATAGGTATTTATTCACAATTTTTAGTAAGAAACAAAGCATGACTCGGTTACCAAGGTGGAAAGCAGAGGCCTCAGTTGGGAGGTTTGTGAGCAACTCCCCAGTTCCATCAGGTACCATATCACATCCCATGTGCTTCCCACATTCTCAGGAGAAAACAGTGTCTGGAATGGCAGAATGTCCCATTTATTCTTGTTGTACATATGCCATTTTTCTTTACAGTACATAAGTGGTAGTCAAATATGTAGGTCAAGAGCAATACTGGGGCTCACAAATTTGCCATGCAGGTGAGATTAATTGGAATTGAGAGGCAGACTTTTAGTTAATCTATAAACTCCCAAAATTGTAGACACCAGGTGAAGAGTGTGTGAGCACATGCAGTTTTGTATTTTAGGTCATCAAACTGTCCCCCAGACTCAAGGATGCCTTAGGATGTGTCCTCAGGACAGATTCCTGAAGACAGTAAAGGCCAGTGATGTTTAGCAGAACAGCTTTGAAAACCAAGGTTTTCATTTAAGTTTTTCAGCTGACAATTCAGCGTGCCTCGTCTTTCGTGTATACTTATTATCTTCCTCTTGAGAGGACTTATCATCTCTGCTCTTCCTAAATTTCCTTGGCATCCTTCTCCCTCTTGTGCCAGACTGAGCTCTGAAGTGGGAACGTGCAGAGAGGAAAGGGCAGACTCCAGGGGCCTGTGGCAGCACAGGGGGCAAGTTTCTCCTCAGGGCTGATCACTGCAGATTTCTCCTCTGTGTGGAGAGGTGCAAAAGGGCTCAGGTTCAACCAGATTCCAGAGGGTTTGCACAGATCCGAGCCTAGGTTTTGTGGCAGAGAAACAAGTTTGGGAGAACTCATGACCACTTATCAACTGTGCATCCATTCTGAGGACCAGGATTCCCAGCCTAGCACCTCAGAGTACTACCTGGAGATAGTGGCAAATGACAAAGTCCCAGGACCACAAGATGAGGGAGCTGGAGTGGGAAGAGATATGAGACAGTAGATGGCATGGAACAAGGGGTGGAGAAGCCAGGAAAGGTGGACTAAGGAAGCCCAGTTTGGGAGAAGAAGAGGACAGGATGTAGGACACGGAAGTCCACACAGAAGGACAGTCTGTTGAGAGAGGAACTGGGTTTGGAGATATGATCCAAACAGAGGAAAGGAACAGAGGGGATGTAAGCAGGGTCACTCTCCCCAAAGGAGAGTTTGCACAATGAGAATGTTTTTAAAAACATGGAGATGGGGCCATGGAAAAGAAAATCAGTAGGAGATAGAGATCAGCAAAGGGGAAAGATGGAACGATGGCTGAGGAGAAAGCAAGAGCTGAAGTGATCCGGGTTTTCTGGTGGTGGACTGGACTTAGATGGTGAAAGGCTGAATACTGAACAAAGCACCTTTTCTCTGGTTTCTTTACTCAGCCCCAGTCTCCCGCCCCATCATCCAGGCAGAAGAGGAACATGGGCGATCATTGGATTCAAAGAAGATGAATGTGGATCTGCCAGAGTTTTCTGACTTGACCCGGAGTCTAGAACCCAGGATTCAGAATAAATCTTCTGTCCAAAAAAGAAGAGATGCAGTCTTCAGATTCAGAAGTGGAGGCGGAATTTGTCAGTGTTTTGACCCAGCCTTCACACTATCCTCTGTACAAAAGAGAAAAGAGGAGTAGTCATGTGATTCTGAGAAGGAGGTGGAAGTGGACTTGTCAGTTTTCTGACTTGACTGAGAGGGTAGATCCCGGTCTTCAGACCCAGTCCTCTGTCCTGAAGCAGAAAGAGAAGCAGTCATGAGATTCAGAGAAGCTGGAAGTGGGTCTGTCCAAGTTTTCTGACTCCACACAGAGGGTAGAACTTGGGCTTCCACTTCAATGCTCTGGCCAGAAGAAGAGGGAGTGGTCATCAGAATTTGAGGAAGAGCTGGAGGATGCAGGCCTTGAGCCTAAGCACCTCTGGGTCATGGAGACACTGTGAGCTCAAGATGAAGCTAAAGAGACAGCATGTGTACCCAGTGCTACCAGAGCACCACGAGGTATTCACCAGGCTGCTAGGTAGGGAGAGACCTCAGTTAGTACCTTCCAGTGCTTTCCTGAACACAAAAACAGGAGCAGGCATGTGGGGAGACAGTTAGGGGTAAGGGTAGGGATCAGGTGCCTGAGCTCCTGGCTCATGATGTTGATATGTTAGTGATGTTTGTAGCATGGTTAGCTCAGATGGAAGTAACTGGCAAGGACCACGGTGTGAGTTAACTCCAGAGTCCTATCTTCCAGGTGTGTTCTGCTCCACTAGCAGAATCACCTCAAGTCCTAAACTCTGGGCCTGACCTTGGGTGTATAAAATGATTTTTGCAAGAGGACCAGAACTGAAAATGATGGTTCAGGGGTATCAAGAATGCAGGATCAGGGGGCTGGGGAGATAGCTCAGTCGGTAGAGTGCTTGCCTTGTAAGCACAAGGCCCTGGGTTCAATCCCCAGCACCCAAAAAAAAAAAAAAAAAAAAAAAAAAGAATTCAGGGTCAGAGACATCTTGGGATCATAAATTGGTCTAAGATCTAGTTAGGACTGACTCACCTTCATGTCTAAGAAGTGCATCCATGAATTCAAACAGCCTCTCTTCTTCCTTCCAGATCACTGGGTGAGGAATGAGATGCATTTTCAGCAGGATATCCATGGAGACACTGAGAGAGTCCTGAAGAAGAGAGGGACCTCTAGGACAGATAATCCAGGACCACCCAAACGCTTCTAAACAGAGCTACAGAGTTACCATGTCGTAACTCTGGTAGTTACCAGGGTTCTTTCTGGTTCCATTCTTTCCTCAATCATCCCCTAAATTTTATAGTCCTGGATTCAAATTTCCCCTCAGGTGGAAGAACAAGGTCCTCTTTTTTATATATTTAGGTGTCACGGTCTTGGACCCATTGAAGGTGGCACTGAAATGGAATTACTTTTAAAACATTAGAACCAGAGGATTAGCATAGATGACTTTACTACATATCATGAATTTCATGGGTTTATTTTGAACATGTTGACCACAGAGTTATTACTCTATTTTAATAGTCTTGAGATAGTTGTCATTTTGAAAACGTGCTGTTCCTAATAAATATTCTGAGGGAAGTTAAGAGTTTTTATATGTATATAAATATTGTCACTTTTAAGAGAGGTTTTATCTTTTGAGCTATTATATTTACATGTCTACTATTTTTCTAGCTCAGTGGTAGCACCCCAAATTCTCCTAAATATGAAGTTTGATGTTTAGTCTTCATTATTGACTTGTGAACATTGAACTGCCATTCTTTAATGTGTCTTGACACCTCTTTCATTTCAAAGAGTGTGTATTGTAAGAGTTCATGTGCTCCGTGCTTTGGCAGCACACAGCACATGGCCTGGGCAAACTTGATAAAGATCGTCTTTGCACCTCCATGTGCTCATGTCAGTCTGTACTGCATCTTCACTGTCAAATGACACTATTCACTCACAGGGTTCTGGGTAACTGACCAAATTTATTACCTGTAAAAAGAATCTTTGTTTTTCATGTCAGAAAACAACAGAGAAGGTGACTGATTGTAAGTTAGAACCTGAAAGCAGGAAACACAGTGAGCACACCAGGAGGAGTACAGAGAAGAAAGAAAATTCTATGGGAACCTGTATAAAAAGCCTAAATCTGAAATCAAGGAGACGTGTCTCACAGGAGACGCTTTTCTGGTAATGGTCCAAGGATGGGGACATTCAGGGCAAGGCAGAGTTTGCTAGTTGAGTCATTATCAGAGTCTTTTCCGCAACCTCTAATTCCAATTTTACATGCCAGAAGGAGCATCCAGATGGTTGCCATGAACTAGAAACACGTGAAGGGAAGCGAAGGTTCTGGAGCAGATTCTGAGAAGAACGAGGTGAGAAGAGCTCAACTCTAAACAGATGGGCAGAGAGAGGAATGAGCTACTAGCGCAGTCCCTCAACAACTGCAGAAAAGCATCTTGGGAGATGGGAGCAGCAGAGAGTAGGGGAGCAGCTGGGGAAAGAAGCCGATGAAGCAAGACATCAGCCGGAAGTAGAACAAAGCTAAAGAGAGGTGGCAACAGTGCCAGCGGTGAGATGTGAATGGGTCAGAGACAGTGGGGACCGTGCTGAGGGGCAGGAAAGGGTGACATTTGGAATGTGCCTAAAACCAGATGGATACGTTGAGAGAGGGATGGTGGTTGAGTGGGTGGAGCAACTGAAGAGGATCCATGAAGGGAGGAGCCACTAAAAATCAGCACTGTCGTCCAGCATGGTGGTGCAAGCCTGTAATTCCAGTGGCTTGGGAGGCTGAGGTAGGAGGGTTGTGAGTTCAAGGACAACCTCAGCAACCTGCTGAAACTCTGTCTCAAAATAAAAAATAAAAAGAACTAGGGATGTCGCTCAGTGGTAGAGCATCCCTGAGCACCCAGCACCAAAGAACAACAGTTACAATCTACAAACCAGATGGGCACTGTGCAAAGCAAGTCTTTTTCTTTTCTTTTCTTTTTCTTTCTTTTTTTTTTTCTTTTTTTTTTTGTTGTTGTTGTTGTTGTTGTACTAGGGGTTGAACCCGTGGGGGCTTAACCACCGGCCACATTGGAAGGGTTATGGAAAATCATATTCCTGCAAGTTAGCCCCTGAAGAAAAATGGAAAGAGGTGCAGCTCAGGAGGAAGAAGGGGAAACTAGCCAAGAATTAACCTCCCAGAAAATTCTTTCCTGATAACAATGGACCCTAAAGGAAAGGGGCAGATACCGAATGCTGGGCCCTGAAACTTGACCTCCCCCCATGGCAAATTAGTCCTACCCTATAAACCCAAAATCCCCTCTGTAACTGGTGACCATTTTTGCATCTGGAAAGTGAGCCCCAACCGGTGCCCAAGTCCACAAATGAATAAAGGCTCTCTGAATCCATTGAGGTCTGCATCCCATCCTTTTGTGCTTACAACATCCACATTTTTTAAAATTATTTAATTTAGAGACAGGGTCTTGCTGAGTAGTTTAGGGCCTCACTAATTTGCTGAGGCTCGCTTTGAACTCACAATCACCCTGCCTCAACCTCCTGAGCTGCTGGGATCACAAGCATGCCTCACCAAGAACGACTGTGTGAGGTAATACTGATGCCCATCACCTGCATTGAGATGAAATGCTACAAGGTGAGGCCACAGGCATCAGTACACTGCTCACACTTCAAACACCAGGTGCCACCTCTGGGTTTCCCAGGCCACTCACACAAGTCCCAGAACGATCCTCAAGTCCAGACTCACATGTCCCAGATCTTAAACTCACGTGCGTGCAATTCAATTGCTATTCCTCTCTAAGCCTGTTCCTCCTCTAGCCTAATGGAACCACTCTGCATATTGGCCACAGTCACCAAAGCAATAAGCAAGCCAGGCAATGTGTGTTCTAGCTGTGTATCTCATTGCAGGAAAGCGCACAGCCTGCTATGGGAGGTATCAGCAGTAGCCTGACTTGGTTGTCCCCAATTCCCAGCTGGAACCCCAAACTTCCTTTCTCTATATTAACATATTCCAGGAGAGCTGAAACACCTTCCTGAGAAGGGATAAATAGCTTACCTGGAAACTGACTTTTAATGTACATCCTCTGAAAAAACTGTCCCATTCACAAAAACTCACAGCGGCACTATAACTGCTTCCTTTAGTATCATCACCTCTACAGTAAGATGATGATGGTTCCCATCACATACCATCAGCAGGAAGCAGGGGTGTTACGGAAAGCATTTAATGCAGTTTTGTGAATACCACCCCTATTGATAATGTCTACTCTTGGCTTATCACTTTCCAAATTAGGACAGCAAATAAAACATAAGTAAGTCAAGGATTTTCCTTCTCGGCTGGCTCATCCCCAATCTTATTCCTCCCATCAAAACCAAACCAAACAATCCTTTCTTGACCTCAACTCCTTCTGCAGCTACTGACCAAATCCTCTTTTCCCATTGGGTCAACATTCATTTTAACATTTATTATGAAGAGATCAAATCCAGTCCTACCACTCTCTCTCAAACCCCTCCAGATCCAGCTAAACGAATCCTCAAGGAGTCACAGGACCTCTCTGGGACTGAATTCAATGGCCAGTTCTGTCCTTGGGCTTGATTATGAACAGCATTTGATACAGTTCCTCTCCAACCCCCAAAACTTTCCATTTCCTTGGCTCCTGAAACTTCATGCCCCTGGTTCTCACTCCTGCCTTACCACCAGCCCCACCCAGTCCCTCCTTCCATAGCAGACTTTGCACCTGGGAGACTCGGCCTCACCCCCTGTTTTGGTTTGAATGTGAGGTGTTCCCCAAAATCTCATGCGTGAGACAATGCAAGAAGGTTCAGAGGAGAAACAATTGGGTTGTAAGAGTTTTAACCCAACCAGTGATTTAATGCCCTGATAAGGATTAACCCAGTGGTAACTGAAGTGGTAGGGTGTGGCTGGAGGAGGTGGAAATTAGGGTGTGGCTTTGGGTATATATTTATATCTGGGGAGTGGAGTTTCTCTCTGCTTCCTGATCAACATGTAAGCTGCTTCCCTCTGCCACACTCTTCACCATGATGTTCTGCCTTACCTGGAGCCCACAGGAGTAGAACTGGCCTTCTGTGGACTAAATCCTACCCAGAAAGTTCCCAGGACTCCTCATGGAGACTGTCCCATTAGGCCTTCCCCACCTACATGTTTGGAGTGGTCAGTGAGTGAGTGCGAGTCTCACGGTGAATGAACTTCAAATCCAAATAGAAAACATCGGCCATCATTTAAATGTCAGCTAAAACAGGAATTCTGTTCTACAGCACTCATCTCTTTTCTTACTGACTCGTAATTGCTTAAGATCGCGAAATCCATAGACTTTTCTGAATGACGGAATACCATCAGCATCGTTGCACTTTAATTGTAGAAACTTAAGTGGTGTTGCTCAAAGGGATATTTTATTAAGAAACTTATAGTGACTTAAATGTACTACAGCAGAAGGCATGCTAGCCTGGAAATGTCCACAAACCAACCCCAGACCTTGGTGAAACCACAGCCCACCTCAGGCCCAACTTCTTCCTCCATCAAAGGAAGCAGTAAGAGACTTGTCCTCACTACCCTGCAGGATTCTGCAAGGACAGACCTGAGAGGGAATCGGTCAAAGAACTGAGGTGCCGTTGGAGATTGACAGGCCTGGAGACGCTGACTCACAGAGAGGAGGAGGTAGGGAGAAGGAGTGTGGAAGGAGGTGTGCAGGAAGAAGTCGCAGCCGAGGCCAGTGACCCTGTTCCCAAAGAGACCATCGCCTCTCCTGAAGCCACTAAACCTGACACACGTGCCCTGATACACAGTTCCTACACTCAAGCCCAGCTCACCCCAGTAAGCAAACCCACAAACTGCCACTCCTGAGGCTGCTGCAGCTCCCACCCTGCAGCTCAGCCAGTCTTTGCTCCTTAGGGAACATCGGAAATGTCCACCTCATCCAGTGGTTCAGAGGCACCTTGCTGTGAGCCTAGCTGCCACCAACCCCATGCTCAGTTTTGCATTTGTCTCAAGTCCCTTTCTGTGTTCAGCAGTCAGCTACTTGGTTGGTCCCAGAGCCCAGGTCCTCTCCTGGCTCAGAGCCTCAGGTTGGAACTGAATTTCCGACATACTGAAGGAAAGGAGAGAACGTGTCTAGTCACTGAACTAGGATGCTAGCAGAAATTCCCCTCCAAGTCTAGGCTATACCAGATGCACTGTGATGCTTTCCAAGGAAGGGAAAGAAGACCGACCCTGGAGCTTTTCCAGATCATACAAATAATGTGCCTCAGCTGCAAAAGGACAGCACACAAACCAGAAAGGACACCTGTGACCTTGCCTCTCCAAGATCACTTTAGGGTTAGCTTGAGAAACTGAGTTTGCCAACATCAGTAACCAATTGTTTCTCTTCCTTTCTTTATAATTCTAGTACTTGAGAGAAAGAAGCTCAGTTTGCCAGCCTAAGTGCCAAAGACCATCAGGGTGCGTGGACAGAATTCTTACCACAGCAAAGACAAATGCTGGAAAATGAGAAACTTAACTCTGGTTGCAGTCATCGGTGACTCTGGAATAATGCAGAGGAAAAGAACCAGAAGGTTTCTGTTCAATGCATCTTGCCTTATCTTTTTCTCACTACTATGTATAAAGACTTTTTTACACGAAGAAACTTAATGCTGTATTTGAAAGCAAAAATAACTGAAATGGGGACAGACCTTAACAGATCAGTGATGCAGTGATGCTTTATAAAACTCAGGAGAGGCACATTTTCAGGAGGAAAAAAGAAATGGCAACTGGTTACAATAGGAGTCTGATTTTTATAGAGTTTGTGAGATTTAATCATCAAAGCAGACTGTGTAGTGATACTTAATCATACTATGCACTTAACCACAGCAGGCTATGTCATTGGGCAGTCAGGGAAATAGTTGTAGAACAGGAAATTGTGAAAGTTCAGAGCCCACTGTTGCTGGGAAACCATGAAAGTCTAGAACCCATTATTTTCCTTCTCTCCCTGGGATCTAGTGTTTTCCTTTTCTCCCTGGGAGTTGTTATTTTCCATATCTTCAGTATTAATAAATTCAGTGTGCAGTTTAATTGGAATTGTTTCAAAAGTGATGATTTTATGAGGAGAAATGCAAACTATTTTATTTTAAAAACTTATTTGAAGGTTGATTGTGTCTGCGATGAAATTGTACTCTTTGGCAGTTGGTAGATTATCTATTCTAACAGCTATTAAACTTGCATTCCATTATATTTACTTTTTTTGTCAAAAGACGAGTCATATTTATTTGAAATCTGAGACACTTTGTTGAATTTTTTATATCTGTTAATATTTATTCCTGCCAGCCATGGAAATCCTCCCATGGACATCACAACACTACAAATAAGGTTAGTGATGGTGACTTACAAGTCTTTTAGAACAAAAAAAAAATTTTTTTATTCATTTCTTTATATGCAGTGCTGAGGATTGAACCCAGTGCCTCATACATGCAAGGCAAGCACTCTACCACTGAGCACAACCCCAGCCCTCAGAACCAAAAGGTTTTAAGGTTCTGAATGTAGATGGAGTGTCCACTAAGAGTTGCCAAAGGTGCCTGCTCTCCTTCCCTAAGACTGATAGTCTCAGTTCGAGACTATTCCAAGAGTGCCAAAGAACTCGCCAGCAGGAGCTCTAGACTGCTTGCCATTTGAGCATGATGGAAGTGAAAGCACCCAGAAAACCTCTCCGGATGCAGGAACTCACACAAGAGATTCTGTTAAGCAGACAAGCAGAGTGTCTGCCCTGAAGGAGAGAGAGAGAATGAGGGAGGGGGAGCTATTCTTAAGTACTGGAAGTTCACGGGCTAATAACAATCTGACCAATGACTGATGAGAAAGTTCGCAGGCTAAAAATCTAGGTTGTAAAATGGTGGTGGGGGATGCAGCATAATGGCGGCAGCAAAATGGCAGGGGAGAAATGACTGCAACCTTGTTAACCCATTGTCCCTTCATTCCCCATTTTTGTTTTTATAAGAAGATTCCTTTTGGGCATATGGACAAAGATCCATCTTCAGTAACTACTTCCTGCTGGGCATGGGCATAGAGTTAATTCAGGGAAGGGAGATGTCATTGCACTAGGCGGGGGTTGGGATAGTTCCTCTGGGGAGTGCACTTGTACCCAGGCTCCAATTCTATCTTTATGAGGTCCTAATAGTCCTGTAATACAAGCTGATCAATAGTCTGATTAGAAATTTTTTTGAAACTGATTTTGTGCAAATTTCAATGCGTAGGGGGCAAAGGCCAGTAGGATGGCAATTATAAGGAGTGGGGGACATAAATGGGAGAATAAGTTGCCATAATTGACCCAAAATGGGCCATGAGGATCCTCAGGTAAGATCGCTCCTTCTCCTCTCCAAGTCCTCCTGTGGCTGTTTGATCTTGTCCTTAACGATGCCTGATTGACTGACAGAGAAGCGGTACTCTTCCTGCCAGCACTTCCCTTTTTCTAGCAAACCCACAGGGTGGCTTCCATGGGAAGATATGCACCTGGAAGCAAATTGGAAGAGAGGCACTCCTGATAATTTTGGGGTGATGTCTGCCTGCTCCAAGGGGGTGCCATTGAAAGTCAAAGAACTGTTAAAGTCTAAGGTGCTAGCCAGGAGATGAGAGAACCCCACTCTCATGCACATCCAACATCTCTGGGCCATGAGAGGGTTAGTTAAATTGAGTATGTGGTGCGTGGTGGTGACTATTTGTGTTAAGAGTGGGTCCTCTGAGCATCGGCTGTGAACATATGTAAAATGGGTAAAACATCCCTGGGGACAGTAGGAGTCAGTTTTCCAGAAGTCCCAAGGGCAATCTGGGAGGCAGGAAATGGCTGGCACCTGGACAGATCTATTGGGGGGAAATCTGATAGCTAGGAAAATAGCAGGGTGAATGGCAGGGGAGGCAAAAACGTAGCTGGAAGTCCAGTCCTCATGGCTGGATGTGGTTGTCTGGTGCCTCAGTGTTCTGGTTCACAGCCTCCAGAACAGGAAGAAGGGTGGAGGGCTTGATGGCCTTCAGCCTGAGGTGGAGAGGTCCCACTGGGGTGGCCGAGTTTTGGTTGGAAGAAGCCTTTGCTGGAGAGACACGATACTCTCTGTCAAGTAGAAAATTTAGAAGCTTAATATCCTCAGGAGAGGAACTACATAGAAGAAGATCATCAACATACTGTAAGAGGAAGGAGGAAACAAAAGTAAGAGAGGCAAGATCATGAGACAGTGTTTGGCCAAAGAGGTGAGGGATGTCCCAAAATCCCTGTGGGAGAACTGTCCCGGTTACCTGAGAAGAAACTTCAGTGAGAGGGTCAGTTCAGGTGAAGGCAAAAAGATCCTGTGAGTCAGGATGAAGAGGGACAGTGAAAAAGGTGTCCTTCAAATCCAACACAGAGAAGTATGTGGTGGAGGAGAGGATGGAGGAAAGAAAGGTGTAGGGATTGGGCACAATGGGGAAGGTGGAGACAACTGCTGAGTTGATGATGCGGAGATCTTGCACCAAACAGTAAGATCCATTAGGCTTTTAACAGCCAGGATGGGAGTGTTATAAGGTGAGTTGGCAGGGTGCAGGAAGCCTTTCTGCCTTAAATCCTGGATAATTGGTTGAAGCCCTAAGAGGTTCTTTTGGGAAGGGGATATTGGGCATGGGCTGGGTAGGATATTGGGTCATTCAGGCAAATGAGTACAGGCGAACACGTGGCTACAGAGGGTGTGTGGGTGTCCCAGACCTTGGGGTCAACAAGGGAGGAAGGGGATATGAAGACTCAGGTTGAGTTGTATGTTCCTGCAAGATCATGAGGAGAGGAAGAGCAGAGGAGTCTTGGTGGAGGCGCATGGTGGGTGAGAAGGAAATAGAGGCACCCAATTTGGTTAGGATGTCCCTTTCCAGGAAGGAATTGGGACACACAGGAATTATCAAAAAGGAATGAGTGAAGCAGATTTGTCCAATATGGCAACTTATTGGAGGGGTTTGTAGGGGGTGGTATGGTTTTCCCTCTACCCTGACAATAGAGGACTTGGCAGGAGAAGTAGGTGCCCAGAACTTCTGCAGCACTGAGAAGGTGGCTCCAGTGTCTGTAAGGAAAGGGAGCTGCCTGCCTGCCACCATAAGGGTCACACAGGGCTCCTGAGCAGTGATAGTTGTTGGGTGTAGAAGTCCCGGGCCCCTTCAATCAATCCCAGGAAGTCACTGGGGGAAGGGGGTGAGGGTGACCTGGCACATCTCTGAGCACCAGGGCCATCCACTGCCCAATGTCCCGGTTGGTGGCATTTTGGACAAGGATCTGCAGGCTGCCGGGGGGTGGGCAGGCTCATGCCCAGTGGCCCTCTTTTCCACACTTGAGGCATGGGCCTGGAGGTCTTCTGGGAGCTAGGGTGCCCCTAGTAGTGGCCAGTTGGGCAGGGATAGCTGACTGGAAGGCTTTGGCTAGCATTTGGTATTTGGTTTTTGTTTTTTTCTTCCCTTCTGTTATACACCCTGAATGCCACTGCTAGAACTTCTGGCTGTGGGGTGAAGGGTCCCCTGTCCAACTGCCTCAATTTAGCCTTTATGTCTGGGTAGCTTTGGGAAAAATGAGTAGTCATGAGTAGCTGTTGTCCCTCCGGAGTTTCAGGGTCCTGGTTAGTATATTTGAGCATGGCCTCTGTGAGGCGACTCAGAAAGGCAGATGGGTTTTCAGTTTTGTCCTGTATTACTTCCTGAAGTTCATCATAATTAATGGGTTTAATGGCAACCTTTAGGAGACCTGCAAGGATGCAGGTTTGGAACTTGTCCCGCTGCAGACGCCCAGTCCCCTTGTTATAGTCCCACTGGGGCTCCCTATCTGGTACTGCTTCAGCCCCAATGGGGTGAATTGGGGTCGATTGGTGAACCTCATCTGCTTAATTGTGTGCCTGTTCCCAGACTCTCCCTTGCTCCTCAGGAGTTAAGGTGTTGGACATGATCATATAAATGTCATACCAGGTAAGGTCATAAGACTGGGTAAGATACTGAAATTTCTTAATGAAGTTTGCAGAGTTGGAGGTGAAGGGAGCCTAGCCGCTTCTCTTTCTGGAAAAGAGCAGGGAGCGAGAAAGGAACATGGACTCTGACCACTCCCTCCACACCGGCCACTTCCTGTAGGGGGGCTAGAACATGTACACGGGGCCACGTGGTGGGAGTACTGGGTAGGCTGAGCAGGGGTGGGGGGCAGGACAAAGCAGATGGAGGAGCAGGCGCCGGAGGGACCTCTGCCTCAGGGGACCAGTATGGGGGTGGTTTGTTAGCCAGGTCAAAGTCAGAGGGGGTGGAGGGACTAGGAGGGGGAAAAGAAGTGGGGGGAAGTGAAGGTTTCATTGCCAAAAG
Organism: Sciurus carolinensis; assembly: GCF_902686445.1. NCBI lineage: Eukaryota > Metazoa > Chordata > Mammalia > Rodentia > Sciuridae > Sciurus > Sciurus carolinensis. The sequence goes on along the minus strand of NC_062230.1, from coordinate 10,693,921 downwards.
GAGGTGTTTGGGTTTGCAGGAAGAGCAAAGATCAGGTGTAGTGCGCAAGAAAGAGAAAGTTTGAAGATAAGGACTCTTTCCATTTGCCTGCTCACTCACAGAAGTTGTATAAGTCCCACAGAACATTGGGATCCAGGGTGCCATTAATTGACCATTTGGATTGATTATCTAAAGGATATTGTGACCAGATATCATTACACAAGCGAATAAGTTTTGGTGGCTTTAGGCCGGGAGTCAGGTGAAGGGGTTTGAGATTGTCTAGTAGACACCCCAGGGGTGAATCTGCTGGAATGGAGGAAACAGATCCCATGGTGGAGACTGATACAGCTGAGTCAGTGTCCATGGTATCCCGAGGTCACAGACTAGTTGGCTAGAGATGAGGAGGCAGCACAATGATGGGTCGTCACCCCCGTCAGTGTGTGCCAGGCAAAAGCTGAGGGACCTGGCACCAGGAATTTTAAGAGTAAAAGTGAAGAGGAGCCTCAACCCAGAGAGGGAATATCCACCATAAAGATGGAGGACCCACCCGTCAGATAAGGTCAACTAAGGGGGCCAGTCATAACTGTAAAAGTCATAGCTGGGGGAACCCCCACTCCTCAACAGCCTTGAGGGCACCAGATGATCAAGGGTCACATCTCAGGTCAGCAGAGGAGTGTTTAAGCTGACCTAGGGGAAAACTCACCAATCTGAAGCCAGTGGTGAACCTGGAGGAGAGCGTCCAGGCAAATGGAAGGTGAGACCAGTGTTTGGAGGGTCTGGGGTGTCAGATGGGATTCCACTCCCCTAAGGGGCGGTAGAAGAGCCCATCCGAGTCACAACACCAATGAAAGCACCCAGAAACCACTCGGTATGCAGGAACTCACACAAGAGATTTTATTAAGGAGAAAAGCAGAGTGTCTGCCCTTACGGGCAAAGAGAGAGAGAGAGGGAGAGACAGAGACAGAGACAGAGAGAGGGAGAGAGACAAAGAGAGAGGGAGAGAGAGGGAGAGAGAAGGAGAGAGAGAGACATAGAGAGAGAGACAGAGAGAGACACAGAGAGAGAAACAGAGAGAGAGAGAGACAGAGAGAGAGAGAGACCAGCGACTGATGAGGAAGTTTGCAGGCTAACAATCCAGGTTGTAAAATGATGGCGGAGGAGGCAGAATAATGGCAGCAGCAAAATGGCAGGGGAGAGATGGCTGCAGCCTCTTGCCCCATTGTCCCTTCAGGGAGGGCTGCGTGATTACTTTGGATATGAGTCCCTACTCCTCTGAGGAACAGAACACGACTTATTTATCACTTTCATCTGCAGTTCCCAAAAGGTTGGCACACCCGTGTCCATGCTCAGGGTGAATGGTTTTCCCATCACTATTGGGTGGTAAAGTGATTTACAATTTTTTTAAATTGACAGCATCCATTAACATTCTTTATATTCTTTTCTTTCTTTTTTACTGAGCTTCTGCATGACTTGTGTTATCATCCTAAATGAACATTTTAGTAAACACAGAATTGTCTTTTTTATGAATTAGACTTTTGAACATTCTATGTTGCGATGATTTGTTTTTCATTTGATAGCAAAAGCTCTTTAGGGCTGCAAACATTTCACTTAACAATCTGGAAAACTTACTCTATTTTGTGGAAATACTAGAATTCTTCTTCCTCCTGATTTTGTCATTATATTGATTTGTGACACTTCTTTGATTTATGCAGAAGTAGATGACTTTGTTTTTATACGATGCGCCATCAATATGTAAGAGTTGAGTACTAACAGTGCTTGCCACAAGGAGGATGTAGTATTTTTGCTTCCTGCATTAAAGTGTCTTGTGGAGGAAGGGGGCCAGATGAGGTGTATGTTTATTTAGTGTGGGTTGTAACATCCTTCTAAATTGGCAGTGTAATTGCAGAGTTTAACCCTCATTTTATTCTCCCCTCTTGCTTCATGGTTTTGCTTGGTGGAGCAGTCTGCCTCTCTTCCCAGCATCCTCATCTTGATTTAGTGGTTCTGGTCTGTTGTCCTCCTCCTTGGAGGATTCAGAGTATGCAGGAAGGGGGGAATTCCAGAGGCAGTGGGTCAAGCCAACCACTTGCCGCCTAGCCTGGGGGAAGGGGGCTCATACTTGTCTTCGTGCATGTAAATCACACAAGCTAGGGTCACTCCCTGCAGAGCAGCATGCACAGAACAAGATCTAGAACCTCAGAATGTTAAAGTCTCCTGTAGTCATTATTCCCAAGTAAAAATAAAATGGGCTAAGGTGTCACCACCGTTTTTTTATGGAGGCGTGCCTTATTTAGGAGGGTGCCTGAGCTTGAATGCAGTCTGGGCTTCACCAGGGATTTTTTTGTGTTGCCCTCTAGTGGTCACATGTGGAATTTTCAGGGAACCCGAACTCTTGCCTAGACCGGGCCCACCCACCTGTCTGGGTTAACCTTTATAATGTTGGGATACTTTATAGTATTGGAGATCAAACCCCTGCTACACCACTTAGCTACATCCCCAGCACTATTTTTGAACTGGGGATTGAACCCAGGGGCGCTTAACCACTGAGCCACATCCCCAGCCCTTTTAATTTTGAGACAGGGTTTCACAAACTTGCTTAGGGCCTAAACTGCAGAGGCTAGCCTTGAACTTGCCATCCCCCTGCCTCAGCCTCCCAAGCTGCTGAGATTATGGGCATGCACCACCATGCCCAGTTTTCCCCAGCCCTTTTTAAAGAAGTTTTTATTTTGAGACACTGTTTCACTAAATTTCTGAGGCTGATCTCAAACTTGAGACCCGCCTGCTCCAGCCTCCTTAGTCATTGGGATTACAAGTGTACACCACCTTGCCCAGCTACAGTGAGGAATCTTGCTTAGGTTCTTTAGGTGTTTCTCCTTCAGGTTTGAAGTAATGCCTAAAATTTAGCAAGTTGCAAAATTGCACTAATCCAAGGAAAATTTTTAATAAAACTGTTAATCAACTTTTGGTTGCTGTTACCAAAATCCCTGACAAGCACAACTTAGAGGAGGAAAACTTTATTTTGGGCTCATGGTTGTAAGCACAAAAGGACAGGAAGCAGACCTCAACAGAGTCAGAGAAGCCTTTATTTCTTCACGAACTCGGGTGCCATTGGGGCCCATTTTCCGGATAGGGAAAAATGATCGTCAGTTATAGAGGGGATTTTGGTTTTATAGGGTACAATGATGTAATCCTTGGAAGCCGTTTACATGCAGTTTTGACCGTCACAGGCTAGTTGAACAGGTGAAAACTTTAGTTTAGCAGGGTACTTGTAAAAAGGTTGAAACTCATTGTTGTCTGGGAGATAAGAGTCCAGATCCTGAGGGATGAGTAGTCAAATCTTGCCCATTGGTATTTGCAGTGCTTCCATTTAGAACTAATTAGCAATGGGGAAAGGTCATGGTTTAGGGCCCAGCAATCAGTAACTGCCCCTTTCCCCCAGGGCCATTCCCTTGGCTAGTTTCTCCTTCCTCCTCCTGAGCCGCACCTCTCTCCATTTTTCTTGGGGGGAGGGGTGGCGCTATGTTGCAGGAATATTATTTTCCATAACCCTTCAATGGTTACAGAGAGCTCTCAGTCCATGGTCTCCCAACTCCATTACTCTGAGTTCTAGGTGAGACAGAACATCATGGCGGTGTCCCCAAAAGCTCGGTCCTTGTCCCCAATGCCAAATCAATAAGGAGGACGGTTTTGAGGAAAAGGAAAAAGTTTTATTGCTTTGCTAGCAAAGGAGAAGTACAGGGCACTCCTGTCCTGGAGGTTGTAATTCTGCCCCTCAGCAGGAACAGGGAGATTTTAAAGGAGTTATTCAAAGGACTTGTTCCAGTTGTGCCCTGACAGGGGGCCCTAATGGTGTGTTAGCATTCACTTGTTAATATGGAAGACATTCACTTCCTAGATCCTCTGGCAGATATCTCCTTCCTGTTGAGCACAGATAACTAATCTTGTTCCCCACTCCCATGTTAGGGAGGGAAAGAGGGAGAAGAGAAAAAGGAAAACATGTCCCTTTTAAAAATAAGCCCCAGAGCTATATTAAAAAGGTGAAGTGGACCACGATTATAGTGATAGGGCATGGCAGCCAGGAAGCAGAGAATGAGAAAGGTGCTGGGGACAAAATGTAAACCCCAAAGGCAGGTGCCTAGGGACCTACTTCCTCCCCTCATGCATGCCCCACCTGCCTACAGTTACCACCAGTAGTACAGCAGTCCTTTCAAATGATTAATTCATCAAATGGATCAACCCACTGATTAGGTTACAGCTCTCAATCTAATTGCTTCACCAGTGAATATTGTTACATTGTCTCCTGAGTTTTGGGTGGTACACTCACATTCAAGCCTTAAGAGATACTAAAACACACACTCCAACTCTGTCCTACTTTCACCATGAGCACTTACAAGGTGCGAGTCTTTAGTCTTTAATCAACCAATACTATACTTGACTCTGTTGGCAAAATGGTATGAAAAGATACTACCTCTTTACTCATCTAATAAATTTTCTATGACAATAAATGGGTTTGTCATAAGGAAACTGGTGTGTTCTAAAACTAAAAAAGTGATTTATTTACTTCATGATCTGATAATTGAAGATCTCAGGGCTTTTAAAGAATTCTCAGAAAAACAACTACCAAATTTCTGAACAATCACCTGGGAAAAACAGAAGGCAAGAGTGGTAGACATTAAATGCAAGGATATTCATTTCATCTAAATCACAGGAGTTACTCAAATCAAGGAAAAATTTGTAATTTTTGGAAAAATCAAAGATTTAGGATAAGTTTCTCCAAGTTAATATAAATTCATGATGAAATGCCAAGTCCCTTAGACTGCTTCCTGCAACTTGCAAACAGTGAAGTTAACCTAAAAGAACAAGCAAAGAAGACTATACAAAGATCTTTTATTTTTTCAAAAGTCATGATGAGACAAAAAAGATGTTATCCCTTGTTAAAGATGCCTGGTAGGGGCGGGCGCAGAGGTGCACACCTGTAATGCCAGCAGCTCGGAGGTTAAGGCAGGAGGATCACAAGTTCAAAACCATCCTCAGCAATTTAGAGAGTCCCTAAGCAACTTAGCAAGACCCTGTCTCTAAACTATAAAAAGGGCTGGGGATGTGGCTCAGTGGTTAAGTGCCCCTGGCCAACTTCTCTATATGCGAAACATTTTCAACACTAAAAAAGAGGCATGAGGGTCCTTTACCTTCTAAGGAGCTACACTTTGATCTGGGTAGTTCATTTTAGGAATACGATTTCGTAATATTTTTATAACTAACAGACCTAAAGTCAGCCAGCGGCAGGGTCAGCGAGCCTGCGCAGGCGCAGACGGCCGTGGGGGGGGGGGCGGGGAAACCGACGTGGTGGTCACTGCGCGTGCGCCTCGGCACTGAGCGAGCTTGCGCAGGGCCCCGCCCTCGCGAGCGCCTGCGCGAAGTCGCGGGTCGGTTCGCCCGCGGAGTCCAGAAGGCTTGGAGCTGCGCGGTGCGCGGCGGGGCCTGCGCCATGCCTGGCATGGTGCTCTTCGGCCGGCGCTGGGCCATCGCCAGTGACGATTTGGTTTTCCCCGGATTCTTCGAGCTGTTCCTGAGAGTGCTGTGGTAAGGGCGACAGCTCTGCTGGCGACTGGACCGCGCCGAGGAGGGGCGGGGGGCGCGCTGTCCCTTGAGACAGTGACAAAAGTCACCAGGCTGCTGAGCGCTGACGCGGTCACAGCGCTGGCCTTGCATTCCCTTGTCTAGTGCTCACCACCGCGGAGCAGGTAGGTGCTGTTGCTGTCCGCATTTTACAGACGCCAAACCGAGACCGGGACAGGGGAGGCGGTGCCGGGGTCACCCGCGCCCTAGACGTCAGCGCTGCAGGGCAGGAGCACCTCCCGGTTGCAGCGCAGGTACCTGGCACGGGGGAGCGGGGTCGTCGTTGCCGACCGAAAACCGTGGCCTCGAGGTCTTCTTCCTCGATCCGGCGCACTTGCATGGTTCCGTCACTCCGCGTGGGAGAGCAGAGCTCCTGCCCCTACAAGACAAAAGTTGGAAAACAATGCCATTCTTGAGCCAGTGGTGACAGAATTTCTCGAGAAGCAGAAAGGCCCCGCATGCATGTGTTTTCTTTCGGAGTGTGCAACCAGTGGGAAGCGGCTTTGGTGCATGAAGTCTGTTGGCAAAGGGTGTGGGCAAGGAATAATATCATCGTTCTGAAAAAGTAGATTCTCAAGGGGAAAGGAATTTAAAAACAAGAAGTGTTCGCAGCTATTTCCCAGGAACTTACTAGTTTTCAGAGCCAGGTTTTTCTGAGATCATTTCCCTATTATTATTTCTAGACATGAAGGCCTGATATCACAAAACTGAAGAAAGCAAAGTTATCTAGTCCAGTTCCCTTTTCCTTTTTTTCTTTCTTTCTTTCTTTTTTTTTTAATAATTCCTCGGGTGATCCGGGGGTTCAAACCCAGGGCCTCACACAAGCACTGTACCTCTGAGATCAATCCCCAGCCCCCAAGTTCCACTTCTTAAAGGTTCTGTGCTTGAATCTTTAATAAGCAGTCTTGCCAAGTGGTGTACTGCCGTCTAAAATACCTCTAGGGATGGGCCAGGGTCATTATTACTTTGTGTTGTTCAGTGCTGTCTTTCATTGTTCTGCACTGAATTACAAAATTGTAGTTACAAGGCCACAGGACTTCTCCTTTCTAGTTTTATCTGTGCTCACCATGGACATCTCTGCATTTCTGTTCAGTTCCTTCTCTCTTGGTTTTGAATTATACACTGCAGATTACAACATGTGTTTGTTGCTTTGTTGTTAAACCACAGAGGTACAAATTCTCATTAGTAATTTAGCAAACAAATAGTTTGTTGGTTTACCATTTGCATATTTCTGAATCATGATGGGCAGTCCTCCACATTATATTTGCTTATTTGTGACTTTAAATGGATTATACAGGCATAGAATAAGAACAATGATATAAGCATGGAAAGTCATACTCTTTAGTTGACTTAGTAGATCTTTTATTGATGAAAATTATATTCCATAATCAGCCTTACCTTGTTTTGAAAAATATTAACCCTCTTTCTTGAATCATGTTTTACAGAGCAGCTCCTTGGATTCCATTTCTGACCCTCCCTTTTTCTGGACAGGTGGATTGGCATTCTGACTTTGTATGTCATGCACAGAGGGAAGCTAGACTGTGCTGGTGGAGTCCTGCTCAGCAGTTACTTGATTGTCCTCCTGGTCCTCCTGGCGGTTGTTATATGTACTGTGTCAGCCATCGTGTGTGTCAGCATGAAAGGTAGAGTAGTTTTCTATTTAACACCTATTCTTTTTTATTTTAACAGCCTTATTGAGATGAAATTTGCATACCATGTGACTCACCCATTTAGAGTGTACAGGTCATTGGTTTTTGCACAACAATGTTGTGCAACTATCACCACAATTAACCTCGGAATATTTTCATCATCTCCAAAAGACATACCGTCTCTTACTATCCCCCACTTCATCCAGCCCTAGGCATCCCCTCATCTGCACTCTGCCTCCATAGATTTGCCTATTCTGGGCATCACAGAAGTGTTCTTATGCACTATGTGGCCTTTTGGTCTGGCTTCTTAGCATGTCTTCAAGGTTCATCCATGTTATACATGCTCAGTACTTCATTCCTTCTTATGGCTGAATAAGGTTACATTGATGGAATTGACCACATTTTACTCATTCGTCAGTTGGTGAACATTTGGGTTTCCATTTTGGGGCTACTACACATAACGCTGCTTTGAACATTTGCATACAGGTTTTTGTGTAGACATGTCTTTTCAATTCTCTCAGGTATGTACCTAGGAGTGGAGTTGCTGGGTCATGTGGTAACTCTATGTTTAACCTTTCAAGGAACCACCAGACTTGTGAGCAGCTGCACCATTTAATTTCCCACCACCAGTGTAGAAGGGTTCTAATTTCTCGTCCTCACCAACACAATTATCGGACTTTCTGATTATAGCCACCCTAGTGAATAGGAAATGGTATCTCATGGTTTTGATTTGCATTTCTTTGATAACTAATGGTGTTGACTGTCCTTTCATGTGCTTATTTGCCATTTTTATATGAGTTTTGGAGAACTGTCTAGTCTTACAAACAAGATTATCCTTTTATAGTTATATTAAAAATATAAACGAGATTATGCTTTTTAAAATTCTCTTTGGTGCTGGGGATTGAACCCAGGGCCTTGCACATGCTAAACACATAGTCTACCAACGAGATAAATCAAATTGTCAATGGCCAATTAGAAGGGTAGTGATACAGTGGGTGACAGAGTGCAGTTCCTGACAGTTTGGGATGATGGCCGGAAACAGATGTTAGTTGCTTCACAAGAAAAAGATCTGAGGGCTTTGGATGACTAAGAAGCATGGCATGCACTCATTTACTATGGGAATACATAGAAAACAGAGCTGTGTGTATTTTAGTATTTAGTAAAACTGTGATCTGTCAGGTCTGGATTGAAGAAGATCCCAGTTCAGTGATCTTTGTTGATCCCAGCTCTGGGTTTTCATGGCTACAAATGCTGAAGAGAAAGGAGGAATCGAATGTGTGTAACTCAGCTTAGCTCAGCGACACTTCTCAGGCAAGGCAGATTTTCTGAAAGACGAAGTGCTTAGACGGTGTCATTTCAGACCCAGCAGTACCTCAGTCACATGCCCTTTTGGTCAAGTCACATTCCACTTGGACCACCAAGTTTGTAAATGTAATGGGAGATTCAGACTTGGAACAGTAAGTGTGCCCTGCCTTTCCCCTAAAATGTTTTTCTTCTGATGCTTCTGGTGGTATCAGGACTCATTTGCATTCCTGTAGTGAATGCTTCTAGTCGCTCCTCCTCGACACTCCCATGTTGCCTGCACCTCACACCCCTCACAGAGCCCAGGAGTCCCTTGCAGGTCAAGCTGGTGCCATGGGTTGCCTGTCCCACAGCCTCCTCCAGAGCCTGGCCATGTTTAGTCCCTTCCCACCCCTCACGCAACAAGGAGGTCAGAGAAGCTTTCGTGAGCCCAGCTCAGGATGGTCCTCATGTGTGGGTGATTGGTTCAGGAGTGGGTGTGGGACCCAGTGTGGGCCACTGAACGCCAGGAGCACTCACTGGAAGGTTCTGGGGAAGTGCTTCCTTGCCTTTGTAGGAGAGATCAGACTGGCTGTCCTGGGTGTGCTGCTTCTCCACTAGCCCACAGATGAGGCAGTACCATGAGAAGCCCAGTGGCCACCCACCTCTCACAACTAGTCCTTTGAGCCTGCACAGGTTCTTCCTGCCTTTAAACCAGTTTGAGTTAGATATTCTGTTACTTGTGGCCAGAGGTATCTCAGATAAACTGAAAGCAATATCTTATGAAAACATGTCAGTTTAATTACCAATTTGTAGCCAGGCACCATAGCACAGTCCTGTAATCCTTGTGGCTTGGGAAGCTTTGGCAGGAGGATTGCAAATTTGAGACCAGCCTCTTCAACTTGGGATCTCACTGAGTTGCATAGGGCCTCTCTAAGTTGCTGAGTCTGGCTTTGAACTTGCGAGCCTCCTGCCTCAGCCTCCCAAGCTACTGGGATTACAGGTGTGTACTACCATGCCTGGCTCAAAATGAAACATTTCTTAAAGGGGGTGGGGATGTAGCTCAGTGGTAAAGTGTCTCTGGGTTCAATTCCCAGTACCAAAAAAAGAAAATTTTAATTACCAATTTATTACAAAAATTAGTATTGAATGTCATTAAAAACATTATAGAAAATTCAGTGAAGAATATCATAAAAAAGATTCAAAAAAAAAAAAAAAAAGAAAAGGACAAGTGGGAAAAGGCAGTTGTAACACCTGAGACAAAGAAACAGTCTCCTCAGTATATAAGGACTTCTACGGTGACTAGGAAGGGAACCCCACAGGCGGTAGAAACACAGGCAGTCGACATGAGCAATAGACAGCAAATGACTTCCACGTGTTCAGCCTCAATCACAAAATAAAATCCCTTAGTACCTTGCATTAGTGAGGCTGGGTAGAAATGGGCAGCTTTTTCTGTTCTGGGTGCCAGGGGTGGTACCCAGGGCCTCAGGGTGCCAGGAGGGCGCTCTGCCATGAGCACGTCCCCAGCCCTCAGGCAGCTCATTTTGTTGGTGAGAAGGTAAACTAGTTGCCTCCTTTGGGAGGCCAATATGAAGTAAGAGTGAGTGTCCTCATTTTTTTCCTGTATATTTGACTTGTGTGAAGGAGCCCTTGCAGGGATCTTCATCGGGGTGCTGTTCCCAGAAACAACACATCGGAAAGCACTGTGTGTGTCCAGAGGTCACTGACTAGGTGAACTGCACCTCATCCATGTCACGGCTACTGTGACATGAGGAACTGATTCCTGGATATGGATGGTGCCAGGCCCACCCCCAGCCTCTGATAGAGGCCAGGCCAGAGAAAACGGGCCCAGAACCCTTGCTGACCTCTGCCCTTAGGCTGCTGGCACTGAAGCAGGTTGCACAGTGGTGGGAAAAAAGAGAGAGAGAATAAGTTGTGAACAGTAAAGGGTGGTTTCCTATGCGATAAGGTGCAGACACTGTATGTCGTTTGCTGCTCTTTTCCCTAGAATATACTATGTGTTGTTTATGTGCAGACTCTCCCTGGGAGGAGACAGGACTAGGGGCTCAGGGGTGGGAGGAGGGCTTAAAATTTCCTTCATTATTATTCTCATCAGCACCATTATTTTGTGGTGCTAGGGATGGAACCCAGGGCATCAAGCATGCTAGGCCAGTGATCTGCCACTAGGCTCCGCCTCAGCCCTAAATTGAGCTTTTACCTACTTGACCTATTTGAATTTTTTACCCCTATACTTTTTCAGTGAGGAGTGTGTGTGTGTGTGTGTGTGTGTGTGTGTGTGTGTTCGAGTGTGGTTAGTATTTATTTTTTATATATACTTTAATTTTAGGTCTATTTAAAATACCACCATTGGTAAATTTAATTATTGGTACAAGGATAACTTCCATTGACCTTTTATTCCATTAGTCAAGTCTTAATAATTAATTAACAATTAAGCAAAAAGACAGTGTGTTTAGCATTAGACTTATATTCTTCTCTAAAAGAGCTATCACATGTTGTAGAAGGAGCATTTGGAACAAAGTAATTGAGTCATCTGTATCCAAAAGACTGACCCTCTTTTTCTTGGCTATGAATATAGTTTTATAGCTTTGCTGGGAATAATCAGTATTATCGTAGTCATTTCATTTCTTTTCTTTTTTGTTTTTTTTCCTTCTGTGGCACTGGCAGTTGAACTCTACCACTGAGCTATGTCCCCAGCCCTTTTTTAATTTTTGATTTTGAGATGTGTCTGGCTAAATTGCTGAGACTGACCTTGAACTTGGAATCCTCTTGCCTCAGCCTCCTGAGTAGCTGAGATCACAGGTGTGTGCCACCACATCTTGCTGGTTTATCTTTTTATTGCTGAGCAGTATTGCATGGTGTGGATGTACTAGTTTAACTTCATATCTACTGTAAGAGACTTTGGTTATTTCCCATTTTGGACTGCAGTGAAATGGTTACAGGCTCATTTCTGGTTTTTTGTTGTTGTTGTTGTTGTTGTTTTAATATATATTTTTAGTTGCAGATGGACATGATATCTTTATTTTATTTATTTTCATGTGGTGCTGAGGATCAAACCCAGTACCTCACAGGTACGAGGCAAGTGCTCTACCACTGAGCCACAACCCCAGCCCCTCATTTCTGATTTTGATTTGAGAACCTCCCAGATGAAATCCTGTAGTTGTCACTATGTGTGAGGTTTAACTGGGGACAGTTCGTCTCATTGCTACCATGTTTTCATGGAGAAGGCCCCTGAGAGCTGAGGGCTGCTGTTCGTCATGTTTGGCTTTGGTGACAAGATGTCTCCTTCTTCTCCTCTGCCTTTGAGCCCCAGGAGCTCTTGCTTATCTCCAGTCACAGAAGATGTCTGCGGTGGCCAGAGGCATCAAAGTTCACGATTCTGTGACACAGGCCTCTTTGTTGCTCTGCCATCGGTGACTGTGCCTGATGCAGGACCACAGGTCACTGGAGGAAGACAGTGAGGATGTTGCACCGCAGCTGTGCTCCTTGGGAGTGGGCATCAAGTCAGGACACCGACTACAGGGCCAGGTCCACTCCTGCTTCTTTATCTCAAGAGGAAAATGAATGTGAAATACAGATGCCTCCCAGGCAGCCTAACTATGGAAAGGGACCTTCTTCAGTGTCTCGTGTCTTTTCTGGAACCTTGATCTGAAGCACCACATTTTGCTTCCTTGTCTCTGTGTGTATTTCATTAATGCAGCATCTATAGCCATCCTCACTGTTGCTGTTTCAAGTTCAAGTGCTTCAGATAGTGTTAGGGTGGAAGGTGTTAGGACATGTCCTTGTTGAGGGTCTTGGTCCTCCTAATGACAGTGTGGGGTACTGTTTCCGGTTTCTCTAGGAGGGCCAGCTATGTGGGACTGTTTTTACAGATCTGCACATTTCATGTGTCCCTCAGAACTGTTAGAATTAATTATTTTATAAAATTTGTCTTTGTGCCAGAAATGAGGCCAGAAATCACTTAATATTTTTCAAAGAGACTCTAAGTAAGTAATTCTAACAGGATAATTTTTGGCATTTAAAAACTATTTCTTTATTGTGTCATTCTCTAGATCTTAGGTATTTTTTTCGATATTGTTTTTGTTTTAATCATATGGCATTTTTATTTTACTTAGATTAGTGTTTATCTCCACTTTTTCCCAAAAGAAGAGAGTTGATGTTTTACATCAAGAATTTAAACACACAGACCTCTACTGATACTTGAATTTGTTTTGCAAATACCATAGAAATGTCATGTTTCAAAACTGGGCTTCTTCAAGGGGTCTCACACATCAGACGTTTTTACTTCTAGGGCTGGGGGTATAGTTCAGTGGTAGAGCACGTGCTTAGCATGGGAAAGGCCTTGGCTTCTATCCTCAGTACCAAACAAAAAAAAGTAGTTCACTTCCCCCAGAGTGAAGACCGTGAGTCAAAGAGCCCTGGTCACGCAGACCCAGACTGTGTTTCAGAAAATACCTCTTATGTGGTCTGAGCCTCAGTTTCCTTGTTTACAAAATGGTGTAATGACTGGTTTGTAAGGATTAAGAATAGCAGACACGCAGGTTTAGGATGGTGTTTAGGACAGTGCGGTTCTCTGTAAGTGTGGAGCTTGTTTCCCAGGCTCTTAGAACCTGGGCAATGCACCAGCCAAGCACCACCTATAATCCCTGAGGATTACAAGTTTGAGGCCAGTCTCAGCAACTCAGTGAGGCCCTAAGCAACTTGACAAGACCCTGTCTCAAAATAAAAATTAAAAATGTTGGGAATGTAGCTCAGTGGTAAAGTGCCCCTGGGATCAATCCCCAGCACCAAGTTAAAACAAAACATAAAAAGAACCTGAGTGGCTCCATCCTGTTTGCCTGGGACAGCCCTGTGGCATGCCTGTTGTCCCAGCCTGATTATGAACAGTGCCCCCTTTTGATCTCAGAAGTCTCCCCGTTTGGGCAGCGATTATGTGTTTACCCCAGTCAAAGCCCAGAGTAGCTTTAATCCCCATTGAAGCTGCAAAGGAATCAGGCTTTTTATCATGAGTCAGGCTGCACCTTGTCAGCTGCTCCCCATCGTGGGCATTGGTTACCAAGCACCGTGGGAGGAATCCAGGGCGGGTATGGGGGTGCACAGATGTGTGCCTGGGAGCTGTGCTGCTGTGAGGAGTGAGCGAGCCGTTGGTTATTTTCTGTTTCAGGGACCATTTGTAACCCTGGACCCCGGAAGTCGATGTCTAAGCTGCTGTACATCCGCTTAGCGCTCTTTGTGCCAGAGATGATCTGGGCTTCTCTGGGGGCTGCCTGGGTAGCGGACGGTGTCCAGTGTGACAGGACCGTTGTGAATGGCATCGTGGCAACTGTCGTTGTCAGGTGAGGTCTTCCGTCTTCTCTTCTAGTTTTCTTCTCATGACAAATGCATTTTAGACATAGGTGAACAAGACTGTCTGAGGAACACAACGGGCAGTCCAGTGTCAGGAGGGCTTCCTAGCAGAGTTAGAATCAGACTGGGTGGCTCATGAAAACTTAGGGACACTGGTTTGCGTATGAGAATTAATTCATATTCCTTTGTTTTTGTTGACTTTTTATTTCTTACTAGTTCTCATTTTTCTGCATTCCCTCTCTTCCAAGAAGAAAGAATACTGGACCAAAACTCAGAGTAGGATGAAAATAAATAGTGTCAGGAATGACTATACTACAGTAAGGCTTATAATATGGTCTCGCAGGATCTAATTCTGTCCCCTCCTTTAGGAGTACGGAAATGGGCTGGTGCTGCTGCTGCCTTTCCTCAGCCACACAGCCAGGGGGCAGCAGAGTCCACTCACCAAGGTGCATCTTCCCAGCAGCACCATCTATGAACTTAGAGGGCCAAGCACACTGTGGGGCCACCTAGAAATACTCAAACACACGAACAGAAGACCTACCAGGTTGTCACACATTATGGAAATGCTCTTGGTTTTACTGAGAAACTCTGAGGCACTAAGCGGTGAGGGTAGTGCCCTGAAGAACTGGTTCCAGCAGCTTCTGTGTTCATGCTGCAGCTCTGCCCACCCAACAGTTCTGTTTCCGTTGTGGCCTTTATTTTTACCACTCTAATCTTTATGGGGCCCCAGTTAGCTATGGGTTCATGAGGAACTTTCTAGAAGAACTGAGTTGCTTGCCTCAACCCACATCTGGGAGATCCATGTCCTCCTGGGGAAGGAGCGCCTCTGTAGAGATGCGGGGACGGAGCCCTCTGGAAGTGGGGCCCACCGTCACTGAGCCTTTTCCACTCTCTGTTTTGCAGTTGGATCATCATCGCCGCCACAGTGGTCACCATTATCATTGTCTTTGACCCACTGGGGGGGAAAATGGCCCCATATTCCTCGTCTGGTCCCAGCCACCTGGATAGTAATGATTCAAGCCAGTTACTTAATGGCCTCAAGACAGCAGCTACAAGCGTGTGGGAAACCAGAATCAAGGTCTTGTGCTGTTGCATTGGGAAAGACGACCATACTCGAGTTGCTTTTTCGAGTACGGCAGAGCTTTTCTCAACCTACTTTTCAGTAAGCCCAAGGGATATGTTTGGTCTCTTTCTTCTGTTTCAGTAAATGCTTCTTTGTGAAGTTGAGCGTACTGCATCTTGAGCTGAGCCCCCTAGTCACATAAAAGGGCTTTTGAGGACCTGGAGCCTTTGGGCATGGCCTGGGGCAGGCACTGTGTCTGGGATGAGCTCTCTGGGGAGCCGTTAACCGCAGGGACCAGGCTTTTTCAGACCCTACCTTGTTGGTCAGGAGCGAGCTTTCATTGACACCTGTTTGCTACATTGTTGAGGGGTTTAGGGTTTTGTTTGCTTGTCTGTTTGTTTCAATTCTGGAGATGGAACCCAGGGCCTCACATGCTAGGCAGGTGCCCTACCACTGAGCCACATACCCAGACCTTTTTATTTTATTTTTGAGATAGTGTCTCCCTAAGTTGCCAAGTCTAGCCTCAAATTTGTGATCCTTCTGCCTTGGCTTCCCAAGTAGCTGAGATTATGGGTATGTGTCCCTGTGCCCTATTTACACTGTCAAGATCTCGAATTCATTTTTGAGGAACTAAATGAGGAACCTGAACATTTGGAGAATAAGTTCCTAGTTCTTTTCTTATACATATATATCTCCTCTGTTCAGCTGACTCAGCAGACACCATGAATAGGCAGAGCAGTATGTGATTTCTTACCACTTCATATCATGATAGAAATGATAGATTATTCTACTTTAAGAGGAAAGCTTGAAGTGTTGCAGTACAAAAGGGTGTCATTCTAGAGCCTCCTACTGATTTGAAAATACTTGTTTTTCTTTCATATTCAGTATGCAATTTTGTCTTTTCATGTAATGTGCTCTGATAAACTGCTGTTATTTTCGGTATCGAGACCAAGTAAGGAGGAGGATGTTGACATCCCCCTACCTTCCTGTCTCTTTCTTGCTTCTCAGTGGTGCCCAACTTTGTACTGTTCAGGGCTGGCCCCATAGCCTGACACCAGGCCACAGCAGCCTCGAGGGGATTAGAGAAGGGTGTCCCCCTGAATCTTGAAGGAGTGCTCCAACCAGTCATTAAGATATTTGAAAGGAGGAAGAAGAGAAGCTGGATATTCTCCGAGGATTTCTTATTCTGCATCATAGGCAGAACTGATGACCCAGAGGCCCAGTGACCAGTACATGGTCATTTCTTGTGTGCTAGAAGTGCCTGCTGTTGGCGGAGGACTTCTGCTCCTCCATGTCTGTCCTGAAGAAAGTAAGGGGTAAGGTCAGGCTCCAGAGGACAGCTCTGTTGCTTTGCTTGTTTGGGGTTTCTTTTAGGGCATGCTGTACCCCGTAAGCGGACATTCAGCTTCACAAATCTCTGCTGTAGACTGTAGTTGAACAAAATTTTCACAGCAACTTGAGAAATGATGGTATAATCTTGGGCTCAAATTGTACATTACTGAAAAGGTGGAAGATTTACCCATGTACTCCCCAACTTTACAAAAGATTCGAAACAGACTAGTAAACTAGAAATAGTTAAGTCACTTGAAATGAAAGTTTTAAAAAGATAATCTAGTGAATTTGTCTGAAGGCAAGATATGAAAAAATATTAAGCTCACATACAGAAAGAGTCCTGCAAGGAAAATGCCTTTTCAGTTGTATGTGTGTATCACTGTATCTGTGTGTGTCCATATGTGCCCATGAACTGCATAAAACTGGATTTTAAGGAGTTACTGGGCAGTTCCTGCTGGGTTTTAATGACAGGCCATTTTGATTTTCCACACAGGACACAGATCTTGTGCCCAGCGACATTGCAGCAGGTCTTGCCCTTCTTCACCAGCAACAAGACAATGTCACCAACAGCCAGGAGCCTGCGGAGGTGATCAGCCACTCCCCTGGGCACTCCCAGGTAAGCCTGAATTTCTGCCAGATTGACAGTTTTGACATTCACTCCTCTGTGTTGATCTTCAAAGATACACAGTTAGCCTCGAGCAATTTCAATAGCAATTGGGCTGGAATCCGATTTGCAGCTTCTGCTTGTACTTTATCACCTGTCTGGTGAGGCAGCTCCTCATCTGGAGCCCATTCTTGACCAGTTCACCATCCATCATATTTCGAAGGCCCCCTGTTTTAGGAAATTCACTATTGGATGCTATGTGCCAGGAAAGTTCTTTCTAGGATGGGACTTGAGCCTGGTTGCTCTGATGAGGTGTGTTTTGTGTTTTCTTTTTTCTCTGGACTCGAGGGGCAGAAATAGTTCCTCTTTGCTTTATGTTGGTTTTCTGCCATAGATTTTAATGCACTCAAAAGCCAAAACTGCAAACAGACTACATGTTTCCCAGCTCCTTGCTGAAGCACCCAGTTCTTCGTAGTAGAACCTGCTAATGCCTCTAGGCAGGAGTCAGAAGAAGCCTCAGGGTCTTTCTGATGTTGTCTCCCACCATACTCCCTGCATTCTTGGAGGGTCCATCTAGTCCATAGTTAAAGATGAATTTTTCCTGCAGAAGTCCTTTGACAGTTACAGTTCATGAGGAAAGAGCAGGAAGAATCAGGAATTGGAATTCTTGCGTTTAAGACCTTAGTGCATTCATCCTCCTCTCAATGAGTTCCTCTAAATGAAAGCTTTTTTTTCCCTTCTCTTCCAGGAAGCTGATTTGGATGCAGAATTAGAAAATTGTCATCATTATATGCAATTTGCAGCAGCTGCCTATGGGTGGCCTCTCTACATTTATAGAAACCCATTTACAGGACTGTGCAAAATTGGTGGTGACTGGTAGGTTGACTTGGTGTGAGGCTTCCATGTCCACATTTGTCCTTTAAAAAAAATTCTATTTTGAAATATTTCAAAAACTTTCAAGATGGGCATAATGGCACACATCTTAGAATCTCAGCTACTCAGGAGGTTGAGGCAGGAGGACTGTGAGTTCAAGACCAGTGTAGGCAACTTAATGTAGACCGTGGCTGGGGCTATATCTTCATGACAGAGCGTCCCTAGTGGTTCAATCTCCAGTACTGCCAAAAAAAAAAAAAAACTTGCAAAAACCAGACATTCCCTCAAATCCTTCATCTGGAGTCACTAGTTCTGACTCATTTCATGTGTACTCTGTCAGCTTCTGTCTATAGTTGTATTATTTTCCCTGAACTGTTTGAGATTCACTTACTACTCCATGCTTCTTTACTTCCACCTGAATTTTCTAAGGACATTCTTTTACATACCTCTAATAAAATTGTAAAATTCAGGAACTTTATCACTGATTATTAATGAATTTGCAATTTGTATTCACATTCTTCCAGTTATATCAGTAACTTCCCTCTTCACGATTTTTCATCCACTGGGGATGGCACTTTGCACTGTGGTCGTCACAGCTTCCTTTTTTGTTTGCATGCTGGGGACAGAACCCAGGCCTCGTGCATGGAAGGCAAGTGCTCTGCCACGGAGCACTGTCTGCAGCCCCTGGCTCTTCCCTGTGATCTCCCTTAGTTTAGAACAGCTCCTCTGTCTTTCTCTTGTCCTTCACAGCTTTGACGTTTGGAAGAGGTCGGCGTGTGTATTTCGCAGGAGGGTCCTCCATTTGCTTTTGTCTGATGGTTTCCTTGTGATTAGATCCAGGGATGATCTCCAGGGAGCTTTATGTCCTGCTGTGTCCTGTCAGGAGTGTACTGGTGGTGCCTTCCTTCCCTTTGAAACAAGACGTCTCCTTTGGGGAGATGCCTTGAGACCATTTAAATATCTGATTCCTCTCCAAACTTCCACCCAGTATCTTTGCATTCATTGATTCTTGCATGAATCAGTAATTTCTAGAGTCATTGCCAAATTATGATTTTCACCATTTCTTCTGCATTAGTTGTCATTCTGCTGTAAAGAAGAACTTTTCCTTCTCTATTTTTTATTATTAATATTTACACACAGATTCTGACTTTATTCTGTGGGTTATGATTTATTATTGTAATAAGTATAGTATTTATTTTGTGCTCAAAACGTCCCAGACTTGGTCCTAGAGACTTTCCTGTGTCCTTTCGATATGTCCCTATCACTTTTTTGAGCACTTCCTAAGCTTCTGACATAAGGTACCCACCTCCTCTTCCTTTCTCCCTGTAACGGTTTCTGCGGGCCTCCCCTTCCTCTCAGTGTGGGCAGTGGTATTTAGAAACCAAGATCTAAGTGTGCCTATCACTCATGGGTGTTATTGCTTTTGGGCCTTTTCAGTGGACAGAGTTGGGGGAAATAGCAGTTTCATGCAATTCAGCCCGATGTATCTATCAAATTGAGTTTAGCTGAGCATGGTGGCACATATCTGTAATCCCAGTGATTAAGGGGACTGAGGCAGGAGAATCCGAGCTCAAGGTCAGTCTCAGCAACTTAGCAAGACCCTGTCTCAAAATAAAAAATGAGAAGAACTGGGGGAGTGGCTCAGTGGTAGAGCACCCTGGGTTCAGTCCCCAGCATGACAAAATAAATGGATGCGTGATTGAAGGCATGCGTGCACGCTGCTCTCTGTTAGCCAGCTTGTCCTGGAAATTGTCAGCTTTAGTTCTCCTGTTTCTGGGAAAATACAACAGTGAGAGTTAATATTCCTGGTAAGGTTTCAGGTTGGGACCGTAACCTCTTTGCCCTCTTTTTAGTTGCAGAAGCAGAACAACAGAATATGACTTGGTTGGAGGTGATCAGCTCAACTGCCATTTTGGCTCCATCCTGCAGACGACAGGGCTACAGTACAGGGACTTCATTCACATAAGCTTTCACGACAAGGTGCAGTATCAGACAGAGGCTCTTAACTAATTTTGGGTCCTAGAGTCCTTTGAGATTCCAGTGGGAATTAGGAATTGTCCTTTTTGTAATTCAGAGGCACACACACACTCACCCCCAAATCTTGTGTACTGTTTCATGCGTTCACAGACCCCCTCGAAGCCCACACAGGTCCATGGATCCAGGTTTAAAACCAAGGTTTAACAAAAGGTGGAACAACTAGGGTTCATCAGAGATACCCTGCTGTCTCACCTGACTCCAGTAGGGGACAGGGTCTTGCAGCCTGGGAATCCCATGGCTAGCACCTGTGGTCCTGGCCTCCAGGAATGACCTTAGCTGCTCAGCACAGGACTTATTTATCCATCAAGTGATCAATCAGTGGTGCCAGGACCCACCTGAGGGAGGTAGAGTGAGGCTTAAACCCACCAGGTAGCAGCACAGTAGATTTGACCTGCTGGCGGGGTGAGAGAGGCTAAGAAAGAAAACCACTGGGCATGCAGGTCGTGTGTGTAATGAAGGTCTTTGGTGTATAGTGTCAAAGTGGAGCCCTGGCTGGAGAGGATGAGGAGGGAGATGTGTTTCCTCAGGGTTTCTTTGTGCTGATCACAAGGGACACAGGCATGGTCTAGCTTCTTATCATTAGCTGCGTGTTTCCATTATTTAGGCCTCACGTACGTTTCTCATCCTTTCAGGTATACGAGCTGCCCTTCTTAGTGGCTCTGGACCACAGGAAGGAGTCCATCGTGGTCGCTGTGAGAGGGACCATGTCTCTCCAGGTAACACTGGACCCTGACAAATTAGAGCTGGGGACTGTGCTGGGAGCACGGAGTGCAGATCACAGGCTACCAGTGCTGAAATCGAGAAAAACATTGTTAGGCAACAGCAAAGACACAGGAAGGCACCTTGACAGAAATGTGGAAGCAGATTCAGGATTGTGAAATATCCCCTTTGCAAAACATGGGTGAGCTTGTTCCTTTAACTGACAAGGGTCAGGAGCAGAGATGCCAGCAGGGTCATCCTCCCAACTGGAGGGCGTCTGAGGGGGGCACCTGTTTAGTTCTCTTCCTGAAACTTACCTGAGTATGTGACTAGGACCCCAAACCCAGGGGACCATCCCCTCAAATCTGTGCCCCTAGCCAGAGAGGACAAGTTGAGTCTTGCTGTTGAAAGTCATGTGATGCTTCCCAAGTTCCTCTTCTGTTCCTTACTGGGCCAAGCCTCTTGCCAGGCCTGCAGCCGGCTCTTCTGCAGCAGCAGACCTTGGTCTCTCCTTGGTCTCCCCCTGCCCAGTGGCCCCCTCGAGTTCCCCATCCCGAGAGGCGCTTCTTCCCTGTTTCTCTGGTGTGCTTTCTGCTTCCTCCTTGACTGCTCCTTTCTCACTTCCTCATACTTCTCTGCTGACCCAGAAAATGTACAGAGACTCCATAGCTTGTGCTCTCCCCTCTTCTGCTTTGGACCAGCTCTGGGTGCCCCCCGCCCCCGGTTCCCAGGACCCCATACTTGCATCTTGGAGGCCGTCTGGGTCCCCTGAACCATGCTCCTCCCAGGCCTGTGCTTCCTCAGGACTCCTTTACCTTCATTCTGCCAGCACCCCCAGTTGGTACTGAAGAAACAGCGACGTTGTCCTTGCTTTCGCTGCCCACTGCCCAGTTCTGGCCCAGGCCTCTGGCCGTGTCCTCCTCCTCCACACACAGCCCTCATCTGTCCAGTCCTCTTCCTGCAGTGGAGGGTCTCCCAGCTCCGCCCCTGTCCAGGCCCTCATCTTCCCAGTCTGTCCTTTCCCGTCCTTTTCAGAAACCGCCCATGTTTCCTGCTGCTTTTAGTATGAAGCCCATGCCAGTCACCTGCGGGGCTCTTCACAGTGCAGGTGTGGAGCCCCACCCTGGCTCGCGGCCTCTGGGGCCCAGGGGCGGCCTGGTGCTGGGGCCGTGCCTTTGCCCCTAGCGGGCCACCCCTCGTTGAGGACAGGCTCTTCCCTGCTGCCTCAGTCTTTTCCTTGGCCCCATCTCCTCAGGACCTGCCCTGCCCGGGGTCCTGCTCCCTCCTGCGGCCAGCCTGACTCTGGCAGTGGTCCGTGGGCCCGTTCCTCTCTTACAGTTCAGTGAGCTCTGGACTGGGCCTCAGGACAGGCGCAGTGCTTTTTCAAAACCCTGATATGGGCTCCATGCGGTGAGGGTCCTTGACTGGGCACAGTTGGGGGAGGTGTGTCTTGGATGCACCCACGTCCCCTTCAGGTTCATGCCTGGTCCCAAGCTGCTGCCCTTAAGGCCTCAGGACCTGCCTGACTCACGTGGGCGTCTCTGCTGAGCTGAGGCCTCCCAGGGTCCCTTCTCATCAACCTGACCAGGAGATTGCCACCTGCTGTCCCTCAGAGGGCGTGGGTGCCCACCACCGGCTGCCACTTCTCCTGTCTGCCTTTTTTTACAGGACATCCTCACCGATCTGTCTGCGGAGAGTGAGAGCCTCCACCTGGAGGCTGAGGTGCAGGACTGTGTGGCACACAAGGTCAGTGGGGGTAACAGAGTGACAGTCACCCCCTGGCAGCTGCCACGCGCAGCAAGCGCGTGTTCTCACTGTGTGGGTGCCCACACCAGGCCTGCGGGCGGCGGGTGTAGGCCGAGGATCTTTCTGAAGCCACACAGTTACCGGCACGTCACACTGGGCGTGTGAGCCCGAGCTTTGGCTCTCCTTCCCTCGGAAAGCGCACGTCGTGGCGAGAAGCTGCCGTGCGGAGCAGAGCTGCCGGGAAGGCCCCGCCCAGGCGCAGGGGTGCCCCAGCGCCGCCCCGCTTCACAAGCTCTGCGGACGCGGATGCGGCAGGGGCCAGGGTCCCCGTTTCTCACTGTGCTATGGGGTTGGGCACGTGAGCATCACCTGATGGGACAAAGAAACACCCAGCCGGAGCACAGCCTTGGGTTTGTTAAGCGGTGCTTACGAGGGTTTCATTTTTAATTTTCTTTAGTGGTAGTGAAATACACATAATATTTGTTATTTTAACCATTTGTTTTATGATTTTGGTACTGAGGCACTTTGCCACTGAGCCATATCCCCAGCCCTTTTTTTACTTTTTATAAAGGGCTTTGCTGAGTTGCTGAGACTGGCTTTGAGCTTGTGATCCTCCTGCCTCAGCCTCCCAAGCTGCTGGGATTACAGGCATGGTCACTGCACCTGGCTAACTTTAACGGTTTTAAGTGTACAATTCAGTGACATTAAATGTTTGCACAGTGCTGTGTACCCATCACCATTATCTCTACCCAGGATTTTTTATCATCCCCAACTAAACTCTGTCCCCATGAAACCCTAACCGCCCCCTCCACAGCCCTGGGAACCTCTATTCTGCCTTGTCTCTTTGGATTTGTGTGTTCTAGGAACTTCATATAGGTGGAATCATCCAGCATTCGTCCTTTCGCAATTGACTTCTTTCCCTAATTAGTGTTTTCGGGTTTGTCCACATTAGGACGCACTGACATTTCACTCTTCTTCAGTCTTCACAATAGTGCATTGTAGGGACATGGCACGCTTGTCTCCCCACTTGTCACCAGTGGACACAGGAGGGGTTTGACTAGTGCGCTGTGAGCATGAGTGTTCAAGTTCCTCCTGTCATTTAAATCCTTGGGGTTTGTACCTAGGTGCAGTTGCTGGGTCGTGTGGTGAGTCTGTGTGTAACTGTGAGGAAGCCCCAAACTGATTTCCACAGCGGCTGCGCCATTTTACCTTCCCGCCAGGATCCTGTGTTTGAGAGTTTCATTTTCTCTGCATCCTCGGCAGCACTTGTTATTTGCAGGCTTTTGATGATAGCTGTCCTGTGGGGGGTGTGAAGTGGCATCTCACTGTGGTTTTGGTTGGCATTTCCCTGATGACTAACGACATTGCAGAGCAGAGTTTGTTAACATTTAGAGAAAGTTGGAATGACTCACTTCCACAGGTCGCAGCGACTGCTTCTTGGGGGTGGGGAGCTCGGGCCATCAGGGGAAGGTGATGGCTTGACTTTGCTTTTGTATACTTTGTATAAACAGGTACTGCTTCTGTCCTGGTCATTTTAAAAACTGTGACTGTGGTCCTGCGCGTGGAACCCAGGGCCTCCAGCCTGCTGGGCAAGCATTCCACCACTGAGCTACACTCCCAGGGGAAGTTTTGCCTTAAACCTTTAGTTGTCTTTTTGTGCATCAATTCACAAAAGACTCCAGTTTAACTATGGTTATGTGTATGAAGAAGGAGAACTTTCGGGACTTGGGGATACAGCTCAGACGGTAGAGTGCTTGCCTTGTAAGCACAAGGCCTTGGGTTCAATCCCCAGCACCCAAAAAAAAAAAGGAGAACTTTAAACACATAAACTGTAAACACAAAAGAACTTTTGGGGCTCCTTCAGGGCTGGTGGGCTGTGTTCAGAAAAGGGCTTCCTGTGACCGTGAGCCCGTGCCCCAGACCAGTTAGCCTCTCCAGCGCTGCCCCAGCCTGTTTGCGCTCTTGGCTCTGACACTGCCCATGTGATCAGAGCCCAGCCCCCTGCGTCCAAGAGCCGCCCGGGCATTGCCCCCATTCCTGTGTGCCAGGGACATCCCTGCGGCCACTGCGGGCCGCGTTCTCTAACTCCGATTGTGAGAACGGGCAGCAGAACAGCTGCCTAGGAAGCACTGCCTGGAGCAGAGCGCACGGCAGGCAGGAGCTGGGCTTAGAGTCTCATTTCCTCCGCATCCTCGGCAGCACTTGTTTTTGCAGGCTTTTGATGATAGCTGTCCTGTGGGGGGTGAAGTCAAGCCCTCCTGTCTGAACGGGCAGAGTGTAGAGCCTTCCGACTGACCCATCCTGTGTGGTACCGGGCTCAGCGTCCTGCTCGCACAAATGGTGAATTACTCAACCTTAGTGTGCAGCTGTTTTAGAGACGATCACAGGCTCCCGTCTTGTCACAGATCCCCTGACCTCCTCGTCTACACTGCAAGCCACACAGGACAGGGCAAGGCTGCTTGTCTGGGGCCTGGCAGAGAAACTGTCGTGAGGAGGCTCTCCACAAGTAGACCGGCCAGCTGGGTAGTCTCCTCTGTTGGAACTGCATAACTCAAAGGAGCCTGTGATGTGGAACAGCTGTGCTTGTTAGAAAGTTTTAAATTTTATTTTTGAGGTTAAACCCAAACCTCAACTCCCTAGAACTCACTTTTGATGGACTTTTTTTTCTTTCTTTCTTTTTTTATATCTTTGCAGAGTCAGGGATGCTTAGTTAGTGTCATCGGTTAAGAACTGTATGGTGACTAGACGTGGTAACGCATGCCTGTAATCCCAGAGACCCAGGAGGCTGAGGCAGGAGTCTCAGGTTCAAGGCCAATCTCAGCAATTTAGTAAAACCCTGTCTCAAAATGAAAAGAACCAGGGATGTGGCTCAGTGCACTGTTAAGCACCCCTGAGTTCAGTCCCCAGTACCAAAAATAAAAAATAACTGTATTGTATGCTTTAACATTGTTCAAAGAGATCAGTCATTTATAATCAAAATCTGATGAACCATAGGAACTCGGCCGAAATAAACTGCAGTGTACGCAAAGCACTGCGTAGCCACAGCAGAGGCTGCAGAAGTGTGTGTGGAGATGGGGAAGGACACTCCTGGGGTCGTCCCTTTGTCCTCTTCAATAAGTAGTGAGCACCTGTTTCATGCCAGGGCCCAGACCAGGTGCCAGGAAGGAGCAGAGGACAGGAGGGCCTCTGGGCCCCCAGGTGGCGTCCTGTTTGGGGAGGTGATTGGCATCGACAGTGAGTACCTGTTGTGAGGTCCTGTCTTCGAGTCCCACTGACCTGCCTGTCTTTCAGGGGATTTCTCAGGCCGCCAGATACATTTACCGACGACTCATCAACGATGGGATTTTGAGCCAAGCGTTCAGCGTCGCTCCTGTGAGATTCTGTTTGTTTTCTCCTCCTCCTGCCCCCAGCTGTCGCTGTTCTTCGCTCTTGCTCACTCTGCTCTTCGTCCTCTAGGAATACCGGCTGGTTGTCGTGGGGCACAGCCTGGGTGCCGGGGCTGCTGCCCTGTTGGCCATCATGCTCCGGAGCGCCTACCCGCAAGTCCGGGCGTATGCCTTTTCCCCGCCCCGGGGGCTGTTAAGGTATGCCATGCTGTCCTGTGCGTAACGGTGCCACCCACAAGCCCTGTGGTCCACGCGTCTTAACCCAGGGGTGCTTAATCACTGAGCCACCTCTCCATCCCCTCCAGCCCTTTTTTATTTTTTATTTAGAGGCAGGGTCTCACTACGTTGCTTAGGGCCTCACTAGATTGCTGAGGCTGACTTTGAACTTGTGGTCCTCCCACCTCAGCCTCCTGAGCTGCTGGGATCACAGGCCTGTGCCACCATGCCCAGCTCCACCCACCTTTTATTTCTAGCTTCCTTATTATAGCTTCTCGTTCTGGAGAGAAGGTTGTTTTGAAGCACTGTGTAGTTGAAGAAGGATTATCCACAGCCTTTCTTAGATCTGACTGTGGCTCTGATTTCCTAAATGATATAATTCTAAGATTCGCTTTGTGAGAGACTACTTCTGGGGACTCACAGCAGAACTGAGCAAAAGTACAGAGAGTCCCTGTCTCCCCCACACCCTGCCCCACACTTGCAAGTCTCCCCCGCTGTCAGCACCCCGCCCCCCCAGAGCTGTCACCTGTCACTTGTGATGAGCCTACATTGACAAATCTCTATCACCTAGTACCTGTAATTTGCATTAGGGATTCTTTTGGATGTGTACATTCTGTGGGGTTTGGACAAATAAGTAATGGCATTTTTATGAATTTGAAAACTATTCTTCTTTGCTGATTCAGCATACTGATTGGATAGTACCTATAACCTTTCACCCTGATTATTTTTTTTTAAATTGTACCACAGTTTTGAAAAGAGACAAAATAAGAATAAAAAAAATAAGAGGACAAAAAAAGAACCTTGTACCTGTTATAGAAAATTGGGAAAATACAGAAAAGTGAAGAGATAAAAGGTCCTCCCCTGCCCACCCCAGTGCTTGGGGATGGAACCCAGGCCTAGCATGTGGTAGGCAAGTGCTCTACCACTGAGCTACACCTCAGCCCCTAAATAAAAAATTTTCAATAAAATACAAAACTCAGAGTAGGGAGTACAGCTGGGTGCAGTGGTATATGCCTCTTGTCCCAGCTGCCAGTAGGCTGAGGCAGGGGAAGATCACCTGAGCCTAGGAGTTTAAGATGGGCCTGAAACCTCATCCCAAAAATTGATGTAGCAAGAGTACGTTGGGTAAGCCTCTACTTAATTGGCTTCAATAATTGTTCAACATATGGCTAATCATTTCATGTTCCTTCGCCCCACTTCCCACATGTCCCCAACAGCTGAGTTAACTTGGAAGTAACCCTGAGACAGCATGTCATTTTATCTGTAAATACCTAATGTATCTAAAAGATAAAGGGCTTAGGGGGAGGAAAAGAGGGGATCATGAGCTGAGATTGATTTCCATGCATATATGAGTTTGTTGGGATAAAACCAACTACTATGTGTAACTATAATATAACTACAAAACTCTTAAACAAAAAGATAAAGGGCTTGGTTGGTTTTTGTTTGTTTGGGTGTTTTTGTTTGTTTGTTGGTGGGGGGTGAGTACTGGGCATTGAACCAGGGTACTCTACTGAGCTACATCCCCAGTCTTTTTTTTTTTAGTTGTAGATGGACACAATACCTTTATTTTACTTATTTTTCTGTGTGGTGCTGAGGATCAAACCCAGTGCCTCCCGTGTGCTAGGCCAGTGCTCCACCACTGAGCCACAACCCCAGTGCCCCCAGCCCTTTTTATTTTTGAGATGGGGTCTCACCAAGTTGCCCAGGCTAGCCTCTGACTTATGATCCTGCTGCCTCAGTCTTCTGAGTAACTGGGATTGCAGGCACACTCTGCTGCACCCAGCTTAAATTTTTTAAAATAATTTCTTAATATCTAGTAATTAATCACATTTTTCCATCTATCTCCTAAAATTGGTTTATCTGCATTAGGATCCAAAACAAGGTTCTCACATTGAATATGGTGGATTTGCCTTGTAACGGTCTTTTAACATACAGATTTTTCCCTCTCTTCTTTTTACTTTTCTGTATTTCTTGAAGAAACCAGGTCATGTGTTCTGAGAACTTGTCCAATATTTCATTGATATCCGTGGTTTCATTGAGCATGTCTGTCTGGACTAGGTTGGTTGTAGTTCTTTGAAAATGGTACCTAAGGATTTGATCAGATGCAGGGTGCACTTTCTGTCCATATGACATCATAGGGGGTATGTGCTTCCTATTTTCCCACCTCTGCAGCCACACTGTGTCTGTCTCTCTGACGTTAGCCCTGATGATCATTACTGAGATTTGGTTTTTATTGGAGGTTGTGAAATGGTGATAAGCCTGCTTCTGTCATTCCTTCTACGTTAATTAGTTGAAAATTACCTATAAAAATCTTATCTGCAAGTATTGGTTACTTTGAGGTTGAGGTACATAGTTCATACAGGAAGTTCAGGAGAGACGCATACATGCTGGGATCTTTCCACCTAGCACGTTGGGAAGCAGTCTCCAGCAACGTCGACTCCTTCACCTGTCAACTTGTGAGTCGTCCTGGCTGTGGCCATGGGGAGTCCCTTCAGAAAGGTTTCTCCAGCCTTTGACACAACCCCAGTTGTCTGCTAAGTTTTCTTGCTTTCTCATAAAACAAAATCTTCTCAAGTTCTGGGCTTGAAAGGGCCTTAAGTTTTTTTCTCTGTTCATATCTGGAATCAGCCATACTCCAAGGAGTATCAATTCCCATTGTGGGAAATGGGACTATAATGTAGACACTGGGGTGCTCATTACCACAGGGTCAGTTGTGGTTCCTTTCAGCAGAAAGAGGCAAGAAATGTTTTTTCTCAAACCCTGCTCCCCATGTGTGTAAAAATACACAGATCAAGGATTCAGAATAGTAACACTAATGTCACATCCAGTAGTGCAAGTACTAGAAGTAGCTCAAGAGTTCCTTGCAGTTTATTTTGTTCTTAGGATCTCTTCCTACTAGGGATGTACAACCAAATTACAGGTGTTTCAAGTCACTTGAAATAATTGGCTCATGTATTTCATTTGGCTTTTGGTTTTAGAGATTACTTGTGGTGTTAGTCGATTATTTTCTAATTATGTTAATTATGTTAGTAAAATATTAACATGGTTCCAAAGACAACCCTACAAAGCAAATATTCAGAGAAATTCAGTTTCCATCCTGTTTCCTCAAAAACATCCTTTCTTCCATTCCATTTCTGATTTTTTACTTTTCATTATCATCATATGTATTTGTAGTCTTCTCTTTTTTTGATTATATCAAGCATATCTTCTTCAACTTCCTCTTTATTTATTATTTATAACAATAAATATTATAAATAATAAATAAAATTATTTATTGCTGAGGACCAAACCCAGTGCCTCACACGTTAGGCAAGTGCTCTGCCACTGAGCCACACCCCAGCCCTTTTCTCTTCGTAAGGGCAGCTTACTGTACCTGGTCTTTGCTTCGTTTTTATTCCTTTGGACTTCAGCAGTATATTCTGAGCTTACCGTAACAGTACAGAACCGTCTACCAGCAGTAGAGGACTCATGTGGACAGTTGTGGGCTGAACCCAATTCTTTGTCGACAGACATTTGGTGTCCCCCTCTGCCCTTCACGTAGCACTGGGACGAATAGCTTTGTGCCTCTGTCTTCTGACCTTCTTGCCAGTGTATCTTAGGTAGCTTCTGCTAGGTGGAGTGGCAGGGCCAAAGGGTAAACGTATACACCTGGTCTGCTCTCTGAATCCAGTTTGATGTTTTGCTGTGGAGTCTGTTGAATGGCTGTTGTGGCTCTAATAGAATCTGGCAAGTTGCTCTGGCTGAAGCCTCGAGACATTTCTCCTCCCCTCTGAAGACAGAGAACGGCTACACCAGCCTCCCACTGACCTGGCCGTGTTGCTTGATTCTCTCTGAAACTGCAGAAGACTGACTTAGTGTCTCATTTAAAATTTCAGCAAATCTCTTTACGAGTACTCCAAGGATTTCATTGTGTCACTTGTCCTGGGAAAGGATGTGATTCCCAGGTGAGTGTGACGGGTGGTTGGTCGGTGGGTTGGAGTAGCTGAAAATACTTAGTACTGAGCCTCAATCTCATCTTTTGCTAAACAGGTTAAGTGTGACCAACTTGGAAGATCTGAAGAAAAGGATCTTGCGAGTGATTGCTCACTGTAATAAGCCTAAGGTAACCTGGGTGCCAGTGTTGAGGATCCTCAGGGAGAAGTTGTATGGAGTTGAGGGGCTGTCTGAATCCATAGCCTTGGGGAGGGCACTTAACGCCATTGCTTGAAATTCCCCTTCTGCCCTTGGAACAGATTTTTGTCTAGGACTCTGTGATACCCAAGAAAGCAAATAGCTAAAGCAGGTCCTCAAAGTGCCAGTTACAAAGTACTGTAACAGAATAATCCTGTTCCAGCTAAGCGATTTGCCTTTTGCCAGACTTCCTAGTCCTATTTGTGATTATTCTGGTGCTTTTGATTATATTGTCCCTCGCTTAGAAAATAAGGCTGCTAAATCATATTTTAAGAGGCACTGGTATGTCCACGTTGTGGATATCATGCAGTTGTAAACAGTGATAGAGGCTGGGAGCATAGTGCACTTACCTAGCATGCATCAGCCCTGGGCTGGACCCTCAGCACTGCTAAAACAGGCACACGCCTGTAATCCCAGCATCTCAGAAGGCTGAGACGGGAGGATTGCAAGTTTGAGGCCGGCCTGGGCAACTCAGCCCTGTCTCAAAATAAAATTAATCAAAAGGGCTGGGGTGTAGCTCAGTGGTAGAGTGCCCCTGGGTTCAGTCCCTAGTATGGCAATACATAAATTTAGAGGAGAGGACATCATGAGATATGAGCAGACAGAAGCAACAAGGAGATATTTATAGACGTATGGTTAGGTTTTGACAAAACTTTTGAAAAATATATACCAACATCCAAAATGTGATCTTAATGGGATAATTGAATTACAGATGATCTCCCCCCCCCCCCGCCCTTTTTTTTTCTTCTTTCTTTTTTGGTGGTGGTACTGGGAATTGAACCCAGGAACTTGTACATTCAAGGCAGGCACTCTACCACCTCAGCTATATCCCCCAGCCCTCTTTTTTCTTTTTTTGACAGAAGTCTTTATTCAGTAGCCAAAGAATGAAGAAGAGGGAGCTTTGCTCACGAATCAGGTTCTCCACTTCAGAGGGTTGCGGGATTACAGATTCAGCTAGGATTCATGATGGAGAGAGATAGCTAATAAAGGGGAGGCATACACATGTCTTTTCTGAGATTAGGTTGAGATCTTTCAGACACTCGGGTGCCATCTCTTTTTGTTCTTTTATGGTCTGATATTTCTGGTCATGGCAGCTGGTATGTGTCTTTAGCCTTCAAGTAGGGAGACAGACAGACAGACAGACACAGACACTAGGCAATTCAGGTCAAGCCAACCTTATAGTTCAACAAAACATTTCTCAAAACGATCAACATGGGCTGGGGAGATAGCTCAGTCGGTAAGTCCCTGGGTTCGATCCCCAGCACCACACACACAAAAAAGGATCAACATGTCTAAATGCAGAGCCAAGTAGAGTCTGACCCAAAGGTTAAGGCAGCAAAGGAGACAGACACGAGGTGAAGGCAGAGATGCCGAGTGTTTCCATCCCCTCCAGTCACCCATTTGATGCCCGCAGGCCCACGTGCAGTCCGTGTTCTCAGCAGATGTGGCCTGAGGAACAGCCAAGGCAGCCGTCACCATCACAGGCCACAGAGCAGAGGTGTCTTCACTTCTTGTTTTTAAATATTTTGTTAGTTGTAGATGGACACATAGCTTCATTTTATTTATTAACATACGATGCTGAGGATGGAACCCAGTGCCCGCACGTGCCAGGCAAGTGCTCTACCACTGAGCCACAACCATCCACCTGTCTTCACTTCTTTAACTTCAACTTTTTTTTGGTGCTTGTTGCTAATCAGGAAAAAACAAATTAAAATTTTCCTCTTATCAGCTGTCCCCTCAAGATTTCTTAGAAGGTAACTTCTAAAGGCTGGGGGTATAGCTCAGTGGAAGAGCATGTGCAAGGCCCTGGGGTCAATCTTTAGCTCCCCACAACCCTGAGAAAAGAAGGGGAGAAAAAGAAAAAAAGAAAAGAAAAAAGAACTAGTATCTAGTATCTTTAAGCATAGAGTAAAACTAATTTGCAGAATTTCCTGAAAATAATTAAGGCAAAAGGTCCCTAGGGTCCCATCTCCAGCACCACCAAAAAAAAAGAAAAAAAAAAAAGTAGTTTTTTCATCAATACGCATGATTTAGTTTTTAAATATTGCTGCAAGCACGTTGGCTTCATCACCCAAGAGGCGCCAACACTCCTTACCTGTGGTTTGGGCGAGAGGACTTCCTGAACCTAAGCAGTCCTGTGTGGCCTCCAGCGTTCTGTCTTGGCTCTCACCCTCAGTACAAGATCTTGCTACAAGGCTGCTGGTACGAACTGTTTGGAGGGAACCCTGATAACTTTCCAACCGAACTGGATGGGGGTGACCAGGGAGACCTGACACAGCCTCTTCTGGGGGAGCAGAGTCTGCTGACACACTGGTCCCCAGCATACAGCTTCTCCAGCGACTCCCCACTGGACTCCCCACCCAAGTACCCGCCTCTATACCCACCTGGCAGGATCATCCACCTGGAGGAAGAGGGCACCTCAGGGAGGTGAGTGTGATGGTGTGCGGGTCTGTGCACTCCCCCCACAGGAAAGAAAGCACGTGCTGGAGACCACACTCAAGGGACCTCACTAGCTGGTGTTTTCTTTTTTGTTCAAGGTTTGGCTGCTGGGCTGCTGCTCGGTATAGGGCAAGATGGTCACATGAAGCAGAATTCAGCAAAATACTCATAGGCCCAAAGATGCTGACAGACCACATGCCAGACATCCTGATGAGAGCCTTGGACAGCATGGTGGCCGACAGAGCAGCCTGTCTCTCCTGTCCAGGACGAGGGGTCTCTAATACGGATGTGCTCTAATCAGGTGTACTGGAATGGCCCCAGAATAGTGGACTCATGTTAGTTCTTAAACTGACTTAATGCGCAAATAACTTCCATGCCAGCACACTGGATGCACGCTGATGGGAATCCGATGGGTACTCAATTCATTGAGCTTCAAAATGACTGAACAGTCTGTTGGTACTTTTGATCCTAATAGCAGGATCAGGAGTCAGGGAAGAGTGACAAGACTAAGGGACTCCCAAGATAGCAACGTGGAGAAGCCATGTCACTTAAGAACTGCCCCAGAAGGGCAGGAATCCAACAGCATTTGAAGACCCTAAGTGGACTGCAGCCTCCCTCCTCAGGGTCTTGTCCTACCACCACTTAGGTGACTCTCAACTTGGAATGACAGGTCTAGTTTGTTTTTCCATATCTCAGGGTACTAAGGGCAGCCCTGAGCTCCCATCTTCGAATGAAGACAGGAGCCAGGTCAAGAGGTAAGCGAAGGCCACACTCCTGCTCCCTCAGCCTATCACCCAGGTGCTGTTTACACCACCTGGGTGTTTAAACAGCAAGAGTGGATTGTTTGATTCTCATGTATTATTCTGGCTCTGAGGTCAGCCACGGGGTTCAGAAGTTTAAAAAATAAAGTACTTATACACCATGAGTAGCATTTCCAGGTAGGTTTACTTTACTGAATTGTTTTACAGCAGTCATGTTTTAAACATTGTCTGCTGTAAACAACAAAAATGAAGTCTTAATGTTTTCTGGGCATTCTGGCTAAATACTGAAGACTGCACAAGCGTCCAGTTTCACCCATCTGATACCCAAGAAAATGATCATTGAGGTTTTTTTCTGAAAAGCATAAACCCACAAGGATGGGGAAAAGAGACAAGAAAAACTGATGGGCTCAAGAACAATTCCCAGCTGGGCATGGTGCAGGCCTAAAATCCCCACTGGCTCAAGAGGTTAAGGCAGCGGGGCTGGGGAGATAGCTCAGTCGGTAGAGTGCTTGCCTTGTAAGCACAAGGCCCTGGGTTCGATCCCCAGCACCCAAAAAAAAAAAGAGGCTAAGGCAGGAGTATCGCAGGTCCAAAGCCAGCCTCAGCCACTTAGCAAGGCCCTAAGCCCCTAAGCAACTTAGTGAGATTCTGATTCTAAATAAAATATAAAAAAGGGATGGGGATGTGGCTCAGTGGTTAAGCACTCCTGCGTTCAGTCCCTGGTACCAAAAAAAAAAAAATTCCCCGAGTAGGAAAGATGTGCTAACTGGCTCACCAACCAGGTTCCTAGGAACTGAGCACATGTGAAGAGCAGGCCCAATCCATGGGATTTTCTGTGAGGTTGGAAAAATCTGGCCCTTTGCTCTCTGGCAGAGGGTGGGGTCTGGGCACCAGCAGTTGAGGAAAGGAACTGACCTTCCTCAGCGTTTTCTCATTCTACTCCCTGGACATTCAGGGAGAATATGCCAGAGAAATCTGATCTCTGGAGACCTTGCTCAGAGGCCCCAAGCTATCAGTCATGTCTCTCAAGTTTGGGGAAACCCACAGTTAATTCCCCTGCTGGGAGAAGGGGACAAACGCCATAAGAGTACCCTAGTGCTACCAGATTTGCCTCAAAATGCAATTCCTGCACTTCCTAAGGGCAGATGGCAAGAAGGGACTTGCTGCCCTAGTGTCACCAAGTGCTCCCTTCCCAACCTTGACCTGAAGCGTAAGCCAAGGATCACCAGACACTTGAGGAACAAGAAGAGAAGTGACAAGGCAACACACATGCTAAAGCTGGGGATGGAGAAAGTGCTGCCATCGTAAGCTGACCCAAGGGGGCTGAACAGGGGCTAGTTCAGGACATCTCGACTGGCAGCGTGAGGCAAAGCAAGCACTCCACTGAGTCCCACATAACAGTTCCAGAAAGATGAGGAAACATAAAGACCTGCATTTCCAGATGGAACGTCCACCAAGCACAGGCACAATGGATGAATAAAAGTAAACACTAGGACATGGAAAACAAAAGGAAACTCTCACAAATTTCATAAATAAGTAAAAGTGCACCCAATCTACTGGAAAGGGCCAAGGAAACAATGAAAGAACTGCCTTCAAAAATCTGAAGTTATTACCAATCTAAAGTTTTAGAATAGGCCTAAGTATCAGAGTAGAACGGCTATTTTCAAAGATGCAAAGGCTCAAAAATACATACTTCCCTTTCTCCGCATTCTTTCTCAGGAATCTCCTGGAGGAGCTATTCGTCAGGATGAAGGGAAGAAAAAGATCAACATGTAAGAGATGAAGGTCAAATGATTTGAGAATTAGGAAAATGAAAACTGACAACATCAGTATACCTTGACAGACTCAGAGATGGGTGCTCACTGTTGAACTGAAGTACACAGAAAACCAAATTCAGCATTATCCCAAAGGAAACCAAAAGTGCAGGAAAGGAAAGGGGAGGGGTGTAAGAAAGGCAAGTTACCACAAGGGACAAAATCACACAGATGCTTAAAAAAAAAAAAAAAAAAAGATCAGTATTTCGAGAATGGGACTTCTAGGAGTGGGGTTGCAGTTAGGAGAGCCTCCAATCTTTCACTATGGGAATATCAACAGTAATGGTAGTATCTGAACGATTCAACACAAGAAAGGATAAATTTAGACGTGTAGTAAATATCAAAAATTAAACTGGAAGAACATTTGCAAACGGGGCTCCAGGCTCAATCCCCAGCTCTGCAAAAGTGAACAGGAAGTGTTGCCTGGAGGGCATCAAGGGAATAAGAGACAACTGTTCTTGTAACGAACTTTTTAAAAACTTATTTACCTGTGGTTTAAAAAAAATGAAAACTCAAAAATACAAGATTTCTCCAGGAAAACTTATGTACATATGGGACACCTGGGACATAATGGGTTGAGGTGATGTGGTTCACCCAGCCTCCACCCTCCCAGGCTCTCAACACAGGGATCTTTGGTCCTGAGCTCTGGCCTAGACATGTACACATGCACACACACATCCCACGTCCCAATGTACATGTCTGCACATGGGCAGCCTGCAACAATTCAACAGGCCCGAACATGAACCCCACTCACCACCCCCTGCTGTGTGGTTCAGCTATGGACTCGCCCACTTTCCCTCTGTCCCTCTAGTGTGAACATGAGAACCTCTAACAATCCACGATTTTAAAGTGAGGCAAACACACACTAGGAGCTTGTTCATCAAGTTCTCAAAAATGCAAGTATTACCAGTCATATGATTCAAGAATTTATTAAGTCATACATGCAAAACATACTGCTAATTGCATTAGCAAAAGATCAATGTAAAAACACTCCACAATTCTGCAACTGTCAATTTAAAAAATTTTGTTCTAGTGGTTGAAAGGACCAACATTGTGTTCTTGCCAGTGAGTTAAGTTGTACAGAACATTGTTAGCACTAGCACAGTTTACAGAACCTCACAGACCCAAAGGAACATCATTAGGCAAAGCCACAACAGGAAGCGTGTGTCCGTGTGTGTGAGGTAAACAGGGTCAGTATTAGTCACGTGACAGTGTTGGTAATCTGGCAAGACAGTGATGTTAAGAAGGTTCATAGTTGAAGAATATCTAAAATATTTTAAAAACTGTAAAGCTGCAACACATGATTTTTACACCTAATTACTAGAAAACTAAGGAAAGCACTTATTAGTTTTGAATAAAGTAACATGAAAACAGGAACGCACTTTTACTAAACTACAAAAAAAAAAAAAACTAATGCATTATCAGAAAGATTTATAGTACAAGTAGGAGGCATATTGCTCATTAAGAGGGGTTCTATAAGAAAAGCACTTACTAAGTTAGCAACTATGGGAATGGCCAGTTCAAAGGTGAATTAAATGCCCAATTCTGGGAGGGATGGCAAGTATAGGAAAATGGAAAAGCTTAAGAAAAGACACTTAATACCAACCTTTCTTCATCTACTGCATTTGACAGAAATTAACCTTTAAAAATCTTTACCCGTGACACTTTTCAGTTGAATTATTCGGTGTACAATGTAGTGTAAATTAATCTCCACTTCATATTTAGGCAAAATACTGTCTTCTTCCTTTGATCACGTCGTGTTTCACACACTCCACCCAGCACACCCATGACTAGGAACAGAATACTTCATTAGAGGAAATGTGAATGAGAGTTCTGTTCAAAGTCTCTGCAAAAGCTAGTCAACTGATTAAAAAAAACTCACTATGAAATCAGAAACTTATCCAAAGAGCTGAGTTATGCTCGTTTCATTACGACATACAGTACAGTTACGTGATGAACATGGGCTGATAAGTTACTGGTGCGTTAAACGGCAACATGTCATTAAGGAGGCTGTGCTGCTTCACATGATCTGAAACTACTCGGAAAGCGTCTGCACCTCCTGACTTCAGAAGCGCAGTCTTCTCAGACAAAGGTCTCCCAACAGTTTAGTGCTCTGTGTTCTCAGCACAACACCACAACTTAGTTCAGAAGGTATTTTGGCAACTCTTAATCTGAGCAAGAATAAGGGGCTTTTGAAAAATAAGGCTTTAAGAAGGCTTGTCATTTTAGGGCTAAATTTTAATAGAATGTGAGTTTGAACTCATATATGTAAAACAAACCCTTAAAATTACTGATTGGTTCAAAATGGTTTTATGGAAAAATTAATCTGTAACAAAAACTTGGCATTGAGTGCGAAGGCTCCACCGTTTTTGAGCAAAGCATACAAAGGTTCCAAGGGGCAGGACCAAGAATGAGGGACTTGGACATTTACAACAGCAGGCATTTTCTCTTCCTCTTCTTGACAGGAGGTGGGCAGAGAACTGCTCGGATAGCTTCATCAAACACTGTCTTGAGGCCTCGCTGTGTGAGTGCTGAGCACTCCAGGTATTTTACAGCACCTATGAGACACAGCCAAACAGCAGTGTACGCTCAGCATGGCGCAACACAACACGACGTGACTCCTGATCAGAACAGCAGCAAAAGGCTGCTCCCCTGGAACCCTGCACCGTCTACTGGTGTGACATGGCACCACAGAGCCAACTCCCAGGTCTGCCCCCACCTACCAAGTGCTAACACTAAGGCCCAGAAGGCCTTGCTTATTAGCTGGCTCCCCAAAAAGTAAGCCAGATCCCAAGCAGGAAAAATACACACCCCAAACTGAACTCTAGCCTCGTCACTAAGGTAAAAGACGTGCAAAAAAGAGAGAAAAATGCAGGATTTCATACCAATCTCCTTAGCCATGGCTAACCCTTGTGGATAGGTGATGGGAGTCAGCTTCTTCTCCTTCAGTTTCTCAATTGTGTCTTTATCATCTCTAAGATCAAGTTTTGTTCCCACTAGGATGATAGGAGTGTTGGGACAGTGGTGTCGTACTTCCGGATACCACTAGATGTGAAGAAAAGAACAAAGTCTGTACCATTTCCCATAGATGTCCTTGACCTAAGTTACAACAGGTGCCCAAATGTGCCGACCACCCCACTTCAGCCACTGCCTGCCCCACAGAGCCTTCATGCCCTCCACATTTTCCATCTCAGCCTTAAGGAACTGTAAGAAATATTCTAGCAAGCTAGGGCTCCTGGGATTAAGGACCTGCAGAACAGGCTCCTCAAGGAATCAAAGGAAATCACTTTGTTTTTGGGAAAACATATCCAATTCTTAGGATCGTCTCAGAAAATTCACCATCTATTCGGGATAAGAATACACAAACTGCCAGGAGCAGTAGTGCATGCCTTATAATCCCAGCTGCTCAGGCGGCTGAGGCAGGAAGATCGTGAGTTCAAAGTCAGCCTCAGCAATGGTGAGGCACTAAGTAACTCAGTGAGACCCTGTCTCTAAATAAAAACACAAAATAGGGCTGAGGATGTGGGTCAGTGGTTGAGTGCCCCTGTGTTCAATCCCTGGTACCAAGAAATAACAACAAAAAAATACACAAACTATCTAGTGGAACACTCTGGCTCTGCCGCCAACTGCCCCCTCTAACGTCCCTGATTATTATAACAAAATGGTCTTCCTCCCTCCTATTTCACTGCATTGGTCAAAGATGCACAGTGTCAATGATGCAATCAAAGAGAAATGGTCATGGGCTGGGGCCGGGGCTCAGTGATAGAGCACTTGCCTACCATGCGTGAAGCACTGGGTTCAATCCTCAGCACTGAATAAAAATAAATAAAGGTATTATGTTCATCTACAACTGAAAATATTTTTCAAAAAATAAAATGGTCATTAGACTGACTCCAAAGTGAGGAAAATGGTGAGGGTCACCATTTTCTAAAGGAGACCTGAAGCTTTAGAAATCTATATCCTAGGGCTGGGGAGACAGCTCAGTTGGCAGAGTGCTTGCCTTGCAAGTACAAGGCCCTGGGTTCAATCCCCAGTACTACAAAAAAATATAAAAGTAAAAAATAAAAAATAAAAAAAAGAAATCTATATCCTAAAGCCAATGCTTAAAAACTGATTAGGTTACCAAGTAGGAAAATCACTAAAACCAATTTAAATAACTGAAAATTCCTAGCACTAAATAATATTTTTATATTGTTCCTTTCAATGTTTAAAATAAGCATTAAGCCAGGCATGGTGCATGCCTATAATCTCAGCTGCCCAGGAGGCTGAGGCATGAGGATCACAAGTTCAAGGTCAGCCTTAACAACTTAGTGAGACCCTGCCTCGAAATTTAAAAACTAAAGGGCCAGGGAGGTAGTTTGGTAGTAATGCACTCATGGATTCAATCCTCAGTACCAAAAGGAAAAAAAAAAAAATCCTACTTACCTTTGCACGGACATTTTCAAATGATGCAGGACTCACAAGGGAAAAGCAAATTAAGAAAACATCCTATAAGAAGGAAACAGGAAAGCATTCAGAAAACAATCTTAAAATGAGGAAGGTGCTTTGCTTTCTAAAAGCTGCTGGGAATGAGTCATTGGGTGCGGTGCTTACTGGTACCAGTAGCTGATGTCAGAGGCCGGCTCCCCCCCACTCACCCCTCCAGTCAGTCAGTGGGCTCCCAAACCAGAACCAGCACATCAAGCAACCAGTGAATTGTGAGGAAGAAAGGGGGAAGGACAATGCTGAAAGCTGTTGGGAGGCAGGGGAAGCATCAAATCAGACCCCCCGGGGGGTCGGGGGGTCTTTTTCCCAAACTCTCAACTGGAAGCCTAATTATGTTATAAACAGACAAAAAAGTATGGTAGTAGCCTTTCCAACACTTCTGTAAAACGTGATCTCTCAGTTTCCCAAAAGCAAAGTCAATTTTAAAAACGTTATCTACAAACAATATGCTTCTCATTAAGTTCTCCAATTACAGGTTAAGTACAAACATTTTTAGACTATCACTGAATTCCAATTAAACTTCTGTCAGTCCCTGGACACAAAACAGGGGCTTAGTATCTGCTGTCCCCATCCTTCCCTCTCAAAGAAAGGGTAGTTTAGTGCAGAAGTAGCATCTTCCTGGCTGAGAACCACCTGGAAACTGTCTCTCACTCTCCAGCACAACCAGGGCTGCTGGAAACTTGCCCCCAGGGCAGCTGTTGCTAAATAGAGATGCAAAGGAAAAGCAGTGCAGAATAAATACTTGGAAAGAATTTCTGGTTAAACAGAAAATATCTGACCTCTTCTTCTCATCTGGTATTGTACATACAGCAAAATTCAAATATTTACCTGTATAAAAAATGCCCAAGAGTTTCTAAAATGCTAGGTTTATAAAACATATCCCTAGAAAAAGGCAATTATGCTGCTCTGCGAAATGCATACAATTCCCAAGCTAGCACTTTAAACCATCCAGCTGGTTATCTTGTACCTGAAAAGGAAAGAAACATCCCATACAACAGCTTTTTTTATAAATAACATTGTTTAAATACTGGCTCATGCACAAGCTTGTCCAAGAATCACCAGGGCATCCCAGCATCCAAGTTGATTGCAACCATCTCAAAGCATGAGTGGGTTAGCTCACCAGTGCCCCACAGCCACCAAACAGCCCACCAGACAGCCCACCACACAGGACACCACACAGGACACCACAGCGAAGAGAGAATGCTCTGGCAGCAATGTTAGTCCTGCCCAAGCTCAACACAAAGCCACCCCTGTGAGCTCCCAGGTGGATTCTCCACACCTCCCTCTCCAACCAGGCCAGAGGGGCCCTCTGACAAACCCTTCCTTTCACGTGGAAGGAGGGAATCAAGGAGTTCACAAACTGTTTAAATCAAGCTGGTAGGTAACCTGTCACGCTCCAATGAAAGCTTTTTTTATCAAGCAAAACCCCACCTTGAGTGAATTACATACAAAACACTCAAGGTATCTGAGGTTCAATAAGAATTCCTAGGAAAACTAAGTGAAATGAGAGAATAGATAAAGCTTGAGACTTAAGTCGATTGAAAGTCTTACATACGGCAATTGGCTTGTCTTTGCCCCTGGACGTTTTATCCTTACCATACGTGTCTCCAACCTAGTAATGCATGAGAACTTTGTTTGAGTTCAGTACAAACTTAAGAAAATAAAATAAAAATCAATGTAATCCTGTTATTTATTCTTTATCAGAATTTCATCTCAAACCTCCTGATAATGATTTAAGACATCTTTGATGCCAAATGCCACTGAATCATTGAAACCTGGCAAAAGGAGGCGTGCAGTTCAACAACGGTCAAGTCAGATACACGCCTGGGGTGCAACAAGGCATTCCTTCTACCTGTGGAGCACACACCAGAATTTAACACATTCTCACACAGCTGGAAATGTTAAGTGTCCCTTAACATAAAGGCCTGCTCATGTCCTGTCACTGGCATACGTGAGACCAAGCACCTCTTCAAAGAGCTCTGTGCAAGTTCTTACAGACAAGCCCTGCTGAAGCCTAAGCAAACAGAAAAGGCACCTGCCTCTGAAACACGCCTGTAAACCAGACTTGAGGGTTTTCCCAGGACACAGTCAGAGCTAAGAGCTCACAATTCTAACACCGTCTGAACACGAAAAGTTCCTGTGCAGAACAGTGTTCCTGTCTTCCCCCTAGTTCTGAGTGCACTTTGGATTTAGACCTGCATTGCTGAAATGAATGGTGCTGTTCAAAGTAAGACTTTCAATTCCAGACCCCACCGAGGATTTGGTGAGGTTGCTCCTTAGAGACAAGCTTTAGAAGTTAACATTTCCAGTGTTTATCACAATGTTTTCCCTTCATTTCTTGTTCCAATAAAAATCACCAGACTCACTCTTCCAACACCGAACCCTGAGGATCCTTCTAAGGGCAAAGGAGAATTATTTTTATTTCATTTCACTCAAGCCTCTCTGATTTATAATTCAAAGATAATATTTGCTTCTCTAACTCTCCTGGTATAATGTTTGGGCTGTTTTTAAAGATCTGTCCTCCAAAGGAGTTGATATGGGGTCAAATTTTCATTGTGATACACACTGAGATCAGTCACAAAAAAACAGACTCAAAATACCATCTAATCGCATTTGTTGTACCCTTTTCAATTTTTTTTTTTTTTTTTGCAGGGCTGGGGATCGAACCCAGGGCCTTATGCTTGTAAGGCAAGCACTCTACCGACTGAGCTGTATCCCCAGCCCCCCCTTTTCAATTTTTAAGAACATCTTTTCTAATGGATAAGGGACATGCACGACAGGAGCCAAGCAGTTCCAGTTCCCCTCCTATGTGAACACGGCACCATCTGCCTGTTCCTTCCTTGGTGCTTTTTCTTCCCCCAACCTAAATATAGCTTTCAGAAAACATGTCTAGTGCTTCTGACGCTCGCTTTCTGCCATCAATTCCTTCCAGCTCTGCTTTCCTAAGGCCATGGCACGTGCCGGTCAAACCTGGCTAGGAGCTCTATTCTTCCCTGTCCTTGTAACCCTCGGCAAGCACTCCTCAGAACACAGGTCTCTCTCAGGGTCTCTCACTTTCCCTCCTCAGAAGTCACCTGGGTGTTAGAACACCTCCAGTCACTGGCCTATCTGCTGTGGACTTGAACACTACTACTTTCCTGAGAGCACCAGGATGTTTCTAACTATACCAGATGCCCAACATGCCTTTTAAGAAAGTGGCAAGTCTTCATTGTCTTCATTAGTCTCCTATCACAAGCCACTTCCTTCCTCTCTGGTCAGAAGTACAGACAGAGCAATTCCACCTGCGCTCCTCTGCCTGTCTGTAGTACAGTCCCCACCAATGGGCCTGCTCGTAGTAGATAAAATGCGACTGGGCAGACACCTGTATGGCGAAATCTCACTATTCCAAAAGCAGCACTGTTTCTTTCATTTTATTCTCTAACACATGTTTTCCACCTAGATTTTACTGTCAGGCTTGGAATTCTGCCCTGCCCCAACATGGTACTGGGGAATTGAACCTACTTCAATGAGCTGCATCCCCAGCCTTTTATTTTTTTTAGAGACAGGGGCTCACTAAGTTGCCCAAACTGTCCTCAAACTTGCAATCCTCCTGCCTTAGCCTCCTGATTAGTTGGGATTACAGATGTGTGACACTGTGCCCAGTAGAATTTATTTTTATTAATACAGGCATTCTATACACAGGGAAAATACCAGGATATATACATGACAGAGAAAAGGCAGAACTAAAAAAAGCTGGACATGTGTTATCAGTGAGGAACCCCTAAGAAAACAAGCTTGGGAAAAAGAAAAGCAGTCCACCACCTGGGAAGTAGCCTGGTGCCCACAGCTTTGTCGCAGTGGGCCTGTTAAATGTAACAATTTCTCAGAACACCAATATCAGACAAGGCCCTATGTGACCACAATGAAATGAGAACAAAAGTAAAGAAAAAATAAGACAACCTTATATTCTTGTCTAAGTGCAGACAATCATTGCAAACCATAAAATCGATACACATCCACCTCTCCCAATAAAGGAGTTAACTACTTCTACTAATCATAGCTTCAGTTTTGCTGTATTCCCCCACCTACTAGATAAGATTAAAATACACCAATGCAGAATTACCCTGCCTCCTGACAGCATTCATCCACAACCAGGTAGGGCTCCCTTTTTGAGCCCTATCACTCCCCCAATCATTCAACGTAAGAGCAAAGGTATATCTTTTTCGTGGCAGAAAGCAGCAAACCCAATTCTGCTTAACTATAAGTGTATTCCTAGTGACCTGTGGCTGGAGGACACTGACCCAACTAACAAAGGCCTCTTGAAAATCAAAATTTCCCAGCTAAGCCAGGAGTGGTGATACACGCCTATAATTGCAGTGGTTCGGGAGGCTGAGGTAGGATGATCACAAGCTTAAAGCCAGCGTCGGCAAGTTGGCAAGGCCCTAAGTAACTTAGCAAGACCCTGTCTCAAAATAAAATATAAAAAAGGGCTGGGGATGTGGCTCAGTGGTTAAGTACCCCTACATTCAATTCCCAGTAACCACCCCCACCCCAAAAAAATTTCCAGCTAAATAAAGCATGGCTTTTCTTTTATCCAATGATGTTGCAGCAGTCTAACCCAGTATTAACCCATATTGTTCCAACATTCCAGATGTGGACCACCTATAAAAACTTAAACCGAATAGTTCTTTGGGTTGGCATGAGGGTAAGGGGAGTAAATAGAAGGTTGATGGTGAGCAAA
Organism: Sciurus carolinensis; assembly: GCF_902686445.1. NCBI lineage: Eukaryota > Metazoa > Chordata > Mammalia > Rodentia > Sciuridae > Sciurus > Sciurus carolinensis. Next base: position 10,649,687 of record NC_062230.1, on the reverse strand, counting down.
TCCCCTACTTCAAGCTTCAAAACCTCCTCAATTCTGGCAGTCCTTCCAAAGACAGACTCAATATAACTGATATATCTTTGTAGGCTTTCCTACAATACAGTCTCTAACACAACTAGGCTGTCCCAAACCTCTGGTAATAGAATTATTTACCTTTATACAAAGAAGGTCGGGAAAGCATCAAAATCTGCATGTGCTAAGTGCCCAGGCAGATTTCGAGGGGTTCGTGCTATGAGACCCACAAGACTTGTCTAAAACGAAAAAACCATGGCAGCAGGGCCTATGGTGATTCCATGTGTGCTAAATATAAATATGTCCATGACAGGATCAAACATGTTTTCCTCATTAAAGGACAAAACATCATTGTGTTGAAGGCACAAACACAATCAGAAACCTAAATGTTTAAAAAATAATAATAATAAAATGAAGCTTGAGGAGCTGGGGATATAGCTCAGTTGGCAGAGTGCCTGCCTCGCAAGCACAAAGCGCTGGGTTTGATCCCCACCACTGCAAAAAAATAAATAAAATAAAATGAAGCTTGAGTAATAAAATGTCGAGAGGAAAAAAAGAAAGAAAGAAACCCTTGGAGTTAGCAAAAAAAAATACTAATTATGGTAATTTTGAAATAATATGTGAACATTTATTATGTTTGTAGAATTGAAAACTTGGGACTTAATGGGTTAAAACCTTCATGGTGGCATGGTGGCACACACCTATAATCCCAGTGACTTAGAAGTCTGTGACAGGAGAATCACAAGTTCATCCCAACTTTGTTGAGACCCTGTCTCAAAATGGTAGTGGGAGGGCTGGAGTTGTGGTTCAGTGGTAGAGCTCTGTGTGAGGTACTGGGTTCGATTCTCAGCACCACAAACAAATAAATAAATAAAATAAAGGTCTATCAACAACTTAAAAACAAAAAGGTAGTGGGGGTGGGGGTGGGGATATAGTTCAGTGGTAATATGCCACCATGCTCTATCCCCAGGGGAAAAAAAAAGGTGAGGGGAGGGCTGACCCAAACAGAGGCCTAGCATCTCAGCAAACAGGCCATATCTACATCACCCAGATCACACACCCACAGGGCACAGCCTTGTGATGCTGGCACACCACTCATGTTCCTACTCCTGTCACTGGGCCCAGCACAGTGAAACACAAGTGACCTACACAACATAAGATCTTGGATTTGAGCATTACTTTGATCTACCTATATGAGCCTGCAGAACTTATAAAATATAGAGAAAATGAAGGTAACTTATTGAAGGATAGAAAAGCCCTAAGGATTATTTAATTTGGAAAAATAACTTGAAAGGTAACTTCAATTGAAAATGATAACTAGCTGCTCACTATCTTGGAGAACAAAGTAGAAACTACTGGTTTAAACAGGATTTAGTTACATAGAACTATCCAACAGAGAAGATGCCAACCTTGAATAAGAAGAATAATAACATTTCTTTTTTGCATGGACTAAATAAGAAATCTACCTGGCCTTTCAGGAGTGGGTTTGAACAGTCTTGGTTAAGTCACATATAAAGCCCTGCAGTCCAAAGAGCCAAACTCAGAGATCAAGTTCCATTCAACACTAAGTTGAGAGGTTTCCCTTTTGTCAATAAGACACCAAGAGGCTATCCTGCAACTCCCAGGCGCAATCATCTTGGTAGGACACTGTGATTCAAAGGAATGAGACATGCAGGGACTGGTACCGAAGTATTTGGGCCTGCTCCTGAGCTGCCAAGATCATTTCCTTGGAGAAAGGCATTCAAGCAGGCAAGTCTTAACTGCTAGTGAGGTACTCCTTAAGCACCACCACTCACCCTCCCCAATTCTGGCACATGCTGTACTACACAGCAGTCAGGTTATGGGTCTTTCTGCAAGCTACTTGAGGGCATGATTCATGTCTTACTCCTTTCTTTCTACTCAAGTACTTTAAAGGGAAACAGTCCACTGCTATACACAGGCAAGACCTAGAAAGTCTAAGTATTAAGCCCCATAAGTACAACTCTCTCTTTGATTTCATGCCTCAAATACAGCTTTCTTCAATCTAAGAGTTCATCTTACTTATCTGTGCTCCTCAGCAGAATGGGACTCTTGCCAAGTCACCTTTGACTTGCTATGATTGACTCCCTTAGAGAAAAAGGCCTTGCCCTATCCTGTACCCCCTGAGTCACAATGGGGTGGCTCTCATTTCTCAGAAGTGATGCCACACCCTTTCAGATTATCCAGAGGTTTAGGATTCCTATTTTACCAGTCACTGTTTTTAAATCCACTTAAAATTTGGAATGATTTGCCAAAAACGGTGGCACACGCCTGTAATCCCAGTGGCTCAGGAAGCTGAGGCAGGAGGATCTTTGAGTTCAAAGCCAGCTTCAGCAATTTAGCAAGGCACTAAGCAACTCAATGAGACCCTATTTCTAAATAAAATATATAAAAGGGCTGGGGATGTGGTTCAGTGGTTAAGTGTCCCTGAGTTCAATCCCTGGTAACAAAAAAAAAAGAAAAAAAAGAATGATTCAACACCCACTGATTACAGAATAATTTTCAAAATAAGTAGGATTTTGAATCATTTGGTATTTATGGGCTCATTTTTAATACTTAATCACAGTTAATTTTTAGCTACAGATTTAACTGAGAAACCACCCAATTCAAACCTCCCATGCTATATTTTTCATCTTTCTTCAGCACTGTTAACTAAAATTCAGCTAAAGGACAATGTGCAAAAATCCATAGTTTAGACTATATTTGGCAATACTTCCAGCAAGAAACAAAATGTGTGAGACAATGTTGGTTAGAGGGAAAAGACTATATTCAAGAGTTTAAAACTATCATTCAACAGGAAATCTGTTTAAAAAAAAAAAAAATAGATTTCGGCAGACTGGAACTACTTGTTTATGTCACCCATAACTTCCTAAGGAAAAGTAATGGTTAAGTTAATTAAGGCTGCCCTACCAATCAGGGCTCAAATCCAGTCTTTCACTAAGTGCTCCCTGATTCCAACCTGGACCCCTTGTTCAACACGGCTTGCCCAGCACATACACAGAAAATGACACTCACCTGGACACGACTTAGAATTAAGAAGCCTCTAGATTGATAAAATTTTATCAATAAGAATAAAGAGGGCCCAGCACAGTGGCACATGCCTATAATCCCAGTGGCTCGGGAGGCTGAGGCAGGAGGATCAAAGCCTGCCTCAGTAAAAGCGAGGCCCTAAGCAACTCAGTGAGACCCTGTCTCTAAATAAAATACAAAATAGGGCTGGGGGTGTGGCTCAGTGGTCGAGTGACCGAGTCCGGGTACCAAGAAGAAGAAGAGGAGGAGGAGGAGGAGGAGGAATCTAAACAGCAATTAATACTAGAGTGTGTGCACTATGCCAGGAATTTTCTACGTTCATTACATGTATGAACTCACTGAAGAAAGAAACAGGCAAAAACTAGAGAAGATGCTGTCCAAGGTCACATAGCAGGTAGAAAGTGGAAATGCAGATCTGAACCCAAGGAATTTGCTCTGCTACCTCTTTAAGTACCCACTGTTCTTGCCAGCTACTGCTCTAATTCACTTTTTAATCATTTAGTTGTTTTATTGAGAAGCAAAACAAATCTAAAATTTTTTTTTGATTGCCCAGCAGACCCATTTTACAAAAATGAAATCTCAATCTACATTGAAAATACGTAGGTCTAAAGTCAAAGAATTATGTATTTATAAGGAAAAAATTTATTAAGCCCTAAGATTAGTCAACTAACTTGGTTTAAAAAACCTTAATCTTCACTACTTAATTTGATTCTGTAGTGAAAAGCAAACCATCTTCAAACTAACTGCTGTTAAAAACCAGTTTGTGGAAACAAAAACATTACCAGTTTATGAGGGGGAAGGTTTAATGAATCTGGTAGTTCTGCTTCAATGAGGAAAGGACAGACTACCCAATAAATAGTATTATATTCTACCCCCAATTGGAGTGGGGGATCAGATGCTTGCCTCATACCATACCAAAAATGAATTCTAAATTAAAGATAAAAAGTTTAGCCAAAAGAAGCATGATAAAGCTGGGCACAGTGGCACATGCCTATAATTCCAGCAGATCAGGACTGAGGCAGGAGGATCAAGAGTTCAAAGTCAGTCTCAGCAAAAAAGAGGCCTTGGGCTGGGGACCGGGCTCAGTGGTTAAGTGTCCCTGGATTCAATCCCTGGTACCAAAAAAAAAGGAGATATCCTAAGCAACTCATTGAGACCCTCTCTCTAAATAAAAAAAAAAAAAAATAGAGCTGGGGATGTGGCTCAGTGGTAAGTGTTCCTGAGTTCAATCCCCAGTAATCCCCCCCAATAAAAAGTCTAATAAAACTAAAAGAAAGAATATTGAACACAAAAGGCTAAATAACTGGTAATGCTCAAAAAGTAAAAATCTGGCTTGCATGTAGGGGGATACCTATAGTAGAACCAATTTACATTGAGTGCTATTACTCGATATACCCAAATCATGACAAAATAAGTAAACCATAGATGCATTAATAAAACATTCAAGAATTGTATACTCTAAGAGACACATTAAAATTCAGTTGTAGTCCTTACTGTTTGTGGATAGGAGAGGGGGCGCAATCTGTCATAATCTTCTTGTCCAGCTGTATCCCATAAGCCCAGATTCACTGGTTTCCCATCTACCATAACATTGGCAGAATAGTTGTCAAAACTGCAGAATGAGATAAAAGTTGTTAGTCACAAAGGATCTAAGTCACTGTCTCAGTAGCATCTCATATTGCATCACAGAGGAGGTATGCTTTTAAGGCAGCAAACGGACCTGGAAAGCCAGGCCAGGAAATGTCCCAAAGGCATAAGGAGAAAGAGCCCCAATATGAGAAAGAAAAATGCCTGAAAAACAAAGGACAAACTACTAAATTTAAGTGAAACATTTTTGTCAGCAATAAAAAACTTTACATTAAAACACAAAACAAAGACTTTTTCCCCCCAGGAAAAAGTGGAATTAGTTCCTCTTTCTAATCCCACTTGCTCAGTTTTTCATGTACATGTCTTATTTATTTTCAACAAGTTTCCAGAACTCACATCTGAGTATAAGGTGGTACTTTGTATAGTCTTGGTCACCCACACCTACAACCAAAGTACAATGATAACAAGACACACCAACTTTAGCAGCCACCCATGTTTTCAAAGTGAGTGCACCTGATCACATCAATGTTTAAAATAACTTGAAGCTAGCACACACAAATAAGTTACTACAGGAATCGGCAACCAAGGAAAGGCTTATAGGCTGACAGACATTTAAAAGCATTATTGGTAACAGCTAATTTAAAAAAAAAATAAGGGCTTTATGATTTTTTTCAGGCTTTGCAATTCAAACCAAGACAATTACCCTATTCGTCTGTAAGATAAAAGTCAAGGATTTACTTTTTCTATGCTTTTAATACTAAAACTACATGCCTCTTACTATACCGCAAGAGCAGAGTCAAGGTCTAAGGTTCCAATATGATTTATAGAATTAAATGATCAAACTAGTTTGTATAAAGAAAAGGTTTGGGAGGTGCCCATGGTGCCACACAGGTAGTGGAGGTTTATTGAATGTGGGAATTCTACTTCCATGAGCAAAGAACAGATTATTCAATAAATATTCAATAAACAGAAGTATATACTTCCCCCACTGGTGGGGGGAAAAATAAGATACTTGCCTCATACCATACCAAAAATGAATTCTAAATTAAAGATAAAAACTTTAGCCAAAAAAAAAAAAAGCCTACAAAAAGATATTAGAGAATATTCTTGCATCATTTAAGTAGAGGGCCAGGGGGAGACTATAGTGATCAGTAATCATTAATCATTAGGGATTTAAGTTCAATCTATATGTGTAGATAAGGAAAATCCCCACCACAAATACAGGACAACAAGGACAGAATACTACCACTTACATACTTTAAAATGTGCAATGGCACTTTCATGGAGCACCTAAGTAGTGTGTTGCAGGGTAGGACTTAAAGCCATTCCTTTCCCATAGTATCCCTGCCTTCACTGGGATGCACAAGATGCTATGAAGACAGCTCACTGCGGCCACAGGGTGGTACACTATGAAGCTTGGCTACTTGAGGCTCCCTGGTAACCCACTATCAAAAAGGCAATTTTCTTTCTCCACCTAATTCGGCTGCTTGTGGGGAAGAAGCAGCCCAGTGGCCATTTCCATCCTCCTACCTGCCCACCCTGGTTTCAACTGTAAAGCCTATAACTTAGCAGTGACAGAGAACCAACTGATGACTTGCCAGAAAAAGCCAATTAAAATCTAATGGAATGCTTCACATTCTACCTCCTGTAGAGTCAAATTTATCTGAAACTCTTACATTCACAAGACTTGTTCTCTGACCAATCTCTGGGCAGGCTCCTTTTGTCCAGCTCTAGTCTTCTTTATATTACTACCAGGTGCTATCTCTCACACTAAATTTTAACTTTGTTTCCTGAGTATCTAAAAAATCAGAAAAGCAAAGCTGTGTTTGTTCCGTCATATGAGAAAACTACATTAAATTGACCAGGTTATTTCTTAAAAGTCCAAAATACTTACAATTAGATTCCAAACAATGTTTGAGAAGAAAACAAATTGTTATCAATTTATACAAACATTAAGAAAGGGTTTACAACAAAACAAATGGAAAAAATTTTCAGAAAAATTTATCAGACAACTCCCAATTTAACTGAAGATACTTACACAGTAGGGATATACTCTCCAGGAAATGCATTGGTTGTATAACTGATCAGTAGGCAAGTTTTACCTACAGCGCTAAAAGGAGAAAAATAAAACTGCTTAGTAGACATGAACACAATCATAGCTTTCATTATTGTTAAAATAATTTCTAGAAAAATCAGTATACATACAATCAGTTTCTATAATTTTAACACCACACATACATTTTTATCCTAAAATTCAAAAAAACCAGAATTTTTCAGAAAGGTAGACTTTGGGGCTGGGGATATAGTTCAGTTGGTAGAGTGTTTGCCTCCCAAGCACAAGGCCATGGGTTCAAATCCCCAGCACCACAAAAAAAATAAAAAAATTAAAAAAAGAAAGGTAGACTTTGGAGCCATCTAGTTCTATTAAGGTATGTGGCATTAGTGCCAATAGTCAAGAAACAGTTGTTTCTTGTACAAGTTACAAAAGGAGGAACATTTGAAAACTTAAAAAGTCTCTTTCGTGAACACCTTCCGTGAAAACGCCTTTCATGCAAGAAGTTTTAAGATCTATCCTCAAAGTACGAGTTCATGAATACTAACACAAACAACATACCCTGCCCCTGCAACTTAGTTATTTCGGTTAAGTACTAACTTATTTTGCCATCTCTGAGGGGCACAGCTCAAATTTCCAACCACTTCCTAAAGCCTTCTCTCTAATAATCAGTTATGACTATTCTCTTAGTAGAGATCTTTTGGTTAAAAACTACCACACACAAATGTTCTCACATGAATTTATCTGTATGCACTTGCCACCTCCCCATCCCAATCCTCGTCATGAGCTTTAAAAAGCAGGGTCTAACACAATACAGTCTAGACACATTAGTTAATAGCTCAGGGATGATGGAGTACATTTCCCAAACAGCTACAACGAGAAAGTAAAAGAGAACCATATAGAAATAAATATTCAGGACAAGAGCCACCTGTACAACTGGTAACAGGTACAGACTGTATCAATATTACCAGCACACCATCAGGCAAAAGTCAAAAGTGGTGATTCAAAGTCTCCCAACCACCTGAAATGTTTTCAAGAGAGTATTTCTAAAAATTAAGATCCCTGGCCAATTGTAGTGGCACACATATCATCTCAGTTACTCAAGAGGCTCCCAAGTTGGAGGCCCATCTGGGCAACTTAGCAAGACCCTATCTCAAAATTTACAAAGGGCTAGTGATGTAACCAGTGGGAGAGCACTTGCTTAGCATGTGCAAGGCCCTGTGTTCAATCTCCAGTACCAAACCAATCAATGGACAACAATAAATTAAGGTCACTGCACCAAAACTTGGGTTATGGTCCAAGTTTTACAGTATTCATAGGTCAGTTTCTTCAGGGCCTTCAAAGGCTCAATTCACCAAATGCCCTCTGTAATGAGCCCAGTTTCTTGTTGTCTTCTGTTGGTTTACCAAGGTTAAGATGATAACAGGGGCTGGATTTGTGACTCAGTTGCCTGGCACATGGGAGGCACTGGGTACAATCCTCAGCACCAAAAATAAATAAATAAATTAATTAATTAATTAAAGGTACTGTGTTCATCCACAACTAAAACAATATTTTAAAAAATGATAACAGTTCACTGTGATATTGATTTGTAAGTTTTTATTGTTCAATCCCAAATCCTATAAATGAGGATTCACCATACAGAAGGTTTAGTACTTTCCTATTTTCCCTCACACTCGAAAGCTTAAAGTGAAAATGTCTCAACAAGGGCAGATTACAGGCTCATTCAGTCTTGCCAGTACTTGTTTTACTCCTAACATTATTAAGGGTTTAACAGAAGTTGGAACTCCCCACCCCAAAAATCCCACAGTCAAACATTACATCATCAGAAGGTAACTTCCAACTTCTAAGGTTTCCTAAACAGAAATGACTCATTGGATATACATTCTGTGTAAAGCTTAGACTTTCAAAATGAACCTGTATGAGCAAGAGTCAAAGATTTAGAGTCAGAAGCTTGCATTTAAGATCCAGGACCAACTATCACTAACTGGTTGCAATTTTTTTGCAAATTCCAACTTCCTTTACATGCTTCAGTTTTTGTGTTCACAAAACAAATGCAAAACTATGAAGTCCTTCATTAAACTACTGTGAGCATTAACTCAATTTTAATTTATACCAAGTGTGTGCTATATCAGGAAGTATATTATGCACCAAAGGTATTTCAGTAAACAAGACCTCACAGAGCATTTGCACTTATTAAATTAAAAAAATGAAGATTGCAATCATTACATAGAAATATTGGTATGAGGGCTGGGGATGTAGCTCAGTGGTAAAGTACTTGCCTAGCACATATAAAGCCCTGGATTCAATCCTCAGTATCCAAACAAACACAAAAAAATTTTAAGTATGGTGTTATTAAAGATGCTCTGGAAATGCACACCAAAAAAATCTAACCTAGTCTTGCGGGTAGACATAGAAGGCTGCAATGTATGCTAAAACTTATGAGGAATGGAGACAGGATGGGCAAACAAAAGCAACAGCAGATGGGGAGGCCCAGAGCTGAAAGAAGCCCAGCATAAACTTAAGAACAAGAAATATGGGGGCAGTGGTAGAGGAAAATTTGAAGAGGTGTCATCTCTTCTTAAGGATGTGGGACTGATCCTGCCTGCAAGTCAGACAAGGTTTTAAATTGCCAAGAATACATTTAATTTTCAAAGAAGACTCTGAATACACTATGGAAAGAGGACTGAAGAAGGTGCAACTGGAGGTAGGAAAATAAGGAAGCTGCTGCTGTGTTCCAGGAACCACCCGTGGTAGTCTGGACCACAGAGAGGGACTGGAGGGTGAAAATAAATGGGCTGTTTCATGAGCTACTCAGACGCAAAGCAGAACAAGCATTGCTTGGCCATGGTTTGGATGTGGTAGCCCAGGAAGAAAGTGGAGTCTAAGGCCAGGATAAATAAACCCTTTCTCAAAATGACAAATGTTGTGTAGAAACATTAATATTCTTGCCACTTATTGTCAAAGACAAGCAACAGTATATGTTTTGATTAAGATAAAATATCTTGCTGAGCACAGTGGTGGAGGCCTGTAATCCCAGGAACTGAGGATGCCCAGGCACAAGGATTTTAGACTGTCTTAAAATAAATAATAAAAACGACTGGGATTGCAGCTGCATGGTAAAGCACCCCTGGATCAATCCCAAGGATCAAAAAATAAAAAAGGCATTGGCATAATCTGATACTGGCTGAGAATTTACCATCAATCATTTGCTATAAATGTATGTTCTTTATGAATAAGATTAAATTATGCAATTCCTGACTCTTAAAATAAGTACATGTCCTACCTTTACATTTTTAATTTTTAAAAACAGAAAACAAATTAAGTTTATTTATTCATTCTTTATATAAAACAACTCTAGAGGTCAAAGTCAACATCCGCACTAGGCAAAACAACTTGAATATAAATGCATGAAGAATGGCAGCCATATTTGATCACAGCATTGACATTCTTGTAGAATTTCTGGAAGTTAAGCTTTGGAATTTCCAGTTTTGTATATTTAACTGCTGTTAAACATCTTTTTTAATCTTTGAAAGATGTCATAACTCTAGAAAATGAACATGGGTCTGCTGAAAGAAAACTCATGTCAGTTCTATATTGGATTTTCCCCTAGTTCATGACATTACAATTTTTTAAACCTATCTGTGTTTCCCCTGCTCTATCCTGTACAATAACCAAGACTAAAGCCAATAACTTATGTTGTGTTATGTTTTCATTTTCCCATTAAGGGAACATTTTACCTTTTTTTTTTTTTTTTGCAAACATTATTTCCTGCAATCTATAAACAATAACTTCAAAGTACATAAAACAATAATCAAGAAGCATTGGTAATCTCCTCATGTTAAAAAAAATAAAATAAAATAAGGGATCTAGGAAGCATAAAGAATTTTCTGCATTGCCTTTTAAGACAAAGTGATCTTAGAAAAGAAAAAAACAGACTCTTCCAAGGACAATTGTAAACCAAAACAAAGAGCATGCTATGTCATCTAAAAGCACATAGATCTTTTTTGGGGGGATACTGGAGATTGAACCTAAGGCGCCACTCAACCACTGAGCCACATCCCCAGCCCTCTTTATATTTTATTTAGAGACAGGGTCTAAGTTGCTTAAGGCCTCATTAAATTGCTGAAGCTGGTTTTGAACTGCTCAATCCTCCTGCCTTAGCCTCCAGAACCGCTGCGATTACAGGCATGCACCACCACACCCACCAAGCATCTAGATCTTAAGGACAAGTCAGTAGAATCAATCTGGACAACTTTGCAAGACCCTGTCTCAAGATAGAAAACTTAAAAGGACTGGGAATATAACTCAGTGGTAGAGCACCAAATTCAATCCCTAGTATCTCAAAAAAATAAGTGTCAAATACATATTCATACTCGTTCAATAAATAAAACACTTTGAATGAATGAGAAATAAGGTATGGGGGACTCTATAACAAAAGCATACCTATGAGGAACATATGGACAGAAAAAATATGAAGTTCAGTGTTACAAAAACACAAAACCCAATCTGAAATTCTTAAGTTCTATTACCAACAGGGAATATCACAATAAATGAAGTTATCCAAAACCAAACAAAAACAAAAACAGAAAGCTAGCTATTATCACCATTAGAGGTTCTCTAAAAAATTAAGATTCTATAGCTCAGTCGTACAGTACTTGCCTAGCATGTGTTAGGCCCTGAGTTCAATATCCAGCACCACACACACGCACAAAAAAATTAAGATTCTGTTTAAACTTTCTCAAACACTCAAGGCTGAAGATGCTACATATAAGTTGAATTATGGGCTCTCTCTCTCTCCCTGGAGATAGTCCATGTTCTCTCTTGGATGTGTATTCCTTGCTTTATCTCAAAAGCTTCTCACTGTTGAGATAGCCCACATTATCCCTTGAATATCTCTGCTTTCCTAAATAAAACCTTTGGGTCTCTGAGAAGGGAAAAGAGGGGGGGGGTGGATATTGAAGTGTGAAGCAGACTTTTTTCTAATCCACCCTTCTAGAATCAAGTCCAACTATGGAATAGTGTATGAGTAAGCTCAAGATACAGAGTTCAAAAATACATACCTAACTGCATACCACTCTCTTCTTCAAAATCAACTCCTCTACTAAATTCCCCAATAGTGGAATGTTGTGATAAAGCAGGTAGAGTAAAATGCTGACTGTAGATTCTAGGTGGTGAGTATAGAGGCGTTGACAGTACTCAATTTTTCTGTATGCTTGAAATTTTTCATATTAACACACTGGTGGAAAATGTTCCTGATGACATGTGATAACCATATTGACAGTCTTCTAGGAAGATGACGATTAGAAGACAGAGCTACCTGGTGATACAGAGTGAAAAAGTAGGAAGCACTAAGACATTAAATGACTAATGCAACAGAGAGAAGATTATGACAGACTGAAGGTTTCTAAAAATGTCTTCTTAATACCCCTCCACTTAACCCAATCCCAAACTTTTACTAGTACTGTCATTCCATGTCCCCACACTGCTAGGGATTGAACCCAGGGTCTCAGGCATACTAGGTAAGTGCCTATGTCCCCAGTCCTGTCATTTAGAAAAAAAATTTTAATAGTATTATATATAATTTTGCCAACCATCGTCAGAGTCATACACTAAATCTAAGTTTGGAAGCCAGTGCAGAATTCAAACACCTTTATAAGAGTTAAAACTAAACAGACAAAAAGTAAACCCCATACCTCAAAAACACAGACGATTTATGAAGAACTTAAATTCATATATCATGCCATCACAGTTCAATGGAAGCATAGTAAACGGCACACATTCTTATAAAGATGTCACAAGAAGCATTACACTCAACTGAGGAAAAAAAAAAAAGCTCCTGGGCAGCAATGTCTCAGTCAGACACTGTGCTACACAGATCACTTGCCCAATCCAAAAACCATTTTGTATGAGGTCTTCAAGTCACTCACCCTCCAACTTCTAGTCAACCAAAGTTAAAACAATACTATTAAACACTGTAGCTGGTTGTGGGTACAGCTCAGTAGTGAAGCATATACTATCCCCAGCACCAAAAAAAAAAAGTTTTCAATTTTAAAAATTTTTAAAAAAGTTGTATACAAATATTTATGAGATGCTGTCTTACCTAAAAAGAGACAATCTTAGGGCAGAGGTCCCCCTCAAATACGTTATAGGTCTACATTCAGGAAAGACTATCTTTAAAAAAAATCTTATCTCATATTTTATACCCAATGCCAATTTACTGCTATAAAGGAAATTATACACCAAAAGAATACAAGCTAAATGATCCTCACTATAATATGGATATAACATAGTTTATAATTCCTTAGAGTATCTTTTAAGTAAGAAAGCTAGAAATTTGTGGGACCTCAATCAGTCTGCCTTCATTGCTTTTATTATTTTTAATTCCACAACATTAAGTGGTTTTAAGCCCTACAAAATTTTGGCCTATAGTTACAATTAACAATTTATGAATAAAAGAACATTCAAACTATAGTATCAGGAAAATTATTTGGTTAAAAGCAGAAAAATATTTCTAGTATGAAAATTATGTATGTACCTAGATTTTTCACTAAAATAATGTTTGCTACATATCACCTCTTAAATACAGCTTAAACTCTCCTGTAAAGGTACATTTCATTTATATCACTTAGCTACATCACTAGTCAATACCAAAAGTCAAATACAGTATTAAAAATCACACTAAAAAACTCAAAGCCAGGAACTGTGGCTTTTTGGTGTCCAGTACTATGGACTGAAACCAGAGGTACTTTACCACTGGGCTGCTATATCCCCAGTCCTTTTAATTTTGAGACAGGGTCTAAGTTGCTGAGGCTGGACTTGAATTTGCCATCCTCCTGCCTCAGCTTCCCCAGTTGCTGGGTTTACCGCCATGTACCACCATGCCTCCCAGGAACTACATTTTTTTGTTCTTATATTTCCTCAGAGTCTTCTAGTAACAGAAACAGCAATAATAACAATGACAACAGTAACTGGCACTTATTAAGCACTCAGCAAGGGGTGAGGCACTTATCAGGCTCTTAATATATAGCATCTTGTTTAGTCTTGTTTAACTTCCCCTTGATGCATCTCTCTTGGGGATGAGTGGTATGCTCAGGATTACCCCATAAGTAAGTGGTAGGATGCGGATTAAGGGAGGATATAGTTTCCATAGTGGGTATTCAACAAGTATCTGAATAGATTTTAAAATGCTAGGGCTTGGGTTGCAGCTAATGGTAGAGCACTTACCTAGCATGTGTGAGCCACTGGGCTCAATCCTCAGCACCACATAAAAATAGATAAATAAAATAAATGTTATTTATTCATCTACAACTAAAAATATTTTTTAAAAAAAGCTAGGGCTAGGGTTGTAGCTCAGCACCACATAAAAACAAAGGTATCATGTCCATCTACAACCAAAAAACCACAAAAAGCTAATACAGGGATGGGGGTGTTGCTCAGTGGTTAAAGCACTTATTAACATGTTCAAGGGTTGATACCTAGCAACAGGGTTGAGGGAGCTGAAACAGGACCAGTACAGGTCCATGGTTTGTTAATATTAGTTAAAAAATGTATTTGTAGTGCACATAAATATATATTGGCAGGGGGAGGTGAGTACTAGGAACTGAACCCAGGGATGCTTAACCACTTGAGCTACATCCCAAGCCCTTTTTAATAGTATGAGACAGGGTCTCACCAAGTTGCTTAGGGCCTCTCTAAGTTGCTGGAGCTAGCTCTGAATTTACAAGATTCTCCTGCCTCAGCCTCCTAAACCACTGGGATTACAAGCATGCACCACCATAACATGTGCTTATATTTTAGTCTTAGAATTCTTCAAATAATACTACATACTATGACTGGGTACTGAATTAGCAGCAATTTTTTTATTTTATTTATTTTTTGGATTGAACCCAGGAGGGCTTTACCAATAAGCTACATCCACAGCACTTTTTGAGACAGGGTGTCACCAACTTGCCCAGCCTGGCTTGGAACTTCAATCCTCCTGCCTCAACCTCCTAGGTATCTGGGATAAAGTGGGATTACAGGCTTGTGCCGTTGCAACGGCCAACTTAACTTTTAAAAAACTAGTATGTAGTACTTTATATTCCACATCACTACTGATTCAGCATTTTTAACTTTTAGAGGAAGTTCGGATAACTATATGACATGCAAAGGATCAAAACTTAAATTTACAACAACTCATTGAATTCACTATAAAACTAATTGAACATGTTTTCCGAGTGAAAGCAAAGCTTTCTTTCAAAAAGTTAAAGAAAGTAACATACATTTAAATTAAGTGCAACTTAAAATGTTTAGTTATATACATAGATACCAGTAAGGGGACAAATCCCAAAGGCTGGTTATCTTACAAATATCAGTTGCTTTTCCATCTTTCATCTGAATTAATTATAGGAACAATTTCAAAAGTCCAACATAGGACTGACTACATAAGTTGAAAATCTATAAATAAAGTTAGGGGCCTAAAAGTAAAATCAAAGCTAAGGTCAAGTTTCGAGAATATCAACCAAAAATGAACGTGATGCCAGAACTCTTCCTTCAACTTTACTCAACTTCAAAATGTACCAGTTGCATTCTGAGTTTGATGAAGCTGCTAATAATCCTCCGAGCTTCCTTGTTAGCACTAACCTACACAAGCAAAGCTCAGACGCGCAATTTTGCTCGGATTACACTGAGATTCTTGTTTCTATGGGAGGAAAAAAAAAAAAAAACGAATAAGACAAGTCTTGTCTTCCTCAAGGGCCTGTAACCACCACGGACAGTAATGAAAAGAAACGCCTTGGGTCACACGGAACCCGTTCTGCTCCAGCCATACCTAATGCGTTACGGGAAGGCCAATTTGGAGGGTTTGGGGCTTTTTTTTTTTTTTTTTTTTTAATCTTTATGACACCAGGCTCTTCACAACAGTCTCCATCAGATCGGGACCCTCACAGATAGCATCTCAATTAAGTCCCTCCAAAGAACGAAAATGACCATTGGAGAACCCTTAAAGTGGAGAGGTGCAAGTCAGAAGCAAGCTGGTGGTCGTCAAGTAAGTTTTGAGGCCACCAAAGTGGCCCGTGCAAACATGCAAGGAACAGGACCGACTCCGGGGGCTGGAGATCAACGAAGAAACCAAAAAGGACTCCTTCTTTCGGGGGAAAAAGGACAACAACCTACAAGCCCGCCTAATCGGTGCGGACGAGGGCGGGCGGCGTCCGTCCGGGAAGAAAGCGGGAGGGTGGAGTTCACTTTTCCCTCCGGCCCGGAGCGCCCCGGCCCTCCCCCACCGAAGAGCCGGAACCAGGCCCGCTCCGCGGCCCGGGAGGGTGGGAGCCGGCGCTCCGCGGGGCCCGCGGCGGCCACGCGAGCTCCGCCGGCGGGCCCAGCCCGCCGCCCCCGGCCCGCCCCGGCCCAGCTCGCCACCCCGGCCCGCCGGCACTCACCCGTCTCCCACCACCACACACTTGATGGCCTGCATCTGGGCCGCTCGCGGGGCCGCGGCGGCGGCCGAGCGCTGAGACAAGAAGCGGCGGGCTCGGGAAGCGGCGGGCAGGCGGACGCGCGGCTGCGGGCGGCGGGGCGCGGGGTGCCGGGGCCGCTGTCCACGCCGCCTCGCCCTCCGCGAACTGGAAGCTGAAGCCCAGCAGCGGCCACCACCCAAAGCTGAGGAAAACTGCAGAGAAACAGGAAATGGCCGCTCCACTCACATCCGGCCTCCCTTCCCCCCGCGCCGGCGCCGCCGCTCCCAGGCTCCGGGCGGGGCCGCTCCCGCCCGCGCGGCTCCCGGGGATCCTCTGGGCTTCGGGAGTGCTCGGGAATACTCGGAAGCGCTCGGAAGCGCTCGGCTCGGGCCACGGGCGCGCCTCGGAGGGCAGCGGGGCGGCCGCCATGTTTGCGCGCTAACACGCTTGGGCGCGGCCGGGCCAGGGAATCCCCACCTCGCGCTCCGGTTTTGGGTCTGGAGCGGAGACCCGGTCCCAGGAGCCGCGCGGAGCCTCCTCAGCGCCAGCCCAGGCCCTCCGAAGCGCGCGATCCCCTTTTTACGTAATAAGTATGACTTATGCCATGACATGGGTCTTTCCAGAAAATTCGAAATCTAAAATAATACACCATATCATTAAAATAATCAAAATAAATGCTTTGGGGCAAACAAGGAGGATTGGCACAGTGGCAGGTCTGTAGTCTCTGCCACTCGGGAGCGGAGGCTGGAGGGTCGAAAGTTTGAGACCAGCCTCCTCAACTTAATGAGACCCTGTCTCAAAATAAAAATTAAGAGAGCTGGGGATGTAGCTCAGTGGTAGGGCACCCCTGATTTCAAGCCACAGCAACACACGCACACTCACAGAAACCAGGGTGGAAAGAAGGGGAGCCTTTTTTAAAGGTTGTCAATATCTGCAGATAAGAGCTTATATAATTCATTCATGATTAAGAAAGGAATTCTAAACTGGGCATCATGATGCATGCTTGGGATCCCAGAAAGACTGGAGGCTGAGTCAGGAGGATCGCAAGTTCAAGAACAGCCTGGGCAATTTACCGAGACCCCGTCTTAAATTTAAAAATTAAATGGGATGGAGGAGTAGCTCAGAGGTAGAAAGAGAATTCTATCAGAAAAACAGGAGCATTCAGAAGACATTTTTTTTGTTTTGTTCATGTGGTGTTGAGGATGAACCCCAGGGCTCTTGCTCTACCACAGTACAGCCCCAACGCAAAACCTTGAGTTTTTTGTTTCTGTTTTTCTGACGCCAGGACTTGAACCCTGGGGTGTTCTACCACAAAGCTACATCCCCAACCCTTTTTATGTTTTCTTTTGAGAGAGGGTCTTGCTAAATTGTCCAGGCTGGCCTGGAGCTTGTGATCCTCCTCCTGCCTGAGCCTCACGAGTTACTGGGATTACAGGCTTGCGCCACCATGCCCAACTTTTTTAAATTCTTAGAAATTAAAAAGCAATAAAAAGAACAAATTAAAAAAATCAAAAAATAAATAAATAAACGAGAAAGAAAGAAAGAAATTAAGAAACAACCGAGTCAAAATTTAAAACTCAGCGGAAAGAACGAAGAAAAAGCAAAGGAGGGAAACATCCATGAAAATACTGAAAGGAAATTTCCCAGACCTGAAGGAAAAGTTTACAAATGGAAAGTGCCAGCCGGGTGGATGAAAACAGACCCAGCCCAGAGGACACGTTGAACAATGTGAACAGATAAGATCCTCCAGGCTTCCGAAGAGAAAACACAAGACTGACGGAAATAGGAAGTAGAATGGCTTTGGATTTCTGAGCAGGAATGGTGGTGGGTTACTGCTTTCAAAATTCTGAAGGAAAATGACGTTCAAGCTAGAACTCTGCCCATAGCCAAACTAGTGATCAGACCATGGGTAAAATAGGAACATTTTTAGACAAGTTCTCAAAAAAAAAAAAAAGTTTTACCTCCCACATACCATATCTCAGGAAGCCACTGGAACATATGTTCCTGAAGGAGGAAAGAAAACAAAAGAGAATATGAGAGGCAGAAACTGGAGATCCAACAGAACAGAAAGAAGACCCCCGGCCCCAGCCCAGGTCATGGTAACTGTTCTATGAGCAGCCCACATTGGAGCATAGAGACTTGGTGGCTTCACCCCCACACTGAATCTGGTGGCCACTTCCTCCAGGGTGAGCAGCTCCCCCAACAAGCACTTTTGTTGGTCTGCTCTGCTCTGATGAAGGAGCATGGAAGTGACGGAGAGAAGATAAGAATGAGAAAATAGAGAATTGCATCTTGACCCAAATGCTGACACCAGTACCCATGTCTTTCTCTTCCTTCCATTGTTTTATTACACAAATTTTTAAATACAAGAAAAGTGGAAAGAAATAAACAGCAAACACCCATAGATCTGCCTGAATTCTACCATGAACATTTTATCAGACTTGTTTTATCCATTAACAACTCATCCACTTATGATCCATTTACAAAGAGGTTACCAAAGTCGGTACATTTCACCCTTAAAAACTTCAGCACGCATATCATTAGAGTCCAGTGTTTCTCCTTCTTCTTTTGCAGTACTGGGGATTGAACCCAGACCCTCACACACATGAGGCAGGCAATCTACCACTGAGCCACAGTTCAACCCTTTTTATTTTACTTTGAGACAGGGTCTCACGAAATTGCTGAGGCTGGACTCAAACTTTCCATCCTCCTACCTCAGCCTCCCATGTAGCTGAGATTACAGGAATGCATCACCATGCCCAGCATCCGTTTTGTTTGTGTGTGTGTGTGTTTATTTTTTTTTTTTTTAAGTAAAAATTACAGACTCTAAAATGCACAATTTTTTTTTTTCAGTACCAGGAATTGAACTCAGGGGCACTCAACCACTGAACCATATCCCCATCCCTGTTTTATATTTTATTTAGAGACAGGGTTTCGCTGAATTGCTCAGTAACTCACTTTTGTTGAGGCTGGCTTGAACTCGAGATCCTCCCAAGCTGCTGGGATTACTGGCATGTGCCACTGCATCAAGATAAAATACACACATCTTAAGATTATCAATACACTGAGTTTTGACAAACAGCCTTATCTATGTAACTCAAAACTCCATCAAGACATAAAGTATTGCCTTACCCCAGGATGTCTCTGCCCAGTCAATATCTGTCCAAAAGCAATTGCTGCTGTGATTTTATTTTTTCTTTATGGTGGTACCAGGGATCAAACCCAGGACCTCAGGACCTCAAGCAGGCTCCCCAACTGCTCTACCACTGAACCACATCCCCAGCCCCAATGAGATCTTTTTCATAGGTTAGTTTCGCCTACCTAGAAATGGAATCACACATTATATACTTTTGTCTATGACTTCTTCCTCTCAACAGAAGGCTTTTGAGATCCATTCATGTCGTTTTATGAAAAGTTCATTTTTTTTTCCCTTGTACTGGGGATTGAACCCAGTGCTTCACCCCTGAGTTACATCCCTATTCCTTTTTATTTTGAGACAGGTTCTTGCTAAATTGCCCAGGTTAGCCTTGAACTTTTGATCATCCTGTCTTGGCCGCCTGTGTAGCTGGGATTAAGGGCATGTGCCACCTTGCCAGTTCATTCCTTTTTATCACTGAGTAGTAATGCATTATAGAATACGTCATGGTTTATTGATTTCCTGTTGGTAGACATCTAGAGTGTTTCCAGCTTGGGCTATTGTAAGTAAAGCTGCTAAGAACAAATCTTTTTTTAGACAAATGTGTTCATTTATTACCAGTAGGTACCTAGGAATGGAATTGTCAGGTCATATAATAGATGTGTTTTGTCTTATAAGAAACTGAATCATTTTTCCAAAGTGGTTGCATATTTCCTCCTGCTGGAAAAGAAGCTATGAAGTATCCCACCCAATACTTGCCTTTTTTTTTTTAATCAGTTTTTATTTTGTTTTTGTTTTGTACCAGGGATTGAACCCAGGGACACTTGACCACTGAACCACATCCCCAGCCCTTTTTTTTGTGGGGCAAGTTGGGTACTAGGGATTGAACTCAGGGGCACTCAACCACTGAGCCCCAGTCCCAGTCCTATTTTGCATTTCATTTTAGAGACAGGGTCTCACTGAGTTGCTTAGGGCCTCATTAAGTTGCTGAGGCTGGATTTGAACTCACGATCCTCCTGCCTCAGTCTCCCCAGCTACTGGGATTACAGGCGTGCACCACCGTCCCCAGTCCCAGCCCTTTTAAAAAATATTTTATTTAGAGACACAGTCTTGCTGAGTTGCTTAACCCCTCCTAAGTTGCTGAGGCTGGCTTTGACCTCCTGCCTTAGCCTCCCGAGCTGCTGGGATTACAGGGGTGCACCACTGCACCCAGGTTAAATCAGTCTTTTAATTTTAACCATTCTGTTTCTAGTGGTATGTCATCTTGTCTACCCAAAATAGGAATACAAAGTAAACTCACTGTAATAGATTTCAAAAAGGAAATAAAGGCCAGAGGTGCAGTTCAGTGGTAGAACCTATGCCTAGCATGTGCAAGGCCCTGGGTTCAATCCCCAGTGCCAAAAATCAAAAAAAGGAAATAAAAAAGATGTAAAGTGGAGCTGGGACTGTAGCTCAGTGGTAGAGTGCTTGCCTAGCACATGTGAGGCTTTGGGTTTGATCCTTAGCACTGTATAAAAATAAGTAAATAAAATAAAGGCATGCTGCCCATCTACAACTGTAAAAAATAAAAATAAATAAAAGAGATGTACTGTGTGAATGTACTTTCCCAGCATGAAGAATTCAGATTCTTTTTTTCCCCTTCATTCTTCTCTTTCCCCCCGCCACCCCCCATCGTTATATATTGTCATGCACTTATCAGAGAAAACAATCGGCCTTTGTTTTTTTGTTCTTGTCCTATTTCACTTAGCATGATATTTTCCAGCTTCATCCACTTACCAGCAAATGCCATAATTTTATTTTTTTTTTATTTATTTATTTTTTTTGTGGTACTGGGGATCGAACTCAGGGCCTTGTGCTTGCGAGGCAAGCACTCTACCAGCTGAGCTATCTCCCCAACCCAATTTTACTATTCTTTATGGATGAGTAATATTCCATTGTGTATATATACCACAGTTTCTTTATCCATTCATCAATTGAAGGGTATCTAGGTTGGTTGCACAATCTGGCTATGAACTGAGCAGCTATGAACATTGATGTGGCTGTATCTCTGTAGTATGCTTATTTTAAGTCCTTTGGGTATAGGCCAAGGAGTAGGATAGCTGGGTCAAATGGTGGTTCCATTCCAAGTTTTCTAAGAAATCGCCACACTGCTTTCCAGAGTGGCTGTACCAATTCGCAACTCCACCAGCAACATATGAGTGTGCCTTTTTCCCCACGTCTACTCCAACACTTATTATTGCTTGTGTTCTTGATAATAGCCATTCTACTTGGAGTTAGATGAAATCTTAGGGTGGTTTTAATTTGCATTTCTCTAATTACCGGGGATGCTGAGCATTTTTTCATATATTTGTTGATCACCTGTATATCTTCTTCTGTGAAGTGTCTGCCCGTTTCCTTAGCCCATTTATTGATTGGGTTCTTTGTATTTTGGGTGTAAAGTTTTTTTTGTTTTGTTTTTAATTTATTTTTATTGTAAACAAATGGGATACATGTTGTTTCTGTTTGTACATGGAGTAACAGCATACCATTTGTGTAATCATACATTTACATAGGATAATGATGTTTGATTCATTCTGTTATTTTTTCCTTCCCCCCCACCCCTTCCACCCCTCTTTTCCCTCTATACAGTCCCTCCTTCCTCCATTCTTGCCCCCCCACATTATGTGTCATCATCCGCTTATCAGCAAGATCATTCGTCCTTTGTTTTTTTGAGATTGGCTTATCTCACTTAGCATGATATTCTCCAATTTCATCCATTTGCCTGCAAATGCCATGATTTTATTATTCTTTATAGCTGAGTAATATTCCACTGTGTATCTATATATACCACAGTTTCTTTATCCATTCATCAATTGAAGGACATCGGGTGTAAAGTTTTTTAAGTTCTTTATAAACTTTGGAGATGAGTGCTCTGTCTGAAGTGTGTGTGGAAAACATTTTCGCCCACTTTGTAGGCTCTCTTCACATTACTGTTTTCTGTGCTGAGAAAAAACTTTTTGGTTTGAATCTATCCCATTATTGATTCTTGCTTTTATTTCTTGCGCTATGGGGGCCTTGGTAAGGAAGTCTGGTCCTAAGCCAACGTGATGGAGATTCAGGCTTACTTTTTCTTCTATTTTGTGAAGGGTCTCAGGTCTAATTCCTAGATCCTTGATCCATTTTGAGTTGAGTTTTGTACAGGGTGAGAGATTGGGGTTTAGTTTCATTTTACTGTATATGAATTTCCAGTTTTCCCAGCACCATTTGTTGAAGAGGCTATCTTTTCTCCATTCTAAGTTTTTGGCACCCTTGTCTAGTTTGAGGTTACTGTACTTATGTGGGTATGTCTCCGTGTCTTCTATCCTGTACCATTGGTCTACCTGTCTATTTTGGTGCCAGTACCATGCTGTTTTTGTTACTATTGCCCTCCCTATAGTAGAGTTTAAGGTCTGGTATTGTGATACCTCCTGCATCACTCTTCCTGCCCATGATTGCTTTGGCTATTCTGGGTCTTTTGTTCTTCCAGATGAATTTCATGATTGCTTTTTCTGTTTCTATGAGAAATGTCATAGGGATTTTAATTGGAATTTGTTAAATCTGTATGGCACCATTTTGATAATATTAATTCTGCCAATCCAAGAACATGGGAGATCTTTCCATCTTCTAAGGTCTTCCTCAATTTCTTTCTTCAATGTTTTGTAGTTTTCATTGTAGAGATCTTTTACCTCTTTGGTTAGATTGATTCCCAAGTATTTTATTTTATTTTATTTTTTTTGAGGTTATTGTGAATGGAGTTGTTTTCCTCATTTCCCTTTCAGATGTTTCATCACTTATGTATAAAAATGCTTTAGATTTATGCATGTTGATTTTATAACCTGCTGTTTTGCTGAATTCATTGATGAGGTCTAGAAGTTTTCTGGAGGAGTTTTTTTGGATCCTCTAAATAGAGAATCATGTCATCAGCAAATAGTGACAGCTTAAGTTCCTCTTTTCCTATTTGTATCCCTTTAATTTCTTTGGTCTAATTGCTCTGGCTAGTTTTTCAAGTACGATGTTGAATAGAAGTAGTGAAAGAGGGCATCCCTGTCTTGTTCCCGTTTTTAAATACTTTCAGATTTTCTCCATTAAGAATGATGTTGGCTGTTAGCATAAATAGCCTTTACAATATTCAGGTATGTTCCTACTATCCATATTTTTTCTAGTGTTTTGAACATGAAGGGGTGTTGTATTTTGTTGAACGCTTTTTCCACGTCAATTGAAATAACCATATTATTCTTATCCTTAAGTCTATTGACATGATGGATTACGTTTATTGATTTACGGATGTTAAGCCATCCTTGCATTCCAGGGATGAACCCCACTTGATCATGATGCACAATTTTCTTAATATGTTTTTGGATACAGTTTGCCAGTATTTTGTTAAGGATGTTTGCATCTGTATTCATCAAGGATATTGGTCTAAAATTTTCTTTCCTTGATGTGTCTTTGCCTCGTTTGAGTATGATATTAGCTACATAGAATGAATTTGGTAGGGCTACTTCCTTTTCTATTTCCTGGAATACTTTGAGAAGTATTGGAATGAGTTCTTCTTTGAAGGTCTTGTAGAACTTGGCTGAGAATTCATCTGGTCCTCGGCTTTTCTTGGTTGGTAGGTTTTTGATGGCTTCTTCTATTTCATTGCTTGATATTGATCTGTTTAAATTGTGTATGTCCTCCTGGTTCAGTTTGGGAGGATCATATGTCTCTAGACATTTGTTGATGTCTTCAGTATTTTCTTTTGTTGGAATATAGATTTTCAAAGTAGCTTCTCATTATGTTATGTATTTCAGTGGTGTCTGTTGTGATATTTCCTTTTTCATCACGAATTTTAGTAATTTTGAGTTTTCTCTTTCCTTCTCTTTGTTAGTGTGGCTAAGGGTTTGCTATTTTGTTTATTTTTTCAAAGAACCAACTTTTTGTTTTGTCAATTTTTTGAATTGTTTCTTTTGTTTCAATTTCATTGATTTTAATTATTTCCTGTCGTCTACTATTTTTACTGTTATTCTGTTCTTCTTTTTCTGGGGCTTTGAGCTGTAATGTTAGGTCATTTAGTTGTTGACTTTTTATTCTTTTCTTTTTCTTTTTTTTTCTCGGTACTGGGGATCAAACTCAGGGCCTTGTGCTTGCGAGGCAAGCACTCTACCAGCTGAGCTATCTCCCCAGCCCTTATTCTTTTATTGAATGCACTCCATGCAATGAATTTTTCTCTTAGTACTGCTTTCATAGTGTCCCAGAGATTTTGATATGTTGTATCATCGTTCTCATTTACCTCTAAGAATTTTTTTTTATCTCCTCCCTGATGTTTTCTGTTATCCATGCTTCATTCAATAGTATATTATTTAGTCTCCAGGTGTTGGAGTAATTTCTGTGTTTTATTTTGTCATTGATTTCTACTCTCAGTCCATTATGATCTGATAGAACACAAGGCAGTATCTCTATTTTTTTGCATTTCCTAAGGGCTGCTTTGTGGCATAACATATGGTCTATTTTCCAGAAGGTTCCATGTGCTGCTGAGAAGAAAGTTAATTTGCTCATTGATGGATGGAATATTCTATATATGTCTATTAAGTCTAAGTTATTGATTGTGTTATTGAGTTCTATGGTTTCTTTGTTTAGTTTTTGTTTGGAAGATCTATCCAGTGGTGACAGCAGTGTGTTAAAGTCACCCAGAATTATTGTGTTGTGGTCTATGTGATTCCTGGAATTGAGAAGAATTTGTTTGATGTACATGGATGCACCATTGTTTGGGGCATAAATATTTACTATCATTATGTCTTCCTGATTCATGGTTCCCTTAAGCAGTATGAAATGTCCTTCTTTATCCCTTCTGACTAACTTTGGCTTGAAGTCCACTTTATCTAAGGATGGAAATCCCCGCTTTTTTACTGAGTCCATGTGCGTGGTAGGTTTTTTCCCATCCTTTTGCCTTTAGTCTGTGGATGTCTTTTTCTATGAGATGAGTCTCTTGCAGGCAGCATGTTGTTGGGTCTTTCTTTTTAATCCATTCTGCCAGTCTATGTCTTTTGATTGATGAGTTTAAGCCATTAACGTTCAGGGTTATTATTGAGATATGATTTGTATTCCCAGTCATTTGGGCTTATTTTTGGTTTTTAATTTGGCTTGGTTTCTCCTTTGAATGGATTTTTCTTTAAGGTAGTTCCTCTCTTTGCTGACCTACATTGTTGCTTTTCATTTCCTCCTCATGGAATATTTTGTTGAGAATATTCTGTAGTGCAGGCCTTCTGTTTGTAAATTCTTTTAACTTTTGTTTATCATGGAAGGACTTCATTTCATCTTCAAATCTGAAGGTTAGTTTTGCTGGGTGTAGGATTCTTGGTTGGCAAGCTCTTTCAGAGCTTGAAATATGTTGTTCCAGGTTCTTCTAGCTTTTAGAGTCTGGGCTGAGAAATCTGCTGATATACATATTGGTTCCCCCCTATATGTAATCTGATGCTTTTCTCTCACGGCCTTCAAAATTCTATCTTTATTTTGAATGTTAGGCATTTTCATTATAATGTGCCTTGGTGTGGATCTGTTGTGATTTTGTGCATTTGGTCTTCTGTAAGCCTCTTGTATTTGATTTTCCATTTCATTCTTCAGGTTTAGGAAATTTTCTGATATTATTTCATTGAATAGGTTGTTCATTCTTTTGGTTGTTCATTCTTCTGTGCCTTCCTCAATCCTAATAATTCTTAAATTTGGTCTTTTCATAATGTCCCATAATTCTTGGAGATTCTGTTCATGATTTCTTACCATCTTCTCTGGGGAACTTTATTTTCAAGATTAAATATTTTGTGGCTGGGGAGATAGCTCAGCTGGTAAAGTGCTTGCCTTGTAAGCACAAGGCCCTGAGTTCGATCCCCAGTACCGCAAAAAAAAAAAAAAAAAAAAAAAAAAAAAAAAAGATTAAATATTTTGTCTTCATTGTCTGAGGTTCTGTCTTCCAAGTGGTCTAATCTGTTGGTGATGCTTTCCATTGAGTTTTTTATTTGGTTTATTGTTTCCTTTATTTCAAGGATTTCTGTTTGGTTTTTTCTTTTTTCTTTTCTTTTTTTTTCTTTTTTTTTTTTTTTTTTTGAGAATCTCTATCTCTTTGTTAAAATGATCTTTTGCTTCTTGCAGTTGCTCTTTCAACTGCTTATTGATATGATCATTCATTGCCTGCATTTTCTCTCTTATCTCACCATTTGCTTCACAAATCATCTTAATCATATATAATCTGAAGTCCTTTTCTGACATTTCTTCTACCATACTGTCACTGGATTCTATTAATAAAGAATCTAGATTTGTTTGGATCATTTTCTTCCCTTGTTTTTTCATGTTGTTCATGTATCTTCCCCTCTAGCAGTGCAGATCTGGGGTATTGCATTTCCCCCCCTATAGACTTATAGTGACCCTATAGGTTTCTAAAACCTTTTCTTTAAGGGGGAGATCAATATTAGCAGTGCCCAGTTCAGACAGTACGCAACCCTAGACCAAATAGCCCTTATAAGGACATTAACAATATTGTCATAATGAACAGAATGAGTTCAATTATTATCTTCAGTATAACAAATAGATTTGCAATAAGGTCTGCAGTTTCTAATGGAGGACAAAGAGGATGTGGAGGGGAGTAGGATGTAGCTGTTAATGGAATAAGAAAAGAATATACAGAAGTTCTAGATAATAGAGTGAGAGTGTAATCAAAAGAAGTTGGTTGTTAGCATGTGAAAAGGGAGAAAGAGACTCTGAGCTAACAGGTGAACAAGAGAAAAAGAGAGCGAGAAAAGTAAAGAAATAAATACTTAAAATTTTTCAATAAGGAGAAAAAAGAAAATCTACACTGTAACAGTCATATAGTATTCAAACCTCCCAGTCTTCGGTAGCCTGATGCATGAGAGGTAACTGACAATGAGCTTCCAGTCTCCAGCAGGCATCTCAGGATGAGATATGCCCCACCTAAAGATGGGAGATACAGCTTCCAGGATGATCCAAGATGGCCACTGTGGCTTCCAAATGTGTTGGCAAATGGGGAGCTGCAGCTCAGGGTGTGGGCGTGGTCAGCTGGAGGTCCTGGAGGCGGGTGCGGTTGGTTGGGCAGGGGTCCTGGAGGTGGGATGTTGTTGGTCTGGTTGTGGGATCCTGGAGGCAGGGTGCAATCAGTCGGTCTGGGGGTCCTGGTGGTAGGGAGCAGTCAGTCAATGTGAGGGCCCTGGAGGTAGGGAGTGATTGATTGGGCTGAAGGATCCTGGAGACGGGGCTCAGTCAGTCTGGCCAGGGGTCCTACGGGGCCTGGGTGTTATCTCAAAATGGCGGCAGCCACGTGTAACCAAACCTGCAGGTACTGTGACAGTGAACTTCCAGGCAACAGCAAGGAGTTGGCGCTCCCCTGGCTGTCTGCAGTCAGTTTGCTGACTGCTGTTGGACAATCAGGAGGTGAACCTTGGAGCAGTTGGTGATGGGTAGGTGAAAGGAGGACGATGGACAGGCAAGAGGAAGGCAAATGGCGGATGATGGTGCCTGACAGTGAGCAATCTGCACTCAAAAAGTGTCAAAATGCTGGCAGACTGCAGGTGATCACAGCAGACAAATGGGGTGAACAGCAGGGGATCAATAAGTAGCAAAAACTGCCTCACCAAGAAACAGATATCCTCTGCTTGAAACCCAAGTTACGGAGCGACAAGGAACGCAGCCTCCCTCTAGTCCGCCATCTTGGATCCGCTGATGTTTTCTTTTTCGAAGAATTCAGATTCTTAAAAAAAAAAGCTGAGGACATAGGTCAGTGGTAAAGCATTTGCGTAGCATGTGCAAAGCTCTGGGTTCAAGTTCATTCACCAAAAAAAGAAAGTTCCTAGTGGCCCAAAGAAAATGACTGCCTTTCTTTGAGGCATGACACAATGGATGGAACCCGGTCATAGGAGCCCCAGCTTGCCACTCTGTGACTTTGCTCAGCCACTAAGACTTTTCGCTCATCCATGCAATGAGAACAAACCTTGTGCTGTCAACTCTATGGGTCCACAAGTCCAGCAAGGGCTGTAAAGATGGGGAGGACTAAGTCAGTTCCAATGACTCAGGGGCATTTAACCATTGAATTGCATTCCCAGCCCATTTAATTTTTTATTTTGAAGAAAGTTCTCACTAAGTTGTTTAGGGTCTCACTAAATTGCTGAGGCTGGCTTTGAACTTGCAAACCTTCTGCTTCAGCCCCTGAGCCACTGAGATTACCAGCAAGTGCCACCCAGCCCAGCCGATTTTTTTTTTTTTTAAATGAAAGGCATACACTTTGTTTAAATAACAACTACTGAAGGACGACTTATATTAAAGACCTCCATACCCTGCCCAACCTCTTCTTGGGTCTTCCCACTTCTATGTCTGTCCCCAAGGGTCAACCACTTTAAAAAAAACAATCCGGAGGGGCTGAGGATATAGCTCAGTGGTAAAACACTCACTAGTATGTGAGGAGCCTGGGTTCAATTCCCAGAATCACAAAAACCAAACAAATTTAAAAAATTAAATTTTGAAATATAACCACATTAAAGAAAATGGCATTAAAACATAAACACAACATTTAGGGGTAACCACTTTTAACCCTATCAATTTCATTATGGTGATGTTTCTTTTTGATTTTTTTTCTTCCTTTCTTTTAATGGTGCTGGGGATTGAACCTAAGGATGCTATACCACTGAGCTACACCACCAGCCCTTCTTATTTTTATTTTTATTTTTAATTTTTATGAGTGTCTCTAAGTTGCAGAGGCTGGCCTCAAACATTCCATCCTCCTGCCTCAGCCTCCTGAGATTACATGAATGTGCCCCCACACCTGGCAGTGTTATTTTGGTTTCCATCTCCAAATAGCAAGCTTATACCCCTATTTCTTCCTTGATCAACTATAAACATCATCTCCTGGCTTTCTACTGTGATAAAGCAGTGATATAACCATTCTCATTATGTGTCCCACTATTTCAATTGTTCTCTTGGTTACCACTGAGACTTAAATAACACTCTGTTCCTCTCTTCTTGCTTCCAGCCACTGTGTCTTGGCCCTCCTTTGTCTTAAAAAGGATAACTGCATAGGTTCAGCCCTGGACCTGGGTTGTCAGCGTTAACTAAGGCAGTGCTGGTCAAAAGGCTTTCAACCCAAGGGCCAGGTTGTTTGCTTGAACCCAGCCCTTACTGCTGGTTCCGTTTTTGTCCCTGGAGTCAGGACACCTGAGGGTGAGAATTCTGCCCAGAATTTGGGTGGGCAAGAAGTTTAGGATAGTCAATCCCCCTTCCAGTCTCCAAGCCAGACTGTTTGCTCACATACATCACAAGTTTCCGAGCTGTAGTGTATCATGAAGGCTTCCCTCTAGAAATGACCAGTGGAAATAAAACACAACCCCCATGAATGAATGTTTTAATAGCAACACTGAAAAAAGTATAAGGAGGGGCTGGGAACGTGGCTCAGTGGTGAAGCGCTTGCCTAGCATGTGTGAGGCACTGGGTTCTAGTCTAGCACCACATAAAAATGAATAAATAAAATAAAGGTATTGTGTCCATCTACAACTAAAAAAAAAAAAAGTACAAGGAGTCAGGCACAGTGGTACATGGCTGTAACTTCAGCAACTTGGGAGGCTGAGGCAGGAGGATCACAAGTTTGAGGCCAGCCTCGGCAACTTAGGGAGGCCTGAGCAATTTAGCAAGAAGCTGTTTCAAAATAAAAAATGAAAAAAGGGGCCAGAAGTGTAGCTCAGTGGTTAAGCATCCCTGGGTTCAATCCCCAGTACCAAAAAGAAAATAAAAGAAAGTATAAGGAAAACAAATGCAATTCATTTTAATTGTATGTTTTATTTAATCCAGTGTAGTTAAAATATTAATCTATGTAAAAAGAATTGAAATATTTTCATTCTTTTTTTTTTTTTAAACACACTAAGTCTTTGAAATCCAGTGTGTATTTTACAGCACCTTTCAATTTGGTACATCTCAATTGGGACACTAAATGTTCATCAAAAATATATGCTGGGCCTTGGGACACACAACTGCAATCCCAGAGACCCAAGAGGCCAAGGCAGGAGGATCACAGTTCAAAGCAGCATCAGCAACTTAGTGAAGCCCTAAACAACTTAGTGAGATCCTGTTTCAAAATAAAAAATAAAAAGGGCTGGGGATGTGGCTAAGTGGTTAACCACCCCTGGGTTTGATTCCTAGTACCAAAAAAAAAAAAAAAGAAAACTTTGATCTTGATCTGAGCCAAGGTGTGACAGTGCACTCATGTTATCACGTATCTTCTCAGTAGGCTAAGGCAGGATTACAAGTTCAAGGACAGCCTGGGCAACTTAGTGAGACCCTGTCTCAACATAAAAATATAATAAGTGCTGGGAATGTAGCTCAATGCTCAGTAGAGCATGCCTGGGTTCAATCCCCAGATGTCAAAAAAATTTTTTTATCTGTATTTGGAGTTAGTAAAATTCATTGTGGGAAAAAGATCCCCATATGCAGGCTGTTCTACACATACTTACAAGTTTTCTAACAGTCATGTACCCACTAATGACATTTTGGTTACACATACAATAGTGATCCCATTTCCATAAGATTAGAGTGGAGTTGAAAAAAGTCCTATTGCCTAGTATTTTCCCCAGGGTTTTTGTTTGTTTGTTTGTTTTTGTCATGCTGGGGATCGAACCCAGGGCCTAGTGCATGCAAGGCAAGCACTCTATCAACTGAGCTATGTCCCCAGCCTGCCTAGCATTTTTACCATAACTTTTCTATGTCTGGCTATGTTTAGATACACTTACCACTGTGCTACTGTTGCCCACAGTCTCCATGACAGTAACATGCAGTACAGATTTATAGCCTGGGAGCAATAGGCTATAGTACATAACCCAGGTGGGTAACAGACTGTACCATTTAGGTTTTTTTTTTTTTTTTTTTTTGGTACTGGGATTGAACCCCAGAACGTTCAACCACTGAGTTACATCCAAAGAACTTTTTACTTTTTATTTTGAGAGAGTGTCTTAGTTGTCCAGGCTGGCCTCAAACTTGAACTCTTGCTGCCTCAGTCTCCCCAGAAGTTGGGGTTACAGGTGTGTGCGTCACTGTGCTGGGATACACTCTGTAATATTTTCATGACAAAATTTCCTAACAATGCATTTTCTCATCATGCATTCCCATTGATTAGAACCACATTGAGTATTCGTCCACAAATTTAAATGTAATTAAATGCAAAATTCAGTCATTTATTTCTTGCTGCTCGCTTCCTTGTGGCAGGGTCTCATTATGTTGCCCAGGCTGGTCTCAAACTCTTGGGCTCAAGCAATCCTCTTGCCTCAGCCTCTTGAGTAGCTGGGATGACGGGTACACTCCGCCACACCTGGAAAAAAATCCAGTTCTTCGGTTTATCTGCCACATTGCAAAAGCTCAGCAGCCACATGTGGCCACGGTGTTAGAACAGGTTTAAACATGACAGGCAGAAAGACCTGTGCCTGGAGGGACCATCAGACGTGTCTACATGGAAGTCCCTTCTGTCTGTTTTCCGCTCCATTGTAGGAATATCCCTGACCATCGTAGCCACTACATTACTTTCATTAGGACCTTCCTTTAGGTCTGGGCACAAGTGAAGGCTGTACTGCACCTGAAACGTCCCTGTGGATTGTATTCACAGGTATGTATGTGTTTCTGTCTGTCTGTCTGTTGAATGAAGAAAAGATTCTGTAAGCAGAGAACAGCCCTCTGCAGACACCAGTCCTGCTGAGGCCTTGACCTGGGACTTTCCAGCCTCCATGGTGAGAAATAAATTCCTTTTTTTTTTTTTTTTTTTTTTTATAAATCATCCGGCCTATAGTATTTTGTTATAGTGCCACAGACAGAGCAAGACCATGGGACAATGTCAGCTATGGGTCTTACAGAAAGTTCCTCTGGATTAAGACAGAGAGAGAGGGAAGAGAAAAGAAGGAAGAGGGAAGAACCAAAGGAAAGGCTAAATAACAAGGGACTCATGAAGGAGAGAATTGAGGCCACTCTGGGGCCCTCAAGAATCTTAATTTAGTGGCAACTACATCACAATAAATTAGACCCATCTGCCTTGGGAGACCTTTGTCACTCCACCCAGGCTCCCATTCCCGATGAGGGGTAGAAAGGAGTCTAGGTTGGTCTAGTTTGGTCACCAGCCCACCTACTGGGGAAAATACAGAGACTTGGTGACTCACAGAACCACAAGGAATGTAGTAGAGGAAGTCCTCTCAAAGAACAGGAAATTGTGGCTAGGCAGCCAAAAATAAAAGATATCACCATATCCATGCAATGACAGAGACCGAAAGTGACAAGGGCTTAAACAAGATCCAAGTTTATTTCTCTCATGTAAAATCCAAGGTAAGTAATTGAGGCTGGTACATGAAGCCTCTGCCCAGCTCTCTCCTCATGGGCCAGTGGGGAGTTTAGGTCAGCACATCCATGTTCCAAGCAGGGGGTGGAGAAATGGAGGAAAGGTGCAAAGAGAGCATGCTGAGTGTCTCTTCAAGATGATTCTGGGACATCGCTGCACTTCCTCATTGGCCTGAATTTAGACATGTGACCACACCAAGCTGCAGTTCTGGCTGGGAAATAGAGGCTCTGCTAAAAATTCAGTTACCCCTAAAGAAGAGAGAAGAATGAATGCTAAAGGACAATTATTAAGCCCGCCACATACCTGGCTGCCCACTACTCACAGACTTTTTTTTTTCTTTTTTTTTTTTTGCGCCATGCTGGGGATTGAACCCAGGGCCTTGTGCTTGCAAGGCAAGCACTCTACCAACTGAGCTATCTCCCCGGCCCTACTCATAGACTTTCTACCTTTCT
The DNA here is from genome assembly GCF_902686445.1 of Sciurus carolinensis. NCBI lineage: Eukaryota > Metazoa > Chordata > Mammalia > Rodentia > Sciuridae > Sciurus > Sciurus carolinensis. The sequence continues at coordinate 10,616,605 of NC_062230.1, read as the reverse complement.
GCACACTTAATATTTTTAAATGCCCACCATAATGCAATCATCATTACCTCACATTCACCCAAGGACCTACACTCTCCTTTCTTAAGAGAAACACACAGAATCAGGTACGCGTACCACAACAGCCCCAAGTCCAGTACCCTCTGGGGAACGTTCTCTTCCTTCAATTCCATCTCAACATTGTGCAACCAAACAGCAGTTTCACCAGTTCACCCAATATAAAATAATGAGAAAAAAAAAAGAGATGGGAAAACATTTAAATAATAATATCACCATACAGCAAGCAAAGAAAGGTAGATAAATACTACCTACATCCTCCTACCCACAGCTACAAGCCAGCAGTACTTCCCCTTACACTACCTTTTCTATGATTCCTTTGTGTGGCATCAAAGCTAGTATGGTGACCCAAAATTTATTCTTGAAAGATCTGAGTCCTCGGAGGTCCTACTGATACAGGAATTCTGACATCCTTTTGAGCCTTGATGCCTGATGTATCAGTCATCTACTGCTGAGTAACAAATTAACCCCAAACTTAGAGGCTTAAGACAATAATAAACAGCAAACAGTGGTACAAGTTATGTACTAAGATCACAGCCACTTCTACATCATCCTGTGGATATGGGAGGGGGCCCACAAACATGTACACTCATAATCACTGCCCACTGCTGTAGGGGGTCATTAAATTAGCAAGTAGTATAACTACTGATGTGTTACTCAGTGGCTACTGCTTTTGTCTACAAGCAAGATTCATAAGTAATACATCATAAGAATAATTCTTTTGCTTGAAAACAAAAATTTGGCTGGGCTTGATGGTACTCACCTGTAATCCCAGCAACTTGGGAGGCTGAGGCAGAGGGATTGCAAGTTTGAGGCCAGCCTCAGCAAATGAACAAGGCCCTGAACTCTTGTACCTATTAACTTCAACTATTATTGACACATGACCGACCCTGTGGCTCCCCACTCTCCACACTGGAATACTTTATTTGCCATTCTTTCTATATTTATTTTTCTTCTTTCCATATTTTCATTGGTGCATTATAGTTGTACATAATGGTAGGATTTGTTGCTATGTATTTGAACATGCACACAATGTAAAAATATAATTTGGCCAATATCATTCCTCCCAGAATACTTTAAAGCAAGTCCTCTTTATCATATGATTTCATTCATAATTACTTCAGTATGAATGTCTAAGATAAAGACTTAATAAAATGGTTTTGATTGCAGGACACATCTAGCACACTTAATAGTTCTTTAACATCAGAAGTACCTCATTTGCTGGTGTGGTGGCACACGCCTATAATCCTAGCGGCTCAGGAGGCTGAGGCAGGAAGATCACGAGTTCAAAGCCAGCCTCAGCAACAAGACCCTAAGCGACTATGTGAGACCCTATCTCTAAATAAAATATAAAAAAGGACCTGGGAGGGCTAGGGCAGGCTGGGGCTCAGTTGTAGAGCAATTGCCTGGCACGTGTGAGGCACTGGGTTCAATTCTCAGTACCACATAAAAATAAATGAATAAATAAAGATATTGTGTCCATCCACAACTAAAAAAATACTTTTTAAAAAAAGGACTGGGGATGTGGCTCAATGGTTAAGTGCTCCTGTGTTCAATTCCCAGTACCAAAAAAGAAGAACAAAGAAAAGAAAGGAAAAAGAAATACCTCATTCATTGTCCCATTTTCCCAATTACATATAAAACACCTTTTTAAAATTATTTTTTTTAGTTGTTGATGGACCTTTATTTATTTATATGCAATGCTGAGGATCAAACCCAATGCCTCACACATTTCCGGCAAGCTCTCTACCACTGAGCTACAACCTCAGCCCTCAAAAATGACTTTTAAAAACCGTTTATTTTAGAGAAGTTCAAATGTACACAAAAGAGGACAGAATAGTGAATCTCCTTGTATGTCTCATCTGATTTAATGGTTATCAATTTTTGTGGGTAATCTTATGTTACGTCTATTCTCCTCATCTTCATTACTTGGAAATAAAGCCAGGCATGGTGATGCACACCTGTAATCCCAATGATCCAGGAGGTTGAGGCAGGAGGATCGAGAGTTCAAAGCCAGCCTCAGCAATTTAGTGAGACCCTAAGGAACTTAGTGAGACCCTGTCTCTAAATGAAATATAGAAAAGGACTGGGGGTGTGGCTCAGTGGTTAGTAGCCCTGGGTTCAATCTCCAGTACCAAAAAATATAAAAAATTAAAAATAAAAAAATAAAAAAGAACTGGGGATGTAGATCAATGGTAAAGCATAGCCGGGTTCAATTCCCATTTTTAAAAAAGGGGGTGGGAAGTAAATTACATATATCATACATTGTGTCTGTAAATATTTTTAGTATGTATTTCTAAAATATAAACTCTTTAAAAAATTTTTTTTAGTTGTAGGTGGACCCAATAACTTTATTTTATTTTTATGTGGTGCTGAGCCCTCACATGTGCTAGGTGAGCACTCTACCACTGAGCTACAACCCCAGCCCTAAAATATAAACTCTTTATACAAACTTAACTGTGAAATTACATTATCACACCTAAGCCCCACCCCGACCCTGCTCTGGGGCTCCAACCTAGGGCCTTGTATAATCTAGGCAAGAGCTTTACTCCTGAGTTACATCCCCAGCCCTAACAAATCCATCTTTGCTGGAAAAATAAGTCATTTTCCCTTTGCAGTCACACCACAATACGTAAGACTTCTGTGACCCCGCAAAAAGTGTTGCGGGGGGGGGGTGTTCTCCACCAGCAAGCAAGCAATTCTGTAGCACACACCTGCTGGGGCATCCTCTAATTCAATTCCATTCTAGCACTGTCTATCTGGAGACCCTGTCAGCCCCGCAGGTTGAGGGCTCAGTCGCTGGGATTGCCTCTCTCCAACTTTACATGCTGACCACAAGCCCCAGGTTGGGACTTCTGCTTCTGACCAACTAGCGATAAAATGAGGCCAGCCTCAGCAATTAAAATGAGGTTCCTACAACCCCCTCCTCAGGTTCTATTAATTTGCCTGAGCAGCTTAAAGAACTCAGGAAATACAGGTACTGGTTTATTATAAAGGATGTGACAAAGGATCCAGATAAACAGATCTACAGGGCAAGGCAGGAGGAAGCAGCCTGGAGTGTTCCTGATCTCTCTGGTTGCAGCACCTTCCAGGAATCTCCCCGTATGCCCAGACCAGAGGTCCCCACGCCCTGTGCTTCTGGGTTTGTCTGGAGACTTTATTTATTGCATGTACGACTACGTCAAAATGTGACTGGTCACTAAGGGTGTGCTCTCCTGCTGGCAGACTGGGTGGAGAGACCTGTTTGTTCTGATTCTTGAATTCTCTGAGCAGCGTTTCTACCTCCAGGGGGTGGGGCAGGAACCCTCTAGAATGAGGAGGGTCTTATGCTCTACTATTGGGTAAGTCAGAGAAATTCTTTATAGCAGCTCAAAGACAGAAAGGAGGGGGAAGATTAATTTCTGTGATTCACCTTGAGAAAGAGAAATTTTAGTTTCTATAGTTTGCTTTGCTGGGTGGGCAGAGTTATAAGCTAGAAACTGCGATGACAACTGAAATATATATATATCATAATTTCAAATTTTTATAGTTGACATTTTTTTTTAACAGGGGATTGAATCCAGGGGTGCTTAACCACTGAGCTACATCCCAAGGCACCCCCCGCCCTTTTCTTCAAATATTTTATGTAAAGACAGGCTCTCAATAAGTTGTTTCCCGCCTTGCTAAGTTGCTGTTGAGGCTGGCTTTGAACTCACGATCCTCATGCCTCAGCCTCCTGAGTTGCTGGGATTACAGGTATTTGCCACCACACCCAGTTGACTTTTTTTTAAACAGGGTTTCCCTGTGTCACCCAAGTGAGCTTTCCGGTTTTGAATTTTGAATTCTTGGGCTCAAGGGGTCCTCCTGCCTCAGCCTCCTGAGTATCTGGTACTACAGGTGCTCACCACCCTGTCAAATAGTCAATCAATTGACTCTTTTGAAAGACCATACACTGGACTTGCTAGATAGATCTCTCAAGTGTCTCTCTCTCTCTATTTTAAAATTAAATCTCAAGTCTCTTAACTTCTGGGTTCCCTTCTACTCTTTCTCTTCCTATTTTTAAAGTAACATTTTTTAAATGTCATACTTTAGATTTTGCGGACTTCCTCCATGTAACCATTTCATATGTTCCTCTGGTATATAGATGTAGAACCTGGCTAGATTCAGGTTTTTCCCAATAGTATTTCATCAAGAGTCACATATCCAGTATGACTTTTTTTTTAATAACTCATATATTTAAAAAAAATTTTAGTTGTTGATAGACACAATACCTCTATTTTATTTATTTTTATGTGGTGCTGAGAATTAAACCCAGGGCCTCACACATGCTAGGCAAGTGCTCTACCACTGAGCTACAGCTCCAGTCCCTGGTGTGATTTTTTTGAGATCATCTTTGTGTGATGTTAGCAGCCACTGATGACATTAACTCATTAAGGGCTGCAAAATGATGATTTTTCTTTTTCTTTTTTTTCCCTGTTGTACTGGGTATTGAAAGTAGGGCTCCACCCATCCTAGAAAAATACTGTCCCACTGAGCTATATCCCTAGCCCATTAAAATTTTATTTTGAGACAGGGTCTGGCTAAGTTGCCCAGGCTGGCCTTGAGCTTGAGATACTCCTACCTCAGCCTCCAGGGTAGCTGGGTACAGGCATGTGCCACCACGCCCAACCTATAGTTGGATCTTGAATTTTGTTGAAAGGTCCATGTGTTAAAGCGTTGGTTCTTTTTTTTTTTTTGGGTGCTGGGGATCGAACTCAGGGCCTTGTGCTTACAAGGCAAGCACTCTACCAACTGAGCTATCTCCCCAGCCCCTAAAGCGTTGGTTCTCAGAGTGGTGCTCTTGGGATGTGGGGAACCCTTAGGAGTTGGGGCCTAGTAGGAGGTACTCAGGTCATTAGGGGTAAAAGAGACCCCAGCTCCTTCCTTTCCTTCTCTTTTGGCTTCCTGGTGATGAGGTGAGGGGTTTTGCTCTGCCACATATCATCTCCCACCATGATATGCTGCCTTATCATAGGTCCAAAGTAACGGGGCCAAGTAATCATGTACTGAAACCTACAAAAGTGTGAGCCAAAATCAAGCTTTTCTCTTTATAAATTGATTATCTCAGGTATTTGGTTATAGTAACAGAAAAATGACTAGCACGAATATGATCTTATTTGGAAATAGGGTCTTTGTAGGAGTAACGAGTTAAGATGAGGTCATATGGGAGCAGGGTGGGTCCTAAATCCAGTGGCTAGTGTCCTTATAAGTTGAGGAGAGGACACACAAACACACAGGGAAACAGTCTATGTGAACACAGAGGAAGGGATTGGAGTGATGTACCTACAAACCAAAGAGGGTCAAGGGGTTCCAGCAATTCTAGAAGGTGGAAAGGACAAGGAAGGATCTTCCCCTAGAGACTTGAGAAGAACATGGCACTGATACCACCTTGATTTCAGACTGGTGGCCTCCAGAACTATGAAAGAATGTGTTCCTAGTATTTAAGTCACCTAGTCTGTGGTCATCTGTTACAGCAGCCCTGGGAAATGCAAGTACCATAGCAAGATGCACGTATTTGGTGAATTTCATTCTGCTGCAATTGGTATCCTTATGGATGCTCAAACTGTCCTACTCTTGGCCAGTGGGAACCTCTTTAAATTGGCTTCTGAGTATTTCTGACATGTCCTTCTTAGTCTTTGAGAACTTCCTTGCTATTTGGTGTGACAAGAAGTTCCAGACTCTACCTCAGATCTGGAATCTGCCTTTTAGTGGGATGTGGTATTTGGAGACTCCAAATAGCATTTGGCCACCAGGGGTGTTCACTGCTACTAGATTGGTCACTATTCCTAGCACTATTCTTGGGGCTTTTCAGTGACTGGAGCTGGAAAACACTTTCTTTTCTCTCCCTTTCTTCCTCTCTTTCTCTGATTTCATGCCATACATCCAAATCAAATTCCGGATTATCATTGTGTGTGTGTGTGTGTGTGTGTGTGTTGGGGATTGAACCCAGGATCTCAGGCATGCTATGCAAGATCTCTACCACTGAGCTGTATCCCCATACTTTTTTATTTATTTGGGACAGGGTCTCACTAAGTTGCTCAGGTCGGCCTTGAAGTTTGCTCATCCTGCCTTATCCTTCCCAGTAGCTGGGATTACAGGTGAGTGTCACCTCACTTGGGTGTAGTGTTTCTTTTTTCTTCTCTCTCTCTCTCTTTTTTTTTTTTTTTCCCTGTGTGTGTGTGTGCTATGGTACTAGAAATTGAACCTGGAGGCACTCTAACACAGAGCTATATCCCCAGCCCATTTAACTAATTAATGAGTTAATTAATTTTGGTACCTGGGACTGGACCCAGGGGCACTTAACCACTGAGCCACATCCCCAGCCCTTTTTTATTATTTTGAGACAGGGTCTTGCTAAGTTGTTTAGGGCCTCTCTAAGTTGCTAAGGTTGGCCTCAAACATTAGATTCTCCCACCCCAGCCTCCCAGGTTGCTGATATTACAAGTGTGAACCACTCTGCCCAGCTCATTTTATTTTTGAGACAGGGTCTCAGTGAGTTGCCTATGCTTGCCTTGAACTTGTGATCTTCCTGCCTCATCCTCCTGATTAGCTGGGATACAGGTGTGTGCCACCACATCAGGGTTTGGCTGTAGTGTTTTTATTCAATCTTGATAAATTTGTATTGTTAACTTTCTTCTCCAATGTCAAAAAATCCCTGTTTTCATAAGCATGATTACTCAGTATAATACAGTTTTAGAATCATAACAATATGATTACCAAAAACTGCTTCGAAACTTTTTCTACTTTTTTATCTTCAGGGGATACAGTCAAATTACCGATTTTGTCATCAAACCTGGGGCCTCATGCATGCTAGGCAAGTGCTCTACCTCTAAGCTACATTCCTAGCCCCAAACTAGTTTTAATGTTTTTTGGAATAGTACCTCTTTGTGTATGGTTATGCCACTAACCGGATATACAGATTTTTCATTTTGTTCTCAAAATTAAAGTTTTAAGTTTTTTTTTTTTTATTTCAACTTTTCTTTTTTGGTAGGGGAAGTGAACCCAGGGCACTTTATGACTGGCTACATCCCCAGCTCTTATTTTAATTTTATTTTTTATTTTTGACACAGGGTCTTGCTAAGTTGCTTAGGACCTCACTGAGTTGGCCTCTAACTTGCAATCCTCCTGCCTCAGCTTCCCCAGCAGCAGGGATTACAGGAATGCACCACCACACCTGGCAATGTTTTAAGTTTAAAAACATAATTTTGTTTCATAGTGGTGTAAGATATTTGCATGGTTCCAAAGTCAAATTCTACAAAACAAACGTATGTTCAGAGAAATATAATTTTTATCTTCATATCCTTTACCCTATCCTTCCCTTCCCCTTACAGATGAGCACTTTAAAGCAGAGTTAGGATTTCTCCTTTCATTTAAAGAACAAAAACCTGAATATGTGCGTTCATATATGTTTACATGTGTGTAATGCATATACATATGTGTATATACATGTGCCACTTCTTAGGTAAGCAGTGGAATTCTGTGCATACTTTTCTCCCTCTGACCTTTTCCAACTAACATTATGCACTCTTTGTACGTAACATGGTGTCAACAATTCACATTGACCTTGATCTGTAATGTGCGATGTGATGCACCAGGTACCTGGCATGAGCCCTTTTCTGGGAGACTGAAAACTTACATTTTGTCAAAATGGCAACTGAACTCACATGTTTAAATAGAAATAATTTCTGACCCACATTTTGGATTATGTGTGTCCATCTTTTCTTCCAGAAGCATAATTACATGCCCCTCCTTCCCTCTTCAGGTGGCTTGTGGTCTGTGATTTAACTTTATTATTCATAATGGGTAATAATGGATCTACCAATTTACATCCTGTCTAATGGCTCGAGGGGTCTGAGCATGAAAATAGCTACCACTTTCTGGGTGCCCTCTATCTGTTGGGAACTGTGCCTGATATTGCAAACCTGATCTCATTTATTTCTCACAAACACCCTGTAGGATGAGCGTCCTTATCCTCATTTTACAGAACCAGGTCACAGGAGTGCTGAGAAGTTGCTGATTCTGGAACCTAGTTTCTGCCTGCTTTTTGCATCAGCTCAATCTTACCTGAGATGCAGCTCTGCTAGCAGGAGGGAAAACCTTCTGGAAAGCAGATGGATCCTGTTGATCAGTTGTTAATAGAATTATTCCCCATTAGCATCTTCTCATAATGCTTTGCGCCTCTGTGAAAATATTTTTCACACTGACTTATAATTAGTTCTGTCTGTTCCTCAAATTATGATCGGCAATGCCTTCCTAGAGACGTCTCACGAAGGACTGAGTTGAATCTTGTCATGAGCCTAGATTAACTTACCAGCTGCTTACCAGTTAACTGTGCTATATTTGATACCTGAAATCTTGTTACCTTTCCTTTGTGTTCCCTTTGACCTCTCAGTATGTTGATGATAACAGGCTTCCAACCCAGCTCAGTTTAGCTTTCTGATAATTCTGTGTGCCATTGTGTACCCCAAATGAAGCCCTCATTAAAATGCCTTGTGCTTCAGTGGCATTTAAAGACAAAGAAATGAATAACCAGGGAGGATATATATGTATGTCTTTCTCACAAGGCCACACCTCATCTGGTCTTTCAACATAGTTCAGATAAATAGGACTGCCAGTTCTCCACCAAATTTTATAAGCCTGACAATAAATTTAGCTGATCCAAACCTGTTGACACACTGCCAAACTGACTTTGTGTCTTCTGGCAAATTTTCCACTAAAGATTTCAGTCTTTAAAATCTTTATTTGCCTCAAATATTGCATAAAGACTTTTTAATTTTGCTGTTTTTAAGGGGATCACTTGAAAAACAATAATTCAAGCAGCATGTGCTCTGCAGTGCTCAAAGATAGCATGCAATGTGCACTGAAAGAAAAAAATAGCTTACATAAAAAGGGAAGCGAGCATTTTAATGTCAACCATAACTGTGCTGAAATATAATGCTGTAAAAATAAGGGAAACTAAAGATTTGTGAATTTTTTGAATAATATTAATAATAAAACTAGCCAAAAGGTAAAAACTTCAAAATATCTACATAATATGACCTTTCCCTGAAATGCGATGGGTAGTAAATATAAACAATTATACAATAGACATTTTTAAAAAATAACATTAAATGACAATACTGGAAACATTCTTTATGATTTATAATCTTCCTGTTTTGAAGTATAGGTGAATAAATATTTAAAAGAATGATTTTGAACACGAATTCATTTTGGGGCAAAGAATTTCAACATGAAATAAATTCGTTTTTATATGCTTATTTTCTACTGTGGCTTACTTAAGGGATATTTCATTAAGAAAATTCTATTTTCCCACCCGTGCCAAATTCTCAGACTTTCTCATCGATGGGCAAGAGGATTAGGACAGGAAATATTTTGTCAGAAACGAAAAGGAACGTATGTATCTTCACACCACAGCAAATTTTCAAGAGAAACATAGATGCCTAATTAGCAATATAAAAACTATTTTAAAAAACAGAACACTAGAAGTTTTGGATGCATAAATATTTTTACTTTTCATACCAGGTGCTTTAATTAAAAATATACTTATTAAAATATTAAACTCTATATATTAGACACTGAACAAGAATGGCTGGAGTCCAAGCAATCCACATGGGGAGAATGGGCTACCCGTTAGCCCCCAAAAGGATCCTTTCGCTTTTTGAAATTGTGATAAAATATAGGTAACATAAAATTTACCACTGTCATCCTTTTTAAGCGTACAGCTCAGAGGCATAAAGTACATTCACTTTGTCCTCCGGCCATCACCACGGATCACCTCCTCCCTTTGTTTTTATTCTTAGACTCACCAGTAGGGGGCGGACGGAGATAACACACCAGTATCGCTTCCCTCCGCCCCTCCGCCCACGCATGCGCGCCTCACCTGCGGTAAGGGGCGGGGGCGTGGCTAGGTGTGGCCTATGGGCCGCGCAGGCGCGGGGCGGGCTTTGTGACGTCAGGCCGCGCGGCCGGGCCGGGACCAGGCGGCGGCTCGCGGAGGCGCTTCCTGAGCGTGACGCGCGGACTCGGCTCCCCAGTGGCCCGCCCGCCCGCCGGCCTTACCGCCGCCTCCCTCGTTCCCTGAGCGCGCCGTGCGCAGGCCAGCGGCCGGGGCGGAGGCCCAGGACGACGCGGCGCGGAGAGGGACGGCGGGCGGGCGGGCAGTGGGAGCGCCGGTCTCTATATGGCGGCGGCTCTGTCGGGCCTGGCTGTCCGGCTCTCGCGCTCGGCCGCCGCCCGCTCCTATGGGGTCTTCTGCAAGGGGTTGACCCGCACACTGCTTATCTTCTTCGACCTGGCCTGGCGACTGCGCATCAACTTCCCCTACCTCTACATCGTGGCTTCCATGATGCTCAACGTGCGCCTGCAGGTGGGTGAGCCGCGCCCGCCGGGACTCCCGGGCCGGGGCCTCCCCGAAAGGCCCAGAGGGATGCAGATGCCCACGGTAGCCACAACCGGTTGGAGGCTGTGTGCGCCAAGCACCGTGCATTTTCTCATGCAACTCCACTTGAGAAAAACCCATTGGGGTTGTTATCCGCCTTCTGCATACGAGGCTCAGGTTGCAGGTACCACATCTGGGGGTCCGAGGAGGACGTTTTGTCCTGAAGATGGCAAATTGTTGGGATCCCGTGGTGTGTTTATGGGTAAAATTTCTGGTTCCCAAACTTTGGGAAGGCTTTTTATATTATCTTTGAAGCTTAAAATAGATTGCAAGGTAATGATGCTTTGATCACGTATCTACTTTATTTTGGCCGGTGTTGAAGTGAGGTGGGGAGAAAGATAAGAGAATGATGAGGAGGTAGAGACGTAAAAGGTTTTAGAGACACGAAATTATTCAGATGTGAAACAGGGCACTCACCTGTCCCCAAGAGACCACGTTTGCTATAAATGACTGATATTTCTACAACTCTTGAATTAGCAGATGCCTTTTTTCTAGAAGAAGGGGAAGGTGTCAGTTTGAGAATTCTTCCTCAAAGATGGCTAGATAGTGAGCTGCTTTTGGATTCCTTTTTCACAACTTGGAGTGCCCCAGGCTTTGGGGAGCTTACTGTCCCACAGTGCTTAGCACTGATGCAAAACGAGTCAGTCTGAGCAGTAGTACCAGGTTTTTCTCTGGTTTGGTTATATCAGTGTAATTGTCTAGGTGCCATGTATCTTCAGGTTTTTTGGTCCCTGACACAGGTGATGGTAGACTACAGGAACCCGAAAGCCAACTGTTGATCAAATTGTATTAAGGGCCTATATGGTGGCACACACCTGTAGTCCCAGTGACTTGGGGCTGAGGCAGGAGGATTGCAAGTTCCAGACTAACCTTGGCCACTTAACAAGACCCTAGTGAGACCCTGACTCAAAATAAAAAGGGATTGGAATGTGCATCAGTGTCTAAGCGCCCCTGAGTTAAATCCCTAGTACAAAAAAAAAAGTGAGTTGAGGTGAACATGTCTCTATTTCAAGGTCCAAATTGACATACTTTTATGTAAGAAAAGACTTATGGCATCCTTAAGTGATACCAGGCTGGAGGAGTAGAAAACTTAAATATCTTTGCAGCAGGTGGTATAAATGAGTAAAGGGGGCGGCTGGGTGTGGGAGTAAGGTAAACCAGAAAGCCTGTGCTTTAGCCATTTACCACCCTATGGAAACATGGGCCCAGTGTTGACCAGATCTAGTGATTGCAGAGAAATCAGATGTCCTGATTTTTAGGTATCAGGTTAACTTGGATTTTTTTTTTTTTTTTTTTTTAAAGTGGGCAAAGTGAAAAGTATATGCAGGCTATATCCAACCCCCAAGCTCCCACCTAGGAATCTTATGTCGAGAGTTACATATGATTTGTAGTCATTTATAAAGTCACAAGAAGGACTGTAATAGCACCATTACTGATATGTTGAAAATGACCATGTTTTGTACTATTAAAAAAAAAACTTTCTTACATATCCACTTCTCTATTTATGACCACCTCTCTAGTCCAAGCTATCTAATCACTTGTCTGGACTATTTCAGTATCCTTCATCTGTTCTCTACTGAGCAGTTACAGAAGTTTGTTTCTGCCTTTTGCTGTGCTAGGGATTGAACACAGGGCTAGGGTTCTACCACTGAGCCACACCCCCAGCCCAAGAGAAGTCTTTGAAATAGTAAGTCAGGACTGGTCATCCTTAAAACAGCTCCCCTGGAGCCATTCCTGTTCTTACCCTGCAGATCTGGCTTCCACATTTCTGTTGCCTGTCACCTGATTTGCACCCTGCTTACTATGCTTGCTCAAGGTTTTCTATCTCTGCTTGCACAGAGCCCCTTTCTGCCCCTGGGCATTCACCCAGGCTCTTTCCACCTGAATGCTGGCATGTTCTCACACTTCAATTTTTTTTTTTTTTTTTTTTTTTTTTTGCGGTGCTGGGGATCGAACTCAGGGCCTTGTGCTTGCGAGGCAAGCACTCTACCAGCTGAGCTATCTCCCCAGCCCTACACTTCAATTCTTTAGCTCTCCTTTCAGAGAGGACTTTTGTGATCACCATATCACCACCATCTTGCACCTGCTGTCTTTATTGCAGGTGTGCTGAGGCTCATTTGTTTTATAGGTAATAAACAGTAAGAGACTTCATTCCACCGAGACACTCAAGGTTTCCAAATCCTGCATTTGTTTGTAGGACAGTGAGCTCATCTCTGGAAGGTTATTCAAATACAAATTTCATAACAAGGAATCTGCACTGTAATAATTGAAGGCAAGTGCATTTTGGAGGAGGGAAATTGGATCTATAATAAGAGTGGTGTGGGCAGTCAGAGTACAGATGTACCGATCCCAGAAACCCAGAATGGGTGATTTAGTGAGCTTGACATCAAGTGGTAGATAGTCCAGGCACAGCAGAGCTTCTGAGAATATGGACAGCTGAATGTGGGCTCTTAATTCGGGGGCAAGTGCATGCAATTGAGGGTGGTGCATAGATGAAGTATCACCAGGTATCTTGGGAAAGGGCTTTCTCAGAACTGCATAGGATTTTATATTTGATCTTGGGTTTGATCTAGTTCAAAAAGCAGCTCTCTCACATCCTGTGGGTGAGAGATTGGTGTATTTTACAACTGTAATACTTAAATTGGCTACTGTAAGCTCCTCTGCAGATTTTAGAGTTTTTATTCATTTGTGAACAATCACTAGCTTTACTGGTTTAGGGGTTTAATTATTCTGGCCTCTGGTAAAGGGAACAAGAAATGGAATATGGCAACAGGAAATAGAATCTAAGTAAGAGGGGCGGGGACAGCCCCAGCTCATGACCTTTTTTTCTCAACTGTGTTGTACCCATTCCCTTCTTTTAGGGATTCTGGGATCTGTTTAGAAAGCACAAGTCTGAAAGTATTTCATTTTCTGCATGTTTACATAGGACCCTCAAATCTCTTGTTTGTGGAGAAGTGAGGCATTTTAAGAGGATTTACTACTTCTTCAGTATGAAAGATGATTGAACAAGAAAATAGATGGAAAAGGGCTTTGTAGACTGAGAAAGGTTATGATGTAAAAGTGCTATTTCTAAGCAAGCCTTCATCTGGAGTTGGTAGCATCCTGCTTATTTATACAGAAGCAGAAGTACAAGGCAGTCAAAAAGGGAGAATCCATACTAAATACTAAATGTAGTAATGAGACAAAAAATGGTACCAGGAACCCGTGGTAATTTACCTGTCATGCCTAAACTTTTCAGTTATGTGACTGTGGGAAGATCAAGTATGTTGGTCTCAGGTTACCTGGTCACCTAGCTTCTTATAATCATCAAGAGAGAATGCCTGAAAAAGGACAGAGAAAGGAAGATATTTTGAACGTTGATGGTCGTCAGCCAATCAAGTAGTGTCCTTGTTTCACCAACAGCCTTTGCTGAACTGCTCAATGCTAACCCAGTGTGTGAACCTTCCTCTGACTGCTGCCTGTCTTCTGTTTCTTCCTAACCTCTCTCTCAATCTCTCTCTGAATGACTTCCTAAATTCATAGCTCCTTATGTTGCACTTAGTACTTTGAAATCTTTATTCTTTTGCATCCCAAGGAAGGTAGGGAGCTGGTTGACAGTGTAAATAGGGCAGACAGTGGGTCCCATTGAGAAGGTGACACTTGAGCAAAACTGGAGGAGGGGAAGGCTTCAGCCATGGAGATTTCTAGGTAGAAGGAGTGTCATGCAGAGGGAACAGCTGTAACCAAGGCCCCACACCTGGGACAGACCTAGTGTTTTTCCAGAAATGGCAGGAGGCTGATGGGACTGGAGCAGGCCTGAGAAGTGAGAAGACTCAATCTGAGGATTTGAGGCAGCTCCCATGTTGTTTTGCAGTCGTTAAAGGACTTAGACTTTGATTAAAATGATCTTAGGTTTGAAAATTTTAATTTTATGTGGTACTGGGGATTCAACTGAGGGGTAGTCTATCACTGAGCTATACTTCAGCCATTTTTATTTTTATTTTTTTTATTTTGAGACAGGGTTTTACCGAGTTGCTCAGACTGTCCTTAAACTTGTGATTCTCCTACCTCAGCCTCTCCTGTGTCACTGGGATTACAGGCATGGGCCACCACACATGGTTGAACAATTTTAAAAAGTAGTAAAACTCCCAAGACCCCTTTCCTAGGGTTGATTGCAGTTTTAAATGAATTTTTTTAAAACTCTGTTGCTTGATTTATATCAGACCTCTCAAAGAAAATTGGGTGAAATTATAGACTATTAATAAAACTTAATAGTTTATAAGCTTTACAAAAGCGTGAGCTCAGGCTTAAGGGTTTGTTCTGGCTTCAAAATATTGAACCAGCTTTGTACTTGAGATGTTAAACACCAAAAACATAAGAAACAAATACTATGGAATTTTTCCTGACTTCCAAGTGAATGCTTTAATCATAGTTTTTCATAAATTTTTTGTTTTGAAAAATGAATATCTATATAAAATTTGAAAGACCAAGATAGCAAACACCTATATCCTTGACTCATTTCTAGAATCCTGCACTTAATAATCAAGCAGATATAAAGGTATATAAATTCAGTCTCTATGATGTTAAAAGATATCTGCCGTATAAAGTGAGCTGGGGGTGGGGAACTTAAAAACAATTTATTATTGGGGGTCTGGCTCAGTGACAAAGCATGTGTGTAGGATATACACGGCCCTGGATTCAATCCCTAGCACACAAAAACAAAACAACAATGCAAACCCTCAACTATTATCCCATTTAAAAATTTTCATTAATAAGCCTGCCGTTGCCTGGGGAGGAAAACACTGTAGGCCCAGGGGAGAGCTGAGCCTTGCTTCTCAGATGATTTGTGGAGAAGGGCCAGTGTCTTCACCTCCTGATAGCTTTGCAGGATCTAATAAAAATGAATTACTTCTACACGCAACAGAACGAAGCTGTTCTGGACTGGGATATAGCTCAGTGGTAAAGTGGATGCTTAGCATGTGTGAAGCCCTGAATTTGATCCTTGACACCCAAATAAATAGTGAAAAAGATCACTCACAGAATGGAAGAAAGGATTTGCAAATCACATATTTGATAAAGGATTGATATCCTGAATATATAAAGAATTCTTATAACTTTAAAAACAAACCCAGTCCAATAATTGGCAAAGGTCTTTTTGACTAGAGATTTCTCCAAAGGTGATATACAGG